>NC_000068.7:178756587-179956587 GCF_000001635.26 Mus musculus | reverse complement strand
TTTTGTCTGCATGTATGACTACACCACGTGTGTAGTGTCCTTGGAGGTCAGAAGAGGGACTTTGATTCTTGGGAACTGGAGTCATCCTGGAACCCAATTCCTCTCTGGAAGACCAGCCAATAATCTTAACTCTTGAGCCACCACTATAGCTCTAATACTCCATTTTAATTGAAATACTTTTAAATTTATATCTAATACACTCAGAGAAGAAATTGCTTTCAGGAGTGATGTGTTTCTGCAGAATTCAAGCACTAAAACTTGAGACATAATTTCACAAGGAAATAGTTCAAATCACACCACGCTTTGCTAATGTCAAAAGCATGTAGTGGGTTTGGTTAGTTCTGCCTGGGTGAATCTGAGAGTAGAAGTGATGGCTTCCAGGCAGAGAGGGTGGGCCTCTGCAGAAGTCTGGGTGGTGGTGAGGCTCCCCCTTTCTGTCTTCTCTTCAGTCACCGTACTGGTTGGTTTTTGTCAACTTAGCACAAACTAGAATAATTTAGGAAGAGGTGACCTCGATTGAAGAGTTGTTTTCTCAGATTGGCACATAGGTAACTTTGTGGAGCATTTTCTTGAGTAGTGATTGATATGGGAGTGCCTACTCCACTGTGAGCAGCTGCCTGCAGCAGTCCGTAGTTGTGGCTAGGGCATGAGAACAGGCCATAAGCAGCTGGCTAGGGCATGAGAACAGGCCATAAGCATTGTTTTCCATGCTCTCTGCTTCCTGCCTTGCCTCAGGTTCCTGCTTTGAGCTTTTGCCTGACTTCCCTCAGTGATGGAGTATGACCTGGGTTATATAAGCCAACTAAACCCTTGCTTCCCCTAAATTGGTTCTTGTTATTACTTTATTATAGCAACAGAACCCAAACAGGGACAGTCACTGTGGACTTGTGGGCAGGTGACATGGTACCTGGAAGTTTAAGGGGGATGGTCAAGGTCTTTCTTTATTTTATAGTTCAGGCAGCCTTAATCTTCCTGTCTTGGATTCCTGACTGATGGGCTTGTAGGTAAGGTGCTAACACTCCAGCTAGATACCTTTTAAATATATATTTATTTGTTTATTTATTTTGAGGTAGAGTCAGTCTTCGTAGCTCTGGCTAACCCAGAACTTTCTATGTAGACTGGGCTGGCCTTGAATTTATAGAGATGCACCCTCTCTTCCTCCTAAGTGCTGGGATTTAAGGATTTGAGTCATCCTGTCCTGAATGGCTGCTTTTTTTTTTTTTTTTAAATTTATACCAATGATGGAGAATTCTACCATTGAGCTGTGTCCTGGGCTGAGGTTTTCCTTTAAATACAGGCATGTATATATAACATTTTTTTTGAGGGTTATACTTTACATACAGCAACATGTTCTCATTTCTGGGTACAGTTTATTTTGAGAAGCAAGTGTCTGTCTAACTCATCAGTCAAAACACAAGGTTTCCCACAGCCTGTCCTCACATGCTGGATCTGAACTGCTACCGTTAGCATAGGCCAGTTTGCCCCTCTCAGGCTGAGCTCAGGGATCCTATAGAATGTGTTCTCTCTTCACCGTGTGTATTGATTGTCTTATTGGTAGCTTGTTATGTATACTGAGTAGCTTTCCGTGTGTGGACATGAGCTGTCTGTCCATTCACTCTGAGGCATGCTTTGGGGTTGCTTCTAGCATTTGCTGTATGAGCTAAGCTTCTAGAGTGTCTGAACCTTGTGAGAACATTCTTTCATCTAGCACAACACTGGGAGCAGACTAGTGAGTCCGTCCTGTGGAGTCTCTGCCCTGCCTTCTCCATACATCCAGGACATCTGTATAACCACATCTAACTCATTGGTTCCCATAGTGAGCAGTGTCATATATCTTTTTTTTTTTTTTTAACATGGAGGCCTAGTTGATATTGAGAGACACCATTTTTAGTGTATGGTTCTCTGAGTTGTAATTAACTCAGTTGGACTACCACTGTCAAAGTAGGGAAGTGACTGTGGCCTCAGGACATCTTACTGCTGTGGTGGCTGTCTTCCCCTCACTCTCCCTGGCTGCCTTTGAGTCAGGGTTGGCCTTCTTGGTTCATATCTCTCTTCTACTCTTGACAGGAACTTGAGTTTTATTTATTTCCAGTAGTTGGTTCTTTTGTTGGCAAGTGTTCTGGGGACCAAACTCCTCTAACTGCCCAGCAGTCAGCAAGTGTGTGGGTTGTTTTAGTGTATTGATCAGGGTTCTTCTAGAGGAGCTGGACCAACAGAATGAAACAAATGTATATATTTGTTTCACATGTATGTGTATGTGTGTGTGTGTATGTGTGTGTATATATATACATACATACATATATATATATATATATATATATATATATATAAGCATATTCATAGAAATGTATATAAACACACACACTAGGGTGGTTTACTTCAGGCTGTGATCTAGGTAGTACAACAATGACTGTCTCCTGATGGAAAGGCCAAGAATCCATGTGTTCAGTTCATGAGTCCGCATGTCTCAGCAGCCCCAGTCTGGTGCTGGAGTCCCCAGAGGGTTCCTAGAGAGCTGCTGGTCTTCAGTCTCCATTGGAATCCTAAAGAAGTAGGTTACAGTACCCCAAGGAATGCCTGAGCAACAGGGTAGATGAACTTGCCAGTGAGAGTGAGGGCAAGCAGGCAAATAGCAGACGCTGTTTTAGTTGATTCCAGATGTAGTTAGCAACCAAGGTTAGCCATCATATCTGGCTTTCTCCTCTGAGGAACAGTCCCTGTAGATCTCTTAGTAGATATGGTCTCCCTTTCTTGGACTGCCACCTGGGAGAGGGATTAGGAGTGTGTGAGGAGTGCTTGTTTAGCCACTTAGGCTTTCAAGTTGTTTGAGATCTGGACCTTCCCCTGGTGGGTGTGATTGGATCTCCTCATCCTTTGGGAAGTGGGTGGGGTCCTTTAATGTCAGCCCTGATGCGTGTGTGGTGCTGTCGTGCTGTGGTTTTAATTTGGTTTCTAAAGGTGTGCAGTATCTTTTCATGCACTTGCTTCATCTTTTGTGAAGTAGCGGTTTTCATCTTTGGCCACTGTTTTTAAAAATGTGGTTGTTGGATTTAGTAAGAGTTTTTCAAATGTAGTATAAATCAAGTTCCTTGTCAGGTAGAATGGTTTTAAGCAGTGCTTCCTGTTAGCCTGTATTTCCTGTGTACTGACTTCCCATATGCCTCAGAGTATATGGCTCTGTCCAGTTTACTGATTTCCTTCCAAGTTGGTTATGTCCTATCAGTTTGTGCCTAATTCCAAGCACAAGGATTTTCTTTTAGAATGTTAATGTTTCTGCTTTTCTGGGATCTGGTTTGAAAGAAATTTTGTTAGAATTGTAAGGTAGGGTGGGTTGCAGTTTCTCCATTTAGTATGCTCAGTCTAGCTCTGTGTGTTGAGAAAAGTTTCCACGCATCGGTGGCTTGCTGGCTACAGAGGGGAATACTTCTTTCTAGGACCCTGAGTCCTTACTCCTCTGCCTTTTCAAGACTATGTGGGCCCATTCTGGTTCTTTGCCCTCATGTAAGCTCTAGAATTAGTGAGTATCTGCAAAAGCTCAGGAGCCTGTTGCATTGTTATATCAATTTGATAATAATTACGGTGTGTGTATGTATATGTATATTTAATTGTATACAACATTCTGCTTGCATGTATGCCTGCAGGCCAGAAGAAGAAGACAGATCCCATTACAGATGGTTGTGAGCCATGTGGTTGCTGGGAATTAAACTCAGGACTTTTGGAAGAGCAGCCAGTACACTTAACCTCTGAGCCATCTTTCCAGCCCCTGATAATTGGTATCTTAATAGTGAACTTCCTGAGCCATGAGCATGGCACTTCCCTTCATGTAGTCAGCTCTTTCAAAGGCTAAATCTATAATGTCAGATTACTAAGTCAGGACAGTTGTGTGTGTGAGGCCTTCATGCGCTGTAATGTATGACTGTATTACAAATAAAAGCACATTTCTCTTAGCATGTTTTATAGTTTTCATAGTTCCTTAGCATTTTGCTTAATTTGTTTATGTATTCATATTCTATACAGTACACATGCAGTACTTTAAAATGTCAGTATGTAGTTATTTGTTACTAGCACTTAGAAACATCACGTTTTAAACCATTCATCCTCTATACTGTGTCCTTGCAGAGATAATTTATTAAGTGTTGTCTTATAAAATTTACGTTTATGTGTATGAGTGTTTGCCTGCATGAATGTTTGTGTACCACTTGTGCATCTGTGCCCACGGAGGCCAGGAGAGGACATTGGCTGCCATGGGACAGGAGTTATAGACAGCTGTGAACTGTCCAATGCGGTTTCTGGGAATGGAACCCAGACGCTCTCTGTAAGAGCAGCTGGTGGCTCCTAGTTCCTCAGCCATCTCTCTAGCCTGTTGGTTGATTTTTACAGCTTTCCTTGTAGAATCTTATGTATTTTCTTTAGAGACCAATACACTGTGGTAGTAGAGGCCTCACTCCATCCATTCTTGCCCTTATTTGCTGCTCTGGCTAGCACGGATGTCACAGGAAGGGACTTTAGTGTCACTTCTGATCAGTCCTTTTCTCCAGTTCTCCTGTAGCCCCTTTCTCATTACTCCTCTCTTATCCCTTTTCTAGACTGTTTGGTCTGCTGTGATAAAAAATACCACGGGCAGGGTTGGGGGCCTGGCAAGGTTGGGGCACTTACCTTTCAGTCACAGACTCTGGTTCCCAGCAGATGGCGTGTGTTGAGAGCCTCTTCCTGGTGCACAGGAAGAGGGTGCTTCTTTGTCCTGTATGATTCGAGGAAAGAGGCCAGGGGGCCTTTTCAACTAGAATCTTATTCTCGAGCCTCCACCCTATGACCCGTGACCCTCTAACACCATCCTCTTGGGTTTGTCCTCTTCTGTCTGTCTCAGTGTCTTTGGCCGCTCTCCATGCGAACAGTACCACTTGTGTTAATCCGTTGCCTCCCTCTTCACAGCATTTGTAGCATAGCCAGATTTCAGAGTTCCTGGGGATCCTGACAAATGGCTTAGATCTTTCTGCCTGGGTTTCTTTTAAACAATTCCTTCCTTTCTGCATGGCTACTTTGTTTTCGGCTTATGGCTCATCCTTGTACTCATTCATTCACTCATTCATTCTCCCTTCCCTCATCCTTTTCTCTCTTTCCATCCTTCCCCACTTCTTCTATTCTATTTCTTTGCTTGGGTCTTACTTAATCCTGGTTAGTTTTGAACTCACAATGGAGCTAACCCATGACCTTGACTTCTGATCTTCCTGTCTCTATCTCCCACATGCTTGGATTGTGGATGTATGCTAATTTCCCTCAGATTTCTTGACATATTTTCGGATGAATAGGCATTCCTGATTTTAATGTTTTTGAATTTACCTATTCTTCCCCTGAAGTAAACACCTTTTTTTTTTTTTCAATATCTGTAAGTTTATTCTAACTCCAAGATAAGGGGATCTTCTGCATTTTCCTGTAAGATTTTAGTTTTTGCTTCTATTTCCCCCTCCCCCCCCCCGCCCCCCACCTTAAGACATGGTTTTTCTGTGTAGCCATGGCTTTCCTGGAAGTGTCTATTAGACCAGGCTGACCTCAAACTCAGACAGCTGCCTGTCTCTGCCTCCAGAGCACTGTGATTAAAGGTGTGCACTGTCATCACCTGGCTTAATGCCTTTTTTTTTTAATTTAATGTACATTGGTGTTTTGCTTGCATGTATGTCTACATGAAGGTCTTGGGTTCTCTGGAGCTAGATTTAAGACAGTTGTGAGCTGTCCTGTGAGTCATGGGAATCATGGGAATTGAAACCTTGGTCCTGGAAGAGCAGTCAGTGCTCTGAACTGCTGTGTCGTGTCCAGCCCTTGCTCTGCTTCTAAGCCTTTAGTCTTCATGGCATTGGAGCCATGTTCTGTGCTGGGTCCCAGACTGCATTGCTTCATATGCAGTATGTACTGACCATGCTTCTGTGTTCTTCCAGGTTTGTCATGGAGGGCCTACATCTGGCTCTGAGGTTTCCTTTCCCTTGTCTGTCCATCATGTCACCTTGTCCTTATGTGGCAAAGTTTCATATTGACTGCGTGTTGCCTCGGACTGGTGTTGGGACCTCTTCCTGCCCCTGGGCTTTGGAGCTAACTCCTTGAAGGTCAGATGAGTAGGAATTTTGTTGCTGTATTGGACATTTTAAAGGAATAACCAATACCCATTGCACAGTGGTGTCTGCCTGTCTGAGTGAGCATGGGCTGTCATTCAGTTTAGATCTCGTGCAATGTCTTGTTAATCTTGTGCATATTTTGCTAGGTTTATTCTGGGGTGCTGTTGAGGTTATTGCTTTGATCGTGTCACCCCCAAGCCTTCTGCAGAGGTGAGATCTGAACCCAGGGCCCTGTGAGCTCTCAGTAAGTCTCTCCAAACCATCAGTTGTATCCTCTAACTGAAACACTCCTACCCCACTGAGGTACGTAGTGAGTCCTGGTTTTTGATTATGTGGTTTTGTTGGTTTGAGACGGGCCCTCCCTCACTCCCTCCCTCAAGGATGGCCTGCAGCTTACTGTTTAGATAGCCCAGCTGCCTTTGGTATCATGGTAGGCTTCTTGTCCCCACCTTCTGAGTGGGTGTACACATTAAATTCTCTTTTTTGAGATACATGTGTGTATTAATGTGCATGCCAGGATAGGAGCATGTGTATGTCTGGAGGTCAGAGGTTGATTCTGGCTGTCCTTTTATTGCTGGATATCTTACTTGATTTTGAGACAGGGTCTCTCACTATCCCTGGAGTTCACAGATTGAACTAGAATAGAGTGACTCGCTAGCAAGCTTCAGAATCCTTCTTCCATCCCCACTTCCATGGTGCTGCTGTTACAGAAGCTGCTGGGACAGGTTGTCCTAGTCATTTAGGAAGAGGGAACCTCGAGTGAGAAAATTCCTTCACAAGACTGGTCTGTGGGTAGGCCTTTGGGGGCGTTTTTTAAAATGAATGATTGTCCAGGGAGGGCCCAGCTCCTTGTGGGCACTGCCACACCTGAGCGGTTTGTCCTGGAGTGTATAAGGAAGTAGGCTAGGCCATTCCCAGGCTTCTGCCTCTTCAGTTCTGCCTCCAGTCTCCTGCCTTGACTTCCCTCAGTGATAGAGGAAACCTGAAAGTTGTAAGCCAAAATGAACCATTTTCTCTCCAAGTTGCTTTTGGTCATGGTGTTTTATCACAACAGTAGACATCCAAAACCCTGTCTATTTACATAGTTTCTGGGAATCATAGACAAGATGTTTGTGCGGCAAGCCCTTTACCAGATCTAATATTTTAGAGTTTTAAGTGGTTGTCACAAGAGGTTATTGGGTTTTATTCACTTTCTTTGTGTCTCTTTACAATCCTTTTAAAAAAATATTTATTTATTATATGTAAGTACACTGCAGCTGTCTACAGACACACCAGTCAGATCTCCTTAAGGATGGTTGTGAGCCACCATGTGGTTGCTGGGACTTGAACTCAGGACCTTCAGAAGAGCAGTCAGGTGCTCTTACCCGCTGATCCATCTCACCAGCCCCTCTTTACAATCTTAACAGTGCTGTGTGAGCTGCAAACTCTCTCTTGACCTTACCCAACATTCTAATGTTGGTTCCTTTTTTTTTTTTTTTGGCTCTAGGCGGCCACTACCCAGCAGCTGAGGTGTGACTTAGCTTCGTCAGGGAGTGGAGATGCGCCTGCGTGGCTCCCTGTGTTGTTCCCAGGCTGTCCACTTGGCTTCTCATCCCTTTTAACAGCCAAGTCCTATCCATTCTGTTTGTGGGTCTTTACAAGAGATCTAAACAGTTCCTTATTGTACAGAGTGGCTGTCCTTCCTGATAAACACAGAAGATAAGTGATCTATAACATTGGTTGGGCACAGTGGGAACTGTAGAAGGGTGTACCACGTGTGTAGAGGTTCTGATGGTTGATGGAGACAGCTAGTGAGTATGCAGGGTGGCACAGAGCAGGTTGGATGTATGTGTGGTGGCACATGGTGGCACTTTTGTGAGTATGTGAGGCAGCTCACAGCAGGTGTCAGTGTGTGGGCTGGCTGTCAGGATGATGGGAGAGCCCATGGCTTTCTTCACCCAATGATGGTTTGTTAAGTGAGGTTGCCAGAGAGTCATGTTTGTAGAGTTGAAGGTTGGCTGCACACTGTTTCAAATGCATCGTACTCAAGCCTGACCTGTGTTCTTGTCAGCAGTAGACAGAGCACCAGTTTAATACACTTTTGCCACAAGTAGAGCACAAGTGCAGGCCTGGTCTCAGATTGCCTCTCCTTCTTGCAACATGCAGAAGGACAGATACACCCTCCAACTAGAAAGACCTTTGTCTCTAGTGCTGGAGATAGGCAAGTGTCCACCACTGAGCCGCATCTCTTTATCTGGAGGTTGTAGCTGAGATGATCTGAGACATCAGAGGGCAAAAGTTACTGAGCCCAGGGCCTCAGAGGCTTTTGCTCACTAGTTGCTCCATGTGAAGCCCTATGACTGGCATTAAATGCCAGTCAAACTGTGTTAGATGTTTTCTTCAAGTTGTGAGTAAGACATATGAAGACATGGTAAGTCCTAAGTGGCACAGCAGCTTCTAGAAGGATGGAGACGAGTCGCAGTGGGAACTGGCGTAGGTATTCTCTCTGCCTCCACGCAGAGAAGTTCAGACGTCGTCAGAGCAGCGTGTGAGTGTCTCCTCCTGTTCCTAAGCCCCAGCAGAGATGGCAGCAGGATATTCTGGCTGCTCACTGGGGCTTTCATTTTCATTTTACTCATGCACTCCAACATAAACAATGCCAGAAGTTAGAGAGTCAGAGCAAAGAGGAGTAGGGAGTAAGAATGCCTTACCTCATGCTCCTGTCAGATAGCAGTGGGAGGGCAGTTAGAGTGCCACCTGGGTGAGTTCTGACTCTTCAGAGGACAGAACAAGTGCTCAGATTCTGTAGCAGCAACAGGCCTGTGATGCTGACGGTGACTGTGTGACACTGACAGAGCAGTGTGTGGCCCATTGTGCTGGTGTAGCCACCCCTGGACGCCTGAGACAGATGGTCCCTGGTTCTGCTGAGGCGTTTAGGGTCAAGGAGCCCACGCAGTGGAAGAGAGGCTGAGTTGGAAGACAGCTGTGTAGAGGGAGTGCACGCCCCAGGTTTCCTTGCTGGAGCGCATGTATGAGCTACTGTGATGGCGTGCATTGAGGAGGGCAGCCCTAGGCCACGCAGGAGGCAGGGTGTGAGTGGGAGGAAGAAGAGTGCAGGGCTCAGGCTGCCACAGTTTTGTTTTGTTTTTGGACAGGGCCTTATTACATAGCCCATAGCTGTCTGTGTAGACCAGGCTGTCCTCGAGCCTGGAGTATATGTCCCCATGCCTGCCTTTATTGTCTGCTTTAAATCCTAGCCAGCCACACTGTGGTGCACATCCTTAATTTTAGCGCTTGGGACACAGAGGCAGACATAGCTCTGTGAATTTGAGGCCAGCCTGGTCTCCATGTAGTGACTTCCAAGCCAGCTAGGGCTATACAGGGAGACCTTGTCTCAAAAATAAAGTAAATAAGTAAATATAAATAAGTAAATAAATAAAAATAAGTAAATATGTAAATGATGGTCTTGATGTGGTTGATGAGAGACATAAACTGTATAAACACAAAGCTGGAGTGTGACGTCTGTGGTCTCCTGACAGTCAAAGCCCTGTTGAGTGACTTAGCTGTTACTTCTCTACATCTTAAATGAGACTCAGTGTGTTCCTGTTGGTCACATGTGGGGACAGTTGCTAGTGTTGTGTACCAGGCAGGTCTTTCTGTTGTAAAGAGTTGAGCTTAAGTCACTGTGTCTGGGGATGAGCATGTGCCTGCTTCTTTTATGTGTAGTCTGTGCATAACAACTTGTAATAGAAAGACGGGCTAGAAATTAAATGAAGCTTCTGCTAGCATGGTAGGTAGACTTGCCATCTCAGTTTAACTTGCTGTTCTTGCTCGTCAGTAACGCAGCACAGCCATGCCAACTGACCTTGCTGTTTGTCCTTGGTTACTTTTGTGGTTCTCATTAGCCAGCTTTTAAAGTAGACAAGATTATCAGGTAGCTTAGTGAAGTGAGTTATTTTGTATGTACACACATACATACGTGCAGATGCGTGTACATCGGTAGGTAAATGTTGGGTGTCTCTTTCATTTGCTCTCTGCTTTATTTGTTAGAACAGGGTCATATTGAACCTGAAGCTTGCAGGCGTGGCTGGGCTAGCTGACCAGTAAGCCTCAGGGACCCTGTGCCTCCCTCTTCCCAGGGCTGGGGTTCCTGAGTCCGTCTGTTGCACGTAGGTGTGAGGGAGGAGGACCACACGTTTGAAATCAATTTAATTTTGCATTATGAGACTTTTTTGTTTTTGTTTGTTTTGTTTGTTTGTTTGTTTGTTTTTTGTTTTTTCGAGACAGGGTTTTTTCTGTGTAGCCCTGGCTGTCCTGGAACTCACTCTGTAGACTAGGCTGGCCTAGAACTCAGAAATTGCCTGCCTCTGCTTCCCAAGTGCTGGGATTAAGAGACTATTTTTTAAAAAGTTGCTGTAAACATCACTGGAAACTTTGATCCTGAGTGGATCTGTGATGTGAGAAGAGTCACCCAGCTCCCTGCTAGGTGCTCAGCATGAGCGCTCCTTCAGAGAATACTAGGGACAGTGCCACCCTGAGTGCCACCCTGAGACTGAGACTTAGGAACTTGCTGGAGTCAAAGCGCATCATGCCTGCTCAGGGCCCACCATGCTCTGTTATGGTCTTGAGGACAATTGTGTGTGGACTTCAGAAGGTATCTTGGAGAGGCTGCCTGAGCTTTCAGAAAGCACAAGTCTTGGGTGCTGTCATATACTGATAGAATGTCACTGTCTTTGTTAGCCATGGTGGCTTTAGCCACTTAGTCTCTTGTAGCCTTTCATTCCCTGGTTGACCTTGCTTTTAAGCTGGCCTAGGGCTGAGTTTGAAACAACCTCTTTGAATGCAGAAATAATTCTGCCTTTTTAGCTGAGCACTTTCTGAGAAGAGGCATGATTAAGGAAAAGTGAGAGTGGATGCTGCTGAGCTCGAGGTGGAGAACTGTCATTGCTGCCATGAGGGACATCGTGATAGTGTAGGGCTTTTGAATTCTGTGTCTAACACATTAAAACGGATCTCGCTCAGCATGAACTCTGACGTGAACAGGCTGTGGCTTTCCGCCTTAGAGTGGCGTGGTCTCATGGGAGGGCTCTGCATTGGCCATCCTAATGGTATACACAGAAGGGTGGAAGTCATATGGCAGCCATTCATTGTATTGCATATTGGCTAGAGTCTTCTCACCAGTGTCTGTTTTGTTTTGAGGCAGTATCTTGCTTCATAGCCTAGGCTGACCTCAAACTCACTCACCATGTCTTTCTGCCTTTCTAGTGTGCGACTTTGTTTGCTCATGTGTGCTTGTCCTGCCTGTCTACTCAGTCGTTCCCTCCCTCCCTCCCTCCCTCCCTCCCTCCCTCCCTCCCTCCCTCCCTCCCTCCCTCCACAGCCACAGAGTAGCAGCAGTTCAGGTGCCCCTTGCCTTGTTTCCTTTTCAAATGGGTCTCATGAATCTGAGGCTGGCCTCTAACTTGCCATGTAGCTGCATGGCAAACTGGAGGTCTTCCTGCCCACCTCCTGAGTGATGAGGGGAGAAAGCAGGGTTGTGTACATGCCAGGGACACCCTTATCTGCAGCCCAGCTCGGATCTCTTTTGAGGTCCATTTTGTGTCTAATAACTGCAGATAGAATTCATAATAATCACTCATTGAACAATATGTAATTTAGATATTTGTAAACATGGCATTAATGCTTGGGGGGCAGCCAGTGCATGCAACAATTTATTGTCAGCTATTTTATCCTGCTCTGAAAAGAGCAGTTAAGTTTGTGGTGGGAAGAAATGCACATGTTGCAGAAGCCGATTGGAGGGAGCAAAGATTTCTGTAAGTTCCAACCCTTTCCCTCTGGGAGCTGACTTGGAGAGCAGGCATAGCTAGTGACTGTGAGGGACTGTCTGAAGAGGCTGCTAAGAGGTTCTGTGACTGCAGCTGGAAGCCTGTGAGAGTGCAGAGGACACTCCTGATGCTTGGAGGCTGCCATTGAGAAAGGAGGCATAGGGCCCGTCGCTGCTCTCAGCAGCTGGAGTTCAGTCCTGCGACGGGAGGGAGGCATTGGAGACCTACCTGCTCCTGACTGAGGTGACAGGCAGCTACAGCTCAGGCAGGTGCAGAAGCTGGAGTGGAAACTGGCTGTGTGACGATGGAGTACGGAGAGGAGGGGCAAGGATTAGGAGAGTGCAGCTCTGCTGAGGTAAACTGGGATGCCGTGTGTGGTTTTAGTGGGGAGTGAAGGCTGGGGAGAAGTGTTGGGAGAGAGAAGAGTAGGTTTGGCGTCAGGACCTAGATTTGGGGTTTAGGATGAGTAACCAGGAAGCACCCTGCAGAGAAGAGCTGCTCCTTGAGGGTCACAGGTCCCTGAGTGACAGGCAGACTGTGGCAGCAAGTCTTGGGATGAGTTTGAAAGCTGAGGCCATGATAGTGAGGGGCCTGTTCAGGTACAGTATTGTCTTGTGGGATTCACTCTGTGACATACCTGTGAAGCACAAAGCTGGATTTCTCTTGACCGCCACGCCGTCCATTCCAGATTTGCACACGGGACTGGTTATCTTACTCTTTACTCTGAGTTGGGAAAGGGCTGTGAAGTGTTACTTGGGTTCATGTGCATGGCTCTTCCTTGTGTTGTCATTTCGTTGACATGGCCACAGACTGCTTAGTTAAATGCATTGTGAGTGAAGCCCCACAGGTTCTCTCTATGGGGTGGGCTTGATGGGCAATCCTGAGGACGCAGACTGCTCTGTAACCAATATCAGTTCTCAGGTGATCCCAGAGCCAATGCCTAGAGAGAGTGCAAGCTGGAAAGAAAAAGAGGCCTGGTTGGGCTCTTCTAGGACCTACTGTGTGGCCTCCTTGGGTCAGCACATAGCTGCTGTGAGAACTGCAGCCCACTTTCTGGGCTCTTGACATCAGCTTTCCGAGGAGGAGAGAAGCAGGTGTGGGAGCAGTCTTTTCTGCTGGGTCTCAGGTGCACTCTGCCTGGCTTACTCAGGCATGTCCTCCTCGGGCATTTCTGGGGTCTCTGTCATTAGAGGACTCCTGTGCTATTTGGCACTTTGATTGGGAGCTCATGCTGAGGTTCTAGGCATCCTCCATGACTTTTTACCAGCTGGGCTACTAGGAGAGTTGTCATTAAGAAGGAACCTGGAAAGCATATTGCACTGCAGGGTCAGTTTCCAGTTCCTATGTGAGGACAGCCTGAGCTAACACTCCTGGCTGGCTTTTTTATGTTATGGTGACTGGATATGCTGGTAGAGACTGTGCCTTATCTTTAGAGCTTACTTGGTTCTTGCTTTGTGTATGTGCTTGTGTGTGTAAGCATGCCTATGTGTGCATGCATGTGTGTGTTTGTGGAGGACTTTATGGAGGTGCAGTTGACACACAGGAATCTCCTATGGTCGCAATGCAGTTTTCTAGATTGATACACACACATCCCTGAACTCACCACCAGTCAGGATAATGAGCCTCCTGTCACCTGAACACTAATGCGCTTCCCCCATTCTGTAGTGTTTGCCTGTTTGTCAGCTTTCTCTCACATGGAGTTGGGTCCTGGAACATAGAAGTATATAGTGTGGACATTTTCCTGTCTACTTGGAGTCCATGTTGTCATTTGAGGGTCATCTGTGTTGTATCCGTGGCTCATTCTTTTCATTCTTTATCTCTGAATACTTTTCCATTACGTAGATGCCTTACATGTTGTCTCTGTATTGGTATACTTTGTTAGTCCTAGTTTTGGACTATCAGAAATAGGACTGCTTCAGTTAGTTCAGGTCCAAGTCTCTTTGAGGTGGACTGCAGTGGAGGGCTGCACCCTCTCATGGGGCAGGCCTAAGACTGCAGGATGGTGTCAGGGGCTCCACTGTGCTGCTGGAGTTCTCTGCCCACATCACCTTTCAGCTGGGGCTTGGATAGCTCCCTGTGGTGGATGTCATTTGCACTTTCCTTCCTGGCCTGTGACACTGAGCTTACTTGTGCGGGCTGTGTCTTTCATTGCTGGGAAGTGCCTTGAGAGATCAGTGAGTGTGTGTGCTCTGTATACTGGCCTTCTCTGTTTGCTCTGGGTTGGGAACCAGCATTTCCTTCCAGCTTCCGGCGAAGAGCTGCACCTGGAGTCCAGGGTGTGTGAATCCACTTGTTCCTTTTTGGACCATGCTCTGGAATGATTTCTAGAATAATGGTGGTGTCTTCTCTCTCATGAGCTCTATCTAGTCTTATGTGCAGAGGGTAGATCCAAGCCTCTTATCTTACCTGTCTCTTGATCTGGTCTTCTGTACAGAGGAAGATCCAAGCCTTCTACCTTACCTGTCCCGGGCTCTTACTCTCCCGTTCACTCTGTCTCTGCACCCTGGGCTGGGCTGATGCACTAATGAGGTACTGCTTGGCCTCTGGAGATGCTGGCCGAGGCATTTCCTGGATCTTCTTGGGTACAAATACATTTTATGTCCTAGTGTCTTTGCATTTCTTCAGAACATACATGTTTGAGACAGGGCATCTGAAATGCTCTCCTTCCTATTGCCCATGGTGTGGCAGGCGGTAGGCAGCAAGCCCATAGGGTCTCTTGTCTGCTGTAGAGCCTCCAGTTGTGCCAGCTTAATGTGAGTTCTGGGCTTCCTTCCCTGAAGTGATCAGTGTTAATGGGGTCCTGTGTGGTCTAAAGGGTGGGCATCATCTCATTTCCTTATTGGCATGGCAGAGCTCTGCTGCCAGTGCCAGGGACCCCATCCAGAATGTGCTTTCTTTCATGGTTGCTTTCCTTTTCTCTTGTCATTGCTGGAGCTTCTGGGACAGTCACCTCAATTTTATCATTCCCTCTTAACCTATTCTCTACTTTTCCTTTCTGCAATGTCTTCTATATGGTGCTAGGTGCCTGCACTTGGCCATCCTGTGGGCTTTGGGTGTTTGGGTGACACTGAAGGCCATTCTGACTAATTGTTACTACTCTCAGGCAGGTGTTTTCTCAAGAGGGATGGCACTTGTGCATTTGTCTGTTTAGGTCTGTGCCAGGTATCTAGGATCTTTGATTGTTACCTGTTGTTTTCAAGGTGAACAGCTGGAGGAGCTGGGTAATGTCAGCTTTAACAAAGAGTTTAGTCAGAGGTCAGGGATGCAAACTAGGCAGGGTGGGAGCCACCATGGTCTGGCTAAGCTTGTCTACTGGGCTCCACTGTGCCTATTATATTAGGTATATTTGCACCAGGCAGTCAAAGGAGCTTCAGAGCTTGAGGGTAGGCTGGTATTGAGATCCTCTTAGACCCCTTATCAGCTAAGGAAGTACAGGGTCCCTTCAGTCTGTTTTGCATCAGTAGGTAAGAGGTGCCCTTGAGGAATTCTGCAGGGTGCTCCACCAGCTGGCCTGGACCACACTCTGCAGTGACAGTGGGTATGTGTGACAGTAGCTACATGCATAGTCAGACAAAACCTCCCAGGACATGTTGCCTGTACCTTGTTAGGTCCACAGAGAAATACTGACCTACAGTGTGTTGATGCAGATTGTGCAAGGTAGGTAGTTCTAGAGGGACATTCAATTCCTTAATGCCAACAATAGGGTTTTCTGGATTAAGAATTTAGTGAGTTCAAAGAGACCTTGCTACTGTTTCTGGTATACTCAGAGCTTGACAATGTTAAATACTCTTCCTATAGGAGTGCTCTGGCTTATTCCGCACAGAAGGAAAACCCAGGGGTTTTCTGGTTGTGTAGCTTCAACTCTCTCACCAGCATCCCCTTTGTAGCTGTGTCCTGCTGGCTGGGCTGTTGCTGAGGGTATCTGTAGCTCTGCTGTGGAAGTTAAATTTAAGATAGATGTGTTACTGTTGCTTCTGGGACTTAGGGTACAATTAGTTGCTAGTTTTTGAAGCCAAAAATTAGTCAAACTTGATTGGTAGAATTTGCTTTCCCAGAGTTTTAAGAGCTTTGAAGGGTGAGAGACCGTGGACTGTTTGGTACTGGTTCCTGTGGACATCTGTGTTATGTTGTGGGCACATGCTGGTTACCTAGGGGAAAGCACAGCCTCTTTGTCTGACGAGAATAGTATTCCCATGAATAGAGGGCCACAATTTTTGGTTTGGGTTGGACATTCTGGGTTGTATCATGCGGGAGAAACTTGGCTGCACTCAGAGTTGTGACCACAGTTCTGCAAACAGACTTCAGCGTGTAGGACAGAGAATTATGGAGAAGGTGCAGAGTAGCTAGCTACCCAGGACACAGGTTCACGGCTGTTGGAAGCCTGCAATGAGTGGGTTCCCACCACTTTGTGAGTGCAGACAAGGCAGAGGCGGTGTTTCACATGTGCTCCCACATCTGAAGAGACTGTAGGGCACACATCTGGGCTGAAGCTGTGGCCACTGAGCTTGGCTCTGCCACATGTGTTCCTTGTGAGAGGAGATGCTATGTGGTCTTAGTGTATTTGGACAGCTCTCCACCATCCTGTGCTCTGTCTCGCCCCAGGAGCCAGCTTCTTTGCAGCTGCTTATTACATTTGTCTCCTGTAGTGAGTAGTTCCCTGGTCAGGGTCTTCTTGCACTGGGGTAGGGGTACATCCTGATGCCAAGTCTCCTTTGTCCCCAGGAATGGTCCTCGTGCGGAGTGAGAATGGGCAGTTGTTAATGATCCCTCAGCAGGCCCTGGCCCAGATGCAGGCCCATGCCCAGGCCCAGCCTCAGAGTA
The DNA here is from genome assembly GCF_000001635.26 of Mus musculus. Taxonomy (NCBI): domain Eukaryota; kingdom Metazoa; phylum Chordata; class Mammalia; order Rodentia; family Muridae; genus Mus; species Mus musculus. The sequence continues at coordinate 179,939,855 of NC_000068.7, read as the reverse complement.
CCATGGCACCCCGTCCTGCAACCCCCACAGGTGCTCCACCTGTCCAGATCTCCACTGTGCAGGTGAGTGCATGTGTGGTGAATAGGCTGATGTGGGGTGCCGCTGACTCAGTCTGGCTCACCCACTCCCCACTGCTGCATGCTGGTGATGTTGCAAGAGTGAAGGTGTGTCTCGTGTGAGTGGATGCTGAGGCATGCATTGTTTACAAACCCAACCATCAGGTAGGGTCTAGGATGGCTCTGGTCTCCCATTCTCCTGGCTGAGACCGTCTGCTCTTGAAAGCCAGCTCTTGTGGCCAGTGCTCAGCTTGTTGACCGAGTAGGGTTAGAATAGACACTTTGGGTCAGCTGCCTTGCCTGAGCTCTGGCTTTCCTCTTGCCATCAGTAGGTTTAGTTTTCTGGGTCCCAGTCCCTTCCTTTGTAAAGTGTAGATCTGCTAATGTACAGGTCATGGTACTGTCAAGAGGACTGAGCATGCTTGAAGTACCAAGAATGAGAACAAGGCAGAGCAAACGCCATACATACCCTGGCTCCCAAGCCTTGAGGTCATCAGTCTTGATGCCAGGCTGTGCTGTCCCAGTGTGCAGTGCCCCCACACCCTCAGCACCGTAAGCGCAGGGTCTGTAGCACACTCTCTTCTGTGCCTTGTGTGGCCTTGCTTTTGTCTGGTGCCTTCCCTGAATAGCTGACAATTAAGAGATGGCGGAGGAATCCTGCCTGATACTCCCTCTAGAGTTGTGCCCTGTCCTGAAGATGGGCTGTCTGTGATGGAGGTGGGCAGAGCTCCCATAGGAAACGACAGAGAGCACCTCTGCAGTGTTGTTTCCTGAGGAGGAAGCATGTGGACTGCTGTGGGAGGTTCTCTGTGGCGGTGGTACCTCTCATCTGACCTTGTGCCTGAACTCACGCTGCTCTGGTCACCTCAGGGCTCCGGGCATCTCCATCCTGCTTGACTCTGTCTCCCTTTCACACTCTTTCACACTCTGTGTCTAGGACTCAGGGCATCTCCACTCTCAGTTCAGGCCAGTGTCCCATAAGAGCATTGCCACAGCTGGCTTTCCAGATGTCTGCTTTAAAAGACGGCGTTTCGTAGACTTCACTAAAAGAGACTGTTTTTAGGATTTTCCATGAAAAGTTTCTCATCATAATTTTTTATTTTGGGCTTTGACTGATTTCCTTGTAGGTTAGTAGTAAGCAGTGGATTACTTGAGTGCAGTGGTGTATTTTTAAGAGTCTGTGTATACGCATGTGCACACATACATGTGCACAGGTGTAGGTACTACTTACGGTAGCTCATTTTAGATGATTTTTAACTTATTTTCCAGGCTCCAGGAACACCTATTATTGCACGGCAGGTGACCCCAACTACCATAATTAAGCAAGTGTCTCAGGCCCAGACGACGGTACAGCCCACTACAACCCTACAGCGATCTCCCGGGGTACAGGTAAGAGGATGCAGCCTAGTGCATCAGTAGGGATGCATGGCTGACAATGCATGCTTTTGCTTCGATGTAAACACTAGGCTTTAGGGTACCAGGTTGAATTTGAGGATGCAGGGGGTCAATGAAGAAAGTGATTTTTCTGTGTCTGAATGCAGGCTACATCTTTTCCTTATTTAGCATTGGCAGCATTCAAAAGCTCTTTATAAAATGTAATTAGGAACGTCACCTCATTAATATTTGACTCAGAGCATCTTTGAGGAGGGAGTCTGTGCTGAGGAGAGTTTGTGTCTGTGCTGTGGCCCCATTACATGCTCATGGACGGTGCTACTAGTGTGTGTGCAAGGTGTCCTCTCAACTTCCTGTGGCAAATTTGTAGATGAGCTAGGGAGGGGAGAGTGGGGGAGGGGCATTCTCCCTAGCCTTGCTTTCCTAGTGTCAGTGCTCCAGGGAGCAGCAGGGGAGTTACCTGCAGACCCTGGCCTTACCTGATCAACCTGTGCAGCTTCTAGCGTATAAAGCCAAGGGGAGCTTCCGTGCCAGGGGCTCCTCCTTGCAGAGGCTGAAGCAGATGTTAGGCGTGGTGGAAAGGACTGGTTAGGGAGGGCATAACATGTTTGCAGAGATGTACTTGGTGAAGACACATCTGATCAGGGAAACACTTGTAGGGAAGATGTCATTGGCTGGGGAGGCAAACATTGGTTAGGGAAGCTCACTCTCTGGGCACTCATTTGGGAGTAGGTGGGAAGCAAAGAGCCTCAAAGGCTCCTGATGTTGAGTTTGGAGCAGTCATACAGTACAGGGCTTTGAGCTCTAACCACGTTGGATTCGTGCTCACTCATACATGATCTTAGCTGAAGTGTTCCTGATTAGCTGCACCTCGTCCCAGTGGAGCCTGAACTGAGTGAGGGCGGTCCACACGGGGGCTTCTCTGAACTTTTCTGAACTCAGCTCCAACTTTTCTGAGTTCAGCTCCATTTTCTTCAGTAGCTGTGGAGAGCAAGAATATCTTGGAGAACGGTTCTGTGAGTCAGGAGAGAGGCCTGTGTGTTTCAGAAGCTGGAGTCTGGGAGACCTGCGGTTTCCTGAGGGGAACTTGTAGTGCTGCCTGTGCCTGACTCCAGCGTCTGCTTCTCTGAGGAGGAGGAAGAGGCTCTAGAAGCTACTGAAGTGCTTGGTAAATTGTGTGTCACGTTTTAATGGTGACAAATGCTTTGAGGTTAGTGGACAGTTTACAGTCAGGGTGAGTGTGTCCCTTGCCATAGCTGTCAGCTGGAGTGAAGGAAAGATGGCAAGAAGGGTCTGAGTCCTGCTGTCCCTGGCTTGTTGAGTCAACTCTTAGTTTGTTTTTGCATATTATCTTCACATGTTTTGGTTTGGTGGGCAATACGTGCTTATCATACAGAGACAATTATCACCCCTGAATCTGTTGCCAGCTGCAGGGTAACTTGGGGGCCAAGAGGCCTGGAGGTAGCTTAGTACTTGTACAGCTCTCTCATAAGCACCTGTGGCTGGGATCCTCCAAGGCTTTCTCTAAGGGGGCTGAAGATTTGCCTAAAGCTGCTCTAGAGCTCTCCTTGGTGTGGGTGTGAGATGTCACACTGCTCCCTGCTTTCAGATGAAGGGAGGGGACAGTGTTTAATAAACTGGAGTGAGGAAATGTGGGCAGCTAAATTTGTAAATTGGAGAGGTAATAATGTAAAAACCGGTAAATATTTCATTGTGATTATTCAAGAATAGAGAAATCTTAGGAAAGAGACTAAGGGTCAGTGGTTTGGAGAGTCTGAGCCTGTTGACATCTAAGTGCCCATTTGCGTTGCAAATGTTTTATGTTCGGTCAAGGAGTACCTTCCCACAGCTGGGCCAGTGCCTGTGACCCAGCTCTTATACCTGTGCCTCTGCATGCTGTGGCTTCTCGTCAGGCCTTACTTTTGGAAAGCAGAGCTCGTTAGTGCAGGTACTTGTGGGGAGTGGAGGCCTTTCCCTTGTCTTGGTGGCCTGTACGGACTCTGGCAGATGCTATGTGCTGGGAGGTCACAATTGCTTTCTAGCCAGGGCTCTATGAACAGATTAAAGGGTTCTCAGGAGGAGTGTCTGAGATGACAGCTCATTGTGTATCCAGTCCTCTGTGCTTGTCTCTGTGGTAGCCGTTAGTCAGTGTGACAGATTCTGGACAGTGACAGGTTCAAGCCCCTCAGGTTTATTGTAGATACAAGCATACCTCCATGTGTCTCTGTGGGCCTCAGGTGCGGGGCCAGGGATGCCCTTGGCCACCTCACATGGCTGCAGGAAGGGTGCCTACCTGGCCCTTGTTGAGCCATTTGCTCCCTACGTTTTCAGAAGCTGTTTTACTTTTGGGCTTGTGCTGCTGTTGCGATGCATTCACCTGTGTTTTGACCTTCTAGCCTCAGCTGGTTCTGGGTGGCTCCGCACAGCCAGCCTCACTTGGAACAGCCACAGCTGTTCAGACAGGGACACCTCAACGAACAGTCCCTGGGGCCAGCACCACCTCTACAGCTGCCACGGTAAGAACTCCCTTTGAGACGCCTATGGGCAAAGCCATTGGTATTAGTGGGGAAATGGAGCTGGTATATACAGGGGCTTGAGAATATTTTGGGGCCCACAAGCCAACCAAGAGCAGTGGTGCATTGAAGGGACCCACGTGAGAGCTTGGGTCTGTCTTCCCCTTATGGGGTGACCTGCACATGCTGGCCTCTGAGGAATGGTAGGAAAGGGCCCTGAGCGTCCTACTTGGGATCTAGGACCCTACAGAGACCTGTGGAAGCCACATATATGTAGCTGCTGAGCACCTGTGGTCTGGGTGTCTGTCTGTCTATCTGTCTGTCTGTGTTTGTCTTCACTACTTTTCCTTTATGTACCTGGAGTTTTAGAGAAGCTGGGACCCTATTTTGCAACTTCTCTTTTTGTATTCTTTGCCAAGTACTTTTAACCATTTCCAGGAGCTGCCTGGGACTTTGTGTGCTTGTGCACATTTAGGCAAGCAGCAGCCCCTGTCCCGACGTAAGGGCAGTGTCTTGGTGGATGCAGCCTTCCCTTAAAAGGGCTGGTTGAGAGACGCAGACTTGGTGGCCTTCAGAGTGGCTGATTGCCCTTCAGAGAAGATTATGGCTCATGCAAGAAGTAGTGTGGTTTTGAAGGAAGTTGAGATGCTGAGTTTACATTTTTCAGACCTGTACACATTTCACTGCAGTGGGGTCCTGTGGGGAAATCTCCTGTAACTTACACCTGTTTTATTTTAATACAGGAAACTATGGAAAATGTGAAAAAATGCAAAAGTTTTCTATCTACATTAATAAAACTGGCTTCCTCTGGTAAACAGTCTACAGAGACAGCGGCTAATGTGAAAGACTTAGTACAAAACTTACTGGTAAGTTCACATGAAACCCTCTGCCTCACCATGCTGTGTGACCTGCAGCCCATGTGCAGCCTGTAGGGCGACCTGCGTGTGCAGGTGAGAGCCTGTGGAAGGATCTAGTGCTGGGGTGCTGGGGTGGGGGATGCACTGTTGCCAAGATGTGTGCATTGCTTGGCATGACTTTTCTGGGGACTTGGCTGATACCCCAGTGTTCCTTCTGCACTTAGATGGGTCAGGGGATGTGCCAGCACTAGGGAGGGAGGGAGGGAGGGAGGGTGGGTGGGTTGGTTAAAGGGCTCCTTTAGAAGTACCTGCCTGTGCTTGAGAGTCATAGAACATATGTCTGACAGCCAGTGTTGCTTCAGGTGGCAGCCCACTGTATCCTTCCTTCCCCTTTTAAAACTGAAGGAAACAGGAAGGGTCCTTAAACTCCAGTTTGTAGATAAGGGGTCTCTGCATCTGCCTCTGGCCCTGCTCCTCTTCTCACCCCTTGAACATGTGATGCTGGTCTCTGAAAGGTGCCTGTGTTACTGGTGTGCAGAACTGACTTCTGCCATTGGTTGGTGCTCCTGTGTCATGGATATTTTATTTTGGCAACTCCCTGGGGTCAGGGATTGAACTGGGTTCCTTATCTTGTGTTGCAGTTAATTCTGTCCCTCTAACCTAAAGCATCTACTTCCTTCCTTGCCAGTGTTGCAGTTAACTCTGTCCCTCTAACAGAGGTGTCTACTTCCTTCCTGTTTTCTCTCTTTTCTGTTTCTTTGATCAGGAAGCACACGGATTTTGAAAGTGTTGCTTTCTGGTTTTTGTCTGGTTCCGTCCTGCTCTCCTGGTCCTTTTCCCCTCCGAGGGGTTTGCAGGCCAGGCAGGGGTGGCATGCACCAACCACACTGCTGCCAGCAAGCCCTATCCCTGTCCAGGGCTGTCTTCCCCACCGGCTGCTCCTGTTCACTCCTTAGCTGCGTTCATCCACCTTTCATTAGGGCCCTGGGGGCTCATTCTTATGTGAACTCTTTGTGGCCTTTGACTCCACAGGCTGCCCCTTTTGGCCTTTGCCAAAAGACTGGGGCTTGGCTGCCTGCAGCGCATGCCATTCCCAGGATCTGAAATATCACCAGTTTCTGTGCCTTACCTTGGCCACTTGTGCCCTCCTCAGAGCCCAGTGAGGGTGTTTTCCTCACGCACAGGCCAGCTGCTGATGCCGATGGCCTCCCTTCTCCCTTCTCCCTTCTCCCTTCTCCCTTCTCCCTTCTCCCCAGCCAGTTTGAAATCAGCTTTGTGTTACTCTTAGAAGATTGCTGCCGTAACCCTGCTCCCAGCAGTCTGCCATTGTTCTGCCTGCTGCTGCCTTATTTAGGTTTTGTAAACCTGGACAGATGCTGTAATATTGTGGGGTGCCCCTCTTCATGGCTGTGTGGCTAGGCCTCTGCCCCACTTCAGGTGTCTAGTGCTCACCCATCTTACAGGCTTCCTTAGTCTTTACACGAGTTCTCAGGTGTCTGAGACAACTGTGTGCCTCACTTGTAGACTCTGATGCTTTCTCTTTGGTGCTGGGTAGGCCTCCCTGTGGTTGCTAGCCTCTCCCAACAGGTTCCCTGCCTGCTCCCTGACTAGGCTAGAATTGCCTTGCCACTCTGTAACACATGCATTTGTTTCCTAGCAAAATGCCTGGCACTGTAGGTGCCTAGTGGGACCCAAGTGAAAACACTTGACTGAGAAGCCTGTGGGAGGTGTTAACCCAGACCAGTAACTAGCCAGCTAGAGACATGCTCACTAGCTGCTGCTCAGGGTCCAAGGGGCACAAGACTTGTGCACCCAGGGATCTGTATCTGTTAAATTGGGCAGTGGCGTGCTGACACACTTGCTGTCAGAAGGGCCAGACCAGTGTGATGCTAGGGTTTATGGTGTGTGCTGTGAAGTTGTGTGGAAATACGTCCCAGCAGTTGCCATGTGAGGTCGTTGCAATATCACTATGGTTTGTTTTTCAGGATGGGAAAATTGAAGCAGAAGATTTCACTAGCAGGTTATACCGAGAACTGAACTCTTCACCTCAGCCTTACCTTGTGCCTTTCCTGAAGGTGATTGAGGGCTTGTGCTGCTCAGTGTGGTCCAGCCAGGGGTCGTCACAGGTTCCACCTGCTGTGGCTTTCTTGCAGCTGAGCCCACAGATGCGTTACAGCTCTAGCACACTTGTGTAGGGCCAGTACTCCCTGGGGGAGGGCTTGCTTCCAGCGTAAGCCTGGGGACCCTGACGTTGGCTCCTCTCAGAGATGCATTTTGTTTCTGAAGTGCATTGCAGCCAGTTCTCACTAAGAAAGTCCTGGTCAATGAGTATGTTTGGAGTTGAGTGACAGACCGGGGATTAGTGCCTGACACTGTAGATAGATGTCATTACATCTAGATGAAATGATATTAGCCATGGGGCTTTTCTGAAGGGTTATGCTTCGGAATTTTTAAGATACTGTAAGCAAAGAGCTGAAGGGGTCTGTGACCCTATAGGTGGAACAACAATATAAACTAGTCAGTACCCCCAGAGCTCGTGTCTCTAGCTGCACATGTAGCAGAAGACGGCCTAGTCAGCCATCATTGGGAAGAAAGTCCTCTTAGTCTAGCAAACTTTATATGCCCCAGTACAGGGGAATGCCAGGGCCAAGAAGTGGGAGTGAGTGGGTAGGGAAGCAGGGCGGGGGAGGATATAGGGTACTTTTGGGATAGCATTTGAAATGTAAATGAAGAAAATAACTAATAAAAAAAAAGATACTATAAGCAGTAATGTTCCAGCTGTGCCTGACCCTACATGTCTGTCTGTCTTCAGAGGAGCTTACCTGCCTTGAGACAGCTGACCCCAGACTCCGCGGCCTTTATCCAGCAGAGCCAGCAGCAGCAGCCGCCTGCTTCGCAGGCCACGACTGCACTGACGGCTGTGGTGCTGAGCAGCTCAGTGCAGCGTACAGCTGGGAAGACAGCTGCCTCGGTGACCAGCGCCCTCCAGCCCCCGGTCATCAGCCTCACGCAGCCCACACAGGTTGGCGTTGGCAAGCAGGCGCCGCCCACACCACTGGTATGAAGGCGCGAGCCTGGCATGGTGCTCTTGCCAGCCGCCATGCCACTTAACTGACCAGCCCTGGCTCGGAGCCCCTTTCTGGAAAGAGCAGGCAAGGAAGCTCCTGCTGGAAAGACGTGTGGTTGTTCTCATGAGTAATTAGAGTGTGAGCTGTAGGTTGAGGCCCACGACTTTGTATTGTAGTTTTTATAGAATGAAGTGAACTTCTTGGCTCACTTACTGGCAGGCCCTATACCTGTTGTTGGGGTTTTTGGTACAGGAACACAGTGTCTAGTGGGCCTCTTAGGAGGATTCTCACAGAGCTTTGAGTGACGCCTGAATGTTCAAACCTGGGATTGGGAGGAGATGGGTTGGTCAGGCTTTTGCCTTCCTGGGATAGAGTAGGCTGACGACAGTGGTGCTCAGGGCAAGCGGAGGGCTGCTGGCAGGTGGGTCTGGCTTTGTCTGATTTGCATTCCTTCACCAGAGGCAGGATGGCTCTTCACTGTGAGTTGCACTCAGAGTATGTGTACACCTGCCGTAAACAGCATAGCCTCACCACACATGAAAGGCAAACTTGAAAGGGGCTGTATAGTACTGTGTTGCAGAGCATTTATGAGGTCTTAGGTTTAATTCCCAGCTCTGGGTGGTGTGGATGACAGACGATTGGAATTGTTGTAAATGCAGCTTAGGAATGAGTAGTTGTAGGTGGTACAGTGCTGTCTGCAGGGTGGGTGTTATGGAGGCCAGACTCCTGGGTGCTGGCTGGCCTGTTAGAGCTTGCTTTTGTCTTTACTCTGTTGGTAGTGAGAAGAGTTGAGAGCAGGCTGAAGGACCACACCTGAGCAGGTTTTCTCAGTGGGCAGATGTTCCTGTGTCCTTTGCTTTCACATGGTTTCAGGAGGGACCTGAGCAGTCAGCACCCTGATTTACCCAGAAGGCAGTTCTGTGGAAGAGCATGCCCTCTCTGTGAGGGTCTCACCTCCAGTCCTGGTTCTGTCAGTTGTAGCCTTGAGTGCTAGATTGCGTGCAGAGCCATTTCCATTGGGTTGGTTTTAACTGTCAATTTGGAATAACGTAGAATCATCTGGGAAGAGCGTTCTTAATGAGAAATTATCTAGATCAGAATGGCATGTAGGTGTGCCTGTGGGGAATGTCTTGGATTTTTGACTGATGTAGGAAGACTTAACCCTGATTGTTGGTGGCACAGAAAGCTAACTGCACAGAAGGGCACAGACAGGCAACATGGCTACATTTGTTTCTCTTGACTGTAGATGTGCTGTGACTAGTCTCAGTTGTTGCCTCTGTGACTTCCCTGCAGGGATAAACTGTGACCAGGAATTGTAAGCCAAATAACCCTCTTCCATCAGTTACTCCGTCAGGCTGTTTAATCGGTGTCACATGTTATACTAGAACAGTGACTTTTCTTTTCACATATGGGAACATGGTGTGTTCAGCCACCTGGTCACTGCTGTGTGCTGTCTTGACCCCCCTCTTATACCCCAGTCTCTGCTTATACCTTTGTGTACAGCTGAGGCAGATAGGTCAACTTCATGCAAACTTGGGCCTGAGGCCAGGGGATCTCAGAACCCATGGAAGTGAGCCACTTTTCTGTATCTCCATTTAATGGCTTCTCAGTGTAAAGCCCTGGCCTGAGTTGCTGTGGGCTTGCCCATCTTGTCTGGTGTGAGCACCGTGTTCTGTTGCAAAAACAGTTCTGGTGCAGGCCTCAACCTCAGCCCTTTACAAGTGTCCTGTTACATGTGTTGCTCAATGAAAACACAGCCACCATTTTTTTTTAAAGCAGAGTTGGAGTTCAAATCCTAGAAGGGTTTCAGAACCCTGCAGACACTGTGATACTGTGTACACCACCAGCCACACAAAAAGGCTCCTTTATATAAACTAGAATTCTTCCAGGGAAGCTCTTAGCTCAGAGATTTATGGTCGGGCCATCAGGGAGCTTCCTGTGGGCCAAGGCTGTACGCAGGACAGCAGAGCTGAGCAGGCCCTGCAGTGTGGACCAACCACCCTTGGGCTATGCATGGTTCTGAGGTGGACAGGCTGTGTTTGGACAGAGAACCAAGTTCAGGGTAGGACTTGGAGAGCCATCTTCACTCCAGTAGAAAAATAATCTGACCTTAAACAGAATTTAGAATAGAAATAAGTCATTTGACGTATGTCCATCAGGTAACAGTGTCAGTCTGCTGACAGGCTGGGAAATCCATGTTCCTTGTGGGGCCTGAGCTCGGTAAACTTTGTTTTGCTGCTGCCCTCTAGGCTATGTGTGGGGTCCTGAGTTTCATGTGCTCCGTGTACTTGCTCTGCTGTATTGTGGCCTGGTGTGGCACCATTCTGTCTTTGTCTAAATCTTTTGAAGCTGTGTGCAGAGGCTTGTTGGAGACTTGTTGGGCCAGGCTTTTTTAGATGTGGAATGAGGTGTACATCTGGACTTCCTGGAGCTTCTGGCAGGGCAAGGTTGGGGTAGCGCCAATGAAGCAAATAGCTGGCTTCATGGGTCAGTGCGGTGGCCCCTAGGATGTGTGTGCTCATGCACTATGCTGGCTGTGCCCCAGGTGATCCAGCAGCCCCCGAAGCCTGGAGCCTTGATCCGGCCCCCGCAGGTGACCTTGACGCAGACACCCATGGTCGCATTGCGGCAGCCTCACAACCGGATCATGCTCACCACACCACAGCAGATCCAACTGAACCAGCTGCAGCCAGGTGAGGCCCCGGCTGCTGCCACCCAGGACTGGCTTGTCCCGGAAATGGCCAGTTGTGGGACTGCTACTTGATTTCATTTAATCGTTGTGATAAAATTAATTTACGCACATTGCTCAGTGACTTCATTTATGAGGTTTGTGCAAGCCATTACCCTTGTCAACGTGATTTTTAAATTCCCTGAATTGTATACATTACATGGTTAGTATCTATTAGATACTTCTAGCTAGACCTTCTAGCTGCCTGTCTCCCTCCCTGGGTGGGCAGGCAGGCAGCCAGGCCCCTGCGGCTCAGACCCTCTCACACCTTGTGCAGTGGTCTGCATGATCTCAGCCCTCCTCTCTCCCTCTCCCCTTTCCTCTGGCTTCCCTCCTTCTCTCCCTGTTGCCCTGTTTTTCCTAGAGTTAGTATAGATCGTGTGGTATGAATGTTGTTCCCACCCTCTAAAAGCCTATAAAAAAACAGGAAGCTGCTTTGTTCGTGGGGTTTGAAGGGAAGGTGTTCTCTCTCTCCAAGGCCCAATCATGCTGCCTATGGTGTGACACCGCCTCTGAGGCTCTTCCCATTTCAAGGCCTGGTCATGATAGAGTTTCTGCTGATGTGTAATTCTGTATTAGCTCTTTCCACCAGACATAAGTAAGGCCTTTAGATGATAACCCCCCCCCCCCCCAAGGCAGCCTCACTGTGTTACCCTTGCCCTAAACTCATGGGCTCCAGAAATTCTCCTGCTTCAGTCTCCTAGGTGAAACTTTAAATATATAGCATATATTTGCTTACTCTTAGTCCCTCTCAGGAGTCATTCTTGTACTTTAACAGTTGGAGGGAGCTGGGAGTGGTGGTGCACACCTTTAATCCCAGCACTCAAGGGCAGCCTGGTCTTCAGAGTGAGTTCCAGGACAGCCAAGGCTACACAGAGAAACCTTGTCTGTCCCCCTCCCCCCATCCCCCAAAAGAGTTTAGAGAAATATAGGCCAGAACATGCATGAGGAATGCAACTAAACCTTAAAAAAACAAACTTAGGATTTAAGTGTTAGCTACATACAGTTTAAACTTTTATCTTTAAACCTTGTTGTAAGTTATTGTATCCTTTGAGATTTCAGTTAGAAAGCCACAAGGGGAGAGGCGGGCACGAGCATGCATGCACACACACACACACACACACACACACACACACACACGCACACGGCAAATATACATACATACAACACGTGTATGTATATATATATGACACATATACACATATTTGGCACATGTATGTATGAGACATATACATATAACACACATGTGTATATATGGCACATATATATGCCAAGCATACATATATACATATAATACATACATATATATGACACATATATGGCACACATGCACACATGACATACATACAACACACATGTATATATGTCACAATACATACATACAATGTGTGTGTATATGGCACATACACATATATGATATATATATATATACATATATATAAAATATATATATGACACACAATATATAATGCATACATATATACATATAACACACACATATACATATATATGGCACACATATACAGGGCATATACAACATAACACACATGTGTACACTTGATACATACATATGGCACACATACATACATATAAAATACACATGTATATATATTTAACACACACACACACACATATCACGTATGTGTTGTAAAGACACATGAGAATGCTTCTTTAGTCTGTGCAGGTGAGGAAGGGATTCATATAGAGCACGGGGATGGGTTCTGACATAATCAGTGGCACTATCTTGGATTTGCACTATAGTTTTCCTAAGACTTTTTTTTTCCCTCAGGTGTAAGCATGTATTTTTCTTTATCTTTTTAAATCATCACACATATATATAGCATGTTTTGATAAAATCCACCCTCCTGCCCATCTCCCAACTCCTTTGAGACCCAACATCTCCCTTCCAATTCTGTGCATTTAAAAACAAAAACAACAACAACAAAAATGCCTCTTAGTCTGTCGGTGCTGCAGGTTTCGTGCATGGGTACAGGACTATCGACCGGAGCATGAGCAGCCTATCCAGGGCTGCGACCTTGGAGAAACAGCTTGGAGCCCCTTCCTATCCATGCTAGACTTACAAACAATACAAACAAAACACCACAACAACTTTGTTTCCTGTGTGTGGGTGTTTTGCCTGCATGTATGTCTGTATACCATGAGCGTGCCTTGTGTCCCTGAAGACCAGAAGAGGGTGTTGGATCCCCTGAAACTGATGTCAGCCATTATGTGGTTGCTAGGAACTGAACCTAGGTCCTCTGGAAGAGGAAGTGTTCTTAATCACGGAGCCATTTCTCCCTTCCTCTCCTATGCTGGGATTTTAATGGGCTTGATCTTAGCAGATGTTGAATATGCAGCCATAGCTGCTTTGAGTTTATATGTGCAAGGGCCTTTCATATCTAGAAAACAGTTTCCTAGCGGTCTTCCACAGTCTCTTGGCTCTTAGAGTCTTTACACCTCCTCCTTCTGGGTTGATCACTAAGCCTTGAGGGGAGAAGCTGTGGTAAAGGTGTTCCATTTAGGGCTGAGCATACTGCAGTCTCTTATTCTCAGCATTCTGACCAAGGTGTGTGTGTGTGTGTGTGTGTGTGTGTGTGTGTGTGTGTGTGTGTGTGTGTACAGGTGCCCACAGAGTTCAGAAGATGGCATTGAATCCTTGGAGCTGTAGTTGCAGGTGTTATGAACTGGGTGCTGGGAGCCGAGTGTGGGTCCTCTAAAAAGCAGTGCAAGCACTTAGTCACTGAGCAGCCCAGCCCTGTAACTTAAATACGTGTACACTGTAGAGCTCAGAGTTTTGAGAGTGTCACTGTGATGAGTGAAGAGATGGCAGTTTCTCCGTGGGCTTGTAAAGCCAGCAGAGTCAGTCCTCCAATAAGAGCCTCTGGTGTCCACTGTGTCTTTGACTTTGCAGTCCCTGTGGTGAAACCCACCGTGTTACCTGGAACCAAAGCCCTGTCTACTGTATCTGCACAAGCAGCTGCTGCCCAGAAAAACAAACTCAAGGAGCCGGGGGGAGGCTCCTTCCGGTAAGGACTGAAGCCCTGTAGGCTTTAGGGAGAGTGTGGGAGGGGCTCAGGTCATCCCTGCTAGCTTTTGGTACTGATAGTGTCAGGACTGTCTGCTCTACTTGGGTCTGACCACACATCTGTCAGTGTGGGCTCCCGGCGTGGATGCAGAGTGTCATCCCTCTGCAGGGATGGAGAACAGGGCAGCTGACTTGGTGCCAGCAAAGTGCACCAAGGTGACTAGATTTATAACACAGATGGCCTTGTCACTCTGCTCACTGTGACTCTTGATGAACAGAACAGCCTTCCTGGACATTGCTTTGTCTTGAGATTCTTGTGTGTGCACCAGAGGCCAAACTGACCTTCACTGTGACTGAGCCTATGGTGGTTGTTTGAATTTCAGGGAGACTCTTCATCGCCAAAGCTGTTAAATGAGGCTAGATAGAATTGGGTGCTATATTGGCTCTATAGGGTAAAGAGCAACCAGGCAGAGCAGGACAGGTTACCTGAGTGGATCAGGAGAGAGGCTAGGCGTGTATATAGGCATGCTTAGGAACTGCAGTGGAGGGTAGGGCTCCTATTTGGTCTGCTGGAAGAGCCTAGGTACATCCATTCCCCACACTCATATCTTACCTACTAGAAGCCATTTCCCAGCATAAGGCCAGGGCTGCTCTTGAGGAGAGAGTGGTCAGAGCAGGAACAGGCAAAGGCAGCTGTGGTCACCTCATCACGTCAGGGCAGGGCTCAGGTGGTGACATGCATTGGGCTGGGCTCCTTCCTATAGTCCAGGCTGAGGTAGTCATCTGGGTGGTCAGCACTGAATCAAATAGGACAGGACCAAAAGGCTGAGTAGAAGGGAGCCTCTGACTAACTTGTAAGCAGTAGGAAGGTTGAGCGTGTTCAAGGCTCAGGATGCCTCTGACATCCTGGTCAACACTGAGGTGTCAGGCTTAGAGTATGCACAGTAGCAGGTAGCAGGGTGGGAAGGGCAGTGTGGTTCAGTGAAGACCTCCAAGGGTCAGTCTGCAAGGAGGACTCTCCTGCCATCCTATGAGTGTGTGCCAAGGGTGTACGTGTTAAAGACAGGCTGAAGGGTGTTCAGTGAGGGACACTGGAAGGACTGTTGCTAGATGTGGACCTCCTCAGTGAAGACGTTGGTTTTGAGACAGTGGCCACATGTGAACAGGTTCTTATGTTGGGCCATTTTCATAAGCAGATTTCTGTCTGGGCCTGGCTGGGAGAGCTCTGATTGCTCTGAGTTTTGTGCTCGCTCTTCCTCCACCTCCTCTGAAAGCTGTGACTGAGGGAAGAAATTTTTTTCTTTCCTTGAGAAGTTTTCAGGTAACATGGAGTCTTCAAATGGTGTTCTGGGTTTTGTTTTCTTGGGACGTACTGTGGGCACAGAGCTCTCTGTGGACTCAGTTTACCTGTGACCCCACAAAGTTCGTCCTCTGAACACTAATTTTTAAACAAGGCAGCAAAGCACTGTCAGACAAAAGGACAAGGCCAGTGTAGGAACCTCATGTGTGTGTCTGTCCATCTCAGTGTCCCTCTGCTATTCCCTGTCCCCTGCAAGCTGCCACTGAATTAGAACCACCTTAGTGAGTTATGATTCCTTCATGCAACAAGAATGTTCCTCTCCTTTTGCAGGGATGATGATGACATCAATGATGTTGCGTCAATGGCTGGAGTGAACCTGTCTGAAGAAAGTGCAAGGATATTGGCCACAAACTCTGAGTTGGTGGGGACGTTGACCCGATCCTGTAAAGACGACACCTTCCTCCTCCCCGCGCCTTTGCAGAGGAGGATACTGGAGATAGGTACGTTTGAACCAGATGATGTCACTGGGATGCTGTGTGTCCAGATCGCTGTCTGATGTGCTCCATGACTCTGGCAAGACTCAGTCCAACCCTTCTGCAGTAGCTCCACTGCCTTGTCTTGGGCTCACCCCATAGAGGCTCCACTGTTGGTTGGCAGGTAGTAGAAGGTGGGCAGTGGCCATCTGCTTCCTGCTTAGATTGCCTTTGATTGTGCAGAGCAGTAACTAGTGGGTGAGAGAAGCCAGTGCCGTGATAAAGAAAAACTGGGTAAGTACCATAAAGTGCTTTTTTTCTGCATGGCCTGCAGGTAAAAAGCACGGCATCACGGAACTGCATCCAGATGTAGTGAGTTACGTGTCTCATGCCACACAGCAAAGGCTGCAGAATCTTGTAGAAAAAATATCTGAAACGGCTCAGCAGAAAAACTTCTCTTATAAGGTAATGAGGCTGTTTTCCCGGGGAGAATGTTCGTGTTCTCACCTGACCTGGGCTCTCTGGAAGCCTTGTTGTCCTGGTTGTTCCTGTGCTCACTCTTGGCCACACACACTACCTGTAGGAGGTCTTGCATCTGGGCTGGGGATGTGCTCTGCAGTTAGCCTGCTTTGGAAGATGGGGCTGTGAGCTTAAGAGACTATGGAGGGAGTCTTGTATTCTTACTCCTTTTAAAGTGCCCAGTTCCTGTAGCCTGGCCCATTTTGAGCCATGAGCTGCAACTACAGGCTCTTTGCCATGTGGGGTGTGTGTGTGTGTGTGTGTGTGTGTGTGTGTGTGTGTGTGTGTGTGTGTGTGTGAGAGAGAGAGAGAGAGAGAGAGAGAGAGAGAGGGTTTTCGACCAGAATATGTCTTGAGCAATTGCACAGATGAAGGAGTCTGTGTCTGATTCTTTAGAGCAGCTCACTGTGAATTGTCAGCTTTAAAACACTTCTAAAGTTGGAATTGGTAGTGTATACCTTTATTCCTAGTACTTGGGAGGCAGAGGGAAATGGATCTCTTTGAGTTCAAGCACAGCCTTGCCATCTATAAATCGAGTTCCAGGACAGCCAGGGCTACGCAGAGAAGAACAAACAAACATTTCTACACAGAAGGACTTAAATATCTCTTAAAAATGCCAAAGTGTATCAAATGGAAACCTTTTATGGATTTCCTGGTAACTGGATGAGACTTGCTGTCCTTGTGAGGCCATGACTGGAGTGGTGAGGTGTGAGCAGCTGCTACCACCATGGAGCTGTGTACACACTGTCCAGCTGTGCGAGGCACGCTCATAGTTTGTTGAAGTTCCAAATTTGTGGTAGACAGTGTTTTTACTGACTTTTTTTTTTTTTTTTTTTTTTTGGTAGGACGACGACAGATACGAGCAAGCGAGTGATGTCCGGGCTCAGCTCAAATTCTTTGAACAACTGGATCAGATTGAAAAGCAGAGGAAAGATGAGCAGGAGAGGGAGATCTTAATGCGGGCAGCGAAGGCAAGTTACTGTCTCCAGCTCAGGCTCAGCTTGCAGTCTGCCCCTCCTAGCTTCTTACCAGGCACACTGGCTTGTTGTGCTCATACTCTGGAGGGAGGGTATTGTGAGTGGAGCTGGATAGGTGGGGTACTTCAGCTGCCGGAGGATGCACTCCAGTTTGAGATTTGATATAAGAGATGTGGCAGTCCGGCAGTGGTGGCGCACGCCTTTAATCCCAGCACTTGGGAGGCAGAGGCAGGGTGAGTTCCAGGACAGCCAGGGCTATACAGAGAAACCCTGTCTCCAAAAACAAACAAACAAAAAAACCCAACAACAGCAACAAAAAAAGAGATGTGGCTCTCTCATGTTGTTAGTTAATTAATTTAAAAAAGTTTTATTTTTGAAATAAGGTCTTACTTATTATGTAGCTTTGGCTGTCCTGGAACTCGCTATGTAGACCAGGCTGGCCTTGAACTTACAGAGATCTTCCTGCCTCTGCCTTCTGAGTGTTGGGATTAAAGGTGTGTAACACTATGCTTGGTGGTGTGGGCTTCTTTAAGATTCTGACCTCTTCCCTTCCCTGTGGTTCACATTGCCCTTCAGTCAAAGCACTCAGAGCTGAGTGTGGGAACTTTGTGTATGATCAGAGTCATCTAGAGATGTTAATCCCAATGTCAAGATTTTTGTGCAGTAGGAAAGTGACAGTTGAATGCCACCCTCAGCCGCTGAGCCCAGTATGTCTGGAAGCTCTGTCCAGGCTTTCTTTCTCAGTCTACACTGAGTCAGAGGCATATGACAAAACTGGTAGCCATATGCCTAAGGCTCTTACTGCATCTGGGTGGCAGTGAAGACTTTTTTGTTGTTGTTGTTTGGATAGAAACCTTTATAGAATTAGCAGGCACTGTCTCCTGGCTAGGTACTGCTGTAGATTGGACATGGCGCTGTGGGTCAGTGATGCGCATGGAAGGAAGGCATGACTCTTCCCTCTCTCCTTCTTTCAAAAACAGTCTCGATCCAGACAAGAAGACCCAGAGCAATTAAGGTTGAAGCAGAAAGCAAAAGAGGTGAGTTTCTCTGTTTGGACTCCTCACGGCCCTTGCAGCTCATGTTCATGCTCGGTGCCCACAAAGAGAGAGTAGTTAAGAAACCTGGAGTCACTGAAGGTTCACATCCATTGCTTATTCATGCTCTTGGGCGGCCAGGCAGCCCAGGCTCTCTCTCTCTGTGCTGTGTGCATTTGGTTGGAGAGGACCTGTCACTTACTTCTGTGAGGTTAGGCTTCTAAACCCCTTCTAATCTTTTGAGCACTTTAAGGTAAGCTTCTGTTTTAAAAGTTTTGTAATTATTTTGGGTCACAGACATGTCCTTAGTTTAAGAGCCTCAACTTTAAAGAAATTGTAACTTGGGCTGGAGAGATGACTCAGTGGTTAAGAGCACTGACTGCTCTTCTAGAGATCCTGGTTCAATTCCTAGCAACAACATGGTGGCTCACAACCATCTGTAATGGGATCTGGTGCCCTCTTCTGGTGTATCTGAAGACAGCTACAGTGTACTCATATAAATAAAATTTTTAAAAAAATCTTATTTAAAAAAAGAAGTTGTAATTTAGGAAACTTGAGAAAGTTCTTGGTAGCTGTTGATTGCTACATTTGCAGTAAGAACTCTCAAAGCAATGATAGTTCTGTTTCCTTCCCAACATGAAGATGCAGCAGCAGGAGCTGGCACAGATGCGACAACGAGATGCCAACCTCACTGCACTGGCAGCGATCGGGCCCAGGAAAAAGAGGAAAGTGGACTGCACTGGGCCAGGATCAGGAGCAGAGGTACAGCAGAACATGAGGAGGCTGAGGTCCGGAGCGGGTGGGAAAGCGCCTTCCTTAAGAGCTAGGGGAGCTCCTGGCCTTCCATAGAGGTGTGGTCTTGCGTTGGACACTTGATTTTCAAGTCACCTTTTTATGCGTATAAAGAGCTAAAACACAGGCTCACATGATCATGCTGGGGTTCAGCCCGACTCGGAAAAGCATGGGGTGGAATTCAGGATCAGCTCTAGTGGGGAAGTGTGAGGCAACCTGCAGGGTGTGTGACCCAGAGAAGTAGCCACCTGTTTCGTGGCCCAAAAGTCTTGAGTGTCATATATGCTACCCTAATGGTTACTTTAGCTTTAAGCCGTTAGTTGTCATTTGCATTTAGAAGAGCACTGCAGGCCTGTGTATCTACTGCTCAGCTGTCTTCACTGTTGCTGCTGAGGATGCTGGGCTGTGCATCACTGTCCCTTGGCTTGGAGGCTGGCGGGGCTGGCATCTGTGTGCCTGCACTGGGCATGCTTATTCTTGCCTGTGCACTCTGCACTGAGTTTCTAGGGTGTTGGTGCATGTTGTCACTTTTTCTGTCCTTGCCTTTGTATGTAGTACATCTGGTCTGACTGCTGACACTTCAGGCCTTTCTTTATGAGGTTTTCTGTGTCTTGGGTTCAGTCTCTGGGTGGTCAGCCTGCTTCTTCCATTTGCTGAGCTGTTTAGACTCACATGTGGGTCTGTGCCTTAAAGCATTTGCAACACATGGGCCATTTTTTTCTTTAGGTGTGTTCTGTTCCCATCTCTCTTCCTCTTGGTCTCCAGTTACACAGGCACTAGACTGTGGTATGGCACATAGTCACATGCACTAGACTGTGCTGTGGTTTCCAGTCGCACACGCACTGGGCTGGGCTGTGGCCCATGTTCATTTGCATCACTGTTTTCCTCTCTGCTCGTCATACTGGGTCATGTTCCTTGGCCAGACTGGAGTCATGCCAGCTCCTGTTGGCTGTAGAGCTCCAGTGCAGTTCCCACTTACAAACATAGATTTCAGTTGAGAGTCCAGACCCCATGGGGGTCGCATATCAGACAGACATCCTGCATATCAGATGTTTACATTATGATTCATAACAGTAGCAAAGTTACAGTTTATGAAATAGCTGTGAAATAATTTATGGCTGGGGGTTTCCACAACATGAGGAACTGTATTAAAGGGTGGCGGCATTAGGAATGTTACAGAACCATTGGTCTATAGGCTATGTTATTGAACTATATAGGCTATATATTATTGGTCTACAGGCTCTTTGCAAGCATCCATCCAGTGAGTGGCAGACTTCCCTGCCTGCCACTTTATGATGGCTGGATCTCTCCTGTGTCGTTGGACATATGTATTGAAGCTTCCAGCCTCAGTTTCCCCTCACTGCTCTCCCTCAGTCGTGGACTGCTTTTCCCATCTAGTGCTTGTCTAGTGCCTGTCACCTGAATACTGGGCACCTTGGATCTGATGTGATGAGGCTCCTGGGTGGCTTTTCTATGAAGAATGTGGTCTGGACTCTTGTTTTAGCAGCCACTTCAGTCCGCTCAATGGACCCAGTTGCTGTTTATTCTGTTATTACAGTTCTGTGCAGATACGGGGCATTTTTTTCCAGTCCAGTCCAACACAGCACCCCTGTCTGTGTGTGGCTTTGACTATTTTTACGTGAGTCTTGATGGAGAGTGAGCCTCTATCCTGGGGAGGCTGGGGTGAAAATCTCAGTGAACCCTCGGTTGCCACCAGGCCTCTTAGTCGGTTTCGCTTTTATCCCCATAGAAACTGCTGTCTGCTTTGCTTGGTCAGCCCTGTCCTGCTGTGGAGGTGTGCAGGCAGACTGGGTCAGCTCAGAGTAGTGACTTCAGCAGGGCAGTGCTGTCCCTGCCAAGGACTGTTGACCCATCTCCAGCCCTAGTGCCAGCAGTGACTCCCTGTGTAGTGTTCTCTTGGTGTGGAGACCCTAGAGGTACAGGGCATCCCTCTCAGTTCAGGGCAGGTAAGAAGTCTGAGTGTGGGATAGGAAGGAAACTTTGGCCAGCATCTATGTAAATGTGTTGTCCAAAAAGCTGCAGCAACTGGGTCTGCTGTTCAAGTGTGCAGGCCTGCAAAGTCCACACAGAAGTGAGGCCAAGAACTGAGTAAAACCTTGAGAAGAATACCAGGGGAGTTAAAAGACATGAGTGAACTTTTCCTGCTGGGTATTTTTGTGGCTTGCTGAATTATTGTAAGGTGTAAGTCCTTGTAACTCATCACCTGGTTGAGGCATAAATGCAGGTGCTGTAGTGTGTACCATAATCCCATCACTGGGGGATGGAGGTGGGGGATAGAACCCAGGGCTTGCTAAAGGCAGTATAGTTGAGTCAGTGAGTGAGAGACACTGTCTCAAATATGTAGCAGACTTTAGCTACTTAGTGAGTTCTTTTTTCTTCCACCCATCTCCACCCCTTTCCCACCCCTATTGCTCAATAGGAGAGACAGAAGGATAGAGGGGGAAAGGGCTAACATCCTTAAACTGCTTCCTGCTGATCAGGGCTTAAGTTTCTTAGGGCAAGTTTGATCTTCATCTTTATGTCTAAGTTCTTGTTCTTTACACACGACTACTTAACAAGCTGACCAACAGCAATCAACAGCAACCAATAGCCCAACAACAACAACCAACTCTTGGCGGCCCTGACATTATATACCCTCTGAAAAGTTCCCAGAATTCTAAATGTCCCACAACTGTAGAAACCATCTGTAACTGGCAAAATCCTGCCCTTACTAGAGCACAAGGCAAACCATAGTTGCTGTGGTCAGTTTGAAGCAGCCCCACACCTGGGATTAAAATGAAAACATTCCTATAATATTTCTGTCTTTTTCAAAGAAACCAAAATTCTCACTACACAAGTAAGGCAGCCATTAACTTGTAGCCTCGCATGCACATGTGTACAGGCAGTGCACACACACCGGTGCATACACATTCATGTTTCTTTATCATCTTCTGTTTCTTTACCTGTACATGTAACTTTGTTTGTTTGAGACAGCAGCTCCTGCAGCTCAGACTGGACTTGAACTTGCTTTGTGACTAAGCATGACCTTAAATTCACTGAAACCTCCTTATCAAGTTTGGGGATTGCCAGCTTGTGCCACCATGACCCGCCCTGCATTCATTTTCATTTTTGTTGTCCTTGTTGTTTTGGTTTTTGAGACAGGTTTTCTCTGTGTAGCTCTGGTGGGAGTCATCATGCAGACCAGGCTGGCCTTGAACTCAGAGATGCATTCGCCTGCCTCTGCCTCTTGAGTGCTGGGATTAAAGGTGTGTGCCAGGATTCCCTGTTTCTTTACAGTTTTTTGATTGCATGGCTGGCCTTCAACTCAGTCTTTCACCTCCTAAGAGCTGGGGTAACCAGTGCTCACAGCCACTCCTGGCTTCTTTGTGAAGGCTGTTGTGCTTTGTCTGTGTTGTGGTTACTTTCATCCGTACACAGTTTGTGAATGTCCCTGGTCTCACTAATGTAATGGTGTCTTCTCTTCACACCTCTGCTTCCCTTCTCACTTGAGACCCTGTGAGGTTGGCCTCCTGGAGATGTTGCTTTTCAGCCCTAGGCTAATTGAACCTGTGTCTTAAGCGGTGTGGGGGAAGATGAAGCCAGCCTCCAGCAACTCAGCCGTGCTTCTTGCTGCTGCCATCCAGTGGTGGCTGATCACATTGTCCTGACCTGCAGGTTGGTTAAAGGCGAGGTGCCATGCTTTCTCTTGCCTTGGTAAGTTAATCACTGCTGTTGTGCCCTGGGCTCTCACTGTGCTGCAAGCCTTGGTTTGCATAGTTTACAAAATTCATAGCTTTTTGCATGACCTCCTTTCTGACCCTCATCACTCTTTTTTCCTTCTCTTTTCTGATTTTCCTTCTCTTCCTGGACTTGCTTAGCATTCCTTTTGTATGTCCTCACTGGCCTCTTCTGTCTCTGCTCTCTGTAAGGGCAGTGCTTCTTGCTGTGGCCAACCCTGAATGAGTGTAGCGTTCATTGCTCTGAACATCCAGGGCCTGTTGCTCATAGGCACAGCCTGCCCTTTGTTACCTCTGCTTGACTAGGAACTTGTCTGTGGGTGTGCTCTACCTCCAAATGTGGCACCTAGGTGTTGTGTTTCTTGTGGGGTGATGGCACCCTCTCCTGGCAGTACTGGGAACTCTTGTCTAGGTTGTACCACATCTTGCTGTGATTGCTCAGGACCTCTACTGACCCTATGGACGCTTGTTTTATAGACCCTGAACCCCCCCCCCCCCCATTTCTTCCCCTTCATTCCTCCTGTGTGGAAGGTTCTGTTCTCCCATCTGAGGACCCATTGCAGCCTGTGAGGCTCCTTTCTCACTGCCTGTCTTTGGACCACTTGGGTACATGTCCTAGGTTCCTTCCATCTCCACCTGTTGTGAGCAACCTTGCTGAGAGTGTGGTCATGCTACTGTAGGGGTGGCATCCTCTCTTCTAACACCTCTGGCTAAGCATGGGGGCATTTTCTCCCAGGGGTTTCATTAGAGTTTTGCACTGGAGAGGTGGCCAGGCTGTCCTGGTGCTGAGCCTTTTAGAATTGATGTCATTTCTTAGCAGAGTTCTAAGTGTCTATTAGTGTTCTTCAAATGTTTTGCAGGTGAGCATGGCTCATGTGTGGCAGTTCGCAGAAGTGAAGGCAGAGATGCGTTTGTAAGGATGGTAGCCATTGATAGGTCTGGTCCTAGTCGGCTGCTTTTCCAATACTATTCTAACCTAATGGCTGGCTAGGACAGTGGTGCAGATTCATGGTCTTTGAGGTTTTCCCAGAAACACTCACTCTGAGGTACAGAGCTCTAGCCTATTCCTGAAGTGGGACTCCTTGGTAGAGAAAAGAGTCAGACTGTAACTTTGTAACCCTGTGACCTTGGGGAGGAACTAAAGCCCAGTGCTTCCCTTAGGACATAGAACTAGCTACACAGACCCTGTGTATAGCAGGCTGGCCTTAATAGATGAAGCTAGATAGACAAGAAATAGACTCACTTTTTTATTTAGTTTTTTTCAATAGCCTTGGATGGGGCCAGGTGGGTAGCCACAGCAGTATAACCCAGGAGGCCCAGACTCATATACCAGTGAGAATTTTCCTGGTATCGCCATCGTGTGTGTCCATGTCCATGTTTGTTCGTGTCTGTGTCCTTATGTGTTCCTGTGTGTGTGTGTGTGTGTGTGTGTGTGTGTGTGTGTGTGTGTGTGTGTTTGTGCATGCATAAAAGAGAGAGAGAGAGAGAGAGAGAGAGAGAGAGAGAGAGAGAGAGAGAGTGTGTCAGCCTGCCTGTCTGTCTGCCTGTCTGTTTCTGTGTCCATATCCACCCTTGAAATACCTCAAAGAGTCCTCTGTAGTTACCATGTTAAGGTTTCAGCTTTTATGTGGGTGCTAGCAAATGCCTTGTTCCTGTGGATCCCTGTATCAAGCTCTGAGCAGAAGCTTCAATTCCAGTAGCCAGGAACACATTCACTGCATCCGTGACCCTTCCTAGACCATCAGCTAAGGACTCCCAGGGGCCTCTGAAACTCCACAGGTTGGATGACCTGTGTGTGCTCCCATAGCCCAAGAGGGTTTAGGGTACACTTGGGTGCCATAGTCTTCTCAGGACCATTTACTCAGGTCAGCTGGTCGTAGTTCTGAGGCTCTTCTTGCTGTGGCCAACCCTGAATGAGTGTAGCATTCATTGTGCTGTGCCTCAGCCTGCACTTTTGGCTTTACCACCGACTCACACACATCCTGTTGCTCATGAGGCCTGTAGCACACAATGGAGAATCTGTGTCTTATTCTCACCTGACTGCTGACCCCTCAGGTTGAGTAGTGACAGCTATACCACTGGGTTGGAGGCCCAGGTTGGTGTGCCTACATGAAGCTGTCTGGGCCCCATTAGTGTCAGTACTTGCTTGTCAGAAAGTGTGGGTGCCAGGTTGATCCTGTGACTCAATTTCTAACTTTTGGCATTTCTTAAATATTGTGGCTGAGTGTTCCCTGCCCATCCCAGCCCTGCTGTTGTTTGTTGAACCTAAAAGTAGAGGCTTGAGATGCAGCCTGGACACTGGCCACACACATCCCGCTGCCCAGGCCGGGCCTCAGTGGGCCTGGACATCATGTCATCGCCTGAGTTTCTCCCCTGGGCCTGTAGCCACAGTGATTTGGATCAGGAATAGCAAGTGCAAGAAGAGTGACGCTCGCTCACTACTGAAAATGGAGAAAGAGTTTGGACCTCAGCCTGCTCCAGAGCCCCAGGACCTGTGGACTCTGCCGGTCTCAGGAAACCTCCTCCTCTGTAGGCTTTCTTCCCAGAAATTGGCTTGCTGCTCCTTTCCATATCACCAAGAACCTCCCGAAGGAAGCTCGTGTGTGCTGGACCAAGCACAGCTTGAGGTGGCTTTTGGGACACCAACAGCTTCCCTCATTCCTACTAACTGCACATCTTTGCTGTGGCCCTTTAAGAGGCATCTCTAATCTCAGGATGAAACATTACTGTTGCTGTCAATAACATCCAAGGAGATTGTCTACCCAAAAGGACATGGCTACCAAGGTGATGGTGGAGACCAGGGCCACAGATGGACAGTGGTGGCTCCCAGCATCTGAGGAAAAGTACCCTATCTTCAGTTGGACATATGCATGAAGAAACTGGCCAGGTCATGTAGGCACACTTGTACCTGGCCTGCCTGCCAGCTTCCTATGACTGCCATCTACTGGCCCCTGTGCCCCTGTGCCTCATGAGTAGAAGGTGATACTCCAGTTTCCTAAGCTTCGACTATGGAGGCACAGTCAGGACATCACTGCAGTTTGTACACTTGAATACTAATGGACAGTTTAACCAGCAGGACACACCTTGGTTCTCTACTGTGAGAAGAGGAGAGCTGTCCATGGGGATCGTGTGGTTTGAGTCCAGCGGGGGTCAGATGGAGGCAGTGAGGAGATCAGCTGCTTAGTGGCCAGAAGCCAGCCCTAGTACATCCTATTTCTGAGCAGGAAGGAAGTGAGCTCAGTTCGCTGGATAGCTGTGGTGACCTAGGGAATGGGTCTGCAGCAAGGCCCAGCCAGGGGAGCAGGGAGCCCCCTTCCCTTGGCCGTGGATCACCGTCCTGACCGCTGAGCAGTCGGCCTCTCCAGCTGACCAGCAGCCTGCCCTGCCCATGAGTTCAGGCCTAGTGCCTCTGTCAGCCAAGGAGGGATGCCACGGTCCCAGGTGTGGCATCAAGTGTGGTCTTTGATCCCCTCACCTGAGCCTCTTGGGTAGTGTTGTGTTGTGTGATATGGAAAGTGGGGGCTGCGCGTTCAGAACCTTCTCTCCCACTCAGGGTCAAGCTTATGGGGACATTGGAGGTGGTGGGCATCCTGAGCCTGTTGCAGAGTGGGGAGTAGGGGCCTCTGCCCTGCATAGGGACTTAAAGTAGTAGAACTGTGGAAGGAGCTTGGCAGGGTGTTTCCTCAAAACCAGGGTCTTTGGGATACTTGAATCTCCTCCTCCCTCCTAACTGTTCTATGGTCACTAATGCACATGTCCTCTTCTTTCTCCCCACCAGGGCTCAGGCCCGGGCGCAGCAGTCCCAGGCGGCTCCGGCGTGGGAACCCCCAGACAGTTCACACGGCAAAGAATCACGCGGGTCAACCTCAGGGACCTCATATTTTGTTTAGAAAACGAGCGTGAGACAAGCCATTCACTGTTGCTCTACAAAGCATTCCTTAAGTAACAGGATGAGCCGGCGTTTCTGATGGGATGCTTGCGGACGTTTTTATATATTTGCAGATTACGCCTTTTTGTAACAAGCAAATGGGATATTGTTTAAAAACAGCCACCTCTTTACAATGGAGCAGTTTTATACTCCTGTTTATAAATCAGCTCTTCAGTGCGGCAGAAACCGTGTCTGCAGCAGAGAGAACACAAAGGCCTGTGGGTGCTCTCACAGGACAGCTGACCCGAGCTCATCCTCGGCTGAGTGGCCTTCTTGCCAAACAAGCCATATTTAAAGACTGATGGAAGCGCTTAGCAAATAATTAGCAGTTGCTCATCCTGTGTGCGTTTTGGTTCAGCTCACCCTGACTCCCGCTAGGTGTATGTCTACAGCCGATGACCTCATCTCTTCCTTTCTGTTGTAGCAGTCAGTTGGCGAAGCAAGCTGACTTTTTAGACTATTTATCACCTCGCCCCTGCCCTGTCCTGTCCCTTCCCTCCCGTCTACACGAAGCTCCCCAGGAACACAAGCTCCAAGCAGGGTCCCGGTCTGCAGTAGAGGCCGGGGTGCAGGCCGGGGGCAGCACCTGTACAAACACAATTGATTTGCTGCAGTTTGGAAGCTGTGAAGTGGAAGGAAGTGAGAGCCTAGGAAGTGAGAACCTTTTCAGCGTAAATATATTTTACTTGCACTGTGTTTTTAGCTCAGAGTGAAGACTTAGATGAAATAAAATCAGAGTTGAGAAGAATCAACAACAGACTGTTTCTCAGTGTGGATCAAGTGTTGGAAATGGTTGGTGTATTTTGTCAGTAATTGTACATAATTTTTGGCACATAACATAAAATGGCTATGTAAACTATAATTATTTTGCTAAGAGACTGTATGCAAGCTGTGGCCAACCTTACAGGCGTCCAGAGCAAAGCCCCTTCTTTGTACCTATTTTTTTATTACAAATATACTAATTGGTTCTTTATATTTTCAGAGGTTATTGTATTAAATTGTCTATTGATAGTACTTTTATGACTGTAAATACTTGGCTTTCTCCGTGTGGATTCTCATGTTAGACTTCAATTCGCACGTGTGAACTGAACGCTGATCAGTATTTTTTACGACACCCAAGAACTGTTACACCTTTCATTTTATCTTTTAGGAAATCCCTGTCTTTCCATTTTTTCATGTAAATTTTGCACAGTTACTTGTTAATATGTAAATATTTTACTTTCAGAAATGAAGTTTTTAATTGCTATTGTTTTATATAGGATTGAAAGAAAATTAACTCCTTTATTAAAAACAAATTTATCTGTATTTGTCACGCCTGCTTTTCCATTCCTGAGTCTCTCTCTGGTCCTTATGAATCTAGGAGTTAACCAAGCACAGGCCCCCTTCTGGGCTGGAGTTGGGGCCAGTCTTCTGTTCTGTTCACCCAGAGGACACCAGAGCTGTGCTTTTCCCATTCCAGGCCTTATCCTGTAGACTGTCTGAGGGCAGGCATAGAGGTGTATGATAGACAGATACCCCTGTAAGCTTGGGCTGCAGGTGGTAGGTAGGCTTACCTGAAGACTCCCCCTCATTGCCATCCCTGATGTCCTCATCAACAGCTGTAGAGATCAAGGACACAAACTGTGGACAGATGTCTTGGCAGGATGGCCAGAGGCCTGAGGTCCAGGCAGTAAGGGTTGACTTCCAGGCTTTCTTTGGTGGCCGTGGGCATACAGAACAGCACCCTCTCTGTCTTCCTTCTGAACTCCTGGATATGTGTCTGTCTGTGCTAAGGCTTCTCTTTCTGTCAGCACACCATTCAAGGATACCCAAGCGACATCATGTTTACCTAATTGCCTTAGCAAAGACCCCCATCTCCAAATACAGGCATGTTTGGGGTTGGGGACACAGTTCAACACACAGAGATTATGTTGTTGAGCAGTGTGAAGAATGAGACCTGAAGTTTGAGGGTGGGGGCTGGATATTGTGGAGGCCAGTGGGTTTGTGGGGGAAGGTTCCCCCAAGGTCTCACTACTTGTCTCTTGGCTTCCTGGCCTGCAATTGGCTATGTATGTGAAGGGCACTGACTTTCCATGAGTGTAGTCAACTTTTTCACTTTTTTGGTCACCCTGCTGTGTCCAGTCCTTCAGGACAGCCACAGTGAAGATTCACGCCTATGCCCAGGTGGACTGATCCTGCTGGTTTCGCTCCCAGGCTCTTCCACAGTTGGATTCATAAGCCTACTTGAAACTTGGCCCCAACAGCATGGCGGGAGTCGTCCCAGGCCCTGCTTAGCTATTTGTATGTCAAGGGAGAGAGGGCGATGTGCTAAGTGTTTCTTGTTAAGGATGGGGGCCCAAGACTTCTGCTCTCAGCACTCCGTCTCAGGGCACTGGCAGCTCCCATCAGGCATGAGATGAGAAAGAAGACGTAGACCAATTTGTAGAGGAAGAAGTAAGAATTGAATTTGACGTGGTTGAGGGCTGGGGAAATGTAGGCACCTTGTAGATGCTCAGCTGAGGCAATATGTGAGCCCCGTGCCACACTCGAGGCCTACAGTCAAGTTGTAATCCTGCACACCAGGGATGAACGAACAAATGGCTAGGAAACTTGGAACATGCGTTTAACAGTAACCCAAACAAGAGCGCTAGAGAATGCATGTCATGAAGACTGTGTAAGATAATAGTTTCCTGTTGGCTGTGTTAAAACTGACAGAAATAACTTCAAGGAGACAGGGTTTATCCTGGCTCACAATTCAAAGGTGCAGTCCGCCATGACAGGCAAGTCAAGATGGCTGAAACTTGAAGCATCTGGCCATCGTAGTCAGGAAGCAGAGAGCGAGTGCACACCATTGCTTAGCTCCCTCTTTCCTTTTAGTCCAGGATCCCAGGCATGGAGTGATGCCACCCACTTTGGGGTCTGAGTGAAATCAAGATAACCACCCACAGGCATGCCCAGAGGCCTGTGTCTCAGGTGACTGAATCACAAGGTCCTCAGGCCAGATTTGAGAAGATCTGCCCAAACCCCTAGGTCAGTGGCTCTCAGTATGTGGGTCGAGACCCCTACAGGGGTTATATATGAGATAACCATGGTATATCAGACATTTACAGTATAACTTATAGTGACAATTTTAGAATTTTGGTTTCTTTAAAAAAAAAAAAAACAGAGATATAAGCATGTGATTCTGTTCTAACCCCTGGTGTGGGGACGTGGGGCCACTTCGGACTGCCCGCAGCAGGTGGCTGACTTGTCTCACGCAGATGTGTGGTGGTTTTGCCAGCTGCAGAGAATTTCTATGATTGTGACACTCGGCATTCTGGGAACTTTTCAGAAGGTGTGTAAGTACTAGGGCCCCATAGGCGGGGTGGGTGGTTGCTGGTTGTTTAGGAAGGTTGGTTGAAGTTTGTTACTATTGGGGTCCAGGAATTATGTCACAAACCACACAAATACTGATCTCAGGCCGACAGGGATAGTTTATTGAGCATCTGTCCCAGGACTGGGGTCCAGAGTCAGGAACTCAACCATGACTCTCAGTTAAGGTCCTACAGGGGTTTTAAGCCCCAGATCCACAAACATCTGTGCTGAGTTATTTCACCAATCAGGACTTAGGGATAGGGGGCTTCCTTAGGAACACGTCTTTGTTGTATACTTATCCTGCTTCCATTGGTTGGGGTAGCCAGCTGTGGCAGGGACTTGCCTGTCTAATTCATGTCTTAGCTTGTCTACCAGGATGGGACTTAACATTCATGTCTTAACTTGCCAAACAGGATGTCAGTTACCCAGGCACCTGTCTCTCTCTGGTTGTCAGTTCCCAGGGAGGTCTTGGGAACTTAAACTTTACTTGACCACGATTCAAACTGGAAGTCTTATTTTAAGTAGTTTCTTATATCTCTTTTGTTGGGGTCCATCCCAGGGGCAGCTTATATCATAAAAACGTATACACATGTACAGGAAGTACCGCTGGGTGGTTTGTTCAGGTCCAGCTTATTGTGAGTAACTATACAAAACAGTTCTTCTGACTTCTGTCGTGATTGGTTTCCAAGGGCACAGAACATAATAAAATATGTAATCAGTCTTCACATTAGAAAAAGTTTCCTTATGGTGGCAGGCTAGCCAGGTAACAGTTACCTAGGCCTTAACATTTCACCTAGGTCCTAACAGTAGCCAAGGTCAGAGAAGAAACAGAAGGAAAGAAATTAGATTCAGGGATTTTCCTAATTCCTCTGTCCCTCTTATCCTTGTTTTTCTCCTATCTAGTGTTAGGGGATAAAGGGTAGGCAAAAGAAGAACCCACAAAGTAACAAAGATCAGCTACAACAATTTTTTTGTTTTGTTTTGTTTTGTTTTGTTTTTCAAGATAAGGTTTCTCTGTGTAGCCCTGGCTGTCCTGGAACTCACTCTGTAGACCAGCCTGGCCTCAAACTCAGAAATCCGCCTGCCTCTGCCTCCCAAGTGCTGGGATTAAAGGCGTGTGCCACCACAGCCTGGCCAGCTACACCAATTTATAACAACAAAGTTACACTTATGAAGTAGCAACAAAATAATTTTATGGTGTGTGTGTGTGTGTGTGTGTGTGTGGTCAAACAACATAAGTGTATTAAAGAGTTGTGTGTGTGTGTGGGGTCAAACAACATAAGTGTATTAAAGAGTTGTGTGTGTGTGGGGGGGGGTCAAACAACATAAGTGTATTAAAGAGTTGCAGCCTTAAGAAGGTTGAGCCACTGCCCTAGATGGAGCAGCGCCTTGAAATCTTACAGAACCGCAGTTTGGGCTAGAAATTCAAATGGAGACGAGAGTTAGATTAGCTGAGAAGACCTGTGGTGGTTGTATTTTGTGAGAAGATGGTTGTATTTTGTGATGGAGCGGGGAACATCTGATTGTGGTCATTAGTCCTTTACCTACAGCAGGTTGAATGGGTCACAGGGCTCTGGGAAATTATGGCCACCATGTGCAGGGCCGTCAGCATCCAGCCCATTGTATTCTTGGGTCTTTGGTTTCTGTGTCTGTTTGCTGCTCTTTGTTAGTCTTAGCCTATTTGCAGCGTCTACTGATCCAAAATAAACAATTCAAATAGTGGACACGGAGGACACAGTGGACACATCGAATTTCTCCGTGAAATGTAATTATTTCTGAAAAGTGACATGTTACTTGGTGTCTTGAGATTGTTGTATCATTGAGAAAGGCTAAAAATAAAGTGGAACATAATTCCTTTTTAGAATGTGCTTTAAAAAGATATCCTCATGAAAATAAGGCAAACCACAGATTTGGAAAAGTGTGTGCCTGATGAAAGAGTAAGATCCCCCAGCTTGAGGCAGAGAGGGTACCTGAGTGGGTAAAGATGTCTCTGCCCCAAGCCAGAGTTCAAACTCTGGGACCCACACGGTGGAAGGAGAGGTTGGTTCACAAGTCGTCCTCAAGTGCTTATGTTCACCCCCCACCTGCCCCACATAGACATACAGACACACCAAGTACACACACACACATAGATACACAGGCACACACATTTATACACAGAGACACAGATATACAGATACACAGACACAGGCATGCAGACACAGATGTGCAGACACACATAGACACAGATAGACATTGATACACACAGACACAGATGCAGACACACGGGCGTGCTGACACAGATACACACAGACACAGGGACACAGACACAGATACAGACACACACATAGACACACACACAGATATATAGACACAGAGAGACACACAGGTATGCAGACACAAATGCACACACAGATAAGCAGATACAGATATACAGACACAGACATGTAGACACAAGCATGCAAACACGGATGCACACACTCTTAGACAATCAGACACACAAGCATGCACACACACACAGGCATGCAGACACAGACACAAAGGCATACACAGATCCACAGACACACACAAGCATGCAGACACATAGGCACACAAACAGATATAAAGATATGCGCACTCATATACATACACAGAGGCATGCAGACACAGACATGCAGACAAAAAGGCATGTAGACACAGATATATAGACACACACATACACACAGAGACATAGATATACAGACACACACACACACACACACAAACTCGCACAAGCTCGCACAAGCTCCTGACGTGATAGATTATTTTTCACTCTTCTCATTGTTTTGGCTGAAATATGTGACAAAAACCGATTTAAGTAGAAGAGAGTTGTTTCCTTAGTGTTTTCAAACCCTACTTTTAATCAGGGTTCTTAAACAATTCATCTTGTCCATCCCTGTGGTAGTAAAAGCAGGGTCATTAGGATACAGGGAAGTGGACTTGTTTGAAATTGTTCTTAGGAGCAAATCCAATCTGCGTTGTCAGGAAATCAGCAGTTCAGTTCACAGGTCAACAAGCAGCAGCTCAATTCACTGGAAAATACTTCAGGAATATATCAGCCGTCCAGTTCACTCATGTCAGGATAGCAGCAGTGGCGGGACAGCCTAGCAGAAACAGCCAGGCCTGTGCTGAATCGGCACGAGTCAGGAGGAGCCACCAGGACCAGCTGGGACAAAAGTTCTCTGCCATGCCTCTCTCAAGGAGAAGATGAGTGACTGTGAAGATGGAGACTAGCTCTGCAAGCCCCGTCACTGTTGGCTGGGTCCTGTTTGTACTCCCTCCAAACATCACCTGTCCTACAGGTCTTGCCTTACCGTGTGAGTCTGTCTTAGCAAAACTCCACGTGCGTGCATCTATCTGTATCAGCTGACATCACTCTGCTGGTCGGCCTGAGTCTGCTGAAGTGCAAGAAGCCGCCAGCACACCACCAGACATTTTGATGTGTTTCTCTCTATGGAGTCACAACAAATGATGACCATGAAATGATGGTGAGGCATACCAATACCATCCAGCGTGTTTCACCATCTGTTGGTTCCTTCTTTTTTTTTTTTTTTTTTTTTTTTGATTTATTTATTTTTATTATATATAAGTACACTGTAGCTGTCTTCAGACACTCCAGAAGAGGGAGTCAGATCTCATTACGGATGGTTGTGAGCCACCCATGTGGTTGCTGGGATTTGAACTTCTGACCTTCGGAAGAGCAGTCGGGTGCTCTTACCCACTGAGCCATCTCACCAGCCCCTGTTGGTTCCTTCTTAACTTCATGTGTCCTTCCACATGTCTGTCTGCTTTAGCAAAACACTTTCCCCTGTGTGCCGCAGCAGAACATCATTTGACATACTGACTTTCTAAAGAAACCAGAGTTTCCACATCAGAGGGTTTATTTTGCCTTAAAGTTTGTGGGTGTCCTCCATCATGGCGTCATGGGCACATCGTGGTGACAGGAACTTGAGGCAGCTGGATCCAGTCAGAAAACAGGGAAACACACACACACACACACACACACACACACACACACACACACTGGGCTCTCTTTCAAAGTTGACACTATAAAACCATTACTCAGCTCCTCCCCCATTGGTGGACCGGATCCCAGAACTCAGAAGTCAAAGGGCTAACGATGTTCAGGTAACTGAAGTGTCCCATACCAACCTTTACAGGGACATGAAAATATCCATTACCTAAGAAAGATTGAAGTCGCAACATCCGGTCACCA
This sequence comes from Mus musculus, assembly GCF_000001635.26. NCBI lineage: Eukaryota > Metazoa > Chordata > Mammalia > Rodentia > Muridae > Mus > Mus musculus. The sequence goes on along the minus strand of NC_000068.7, from coordinate 179,905,910 downwards.
GCCCAAATTCCCCGGTGCTCAAAGAAGCAGAAACATCCACAGTGAGGAGAAAAACCAGCCAACTAAAATGGACCTAGAAACGTGGTGGGTGTAGTGGGATACAAAGAAATCGAGCTGCTGAGAAATCTCAGTGTTGGAGAAGTGGAGATCAGGCTGAAGCAGGCAAGGGCTCCCACAAAGCCTCCCCAGCTGAAAAGTGTAGCATCTGGAAGGAGCTGCCTCCTTAGGTGAGACAGTGAAGACAGGTGGGAGTGGACAGAGCTGCAGAGTCGCATGGCACCCAGAACACTCGTGGAATAAAGCAGGCTGTGTGTGGGCAGTTTCCAGAACCGGGGTTGGGGGGCAAAGAAGTTTGGATAACAGTAGAGGCTGCCTTTTAAAAATTACATGTATTGCGTCTGTCTGGGGAGGTAGGCACAGCTGCCTGAGGAGGTCAGGGGTGTCTGATTCTCCTGAGGACCTGGGAACTAGAGACTCTCAGCTGTGGAGCCATCGCTCCAGCTCCAAGAGGTTTGGTTTGGTTTTTCAAATTTGATGAAACCCCAAATTCAAACGTGAAATAGGAAGGGAAAAGCAATAGCAAGGCGTGTAAGGGATTTTTGTTGGGAGAAGCTCAAGCGAAGACAAGATAACATTGAAAGAGAACAATTCAGGTTTTACCCAATGAAATGTCCTTTTTTAAAAGGTGGCCGACTAGGCCATCTTCTGCTACATATGCAGCTAGAGAGACGAGCTCTGGGGTTACTGGTTAGTTCATATTGTTGTTTTGCAAATTGTATATTGGGTGTTCTAAGTTTCTGGGCTAATATCCACTTATCAGTGAGTGCATATCAAGTGATTTCTTTTGTTATTGGGTTACCTCACTCAGGATGATATCCTCCAGATACATCCATTTGCCCAAGAATTTCATAAATTCATTGTTTTTAATAGCTGAGTAGTACTCCATTGTGTTCTTGCAAACTTTATATGCCCCAGTACAGGGGAACACCAGGGCCAAGAAGTGGGAGTGGGTGGGTAGGGGAGCAGGGCGGGGGGGAGTGGTATAGGGAACTTTCGGGATAGCATTTGAAATGTAAATAAAGAAAATATCTAATTAAAAGAAAGGTGGGTGAAAGGCTTCCAGAGATGCAAAAATGGAAAGACTTCTCATAGGGCCACCACATAAAAATTTGATGTCATCTCAGATATCGAGTATCGTCCTGTGCCCCAGAGGGCTGGAGAGATGCATTTGAAAGCCACTGAATATCAGACCATAAAGAGGAACACCAAAGGCAAGATCAGAGCAGAAAAGCCACCAGAGAAGATGCGCCGATGGCAGCAAGCTTACATAGGAAGATGCTTGACTGCCGCCGACCGCTAAGGAAATGCCCTCTGGGGCCTCAGCAAGGTGGCTTTGCACACTGAAGAATGATGCTGGACAGGATGATCAAATGGGAGGAGCAAAGGTCTGCGTGAGTTCCAGAAGTGTGGGGAAGTATGCAGGGAGGGTTCCTGGGAAGTTAAGCATAGGTCACCCCAGAGAAAGTCCTGTACCAGCAGACTCTGTAGGTGGATGCTCACCACAGGGAGGTTCAGTCATTAGTGCCACACACCGGCAGAGGCCAGGTGTCCTTCAGCAGGCGTGTAGGAAACAGTGTGTCCTCAGGCCGGGAAGCACAGTGAGGGACGAGGTGCATGGCTGCCTGGGCAGCTCTCAGGGGTGTCCTGTTCAGAGAGGTCAGCAGTCTGGGGACAAGGAGCCTCTGTGACAGCAAGTACAGCATTGACTCTGGGACCTGGCCATGGGTGACTGTGGGGGACACAGCCGAACATGCTGGGCAGACAAGAATGTGCCATGCGACTGTAGAGGTACCTGGCAGTGCATAGCCATTGTCTTGGTTTATATATGCTTGGCCCAGGGAGTGGCACTATTAGAAGGTGTGACCTTGTTGGAGTAGGTGTGTCATTGTGGGCATGGGCTTAAGACCCTCATCCTAGATGCCTAGAAGCCAGTATTCTGCTAGCAGCCTTCAGATGAAGATGTAGAACTCTCAGCTCCTCCTGCACCATGCCTGCCTGGATGCCGCCATGTTCCTACCTTTGTGATAATGGACTGAACCTCTGAACCTGTAAGTCAGCTCCAATTAAAGGCTGTCCTTATAAGAGTTGCCTTGGTCATGGTGTCTGTTCACAGCAGTAAAACCCTCATAAACACTCATGGATATAAGTATTGTATATAAGACTGGTGAGTTACACTGATGTGTTGACTTGTATCTGTAATCCCAGCGCTTAAGAGACCGAGGTATTGCAGTCAGTCAGGCTCAGCGAGTGCATTCTGGACTGAGCATCACCCTGTGTCTATAGTATTGCAAAGCTCTTTAGGGGGCTCCATGTTGGATACCAGGAGTTGGTGTAGAACACAAGCCAGAAGTGTACACACCACCTCAGTGGCACCCAGTCTGCCTTTGCCATCTCAAGCCAGCCAGTGTGCTTACCTGCCACAATAGGATGGGAAATCTTTCTGATCTCCCATTCTGATTTTCTTGGTGCAGGAGAAGCTGGGGAGCCCAGGTGCATGTGTGTGTGTGTGTGTGTGTGTGTGTATGCATGTCAGTGGGTGTGCAGTGCCTAACAGCCTGTGATAGGCTTGAGGAAGGCAGAGAGTGAGTGTGCATGTGTACACGGACTGTGTGTGTATGTGTGCATGTCAGTGTATGTGTACACATGTGTGCATATCATATGTGTGCACATCAGTGTATGTGTACACATGTGTAGGTCAATGTATGTATAAGCATATATATGTGAGTATATGTGTATACGTGTGCATGTGAGTGTATGTGCACATATGTGCAGGCCAGTGTATGGGCTGAGGCAGGCCTCCATCAGTTTGTTGATAGCTGCCTCTGAAATCATTCCCACAGGTAGGGAGGCTGTGCCTAGTGCAGACCTGTGAGCTGGTGGCTCTGGCCGAAGAGGACAGAAACTTTTGTCTAAGGAGATATAAGAGTCTCTGGATTTCTAGAAAAAGGCCTAAGCTGGACTTCACAGGTTATTTCCCCAAACTCTGCCTCTGCCCCAGAGCTGAGAGAGGGTCCCCACCAAATTCTCCAACTCAATTTACATCCTGTGGCTGCACCCCAGAAAGCTGGTTTTAGGAATGTGCGCCCCATTGTCTTTTCCAGCCAGAGCAGTTGCCTGGTTGTAAATGTCATTAGCTGCTCAGCACCCTCAGAATCTACATGTGGCTGATTATTCCTGCAATTATCAGCTGCACCGTAATTAACTGTGCGAATGACTTTTTTATTATGCAAGTCTCTGTGAAGGCAAACCTGTACCCAAAGGCTGATCGCCAGTCAGAAGAATGACCCTTTCCTAGAGATACAAAGGTGCTGACCTGCTGGGTATCTACATCTGAGCCCTCTGCTCTAGAAGGCTACATCTTTAGGGAGAAAGTGGTCTGGGGGTTGGGTCTGAGGTATCATTAACCCAGCAGCTGATCCTGGTGGGGCAGGGCTCTCAGACTCTGAGCTCTCTCCAGTCAGGTCCTAGCCTCTGTGGGTTCATGTGGCAAGCTACAGTAGTGTGGCTGTGAAGTTGTGAGCTGTTGTTGACTTGGGCCAGCAGGGAGATTACACATGACTGGGTCACTTTGACCCAAAGCCAATTAAGGAACCCACAGGGGGAATCAGAGGCATGCCAGCGTGGCATGGGAGAGAGACCCAGGTGAGCCCGAGGTCCTGGACACCCTGAGTTACAGATCCACTCGTGCTTCTAGGAAATGGGCTTTAGGTGACCATCCTGAAACAGACAGCTGCTTGTGTGGATGTGGCCTGTGCTCACTGTGAGCCTCTCAGGGAAAAACACGTTGATTCTCTCTCATCAGTGACAGGCAGTCGGCTCTTGGGAGTGGGGTCAGGGAGAGTCTTGCCCTTTGCTTTTGGAGGATGCTGTGTTTCCCAGGAAGGTGAAGTGTCTCCAGTGGGCCCAGTGGAATCACATGTTACCTGAGGTCCAGGATGCTGAGGAGGGACTCTAACTGGGCCTGTGTGTCAGGGGCCTGGAGTAGAAGAGACCCACCTATGGCTAACTGGTGATTCCTCTATGAGAACACATGTATATGTCTTGGCTGGGGTCTCACCCTTATTGAGCTGTTGGCAAAGAGCCTTGCTACACTGGTCAGGTGTGGGTTGCTGTGGCTAAACCCTAGTTTTCCCAATTGAGGAAGAATTGAAGTGGAGGCCCTGCCAAGTCTCCAGCCAAAATCAGGCCCAGGACTACAGGACCTTCCCTGGAGCAGACTATAGGTTTGGCACACACAGGAAGCTTGGGCCATAGCATGAGTTCACATCCAAGCACTTGGGAAACTCTGGTCCAGCCCACAATCCCCATCTCCCTCTGAGTGCAGCCACTAGTGGCTCATGGACAGCTGGGGACTAAGACTATGTAGGCATGTCATGGAGGTAGTCAAGGCACCTCATCTGCAAGGCCTGGGACACTTGGCTTCTTCCAGGGAGGGATACCTATTGGTATTTGTCTCAAAGAGATGAGGCTTGGAATGTAGATGGTATTCTGGCCTCCTGTGCTGGTGGTGTCTCTGTGTTGCTATGACAAAAATGACTAGAACTAAATTCTTACAGCTCTGTCTGTTGCCAGTTTTAAGAGCAGGCCCGGCAGGTTGGTGTCTGGCTGAATCACTGTGTGCTTCTATGTTGGTGCCTGCTGTGTCCCTTGGCGTGACACTTTGTCTTTCTGGTAAAGGGTGTGTGAGGTATGTTTGCTAAGGTCTCTATACTGTGTGGGAACAGACCCTGGACTGGTGGCTCTAGTGAATTCTGTGGGTGTCATTTAGAGCTGGAAGCTGTCAGAAACCTCTGTTGGCCCTATCCTTGCCTGGCCACCAAGGGTCACGGGGAGGCCATGTGCTTCTCCCTCAGCCTCCAGCTTCCCATGGCTGATTCTGTGGGGCTCACCAAAGAGCCTGATGTGGGTGGATTTGTCTCTGTCTTTGCTCCCTTCCTCCTGGTGTGTGTGTCTCTGTGTGTGTGTGTGTCTGTGTGTGTGTGTGTGTCTGTGTCTCTGTGTGTGTGTATCTGTGTGTGTGCATCTGTGTCAGTTTCTAGAGTCCTTGGATGGGACTGGAGTCTGTGAGGATGGGTAGGGCATCATCATATATCAACATCATGCTGGAAAGCCCTGAAAGCCACAGAGAACAAGGCCTGGACGTGGCTCCTGAAGTTGCTCTCTGCCGACCAAGAGTGATAGCCCCAGCTGGCAGGAAGCTGACAGACTGGTACTAGACCATATCCCTGCTCTAGGGCATGTCAGCCATCTAAGTCCTAATAGTAGGGATGTGATTGATGTGATGTGCTGGTCCCAGTAAGGGGAAGCCTCAAATTCTAATGGTGGTCAGAATTCTCCCTGAGCTGCCCAGGAAATCCTTCCTGGGAACATAGATGCTTTCACATCTCTGCCTGGGACAAGGCAGTGACAAGAAGGAAGTTGTGAGGGGAGAAAAGTGCAGGTATGGGCTGAGGAGAAAATGGGGGCCCAGGAGCAGGCTGTGAGGAATTAGGTAATGGAAGGAGGACTCCTGGTGCAAGCTGAGCTCTAAGTGAGGGCAACAGATGCTCAGGGCGTTCAGGCTTGAGTGGAATTCTGGGTGTGGTTCCTGATGATACCAGTGATAGCGTGATAATGGCCAGGGTGGGTTGCATGGAAAAATGACAGGGGCTAGGGGACTGTTTGTGTGCATGCATGTGCATACCTATAGATGCATGTGAACATATGCACACACATATGCAGGTGAGCATACATGTGCATGTACTAATATGTGTTTGCACAAGGCATTGTACACACATGTGCATACATGTGTACATGCAAGTATATGTGTGTGTGTGTGCACACATGCACACATGTGTGTTGGCACTCTAGGACAGATTTGACTATGCCCCATGACCGTAGAAATAATCTACAGTAACCATGGGCCATGCATTTTCTCCTACAGTCCACCCATGGGTTTCAGGACCTGATGCTCATCCTGGATTATCTTCAGCCTGTACAAGCTCCCTCAGAAGACACATTTTAAATTTGTTTTACAAAGTGAACCCGTTCAAAGCTCCAAGGGATGTTGGGGCAGGAGTGCTTAGCAAAGAGGCCACATGCGGACTGGAGTACCTGTCTATGTGCAAGCCCCAGCTTCCTTGCACATCAGCCAGTGCTAGGGCAGGAAGGCAGGGTGGCAGGTAGGCCATATCCCTAGCCCAGTCCACTCTTGCCTGCCACACATTGCCTGTGAGAATTCTAAATTTAGGCAAGGGATATGGCTCAATGGCAAAGCGCTTGCCTAACATATAAGAGGTCCTGGATTTGACAACCGGCACCAAACCCAGAACAGACTGTTCTCAATCTAAGCGGTTTCCCTTGTGCTCTCACAGGGGCATTTGTGGAGCATATCTAACTCTGTGTTTGACCTACCTGCCCTCAGGTCACCTGCCCACAGTCCCGATGCTGTCAGATCCCAGAATTTGTGGAAGAACACAAGCAAGTCGGGAGACTGACTACTTCAAAGGGGACTTTATTTACTCCTTTGGAGCAGCGTGCTAACGCCTGACTCCACTCCTGGACACGACAATTCCGCAAAGCTGCTGTTCCCTTCGGAACCAAGACTGCCTGGCACTAAAAACACATTGAAAACATCAACTCTCTTCCCTTTTTGTTTTTGTTTTGTTTTTGTTTTGTTTTTTTTTTTCCTTTTTTTTTAGGTACAAAATGATACAAACGACAATACAAAATATTTGTGCTGTTGACGATTACAAAAAAAGTCGGAACGTCTGTCTCACCGCATGGCGCTCAGAGCTGCAGTGTGAACACGTCAGACTCCGGTATCTTTCCCGAAACAACCACGGTCATGCGGGCTGCTGCACATTTGTCCATTTTCAAAAATAAACATGCAGAAAATAAATCAGAATGGAGAACAGGAGAGGAAGGAAAAGCAAGATGCGTCCCCGGTGTATACGGAGGTGGTTTCCACCAGCCGACTGGTGTGGCAGAGCCTGCTAGGTATGTGGTCTATGTACTACCACACCTGGTGCTCTGTGCTGGGTGATTCTGCTGTGAGTTTTTGGTTTTGCCTTTCAGTGTGGGTAGAAATAGAGACTTCCCCTCCCGTTTACCTTAGAGAGCACAGAGGTGTCATCTCAACAGACCACATACTCACTATGGGGAAACTGAGGCATCTCTGAGGGCCTGACTTTTGGCCATTACTCTGACACTTTGGTGGCAGGAGACCCAGCATTATGGATTTGCTGAAAGACATGAGAGAGAGAAGCCACTGGCCGGGAGTCAGGTGTGACCAAGGCTGACCATGGCCAGGTGTTCTTCCAAGCCATGTACGTTTCTCCTTAAAGGAGCCAAACCACAGCCTTGTACTGCACAGAGCTGGCCACTGGCCTAGCTTGGCTGGGCCCTGACCACAGACGCGTTGTATCTACGAGCTACAGAAGAGAAACATTTGACACTGACTGTATGCTTGGCTAATGCTAACTTGTTGGCCTGGGAACAGAGTTCCAAGATGGGTCTGGGGATGTGTAAGACCCTATTTTCCTCCAGCCCTAGGGGCTGCTGGGGTGCAGGGTGAAAGGGACAAGCTGTTCAGCTTTTAGGAAACCCCGTGGATGTTCCTGCAGGGGCCTGGCAGTGACAGAGGCCTTGGGAGTGGGGAGGAGGAGATGGAGGCAGGTGAGCCATGCCTCCAGGTAACTGATGGATTTGGTACCTCTCATCCCAGGCTTTTTAAGAAAGCCTTGGGACTTCAGGAGAGTTCTTGGCTACCATGCCTACCAAACATATGCACACTTCCAAGAACCTTCTTGGGTTTTCTAAAATCAAACCCAGAAAACTATTCTCAATTCCCCAGCCCTAACCCACGACACACCAGTGGCCATGCCAAGCTCAGCACCACCCGAATTGTTTGCCGATTCGAGCAATTTGCATAGGACAGCCCTCCCAACCCTTTCATGAGCTCTGCTGCCCTGGCTGGCTGTAGGCAGGGGGACTCCCAGGAAGCTACAGAGGCCCCTATTCATCCCCCCTCCTAGAACAGCTGTCTGAGGAGTGAGAGTAGACACAGCTAAGCTTGCAGCCCAGCTCAAGTCCAGGAGTTTAGAGGTGGGAATGGGTTTGGTTTGGGAAAGAACCCTGACATCCAATGGGTCACACCCACAAGTTGGGTACCCGTGAGTTCACTCAGGTGTGTCTTTGAGGCCAAAGCAGTCTGGAAAGGGGGGATCTAGCCATGGGGTAAAGAAGCCAAGGGGAGCTATGAATTAGAGACTTCTGGCTAGGGAGCATGCAATCTCCCGGGCACCCCCAGCCCTTTTGAAACCCTCCTAGCCCCCAGTAGTAGATATGGGTTAGAGATATGGAAGAAACTTATTTTTCATCAGTGCTGGGACTTCTGTTGTCTCCCTAAGAAGACTCCGATACTAAGGCCTCCCAAGCTATCAGCATTCCTCAGCCCCTTCCTCGGGGAGTGTATTAGAGCATGGGATAAGCCAGGAAGACTCGGTGCAAGATGCCCGGTCAGTGCCTGCCTTTCTGCCCCATCCCAGGGCTCTCTTGGGCCCAGACATGTGGATGTCCTAGGTCTGTTTTCCCCTCCAGTGAAAAGGGGCAGCTTTGCCATCTCCTGTAGGTCCTTGCACACAGCCTATTTGCTGCCCTACTGAAGTGATCACCCTGCCCAGTTTGCCCTGTGTCAAGCTGTCAAGCTGCCATGGTAAAGTGCCCTGCCAGCTCCAGAGAGCAACAGAAACATGGGTCCAGACCAGAGCATCTGTGGTCACATGGGCACAGAGCAAGATAATCTCACCGGCCACTTGGTAGGTCCTGACATCCATAGCAGTTCATGGGACCAGGCAGGAGCTCAGGTTAAACGGGTCCAGGGTGGCCAAGCAGCTGCCAGAGTCTAGCCAGGCTCTGCTTCTGCCATCTGCATAGCCTGGGGAGGGTGTTGAGAGCATTCAGGGGTTCCATTGAGGGGAGCTTGTGATTGCTATGCCTTCAACAGGATCCCTCAGGGTCTCATCTTGAAGAGTGGAGGGCTGAGCCAAGGTTTTGCAGGATGCCGTGGCTTCTTAGACAACATACTGTCCTGGACCAAAGCAAAAAGGGACCTTGGTGGTATTGGGGGCGACAGCTGGTCCAGAGAGAGGCTTTATGGTGGGCTTGAGGGCACAGAAGTGGCCAAATAGAGAGGTGAGAGCTCCTGGGAAGGTCTCCAGGCATCGCGCCTGCTCCAGCTATTTACAGTATATTGGGGCAGGGCACAAGTTCGGGTGAAAGCCGAGTCCACTCAGAAGTGGCTCTGCTGATGTGGTTAGGCTAGCCCAGTGATTTTTTTGGTGCTGGAAAGCCAGATCCTCACCTAACAGCCTTGGGGAGCCTAAAGGGCCCAGGAGACCCCGGCTGTGCATAACAAAAACTATTGAGATCTGGACCCCCCCTACTATTTTTTTTTTTTTTTTTTGCAAATAAGTTACCTATTTTCTTTTTCTTAATAAAAGGCTTTAAAAAAAAAAAGACACATTGTCTCCCACTCCTTGCTTGTTGCCTTTAGAAGGTACCAGGTGGGACTGGGGCTGTGGGGCAAGGTGGACAGAGGTGGGGGCCTCGGGCTGTCTCTCCTCTTTCAGTCACTCCTGAGTTAGGGAATCTGTCATGTACCAAAAGGCACTTTTGTTTTTGTTTTTTGTTTTTTGTTTTGTTTTAACAGTGCTTTTGTGGTAAGAAATTCAAGTTAGGGCTGTGCCTCTGGCTCTCCCTTCGCAGTACGTGGCTGTGGCTACCGAGATGCCGCAGTGATGATGGGTGCCCGGTGGCCTATGTCCATACTGCAGAGCTCCACATGGGGGACGGCAGCGGGGAGGGACCTCTCGACACCAGACGGCGCTGGCACCTCGGCTCAGTTCTGCTGCTCGCCTCCAGTGCCCTTCTTGCATTGGTGGTGAGGTTGGTTAGTCCTCCTCGCCACCCCCATACATGTCCGCCAGCTTCTTGAACCGGGGCCCCCAGTCATTTAAGTAGTCGTAATCTTGATCCCCGGAGCTGGAGGAGTTTAGGGAGCTGACAGAGCCCGCAGTAGAACCGCTGCCTTCATAGTCGAAGACTAGCAGGGAGTCGTAGGGGGGTGCGGTGGGGTCATTGTCAGCAGCTCGGAGTCCCTGGAGATCACAGAGATGGGGTGTTAGGTGTGTGTGCTGTGTCAGTCCAGTGGTCTGTCAGAACCCATGCAAGCAGGTGGGTCAGGAAGCGGGGCGGAGAGCAGGATCTTGCATACAGTAGGCACTCAATAATCACTGCCTGTGTTTATCTGTGGGATATTTCCAAGGACCAAATAAGGACAGACACAGGGGATAGGGAGATAGTTCGGTGCTTCAGAGCACTCGTTATTCTTGCAGCGCTCACATTGCCGCTCACAACCATCTAAGACTCCAGTTCTAGGGGAGATGACCCCATATCCTGACCTCTGTGGGCATGGTACACAGATGGTGCACAGACATACATGCGGGCAAAGCCCTCATACACATAAATAAAGATAAAATATATAAATCTAAACAACAACAATATAGAGCCTAAGGGCAGGAAGCTCAAAGCCATTGGCAACTCCACCAAGAATAAGGCTGAGGACTGCGCTGGGCTGTGAGTAGTTCTGTCCCACCAAGGGTTACTGTTGGAACAGGGTTAGGCCAAGGAGGAAGCTCAGGGATAGGGCTGGGTTAGGGCTAATGTTAGGCTTAAGGTAGGGCTTACTGCTATTCTGGGGTTTGCATTAGGGTTAGGTTTGGGTTAGGATTAATGTTAGGGCTCAAAACTAGGCTTAGAGTTAATGCTAAGGATAGGCTTGTAAAGTTAGGGTTAGGGTTAGAGTCACAGCTATTGTATGAGGATAGCTGTGGTTTGGTCTGGTGTTAGGGCTAGAATTGGGGTTAGGAGCAGGAGTAGGTTTGGTTCATAGCCTAGGTTCCAGGCCTCCACCTGCCAAAAACAAGCAACTAAAACCAAACCCAAACCCAAACCCAACCAAAAACAAACCGCAAACTGTGCTGTCTTGGGGTTGCTCGGTTCCTTTTTGAAGACTTTGTAAGAGGGAGGGGTGTGCTGTGACATGCAGCCAGCCTTTCCTGGCTCAACTCTAAGAGACTAAGCTTCTCCATGGTGTGAAGGCCTTGTTGCTGGGTCTTTAATGCAGCCAACCGCTAAAAGGGCACTGTGTGATGCTTGGGTTTCCACCTTTGTGTTGTGATGGGGACAGGGAGCAGGGGTGGCAGAGAGAGCTGAGACCTGCAGGTCAGTTTGCTTAGGTCCCAGGGCTGCAATGTGGGCTGAGAAGTCCATTCACAGCTGCATGGGCTTAGTTTCTCCTGAGAACAGTTCTTCCTGCTGTCACTCCACTGTAGACAGACGGGCCCAGATGGCCCCTAATTCCCACTGAGTACCTGCTGAGAGTCTTAGGCCTCCTAAAAGTAGCTGACTCGGGAGCTAATGTGCTCAAGATCACAATCAGGAGGGCAGGCCTGGCCTCAAGTCCTAGACTGAGCCACCAGTCCTTACTCTGTGTGTGTGTGTGTGTGTGTGTGTGTGTGTGTGTGAGTGTGTGTATGTGTGTGCTCTGTGTGTGTGATAGGAATTTACTTTTAAAGGAGACACTTTTGCTCAGGTCCTCCCAAGGTTCATTCATACCTCATTAATGAAGTCTCCAATGTCTCCTGGGTGTGGCACCACAGGCCTGACTGGGTACTGGGGTTCAGCACCTACTGGCCGTTCATCCACCCGCCGCACACCAGGAGTTTTGCTCAGCACATGCTCCATGGCTTCTGGCTGTTGCAGCTGGCTGAGGTCGTAGTCCTGGGGATGGAGACGGACTGAGTGAGGGCAACAGGAGAGGGCTGAGAACACCCTTGCTCAGTTTTGTCAACTGCCCGGAGGGTGCTACTGTGTCTGTCAGTCTCCAAGCACACTAACTGTCCTATTCTATCCCCTAGGCCTGCCTCTTCTCCATTTGCCCCAGACCTGCTTGACCTCAGGGCCACCATGGACTCTATACCTGCCAGCTGCCTGGTGGGAGCCTGGACCTTCTTCCTGCCCCTACACGTGACCCTCCTGACTACAGCTCAGCAGCCTTGGGCAGCTAGCCACCTACACCTTTAGTGCTGACAGAAAAGGGCTGGGTCCTCCTTACCCTGCTGAGATAGCTCTGTGTACTCTCTCCATCCTGGTCAGAAAGCCCCAGCCCCCACTGGGAGTGTTCAGTAGGTGGGTGTTGGTGACCCCCAGAAGACTCTGGACTGCTTCCTTAGGGCACAGGACAGCAGTGGGTCGGGATGGTGGCTGGAGAGGAATTATCTTGTGAGGAGGACTGAGTGGATGAAGACAGTCAGTCCGGGCCCGAGCACACACGTGGGAGAGGCAGAGAGGCCTGTACCCAGATCTGTGTCTCTGGAGAACACTGCCTTCCCATAAGGAACAGGACAAGACATGTAAGGACACATAAGGCTAAAACCCCAGCACGAGCCCCGCCGAGCCCGTGGGACACTCGCTCACTTGGTCCTCCTCGCCACCGCCCTCTTCATCGTACTTCAGGATGTTGTCCCTCACGTCATCCTCAGGGTCGATGAGCAGCTGCTTTGTGTGCCTCTCCTTTTCTCTCCGCTTCATCCACACAACGAACAGCAGAACCATGACTATGAGGGGATAAGCTGCTGTGAGCAGAGTGCGCACACACGGGCACGGCTGTGCATATGTGCACACATGGGCATAACTGTGTGTGCACACACGGGCACGGCTGTGCATATGTGCACACATGGGCATAACTGTGTGTGCACACATGGGCACGGCTGTGCATATATTCGAGGAGAAGCCACACTGTAGCAGTGTGTGTACACATGGGCACATCTTTGCATATGTGTGAGGAGGAGCCACGCTGTGAGTAGTGTGTGTGTATACAGGCACGGCTGTGCATAGGTGTGCACAGGCATGACTGTATGTGCATGCCCAGGTATCTCATGGACATATCATCATATGTTGGATGCCTGTGTGTTCTGTGTTCATCTACAAAAGAGGTGTATGCACATGCATGTGCATACTAAGTCCCAGCTATAGAATGGAGGATGGAGGTCACAGGAGGATGTCTGCGTCCTGATCTTTCCCTCTTCACTGTATTCCTCTGAGACTGGCTCTGTCACTGAACATGTCATTTTTTTTTTTCCGAGACAGGGTTTCTCTGTGTATCCCTGGCTGTCCTGGAACTCACTCTGTAGACCAGGCTGGCCTCGGACTCAGAAATTCGCCTGCCTCTACTTCCCGAGTGCTGGGATTAAAGGCGTGTGCCACCACGCCCAGCTCGTCACTGAACATCTGTAAGCTCCAGTAATCCTGTCTCTGTATCTTACAGTGGAGTTACAGGTGTGTGCATAGCTATGCCTGGGGGCCTAGGATTTGAACTCAGGTCCTTATGCCTCTGCAGTAAGTGATCTTACTACTGAGCAATCTCTCCCAGCCCCTGCTACGCAATTCTCTTTGTGAATATTTTATCTGCAGTTGATTGAATATACAGATGTGGAACCTGGGGTTGCAAACGGCCCTTTGGATTAGTTCCTTCTTTATGATCATAGCTGATGGAGCACAAATGTCACTACTTGATGGACAGGAGGACAACAGGGACAGTGAGCTGAGAGACAGTCATTCCTCAGAACTATTGCAAGGTGAGGCTTTGGGTCCAGAAGGCAAAAGGGAGGGTTTTAGGGTACCATGTTCTAGGCAGGAGCCATGGTGGGGTGATGCCTCCATGATGGAAGGAGACTGGGGAGGGAGGCAGTCCAGAAAGGGTCTCTAGAGGTAGGCCAGGGTGAGTGGAAGCCACATTCTGCACCTCCAAAGGCCCCCTGACACTCCTGGGAACACACCAGAATAGCCATGTGATGTGTGGTATGTGGTATGTAAGCATATGTGTACATTGTGTGCATGATGTATGTATATGCATTCCAGGAAGGAAGACTGATTGGGGAGGGATCCCAGAGGTCCTTTTATCCAAAGGACTCGGGTGCAAAATAAGAAATTATGTGTGGATGTGCCTTCTTTGCTGCCTGCCTTGGCCACTTGTCTGAGGCATTCTTCTTATCTCTGGGAGCTTTTGCATGCTCCTCCCGGATAGGTCTCTGTTACTGCCTGGGTTCTGAGGGCAGGGCTTCTGTGAATTGGAGGCAGGGGACCGTGATTATCATGAAGGTGTCTCTCCAGGTGTGCTCCCTGCTCCCAGCAGCCTCTGCCATCTCTTCACTGTTAGACATGGAGAAGGAGGAGTCAGTCAAGCACTCCAGGGCACAGGGAGGGGAGGATGAGTGTCAACAAATAGAACCCCGTGAGGAGGGAAGGGGTGCAGGCTGTCTGAAGCATGGCCAGTTTGATCAAGTGGTTTGATTGGTTGCTGGGATAAGAAAGACTGCAGCTAGCGTAGGCTCAGAATCTAGACCCTGCAAGTGACAGGTAGCATTTCTTCCAACCATAGGACAAGGTGGTAGCCAGGGGACCTCTTGATATGGCCCACATTGTGGACATGGAACTGGAGAGAGAGTGGGAGGTCCACTCTGTGAGCATCGAAGCAGAAACCAGAAACCTTGGGCCACATTCTGCCAGATCAAGTGGCCAGAGAGACAGCTGTGCAGCTGGTGTCTCATGTCACCTGAGGAGACATGTGGAGGGAGCTTGTGGAAGAAGGGACGTTCCCTCTCTGGCTGGTAGGTACACTCACTCTACATGGGCACTGACTATCCTCTATCTCTGTCCCTGTGGCTTCAGAGGAGAACACTGGCCCCAGCTCTGCCTCAGAGTCAGTCACCTCCCCACAGTGGGGCTGTTTCTGGTCCCACATGAAGAAGGCATCACACATTGAACACTTACTTAGCAGGATCACGATGCAGATGAGGATCGCCACGATGGCGCCCGTGCCCAGGCCAGCTGCAGCCACTGCGCCGACCGTGGTACAGTCGCCGTTCTCATCACATGGGCACACCTTGACCTTTATGACAGATGTATTGGACAAGGGAGGGTTGCCAGAGTCTGTGACGATGATGGGGACGTCATACACCCCTGCTTCCAGATACAGGATTCTCAGACTGAGCTGGGCATAGTCACCTGGAGTGAGGAACAGCAACATGCAGCCAATGGGCAGCTGTCCTTCCCAAGGAAGACTTCCACAGGCAGGCACTGAGAGGAAAAATCCCCCCACTCACACACACACACACACACACACACACACACACACACACACACGCACGCATGTATGTACAGCATATATACAATGTACACATATGCACACATCACAATATACCATGTGGTCTCACACAGACACACACATGTGCATATACATACATCACACACACAAAGTACACATATGCATACACCTCACACCTCACACATACCATACAGATGTTCATGCACACACATCATGCACACATATGTACACATGTGGACACACACACAGACACACACAGAGACATGTATATACATCATGCACACAATGTACACATATGCACACACATCACAACATGCCATGCAGACACACACACACACTTGCACATATGTGCACCTGCACACATACAGTGACACACAAAGTTAAAACATCATCTGGGCGGTGGTGGCACACGCCTTTAATCTCAGCATTTGGGAGGCAGAGGCAGGCGGATTTCTGAGTTCAAGGCCAGCCTGGTCTACAGAGTGAGTTCCAGGACAGCCAGGGCTACACAGAGAAACCCTGTCTCGAAAAAGCCTCCCCCCCAAAAAAAATCAACCATATCAGAATTGAAAGTGAGCCAGGCAGCTGGAGAGATGGCTCAGCTGCTAAGAGCACTGACTGTTCTTCCAGAGGTTCTGAGTTCAACTCCCAGCAGCCACATGGTGGCTCACAACCATCCAGCATAGGATCTGATGCCCTCTTCTGGTATGTCTGAAGACAGCTACAATGTACTCATATACATAAAATAAATAGATCTTTAAAACAAACAAATACCCCCCTCCCCAAAAAACCCCAACCCTCCCAAAGAACAAAGGCAAAGTCATTGAGCAAAAACCCAAACCTCAGTGAGCATGTGGAGGTTCTCCGCCCGGAGCCCAGAGGCAGAGGACAGCAGTGGCTTTGCTTACTGCAGCAACACCCTATCATGTTGGCAAGGGCCTGAAGAATTGACAGTTTTGCTGGTGGAAGCATAAATGGGCATTACATCTCTAGGGTTGTGTAAGGCTCCTAGCACTGGCCATACAGGAGAGGGGCCTCCCAAGGGCTGTAGTCTCCAGGGGCCAGTCAACCAGTAATGGCTGCCAGCATGGTCGAGCTAGGCTCTTTCTAGAACAGGGAGGTACTAGGGACAAATAAATAGCTTTGTGGTGGAGACACAGATAAACAGGGCTGTCTCCCCAGCCTGTATGAACAGTCCAGGAGGTGGGGACTGTCTCCCATCTCCATGGCTACTATTCATTGGTGACAGATCCTGGGCTGGACCCTAAATACTTAGCTCCTGGTTCTGCCTGTGGCTAGGGCACTGCTGGGTGGGCTCACCATTTAGGCGGGTGATGGTCCAATTCTTCCTCACTGTAGTGGGGATGAAGGGCAACTCAAAGACATAGGGGCCAATGTTGGGGTCCATATCGGCGTCGGCTGCAGTGATGTTGATGGCATTGAGGCCGGGCCTCTCGCAGATCTGTGCCTCCTTGGGTAGCAGCTGTGGTGCGTTGTCATTGATATCAATGAGGTAGATCTGCAGGGTCCCAGTGCCACTGGCTGGGGGGATCCCTGCGGGACAGAAAGGGGTGAGCACACAGGACCATACACAGGACAGACAGATATGTGAAGTCCTAAGCGAGACACACAGCCACATGTTGACTGGAGTTCATATGTCATCTGCTGTAGGGGAGAATGCCTTCTCTTCTACAAGACAGTTCTCAGCAAGGCTAGGCACCCATCATAGACTGTACAGCTGACTTAAAAATTATTTTTGTATTTATATTTTTAGTTTTGTGTGTATATATGTTTTGCCTGCGTGTATGTCTCTGTCGGAGCTCTGGAATTAGGGTTACAAACGGTTGTGAGTTGCCATGTGGGTACTGGGATTTGAACCTGGGCCTTCTGTTAGAGCGCTCAGCCCTTCTTATCTATTGAGCCATCTCTCCAGTGCCTGTACAGCCAACTTTGTGGACCACAGGGAGCACGGGGTCTGGGGGAGCCTGGTGGACTAGGGCTGAGGCTTCTCAGCCTTTCACTTGCTATGGGATCAGTTTTGGGGCCACAGTAGTGCTTGCTCTTGGGGTTTCAGCTGCTCCGTTCTCCCAAGAACCCACCCTACAGCCCTTCCCTGGGCCTTTGCACACATTCCTCCCGAGGCAGAACTCCCCTCCTTCCCTGGCTTCCCCCACCGTCTTTGCTGCTCCCTTCTCTTGCTACTAAAATGGCCTGGGTTTCCCTCCGTCCTTATCTTCTTCTCTACTCTCTTTCTTCTCTACACTCTAAGTGTTAGCTCAGATTATCGCTGTCCACCGGAGGTTACATTTCCAGCGAGATGTGGCCCTGCGCCTAAGTCTAAGCAGAGACCTGGTGTGGTGCTTCCTGGAAGTCCACAGGAGAACATGGGTGAGCACTGCACGCTTGCTGCGCTTCCTGTTTGCCAGAGTGTGGTCACGACACCCGGGCTGTCTGTCCATCCTGGACCAGGCTGTGGCATAGCATGAACATGGCTGTGAGTGGAATGAGTGTGGTTATCAAATCTCACCCTGACTTCCAGACTTCACTTTCTTAGTTCCTGAGGCTGGCTTGGAACATGCTCTGTAACCCAGGCTCCTTGAGATTTGAGATCTTCCTGTCTCAGTCTCTTGAATAACTGGGTTAAAGTATGTATCACAGTTCTGGATACCCTGCACTTCTGTTCTGCTCCCCTCCCCTCCCCTCCCCTCCCCTCCCCTCCCCTCCCCTCCCCTCCCCTCCCCTCCCCTCCCCTCCCCTCCCCTGACCCTTCTGCAGACTGGGAGTGAACTCAGCCTCACACATACTAGGCAAGTGCTGTATCACTGAGCTATATCCCCAGCTCCATACCTCCCTAATGTGAGAGAAAACTCCTCTCAGCCTTGTTGACTGCTATCCCACAGCTGAAGTGACCTCTACTGAGAAACAGGCTTGCCAGACAGGGGCTTGGTCTCTTCTAACCTAGGCACCAGGCCCTCAGTGAGTTCTGCTAGGCGAGGCTTGTCTCTTCTGACTCCGGGTAGGTGCCTGGCCTTCAGTGGGCTATATGAGTGACAGGATGGTTGTGGTCAGAGCATCGAGAACACGGACTCTGGCTTACTCACAGGCCTGCCATCACTCACGAGGGACATACCTGTCAGAGCATTGGGCTTCTCCCATTCTGCTGAGGAAAATGCTGAGGCCCAGAGAGGCCAGGGCTCTTCCCAAAGCAATGGTGTTAGACGGATGTCCGCTCAGAATCTCCTTTACACCCGACTAACCACCACGATGAGAGTGCTCAGCTAGACTTTAGGGTGCTGGGGGTCTTGAAATGGGCCTCTTGGCCATAGGTTCCCTCTGTTCTTGCCCTTCACAGCCCTCAGAAGTCTCCTGGGAACCTGTGCTGTCTTCCTCAGGATGATCGGCATCCTTCTTGCTCCACTTCTCTGTGCTGCCTACCTGGTATCCACCTAGCATCCTCCCTTGCTCCCAGAGTCTCGGGGCTAGGATAGACATGGGCCTTCTTGCTTTTCCTGGCTAGAGAGCCAGTTAACAGTGTTGGAGAACAGCAGACCTGCCGTTCTCTCTACCCCAGTTCATATGTGGGGAAGCTGAGATGCTAGTAAGTGAATAAGCAGGTTGTTAGGGGAGTAACTGAAGTTTCTGAGGTTTGCATGATGTGACTGACAGGATGGGGGCAGTGTTAGGTGCTCTTGGCTGCCTGTACAGACTTCTTCCCACCCAGCCCTCTAGACTTCTCTGTGGCTCTCTGGGTACCATTGGCCTCCCTGGAGTGGAACTTACCATTGTCAGCAGCCAGGAAGGTGGCCTCATATACATTGTTCTTGGTGTAGAGGGACTCTCGGTCCAGAATGGCGGCTGTGGTGATCTGCCCATTGGATGTGTTGATGTGCAGCCAGTTGGCGGGATCAGACAGTTTGGAGTACCTACAGACAGGAGACCAGATGCCAGATGAGTCAAGGCCCCAGGGCTCTTCTCCCAGGCAGCATCCTGGGGGCAGCATCCTGGTCTATTATAACCCAGTGGCATTTCTGTCCTCCCAGAGTGCCCAGGGCTTCATGCACCTCGGTGCGCCTCCTACATAAGGACAGGCCACAGCAGTGGCTCGTGTCCCTGTGGTGGGTGGTCTTAGATACTGGAGGACCTCAGAGGGCTATGCCTGCATCACCTACATTTTGTAGGTGTATGGGTACCCTGAGGTACAAAGTCATTAGCAGTTTGCTTAAATCACTTGCCACTGTCACGGAAGCCATGACCTGCACTGGCTCCACAGTTTAAACACCTTCCTTGTCAGCCTGGAGATGGTGACACTGGTCCCTGATGCCCGAGGCTATCCTATTGGGTGACTCTCTGGGGTGGGTTGCTTCTAGATAAGCCAGTGCTTCAGGTCTGGACATAGTACCCCTGTCCTCCTCCTCTCTCTACTGGGCTTCCTGGTGTTCAGGCTTCTTTGGGCATGTTGTGACTCTTCTGTGTGGTACACAGGAGTGGATCCTGCTCTGAGGGCCAGACAGGGCCAGGCTATACTGAAGACTCACCTCACGGCTTGCTGCATGAACCGGTCAGGGTCCACTGCAGAAAAAGTGGTGAGTGCTGTCCCAGCGGGCACACCCTCTTCCAGGCGGATCAGTTTGTGGTTGGAGGGGAAGTAGGGGGCCTCGTTGACATCGGTGACAGAGATGGTTACCCCTGCTGTGGACTGGAAGGACATCTGGATCCCACTGGCCAGGGGCGCCTGGTTGGACACCATTACGGTCAGCATGAAGGCACGGTTCAGCTCATAGTCCACTGCCTGGAAGAAGGGACAGGTTAACTGGGGCTTCCTACAGAGGTGGGGCTGGCCGTTCCTACTGCCCAGTCTCTTAGACTCTCCCTGCCTTGCTTTCTATGGGGGCCTGGTTTCCACTGTCCCTTTACCGCAGTCTCTGGCTTCTTCTGGGTTCTGGCCAATGAGAGGAGAGGGAGGTTGGAATAAAGTGTCTCTAGCTAGTTAGCCCCACACCCGGATGAGGCAGAAGCCGGGTTTCTTGGGGCATCGATCTTTTTCCTGGGTGTTGGAATCACAGGTATGTTGTCTCAAGAATTCCTTAATTACTGTGTGGGCAGGCACAAGGGAGCTGAAGATCCTGAGAGTCGCTACGGCCACAAGAAGCTCAGGAAATGCATGTGAGGGCTGAGAGTAATGGCGGCCAAAGGTTGATTTTGGTTTTAGGGGGACATGATGGGTCCGTGAGCAACAGCATCTGCCACCATGCCTGATGTTTGATCCTCAGAATCCACAAGGTTGGAGGAGACCACTGGCCCCTGCAAGCTGCCCCCTAACTGCCTCCTCCTGTGAGCAACACCATCTCCCCTGACCCCCAACTAAACAAAATAAAAGTTAGTTTTTGCTGAACACAGTGGTACACGCCTGCAATCCCAGCAGTCAGGAGAAAGAGACAGGAGTAAACAAGCGTTTACTTGTTCAACGTTTGCTTGAACTTGTTACTGATTTTGTGTCTCCAGAGGGAGACTTAAAGTAATAGAAATGCAGTCCTGGGGGGCAGACGTAAAATGTCTATCCCTGGGCTAGAGTCCGACAGCAGGGCCAGTTTCTTCAGTGACTCCTGTCTCATACATGTCCACTCTGGAGAGGGGTGTGTGGGGTCTTGTCCCTCTTCAGAGCCAGCTGTGGATTCCTGCCTCCAGCTGTTTCTGCCTCTGTCTTCACACCTTGCTCTGCGTGTTAGTTTTAGGTAGATACAAGCTAGAGTCCCTTTAGGAAAGGGTACCTCAATTGAAGTAATGCTGCCACCAGGTTGGGCTGTGGTGCTCTTTCCTCATTGGTGAATGCCCAGTTCGCTGTGGGCGGGGCCACCCGGGAGAGGTGCTATAAATAAAGCAGCTGAACAAGCAAGGGGGTGGGTGTGGGGGACCGGAGGGGGCGGAGCTGCCAGTAGGGAGCGTTCCTCCATGGCCTCTGCATTGGCTCCTGTCTCCAGGTTCTTATCCTGACTTCCCTCCATGATAGATTATGCTTGGGACATGTAAGGTGAAACTTGTTTGTTTTAGATTATTTATTTTATGTATGAGTGCTCTATCTGCATGTACACCTGCATGCCAGAAGAGGGCATCAGATCCCATTACAGATGGTTGTGAGCCCCCATGTTGCTGGGAATTGAACTCAGGACCTCTGGAAGAGCAGCCAGTGCTTTTAACCACAGAGCCTTCTCTTCAGTCCCATTTTTTTTTTTGTTTTTGTTTCTGTTTTTTTGTTTGTTTTTTGTTTTGAGACAGGGTTTCTCTGTGTAGCCCTGGCTGTCCTGAAACTCACTCTGTAGACCAGGTTGGCCTCGAACTCAGAAATTCACCTGCCTCTGCCTCCCAAGTGCTGGGATTAAAGGTGTGCGCCACCATGCCCGGCTTCAGCCCCACTTTTAATCACAACAACAGAACCCCTGACTAAGACATCCCCTGACCTTTTTGCTCCCTTTCTTAAAGGCTCCTGAGGCTGCACTGGGCTGATGCAGATGGTCTAGACTCACCTCAAACCTTAAGGCCTTCAACACTGTTACATCTGCAAAGACCCTGCTGCCTTCTGGTTACAGGTTCTAAAGGCAAGTGCGGGGGCCCTGGGGGAGATGGTACTGTCGGTGTTTCCAGGCCCCCAATGCTGAGAAAAGCACCTGGTTGGAACGTAGGCAAGTGCTAGCCGAGGGGATGCTGAGAGTGGACTTCGTGAGAATAAACTGTGACCCTGAGTTACCATCAACAGACGATGATACAGAACTCAGTGTGCAGCTTGCTGTTATTCTGTGGGAGGGTCAGGCTGTCACACCTTGACGACCATAAGCAAGGCAGCCACATACCACAGCTCTCCAGCCACCAGCCTCTCCCCGAATGACCTTCCTGGCTGGTTTCCTCAAAGGAAGCTTGAGAGAACAGGCCTAGGATGCTTGCTCAGATGCCATCAGATGCATCCCAGTGTGGGAGCATCCACAGCCAACTGCCTCGGCTTCTGCAGCAGGGCAGAGGCAGATGGCATGTGAAGCCTGACCATTACTGGGGAATTCCCATCACAGGTCACATGGCTCCCTGCTCCTTACTGTAGGCCTGCCTGGGTCTTCACGAACTCCATTTGGGAGAAGAGCTTTCCTGGTGGAGTCAGCTTCCCACTCCTGTCTGTGTTTCACCTTCAGATGCTAAGCCTTGTGCTGGGTCTGATCCCTGACTAAGTAGATCAGAACATAGCCTACTTCTGGATTTTGTAATCACCTGTCCTTGGTGCCCAGTGCTGCCACTACGTGAAGTATTATCTATGCATAAAGGAATTATAAACTAGGTAATCAATACTGCCATTGGGCCTGGGAAGGAAACAGAGGCACTGAATCTAGAAGGCTCTAGACCTGGGGCCAGAGTTGCTGCTGGCTCCTTGATGGTGACCTTGGCGAGACCTCCCTCTTCCCAAGCCTGGTCTTTATGCTTGTCTGAAGGATACATGGATATACAATTTCCTAAGCTCTGAGTATGGTCTCACCTTTCTGTGGCACATGATGATGTCCAGCTGTCACTGGACATGGAGCATGGCTGGTCCTGTGCCTCTGCCTCCGTAGGTCCAGGCATGGCTCGTGAGTTTAGCTGTACAAGCGGGGAATGAACTGGTCTCTCCCTTGCTCTACCTCTGCCCAGTTTGTACTGTGCTGCTGGACACTGTACAGATGCATTTTTATAGGCGGGGCCTGTGCCCACAGGGTCACCTGGCTGGACCCAGAACCACTTGAAGTGGCTGCAAGTCTCTCAAGGCACCCAGGGCAGAGTAACCTGCACCCTTCCCTTGAAAGGTCTCATGGAGGCTTCTAGACCAGAAATAGTGAACCTCTCCCAAGCCTCATCTTGGCTTCTCTGTATTTAACCTCCAGGTGCCACCAAGCTCCCAGAATTTGTA
The DNA here is from genome assembly GCF_000001635.26 of Mus musculus. Lineage (NCBI taxonomy): Eukaryota > Metazoa > Chordata > Mammalia > Rodentia > Muridae > Mus > Mus musculus. The sequence continues at coordinate 179,882,721 of NC_000068.7, read as the reverse complement.
CCATACTGTGGCAAGGTCTTCCTCTTGCAGAACCAATGGCTGCCAATGCCTGTAGCCCCTCCTGGAAGCCTCAGGCAGAGGCCAGGCCAGTTTGCTTTAATAGGCTGCTTCCTAAAACTGTGGAGGGCAGGGTCTCTCTGTGTTTATTGGCCCACAGAATCACATTATATATGATACACTAAAAAATCTTGTCATCAGTCCTTCCAGACAGACTATGGCCAATAAAATTCACAGGCAGGAAAGATAAAATACACCTATAATGTGGAAGCCAACAGAAAATTTGCTGTGACAGTTTCAGTTAGGGTGCTGGACATACTCACTAAGGTGCCCTCATCAATGACCCTTGGCTCAACAGTGAGGCCTGAGTGCACCTTAGAGAGGTAGGCCCTAGCATCAAACCGGAGAGGAGGGTCATAACATTTCCTCCTGCACCGTACATCAAGGTGTGTGTGTAGTCTCATAAGAAGGGGGGTCTTGTTCACAGGAAAATGCCAGCATGGATATGAAGGCCAGAATCTTCCCTTTCCTGGTGGAAAATGGTTGGTGAGAAGTGAAGTCAGGAGGATCAGGAGTTTGAGGCCACCCTCAGCAGGACAAATTTGAGGCCAGCCTGAGTTAGGAAAGACACTGTGGAGATTGTCTCTAAAGGGTTTGGTCCTTGGCCATAGGTAGCTGGCAGACATTCATGTTCCTGGACCAGGGGATATGCAGGCAGCAGTCACCTACCTTCACCACGGTGACCATGCCCTCATTGGTCACGGGGTCTGTGCGGACACTGAAGTGCCCAGAGGGGTCCCCACTTATGATTCGGTAGACGGCGTTCCAGTTGGGTGAGTGGGGCTGGTCTCGGTCCATCACCGTGAGGTTGGCTACTACTGTCTCTATACGGTTCTCAGGAACCTCTCCTGCAAACTGCGGAGTGTAAGAAAGAGTATTAGGACCTCATATGGAGCCTGGGAGCCAGACTCTGTGCCAACACTAGCAAGCATCAGGGTCTCTGCTCGAGATGGACGCCCTAGGTGGATGGGGACAACCGCTGTTCACCGTGGAGACAGCTGGGGGATAGTCTTGGGTTCTCAAGCATCTGATCCCATCTGCACACATCTATGCAGGACAATCTCATCCGTGCAGCAAGCTCTTGTCCTACCCTCACACTTTTCTCATGTGCACGGAGGATCAATGGCAAGTAGCTAGGAGGGATATGTGATGGAGAGTGGGAGGAACAGGAGTCTAGGGGTAGCAGCTACAAGAGGCTTCTGAGAGAAGTGTGCCCTGGCTCCTTCCACCATCTAGTTACTGCCCCAGGTGGCTTGGGGTCAGCCACTGTGGCCAATGACCATGCAAAGAGGTGTTAACCTCTCTGATGTTAAGGCACAGTGAAGTTGCTGTGTGCACCCACAAAGGCCACATGGGCTCACTTGGAGTGGGGGAGGGGGTGTCTGCCTTAGGAATCCAAGTGCCCCCTGCCAACTGTGGTCCGTTACTGGGGTTGGCTTCTAGGTTCTGTGCTTAGGTGCTCTGATCTTACCTGCTCTGCTGTCCTGAAATTCACCTTAGAGCAAGATAAATAATTGTCATGTCAATTCAGGATCAGATGAGAACCCATTGTGTGTATCCTAAAAGATATCCCCATGGTGCCCCCAGTGCTGTTCTGGAACATTCCTGCAAAGCAGAGCCTTCCTTTGATTTTTGAGCCATGTTTGGCCTAGCTACTTTGGAGCTAAGAGGCCTGAGGCTGCAGAAGGTCCCCCCCCGCCCCCAGGAAGCACTAGGAGGGAAGTAAGTGGGGCACAGCTGGTTTCCAGAGAATGCTAGGAGATGAAACCCTACTTTCAAGCCTTCCGCCATTTAACACAGAGGGGCATAGGGCAGTTGCAGAAAGAACAGCAGACCTGAGTGGTGACCACATACGTCCAGTGTCTGGCTTCCTTACTGGGCTCCTGGGTTCCTCTGTGTGGCTGGGTGAGGCTATCATTGCTGGTGACCTCCATAGTGAGAATCTCTTCTCCTGACACCGACATTCCATGTCAGCAATAGGGTTGCCATAGTGTCTGAGGGCCTGCACCCCATGATATGGGGAGCTAGCTGTCTTTGGAGGGAGATCACAGATGCTTGCAGACAGAACCATGTCACCCAAATTTATGTGTTGAGGCTCTTAGCCCAACCCAGCATCTCAGCTGTAACCTTGTCTCAAGAGGTGTCAGCATGATGCTGGGGTTTGTCCAAACCCAGCCTATGTGGCATCCTTGTGCATATTCCCCAGTGGCACACACATTGAGGGTGTATTAGTTATTTTCCCTACTGCTATGGCTAAATCCCTAACAAAAGCATCATAAGGAAGGAAGAGTTATTTTGGATCCCAGTTTGAAGGTTCAGGCCATCGTGGCCAGTAAGTCATGGAGGCTGCTGGTCCCCCTGCATCCGCAGTCAGGAAGCAGAGGGTAAGATGGCTGCCAGTGCAGCTTGCTGTCTCCAGCCCAGCATCGATGATGCGGCCCACATTCAAGGTGGCTTTTTTCTCAGTCAGACTCCACTGGGAACTCCCTTATAAATACACCCAGATCTCTAAATCCAGGACTTTCCATGTCCTAGGAGAGGTGTTCTCTTATAGACCAGATTTCCAGCGTCTGTTTAGTCTGAGAGGTTTTTCTGGATCTTTAGGAATGTTCAGACCCCCTCACATGCTTTCCAAAAGCTGGCTTCTCTAGCCATGACAGTGAAACAAATTCTGCCGGGCTCTGTTCAGAAATCAGAAGCCTAGGTTCTAGATTCTGAATTGGCTTGGAGGCTGGTTCCTTCCACCACTGATACACTGTTTCATTATTGTAACATCTTTGTTACAAATATGTGTAGCAATAGTTACAGATGTAAGTATTGATATATCTGTGAGTCTTAGGCTGTCAAGTTGCAGACATCTAGGTGGGCATGCAGGCCTCGCAGGCTCCATGAGGTAAGAACACATGGGAACTGGCATTATGGTGGGCTCTGAGATGCTCCCTGGTTAGTGGGTAGCCAGGATGACACAGGGTACCCTGGTTTGCTTCCTTCTTCCAACCCAGTGCCTTCACCTTCATACTCTGCTTGGCCAGGTGGGGGCCCAGGGACCCAAAAGAGAGTAAAGTACTTCTTTGGACACAGACCTTGAAGTCTTGGTTCCAGGCTGAGGGGTGACTTGCTGCTGTGGGTCCTTGGTACCCTTTTCCTGTAAGCTACCTGCATCTCTGCCTTCTTACCAGGTCTTCTGCTGGGTGGGGCCTGGGTCTGGTTCACTGTATTCTGGCCTGTCTGTGGGGTCCTTCAGAGGCACTGGAGGCCTCCATTGTCTGAGGGTGGACCCTGAGGGAGGGTTGAGGAAGTGGAGGTGATGCTGGGTGGTCAGGGATGCAAGCTCTGGGCTTAATCCTGTGCCCACCACCTCAGAGCATGAAGAACTAGCCCCCAATTAGTGACTTATGGCTGTGTGCCTGAGTGTAATTAAGGTTACAGAGTCTATTCCAATTTTAAGATGCTAAATTTTAAGTCCTAGGAACTTGTGCTGGATCAAAATCTCTCTCTCCTCCTGGGTTTCCACACTTAGTTGAAAAGCTGAGAATTCAGGGCTTTTAGAGGTTGGCCATGGTACTTGCTGCTAGGATGAGTGGCTGGTAGGTGCCACAGTGCCTCATCTGGCTAGACTCATAGAAGGTTAGCCCAGTTCTAACCCCACAGTTGAGTAGCCTTCTCAGGCAGGTAGGTCACTCCAGAGGACAGCATATGCTATACTCTTGGTTATTGGGATAGATGTTTCTAGAAGAACCTCAAAATCTCGGAGGTAACAGGTACAGATCCTTGGTTCTAAAGTTCGGTGGACTTTTGCCTCCGGGGAAATAATTTCCACCCTGGTGAGTGAGCCATCTGCCTGTGATTGCTACCTGTGGTTTGGATAAGAGTTTTCCAAAGTCCCAGGTATTGAGGACCTGGTCTTTGGCCTGTGCAGTATTAGGGGCGTAGTAGAATCTAGGGTAGGTATGGGTTAGTGGGAGGGAGTCAGGTCAGTGGGTAGGTTGTGCCCCTGAGAGGGCTGTGGAGACCCTGACCCCTTCCGGTGACTAAGTGAGCAGTTTCTTCTTCATACTCCCCACCATGCTTTGCAGCCTGAACACACACAGGTTCACCGTGACCATGGATGGGACCCTCTGAAAACATGAGCCAAAACGGGGGTTTCCTCCTTGTGTACCAATGACATCATTGTCATAGCCACAGAGAACCAATACCATGTGTGTGCACAGCCTGCTCAAGTGCTCTTCAGTTACTGTTCTGCTATGTGCTGTCCCTTGTCCAGCTTGGAGGTGACCTATGGGAACACCATGACCTAACCCTATTTCAATCACTTAACTGGGTGTCACTCACTCCTACGAGGGGACAGATCATCTTGTATAGACAAATATCAAACGTCACTATAGTCTTATTGCATAGGCTGGGCCTGAATGACTCTGCCCTTTTTTCCCAGTGGAGGGACAGTGTGGAAAGCTTTGATGACAGCTCTCACCTCTTACTGCTAAAGGTCTGGGCTAGAATTGCCTGGTGTCTGCAGGTTAAGCCTGTGCTTATTGTTCAGGTGTAAGCTTCTTAGAACCAGCTATGCCCCCATCTTGGCATCGATCACACACAAATGTAAAATACGGACAAGCTTTCTGGGCTCACAGCGGTCTGGACATCAGCCAAGGCCACACAGCAAGAAGGGATCAAGAATAGCTGAGGGTGGCTATGTATGGGCGGGGCAAGGCTTAGAGGAAGAGCACACACAATTGCTGGGTCTCAGGGCTCCTCTGTGCTCATCGGAATCTGTGCATTGGGTAGGTTGGAGGCTCCCAGGACACACATGGTCTGAAGTTGTTTTCCACCCCAGTGGGTCCTGCATTGCTCTGGTGGGGAAGTGCTGGTGGTAGGGTGGCCCTGGGTGAGTTATGGGCTCTGGCCTCTAGGGGGCACTGCAGCTGCACAAGAGCAAGAAGAAAATAACTTTTAATTAACACTTGGGAATAGGATTCGGAGCTGGCAAATCCCTGCATCTCTTTAGCTTTGCCTGATTGTTCTTGATTAAGCTTCACAAAAATAGCCCGTGTGTGTTGTGTGGCCAACCTGCCTGCACACTCCCACTGTGAAGAAAAGACGGTGTCCCTGTCTGCCGCTAATCTGGATGGTACCCTGGCAAGTATGAAGTCTGTAGAGCTTGTATCAGACGGGAGGTGTGCGCTTGATGTGGAAAAGTGTTCTATACTCAAAGGACTTCAGACTGCTACCTGCTCGTCCCTCCCTGCCCTCCACATCCCAGGGAACCAGGGGTTTCTACCTTCCTTCATGGGTTGCATGGAGGCAGGACCAACTCCTGGAATGAGCTTTGTGCCATTAGACTCCACATTTAAGTTCCAGTGTGACCTGCCAGCTGCCTGTTCCCAGCAACCTGTGCTGGCTGGCTCATAGCGATTTCTTCTGTGCCCCAGCTGAGAGGCCGCTGTTCACTCCAGAGCTTCCTTCCTCTCATGCGCCTCTCAGATGGCATGGGACCTGCCTGGGCATTTGCGGTGTGGCTCATGCATATGAGGGAAGATGGAGTTCAGTTAGGTTGTATGTGGTGGTTCAGGACGGACAGAGCTCAGATCCATGGGCAAAATCAGTCTATCCTGAGTGTGAAGGAAACTCCCCTGGGGCTACCGTGGAGGGTGCTCCGTGGCAGGCTCTGTGGCAGGCGCTCTCCCACTGTACTCATCCTCAGGCAGTACTGTTGGGCTTGGGCAGTAGCCTAGCAGGTGCAGCAGCCTCTCACCTTGGAGTCAGAGCTACCAGTTTGGGTCCTGCTAAATTCGACCTCAGACAGTTTCACAGATAGTCGGCCCATTTGACACAAGAGTAGGGATTCTTGGCTCTCTGTCTATCTCTGAGCCAAGGGTATCTGCAGGTCTCCTGCCCTTTCTGAACATAGCAGCCCTTCTTAGAGCTCGTTGGAATGAGAAAGTTGACATGGCTGGAGCTTGTGGTAGGACTGCAAGGCAGGCTGGGTCCTTAAACATCACACACCGGCCTATGAGGCTCCTTCCTGTACCATCTGTCTGTGATGAACACCCTCTCCGGAGGCGTTCTCCTCAAAACCGTTCAGGTCGCTGAGGTGTGCTATCTCCTCTGTTGGGAAGGAGCCCAAAGCTGCACTCTTTTGGCTTCCCTGTGGCCTGGTTCTCATGGTGACTACACCGTCCAAAGGCCTGAGGGTAGGATCAGGGGTCCTGAAATTGGGAGAGTTGTGTGGTTTCTGTACCCCGATATCTGTACTCCAGCAGTCTGGCATAGGCAGAAGGGTATATTCCTGGGAGCACACGTAGCCCTAACTTAGCAGATGCCTGGCTCAAGAGTGCTGTCCTGATTGTTTTTATTTTATTTATTAATTATTATTATTATTATTGTTATTGTTGTTATTATTTGTTGATTTAACACAAACTAGAGTTATTTAAGAAGAACCTTAGTGGAGAAAATGTTTACATCATGTTACCCGTAGGCAAGTCGGTGAGACCATTTTCTTGATTAATGGCTGATGTGGGTGGGCCCAGTCCACTTTGGGCGGTGCCATCCCTTGGGCTACCATTGTTCCTGAGCGCTATGAGAAAGCAAACTGAGCAAACCATGAGGGGCAAGCCAGTAAGCAGTGTTCCTCCATGGCTCCTGACTGGGGCTCCATGCTTCAGTTCCTGCCTTGAGTTTATGCCCTTTATGACGGAATGTGGTCAGAACGTGTCCTGGTGTTTTATCACAGCAATAGAAGTCTAGTTAAGACAAGTGGGTTTGTGTCTGAGTGTGGTGCTGAATCAACTCCTGACAAGGCTACCCTGCATGAGTTTCCTGAACTCCTGCGTTAGCTGTGGCAAGGCATGGTCTAGACTGGGGTGGCCCCTGTGTGGGCCTGGCACTAACCTGACAGCTGAGAGTTCCTGCACTGTCACAGAAGGTGGTTGCCACGCTGAGCACTGCTCAGCAAGCCCTCTAGAGGCCTGTCCATCTAGGCCCAGGGCAGAGGATGTCTGTGGCAGGGCTGTCACTTGCAGGTCAGGGTCAGTGACTGCTTCCCTAGAGTCTGAACAGACCGAACCCAGAGAGAGACCCTCCAGCTTTCTCAGGGTCTCCCTGGCTGGAGCATCAGTGCCTCTCCAGGCTGAGTAGCCTGGCCAAATCTTCTACCCCTCTTTTTCTGCACCTGTTGCTTGTGGAAAGGGACAGGACTCACTCCAGTCTTCAGGGGGCCCGAGCCACCTTGGTTGTCAGTCATCTTCTATTTGGCCACTAGATGGCGCTGTGGTCTAGGAGAACAGGATGAGAACAGGCTCTTGAGCAGGGCTTCAGCCTTCTAGACACTTTCTCTCCCCTCTTCTCCTCTCCACGTGGCATCCATTTTCAGGGTTCAGTCCCAGCTGCTCCCTGTGGGCTGTGTGCCCAGAGTCCCATGTCCTGACCCCAGAACAGAAGCTCATAGGGTAGACTGATTGGGACCTGATGGGAGAGTGTCTACCTATGTGTTTGGCAAAGTCCTTGTTACTATTATGGACACATGCCCCTTTTCACTTCACCGCTGGGAGTGACCTCCTGACCTTTCCCTCGGTACACCCTGGCCTGTAGTCTGCCATCTCTTCAGGGATGGGCTGGACTGTGTTCACAGAACTGTTCAAATCCATGGACTTGGGAGTCCTGGAGGCAGAGATGGCTGAGACCAGGGCCCCACAGAATGTTGGGAGGCACAGAAGTGATTATCATGTCTGATGTGCACCAAGAACGCCTAAGGGTCTCACAGGTAGGGACCCTCCCTGCAGCGTGGCTGTCCCATGGGGTCCAGGAGAAATGACAGTCATGTGATTGATAGTTTTGTCTCTAGAGTTCCCTCCCAGGGTAGGGTGGGAGGGTCTGTTCCTCTGGCCCATGACTGGAGGCCCACAGTGGTCTTCCTATACCATAGTTGTGTGAATACCTGTGTGTTCAGCAAGAACTCTTGACCTCTTGTCCAGTGTTGTAGCCAGTCTTGACCAGTTTCCCTGCCTGCTGATGCGAACCACAAGGGGCTAGCCCCTCTCCACTGAGGACCAAGGTAGAAAGGGACCCTTGCTTCAAGGGCACATATGCCCATAGCCAAGGCCCAGCTGGGCATCTCCCAGTCAGGTACCCACTGCACAGTCATACACGCCTCTTCAAATGATATGGTAGCCTGATTGGTCAGCTCCTCCAGACTTAACAAAGGCCCCAGCAATGTATCAGCCATCACTTAATCTTGGGGCACACCACACCCCTAATTTCCTAGGGCTTTCTCCACAGGTGTGTCTGGGCCCTTCCTTCCCACTAGAAGTAGCCGGCATGGTGTCCCTCTCCTTATGAGGCACCTGTGCTTCGACAGTCATTACCCACAATCCATTCAGCTCTTCTCCCCACTGAGAGAGAAGGAAGTGCCTGTGAATTACAGCTCAGGGCTGGCATCTCTGCGAGAACCTGAGGTACTCACTGTGCTTGTGGTGAATTCCGGAGGGTTGTCATTTACGTCTGTCACCGTGATGATGGCAGTGGCTGTGTTCGAGAGACCATAATTAAGGTTTCCTTCCATGTCAGTGGCCTGGACGATGACGGTGTACTGCTGGACTTTCTGGAGGGGAAAGACAGCGTGTTCAGACTCAGCTCAGTAGATGAGGAATACAGGCTTCCTCAGTGGGTTCCATCCTGGCACAGGCTGCTTGGGACTCCCTGGAGGTGTGGGAGCCTGGTGGTAGGGGGCTGTGGCAGAAGGAGGCTGGCCATGTCTGCTTCTCATCAGCTTTCAGTGGGTGCATTCACTTCTGGTGTTAAGAAAGGGCAGGTCAGGGTTCAGAGGGACCTGCACAGTCTTCAGTATGACAGGGAAGACAGCCTGCAAGGTGCCAGGCTAAGGGATGACACTGTTAGGGTAAAGCTGAACTGCCAGCTAGAGCAAGAGTCAGGGAGCAAAAGCAAGTCACAGCAGTTTGGGTTCACAAGCTCCACAGTGAAGGGGCAGTGAGCACCTGCACGCAGGTGTGCTCTGCGAAAGGCAAGCCAAGAATAATGACATGCTGTATCAGGCACTGCCGGAGTCACGTGACCCTCCCTGCTCACTGCCCACACCAGAGAGTCACGTGGCCCCTGTGCTCACTGCTCACTAAGAGGCAGAGGCACTAGAATTAGGTGCCTTTCTTGACCAAAGGCAGCATGCTGTGGGAGTGACAGCCTCTGACCAGCAGGGGGCAGCTCTGTGGGGACCCTGCCCACTTCTCACTGGCACTGCTGGGGGACAGGGTAGAAAGGACCCCTCTGGGATGTCCTCTAGAGGACTTAAATCTCTACTCCTGTTCTCCTGAGAGGTTTGGAAAGGCCAGTTCTTACCTCACACATGACTCAGGGAAGTGTGTGTGAGTTCCAGACATTGGCTCCAGGAATATCATAAGCAGTGGGTGGGTCACAAGATTCCTCTCTTCATCTGTCATCCCTTCATCTACCCATGCCTCCCTCCACCCACACATGCATCCCTCCACCCACCCATGCATACCTCCATCTACTCAGTATCCATCTCTCTAATGTATGTTTATATACGAACACATGTGCGTGCATGTGAATGTGTGCACACGAATGCCTGTTAGAATGTATGTACACCTGTGTGCATGTATATCTATATATTCATATGTGTGTACATACCTGTAGGTCTCTGTTCATGTATGTAGTGTACATGTGTGTGTACAGCAGCCTGCCACTAGAGGGTGAGCTGGGCTTGCTTCTGGACAGCAGGACCCTGGAAAGGAAGCTAGTCCAGCACGTTGAGAAAAATACTGCAGGAACCCAGAAGAAGCCTGGCTTATCATGGCTGGGGCAGGCCAGCCATGCTTTAGAGTCTACTACCCGCCTCTGAGCCCTTGTGGACCTGAGTTTGGCAGTCTCTACCCCTGTGTATCCATCCCTCCATAGAGACAGAAGAAGGTGTGGGGCACAGTGGGCGTACTATGTTCAGGGTCACCCCTATTGGTCAACTGCTTTCCTGTGGCCCCCTCTTCCCTAGCTCCCGTTAGGTATGGAGAGCAGGGCAGGGGCTCCTGGATCTGGCCCCAGGATCAGCAGTGGAGTTGCAATGAATTCATTAAAAAGCGATTCGACCATTTTCAAGTTAGAGAGTCGAAAGATAACTAGAACGGCCATCCCTGGGGCTTTCATTCACACCCCTGCAGCCCAGCATGCAGATTCTGCAGAACAGCCATCAATAATGTATCAGTCAGCCTGCCCTAGAAAGTAGCAAAGATTCCACAGCATGTCTCTGTAGGCAGCATCCCTTGCCAGCCTGGACTGCTGTCCAGCTAGCTGCACTCTCCAGGTCAGGCTGAGCCCATGGCTGGGAGCTCCCAACTTCCCCTCAGGTACTGCCCCAGTACTGAGACTGCCTTACCCGTAGGGCTGCATGCAAACCTCCTACTCACTCTGGGCTCTCTGATCCTAGCAGGTGGTCAGTATGGGGGAATATAAATTGAGGCTGAGAGCCAAGACATATGAACCCCTGGATCCCTCCATCATCCACTGAGGCCAAAGCCACTGCTGGCCATTCAGAGAGGGTCTCTGGATCTTCTCAGGCTCGGGGCTGTTCTGTGCCAGCTTCCCATGGTTTCCCAGAAGTCACTACTTTTGGACTTTCCTACTGGTCACTGTTGGAACCTTGCTGCCCCACCCCTGACACTGAGAAGTGGAGTAGCTGAGCCTGTTCTTTTGTTGTTCAGCATCTGGAGACTGCTCTGTGCCTGAGAGTGAGGTGAGGGGGTTTGCAGGACCAGCTGTGGGGCAGAGGGGCACAAGGGCACTGTGGAAACTGAAAAGTTAGACCTAAAGTTGGCTTGCAACCCAGAAACCCCACTCTTGGGTGTAGATCCAAAGGCCAAAAACAGGTGTCTACACAAACGGTGCCCACCAGTGAGCACACAGCACCATCCAAGAAGGCAAGTAGCCCATGACAGGTATTTGAAACATCAGTGTGTCCACATGATGGAGTATCACTCAGCCATGAAAAGGAATAGCATTTTCATACCTGCTATGCCCAGACGAACCTCAGAGCCATTATGTCAGATGAGAAGAGTCAGGCCCAGAAAAATCACAATGATGTCCTTATAAAGGCAGCATGTCCACAGACAGAGGCTATCTATGGGGGTAAATGGGGTGGCACCAGCACTGTAGGACTCCTCCCTGGGGTGATGAAAGTGCCCAGGAGTGAGGTAGGTGTAACCCTGGGTGAACTGAGTACAGTATGTAGGTGAATTTCACAGTGTGTGTACCACAGCTTAAGGTGCTGGCACTAGACTGTCCCTGAGAAAACACAGCTCTCCTCAGTGGGCTGCGTGCCTTCCTTCCCCTGTACCGCTGCTGCCTGTGGAAACCATTGCAGGCTGCAAGCCTTGGCTTTGGGACATTGTGGAAAGGGCTGTACAACACTGCTCTCATTAGCCACTCTATCTCCGGGAGCCCAAGGGGACTGTGTGCTCACTGTTCTCCATGGTTGCTGGGCTGCTGGGAGATACAGTTGGAGTTCCCAGGGTTCCATAGGGCCTCAGCAGGCTGAACCCCATCACAGAGCATTCCTGCCTGTCCGAAGGTTGCTCTATTCTTCTGCACCCAGTGTCAGGATAAGGTGATGCAAGCATGCACAGACCACTGGGCCCCAGCAGCGGTGTCCCACGGTGTGGCAGAGTGCTCTGCCATGTCCCACTGCTGAGACTTCCCTTGCCTGAGGTTGAGTAGGGGAGATGTGCCCACCTCACCGGATGCCCAGGTGGACGCTTGATGATGACCCAGCACCAAGAAGTTATCTAAGTGCAGAGCCAAGGCTGCCAGCAGAGCTCCTATAAAGGTGGTCACAGAAGGCCTGTGTCTTGGGCAAACCTCCACTCACTATCCTAGTCCCTGAGATTCGGGCTTCCCGAGCATCCTCACTGGAGACTATGGCTCAGTGGTTTGACACGTGTACTGCCCTTTCAGAGGACCTGAGTATGATTCTTCCAGTTTGATTATCTCATCTGGCCAATGTGTGCTTGTACTCACTTTGGGTTCTTTCTCTCTCTCTGTTTCTCTCTGTCTCTTTCTCTGTCTCTCTGTCTCTGTTCTCTTTCTCTGTCTCCCTGTCTCTTTCTCTGTCTCTCGGTCTCTGTCTTTTTTTCTCTCTCTCTCTTACACACACACACACACACACACACACACACACACACACACATATACACACACACACACAAAACCACATAATTAAAAAAAAAACAATAAAAATAAATCTTTAAACTCCGTCCTGCCTGAAGCTTCTAGTTGCTGAGCCAAAGGATGTATTTCTTGCTCAAACTTTAGCATTGCTTGCTGCGGGCCTGGGGTGGCTAGGGTGGTGATGCCACTGTCTGGGGGTGGTGGGGGTGGTGGTGGTGGTGGTGGTGGTAGTGAGCTACAGAACCACTCAGGGGCTCCTACTGCCTAGACCTGCCACCTGCTCCTGGTGCTGCCTTTATGACACATGAGTGGGCTTCCCTCCTATTTCTTTCCAGCCAGCAGCTCTTTCTGCTGCATCAAGCAGAAGAGAATGCAGCTCCTCTCAGTGGGGTGCACACAGCCCCTCCTCTCTACTGCTGCTGCCTGTGGGGAGCCAGCAGCCTAGCAAGCCTCAGGCTTGGCACAGGGTGGAGTCAGCTGCTCTGCTCTGCTCTCAGCCATGCTGCCTGTCTACCGCTCTTCTTCATGAAGAACCACCCATCACAACGGAAGGAGCCTGGAGTGTCAGAAATGTCCCTGCTTGAAGCAGGGAGGGCTGAGGAATCCAGGCTCCTTCTCAGCCCTTTCTGGCAACCCCTCTGGCTCTCACATGCTTCCCCGGGGATGCTGACTCAAACCACAGGCTGCATACTGCCCCCTTTCACTTTCCTCTTGTCCTCCTGGAGGGTGTGGATTACCCACCCTTGGGGTTCCTATCTTTCCAAGGTTGACTCTAGGACAGCTCATTCCAAATGAGGATCATTGACATCTGTGGGCAGATCACGCTCTGTTGCTGAATATCCAATGCTCTATGTGGGCACTGGGCAGTATCCATAGACTCTGCCCATGGGTGCTAGGAGCCAATCACAGATACCAGCAGTGTAGTAGTGTCCCAAGGGGGACATTGTTTGAGATGCAGGGCTCCGAGGAAGGAAGCAGGCAATAAATAAGGGAAAACAGTCACTTCAGATAATGGCACGTTCTGTGCACATGGATAGAGCATGTGGTAGGCATGGAGTGCTAACTGAATTTACCATCTCCTCTTAATATGCTTGGAGAGGTCTATGGCCGGCAGAGGGAATGGTTTGTACTAAGGCCTTGGGGGAGGTAATGTGCACATGTGTGTGCACGCACCTGCAAGAGTGTGTGGTGTGTGTGTGTGCACACACGTGTGCGCACATGCACACAGAGGTTGTAGACACTTGGGCTCAGGCAGTTCCTGGCCTCCCAGTCCCTCCAGAGAAGCATGCAGGGAGGTGAGAGCCTGTGCTGTGGAAGGATCTAGAGGATTTGTGTACAAAGCCTCCTGGTTAAACACTGACAAAGTTTAGAGATAACCAACAGATACAGTTTCCATCTGTGGCTGTGGTTGTTGTCTCTGGCTGCCTGTCTGAGACCTCAGATCTGAACAAGTGGTGCTGTGAAGTCTTTACATGGAAGGAGAAGGCTCTGCTGCAACAGGTGATGTGGACTGTCTGGGGATGCTCTGGCTACTCTGCATCCTACGTCTGATGAATGCCACAGGGAATCAAGGAAAGGTCTCAGTGTCCGGACCGATGGAGTAACCCTGTATGTGTCGGCACAACTTACCACGCAGGCACATAGCCACACACACCTCCCTGTACCCATCTACAGGGTTGGACTTGGCTTGTGGGCTGTGACTGGGTGATCCTGAGCTAAGCTACGCTCTGTCCTGCTGCTTGTCAGAGCCCAGGAAGACCCTGATCTGGGGACTGAGACCAACCTGTCTGATTTGTCACCATCCCTTCATACTTAAAGGTTAATGACGGTCACACCATGGGCATTCCTATCTCTTCGCTTGGCCTCCATGGTGGACTCTTTGACCCCATGCCTTTGAAGGCCACTTCTGGTAGCCCTTGAAGGAAGAAGTCAGAGGAGAGGAAAATAGGCAAGAGCAGAAAGTATGGGGCTCTCCCGAATAAGAAGTGCAGTGAATGGAGTGTGGGAGAGCTCTAGGAGGGGAAGCAGGGCACAGCCCTGAGGGTCCGTCCTGCAGAGCTCCTAACAGGAGTAGGTGCTGCTAGCATTCCATTCCAGCTTCCTCTGCCCCCTCCACCCCTGCGCTCCTGGCTGACACCTGCCCTTGGCTCTCCAGGGCTCCTTTTCAGCCTGGCCAGAATCACCCTGGACACAGCAGGCTCAGATCCTGCTAGTTTCCTGAGTGCTTGGGCCATGTTTCAGGGCCCTTTCAGGCTCTCTGAGCAGGCTGTGGCTGGACCTCAGTGCTGGCTGGGAGGAACAGTGTAAGGGACCAGTGCCAGGTTGCTGGGTCCCCGGGGTTGGTTTGGTTTTGTCCTGGTCCTGATGCTTTTGTCCCGAGTGGAGCTGGGAAGGTAGCTGAGACAGGGTCTGGGGTTTTGTTTCCATCTTTGGAAAAGGAAGGGCAGTGTCCTGCTTTCTCTGGCCTTGTTTCTCCTGAGTTGCTGCCAAGCAAAGGTTGTAGGGAGGTGTTGTCTGGAAAGCTCTGGAAATGCTGTGGAAGAGGCCGCTTGGAAATCCCCATACAGATGTCCTTGCCTACTACATGTCACACGCTTCTGAATGTGTCTGTACATTTTTGGACATGTCTGGATGTCCCTGGGGTTTCTGGACACGTCTCAATGTTTGTGGATATTTTTGGAAGTGCCTGGATGTCTCTGGGTTTGCTGGGGTGGTGTCCCTCAGGCAGCCTGCTCCTGGGAGTGCCTGTGTCACCACACACTGCCCTGCCCTTGCTGAGATGTTTTCTTATGGAGCCAGTGATGAAAAACTCTTGGGTTGGGATGCAGCTTGGTGCTGGAGCCCTGGCCTAACCAGCAGAGGCCCTGGGAATGGGGAGTCAGTTCCTAGTACTGGAAAAAGTCTAAAAAGCAAGCAGCCTCTCTGTTTGCCTGGGATGGCCAGAGAGAGGGTCATCTGTTTTTCTACAATGCTCTGCAGAGCTTCCTATCAGGTCCCACATTAGCGACAGACACCTTTATCATGGCAATCTATCCTGCCTCTCTCTTGTGCTTACTGATGGCCTGACACAGCCATGACAGAGCCAACATGCACTCGCACGCGCGCGCGCACACACACACACACACACACACACACACACACACACACACACACACACAGTGTGGCCATGGGAGTAACTGCTCAGAGCGTGACTTTCCATATGTGCCCTTGTTGTCCCCAAGCCAGATCCTCTTGAGGGAGAACTCAGCCCTGCTTCCTGCAAGGCCACCTCAGGTAGTGTCTTCTGAGAAGAACAAAAGGCACAGAGAAGCTCACGACCTGGCAGGCCAGATGCCAGAGGAAGAACCTGAGAGATGGGACTTTCACCTGGCGGTAGGGACTCGGTGGTCTGTGGGATGGTCTTGGGGTATCTGCACCTGCCTTTTTGGTACACAGCTGAAGTATTGCTTATGCCTGAGTAGCCTACTGGGGCCTTAAGTAAGAAAAGACTAAAATCCAGAGCAAGATAGGATCATATCACGGCTCACTTGGTGGCTTTCCTAGTAGATTAAGCAGCGGTGTTTCGAGTGTGGGACTCAGATATAACAAAATGTCATCCTGTTCCTTCCTGTCCCTTCCTGTGCTGACTCCATCACATGATCTAGTCCCCTCATCCTCCCTTCCATGCCCTCTCTCTTCTTCAGGCCCAGGCCTCTTCTCCTCCTTCTGACACTGTCTGGCGACGGTCTTCCTTGTGTCTGTCTCAGATCTTCCTCCACCTGAATCTTACTGGACCCCAGTTTGTAGGTCTGGGTACACCCAAGTCCAGATGACCTTTCCAGGACTGAATGTCTTTTCTCAAGGACATTTTTCCAAAAGAGGTAATGATGCTTCTGGCCTCCAGATGCTACATGAGGGTGCATTTTCAGGGCTACCATTCAGTACAATATGGATACTAAGTGGACCAGGGCTGTGGTTGGGCAATGACTCCAGGGACTCTGGGTCTCAAGCTATTGGGGTCTCTCCTTCACTCCTGGCCCAGAAAGTTTCTGCTACCCTGCACCCTGGGTTGGCTCTTCTATTTGGGGATATCATATCTATCTGTCCCCATCTGTGCCAACCTGGTGGGTTGTTTCTGAGGGCAGTTAGACAACAACTGTCTCATTGGCAGTGGAGGCTCTAAGGCAGGATGGAGGTTGAAGCAGCCCTGAGCAGGTTGAGCTGTGATCCTCACTGTGGTTAGTGGGGCCCAGGGAGTGGCACTATTAGGAAGAGTGGCCTTATTGGAGTAGGCATGGCACTATGGGCATGGGCTTTAAGACCCTCATCCTAGCTGATTGGAAGTCAGTCTTCTCCTAGCAACCTTCAGATGAAGATCAGTAGACCTCTCAGCTCCTCCTGCACTATGCCTGCCTGGATGCTGCCATGTTCCCACCTTGATGATAATGGACTGAATCTCTGAACCTGTAGGCCAGCCCCAATTAAATGCTGTCCTTATGAGAGTTGCCTTAGTCATGGTACCTGTACGCAGAAGTAAAACCCTAACTAAGACACTACCCTCCCCTCCCCTCCACTTTGAGGGTGCTGAGAGCTCAGGTGACACCCATCTCTATGTAGTCTGGGTGTGGCTGAAGCTCCTTTAGCTCTGGGAAGCTAACGGCCCATGGGTTCCAGGGTTCTTCTTTGGGTCCTCTTGGTGGGTGTAGCCTGACTGATGGTCCTTGAAGCCATTGGCTTGTCCTATGGGCCAGTCTTCTCTGTCACTTAGGGACCTGATTTCTAGAGCATCATCTGTCCTTACAGATGTCCTTACAGGGCTGGTTGTTTTCTCTGACTCTGGGGCCCCCTGTCTTCTGGCTGAACATGGCTTTGTCTGTGTTAGCTTGGGCTGTGACTCTCCTACAGCTGTAGGCATCAGAGCTTATGGTACTTGGCCTATGTGAGAGCCTCAGCATGAGGAAATGCTAGGAGTTCTGTCCATAGGGAGGGACCAGGCCTGGCTGCGGCAATGCCTTGATGACTCCAGCCTGCCTTGATGGTCCACACTCCAACCAGCAACTGGCCTGGGCTCAGGTGGTGACCATCACCAGTCGGGCTGAAGAAAAGACGTTTACAGGATGTCCCTGAGGGATGCTCACACTCACAAGAGGCCACAAGCAGAGACAGCTATCTTCCCTTAGTGTACTGACTTTCGTATGTGATGCCAGCAGAGGGCAGAGTGAATGGACAAAGAGCTGTGTGGTGACTCTGTGGCACAGAGCTGACCAGACCTGAGGCCTTCTTGTCTCTGGACCCTCAAGTTCGCTGTCCTGTCTGTGTCTTAGGAGTTTCATGGTGTCAGCTAAAATGGCTCCTCTGACTTCTGCTGACACAGATGGGGACAGAGAACACAGAAGGAGAGTCCGTGAAGACAGAGGACAGACCCTGGTATGTGTGGGGAGCCAAAAGAGTGCCTCAGTGGCTTCAGGGATGATTTGCAGGAACACAGGGGACAGGTACATGAGGCTTGGGGAAGGTCACAGCCTGCTTCAGAACATGCCTTTCCCACCATGCTGTGGGATAAAGGCCAGATAGTTCCTTTTTTTGGACTGACTTCTTTTCTACCAAAGAGAGGTAGCTTTTGTGATAAGAAAAAAGATCAATAGTCGTTACCACAGAAAAGGCTTGTTTTTGCAAAGGTCTGATAGCATGGGGCTGCTGGAACCCTGAGAGCTACACTCCGTGAGGGCTGGGAGGTAAGGGGCCTGTGACTTCACCCACTCTACACTTGAGTCAGGAGACATTTGGAAGAGCAGAGGCCAGGCCTACAGCTCTGTGTGGGGTTGTTTTGTGTTGACTCCCTTCACTTGCTCTCTCTCTCTCTCTCTCTCTCTCTCTCTCTCTCTCTCTCTCCCTCTCTCTCTCTCAGGAGGAAACAGCTCTTTCCACCTGACATGAGTGTTGCAGGAGTTTAAATACAGGAAGGGGCTGGTTTGGCCTTCCTCAGCATCCCTTCCATCTCCGGGATAATTAATCTGGCTCACCATGTTGGGGAGAAATTTGAGACCGAGGAAGGCGACCAGCTGATGGTCACCATGTGATGGAACCTGAGCTGGTTGGACAGTGATGTCAGCCTCACGGGGGTCAGAATGGGGGTGTGAGCAGTGTATAGCTAGCTGCTAATCACGAAACTCAGCAATCAACCCCCCTGCTGCCTCCGAGCTCAGTTCTCACCTTCTGAGCCACCAGGAGTGGTACTCATCTTCTTATTAGGCCATAAATATTCTAATTAGGAAAGGTGGTAAGAAGAGCGGGGATTAGCAGGTGGGGCCGGGGCCAGAGAGGCACTCGAGCCCCTCGTGCCTCGTCCAAGTCTCTCCTGACATTTAATCATGCAGAAAGAAGCTCTCTCTTCATATGGCTCTCCTAATTAGACGCATGGCAATCATGTCTGGGAGTTTCCCACTTTCTAAGGAGAGCTCACTGCCTTGAACAGGAAGTGGAGCCAAGGGGGACCTGTCCACAGTACCCTCCCAAACACTGCCCGCTGCATGGTGGTGGACAGGAGCTCCTTACAACAGAGGGGACACTAAGGAGCCTTGATGAGGGAGTTCAGATTTGGTTGTGTTCATGTCTAGCTAGAGCAGGCAGTGGATGTAGTGGAGAAATGGCCCTCTAAGACCTTCTACATAGACTGAAGCTTCCTGAGCCAGGTAATGCCTTGGATCTGGCTTGGTCCTGTATGCTCAGTTGCTAGTACTCCTTTCTCCAGTTGACAAATGGCAGGGGACAGTTAGCTAATGTGCTCTGAGGCTTCTAGGAGAGGCTAGTATACCACAGAGGCCTTTGCTAGATGCCAGCAGGAAGCATCTTCAGGTAGCTAGCTTGAAGGGCGGGCCCTCAGAGCACAGAGCATACACTGGCACCAGGAAAGTGTGTCTATGAGAGCTCCCTCCTACAGAGACACTACACTTACCAGCGGCCCCCACCCCTGAGGCTGAGAACCTGAGAACTTGAGAAAGAACATTGGGGGGGGGGCTTCCTACCACTAGGGGGCTCCCTTCCACTGGGAAGAAGGAATAAAGAAGAGAGAGAGCAGGGAGGAGGAGAGGGAGGACGGGAGTGGAAGAGTTAAGGAAGGAGGGGTTGGGTGTCCCTGAGCTCCCCAGCAGCCATGACCCATCAACACATCAGGGTCTTGCCAAGGGCATAAAGCCTGCTTCCTCCTGGACAGATCCCTCATCCTCACTGGGTGGGAAATGGCATCTTCAATGGTCAATTGACAAGTCCCTCTATGGAGCCAAGCCATTGAGCCCTCAGTCCAGTGAGCACATGGTGCTGGGCACACATGGGCGGCTTCACAAGGGAAGAGACTGGGGTTTTGTGGCAATGAAATGGAAGGACTTTCTGTGGCTCCTAAGGTGTCGTGAGCACCAGTTCTACCTCCAGCTCATAAAGGCAGCCAGCCCCAGGGACCCATGGGAAGAACGCACAGATGCTGGTGTTCTGGACCAGGCTTGAGAGGACAGGTGCTGTCAGGGGAGGGCCTGTCAGGAGGGTAGGCATTTGTGTCCCCATATGGTCTTACTTTCACTGTAACTGGGGCCTGTCATAGACGTTTACTCTCTGTGCCTGGGCCCTGGAGACCAGTTACTGGCAGGGTAACACAGAAGGTCTGTCTAGGGGCCCTGCCAGATCTCTTAACCCTCCCATCATGCACCACTCTCCAGTTACAGTTTACTGCTTCCCACCCAGAACAACACACCGAGTCAGGGCCTGAGTCTGTCTGTTAGTTGCCTGGGCAGCAGGGCAGGTCATCCAGTAGCCACTTAACTCTCATGATGGGGCATGGTCTGTATTACCCTCACCCCCTGTATTACAGGCTTTCCCTGGGATAGGCTCAGACCTGAGTCTCTTACTACAGTCAACCTGGGCTCGTACACTCCTGCTCTTCAGGAACAAGGGTTCAGTCTCAGGCTGTCCTGATTTAGTGGAGAGCAAGATGGTGGGGAATTGGGAGCCACTGGCTGAATACTGACTCTCTGGGTGATGGTATCAGAGGCTCTCACCAAATGTGTAGATTGGAGCCCTTTTGCCTTTTGTGTGACAATGTCTACTGGTTTGTCCATAGGGGCCTCCTTCTCTAGGTCCCATACCTGGATGGGTCTCTGTGTCAACTCTTTACTTCCTTACTGGGTCTTGTATGATCACCCCTGTCTCTGAACACAGGAAGGCCAGGTCCTCCTAGCTAAAGACAGCATGCCAAATGCAGCCATTTTTGTTTGGAATTTAACCTAGGCTCTATCCCTGGCTTTCAAACCTCAAGGATTAACAAGCCAGTTGTGTCCTTCAGAGAGTGGAGGCCTAGTTCATCTCTGCTCAGTTGCTGTCCATGCATTCTTTCCTCTGCAACAACTCAGCTCCATTTCTGAAGAATGAGGTGGAAATGGGGGAGAGAAGAGAATTTTGCTGGACTTGGACATTAGCAATTGGAGTAATTGAAGAAGACAGGAGAAAGCAGGTCACCACGGTGTGCCTGACCATCCCCAGAAGAGGAGGTGGGAAGGAGGAAGAGAGGAGGAGGAGAAGCGAAAGGAGGTGGGGGGAGGGGACAGGAGAGTAGAAGGGAGAGGAGGAGGGAGAGAAGGAGGGAAAGGAGGAGGGAGAGGAGGAGGGAAAGGAGGAGGGAGAGGAGGAGGGAGAAAGAAGAGGAAGAGGAGGAGGAGAGAGGAGGATAGAGAGGAAGAAGAGGAGGGAGAGGAGGAAGAGGAGGAGGAAGAGGGAGAGGAGGAGGAGGGTGAGGAGGAGGAGGAGACAGAGGCTGAGGTCTGTTCCATCATGCCAGTTTCTCCTTGGAGAGGTATTGGGACAGGTTGGATGTCTAAGGCACACACCCCAACTTCCAACCTCAGTTGTACACAGCATGAGGATACCTCCTAATGCCTCTCTGTCTGCATCAAGTACACACAGACAGAGACTCAGATGCAGACGTAGACACACACATGCATTCATGCATGTACACACGCATGCCCCCCCCATCCTTAAAGCCTAAAGACCAGCATTGCCATTCCATCACAGATGAAGGTCCGGTGGGACTCAGTGACCTCTGACATGCCGTGGTCACACAGCCAGTGAAGGTCACGTCTCAGCTGAGTAGAACCCACACTGTCCTCAAGGTCAATACCCCTCCCCTCCTGACAGATAACTACAGAGGGTCACTGTAGTTAAGAGGTCATGTACCACCTTGTGCACTGCTCTAAAACTTAGGTAGTCAGGGACAGTTTGAATTTTCTAGAGAGCTCTGAGTTTTAGAGTCAAGATGGGAATTGAAGGCCTCAGGTGCTTCACAGATCTCAAACCCGCCAGATTCCCCAGATGTGGGCACTCCTGGGGAGCAGACATGCTACTTTCTTGCAACTCCTCCTATAGCTTATCACCAGGAGCCCCTACTTCTGGTTGAGCAGCCCAGGCTCCTGTTAGGGCCCTGCAGACCAGGAGAGGGAGACTGTGGAGCTTCCAGAGCTGCTGGCTTGCAATGGGGACAGCCTGGGGCTACCAAGACAGAGTACTGCAGGAAGCTGAGGCCATACTTCTACAAAGGAGCCCCAGTGGGTGCCTCTGTGCTGAGCAGGTCTCCATCCTGGTCTCCAGTGTTGCCAGCCTCTGTGGTCACAGGGTACACAGGGTGCACAGGAAGCCAGTCTGTGGTGAGGGCAGACAACATTGTCCTGATGCTGCTGGCTGGGGACTATCAGGTCTTCCAGGACCCTGAAAGTGGGCTGGACAGGGATAGGCCATCAGCTCTATTTCTGGCTGGTCTACCTTCTCTCATATGTATCCCAGGTCACAGGACCCTGTCTGGGTAAATGAGCATCTCTGATGGTCCAGGCAGGCCTGATGTGTAGAAACACCCATCACTTATGCTTGCTATGTCAGGGAGGGTTTACTTATGGTGATCCAGCTCAGGGAGGCAGGCTTCAAGTTTCCCCGAACCTAGAGTATTGTGGTGACAGGACTCTGAGAACTGGGCAGTTCACCCCCACTTTTCTGAATCCCTGATGTGTTACACATACCATTGAGCACGCTAGGGGAACTCACAGGTGTCAGCTGCTGACCCACTCAGAGAGGCAAGACTAAGCAGTAGCCAACCCTGAACATCACCTGGATCCCTAACCATGTGTCCCTTTGGATCACAGAGCTAGCTGCTCCCACACAGCTCACAGCCCGCCCATCTCACCTCTCTGTCCAGGCCTGCTGCCACGGTCACGATGTCCCCTGTTTCACTGTTGATGGTGAACATATTCTGGGATGGGCTCTGGGGTGTCTGGGTGACAATTCTGTACCTCACCATGCCATTGGCTGTGGTGCTATCATCTGCATCGTTGGCTGTGACGGTCATCACATATGTACCTGGAACAGACAACAGGTCAGATGGGGATGGTCTGACTCCCAGACCCCTGCCCCTGCCACATACCCAGGGCTCTCGACACAGTGGCCTGAGCCTACAGCATCCTTCTCCACAGTGTGGTCTAGGCTCCTCAGCCTGCACCTGAGGGAGTTTTCCTAAGCTCATGGTTCCCTGACATTGTTTGCACTGTCCCTTAATCTGTAGAGGACAGAGCCAACCTGGAACAGGAAATGCCTTTCCACTTCTCTGGGGAGCTGGTAGCAGGACCAGCCCTGAGTCAGGACTGCTACCATCCTAAGCTGCAGGGACAGAGACTGGGGACAGAGTCCTCGGGCAAGACTGCTTCCTGAGGACCAAATGATTCCAAGTGATGTACTGCTGGAGGGTGTAAATGGAGGGACTCCGTAAAGATGCTGTTACTGAAACATAAATATCACACATATAAAGTTTTCCTTGAAAACAAACAAACAAACAAACAAACAAACAAACAACAGTACCAGGGTTTTTATCCTCATGAAATTGAAAATAGCTACCTCCACCTTGTAACTGCAGAAGGCAATCCTCACCCCGGAGAGAAGGCACACCCATCACCAGTTCCCTCCTTATCCTTTCTCCCAGTTTTCCAGGCTCCAGTCTGATTTCTGTTTCTCCAGATTTGCCTATTCTGGGTGCTTCATGTAACAAGGTGACATGATCTGTGGCCTTTTGTGTCTGGCTTTGTTCACGGAGCCTAGAATTTCAGAACTTCCCTCTTTTTTTTATAACTGAGTACTACTCCACTGTGTGAATGAGACGAGCATGCTACACTTACTGACTGTGGCGTGCCGGGTGTCATGCCCTGCGCTCAGCTTTATGAACGAGGTCAGGCAGAGAACTGTTAACCCATTCTCACGGATACTGAGAGAAGCACCACAGACAGCAGACACTGAACTGCAAATGAACAGTGTTTCCTAAGAATAAGGGAGGCCCATGTTCACAAAAAGATACACACGTTAGCTGAGTGGGAAGGTGGACTGCCACCATCCCCAGTGGGACACTCTTGGGATCTCAGCACCCAGGAGGCTGAGGATGAAGGATTGCCACAAGTTCAAGATTGGCCAGGTTCTAGGTCAGCCTAGGCTGCACAGTAAGATCAAAATGAACTGACGAAAATGTGGTCGGCAGAGGAGGCAGAAGAGGCGTTCTGAGAGAGGAGTTGGGATAGGAGAGGATGTAGACCCTGGTTGGAGAAGCAAAGGCCCTGGGGAGGAGTGGCCCTTGCTGGGGGAGCAGAGTGGACAGGCCATAGTTATGAATCTGTAGTGAGCTCAAAACATAGTTAGCTGGAAAATATATCCTCTTGTCACGAAGTTCATATCTAGGAGAGCAGTTCATATCTAGGAGGGCAGAGGAAGGAGTTCGTTGGGCAAGTTTGCAAAGGGGTTCTGGCTACTATGTAAACTAGGACGGGTCTGAGACAAAGACTGGTGAGAACACTTGAGGCTTCTATGCTGGGTTCACTGAGGCCAACACTGGGCTTTAAAGTAACAATGTGTAACAGCGAGGAGAGAGACTGACACATGACCACACAACCTGTAGCAGCTGCTGAGTGAGTCTGGCAGGCTAGGCAGGATCTGGTGATTTTCTTCTAAGAGTGAATGGGTGTCACTTGGGCATCAGATGATAAAATGTGTGTTGGGGAAGGAGAAAAAGAGGGAGGGAGAGATGGGGAGGGAGGGAAGGAGGGAGGGAGAAGAAGGAATGGAGGGAGGGAGAGAGAAGGGAGAGAGGAGAGGGAAGGAGGAGAGAGAAAGTGTGGGACTGTGATAGGCAGCCTAATTTGGTTGAATGGCGCTTGCTTTGGTGACCCAACAGAGAAATCTACAAGGGATGGAAAGGCGAGCCATGTTCCCAGAATCAGGTTCCTGTCCATAATTCTGTGACTCAGTCACGCAGACAATGTCCTAAGCTTCTGGTATTCTGGCTATACTCTACCCGCACAGTTACCTGACTATAATGCTCCTCCCCACAGTTACCTGGCAACAGCAAGATAGCCCAGTCCACTATAAGAGGGGCTGCTTGGCCCCTCCTCGCTCTCTTTAAGCTCTCACCTTTGTTACTCTCTAGCTCTCCTCTCTTTCCCTTTCCCCCTCTCTCCATGTGGCCATGGCTGGTCTCTCTCTCTTTCTACCTTCTCTTCTTTCTCCCCGCCTTTCTACAATAAAGCTCTAAAACCATAGACTGTCTCTGCTCATCAAGGCCCGCCATGCTTGAATGATGGGATAAGCTTTCTCTTAATGAGCCGCATCTAGCCTCCTGCCAGAAGACCATCCTGTGCTCCAGCCATGGACCTGACCAAGGACTCTCGCCCATGTGGGAACCATCCAGCGCCCCCTCTCTCCCTGCCCTCTCCTCCTTTAGGCCCCGGGGCCCAGTGCCACCTGGGGGGGGCATTCTGTTCTCAGCTCCTCCGCAGTATTCCATGTGGGATGCCAGAGTCTGGGAACCTGGTGCCAGGACTGCCCCTTGTCCACCACCTGCTGAGTGAGGTCCAGACAGCCACCCTGGAGAGAGAGGATAGAGGAGGGAGGGAAGGAAGGAGGGAGGGAGGGAGGGAGGGAAGGAAGAGGCCAGCAGAGTGGGGAGTGGGGACTGAAGTTCCTGAGGAAGAGAGAAGAGCTCCTAAAGCCTAACCCACGGTTTGGAAATCAGGAGACCTGGCTGTTTTCACCGCCAGCCCTTAGGGTGAGGTGAGGATGCTCCAGGCTTGAACACTTTGAGCCAAAAGGAAGAAGCAGGCCATGGGTTGCTATGGAAACAACCCAGGAACATTCCCAGCCCTAGAGCAGAGCAGGGGCTCTGCAGGTTTAGTTTTTCTTCCTGAAAGGTGCAGAGAGAAAGCAGAGGAGGAGGCCTGGAAAGCTGCCCTGGATGCGGAGTCCCTCCCTCCTGTTGCCCACGGATGTCCTACACCCATTGGCCTCTATTTTGTCCATGCAGCAGGCCCTTGAGGACATCTGATAGTCTGAGGGGCAGGCTCATGGGCAGCCTCTGCCATTTTTGCCTCCTGTGAGTGTCAGCTTATCCTTCAAGCCTAAGAGGTGGTTACCCTTTTCGACTCTCCCCTTCTTGGCCTCTCTCTCCCTCTCTCTCTGTCTGTCTGACTGTTCATGTGTCCCACAGTGAGTACTATTATTCCTTTGTACCCTGATGTTTAGAATTTGGGTGGATGGATGTAACCTGGGCTCACAGCCATCCCCGGGGGGACAGTGAGGAGTCCAGGACAGTTGTGCACATGCTCCGTGAAAAACTGTGGCAAGGGTGGTCATGGAAGCCAGGAAGGGAAGTGCGCTCATCTGGTCTCATGTCCAGGGCTATGCAGAGAGCAGAGAGGGCCAGGACACAGGATGGCAGTGGCTGTGGGGGCAGGGCACAGACACATCTTTGCATTACAGGGTGGGCTGGGTCTGCATTGCCTCATGCCCAGGCTGTAAGCATAACTCATGTGTAGAGATCCATATCTGGCCCCCCCCCCAAATAGTGTATGGAGAAACAGCTTCAAAGAGTCCTTCTACAGGGCTTCAAAAACATGTTTCACTTGTAAAATACTGCACAGTACCCTTTCACACAGAAGCACCTCAAAAAGTCCAGGAGCCTGGAAGCAGTTGCTGGCTGCATCAACATCTCAAAGATGCTATCTCCCCAGGCACCCATAGGACATCATGGCCCCCACATTGGGAGGGAGAGTCAGGAGGAGACAGGTGTCCTTGGTGACTTAGAGAAGAGCTTGCTGCTGGGTTGCCTGGGGCTGTCTCTTGTCTCCTGAGTGACAGGAGACCACAGTCTCCCAGATTTTGGGGACGGAGTATGAATGTCATCATGACCCCTCGTAGCATGGTGTTTTCTTGCTTCCCCAGTGGAGTGCGTTGAGTTCTGCACAACTGAGTTACAGAGTGTTCAGTGAGCCGGATTTATTGGTCTCAGCAGGGAAGTGGGCAAATTTATTGCTCTGCAGGACCCTTGAATCCCACAGACAGATGCATGGCCTTGAGCTGCTGGGAGACCATGTCCTGAATTATGGCTGCTGCCAGTGTCCTGGGGAGGACCATAGGCAGTGTCCTGGGGAGGACACAGACAGGACACATTTTTCTCCAGACCCTTGCTTGCATTTTTGCAGGTCAAGTGCCTGGATCCTGTAAGAGAGGCTGCTTGGGTCTTACTCAGCTGGGGTGCATGAGACATTTAGAGGGAGCCTTGAGGGAGAACCTAGAGAATGTTCCACATTCATCTGCAGCCCCCTGCAGTCCTTGCTTGGGCCCACCTGGCTTTGTCCCATCTAGACCAGGGGCAGGGCCAATGGCCAGCCAGTGTCAGCCATAGGGCTCCGGATCCCTGGCACTAGCCTATGCCTTATCCTGGAACTTTTTATTTAGTGTGTTTTCACTGGGCCTCAAAAGTCACATGATTAGAAGTACTTTGTCTAGTGACACAAAAGCAAGAAGGCTTGGGGTGGGTGGGAACCAAAGGGCTGAGGAGTCCAGGCTGACGAGCCACAGTCACAGCCCTGGAGCGGCACACTGACCCTGCCGAGGAACCTCCAGGTTTGGTGGGAAGAAACTGAGTCCTGGGAACTTCCCACACGGTGCCTAGAGATGCACAGATGATGGTCC
Source organism: Mus musculus (assembly GCF_000001635.26). Lineage (NCBI taxonomy): Eukaryota > Metazoa > Chordata > Mammalia > Rodentia > Muridae > Mus > Mus musculus. Next base: position 179,855,469 of record NC_000068.7, on the reverse strand, counting down.
TGGCCCAATAACCTTGGCTCCAGGTTACTTGGAAGGTTCCAGAATAGGAGGGAAGTAAGTGCTGGGTTTCCAGGGCATTCCTGACAGGGCTCTGTGCTTGTCTTCAGGGATTACTGTAACAAAGTGTCCCTGACTGGGGCTTATACAGTGTTTATGCTCGCAGCCAGTGTCACTTTCCCTCCTGAGACCCCAGCTTTTCAGTTGCTAGAGGTGGTCTCTAGGTCCAAGGGTTCCTGGCTCATGGTCACACCCCTCCAGACTCTGCTCGCCTCTGTCCTCACTGGTGAGTCCGCTTCCTCTTCCCTTCTTGGATTTGCCCTGATGAGCAATGTGTGTAAAGCTGATCCCTGTTCTTAAAGTAGGCCGTGCTCTCCCATCCTGTGGGGACCTAAGTTTGGGGGGGTCTAGCCTTGTAGCTTGTATGGTGACTACGTGGGAGGATAGGGCAGGACAGGGCTTGATATTGACAGCAGTGACTAAGCACAGGAGGCTGTGATCTTTATGTGACATGTGCCTGGGTGGCCTAGGTAGCTTTAGAGGCCAGGCTGGGCTCTGAGCTCAGATCCTGTCTGAATCTGGCTGTGATCTCCCTGGTACACGGGCTGGCTGCTGTGTCTCCCCTTCAAGTCTTAGGTTCTGCTTTTGGAAGCTGGAGCTGAAGGTGTTTTGAGTCTTAGTGTGGAGAAGATTGATCTGGGCTCTGAGTTCCATGCCATTCCAGTGGGCAGCATGGGGCCAGGGAGGCCACGCCTCCTCCTTGTGTTGTGAATGGCAAGATGGTGGCCAGCATCCCCTGCTGACCCCTTCCTTCTCCCACTCGGTGAAGTCTGAGGTTACATGGATGACTGCAGTCTCCCAGGCACTCTTCTGAGAATTGCTGACTGTTTGCCTTACTGCAAAGCCAGACCACCAGCACAATGGCAGGGCTCGTAGCCACCCCCATGCCCCGTGGAGGGAGTGCCCACCTGATCCACATTTGTGCTGGCCTGGGTGCTAGGCAGAGATTGAAAAGGAAGCTGATTTTCCAGAGCTTTCTCTGGAGGCCTCCACAGTTCCCTACCCCTTCCTGGAGAAAGACTTGGATTTTTCCCTGTGAGCACAGCCAGGCAAGCCAAATGAGCCATCTTTTCTCTGAGCTCAGGGGTGTGGCCTGCCTTTCACCTGGAGGGTGACGGCACCTCCTTTCTGAACGCACTGGTAAGTAGCAGGAGAGCACAGAGGACTCCAGGCTCCACTCTTCCTTGGAGCCCGTGTACCACGCTGCCACATGCCTTAAAGGATTAATTTCACAAGCCTTAAATTGCAGTTTAATTTGAAAACTAATTCAGCCCCATAATTGGCTTTCTGCTCAAATCACTGAGGCTAAAGATTTAAATTCTTAATATTCAGATGACTTTCAAGTATCTGGTGCCATCTGTGCACCAGGCCGTGGCATTAATCTAAGGGGACTTCCACCGGCGCAGAAATGAAATAAATAAATACGGGGCTTGCTAATAGAATAATCTATTCAAGCCGGAGCCCTGCCTTGTACAGATGAGCGTTTCTCTCACTCCGACTTGTAGATTCTTCTGCTATTTAATATTTTTTACGTGACACCAATTTCAGAATTCATAGCGGGGGTGGGTATCTCCACACTGCTACAAGGGGTCAGGGTGTGCAGTGAGTTAAGACATAGTCAAGATGTGGTTTTGCTCGGGCCATTTGAGATGCTGTGAGCTGGCTGTGGGCTTTCTGGCCAGAAGCATGACAGAGGTTCTGTGGCCAACACCCCTCCCAGGCCTCAATGTTGCTGTAATTCACTTCCAGCCAGTGGGTGTGTGTGTGTCTCCAGAAAGACTCTCATCTGAGGGGGAAGGAGGCCGTAGCGGCCCATTGAGTGTCGAGGGTAAGGACTCCTGATGTAGGCTCTCAAAGGACCGCTGGCACACAGCAGGAAGGTCAGCTGGCTTTTAAATATATCTTCCTACATTTCTGAAGTGATGTTAAATTCAACAAAAGCGACTCAAGGTTTAGGAAATAATGTGGATGCTCTTGTCTAGCCCTCCTCAGCCACAAAGTAGGTGGTTTTATTTCCGTTTTATCAGCATGTAAGATAAAAAGCTCACCCTAGGCCGTACCAGGATCACGTGGTGGCTGCAGAGTACTAAGCCTGGACAAGCAGAGCCCCTGGGTTCCACACAGACGTTGGGTCGGGAGCACCGTCCCATCTCCAGGAGTTCACAGTTCCCACATCGTAAGGGAACGGGGAGAAAACCCAGATACCATCCATCCCAACACCCACACCTACAGCTGTCACAACAGTGACACAGGCAAGGGGACTGTGGGCTGTGTGGGGGAGTAATTCTCAATGCACCTCTGAGAACAATCTAATTAGAGGCAGACAGAGACACGAGCGGTCACTGCAGAGGGTGCACAGATGGCGAGAGACACGGGACAAGATGCTGCATGTCACTTGTCATTAGGGAAACACACTCTCTGACTGTAGCGAACATCTCTGTGCACAGCCCGCCCACAGCTGCGCACAGAGGCTGGCAATGGATGCAGAGGTGCCTGCCGTTTCACCATGGCAGACATAGCACGGGGGCAGCTCCCAGAGGAAGGGAAGGGCATGGGAGTGTTTTACAACCTCATCCACTGCTTACAATGGTATCCCTGGATCCCAGTGTCCTCTAAAGACCCTTGCCTTAAAGGCAGGTCCTCAGCAAGGGGTGCTGTTGGGAGGGGGTGACAACATGCTGTACTTTCCTAGGAAGGATTGCAAGGGCTCGAGCTGAGGCAGATCTGCGCACTGTGAGGCCATCAGATCCGATGTTTCGACCTTGCCAGCCCATCCATTTCTTAGTGGGCTCCTAGCTGGAAGGCTTTGTTATTAGTATTGGTGGTGGGAACCAGAGGTGGGGACTGACTGGAGGAAGTATGTCACTGGGGTGTGTATTCGAGGGGTATATTTTGTTCCTGGCTACTCTGTTGCCAGCTGCCATGCTCTTTCAGTATGAGATTTTAGCCTCCCCTCAGACTCACAGCCACGGAGCCAGGCAACCATGGGCTGAACTCCCTGAAATGGAGAGCCCTAGTAAAGCTCTCCTCCATATAAGGAGATACTGCCAGGGACTGTGTCACAGAGATGGGAGCTCCCACGCTGTACGAGCTGGCACTCCTTCCATGGACCTTTATCCCAGAGAAACGAAGCTGCGTTCGCAAACGTTCTACCTATGTGTTCCCGCTTAGCAGCTTCGTTTTGATGGTCTCAAGCTGTACAACACTTTCCAGACAATAGCCAGCTAACAAACTGTGGCTTATATTATGGACCTCTGCCCTGGGGTCTATGTGATGGCCTGGATGACCCTCCCGGGTCTCAGGCTGAGTGCAAGTGCCAACCCCAGATGTGGTTCCATCTACACAGAGAGAAGAACATGACAGGGTTTGCCAGGGTGAGGGTGAGGTGGGGGAAGGACTGTGGCTATAAAAGGGTGTTGGGAGGGGGTTCCCTGAAGGGTCTGTATGTAGTCTTTCTTTTCCTCATTGCTCGACTGACTGGATAGCTGACAGGAAGGAACTTAGGGGAAGAGGAGTTACTTTCAGCTCATGGTTGCATGGTATGTGATAGAGGGAGGGGTGGCCGTGGAGACAGGCAGCTCTGGGAGCAAGGAACGCAGCCAAGACTCCTGGCTTTCCCCAGGTTTCATGACACAGGAAGTGGGTAGCAGACAGGAAATGGGATTGGATTTTCACGCCTTAAGGCCTATACCCAGTGATCTTCTTCCTATACCCGGTTCCATATCTATCCCAAAGGTTCCACGAGCCCATGAGAGCATTTATATCACATCATATTTATAGTATATCATACATTTTTATAGGTCTTTTGTGTCTTAATGGCTGGGGTCACAGAGTGACATGGGTGCATAGAAACAGACACCTAGATACAAACGCCTACACAACAGACACACACATATACACATACATGCGTAGGCTCACATACAGACACAGACATACATAGATATACACACACAGACACAAACACCTACACAAGCAGACACACATACACACACACATATACATGTGTAGGCTTATACACAAACACCTACACAAATACACACACATACATGCATAGGGTCACACACAAACGTAGGCATACACAGATATACACACATAGGCACAGACGTGTACAGAAACACACACACACATACATGCATAGACTCATACACAAGCATAGACACACAATACACATACATGCTTAGGCTCACATACAAACATACACACACATATACATACATGCATAGGCTCATATACAAACATAAATACACAGAAATATACACACACAGACACAAACACCTAGACACTAACAGACAGACATATGCACGCAGACACATACAACAGACACATAGGTACACATACAAAAGAAAGACACATACACATAGGTGAGTACAGGTGATACTGGCCAGCCCTTAACATGGCTGTGGTTGAACCGATGACCCTACCTCCTGGTCTGGAGGATTCTACTGTGGGAGCCAGGTGAAGGGTGGTGGTGGCTATATTTTTTTCTACTCTACATGAGAGTATGTATTTTCTCAAGGAGCCCATAATTTAGGCAAAAAGACGTTTCTAGTGAATTCCTACAATTGAGAGAAGACTGAGGCTCTGGAGGAAACTGAGGGGACCCCAGGCTGCTTGTGGGACCCCAGGCAGCTCATGAGTGTCCCTGAGAAAACCCCACCCTTCAATGTTCTCTGCCGGCTTAGTCAATATTTAATCTTTTCCCATTTGTTTTCCATTAGGACGCATATCTGAAACCTCTCATTAGCCCATCTTTCCAGAGAATAATGACTAATTTCCGACAGTAGCTTTCCTTTCTCTTACAAAGACCCTTCCATTATTGTAATTTACTGATGGAGGAGGAGAAATTGCAGACAATTTCCAGGGCCCAGGGACTGTGCTACAGCAAGGGACGCCACGTCCTTGCCTGTGGCTGGGGTCTGGGGAGGAAGGAGGCGCCAGGTTAATGTGACATCATCTGGCTTCATCCCATAGTTGGTCTGAATACGTGACTCCTTCAGGGACCAGAGACAGATTTCATAGTTCCGGGAGCCCTGAAAGTCACTCAGAACTCACGCTCAGACCTTGGATGGCTTGCTGTGAGCAGCCTGAGAGCAGGGCTCAGATCTGTGAGGGCTTCTGTTGTTTGGCTGGCTCTGGGAAGGACCCACTGTTTGCATCTGCAGGCTCAGTGGCTTATGGGAATTTCGGAGATGTGCTGAGGCAACTTGCTGTTTCTGTTGTCTTAATGAGTCAATGCCAGCTATACATGCTGTTTGATATTTATTTATTTATTTATTTATTTATTTAGTTTCTGTTTGCTTTAAAAGAAGGTGTGGGAAGCCTGGTTTGTGAGAGTGAAGGCCAGGAGAATTTCAGGCCCATTAGCTAAGCCCCAGGTCCTGGATGAGAGGCCACCTGCCTCTGTGCTAATGAGAACACACCCCAGCTGAGCTGCGCCTTCCCTCCAGCCCCTCCAAGATGTGCCCTTGGCTGCCCTCATTCGGTTTCTTCGGTTCCTTGTAGCTAATTTGCCTGCCCACTGCCTGCCCCTGCCCCTCGAGGGACTGCCTTGGGATGAGCTGCCCGAGGTTCCACAGAAATAATGTTACATCCCGTTCTCTCCGGTGACACTGGGCTCGCCAGTGTCTTCCCATCCTGAAAGACAATCATTTGAAAATGCAATCGCTTTGTTGAAGCAGCAGCCCCCAGAGACAGGAACAATGACAACCTCTGCCAACGGAGAAGAGTGTGATAAATGTTTGCCCTCCTGCCTTAGTCAGAGGAGAGACTGACCTCTCACAGGGGCCGTGGAGCCTGGGGAGCAGAGGCTCCTTGGAAGACAGCCTGCCCTGGCTCTGCTTGCTTTGGGTTTCTGAGAAAAACCTGCTTCTGTTTTACCCAGTGCTCTGCAGAGCTCAGGATCGCTGCCGGAACTCCAGGGCTGGGGCTGGCAGATAAAGTATAGGAAGCTAGGTAAATAATGAGGGAAAAAAAAAAACACGGGGTAACCTTGTAATGTATCTGAGAGTTGCTCAGGGCATAGCCGTGTGGAGTGGCTTCTTCAAGGTTACCTGGGTGTCCCGTGTTTTTAAATGCCTATATCTGATATCTTCAGCAGAGGATTCTGTGATCTCATCCATCCTACCCTTCCTGGGGTAAGGCTTGTCTAGTGAGGTCCTCCCATGCTCTCATCACAGGGCACAGCTTAGTAGGATCACCTAGGGATTATATTTCCTGAAGAGACCAAGCTAGTGGGCCTATCAGGCATGGGTCTGGCTAGCACTCTGTACCCTCATGTAAGCCTCTAGCAGGGTTGGGAATTGTGGGTACCTGTGTTGTGATCCCCATAAACAGCTGGCCTGGGTCCACAGTGTCTCCTCACTGCTAAATGGTGACTGGTCCATTTGCTTGTCAGGACTGTGGAATGCAGGGATGGTGATATCTGACTTGTAGTGAGGGCCCTGGCACATGGTAAAGCCATATGACCTATGGGTCTGTGGGAAGACAGGCTCTTGGGTCAGTTCTCAGGGGAACAGAGGCTCTGACACAGGGGCTTACCTCCTGGGCTGGGAGAGGGGTTTGCATGTTTGGTGGGCCTTGGTCTCTGGCCTGGTTTCCTAATTCTAGTTGGCACAGTGTCTTCCTTTCCCATGTTCTCTTCCAACACATGTTCCCCTCTCCTACACTTCAGCCCTAGTCTAATGTTACCATAGAGACAAAGACAAGACCAAGGGCCAAAGCAAAATCTCCCACTCTAGGCCTAATACTTGGTGCCTGACCCAGGATACAAACAATTAGAGCAACTCATTATGGATCCTGGGCCTCACCCCAAACGGCCAGTCCTGTGGTGGACAAGCAATGCTAAACAATTTACTACTTCAAGGGGCAGTAGCTCAGTTGGTAACATGATTACTTGGCAAATATGAGGACCTATGTTCGACTTACAGAAGCCATGTAAAAAAGCCAGGCACAATGGCACATGCTTACAAACCCAGAGCTGGAGAAGCGTAGACAGACGAAGCCCTAGGGCTCGCTGACCTGCCAGTCTAGTCTATGCAGAGAGTTCTGGACTAGTAAGGCCCTGTCTCAAGAAACAGGGTGGATGAGCAATGCTCAAGGTTAACCTCTGACCTCCACATGCACACGCTTACATGTGCACTGACACATGTGCACTCACACATGTTCACTCTCACATGTGCATTGATACATGTGCACTCACACAGGTGCACTCTCACATGAGCACTCACATATGGGCACTGACACATGTGCACTGACACATGTGTACTCTCATATGTACACTGACACATGTGCACTGACACACATGCACTCACACATGTTCACTCTCACATGTGCACTGACACAGATACACTTACACATGTGCAACTTCTCATAATTGCCTTAAAATACCTCCACTCCTCTCAGGAGTCTGTTCACTCATCCACTGTCTTTCTGTCCTCAACACCTAGTCTTCCTTAAAATATTCATATCTGCAGAGAGACTCTCTTATAACCATCACCCATCAATAAAAAGGCTTATGGCTAATGAACTGAGGCAGGATTAGAAGGTGGGATGTCCAGCATGGACAGAGAGGATTCTGGGAGAGAATGAGAGGTGAGACAGATTCGTCCCAGGAACGATGAGGGGACATATGTAATCCAGCGGCTAGCTGAACCCAGGTTGGAATAAAAGGGATACCAAGTTAAGAGCAAGTCGGAGAACAAGCCAACACTTACAGCCTAGGCATTTATTAATAAATAATTAGTCTCAGAGTCATTCCTGCTGGGAATTAAGTGGTTGGGAAGAAAAAAAAAACCCTAGATTTTATACACATCAATTCTCGTCTGGTTAAAAGCTTTGCTCCCTTGTCTAGGGTCCATTGTCTCTGGCAGTTCTCTCTTCTCCTCCTGCATCTGAGGTTTGAGCTCCATAAGCCTATTCTCTGTTGCTACAGTGCCTGCTCTCTGCAGACTCTCTGTACCTCGAAGTGTGTGAGACTGGGCAGCAGTGCTGTACGTTACAGTCCCAGACCCATGTCCCGTGGAGTGCGTGGGGTCCCCAGGAAGCCTCACCTGGCTTGGAGCCCTCATCCACAGAGCCGTTGTAGACCTGGTTGATGAACTCGGGACGGTTGTCGTTCATGTCAATGACGTAGATGTACAGGTCAATAGGATTCTCCACCTTGTTACCGTTCATATCCACCGCGTGGGCTCGGAGCTGCAGAGCAACAGACACACATGTCAGAGCTGGCAGCCACATTCGGCCGGGGGTAGGGGGGACGGACACTTTTCTCTGATGTGGATGGTCACAACTCTGGGGTAGCCTAATAGCTCCCTGCTCCCTGGGGAAAGAAGCAGGAGCAACCTGGTCAGGGCTCAGGTGGGACCCAGAAACTTCTGTGAGCCTTGGCTCTCCCCTCTGTGCAGATGGGGTCATGTTGGCAGAAACAGGATGGCATCCTCTGAATGTGATGCCAAGGTCACCCAGGGCCCCTCGGTCTGACACCTTCACATATCTGGGCTGGACAGGTGCTCTGCAGACAAGACTTTACATTTTCTCCAGGTGACTGCAGCTAGGCTGCTGTGACTCCTGGTGCCTGCTTCTGAGAGGTTGACTGAGGGGAGGGCCTGTGGAGAGATCTTCAGGGGGTGCACACAGGCGGAGGGTGTGTGAGGCTTCAGAGCTGGGTGTCTAGGAGGGGCAGAGGGAGGACCGAGCTGGTCAGGACCCCTGGGGACCTGCTGCAGTCTCTTTGGGCTCAGCTGCCTTTTCACCCTCTGGAAGGTTTTTTGCCCCTGCTTCAGCTATGTCTGCAGTTCTGAGCTTTGTTATAGAGAGGGGGACAAGCACAAGAGGCCCTGCTGGCTCCCTCCAGACTGCTCTTGATCCTGAGTGGCTGTGGATGAGCACGGAGGGCCCTGTCTTCCCTCCCCTAGGTGGCTGATGTAGCTGTGGTGGGAGCTCCCTCTTGGGCAACAGCGAGGGGTGAGCCCCGTGGGTTTTCATGACTGGTTTCTGCAGAAGTGATGTCATCCTAGTACATTGTCACAGGTGGACAGAGGACCTGGCACTCACAGGAACTCTTTGCTCACCATGTGCTAGTTAATTTGCATGATTTTTGGTCTCATTACTTTGAAATTCTTGATGCCTTCTGGAACTGAGGCTACCCTCCACTTAACACCAGGAGTAAAACTCTATGCCTGTGCTGTTCACAGGACAAGCAGGGGCGGGGGGCAGGGGGCAGCAGAGTGGGCTGTGCACCGATTGCCACAGGCTGAAGGTAATAAGCCTGAAGACTTTGAGCCTGCTGACTCCTCCCGTGGGAAGATGAAGGAAGATGCAGAAGAGGGCAGGCTGCAACGCTGAAGCTACAGCTGGTTTCCTGCCTGGGATACCCTGCCAACAGCTGCTACATCCCAGAAGCATGAAAGCAATTTTGGGGATGCCCTGAAGCACAGGGCAGATAGAATATTCCAGTGGGAAATCAGAGGGCTTGATAGGGCCTCAAGTCAAGGCCTCAGGGAGGGGACGAAGCAGAATGTAGAAACTCCTCAGGCCGGGGACTTTCTTTTATAGACCATGATAATTAAAAATGAGTCTGTCTAATCTTGGAAGAAGTGAGTTTAATCAGTGAGCGGCTTCCTCCTGTGGGCATGAGGAAGCGAAGTGCTCTGATACAAGGCTGACTCCGGGTGATCTGCCGCCAGGGAAAGAGGCAGGGGGAGTGGATAGGCTATGCCTGTTGTCTTTCTCCCAACCTTTAATCCCACACCTGGTTGAGCTCCCCTCTAGACTTGGGAATAGATGTCTCTAAAGAATATATTCTAGAAGTGGTGTGTGCATGAGGCAGGCAGGAGGACTGGGGGGGAGTGGGGGTGGGGGTGGGGGTGGGGTCAGGGGTCGAGGAGGAGGTGGCAGGGAGAGGATAGGGTGTGGCCTACCAGAGTGGTCCTTGTCAGGGTGAGTGTGAGAAAGAAGAGCACACACGACTATCTGTCAAGTGTTACCTGCAATTCACAGAGTGAGCCTCGGGGACTCACAGTGCTTCCTCACAGCAGCCAGCAGCTAAGCTGAGTGCTTACTACCACCTGTTCGAGTCTCTCCACCTGACCCAAGCTTCAGCCTCAAACAGCCTGCCAGCCCCCAAGTGAAGCCCGGCACCAAGACCAGCTCCATCTCTGTGTCCTCCAGTTGTTCAGTCTGCGAATAAAATCATCTTCCTGCTCAAAAAGGACACAATGACTTTCCAACTCTGCTCCTGAGGGAATCTCCCCACCCAGGCTAACAAGACAATGTGCTTCCTCACTTCCTCTGTCCAACCTTGGCCTCTACCACCACGGGAGAAGTAGAGTGAGGATGCCCAGAAGGTTGGCATCAACTGCCTGTGTCTAGCTCTGAAAATCTGGGGACCCAATTTTCTCAGGGTTGTGGGGCCATAAAGGATTCAGTTGTTCCCCAGCTTAGAGCTGCGTGTGTTCCCCAAAACTTGGGCCATGCTTACACCAGTCATTTCTGTTTTCCCAGCATCCAACACAGGGCCCAGCACATACTGAATGCTCAAGAAGCAAACCTGGTGTGGAAGGATGGATGTGTGGTTAGAATGGGCAAGTGGGCAGATGATGGATGGGTAGATGGTGGAATGTGGGTAGGTAAACAGCTGGGCAGGTGGATAGGTAAACAGCTGGGCAGGTGGATAGGTAAACAGCTGGGCAGGTGGGTAGGTAGGTAAACAGCTGGGCAGGAGGGTAAATAAACAGCTAGGCATGTGGGTAGGTAAACAGCTGGGCAGTAGGGTAGGTAACCAGCTGGGCAGGAGGGTAGGTAAACAGCTGGGCAGGTGGGTAGGTAGGTAAACAGCTGGGCAGGAGGGTAAATAAACAGCTAGGCATGTGGGTAGGTAAACAGCTGGGCAGTAGGGTAGGTAACCAGCTGGGCAGGAGGGTAGGTAAACAGCTGGGCAGGAGGGTAGGTAAACAGCTGGGCAGGTGGGTAGGTAAACAGCTGGGCAGGAGGGTAGGTAAACAGCTGGGCAGGTGGGTAGGTAAACAGCTGGGCAGGTGGGTAGGTAAACAGCTGGGCAGGAGGGTAGGTAAACAGCTGGGCAGGTGGGTAGGTTAACAGCTGGGCAGGTGGGTAGGTAAACAGCTGGGCAGGAGGGTAGGTAAACAGCTGGGCAGGTGGGTAGGTAAACAGCTGGGCAGGAGGGTAGGTAAACAGCTGGGCAGGAGGGTAGGTAGATAGATGGGCAGGAGCATGAATAAATTGACTGGGTGGGAAGATGGTAGATGGACAGACAGTATATGAGTGGGTGGTTAGATATGCAGCTGGATGGATATACATGGATTGGTGGGAGATGTGTGGACAGGAAGGTGAGTGGATGACCACATGGATGAGAAATGAGGTCTGTAGAAAAGGGGGTGTCTGGATGGATCATGCTTTTTCTTGAAGTTTCTGTTAAAAGGGACAGCTGGAGAGCCTCTAACAGGGCCAGTGACAGATTTAACGTCCTGTAATCCCCCCTTTACATAAATGGGCAGTGAGTGGCCTCAGGGACAAGCTCTGTCCTTGCCTGAGGACATAGTGTGGACAACCTGACAATTCCTTGTGCACATGGGGCCTCCTTTGGAGGGAGGAGATAGATGATCAATCCTGAACAAATGGCCATCAGACAGAGAAGTACCAGGGTCAGCTTGCAATCAGCACAGAGCTGAAGCAAGATGTCACAGCAATTAACAGGACAGTATGGGGCAGACGCTGAGAGTTCTGCCTTTGTTCTCAGGTGATTGTCAATGCACCGGGCATCCAGCATCTTGGCGCTCAGCCACAGGTACACACAACACCCCGAACACGCCCACCTTTGTGCTCTTCACTTGGCAGGACTGTGATCTTTATAACTGTGCACAGCTGAGATCTCTTCATGTTGAGAGGCCTGAGTCCAGGGTGGGTTCAGCAACTTGTCTGAGGCTCAGAGAGGTAAAGTGAGGGCCTGGTCCTCACAGGCACTGGAGCAGACCCAACTCCTCCTCCTTCCTGAAAGGATCATGCCTTAGAGGCTCCCAGAGATAGCATATGAATAAAAGGCAGAAGATCTAATCTGGGAAGGGACTGGCAATGCTGAGTTAAGTCCACTCTGGCCTGCAAGCTCTGAGCTGGAGCTTAGCAACCACATTTTGACCAGCCTGCTGGTGGATGCCAGGGTCCTCCTCCTGTGGGAGGGCCCTAAAGTGAGCCTTGCTGCTGGCAAGCTGCCAGTGTGAAAGGGTGGACACTTTCACTGCTACTGCTTGCTCTGTTCCATATATGGATACTTACATGGTAAGAGGCTCTTTCCTCCCGGTCCATGGGCCGAGTGACATACATCCGGCCAGACATAGAGTCGATGTTGAAGACCTCCATGGGGGGCTGGTCGGCGCCCACACCCGTGATGCTGTAGCGGATGGGGATGTCATTGTCTTTGTCCGACCTGATCTGAAAGGCACAAGAATGGAGATGTGAGCTGCAGCTGGTGGCTGACACATTCATCCTGACCAGGAGGGCTCACGCTTGCCCACAGTCTCAGAGCACCGTGGATCACTGCTAGGACAGCTCTGCACCATCTCTCTCACACTGAAGCACACTTGTCCCTTTAACAAAGCAACCAGTCATACAGCCCTAGGGAATTCACTTCCCTTCTGTGTTCAAACACATCCTAGGGAAAGAGCCAATCCAGTCTGAACAGGTTTTAGGTGTGTGTACAGTAGGACAACCTGTGTCCTAGAGTGATCTTTTAGACGAAAATCCCCATTTACCATCCAATGCCTATGCATGACTAGGCATGCATATGATTAAAATACCCAGGCCTGCACAAAAAGGCCTGTTTCCATATGTCAGTCTAAAGCTTATCAGAGCAGAAAAGCACACCCCATCTCTACAACCAACTTCTCTTCCTCTCGAGGACGATGGCTCACGCTTGAACACGGCTACCTTCCATTTTCTCTTCAAAATAAAACTCCTCACCACACTGATCTTTACATTTAGTTCTTCAACCCTTGGAAGATGCCAAGAATCAGGGCTACAACAGGCTCAGACAGCAACCACTCGTAACAGAAGGGCAGTTGGTGGACAGGGAGTTACTGGGTACCACCAGTCTCATGCCCAGGTGACAGGGAGGTACAAGGCACAATAGTTTAAGATATTTTATTTATTTATTTATTTATTTATTTATTTATGTATTTATTTATTTAGAGGCAGGGGTTCAGTAGCTTAGGTTAGCTTCCCACCTGTTATGTAACCGAGAACGACTTTGAATTCCTGATCCTCCTTTATCTACCAGGTCCTGGGATGACAGGCAGGCACCATTAAGTCCAGTTTACACAGTCCTGGGAACCCGCGGCTTCATGCACCCTAGCCAAACACTCCAAAACTGAACTACATCCCCAGCCCTCAATATTTCAAGTTCATGTCAAGCTATGATGGCATAGTAAGCCAGGCCAGCAAGAGATACAGTGGCAGAGGGAAGTCCCCATTCTTACAACACGCAGGATCTGCTGGGTGGGGTGGGGGGGGCACTTCTTTGCATGAAACAAGACAGGAGTCCCAATGGAGGTGTGAGAGAAGTCAGAGAACAGATTTTCTTTCCAGTTTTATTTGTACACCGAACTGCAAGGTGGACCCAGAAAACCCCCAATTCCTAAAAAATTCAGCTTTCTTTCCCCAATTTTAAGGATAAGTGGATTTTAAAAGTTTAATTAGGACTCCTAAAGCAGGAGGAGGGGCTGTCTCTGACTCTGTTGCCTGCCTTTGGGTCCCTTTCCTTAATTGGACTGCCTTGTCTAGCCTCAATAGAAGATGATGTGCCTAATTTTACTGCAACTTGATACTCCAAGGCTGGTTGATATCCATGGGACGCTTCCCCTTTTTTGAGGAAAAGGGGCAGAGGGATGGATGGAGGGAAAGGAGGTGAGAGGGAGGGGTTGGGAGGTGAGAGGGAGGGGTTGGGAGGTGAGAGGGAGGGGTTGGGAGGAGAGGAGGGAGGGGTTGGGAGGTGAGAGGGAGGGGTTGGGAGGAGAGGAGGGTGGGGTTGGGAGGAGAGGAGGGAGGGGTTGGGAGGAGAGGAGGGAGGGGTTGGGAGGTGAGAGGGAGGGGTTGGGAGGAGAGGAGGGAGGGGTTGGGAGGTGAGAGGGAGGGGTTGGGAGGAGAGGAGGGAGGGGTTGGGAGGAGAGGAGGGAGGGGTTGAGAGGAGAGGAGGGAGGAGAAGCTTTGGTCAGGTATATAAAGAAGATAAATAATAAAATTTAATTAAAATATAATTACATTGTTACTCCTTTTCTTTTCTCTTTCAAATTCATGGGCTTTCAAATTAGCAAGAGGTTAAATTGAAGAGTTTTGGATTCACGGCCTCGACAGAAGAGATTTTATGACAGCCTAGTGCTGACCACTATTGTTATTAGTGGTCTCTCTTACGTAGATCTACAATGAAAAGGAGCAAGCAGAGCAAAGAAAAAATTCAAAATGTACAGTTTAAAGAGAAAAAAGAGCACCAGGAAGTGTAAGGTAGAAGACAGAAGTTCCAGTGCTCAAGGAGATAAAAAGTTTAAAGAAAAGCCTGATCCTAAATGGGAAAAAGGGAGTTGTGACCTCTGGGCAGCTACCCAGCTAAGCTCCCAACTTGTGAAAAGGATGTAAAGAAAAGCTTAAGGAGAGAAAGGAACCATCCACAGCAGAGAGGTGATACAGCAGAAGGGTGATACAACAGAAGGGTGATACAATAGAAAGGTGATACAACAGAAGGGTGATACAGCAGAAAGGTGATACAAACACAACTGAACAGGGGGTGAGGTTCTCAGTCTCAGCAGGCCATAGAACTTGGCAGCTGTGGTGGTTTGAGTAGGTTTGTCCCCCACCCCCATAGAATCATGGGTTTGAACACTTGGCCCATAGGCAGTGGCACTATTAGGAGGTGTGGCCTTGTTGGAGGAAGTGTGTCATTGAAGCGTTGGGCTTGGATGACTCCTATGCTCAAGCTATGCCCAGTGTGGGACACAGTCTCCTTCTGCCTTTGGATCAAGATGTAGGACTCTCACCTCCTTCTCCAGCACCATGTCTGCCTGCATGCTGCCATGCTCCCTACCATGATGATAAAGGACTAAATCTCTGACACTGCAAGTAAGCCCCCAGTTAAACGCTTTTTCTCATAAGACTTGCCTTGGCCATGGTGTCTTTTCACAGTGACTTAGACAGACATACACAGAAACAGAAAGACATTCACATGACTAAATATGTACACACAACCCGAGTCTGTGTAATGGTGCGTGTGTGTGTGTGTTTTTGCTTGTGTGTTTGCTTGTTTGTTTGTTATTTGGAGGGGCTGGATCATTTGGGACTGGATGGCATTTGGGGCACTCAACTCTGGGGAAGACTAATGCTCCACCTTTCAGCAGTTTAAAATTGATTTAGTGAGGAACCCATGTAATTTCTATGCTAGCATGTCAAAGGGAGAACCTTTCCTTCCTTCCTTCCTTCCTTCCTTCCTTCCTTCCTTCCTTCCTTCCCTACTTCTTTCCTTCTCTTCTTTCTTTTGACAGTCTCACTATGGAGCCTAGGCTATCCTGGAACTCACTATGTAGACCAGGCTAGTCCCTAGTTGAAAGAGTTCTGTCTATGTCTGTCTCCTGAGGGCTGGGGTTAAAGGCGTGCACCACTGTCTCCATCTGTGACTGCATTTCATAAGCCAACATTTACCACAGTTGAGCCACAGCTGGTTACACGAGAGTGAAGCCACCATCACCCTAGTCACCCCGGCTACAGAATGGCTCTCTGACATCATAACAAGAGGCAGAAGTCACCTGTTGTAAGAAGGCAAAGTTTTGACCACATAGGCACTATGAAGGCCAGCTTGTGCTGGCTCTGGAGAAGCAGGCAAGACTGCCATGCATATGTATGTGTGGGACATAGACTGTGGGGGTTCAGTTCTAGGCCCCCAATGCTTATGCTTCCATGACAAGGTAGGGGTTGGGTGGTAGACATCCCAGCCTTTTCCCCCCTTAGTCAGAGCCATCTCTCTTTTCAGGTGTTGATGGATGTCAAAGTATGTGCCCTCCTGGTCTGAGCATAGCAGAAAAAGTCTACTATGGACTCTGAGTTGCCCACATATGCTGCCCGGGTGAGATGGATAGTCTCTGAAATGTTGCCCTTCTCCATTTTTGCAGAAAATGGGATTTAATAACCAGGGACATGGAGAGTCTAGCAAAGAGATAGCAGAGCCTGCCCTGTTCCTGTGTCTGAGTTCTTGGTGCTTGAAGGGTAAGGGACATAAGGAGGAAGCTCATGGCACTGGGACAGGCCCCTGCCCTAGAGGACCAGGTACCTCTGGGTGATGGTATGTTGGAAGCTTTGGCTCTGGGCTTGGACTTTGGGGTCACAGTCAGGTCTCAAGTGATACTGGCTGAGTGGCAATGGATGAAAGGGACACATAGAGCCAGGGACAGTTCTCTTCTGAGAGTGACTGGTGAGTGTCTCTAGTAGCCCTAGAACAGACACTTCGGTGTCATATACAGTTACTGCCACTCCCTTCTGCCTACAGGGCATTAATTATAGTTGTGCTGAAAGAAAGAAACCACCACAGAGTTAATTTTTTTTTAAAGGAAACTCATTGTGCTTTGATCGTCTGCTGGGCCACTCAAAAGCACCTTCTGAAACACAGCAGCAGTGGGCTGTCGAGCTTGGAGTCCAGGGGGCTCTCTGCACAGACCTTGGAACGCTCGGATTCTCTCATAGTTTACCTTGTGGAGAAGAAATACTGTATAAAGGAACCTGGCAGGCCAGGGGAGAGCACTTTCCTGTGATTTGTGTCTGGAAAATGAGGAAAACATTGCAGCTGTGAATGCTGGGTAGGGAGTAGGAAGCTCCGGCAGCCCTCACACCAGCTCCCTGCTGAGGATGCCAGGGAGAATTGCTCGGGCTCCTTTGCGTTTGTTGTTAGAGGACAGAACAGATGGCAAAAGGTTAGTTTAAAGTGATGTCTGCATTAAAATAATGTACGGCACCGGAGGCTGTGTTCACCTGGGGACAGTAGTGGGGCCGCTCTGTCCTCAGAAAAGATGGAAGGAGGGAGGCCCCCAAATCCCCCTTATAGAGTATTTGCCGTATTCAAGTGAACTTGAAGCTGGATAAAGTCACCATGTGGCTTCCGGTTGCAGACACCTGGGTTTATTCTCAGTATATTCAAGTGAGGAGGCAATGGGGCAGAATCACATCTGGATTCCAGATGTGGGGTGGAGGGGGGGGAGAGAAGAGGGAGGGAAGGCGAGGAAAAGAAGAACACTCAGAGAAGGCTCTCAGTTTAGGGACAAAACTACACGGTGTGCCAGGCCCTAAGGAGACAGCACAGGGGCACTTGCCATTCCACAAAGAGAAACTTCACAATTATAAATCTGGATAGTGGCTATCAGTGACAAAAGGGTCTGTGGGGATGTGCGTGTGGAACACAGGGCAGGCAAGAGTAGCTCAGAGAACATGAAGAACAAATTGGCTCCGTTGCTCTTATCCATGGCCAGTTATGGACACAGACACACTACATATAGATGCATAAATGTTATCTGCACACACACCACACAGCATACACACAAAAACCACACACATATACAAACATGCATACTCAAACACAAACAGTACAAAGATTCATACAAACACATCCAAACACATGAATACATACAAGCCTCCATGCCTGCACCGTGGCCTCTCTCCTCTGGGCACCCACCTCTGAAGGGGTCGGATGTTTTGTGGCCAGTGGTCACTCACGGCCCCCTGGTCCCTGCCCTGGTATTTCAAAAGATGCTCAGATAATCCTTAGGATCAAGCCTGTTCAGCAGGACAGGGGTCTCTGGTGAAGTGCTTCTGTGCTTTCTCTTTGTACTGTATTAAACCTGGCGATTTCCCCAGGAGAACAGGTTGCAATTTCTCATTTTTGTTCCCGCTGGGAGTCTGCATGGCCTGCAGCGGCTCCAGCTTCTTCTTCGAGTGAAGGGCTCTGAGTCATGACGGCTGTGCCTCCCCCATTCCTCAGCTCACACGTTAGGATGGAGACAGTGGATTTACTCTTGGCTGTGACTGCAGCCAGCAAGACTAGCTGGCAAAGAAAGGCAATTTTCCTTTAAAACCGGACTCTCACCGAAGCTCAGAGGTAAGAACATGGCTGTGCCTAAACGCATTTGCAGCTTCCTGTGGCCCGAGCCATGTGCACATAAAACCCTGCTGCTCTTGGAGCTTGAACTTGATCCCACAGCTGACAGAGAATCAGGTTTTCTTGGGCTTCTGCTTTGCCCAGATACCCCGCTTCCATTTCTCCTTTCCTGCCTCATTGTCGGCAAACATTAATGATGCTCCACACACCCTGGGAATCCAGTAGGGCAACCTGTCCCCAGGAGTAGCATGTTTGGTCCTGGATGGTGCATACAGCAGGTGCCTCATAATTACTAGATGAGCAAATTAAACCAGGAGTCACAGCCCAGGGGCAGGTGGGCAGAGAGGCAGCCAGGTCATCCTTCTTTGGGAAACATGGCTGCCGAGGCTCTAAGAAAAGCTTTTTGCAGAACAGCTAGCTATCCTGTGATCCAGAAGATGGGGAATGGGCAGGCTGTGGAGGGGTGGGGAGAGAAGAGCTACACAGCCTGAGGCTTGACGAAGCCAGACAGTTGCTGGGGTCTCTGAGAACCATTACTGCATGGAGAACAAAGACAGGGAAGGCAGAAGTGGAAGGAGAGGGGAGGGAGGGTGGAAACATGGCATGTCACCCCAGCTCACTGGAGCTGAGCCTTGAGACCACTGGGAACCCATAGGAGAAGATGAAACCACATACGCTGTGGGCTCTCCACTCTTGCTTACCGCCCAGGTGGACAAGGACAGTTCCAGCAGCCACTCTCCAATCTCCTCGCAGTCTCTGGGCTCATACCTCTTTGCAGAATCATGTCTTCCCACCTAATGCGTCCACATTAGGGTGCAGCAGCCTGGTCATCTGCTCTGATACCAGCTCAGTGGCCCAGCCTGTCCAGGAATCTCTAGCCCTTCAGAAGTCCTCAAAAGACCATTAGAACATTCCAGAATGCTGAGCTTTCTGGCTGCCATCTAGCTCATGCTGCAGATATACTCAGATGCACTGAGGCCAAAGATTTCATGTGCAACTGGGACTTAGGGCAGAGTTCCCAGGTCCTGTTTAGTGGTCACATTACCTTGCTTGCTTATTTGTGCTGTTAGGGATCGAACCCAAGGCCTTGGGTGTGGTGGGCAAGTGCTCTACAATGAGCTACACCCCTAGCCTAGTCAAGCTAGTCTGGCCAGAGGCACAGACCTATAAGCAGAAAGGAAGCAGAGCTGTCTCCCTCCCTGCTGGACCCAGATGGGAGGACTGAGCCAGCTCTGCAGCTCACAGGGCTACTGCACTCTCCACCAGAGACTCAAGTACTAGCATTCGCTCACTCCGGCCAGCCCTGCAGATGTGGGCCCTGGACATTCAGGCGGTTGCCTGTTGAAGCCCCCTGTTTAAAAATCAGCACGATTTTGTCTTTGTTCCTAGGCAGAGCTTCATTTTAATTGTTCCGGTAAGTGATTGTGAAAGGGCAGCTCTGTGGTGTGTGAGCTTGCTGCAGCGTCTCATTGAAGAGCTCCTTGCTGGGTGATGAGTGCTGAGCCCTAAGTACACATCTGTATGACCCACTTCAGGGCTCGGGGAGCACTCTGGAAGAGGAGGCTGAAGGATTGAAAGAGCCGGAGGGCGGGGAAGCTTGCTGTGAGCAGTTACCTGCACAAGATGGAGCTTCAACATTTTAGCATGATGCAGAGAAACTTACTCCACCACACCCCTCCCTGAGGGGTCAGGGAAGGCTTTACAGCTATTAGCACTTAATGGTTGCTGGGGAAGGACTGGTCATTTTCCAGTGACTACCCCCATCCACACTCACTCAAACAACTCTACAAAAACCCAGCCATCCAACTAACCTGCCAACTAAACCAAAAGACAGCAAAGAGGATGGAGACTTGTGGAGAAGGTATTTGGTGGGAGAGAAATGGTGTGTGTGCGTGCGTGTGCGTGTGCATGTGCGTGTGTGTGTGAAAATGTCCGACAGTCATCACAGACGTGTGAAATTACCAAAGAAGAAAGTTTGCAAGCGGCTGCTAAAACTGCTCTCATCAAACGACTAGCACAAACTTGGGGCCTGCCCCGCCTCCACTCTTCATCGATTTTTGAAGTGTTTCCCATGTGCAGTGAAATCGAGCCTTCAGTTATTATTTTCAGGAAAGTTCCTGCAGCAGAACTCCCAGCATGGGACAGGCACGGGAAGAAACGGAGTTCTCGGTGAGACACTATGGCCATTGTGCATGCTGTTCACAATTACTTGGCGTTTCATAAATCACGGGAAAACCCTCAAAGTCATGAGTACTAATGAAAGCCATGGATATGTTCTTATAAAATTTGCCTGGTGGGGAAGAAGGGATTAGTTGGTCTCAGAGATGCCCTTCAGGTTGCACCAAATTAATATGGCCAGGCTCTTTTAATTTCTAGTGGGTGGTTGGGCGGGCTTTATTGCTGACAGTGTATGGTTGTATGGGCAAGTACATGCCTGACCCGCTGGGAACACAGAGGCCTGACTAACTTTAGGGGAGTGTCATTCTTCCACTGGGAGACAGTTAATGCTCCCTGCCCTCCCTAGCCAGTGGGACGCCCCAGGGCTGCCCCTAGTGTCATTCCTCAGGCACCACCCTCCTTTTTAACTCTTGTTATTTTGAGACAATGTTTCTCAACTGGTCTGGCGGCACCCCAGGGAGTCACCATATCTGACTTGCCAGCCCTGGAAGTACAAGCGCACTCCACAATACCTGGCCGCTTGTGTGGGTTCTGGGGTTCGAGCTCATGTATTTGTGCTCACGACACCGCTTTTCCTTCAATCTTAGCGTGTACGTGGGCACACAATTGGATGATCATGTCTAGATTCACTCAGAATAATTGCCTCTGTGCGTCAAGGTCCTGGACTCGCTGGCCACACAGGACTCCTTCTGCTTTTAGTTTTCAGGAGCTTCTTTTAAAAATAAAAAATTTAAAACTACTTGGAAAAAAAAAAGCATTAAAGCCAAACTCTGCAAACACAGTTTCTACTCTGGCTCCCCAATGCTGGGTATATCCTCCCACAGGTAGTGTCTGTCTGTCTGTCTGTCTGGAGACACACAGGATGAGGCTGTCCCACTTCTTAGGCAATCAATAGTAGCCATGCATCCTTCTATCATGCTGCACGTCAGAGCTGGGACTTGAACTCAGATCCTCACACTTGCCTGGCAAGCACTTTAAGAACAAATCCATCCATCTCCCCAGCACCTTTGCCTGTTTTCTGAAAAAGCCTTGCTATACAGTTCAGACTGGCCTCAGAATCATAATCTTCCCAGACCGTACTTGCTGAGTCCTGAGATTACAGGCATGAGCCACTGTGCCTGGTTGTCTTCTCTGCTTCCTTTCTTTGACAGTTCTGTTCCAGGTTTTGTTTTAGACCTTTCTGTGCCCTGGGCCAGGAAGGGTAAGAACAAAGGTGGCTGCAGTCACCCAATGAAGTAAAGGACGGCAGCCTGGTCAGAACAGACACCAGCTCAGGGAGGTGTGGCTGGGCTTCCTGCAGCAAGCAGGTGACTGGTTCTGGTGTCCCGGGGGACCGAGCATATTTGTAGGTGTGGATCATGGCTCATGAAACAATTCTTCCAGGATTGCTAAGGTGCTTCCTTCTGGAACACTTGTCAACTTGTGTCACATTCCCACTGGTGGACACTTGCCCCGGGCACCCTGGGCACTCTCTGTCTGTCCTGTGCATGTTCCCGTGGCTCCCGTGGCAGGTGGTGATGTCCAGTAGACATGAGCTTAGACAAAGGTATCAGTGACAGATTCTTACATAAGATGACACTACGGCCAAGACCTAGACCAAGAGAAGAGACAGCCACCTGGGTGACAGGGGGACAGTGTTTCAGGAGAAAACGTCTAAGAAACCTCAGAGGGCTGAGTAAGCTTTGAGCCTAGGGAACTCAGCTGTCACACTCAAGGACTAGCAAGGTGGCCAGTGTGGCTGGGTGGAGCGAGCAAGGACAGTGTGGCAGGAGACGGGGACAGTGCTCAGAAGGCCACAAGCTGTGGGGCCAAGGAAGACCCGCAGGATTCTGGCTTTTGTCCTGATGATGAGAGACCACTGGAGGGGTGAGTGGAAGGTGCAGTCTGTCACGTTTCTAGGAACATCCAGTCTTGCTGTGGAATGGTGCCTACAGCAGGAGTTAGGGCCGAAGCAGGAGAGTGGCACAGGAGTCACGGAGGTGATGCCACTGAGGGATGGCGATGGCCTCGTGTGACTGGGGTATTTTTGGGGTGGGGTACAGGCAGTGTGCTCTGGAGGCAGATTATATGCAGAATGTGAGCAGAGAAGGAGACACAGGACTCCAGGCAACTGAGAAGATCGAGATGCTGCCAACATAGGCGATGCCTGTGGTTCATGTTGAGAGACTCAGGGGCTTATGGGACATGCTCAGTTTGACACTCGAGCAGCAGGGTGCCCCAAGCACAGTGGATTGGATTCAGCTCCATCCCAGTTCAAATTCTGGCTCTACTGATTTCTGTCAGTGGTCTTGGGCAAACTTATTCTTTGCCTCAGTTTGCCGCTTGTTAAAAACAGACAGAACGTTGCCTCCGGGGCCTGGGTGAGTACTGAGTGAAGCGTGGCTGCTGTATCTCCTGTCAGAGCCCAGCATGGTTGTGACGGATGCACCTGGCAGTGGTGGGAGCTGATGGGTTTTAACATCATGGGGTGAATACAGTAGTGTGAGAAGGGGAACCCACCCTCTCTACAGTCTATGGGTCAAATGAGAGAGTCCACTCTGCCATGCACCTGATGACTGCACCCGAGGTCATGGGTGAAGGGTGTGGCAATGGTCAGTAGGGAAGGGTGAGGTTCGGACATCATCTTTGGTGCTGTGGCAGCCACCATCACTCAGACAATCCCAGTGTGATCATGAGGTAACCAAGTCTGTTTCTACCGTGTGTGTGTGTGTGTGTGTGTGTGTATGTCTGTGTGTGTGTGTCCCTGTGTTACCCCAGCCTCCTTCTGTAGACCAACAGGAAGGACACTCTTGTTTGACACCAAATTCTGATTTCCCATCGAGTTCTCTCTCCCCAGTTTACCTGCTGGTTCATTTCAGATAAACCGGCAAGGCCAGTATCAGCAGTACAAGCATGAACGCATAGCTTCTCCTCACAGCAGATGGCTTGACTCAGGTATGGAGGTGACAGAACCCTGCCTCCTTAGGGAGATCTGTGTCTCAGCAGTGACTTCATGGGCATCTTTGCTTTATGGTCTACCTTCCTCACTACCCCCTCATCCACACACTTAGTCCATACTGCTGTAGTGGGGATGGAGAACATCCTTTTGTATTCCTCTCCATCTTTGCAAGACTCAAGGAAAAGCTAATGTGTGTCCCCAGCCACCCCACTCACCCAGCAACCTGCCTCAGCAGGGCGGAGCTGGGGGTGACTTTAAAGGATGCCACAGCGTCGAGGAATGTCCTAGAGAAAAGCCTGAAAGGTACAGAGCCACCACTGTCCTAAAGCTGTGGGGAATGGGGAGATGTTTTCCCAGGAGACATGTTGCTTCTAACACTGGGTGGAAAATTTACAGGCAAAAAGAAGATAAGCAGGCCCACTTAACCATGGCCAAGAAAAAAAATGCACTTCCCCAGCAGCTCTCCTCCCTCTAGCAATCCCTTCTGGAGCCTCGAGATCCCAAGACATCCCGAGCTCCCAGATTTCTGAAAAACAACAAAACAAAACAAAACAAAACCCCAAAAAACCAAACCAAACCAAAACACAAAAACCACCACATCTCTACACACAGAGAGAGTGGCTTGCCACATGCTTTTGCAGCGTGGTATTTAGAGAGGAGACGGCAGTGAGTGTGAAATAGACTTGGTAAAGAATGGCAGGTCTCATTTTCAACAGTGTCCACAGACCAGCAACATTCTGAAGCCACCAGCTAGCTCAGCGGACTTTAAGGGCAGAGGAATTCGGAGGGGTTCAAAGCACACACAGGTGTGATGATCAACAGCACCAAGCCTGAGTTCGGGATCAAACATCTCTGGTTAAAGCCCTCCCTCTGTCTCTTATTAGTGACTCTCGGGCAAGTCTAACTTCCTAATTCTTCGTCTCTTCATTCACGAAGAGGGACTCGAGATAGCTGCTGAACAAAGCCGTCAAGAGGATTAAAGCAAAGATGTCTATAAGCAAAGAGAGTGATCAAGAGACAGTGCTCGCAGCCTCCTCCCCTCCTTCTCCTTCTCTTTTTTCTCCTCCTCCTCCACATCATGCTCACTCTCACACTGCCTCATCCACACTCAGCATCATCTACATCCACATCACCATCAGCACCGCTGACACTGCCTGTGTCACCATCTTCCACACCACCACCATCTTCATCCACATCACCACCACCATCATCACCATCCCACCAGCGCCACCACCATGCCTGCGTCACTGTCTTCCACACCACCACCATCATCACCACCACTTCCATCCACCCCACCACCACCATCCTCATCAACCTCACCAACACCATCATCACCATCAGTGCTACACCATGCCTGTGCCACCATCTTCCTCATCAATGACATCATCATGGTTATCTCCATCCACATTACCAGTAGTACCATTGTTGGCATCACCACTACTGCCATCACCATTATTTTTCCCACATCCTCATCATCCCCATCCGTATTGTCACCACATCTCCATCAGTACCACCACCACCACCGTCTTCCTTCTCATCAACACCATCATCTCCATCATCATTCTATTACCACATCATCTCTATCTTCAATGTATTATCACCATCATCTCCTTCATCAATCTATTCCCACTGTTTGAATTCATTTGTCCAAAAGTGGGAGAAGAGATATCTAGTGATGTTACCTGAAAAGCTGATGAACCACAAAGGGCATAGCCGTGAGTGCTCGTCAGACTACACAATGTTGTTTTTTCAATATTTTTACATCAGGAGACTTGGCGCTCAGTAAGGAGGATCAGACGTTGACTCTGACGTTGACAACGCCAGACTCCTGTGAATAACTAAAGTCTTCTTTTGTGTGTTCCTTGAGGAGAATGCGTGTGTGGTGACCCCAGGACAAATTTCCCAGGAGCCAGCAAACCTGGCTCCTGGCCATGGGGGTCAAAGGCTAGGATGTTCTTTTACTGCCACCTGCTGGCGACCAGGCATATGTCCCTTCACCTTGCTGGTTCTAAGTCTGTCCATGAGACAACCTCTGACACATCTGTTGGTGTCCAGTTCCTTGCTTTTATGAGGGCACACGCAAAACCAGGGAGGGACAATGGCCTGCATCTCAGTGGCTGGCTTGTGACCTTATATCAGGGAGGAGTCTGACAGGCTTTATTTCTTCTAGAATCTAAGAGCCAGGGTAACCAAGAAGGCCATCAGGCAGTACCTGCCGGCTTCATTGTGCGCAGGTGTGGAGAGACCTTGCGCGTCTTCTGGAGTGAGTGGGTCTCACAAGGAGGGTGCCACTCCCACCAGCTGTGCAGAAGCAATGCAGTGGGCATGGCGGGTGCTGCCACAAACCACTGCCTTTGCCTTCTCTTCTTACAGCTGTGCTGATTTCAGATCAATCAAGTCTCGGGTCTCAAAGATTGGATTTCACATAAGAATCTGAAGGCACGGCTCCCTGAAAAACCGAGGCATCTGGAAGATTTGACTCGAGACAATTATGTGGGGGAGCGGAGAAGCAGCCTCTTTAAAGGACGTACACGTTCCCACCCCCTCCTACTCTCTCTCACAAGCAGCCTGGCCTTGGCCCCTTGAACCTCAACAGGAGACCCCCTACCCACCGCAACCTCTGCCCCACACTGCTGCCCACTCTGGCCTCAGATGCTGGTCTTGTAGGACCAGGCTGGAATGGCCAGGCACCAGCTCCTGAGAACCTGTCCTGCCTCCACCTGATCACAAAGGCATCTCCTCCCCTTCCCATGACCACTGGGCCAAACTCTGAGATCTCAGGTCTGAACTCCAGGTCAGGCTTGGAGAAATGGCTTGGACATCTCCAGCTTGTGATGGATCCCAGCCTCAGACAGGACCGAGAGAATGTGCTCCGCGCATCTGACAACTACAGACTGCAGGGTCCTTGGCAGGCACTGCCTGACCTCCTGCCCAGTTTGCCCCAGCATGGTGGCCTGTCTCCCTGGCTCACTCAGGCAGATGGACAGGCTGCCCTGGGGACACCCTTTCTCTCTACAGACAGCTCTGGCTTCTGGCACTTCTTCTCCTGATGGCCTGTCAGATGGTGCACAGACCCCTGTGACCCAATCCCCTTCTGCATTAACAATGGGTCTCTCCCATGCCTGGGTTTCTATTTCTGCTGCTCGCCAGCTGGTCGCAGCGCTTTCTAACATTCTTGGCTCTCCTGCTTATGCTGAACTTGGAGGAATGGGCCTGTCACAGGCAACCAGTCAGAACCAGGACTCCCCAGTATTCACTGTGGACTCTGTGCTGTGATCAAGTCAGCCCAGGGTGATATTTGACAGGACCCCACCAAGCTTTGGTGTGTACCCCAGTGCTGGGAAATACTGTCACAATCAGAGTGTCAACCACCTAGAAAGAGGATGGATGGCTTGATGTGGGCCACTGGACCAGGTTTCCGGAGGCCTGGGACTCGGCTTCCTCCAGGGATAGTTTCTGCCCTCAGCCTGGTTGGGCCACAGGTTCTCGGGCACATGGCCCAACACTGTTCTGGTCTTTCTGTGGAGCCCCTATGAACATTGTGTAGTCACTGCCCTTCCCATGTGGGGAAGGGCATGCGTGTTGATGGAGTGTGCTTCACCCTATCACCCAAAGCCTGAGTAAGACAGAAAGATCAGCTTTCTCCAGCTGGGAGAGAGAGGATTCCTCAGCAGTGGCCCACAGAGCCATGCTGACCTTTGGCCTTTCCTGTGTCCCCTGCCTGTACCCCTGCAACCTCCAAAACTACAAAGCTTTTCCGTGTGGTAAGTCTCTGTAAGCCTGCAAGGTCTCTGCCACTTTTCCGAGGAGCCGTGACTCTCACTAGCCCTCTCCCGAGACTGGCTGGAGATTGGTGGGCAGACGATGTGTGACCCTTAACCTGCTTTGGCGGATTTGTTTTCAAAACCGACGGGGAAGAGGTGAAGGGCTTTTTCTGTGTCTGAGGTCTGACCCAAGCCAGGCTGACCTCATCAGTCAGGGGAAGCAACGAGGCAGTTGACCACTCTGACAAACTCAGTGGCCTCTGGCGGGTCACACTTGATGGAAATGGATCTCTGGCCTTGAGCTCAGTGAAGCCAGAAGGGCTCTAGTGTAACCCTCCATGGATGGGGAGGGAAGGGGCTTTGGGGAAGATAACCTCTGGGTCTTTCTAAGAGATGTGTTTACTGAGGCTGGAGCCCAGCCCAGTAGTCTCTGCTTGGTGCTGTGCACTTAGGAAGCACCACTGAATACTTTGGAGATTGTGCTGGTGACAGTCCTGGGAGCGACAGCTGTATCAGCCACTTCTCTCACCTTCAGGTTTCATCTTAGCGCACGGTAGTTATTCTTACCGTATGAACATGGCGCCCGCCCTCCTGTCCTATGAGACTGTCTATCCCCACTGTTGCCACCATAGAGTCCGTTGTCACAGTGAACATGGCAGGGTGAGTGCTGTGCTAAAAACAGCTCACAGGCAACGACATTTCCGGCTACTGGACCAGTACCAGGGTGCAGGCGCCGACAGCGCAGAAGCATCAAATAAGCAAATCATTGATAACCAAACGCAGGGCCACGATGAGTGAAGCGAGGGCGAAACCATCTTAATTAATTTTTATGCATTAAAAAAAACCTAAGGAATATTACATATTGAAAAGCAGCCACCAGTAGGCCATCTTCTCGCTCTAAGGACATCATGTGTCGTTGAGTTCATGTCTTCCTCATCTGCACAGGGGCCAGCATTTTGCCAGCATCTCTTAGGTGAACTCAAGCTTAGCTCAGTGAAGAGGACTTTACCAGGTAAAGCACAGCAGTGTACGCAGGCGCAGGGTTGGGGCGGGACAGGGCTCTGAGAACTCAAGAGAGCTGTTGTTTACTGTGTTACAAACTGATCCCTACAGCATGGTTTCATCTATTACTGTAGTGGATGCTACAGTGGCCAAACTCCACCCAGGCCAGGCTATCCCAGCCCAGTACGTGCCCTGTATTAGCATCAGTCCACAATGGAGCCCATATCTGCTCCTGCCCCGGTCAGCCCCTGCCCCAGGTCAGCCCCAACCCCGAGTCAGTCCCCTTTCAGTTCACTCCCTGTCCCAAGTCAGTCCCCCTCCAGCTCAGCACTCCCCCCCCAGCTCAGCCCCAGTCCCACATCAGCACCATGTCAGCATCAACCCCATTTTGTCTCCACAGTGAGCGCTTACTGTGGGCGGGGGCATGCCCTACGCACTCTTACATCATAATTTTAAACAACCCTCTCAGCCATTCCTGACCTGGTTTTACACTGTCCAAGCTGACAGTCACAACCCACATGTGCCCAGATGCACTGTCTGTGTGTATGTGCTGCATGTGTGTGTGTACACATGGAAGCCAGAGGTCAACCTGTCATTTCTTGGGGGAGTCTCACCTTATTTTTTTTGAGACAAGATCTCTCAATAAGACATGGAATTTGGTGATTAGTTTAGGCTGGCTGCCCAGAGAGCACCAGGGATCTACCCGTCTCCAGTCTCGAGCTCTGGGATTACAAGGATGAAATGCAGTGCTTGGCAGGTTTTACCTGGGTGGTACGGATCTGGACTCAGGTCCTCATGGTAGCTTAGCAAGCACATTCCTGACCAAGCCATCTCCCCAGCCCTGCACTTAGCTATAAGAGGCTACACACAGGTACATCGCAATGGTGTCATTCAGAACAGCCAGAATGTAGACACTAGAGTCGCTCAGTGAGCTGAGACACAGAAAGACACTGACAGATATGGCCTCAGCCATGGGCTGATGGTGTCTGAGGACAGAAGAAAACAGATACCTGCTTCCTGCGAATGAGCCTGAGACATGGAAGGGCATGGTGGATTCCATTGTTCGAGGCCCCTGTTGGGGTCAGAAAGCCGGACAATGCTTCCTGGGGCTGGGTGTTTAAGTTTAGTGAGGATAGTGTCAGAGTGTGGGCACGGAGAGCCCTAAAGATGGTGTTGAGAGGGTATGTTACAATTGTGGGCTTCCCTTCCCTACATAGCAAGGTCACCTCATTATCCTGAACAGACCTGAAGCGCAGGGAGGGTCAAACCTCAGGGTCAAGGAGCAGAAATGACATTTGCTTCCTGTGCCTGTCTCATCTATGGGATTGAACCTGTTCCCCATAGCCTGTCCTGGCATAGACACCTGCCAAGGCTGCCCCTGGACACAGCAGGGAGTGGGGGCTGGTGAGGGGAATGGACCAACCTGCACTGCGTCATCTTTTTCTCTGTTTGCCACTGCTCTTCGTACACCCCGTCCCCCCATCCTAAAACTGGAGAATATGTTCAGATGAGCCTGGGATACAAAAAAGGTTTTATTTTTAATTAATATTTAATTTTTTTATCTTATATGCAAGGATGTTTTGCTTTTATGCATGAATATGTTCCATGTGTTTGCCGGGTGCCCATGGATATCAGAAGAGGGCATCAGATTCCCTGGAACTGGAATTACAGCCGGCTCCAAGTCACTGTGTGGATGCTGGGATTGAACCTCGGAAGAGCTGAGTAACAGCTGGTGCTCTTAACCACTGAGTCGTCTCCTCTGCCCCCACTGTTTTTTTTGAGTCAGAGTCTCATGTAGCCCAGACGGGTCTCAAGTAGACGAGGGTAACTTTGAACTTTAGATCTTCTCCTTTTTACTTCCCGAGTGCTGGAATTACAGGCATGTGCCACCACGCCTGACTTGATGTGACACCGAAGATCAGGCATGCTGGGTGAGAACTGCCCCCTGAGCCGTATCCCCAGACTCACAAACACTGTGGAATTTTTAAGGATTATTACAGACTTCCTCCCATAGGTGACTAACTTCCCCAAACAGAACATGATCCTAGGAGAGGAGGGCCCTTCCTTCATATCCTGGCCATCTCAAGCTGTCCCCGGGACAGTTTATTAGTCAGTGGAGGAGGCAGGGGCCTGATTCAAAGTCTTTTTCTGAAGGCTGTAGCATACCTTACTCCAAACGCTGGTCTCCACCCTGTTCAAAGTCAGTCAAAATTGTTGGCCCCGCCCACCCATGTCCTTTCACAGCTCCCATTGGTTGGGTGGATACTGCGAGCCACAGGCTAACGGCTACCTGGCCGGCTCCCCAGAGATTATGCATTTCATCAACATAACCAAAATAGCTCTTTTCAAAATGTCTTCACGTAGCACACGATGCTGGAAGAAGGGTTTGTAATTATGTGTATCACGAGTCATCCCGGCTCGGTGGGGGGCTCAGAGCCTTCATATAAATTATACGAATCAGCAGCGGAGGGAGGGAACCCCACGTGGTTCTTAAAGTGATGCTTTCTCCCCACGGATGCACACGGCACTAAATCACAGCAAAACAGCGCTGGGGGCTGGCACTGTGAAGGGAGTGCTGGGCTTCAGCCTGGCCGCCTTCCTAAATGCATATGATCATCTTAATGATGTATTTGGGGGAGACATGATAAATCACAGAACCAAGGGAGGCTACAGCATGCAAATGCATTCGAAACGTTCCCTGGGAGGCATGAGTGATGGGCCACAAACACACCTGAAACCTGGGCTGTAGAGCTTATTCACTGTCAGTCCGAATCTTTTTCCTGAAGGCGTAGTTTCTAGGCCTCTTGTGGTCCTTTGTGCCTGCTAACCTGGACCCCTCCCTGCCTGGTACAGATGCTACACCAGAGGGTCTAGCAGATGTGGGCAGAACCCTTCCAGGTAAGGGCAAGTGCAAGATGCAGACCTCAGGGAAGGACGAAGCTGTGTGACTGGAAAGACAGGAGCGTTCACTGGACACAGGTGTTAGGGGACATCCGAGTGCAGCACCGTGGCCATCTTTAGCAGCCTCACGGGGCCAGGCTGGAAGAATAACAGGCAGATGAGTACACTGCTGAGTTGAATCATTAGAGGTCTCCTGTCAGGGATGGAGCTGTGCAGGCGTGGGGTCGGAGTGGGGTGGGGGTGGGGAACACTTGCATGCTCCTTCCTTTTGTTCTAGTCCCAAGGCTCAGGCCTAAGCCCATGAAGGACCCACATAGCAATTTCCTGCTTTGTAGAATTTGGACCTGGAAGGCTGTCCTCAGACTGCTGGGGCAGAAGGACAGCAGCCTCTCCATGTGGCCATGCGCTGTAAGCTGTGAATGCCTGGGTTACAGTGGTCACTGAAGTTCTGGTAATGGAGGGCTCAGCATGTCCTCACCAGCTCCTATGACAAGCAGGGAGATTGTTGGGGCAGCCACAGCTCTCTAACATCCACCTTCTAACCCACTTCCCCGTCCTAGCATTCACACTGTGTGCAGCTGAGAGTAGGCAGCACTGGTCAGGTGTCCAGCCAGGTGTGTGTGCTACATACACTGTCAGAGAGTGACTACTCAGTGGACTCAGGGGCGCGTGGATGCATCTTAGATGTCAGGCACACAGCGTCAGAACAGGAGAAAGTGAGCATGGGAGGGAGAGACCAGCAGGGTCTGATAAGCAAAGCCCTGAGGAAGCAGCCTGGACATGATGGGAAGCCGGAACGTGGCGCATCTCAGGCTTTGTGTGTGGAGGAGGGTTGGGAGGAGCCTATGCATAGACATGGTGGATCGCAGCACGGGAGATGGCTCAGTGGGTAAAGTGTTTTCCAAACACGCACAAGGACCTCAGTTCAGACCTCTGGTGCCCACTTAAAAGCTGAGTGTGGCAGCCTGCACCTGTAACCCAGTGACAGGGACAGGCAGATCCCAGGCTTAGGACCAGCTAGTGTAGCTGGAATGGCCAGTTACAGGCTCAGTGGGTCAGGGCTGACAAGATGGCTTGGAGACTCAAATAGTAGAAGGGAAGACTGACTCCCACAAGTAATGCCCACCTTCACACATGGAACAT
Source organism: Mus musculus (assembly GCF_000001635.26). NCBI lineage: Eukaryota > Metazoa > Chordata > Mammalia > Rodentia > Muridae > Mus > Mus musculus. The sequence continues at coordinate 179,823,350 of NC_000068.7, read as the reverse complement.
GTGTGCCCACAACATACACTACACATACAAAATCAACAAATTAAACAATTAAAGAAAATATTATGAAGAAGTAATTGAGGAAAATATCCTGACCCCTAACATCAGCTTCCAGCCTCCACTCATGCCTACATAGGCAAGCATGCCTGTACACATACATGTGTATAAACCTTACACATACATGAGTGTGCACACACACATGCACACACATGCATAAGAACTCAAACAGTGCTCCCACTGAGGGGCAGCTGTGCTCTAGTCTCTGGGCTCTGTGCACCTGTTGGGCCTCTTCTGCATCTGGTTTCACTGCAATCTCCTGCTACCTGGGAAGCAGAGTGGAAAAGAACACCCTGGGGAAAGAACAGAGCTGCAAATAACCGGTGACTTTGAGACTCCCCCTGTGTGGTGGCAACAGAGGACACCCTTTACTCAAGGCAGCCTGTGGGAGTATCCAGTGCCCTGGCCCAGGGCATCCTGAGGAGGGTCTGCCAAGAGATCTGCTGGGACTCCTTCCTGTAATCCCTGCTCTGAAACTCCGCAGACGTCACCAGACCTCTTCTGCATCCGTAGCCTTCTCCCTAAGAGGCCAGTGGGTCAGACAGTCTTGATGTTGAAAGAAGCCCTCGTTTAAATCGAGGTGATTTTCTGTGTTTGTAGGCATCAGTTTGTAAGCACGCGGTGCTGCTATTATAAGAATTAACATTTCCTACCATAAAAGAAAATAAATTTGATGTTTAAGCAAGTGGAAAATAGCATTTTCCATTGCTCTATGCCTAAGCATTTCAGCTGAACTTGGCCTCTGGAATCACCTCTATTTAGAATATCTAAGAGCAAGCAAGAAAGCTTTCTAATCTCTCGCTAGCTCTCTCCCCTGTGCACACCAGGGAAAACACTACAAGGTACAAGATGAAGGTAAATAAGGTGAGGGGTAGCTCTAGATTAGAGAAGAAAGTCTCTCTTCCTGTGTTTTCCACTCCTCAAGGGTAGATGCTCAGGTCATACACTCAACGGTGCTTCCATTTCACGCAACATTTGCTTCAGCAGACCTGGCTGCAGGAGCGAGCACTAGGGACCACCTGGAGACTTCCCTGTGTGAGCTCCCCCAAGTTTAAGTGACTCTAAGCTCCTCTGTGCCAAGGCCAGGTTAAATTGCTCACTTAACATCCTTTTGTATAGGGAGAAAAGTGGAGGTTTAATAAGTGTGGTGGGTATCGCAGATCACCAGGCAGCAGGGATAATGGGAGCAGATAAGGTTCTGACTCTCAGAGACAGAGCCTTTCCTTTCTGGCTGGGGCATATTTTGCATTTGATAATCTTGGATTAAAAACTTCAGTCATTTAAAATCAGAAGACCCAGATTCCCACTTAATTTAAATCCTGCCAGAGCCCCCTCATCATGGCCCAGGGCTAGAACTCAATCTTCCACCCTCTGGTTCCTGCCTCTGCCCTGAACACTCAGTGCAGCAGGTCCTCCTGCTCAGGGGAGTTCATGGGGGGGGGTGTTCAGAGCTCAGCTTATCCTCTGGGGACCCAAGAGCCAGGCTGCCTTTTGCTGTCTTCCTTTTTGGAGCTTCCCTGGGACAAATGTGGTCAAGGCTGGGTCAGCAGCTCCCATTGCTCAAAGGAACAGTTTGGTGGAGGCTGGAGAGTGTCACGGGAGCTCTTACTGAGCCCGAACAAACACTGCCTGGTTGCAAGATGTACGGCCCACGGCCTGTGACCTGCAAGGCAGTGACCCCCTTGGGGCCTGCTATTGTGTTTCATGGCTGTGTGCAGCACTGGAATCATGGCATCTGTGTCGGAAGAGAGGCCACAGCCACTCACTGAAAGTTCTTCCTACTCTACATCCACTACCACCACCACCACCGCAGCAGCCTGCCACATAAACCATGAACACCATTAAATCGGCTTCCTCCAGCCAGTTTTCTTCATCTTATTTAACACTGTACTGCTGCAGAACAGGCTGGGGATCCTCCACTGACGGACTGGAAATTCCAGCAGGAGTCATACAGCTGCCTTTGCAGGAAAGATTCATGGTGCTTTCTAGAGCCCAGGAGCGGTGTGGGTGGGGTTCTTGCCACAGGATTGGGGTTTCTGCACCATAAGAGGATGTCTTAGTTGGAGTTACTCTTGCTGTGATGAGATGCCATGACCAAATAAACTCTGCAGGAAAGGGTTCATTCTGCCTTAGCTTCTACATCACAGTCCTTCATCAAAGGAAGTCAGGACAGGAACTCACGCAGGGCAGGGACCTGGAGGCAGGAGCTGATGCAGAGGCCATGGAGGGTGCTGCTGACTGGCTTGCTTCCCCTGGCTTGCTTCCCCTGGCTTGCTCAGCCTGCTTTCTTATAGACCCCAGGACCCACCAGCCCAAGGATGGCCCCACCCACAATATGCTGGGTCAATCACTAATTAAGAAAATGCCTTACAGCTGGATCTTATGGAGAGCTTTTTTTTCTCAACTGAACTTCCTCCTTTCAGATAACTCTAGTGAAGTTGACATAAAACTAGCAAGCAGAGCTCCCAACACAGCTTCCCCTGACACATCTCAGTTGACCTTTAAGAAGCCACCCTCACCAGGGCTGCAGAGGCAGCTCAGTGGATAAAGCACTTGCTGCACAAAGGTTCCTCAGAATTCCTGTAAAAGCCAGGCAGGTGTGGTGGCTGTCTGAAACCCCTACTGCCCCATTCTCAGGAAGGGACAGAGACAGAGCTCTCCAGAACAAACAGGGTTAGGGTTGTGTGAAGGATGGGCTGTTCCTGGACCTTCTCAGTGGCCACTGCGTGCCCATTTCACAGATGCGGCTCACTGATTGGAGCTGATACTTGGATTTAGTGCTGAAGCCTTTTTCATCCTCTGAGTAGGCTCTTCCTGTACCTATGTGGGGGTGAGAGCCCAGTGTGGGATGTGAGCCAGGAACCCTGTGAGGCAAGATACCCCTTAACTTCCATGGGGGATGCTCAGGCTAGGCTCTGACCTGGTTGCTACACAGCCCCTAGCAGAGATGGAGCTGTGGTTTGCATTCCTGCATGGGTGGTCACTCCTAAGCACCAAACTCTGGCTGGACCCCGGCCCCTGGTGATGGTGAGATGACTTTGGAGGATGAGGTGAGCCAGGAGCCGCCCTCTGAGCCTAGGGGCCTGTGGAGTACTAGCAGCTAGTGCGAATCTCTCTGAAGAGCTAGCATGAAGTCCACGGGAACAAGGCAGACTCAGAGATGTAAAAAGCTGGAGGCCCATCAGAGGCATGGAGAGTGCAGCTTGCTAGATTGCTGCCACGCCCGGCCCATGCTGCATGACTGTGGTTAGGTTCCTCTGAGCTCAGCTCTCTCACCTGTGGGAAGGCAGGCCAAGGAGGTGTCCAATCACCCCATCTTTCCTGCCATCTGCATGTACTGGGCTCATGAGGCAAGTGGAAGGCTGTGGGGGAGGGCACAGCACCTATGCGCCTGCCCAAATGTCCCTGTCATTATTGGCAACACACTCCTGGGAGAGCGAGGACCCTATAGATTCTCTTGGTATCTGCTGAGGTGGAGAGATGGGATGCCCAGCTCATTAATGAGTGGGTGAAACTGGGGCGCTGAGGAGCTGCAGGGAGCTCGTGGTGTTCTTTAAACATCCTCTAACCTTGTTTGCACAGCTAATTCCAGAAGGAGGGGTTCACAGAGATCCTTAGGGATTCCCTTTGAAATCCATGGCAGTTAGGACAGGAGTCCTCCCTACTTAAAGGCACAGAGGACAGACTTTATCAGTTGAATGTGCTGATATCTAGCTGTCTGAGCCTGGGTGGTACCCACCAGTCTCTTGATCCTTGTTTCCCCTGGGGACCACCCTGCAGGGCTGTGTTTGTTACCAGGCATCCATAGCTCTGTTTGACTTGTTTCTATGAATGTAGCCAACCTGCTCCTGGCTGCTGGAGGTGAGGGAACAGACCTGCTGTTCAGGCATAACTTACTCCTCACGTGTTAAGGGACCGGGAAAAGCTGCAAATATTGTGCACAAATGCAGATTATAGGACGCAGAAAAACCTGATTGGTGATGAGCCATTATTTCTTGGTACACAGTAGGTAACGGCTATGAGGATGGGTGGTGGACCATTCACGGAAGAGTCCAGAGCTTGTCACACTCTGAGGTTGTTTGGGGCAGTGTGATGGGAAAAAGAGGCCACTTTGGGGAGGAGACAGGGTAGAGGTGTCTCACATTCACCTCCCTGGATGGTGAGTCTGCTCCTGCAGCTGGGTTGGCTACCCCGGGCCTGGCTCTGCTCTGCTTCACCCCAATTCAGCTCTGCTTTGGTCAAAGCCTGGTGAATCTTAGGTAGTATCCTAAACAGGGACAATGGTAGCAGTGTCTTCTCAGGGTGGAGGGGTGACAAGAAGCCACCCAGGGAGGGGCATGGCCTCTCTTGGCCCCAGACTGGACATCTTCAGTCTTCTGTGGGAAAGGCCCAGATGCAGTAGTGGCTGGCATATTTATAGAGTAACCACTTCTCTGCAGCTAGGTAAGATGGGCCCCTGAGCTCCCAGGACCCCGCTGGATTGTGGAACAAGCCGTTTTTTATTTGTTTTCTATATCTGACTGTCTGTTTTCATCAGCTCTGCTCACTGCTCTATAACAAGACTCCTTTTCCATCAGAAAGGCACCGAAGCTAAGTATTTACCTGCCTTTTCTCACTCAGGTTGCTGAAAGTCTGATTTTCATTGCAGGGTAACGGTGGTCACCCACATACCCTTCTGGGTTGACTACATGAGCCAAGGATGGGAATTTAATCCACCTGTCTCCATACTGGTGAAATGCCTTATCTAAGAAAAAGCAATTCCAAGCCAGCCATTTCTAGCTTCTCCCAGCAATCCTTGAACTCAGCCTGGAGGAGCCTGCTCACCTGGAGTTCAGCCTTAGGAGAAATTGTGTGTGTGTGTGTGTGTGTGTGTTTCCTGCTGAGAGTCGGAGGGTGTTTGTACTTTTTAGGATGTGGCTTCTGTGGCATGCTTCCAGAGTGGCTGCCTGGTAGGTTAACCGGCCATCAGCACTGTGCCTGTCTCCCTGCTGGGCACAATGGCCCCTGACTCATAGCTACAATTTCTTTCGAGACCTTGGTGTTTAAACACCACAGACTGTGCTGAGAAGATGTCAGGGCCTGGCAATGTCCTGTCTCAGATGCCTGAGGTGTCTGGGGTTCTAGGAAAGTCCTGGGCCTCAGGAGCACACTCTGCTCTGCCTTGGCAGACCCAGCTGTGGAGAGTCATCTACAAACTTATACGTTTCTCACATCTGGGTCATCGCTGGCTGGTTAGGGATTGGGGTGGCTGAGCGAGTGGAGGAGAGCTAGGGTGAGGACACAGAGATCCTATGCCTCATAGGAGTGCTCTCTCTCTCCTCCCTCTCTCTGTATGTGTGTGTCTCTCTCTGTCTTTGTGTGTGTCTGTCTGCCTCTGTCTGTCTTTCTCTCTCTGTGTGTTTGTGTGTCTGTCTGTCTCTGTGTGTGTCTCCCTGCCTCTCTCTGGCTCATTTGTTAATGAGTTTTGATAGACTTACTCCTTAGTGCAAAGAGAGAACACACTTGAGTCTGGGTCTGAGAAACCAGGTCAGGATGGTGCTAGGGGAAGAGCTTATAAGACAGAGTCCTACGGGAAGAACATCTCAGGCTGTGTGGGACAGTACAGACTCACAAGCCTATTGTCCTGTGTCTTTTTGTGCTTGCTCACTATAAGGCCCATCTTGGGTTCCAGCCTTCCTGGAACCAGCCATGCCAGCCCCAGGTGCCAGAGAGCACTCTCCTTTTCTCTGGATGCCCTCAGGACTGACTCTATGGTGTGCAGGACTTGATTCCACTGTCTGCTAGAGCCCATCCTAGACTGTCCGCCTTCAGCACAGAGCCCTACCCAGAATGAGGCTGCCACTCCTCCACCGCCCTGGCTGTCCCCTGCCTCATCTCAGGATCCATCTGTGACACTTGCATGCACGGAAGAGTCTGTTTTTGTCCAGTAAAAAAACAAAACAAAACAAAACAAAACAAAACAAAACAACAACAACAAAACCCCAATCACCTGAATTAGAAAATATGCCTGCTCTCAACCCAATTGTCTCGTGCCATCAAAACCCGGATCCCCAGTTCTGGACTCCAGCACCCCTCCCATCCCAGTGCCATCCCTGTGAGTTCTTGGTGTCCTTGGTCCCCTGAAGCACAGACACTAATGAGTCCCAGAGTCTCATTCGAGAGGCTGTAATTACGTCTAATCACCCAGCATGTTGGGACTCTGATCTTGCACTGAGTGGCACCTGCTTTCAGATCCTCCGTTTTGGGAGTTGGTTTTAGCTATGTAAACTGTGCAGATAGCAGGTAAGCTGTCTTCCCGGTGTCATCTGCAATTTGCTCCAGCATCTAATACTATGGATTAATTAGATTCCTGAGCTCACAGAAACATGCCTCCTGCCTCAGGATGGCTGTGTCTGGGCTGACAGCTCGTGTGTTCAGGAACGTATCACAGTACTCTGTGGAGGGAAGAAATAACTTAGTCCGAATTTAAGGTCTCAGGGCCACCGGGCCCACAAGGGCATGACTGAGGCGTGGCAGGTGTCTTTGTGCTTGAGTTCCCGGGATTTTTTCTTTTTTCCTTTTTTTTTTTTTTGGTGGATGCACATACACTCATCTAGGACAGCAATGCCATCTGGTCATCACTGCCTCTATTCTGGGTCTCTCCTTGTCTCCTGAATGATAGGACATATTTTGTTGAACAACAGTTGAATAGCTTGTCCTTATTCATAAAGCTGCTTGGTTTTTTTTTTTTTTTTTTTTTTTTTGAAGGACTCCTCATTTAATTATAGTTCTTAATTCATATGCTTTCTCACATAGTTTTCCAAGAATCTTTACATTCCATAATTTCAAGACAATAGTTCATGTCATAAAATGACAAAGAGTTACAGCAGAAGTACGCACATGCCTTTCCATTAAGACTAGTACCTGACTAAACAATCACCATCTAATGTTTAGATCCATAAGCTTATAACAAGCTTAAAGCAATAATTTTTAGGCATAAGTGAACTGGAAACTTAGAGGTTCTTTAGAAATTCAGTTGTTTTTTTTTTTTTTTTCCATTTTTTATTAGGTATTTAACTCATTTACATTTCCAATGCTATACCAAAAGTCCCCCATATCCACCCACCCCCACTCCCCTGCCCACCCACTCCCCCTTTTTGGCCCTGGTATTCCCCTGTACTGGGGCATATAAAGTTTGCAAGTCCAATGGGCCTCTCTTTCCAGTGATGGCCGACTAGGCCATCTTTTGATATATATGCAGCTAGAGTCAAGAGCTCCGGGGTACTGGTTAGCTCATAATGTTGTTCCACCTATAGGGTTGCAGATCCCTTTAGCTCCTTGGCTACTTTCTCTAGCTCCTCCATTGGGAGCCCTATGATCCATCCATTAGCTGACTGTGAGCATCCACTTCTGTGTTTGCTGGGCCCCGGCATAGTCTCACAAGAGACAGCTACATCTGCGTCCTTTCAATAAAATCTTGCTAGTGTATGCAATGGTGTCAGCGTTTGGATGCTGATTATGGGGTGGATCCCTGGCTATGGCAGTCTCTACATGGTCCATCCTTTCATCTCAGCTCCAAACTCCGTCTCTGTAACTCCTTCCATGGGTGTTTTGTTCCCAAATCTAAGGAGGGGCATAGTGTCCACACTTCAGTCTTCATTCTCCTTGAGTTTCATGTGTTTAGCAAATTATATCTTATATCTTGGGTATCCTAGGTTTGGGGCTAATATCCACTTATCAGTGAATACATATTGTGTGAGTTTCTTTGTGAATGTGTTACCTCACTCAGGATGATGCCCTCCAGGTCCATCCATTTGGCTAGGAATTTCATAAATTCATTCTTTTTAATAGCTGAGTAGTACTCCATTGTGTAGATGTACCACATTTTCTGTATCCATTCCTCTGTTGAGGGGCATCTAGGTTCTTTCCAGCTTCTGGCTATTATAAATAAGGCTGCTATGAACATAGTGGAGCATGTGTCCTTCTTACCTGTTGGGGCATCTTCTGGATATATGCCCAGGAGAGGTATTGCTGGATCTTCCGGTAGTACTATGTCCAGTTTTCTGAGGAACCGCCAGACTGATTTCCAGAGTGGTTGTACAAGCCTGCACTCCCACCAACAATGGAGGAGTGTTCCTCTTTCTCCACATCCTCGCTGCTTGGTTTTTAAAGCAAGCCAGCTTAAGCAACATCAGGGTGGCAACAGCGCACAGGAATCCAACCACAGGGGGCAGAGGCAGGTGTGTGGGGGTGCATGTCACTGGTACCTGCTCTACATAGGATGTGTTGATCATGGACAGGTGTGTCGGAAGGTGGTGACAAGTCACACACTTGAGAGGCCAGCTGAGGTCATCAATTAGGGAGAATGCTTCTAGGAAGTCACTTGAGGTGCAGCTTGTGGCCTCGGTCCTGCTTTAAGTCACACCCAGAAAGCCTTCTGTGTATATTCTTAAATTCCAAAGTAGTTTTAAGAGGGACCAGGATGGGAGACACACCCTATGATTAAATAGTTTGCACTGAACGTGGAGTGGGTGAATGACTCCTGACCATGCATCAGTGACTGACTGGGTGTCTGCGCCAAAACAAGCCCTGGTTGTGAGTGTGTGTCTTCAGGGGAGCTGGGGCCCTGGGTTGTGAGTGTGTGTCTGCAGGGGAGCTGGGGCCCTGGGTTGTGAGTGTGTGTCTGCAGGGAGCAGGGACCCTGGGTTGTGAGTGTGTGTCTGCAGTGGAGTGGGGCCCTGGGTTGTGAGTGTGTGTCTGCAGGGGAGCTGGGGCCCTGGGTTGTGAGTGTGTGTCTGCAGGGGAGCTGGGGCCCTGGGTTGTGAGTGTGTGTCTGCAGGGAGCAGGGACCCTGGGTTGTGAGTGTGTGTCTGCAGTGGAGTGGGGCCCTGGGTTCAGAGCTACCATCCCTGCCCTGTGGAGACCAGCTGGAGAAGATGGTTCCAGATTAGTCAGTCTCTGAAGCGAAGCTTCCTAGGGGACCTGCTGAGGAGCAATGTTCTTCAACCTCTGTAACCCTAACCCAACTTTCCACCTGTATTCTTGCGGGACCACAATCCCTACATCATTGTGTGGTCATGCCCTGGAGGTGACGTCCTCCAATCAGGCTTGCTCCGACACACTGGCTGGATCTGAGCAGCCTTTCTTAGCCATGTTTCCCTTTGAGTTCATTTTGCTTACTGTGCTTGATTAGATATGTCTCCTCCCACCCTTCCCTTTAGTGGAAGAAACTGCCACACCTCAACTCCATTCCTCAGACAGAAGATGGAAAAGATGGGAACTTGTGGATCCAGGGAGCTGAATCCCAAGAGCCTTGATCACAACATTTGGGGGTACCTACACAGAGGCTCTGCTACCAGAGGCTGACAGCGTAACCTCAGCTCCTCTTCCCCCTAACATCCCACCACTCTAAGATCCACCTATGGCACCAGGTGGCCAGGGCAGGTGGTTGTGGCTGCAGAAATCAGCCTGGGATCCCAGGAGTCCTCTGTGTCCAGCACTGTGACCACCTCCTCCCAAGGGATCCTCTGTACGACTGCCGCTCCCCACAGGTTGATCCCACACCCCCTACGTCCCCACCCCAGCACTGCTGTGGAGCTTTCAAGCAGGTGGGAGCTCCAGGCTGTAAACTGGAAGATCAGGGAATGAAGGAGACGTTTGCAAAATCATCGACTGAGGCAGTTTCTTAGCAACCGCTATTAGAGGGCTCCGTGGTAGTTAAAAAAAGATCTGCTCTCTTGAAAATGGAGCCGTGGATGGTGGAGCCAGCTCCCCTCCATTGTCACTGCTCTGTGCAATGGAGGAAATACCCAGGAAAATAGCAAAACGGTCTGTAGCCCTCTCCTTCAAAACAAGTGGCCAAGGCATTCTACCTGGGGACAGGAGCAGGTCCCAAAACTCCACCAAGTCACTGCTGATATTCATGATGCCGAGACTGGGCATACCACACAGCAGCCCTTACTGGACCAACGTCCCTTCCTGTGTCCCTGCACTTCATCATAGGATTACCCAGAGTTCAAGAGAAGGTGGTGTCTCTCATAGATCTAGGTCTGAGTGGTACTTACAGTCACAGCATGGCCCCCTCCATGGCCTGCTGCCAACTCAGGGGTGTGTGTGTGTGTGAGTGTGTATATGTGTATGTGAGTGTGTGTATATGTGTATGAGAGTGTGGGAGAGTGTATGTGACTGTGTATGTATGTGTGTGAGTGTGTGAGTGTAAGTGTATGAATGTGTGAGGGAGTGTGTGTGTAAGTGTGTGCATGTGTGTTTGTGAGTTTGTGTATGTATGTGTGTATGAGTGTGTGTATATGTGTGTATATGAGTTTTAGGAAGAGAGTCTGGAACATTCCTCGGGTTTTCAGATGAGTGTGAAGTCACTCTTCCTTCCCTTTATCTTGGCGCATACCATGTGCGATGTGTGTGCCGTGTACACAGCTACCCAGTCAGGGGTAAGGAGCTCTCTGCATATGGCCTCCTTCTGCAGGAGGCAGGCACTGACCTCTTCCCTGTGTGTTGTTTCCTTACTGGAAACCCAGATTTGCCCCTCCTAGGATCTGCAGGACTCACCAGGACTCCAGGACGGGGACCCAGCACCTCACACCCCTCACTGTAATGCACTAAGGTGTGAAAGTGGTGAATAATACGTGGATTGTTGGTCCCAGGGGACTTTTTGTTATTTAGCTGGAATGGAAGCTGCTTCCTAGAAACATACTGTCAAAGATCTTGAGACTTTATTTCCCAACAGGAAGAGGAAGCTCAGCGGTTCCTGTGTCACTATCCTGTGTCCTATCCTGCTTTGTGGGCTGGGGTTTGTGGAGGGGAGCTCTACTATGCCTCCCATCCTGCTGCCCTGTCTCACTCCCCTGTTGTCTCATCTACATCATGCAGCTGGAGACACCTGACTCCCGACATGTGTGGACAAATCAGGTCACATGTGGGGGTGTCTCTGTAGAACCAGGCCCAACATGGGGGCTTGTCTCCATTCCCAGCTTCCACAATGCATCTCGGGTGACCCGGCTGGGAGGCTGGCTTTTGCACAGGCTGTCGTTTTGCTTGTCTGAATGAAGACTCAGCCTGATATTTTCCATCCTATGAGGAACTCCCCCCTCCTCAGCCAGAATAACATGGTTTCTTTTGGTTAGGGTGTGGCCTCTCTCTTGGCAGAAGGTACTGAGGGACAAACAGCACAAAATATTCACCTCCCTCTAGTGTCCATGTCCAGCTTCCCCACCCCCACCCCTGACTGCCATGTCTGCAATGCCTCCTGGAGGGGACAACAGGCAGATTCTTGTTTCACGTGGCCTTCATTTTCCAAGGAGTGGGTGGGTGAATTTCAGCTCTGAGTATTCCAAGTCACAAAGCTGCTGGGGGAAGGAAGTTTCTCTTATAATGGACTTCCATGTTTTGACAGTTTAATGGCCTAGCAATTGGATTGGAAGCTAGAAATAAAGTTGGCTTGGCCTGGATGGCTAAGCAATGCTCTCTGGCTTCTACCACAGCCCTGGAATGCCCAGCCTGGGTCACCTCACCTGGGACCTGTGGCATCCGCTCAAGGGGCTCATCCCGGCCTCTGCCATCTGCTCTGCACACAGCTCTGCAACCCTGCTTCTGAACTGAATTCATTCCACCCTCAAGAGGAGGAACTTGGAGGGAAAAAGATATTGATGGAAATCCCCCAGCCGCAGCTTCCTTAACATGTAATCAAGTTACCGTTCATATTTCCAAATAAAGTTGAGCAGCTGAACCAGAAGATCTCATTTGGGAACAGAACGTAAATTTAAACACCTCCTGCCTCTCAGTTTTAGACTTTCAAATAACCAAGCCTAGGGATATTGGTTTGGACAGGTTCTCTCTCTCTCTCTTTCTCTCTCTCTCTCTCTCTCTCTCTCTTTCTCTCTCTCTCTCTGGCACTGTTAATTGGCAGCTTGGATGGATTGTGCCAAGCATGCCAAGTTCCTAGCTGGTCGTTCATGATTTGAAAGCATTCAGAAGAAGGTCAGAACTATCTGAGCCACCCCGAGGGGGTCTGGCCAGCACTTTACAGGACACATGCCATCAAAATGCCTCAGGAGGGACAGGGCAGCTCACTTACAGGTGGGTGACTAGCCATGGTAAGCTACCTGCAGGGAGGTGGGGGTGCAGTGTGTAAGGAGGAGGGTTAGTAAGTGACGCAAGAGAAATTTCCTTGACTGTCCAGAGCCATTAGGCCAGAACACCGTGTGAATCATGGGCGTTGGGCATTGATATCCCTATGCCTGCCAGCTGCCTACCCCCAAAAGCCAGGACCTGGATAAACAGAATTAGGAGGAAAAGTTTCTGAGCTGAAGTTGTCTGTGAATATCCTACAAGGGATGACCGAATGGTGGGGAGAAGTGTGTATGTGCGTGAGTGTGTACATATATGAGTGCATGTGAGTGAGTGTATATTGCGAGTGTGAGTTTCCAGTGTTTGTGTGTGTGCATATGTGAGTGTGTGTATGTGTGTGCCTCAGATGTGAGTGTGCATGAGTGTATAAGTGTGTGTGTGTGTGTCTCCATCCTGAAAAAGTCACCTGCTGGGCTGTAGTGGCTGCAAAGCAGGGTCCCAGAGGCAGGGGTGGGGTAGAGGGTGGGTGGGTGGAGGGGGACAGGATGGGTGGTGGTGAGAGATGGGCAAGTTGAATTGTTTGGGGACTTTCACCAGCCACTGCTTTTACCCATTCTGCCCTGGGTGGTGTCTCTACCGGTAGTTCTACAGCCCTGGTTGTGAGCAAGGAAAGTTCCTTGGCTTGACTTTGGTGTCTCCAAGTCCAGTTCTGTTTCTGGAGCTGTGGCATGGAGTGAGAACCTTGGCCTCTCTGAGCTGCTGTCTCCCTGGGAACAAGATGGCCAGGTGTAATGCCTTTTGCCAGTCAGGGAGGGCTCCAAGCTCCCAGCAAAGCATACTATAGGTACTGGCTGTTAGGACTATCCTTGAAACAGGCAGAGACCATATGGAACTATGTTTGTGCTGACTTAAGGATTGTAAAGGGCCACAGCTCTCTCCCTGGAGCACTGTGGCCAGTAGCAGAGGAACACCACTTCTCCAGGTGCTTAGCCTGAGGCTATGAATGTTACCTTCCTCAGCAGAAGGGCCCACAGATATGGCCAGCTAAGGACTTTGACTCTGGGTTACCTAGGAGGTTCCAGAAGCCACCACAGGGCTCCTCTGTAAGAAGGAAGAGATTTGGTGACGGGGGAACAGGCCACACAGTGATGGTGTGGAAAGTGGCTGGGCAATGCTGGGCCACAGGCCTGGAGAGGCAGGAAGGGACTGAATGCAGGTGCTTCTGGGAACTGGGGAGAATAGGAATATGGTGGCCCCTTGGATCGTCCTTAGGGGTCTAGCCTGCTAGAGCCATCCTTCTGACCCATCAGACCTGACCTCAGACTTCTGACCTTCAGGAATGTCAGAAGAGTGAGTGTGAATTGTTCAAAGCCATGCAGAACTCACACAGAGAGGGAAGGGAAGCAACACAGGAGGCTGCCTTCTGAACCTCAGAGACTTAAGGGCCCACATATACTCTGGACACTGGGTAGGTCATCCCAGGCTCACTGAAGCTAGAGGAGGACATGCTGTGGGATTGGGAGGACTCAGACTCTGCCCACCCCCACCCAGTGTCCAGGCTGAGGCTCTATGTCCCTAGGGTCGCAAATATTCCTCAAAAGACAATTGCTTGTTTCCTTGCTGTGAAAAAATACCAGTCAGAGAGGAAGAGAGGTTTGTTTTGATTCATGGTCTCTTGGGGGTACCACAGTCTATCACAGCGAGAAAGGCATGATGGGACAGCTCCACCTATAGTAGTGGACCAGGAAACAGAATGGGTTCAGAGGCAGGGCTTGTATGAGCCGCAAAGTTTCAGCCCACTGCCACCCACTTGAGCAAGCCAGGTTCCACCTCTGAAACTTAAGTCTCCACAGCCCCAAGGTGCTACAGTCAGGGAACAAGTACTACAATCATGAGCCAGTGTGGAAGACATTTGGGGTTCAAACAGTAACGGGGTAATGCACACAAGGCCACTCAGCTAACTGGAGATGTCAGGTGGGCTTCCAGGCACAGGTGCTGCTGGTTAGAGAAGTACATGGAAAATGTTCTCTGGATCTGGATGTAGCTCAGTCGACACAATGTGTCTAACCAGCATACATGAAGTCCTGGGATCCATTCCCAGCAGTGTAGAAACTGGGTATGGTTGCTCACCCCTGGAATTCTAGCGCACTCTAGAGGCTGAGGCAGGAAGTTCAGGAGTTGAAGGTCATCCTTGCTCCATGGTGAGGGCTGGCTACATGATACCACATGTGAAAACTAGCCAATGCTTCTCTGGAAATAAAACCCCGAAGTGTCACTGTTTCTAGCCTTCAGGAAGGCCAGTGTGACATCTTAGCAGATAGCAGAGCTTATGATGTAGGTTTGATCATCTGAGTTTGATACTCCCCCCCCCATACACACACATCTCACAAATGCAACACATATGCACACACCACACACACACACACACACACACACACACACACACACACCACATACACATGAACACATGAAGCTGGAAGAAGAGAACCGACTTCATAAAGTTGTCCTCTGACCTCCTGAGCCACACCTTTGTGCATGGATGCACACACACACACACACACACACACACACACACAGTGATAATAATTCTAAAAAGTAAAACTCTCAAGGAACTGAGACTTGAAGTGTTAATAACCTGGCTGCACTCTCAGCTGTTCATGAAGTTAAGGATCACCATTGAGGGGCCGAGTGGGCTGCTCAGCTGCTAATATGCTGGCCATTCAACAGGAGGGACAAAGCTTAATGCCAGCATCCTTGTAAAAATCTGGATGTGGCAGCAGATACCCATAACCACAGTGATATATATGTGTATGTCAGGGGGCACGGTGGAGACAGGAAGATCCCTGGGCCTCACTGACTAGTCATCTTAGCCTAATTGATGAGGTTCTGGTTCAGCGGGAGACCCTGTCTCAAAACATACAGTAGAGAGTGAATGAAGAAGGTATCTGGCTCCAACCTGTAGCCTCTACCCACACATGCACAAATGTGCACACACAGGAAGACATATATACATATACCACACATACACATACACACACACTACATACCACATACACCATATACCACACACACCACACATATAACACACACACACACACACACACACATACACACACACACACACACACACACACACACAAATCATCATCTATTCCATGGAACAAAAGTAGCCTCTTTATCCTTTCTAGAGTCCACACATACTTGCCAGCCAGCTGTGGGGCCCTGCCTCACCAACACTCCTGATTTCCAGCTGTTTAAATGTAAGCTCCTGATAGATGGAATGAGATAGTGTATTTAAGCTATTCAAATATTATCCGATTATTTAGAAACATTTATAGGGGCTAATTACAAGTAACAGTTGATCAGAAATGTAACAGCTATAAAATTAATCCTTAATAGCCGCAGCTCTGACAAGTGGCTGATATTTATTTAACATGTATTAAAAGCTTTTTAAATTTGCATTAAGAGAGCCCGGAGCTTAGTGAGATCCCTGGGGACACTGACTGAGATAAAGTGGCTGTCACCTCTGGCCCTCTGCAGTGGAATGAGGCCAGGTCAGTAGAGGCTAATTTTTATTGACTTCATCTTTGAGGAGAAGCATTGAGCAAGTTAACGAGGAGAGAGGGGGGAAGGGAAGAAAGGTAACCACACACATACACAATACACACACACACACACACACACACACACACACATACACACACACACACATATACACACACACACATACACACACACACACACACACACACACACACACACACACACACACACACACACACACACACACACACACGGCAGCAGGGAGAGGAGAGAGAGGCACCAGGGACTAGTGGAGTTGAGACAGTCTCTGCCGGTGTGTGTGACTTCCATAGAAAACCACTGCCCAGCCTGGCCTCCTCTTCCAAAGTAGGAGGAAGCAGGTTATGCTTAGGCCCCAACATCCAGAATACTCATAGACTTTCTCCAAAATAATAATGTCCACGAGAACCAACCTCCCAGTGAGGGGCCTGAGCAGGGCAGCATTTGCCCTGGGGCCTCCTGTTGAGCTCCTCTTCCTCCACCTCCTCCTCTTCCTCCTCCCCCTCCTTCTCCTCCGTTTCCTCTCAAGGAGCCCACACAGGCTGGTCCTGTGGACTCTCACATGGCTGTGGACTTTCTCAGAGTCACCTAGGAGACACAGCTGTGAGAGCATCTGTGAAGGCATTTTCAGAGAAGATTAATCGAGAAAGGGACATCCACACTGGCTGTGGGTGGGACCGTTCCATGGGCTGTCCTGGACTGGGTAAGAAGGGGTACTGAGTGAGTGGGGTACCAGCACCGTGGTCTCTGAGTCCTGACTGTGAGTGCAGTGTGACCAGCTGAGCAAACTCCTGCCAACGTGACTTCCATGCCATGTACCCTCAGAACTGTGAGCCAAATGAACTCTTCTCCCTTCCAGTTGCTTACTCTCAGGCATTGGGTCACAATAATAAGAGATGACATCACACATCAAGCAGTGCAGGATGAGTTGCACCAGGAGCAAAGGCCATCTCTCCGCCACTTCTCCTTGTTTCCCAGGACACCCCAGATACCTGATATGGAGGAGCCAAGGCACAGCTCAGCCATGAGGAGATGGTCAACATGCACAGATCTGAAGCTGGGCTCCTAGGATAAAGCTGTTGACTTCAGATGCACAGGGTGGGATGCTATAACCTATATCCTGGGCCAGGGTGTGAGGAGGGACTTGTGATGACTAATCACAGCCATCAGCTTGATGGCATTTGGATGCTGGGCACTGCCGTGAAGGATTTTCTTGATCACAGTATTTGAATATGGGAAGACCTACCCTCAGTATAGGTGGCACCTCTGGCAGCAGCCAAGAGGAAGGAAGAAAGAAGGAAACTGCTCTTTGCCTGTTTGCCCTCCATTCTCGATAGCAAATCCATCTATCCTGCTGCATCAGCTTTCTTCCGCTGACATAAGAACCAACGTCTTCAGAACTCCAGTGTCCAGAATCCTCCAGGCCTTTAGCACCAGCCTCACGGACTGAACAACTACTGCTTCTCTGCCTTTCCAGAGACAGCCACTGTGGGACTACCCTGGGACAAATCTCATAAGCCAATCTAATAACATCCCGTTAGTGTGTGCATGTGTGTGTCCATGTGTGCATGTGTGTGCATGTGTATGTGAATGTCCATGTGCATGTATATGTGTGTGTGTGTATGTGTATGTGCATGTATATGTATGTGCATGTATATATGTATGTGTGTATGCATGTGTGTGCATGCATGTGTAAGTGTGTGTATACATGCATGTGCATGTATGTCCATGCATATGTGTGTATGTGCTCGTGCATGTGTGAGTGTGTCCATGTGTGAGTCTGTGCATGCTTGTGTGTGTGCATGTGTATGTCCATGTATGCATGTGTATGTACTGTCTCTGTGTGTATATGTGTGCACATGTGTTTATATGCATGCTCATGTGTGTGTCCTTGTGTGTGTGCATGTGTGCATGCATGTGTGTGTATAAAGTATATCTGTCTGTTCCTAATAGAACCCTGACTGGTGCAAAGCTGCAGGTGTTCTGCTCTGGCCTGCCACTTTCAACCAGAGGCAGGGCAGAGACACAGAGGGGCTGCACTGAGACCATTGTTGGCCCTGGAAGCACATTTCCACTCTGGTTTACCTGGAGTTTAGCAAGAAGCGCTGATGTGAGAGGGGCCTGAGCCCTGCACAGCCTCCTGGGAGTCTGGGAGAGGAGGGCCCCTGCCACCACTTGCTTCTCCACAGAATGAGGTTTCAGGGACAGTGAGATGTGAGCTGGTCCAGGCTCCACAGGCTGGCTCTTTTATACTTTATACAAATGCAGGTAGACCCACTTGCTTCAAAAGTAAGGCATGGCCACTGCACCCTCTGCTGAGACCCTGTTGGCCCCACCCTGCTCAGCCTCTCCTGTCCTTGGCTTGCCACACTTACAGTGAGGACCTCTTTGGTGTGTGATGACTGCTACATCCCTCTGGACAAAAGACTGAATAGAGAGAGATTCACATCCACGCTGGGCCCCTGTGCCAGCCGGTCTTTACAGCTAGCTGTACAGTGTGGCCAGGCCTCCTCCTGTCTCTAGCCTGTAGAGAACACCCTACAAGAGAATAGACTTTCTGGGCCACTTCTTGGCCATCTAGAGGCAGGGCGGCTGATACCTGTCACCTCTGGTTGGGGATATCTCTTCAAGTCACTCACAGTGTGTCATTTGAGTGGGCAAGGGCCACTCAAACTGTGAACAATGTATTGATGCCTCTGAAGCAGGCTCCACCAAGTGACTCTTGCAGGCCCACGGCTAAGGGGCAGGTTGTGTGCAAGCTGTGATATTTGATAGCCATCTCTGCCTCAAGCTTTCCCAGAGCCTGAGACCGGAAACTCCCCGTGGTCACCTAGATTTTAGGCATTACCACATCCGGTAGAGACCCCCTACTCTCCTTCTCTTGTTCTGAGTGACACACCCAGAGTAGCATGGACTCCAGTGCCCAGCATCCTGACCATATCTGGTCTCCATCCAAGAGCTGGTCCAGTGTGTGAGGCTTTAATGCTGTGGCCGGCCACGGTGGAGCCTGCTTGGGGAAGCGTTTCTATTCTCACCTAAGTACACTCACTTGAGCAGGCAGCTCAGTAACGGTTCTAAGTCTCTGACGGTAAATTGATGATGGAAATCTAAAACATTAATGTATTCTAATTGAATATTCTCCAATAAATTATCCGAGCACTTGCAGCAATTTGATTTTACTGTCATTTCATAAGGAACTCTCTGCTGTATCAATATAGCCAGTAGGGCAGTCAAGAGAGGGAACATTTTCTGCGCAGACAAGGGACAGTGAGTACAAAGGCCCACTTAGTTCTTTCTCAGGACTGATTAAATCACAAAATACAGGGCAGCTGAGGTGGGGGACGCTGCTTTCGCTGTCTCCCCGAGGCTGCAGCGGGGACAGCAGAACCAGGACACTGTAAATTATAGGGATGTTTCTGGGGGGTGTCCTGTCCTGTCTGCCCGGCTGCTCTTTCAGAATGACATCATCTCTTCCTCACCATGGGGCTAGGAAGGAACCTGTAGCAGGAGATATTTCTCATGGTGTGTGAAAAGGTACACACCATGAGAATGTCAGTTTCCCTGGGAAGGGCTGCTTCCTTCCGGGCTGAGCTGTATCCCAGGGGATTGCAATTTCAGCCATTTTTGCAGTGGGCCCCTCCTGCTGAGTGACAGTTACAGTCACAGTGACAGTTCAGCTCTGTGGGGAAGGAAAAAACCCAGTACAGGCTTGCTCCGGGGACACTCTGGCTTACCCTTCATTCCATCTCTCGGAGGTCTAGTCTGCAGGTTCTGTCTGGGGGAGAGATGCAGCCTACATTTCTGTCTACACTGCAGGTCCACCTTCCATCCTCCCTGACAGCCTGACTTCTAGAGTCGTGGTCCTCAGCCTTTCCAACGTCGTGGCCCCTTGAACACAGTTCCTCACGCTGCAGTGACCCCAACCATAAGATTACTTCGTGGCTACTTCATAGCTGTAATTATGCTACTGTTACGAATCATAATGTTAACATCTGATCTATGTAGGGTGGCTGATATTTGGGGGTCTAGACCCACAGGTTGAGAACTGGCACTCTCAAGATTCCTGCAATGCAAAGGTCACCATACTTTCTGCCTACTATGGGACGAGCAAGTGGTTCTTCTTAGTAATCTGTGTGAGTGTTAGTACCTTACTTATTCTCCTCCTTTGGACCAAACCCCTGACAGAAGCATCTATTTTGGCTCATGGTGTGAGAGGGGCCACCCACCAGGGCAGGGAAGGTATGATGCTGGGAACGTGGGGTTGCTTGAGCTCGTCTTAGCAGACTCGGGTGGGCGAGCGAGCAATCGAGCAGGGAATGTTGGGTGTCAGATACCTTTCTCCTTTTATTCAGATCAGGATCCCATGGGTGGTTCTGCCCACATGCAGGGTGGCTCTTCCCACCTCAGCTGGACCTCTATGAAAACACCTCAGAGATGAGTCATGGTGGCCCTGGGTATTTTTAGTCTAATTAAGTTGACAGTGGAGATTAACTATCACAAGTCGACTAGACACACAAACACACCATTTTAAGCCACAACAGTCAGTGAGGTACAGATGACTTGAGCAGGGCCAGGAGAACCCCTGAGGTGACTGCTATCAAATCCCATGTCTTTATCTGCACTCTTCCTAGTGGCAACTAGGGCAGATCACAGGGGTGGGCGGGGCGACCACCGAGGTGGGAGGGCCTGGTCCTGACATCACCTGTTCACCTCATAAGACATCCATTCTGTCTGCAATGTTGGTCTGAGGGCATCCTATCCCTTTAGGAACTAAAGCTGTGCTGAGTTCTGAGAATTGATCAGCACCCCGAAGGGTAGTGATCACTCAGTGGGAACTCGGCTTGTTGGTAATCTAGAAAATAAGCAAGCTAGAAGCCACCTGATACCCACTATGTCTGGGGCTTAGAGCTGAGGCCTTAGTTCTAAGACAAGTTTCCTGAGAACAGTGGAATTGCAAAAGGTACTGAGGGAGGAGGAGTCAGACGCAGACAGGAAGAAGACTGCCCTATTTAAGATGGCTACTTCCTGCTCCTTCTGCTTGTCCAAGACAAAGACTTGGTGGCTTTTTCCTGCTGGAGGGAACTATTTGGTGGGATTTCAGACCTACTGTGGTGAGAACCAGGTTTCCCTTTCTTTGTCTAGATTACCCAATCCCCTGCAGTAGCACAAAACAGTCAATTTTGAGCAGAAAGGGGAACTTGCTGCATCCCTAATCATGCAAAACTTTCCTCTCTGACAAACAAATTCAGGCACCATCTTTGGATCCCCTTTCCATTAGAGAATCTGTGTGCTTTGCTCATGCTTGTACGAGCATTATCTCCCACTACAGGCCTTCCATGCTTTTTTTTTCTGCCTTTACAAAACAAAATGTCTGTCTGTCTATCTATCTACCTATCCTGTATCTACCAACTTATTATCTATCTATCTATCTCTATCTATCTACGTACCTATTTATCTACTTACTATCTATCATCTAGCAATCATCCATCTATCTATCCATCTACCTATCACCTGTCTATCTTCCTACCTACTATCTATCATCTAGCAATCATCCATCTATTTACCCATCTACCCATCATCTATCTACCTACCTACTATCTATCATCTATCAATCATCCATCTATCTACCCATCTACCCATCATCTATCTGTCTATCTACCTACCTACTTATATCTATCCTTGTGTTTGCCCGTGTGAGTTTATGTGTAGCCCTTGTGTACAGGAGCCTGCAGAGATCAGGAGAGGGCATCCAATCCCACAGAACTGGAGTTACAGAAGATTGTGAGCCTCCGTGTGGGTGCTGGGAACTGAATCCTCTGCAAGCCATTGACTCATGGTGTTGACCATTGAGCTTTCTTTCTAGGTCCCTTCCTGCTTTTTTATTCCTAAATTGGCACGTGGGCATATGCGCCTACGCACATGTGCCCACATACCTGCACGTTACAAACGTGAAAATAGAGAAGCAAACACTTGGCTTCTACCTGGTCAAGCTATTGTGGCCATCAGCGTCAGATCAGGTGACCTCTGAAGACTCCCACCAGTGCTACTTATGATCTCTCTGCTGAGACACTGCCTGTGCCACCTTCTGCAGGACGCTGTCCCTGTATGGAGTGGTTTTGTGACAGCTTCCCCCAGTCTTGTCTGTATCTATTTCCAGGGCTCACTTTCTAGCAGGGGCCCGTTTGCATGGCTTCTTGTCTTCTCAAATATCAGTTTCCAAAATTAAATGACTTGTCCCCCAAGAACACTGCGTTTCCTCCTCCTGTCTCCAGTCAATTTGTGCCGCCGCCACGGACAACCTCCCCAGTTAACAAATTCTGAATTTTTATTAGATTCAGCTGTGGAACAGACCTCTTGCTACAAGTCCTGTTTTATCCTCCCCTGAATCTTGCCAGCAGTCAAACTTCATGAGCACGTCAAAGTGGCGAGTGGCTTTTAAAGCTCATGCTGACATCCTGTTAGAAGCTGTCAGCACTGCTGGAGACCTGGAGTCCAATTGGGAGGGACAAGCAGAGGCTGAGGGCCTGTGTTTCTGGACTGCCATGGAAGGGAGAGCTCTCTGCTTCCCTGCCAAATCTCCAAAAGGGAAAGGGGTGCCCCACGCTCTCTAAGCCAGTGCTGGGATTCTAGGCTAGGGGTCGTGTCCAACGTTTTTCACTGTCCCTCTGGGAGCTTTCCAGGGTGGCTCAGAGGCCCTGCATTGCTGTGATGTCACCTGAGATAACTGACCTATAAAGAGAGGCTTATTTTGGTTCCTGATTTCGGAGGTCTCTGTCCAATAGGCTCTGTGATTTGTGCCAATGGTGGCACAAAGTGCAGTATGCTAGAAATTGTTCACTGATACCCTAGTGTGGTATGGACGATGCTGGTGTCACCTGTACACTGTGGCCTTCAAATGCCACCTCTTGAGTGCCTCTCCCTGCCTTCCGTTTCCTAAAGAGCCACTTTCTTTCAACGATGCCAAACTAGGAACCCAGCCATCTACATAGGCGTCTGAGTGCACTTTGCTAATCCACACATCCCCCATCTGAGAAGCAAAGATGGCTGGGACTTATGGGTAATTTTTCCTCAGGACCACGGCCACTCCTGTGCATGGAAGAGAGACTGCGGGCCAGCTCCGCAGGTGCAACCAGGGAGATCATGCCATACTTTGCTATCAGCCTGCACAGCCCAGCGGTCCAGTTGGCGAGAGTCACACTCCCCCCGTGGCCTCACAGTGCTTCGCCACAGACCCGTGTGGCTCAGCCCATGCTTCATCATGGACTGGTGCGACTCAGCTCATGTGGATCATCTCATACTGTGCACCTGCATGGCTCAACCTCCTAGCTGTTCTTGCCAGGCTTTCCTGTCCACACAGCGATCTGTCCCCTGTTGGGTAGAGTGAGCACTTATGAAGAGACACACTATTCCTTCCAAGGAAAAAGCCTGCAATTAACTGGGGTTTGGGAAGAACACTCTGCCTCTGCTTCCACCCACGTTCTCATTTAACATATTTTATCAGAATGAAATGCCTTAATGAGCACGGAACTGCAGCTAATCCCAGCTGAACCTCTGCGTGTGCCAGCTCCGCTGCCCGCCCATCAAGCTGCATTCATGCTCTGGTGTGGGCTCTTGGAGCACTGCCCTGGAACACCGACAGGAAACTCAGGGGCTTCCGGCCGATGAAACACCAGAGTACACGCGGAGTAACTGTCTGCGCTCTGCGAGAGTCAGGAACAGAAACATGGTGTGGGTGCAGCTGTGGGAATGATGTAGTGTGTGTGTGTGCATGGAGTGGGCTGGCGTGCACATATATGTGTACAAGGTGGGCTTGTGTATGCATGTGTCTGAAATGGCTGGTGTGTAGGGGCCATACATTATGTATGTATAAGGTGTGCTTGTTTACATATATATATATATGTATGTGTGTGTTGTGTAGGAAGTGGGAATGTATGCATTAATTAAGTTTATGTATATGTGCATGTGTGCATATGTGAAGTGGGTTGCTATGTGTTCATGTATGCAGGTATGCATGCATGCATGTATGGGGTGGGGTGTATATATGAGGTAGCCTGCTATGTACACAATCCAAACGTGGTTCCTTTACTCTCCTCCCAGGTCTAGACACTCAGATTCCCAGCCTCACGAGCTGGTGCTGCCTGGCTTGTAGCTCCTGCTGCCTCCTGTTGTCTCCAGACAGACTTCGCCATGTTTAAGAGACCAGTAGCCTGTGCTATGCAGCCATCCCTAAAGGAAGGCCATGCACAGACCGCTCCTTCTGACATGCCGTGAGCTCAGAGAGGTCTCCAGTTGACAGTGGATCCAGGCCTCTGCTGTTTGGGAGAAAGTGGCCATCCCGGACCACTGACACATTCATGTGGGTCAGGCATTCCAAGCGTCTTGACTCCAGGCCCAGCAGAGGACAGCAGACAGCATCAATCACCACTGTTCCTCCCCAACCCCAGTGGCCTAAAGGTAGCACTTTCTGGGGGGCAGCTCTGCCCACAAAGGCCTCCTATAGTCTTGTTATGCTTTCCCTGTCTGTAGGTAGTAGGACAGAGACAGAGGGCTTAGGGAAACTGCAGTGTTTCTGAGCTCTGTCCCCATCCTGGAACACACCTTTGGTATGCAAGCAGACCAGAGCCCTCAACACTTGTCACTTACTGACTAGGAGAGTGACTTAGAACAGACCTTCCTGGAGGCTGGGGACGAATCTGATTGGCAGCTGTCAATTAATGTTCTGCTTGCAACTTATTTACAAGAATAACCCCCTCCCCTCCCCCTGCCGCAGCCACATGCTGCCTGGGCCCACTCAGTTCACACCTGTGTGCCAGAGAGCCTTTGAGATTTTGAAACTGGCCTATCTCAGAAAAATGAGCCAGCTCTGAGGAAGAATGGCTGAGCTGAGTGACACAGACCCCCCCCCCCACACACACACACACACACCCGTGCCATCCCAAACCATTTTCCTTTCCACCTGATGAGGCTCAGGAGAGTCTATAGCATTCTGGTGAATCTCTCAGACACTCTGCTGTTCCCATGGCCTCCCCTAGGCTCACGGGAGGCTCGGGTAGATGTTCTGGGCAGGTGCCATGTTCACGTTCATGTTTATAGCTACCTTCCACATGACACACAATGCAATGTTGCAGTCATGGCTGGATGTAACGCCTTCCAAACAAATTGGTGAAAGACTTGGAGAAAACCCTCCAGCCATGAGAGCAGAAGTGATCACCAGAGGCAGCCGCTGTCTGGGGAGGGCTGAGGCTTGTGTACAGCACTGTGGGAGCTGAGGCCCCACAGTGGAGTTTCCATCCTCCACAGCTACCTCTAGGCTCTGACGCTGACTCGCAGGGCAGTTCCAGGGGGTGTGTACACTCAGAAAAGCCTCATGTGGTGAGAGTGTGCACTGAGCCGGGGACATTGCCACCGAGTTTCCCTGGGTGTGTGCTGCATGAACCAGAGTTTCTGCTGTAAAGCCCCTGTCACTCTTGGATAGATTAGGAAACCCGCTGGGGATCATGATAGAGATACAAGATGCTGGAGACTATGGTGATACCGGCACACTAAATACACACCCTGGTCTGCTAGGAAAGGAACAGACAACACACGAAACCATGAGAATGTCTCCTTCTGCATACTCTGGCCACCCATGACCCTTGTAACACCTCAAAATCCTTATTTCCATAGGGATTTTCCATGATCATGTCCTGGAGTTTCATCATGGTGACCATTGTTACAGGTGTGTAAGTGCCCCACATGGAAAAACACAGACAATCAGATCACAGACAGGTGTCAGAAGCCAAAGAGGGCACAACTGGAAATCACACAGGCTTCCACAGACAGGACAGCGGTACGCAAATAATCCCCGGAGGAGTCGCTGTAACCAGAGAGGGCCTGTCAGCCTGGTGGAAGAGCATCACCTTGGATCTGTGATTTCCTGTCTCTTTACAACGGTGCCTCCCACACCTTGAACCTGCCCTGGCTCTGGAGTGCCCAGAAGAGACATCTCCAGACCAGCCTTAAGAACAGCCGAGGCCCACTTACCCTGACAAGCTGCTGAGGGAAGGGTCCACGGGAGTTCTCGGGAACGTTGATGGGTGGGATGACCCAGTCACGCTTCTGTCTCCTCAGCCCACCAGAGCTCTGATGTTGAGGCCATGGCAGCAGTGTGTCATTTGGCGGCTGAGAGGGGTCTAGGGCCACTGTCTGCCCTTTCTGAGAGAGAAGAGTCAGAGAAGCCAGGTTAGGTTTTGTACAAAGACATCTGTTAGGAGGTTCTGTGTTCACCCTACTGGTGTTGAGCATGGAACCCATGGCTTTGGGCTAAGCAACATGATTCAAAAGAAAACTTACAAAGGGAAACTAGCCCCTATATAAAGAGTTTTGGCAAACTAATAATTTCTTTTATAACAAGAAGAGAGCATACATAGATTGTTCATACCCCAATAGGTGCTGAGCATTCACAGCTTGCTACATCTTCCATGAATCAAAAATGTGAATTGGAGCAATATACCCTTTAACTTGTCAATCTGACCAAATGAGGCATACTCATTCCCAACACGGACTGAGACATTTGTTAGTTGTGGGGTGACTGAGGTATGGTATAGGTTTTGTGTAGCAGATTGAGCTCTGAGTGGGTTAAGAGACAAGTGATGTGTTTCCTGTAGTGACTCTGTGGCATTGCAGGATCCCTTTGCTGAGCTCTGGGCCTGGGTGAAGTCATGACAGTCAGAATTCCTCCTCTGGCTTAGCACTGTTCCTGTGGACAGACAGACTTAGAGTTGGCTATGTAGACAGACAGCCTTGGAGTCAGCCCTGTGGACAGACACCTTTATATATTGTAGCCCCATCTGGCTTGGAACTCAGTTGAACCTACAAGGCCCTTGCCTCAGTCTCCCAAGTACTGGCTCTCACTTCTGGGGCCCTGAACCTTGTGGAGTGGCATTCCCATTGCCTGAGTTCACCTGGGGTGTGCAGTGGGGTGGAGATGCTGCACATTTCTGTGAAGGAGGTGAACACCGAGGTTTGTCTCCCTGGCCCTGACTGTCTTTTAAACGTGCTGGGAGAGGACAGGGCTTGAGTTCCAGGCTGGCACCACTCCTGTGCCTATACACCAAGGGCCTTGTTAGAAACACTCGTTCCTTAGCCCCAGGCCAGCTCAGGTGTGTGTGTGGGGCGTCTCTGTCTAGTGAGTTTTGGGGTAAAGGACATTACTGGTTTTCAGACATGTGTACCCACTGCAAAGTTCATGAACGCCAGATGCCAGGCTCACCTGTCCCAGGTACCTACTCTGGAGGAAGGGATTTTTTTTTTCAGCATTAGGCACAACTCCAGGCCTTATGAATGCTAAGCAAGGGACCCCACACTGATCTCTGACTTTCTCCTTGTTCCCCCCAATTTCTCTCTCTCTCTCTCTCTTTCTCTCCTTCCTTCCTTCCTTCCTTCCTTCCTTCCTTCCTTCCTTCCTTCCTTCCTTCCTTCCTTCCTTCCTCTCTCTCTCTCTCTCTCTCTCTCTCTCTTATTTAATTTTAAGATAGAGACTGTATAGCACAGCCAGGCTTTGGACTAATGATCTTCCTGCCTCTGCCCCTCGAATAGCTGGACTCACAAGCTTGTAGCCACCAGACTCCGTAGACGACCTGTTCTCACTCAGAGCACATCTACTGAGGTGGCCGGCCTCTGGGAGGGGATTCCGCTTGTCCCCAGTGCTTCTAGTGTCGTGAGGCAGAGCCCACCAGGCTGTCTCAGCCAGAGGCACCTCTTCAATGGCCGCTTCTGCTGAGGCCTCTAATTGCAGACTGGAAACTCCAAGCGCCTCTCACACATCCGCTTAAAAACCCGCCTTTATCTTCATTTGCTCAGAAAAGAGCTTGCACGGCGTTAATTTCCCAAGTGTTGTTTAAATAAATTGCACATATTTGCTACTGTTTTAAAGCTGTGAGACAAATGTAATAACAAATCTGGTGAAAGTCAATGCCAGACCTGCGCAGGCTTCTGCCTTGGAAGAAGCACTCACCGCTCCGAGAGAAAATCGTCCAAGGCAATTAGCGGCCAGCCTGGCAGGAAAGGCACGTCCTCCCCAACACATGAGCATCCGGGCCCTTTCTGAACATGGCACAGGAACATGGATGCACAGATCTGCTTGTTTTGAATGATGCTTCCACTTCCCCTCAGCAATTCTCCCTAACAGCGGACACCAGCTGATTCTCTTCTCTGTGTTTCTGAGCGATGGTGACTGTGCAGCGGGTAAGGGGAGGTGAGCTTCACTACTGTTTCTAAGCATTGCAGAGCACATCCATATCTGTGTGGCACTCTGCATGTGTGCGTGTGACTGGCACACACACAGAGGGAGATATGTGTACACGTGAACACATGCCTGGACTTCTCTGTGGCCTGCTCCTTGCTGGGTTTTTGCATCTCGGTGTCTTGAGAGTCTCTGGACATGCTGCCAATATTTTCCTCTTCCTCCTCCTCCTCCCCCCTCTCTCTCTTTTGCTCTCTCTCTCTTTCTCTCTCTCTCTCTCTCTCTTGCTCTCACTCTCGCTCTCCCTCTTGCTCTGGCTCAGCTGCTGAGAGCCTTGCTTGCACCCTTTGTGTCTGCTGCCTGGGCATTGCATATACAGCTTCAAGAGGAAAAAGCCTCACCATGCCCCTCGCTGCTGGACCTTAGGGTAGCTGCCCAGAAGGTGGGCAGGCGATAGAAGGAGAAAAATCTGGCCTGTAGCATCCCAGAACCTGGGTCTGTTT
Source organism: Mus musculus (assembly GCF_000001635.26). Classification (NCBI taxonomy): domain Eukaryota; kingdom Metazoa; phylum Chordata; class Mammalia; order Rodentia; family Muridae; genus Mus; species Mus musculus. Next base: position 179,794,925 of record NC_000068.7, on the reverse strand, counting down.
TCCCCTAAAACAGTGGTTCTCAACCCACCAGGGGTTGTAGATCAGATATTCTACATATCAGATATTTACATTATAATTCATATCAGTAGCAACATTACAGTTATGAAGTAGCAATGAAATAATTCTATGGTTGGGGGACACCACAACATGAAGAAGTGTTTTAAAGGGTTGGCAGCATTAGGAAAGCTGAGGATCACTGCACTAGTTACAGATAGCCCTGCCCTATCTGCCTTAGGTGAGTCTGTGAGGAGTTCACTTTAATTGGAACCCTCTCCTCACTCCTTAATCCCAGGTTCTAGGATCCATCTGTGCTTTGGGCTGACTTAAGGCAGTAGATTATAAGGATCCAGGCCAGCCTAGGACCACGTGTCTCCAAGGCACCAGCTGTTCAGCTGTCAGACTCACAGCCCTAAATCTGTTTGATTCCCCTTCTCTCTCCTGCCTCCCTCTTCTCTCTTTCCTTGAGCTGGGATCTTACATAGCCCAGGCTGGCCTTGAACTTGTAACCCTCCAGCTTCTGCCTCCAAAGTGCTGGGATCACAGGTGCTTTTCCACCTCACTTCCCTTGCCCTCAGTGGGCAGTAAGTCACCCCACATCCCTGTCCCTGTGCCCGGGGCTCTGTCCCACCCAGGCCTTACTTGGCCTGTAGGTGAGAGTTGTTGTCTGAGCAGGACCTTGAGGGTAATTGGCTGTGGCTTCTCAGTGAGGTCTCCAGGGCTGCTCCGCATTAGCAAGAAGCTGAGTCAGCTCCCTGCAGGCTCCATTTCCACGTGGGGGATGAATAATTCAACACTGATCTGGGACAGATTTTTAAATAACCATGTTTTTTTGGAGACAGGGTCTTACTATATTGCCCAACTGGCCTGGGGCTTGCTATATAGACCAGTTTGGCCTCGAACTCACAGAGATCTGTTAGTTTCTGCCTCCTGAGGTCAGGGACTAAAAGTATGTGCTGCCACGCCCCGCTTATCATACTTTATTTTAAAGATAATAAATCAGAGTTAGAAATTTTCTCATTGTTCCCTGATGTCCAGCCCGCTTATCTTTTATAAGGAGTCATGCAGGGCCTGGGCTTTAAAGTCAAATGTTTAAATGTAAAACAGCAGGTGTGGTCACACAGTGTCCTGTGAGTGACAGCGTGCCTGGGAGCAGAAACTCCTCAACACCTGTCCCAGGTGTGTGTGGGACTGCCCTAACTGTCTTGGTTTGCGACGGGAGAGATCTGGTTTGCAGTGGGCTGGAACCAGTTTGTAGTGGGTGAGAACTGGTTTACAGGTCGAAGTTGATCAATATTTTCTAATTTCTCTGTGACGGCAGGGCTGAGAAACTCTGGACTCGGCACGGCAGGTTCCCCACTGCTGGGATGGATCTCGCAAGGTGGTACACTCTCAGTGCAGGGGCACGGATGAGACCTAGAAAATGGACCATCCTTACCTGCTTCCCACAGCTGTGGGGGGATGGGCAGTCAGTGCTGGGTTGCCCTCACTGAGTTCCTGCACGCTTGTACAAAGTCCCTCAAGGGACAGAGTTTCCCATTGCTGCCCAGAGCAGGGAAATGGGATTGCTTTAAGATTCCCAGATGCCAGCTCTGTAACACTGGATGGTTGGACGAACTGACGTTGGAGATGGGGTGAACTAGCGCATGACCATAATGCTCACCTAGCTCCCCAGTCAGCGGGTCTGGTGAGCATGCTGGCTGTCTCTTTAGTACCTTAAATTCCTCCCAATTTTGAGAAAAGGGTATATGTGTGAGTCTTCCTGACTCAATAAAAGCAGCTTATACAAGCTGGCGCATCAATTCCCGAGGGACACACAACAGGGCCCTGGGACAAAGTCTCTCAGTCAAGGTGTGACACTGCCAACTTGCTCGTGAGAAGCAGTTGTCGGCTTCTATTACCCAAGGATGTGACTCTTTGGGAAGTCTCTGGTTGGCAGCACAGCCCTGTGAACCCCTAAGGTTGGCACGTGGTTTCCATACGCAGTGTGCAGTCCTTATTTGCATAAGCCTCCTAGGACTAAGTGGCTGGACACAGGGTAAAGAGTGTGTGTGGGGGCAAAGGAGTGGGGGTGTTTCGTGGCCCTCTTTTCTTCCTCTAGTTCTGACCAGAAAACTGCATCAGGAAAGAAATAGTAAACCTTGGTGATAGTGGCAAAGTGGGGATCTGCATTCTTGTATTTGTGCAAGCACCCCCAGGGCCAAGGCAGAGGAGGAAGTCTGTGACGGGGAGCATGGAATCTCAGCTATGTGCTAAGCTGAGGCAGAGGATTGAATGCTCAAGGGCTGCCTGTGCGATTAGTGAAGTCCTGGCACAAGAGAGAAAGCGAAAAGAGGTGTTGGAATGTAGCTCCTGGTAGAGTGCTTTCCCAGTGCACACAAGGCCCCAGCTTTGATCCATACCACAAAAGTAATAAAATTAAATGGAGGTGGCGAAGGCGGGGGACATCTGCAGGCATCTGTGGTGAGCAGCGAAAGCTGAGTGACAAAGCTGACTGACGGGAGAGACCTGCCTGAGATCAGAGAGTTTCTTTCCAGGGAAAGAGACTCAGCCATAGCCATGGAAAGGGTGTGAGCAGGTAAAGCACTTTCTGCATAACAATAGGAGGCCCGAGATAAATCCCTAGGACCCACGTAAAGATGGAAGAAGAAAACTTGTTCCACAAAGTTGTCCCGTGACCTCCACGTGCACACAGTGGCATGCACCTACCAATACACACACATACACACACATACATGCACACACACATACATGCACACACACTCACATACACACACACACACACGTGCGCACACACACACACTCACATGCACATGCATACACATACAAATATAACACACACATACTCATATGCACATGCATATACACAGACACATACATACATGCACACTCATGTGCACACACACACACATACACATACACATACTCACGTACACACACACATATACACTACCAGGTAAAATTATAATTATTTAAAAAAACCCTGCCAGGCATCTAATCTACCAGTGTGTGTTGCCTTCCACCACTGCAGGGTGCCGGGGTGGGGGTGGGGGGTGGGGGTGGAGGAACCACAGCAGCTCCATGGCCTCATCATATGGCCTCTGCTAAATGGTGGCTAAAGATTGGACACAGCCAACTCGTAATTTCTAGGTGTGTGTGTGTGTGTGTGTGTGTGTGTGTTTGTGTGTGAGGTAGAATCATGTGGACTTCCTATGACGCTCCTGCTAGCCAGCCTTTCCCCTGGGATCACCACCAGACCCAGCCCTTCAATCTATGGCCCAGTAAAGTCATGTGGCAACTGGAGGATTTTATACACTTTCAACTGTATGTTGAAGGGGAAGAGTCTAGTTGCTGCCCCAGGCAGATGGTGTTCCCAGCAGAGAAGGTTCTGGAATCTTCAAAGCCTACCTCCTTTCCTGGCCTCTCCCAGCATCCAGCAGTCAACAGCTGACTAGATAGCATCTTCCTCCTCTTTCCTTCCTCCCAGTAGCCTTTGCTGCCACACAGGCTCCAGCTGCCAATGGCTACAGCTCTGTATGTAGCTGGGTAATCAGAGTCACTGGAATTGTAGCCTGATGGCCTGGGTGGCTTCCTCCAACACAGAGGTGAATATGGAGCTAACATAGGCCACGTAGATAATTTGTGTTTTAAAGTCTAGCATTCTGAGGTTGCTAACTGGGCACAGATCTGCAGTCAAAATGGAGTGCTATTGCTGAATCATGAATGAACTTGACTCACACTGATGAAACATGGCCCCCAAATAATCTATTGATAGCTGTCTTCCATTTCTCTGTCTTGCAGTGTGTGTGTGTGTTTGTAAACCTTTGTTGTTGTGGTTTTCCCAGAGCTCTAGATTCAACATGTTTCGATATAGAAGTGATGTGGGTCCCTCACTACTGTTATGCCTAGCATTGCTTTTAACTGAGGCTAATTAGAGTATGAGGCTCCTTCTCCCTCCTCCCTCCTCCCTCCTCCCTCCTCCCTCCTCTCCTTTCCCTCTCACCCTCCTGGAGGAACACTGAGCTCTGTGCGTTCATTCCTTTGCCTCTCCCTTTTCAGTGTAACTGGGAAAGGGTCCATTTTGTTTGTCTGCAAGAATACACATTTAAAATATTTAGCTAGGCTTCTGTCTGCAGCCGTCTAGCTGGTTTCCATAGTAGCCAAGGAACAGCTAAGGCAGAATAAACTGGCATTTAACAAACATGAAATAAAACAACTGAAAGATAGCCACACTCACAAACAGAGCATGGAGCAATCACACACACACACTTTTGTATGAGTTCGCTCTGCAAAGGCCCCAGGTGGGTGATGGATGCTGTCCTTGCTAGGAGCTGGATGCTACTTTGTTTATCAGAACTAAGTTCAGTTATATTGTTGGCCAAGCTGGGAGATGCTGGAATTCCACTGAGATGCATGTGGGAAGGCAGATTATTTTGTCATGGCCCCTATCTGGAAGGACAGCTTGGACTTGAACCTTCTGTGTGAACCACCTACTGTGTGCAGAGTATTGACTGCAGCAGATTTTCATTTACTCATGAACACAACGTTGAACTGTGGAATCTGGTGCTGCCTGAGGCCTGGCATTAAAGCCCAGACTATGTCCCCAAGATGCAGCTCTTAGTTCTCTGCTCCTTCTTTTGAAGATGATGGCTGATGCAGAGGGTAGAAGTTACCATTCCATTAGGGGCCTGTGCTTTGCTCTGATGCCTATGTGCAGAGTAGGAGTTCACACTGTGGGTTCTACCACCCTAGGCACTGCAGACAGTATGAATTCTGGGTCCCTTCACCCTGGGTACTGAAGACAGTGGGCTGTGGATCCCATCACTTGGACACTGCAGACAGTGTGGTGGGTGACTCTCACTATCCTGGACACTGCAGACAGTGTGGGCTGTGGGTCCCATCACTTGGACACTGCAGACAGCTTGTGTGAGTCTCACTATCTTGGGCACTACAGGCTACTGTAAGCATCCTTGACCTTCATCCAAATGACACCAGGCACACCTCCCACCCACAACATCCAAAATGGTTTTAAACATCACCAAATGCCCTGGATGAGAACAAAGTACTCCAGAGACTGTGTAGACAGGTCTACACTGCTGTAGGCTGGACAAGGGGCAGGATAGCTACATCTGGGCAGATTTGTGACACAGTGACATTGCTCTGAGGCCTATGGCAATGGCAGGAGTTGTCATGGTGACAGTGTCATAGTGGCAAGTGGCAGATGATGCACCATATCTGTGACCTGGGAGACGTAGTCTGGCCATGGGGCTTTGGATATAGGAAAGCCCTATAGTCAACTGGCACAGTGCCTAGTCAAGCACTCACCCATGTACCAACAAAATAAAGGGTTATGCCACTCTTGGAATCTGAGCATGACACCCAAATTTGAACTTCAGTAGTCTGTGACCCACTCTGAGGGGGAGACAGTGCCAGGCACATCAGTAAGAAGGCCAGTGTTGGGGCTGTAGTGCTGTAGATCTCAGGACACTCATTTAAGTCCATCACCAGTGCCCTTCACAACATGATGACATAATTTCATGGACCGCATGAGGCTCTGACACTGATGGGTGTTCACTCCTACCAAGTGGGGCCTGGTGTTCTTGGGCTGTGGCTCCATCTATGACCCATATGGCTTCCTAGCAGCTCTGGCTGGCAGTCACAAGATACACATGAACCAGTCACCACTTGTGTCTCCTAGACCCAGGGCATACAGCCCAGACTTGCAGAGTAGTGGAGACATGATGTAGTCTGAACTCATTGGCCCATGGAGCTCTCTGCTCTTCTCAGGAGGACAGCAAGGATAGTGAGAGGTTGCCCACACACTTGTAGCTTACTCTTTACAGAACTGGTGTTTTCATTCTCATTGAGAAGGCATCCTTTACTGTTTTTTGACATGTAAGCTTCATGACCTACATCCTGCCTAATGCCTCCAGTGGTGTCTCCAGGTAGACCATGTCTCTTGCACACACATCTCATATGTAAAGCCCTGGGTCCCTGCAGCCTCAATGCCATAGGTCCTGAGGCCTCTTTCAACAAGAGCCTCTGAACCTCTAAGTGTCTAGCTCAGGTTTCAGCATACCAGGCTTCTGGAACTCACAGAGGGCAGAGGCTACATGTCTTAGGATGCCGTTAGGCCACAAGGTCTCTGAGGTCTCTGTGGAAATGGTTGGGAATGGTTGAGACTAATTTTTAAGACTTCTCCTTTCCATTTTCTCACAGGTGTCATGAGAGCCTCAGCGGCAGAAATAGGAATGAAGCTACCAACTTACAGGATGGGATACCAACCAGGACAACCAAAGGGTGAAAGAGACAGGAAGTGGGTGATGAGCCATGGGCATGTGTCAATAAGCTGCAAAATGGGAGGGTAATGGACCAGGAAGAAAGGGGGTGCTGGACCCTAGGTACAGAATGATGAGCCTGATGAGTTAGGGGGCTGGGCCCAGAGAAGGAGGTAATGGACCTGGGGTAGAGGCTACTGGCCACCATGCTTCTTGCAATATTATCAACAGGCTGCAGAACAGAGCCCTATGAATTTAGGGGCTGGATCTTAAACCAGAAGTTTATTCTCTTCCAGTGGGAGGCCAGAGTTTAAGATTGGCTGGTGCTGGTGCTGGTGCTGGTGCTGGGCTGGGGCTGGGGCTGGGGCTGGGGCTGGTGCTGGGCTGGGGCTGGGGCTGGGGCTGGGGCTGGTGCTGGGGCTGGTGCTGGGGCTGGGGCTGGGGCTGGGGCTGGGGCTGGGGCTGGGGCTGGGGCTGGCTGGTGCTGGGGCTGAGGCTGGGGCTGGGGCTGGGGTTGTGGCTGGGGCTGGGGCTGAGGCTGACACAGGGACAGGGGCCGGGGCTGGGGCCTAGACTGGGGCTGATACAGGGGCAGGGGCTGGGGCCGAGGCTGGGATTGGGGTCCGGGGCTGAGGCTGAGGCCAGGGCCAGGGCTTGAGGGCTCTGGCTATCTGGTCTATCTGGCTCCTGGCAGGCTGACAATTCTTGGCAATCCTGCGGGTATAGAGACTGCTCTATCTTTGTTTCATCTCCTGACAGTGTTCTCCCCGTGTCTGTGTCTAAAGGGTCAGCCATCATTGTGGATCTAACCCCATTGCAAACTCCATTTCCAAATGGGTCCACCTTTTATGGCATTAGAGGTTGGGACACATCAGGTCCCTTCTAGCCGGAGCCCAGGGAAGCTCACAGCTGCCTGTGATCTGATCCTTCAAAAGTGCTGATGTGCTAGAAGACCCAATATTAGTTTCATAAACAACAGTGTCTTTTTGGCAAACTACACCCACAGGCCCTATCGCCACCCTCAAGCACTGTACCAGCTAGGCAGATGACAACACTGAGGGGCGCTTCATCTTCGGTATTTACCGTGAGGCCGCGTGTCGCTCCGATTCCTCAGGGGCACCTCAGCGCTCCACTGGGAAATATGTGACCTCATTTGCATTTTCTAATTGAATTGCTATCGGCTTTCCTGCAAGACTGCACAAAAGGACATTCTTCCAGATTTGAGCACTGCCGCATCACACACAGAAAGACGGCCTTTAATAGCTGCTGGGGGTGGAGGGGGGAGGAGGAGGAGAGAAGTTGCCAATTTTTTATGGTTCATCTAACTGTAAAGCTGTCGGTTTTACCCAGAGCCACGGAGAGTCGCTAAAATAATGAATGGGGAGGCGTCGGGCGCAGAAGCCTCAGCAGAAGAGAAATGAAAGAACAGGACCGAGAAATTAGGGGGTCTCTGGGCAACGATCCCCTAGGGATTTACTCCAAGGCCCCTTTCCATGAGAGCTTCCCTGGAACTTAAACATTCTGTGGATGCTGTTTTACAGGCAGCCAGTTTCCTCTCTAGAACCTTCTAGAACAGAACTCTTGCTTAGGGTGCATCTCCATGTGAGTTCACCTCTTTCAGGCCCTGCTGGAAGCCCTTGACAAGTGTGTTTTTATGTGTGACTGTGTGCAAGTGTAATGTATATGTGTGTATACATGTATTGTATACTATGTATAGTTCAAGTATGTGTAGTATGTAGCATATGTATACGTGTAGTGTGTTTGTAGTATATGTGTGTCGATGTATAGTGTATACTTAGTATATGTGTAGTGTGTAATGTGTAATGTGTAGTGTGTGTGCATACGTAGGGTGTGTGTAGTGCATGTGTATGCACGTATGTGTATGGCTAGTGTTTTGATCGATCCCTGGCATTATATGCATTATATACATATATATGTATATATACATTTGTTATGTATGTGTATATAGTGCATGTGTGTGTATTAATATGTATATACACATGTTGTGTGTATAGTAATATTTGTACAGTGTATGTGTGTTTAGTTCATATGTGTAGGGTATGTGCCTGAGTATTTCTGTATAGTGTGTGAATATGTGGATATAGTATGAGTGTGCATATCTGCATGTATATGCAAATGTATAGTGTGTGTAATGTATATGTATTGTATATGTGCATTTGTGTATATGTCTAGGCCAGAGGTAAACATCAGTGCCTTTCTTGATTGCTCTCCTCCTTACTAAGTGGAGACAGCACAATTTTTCCTCCAGGTTACAGAGTAAAGTTTTCAAAAATTGCAGGTCAAGGGATTAATGTGAATATATTGTATAGGAACTTATGTAACCATTTAAAATACAGTCATTAAAAATATAAGGGCCTAGGGTGTGGATCAATGGGAGAAGGCTCTAGTTTTGATTCTTGGCATATGTATAATATATATGCATATGTGTATCAAAATACATATTATATATGCACACACATGTATATTTGTGTGCACATGTGTGTATATGTGCATTGTGTATGTGTGTATACATGTGTGTTTGTATGTGCACATATATATGCACATACATGTGTGTGTGTGTATGTATGTATGTATATGTATGTGGGTCCCTGGGCAAAAGTCCTTGAGGAATTTACTTTAATGCCCCTTTCCCTGAAAGCATTCTTAGGACTCTAACACTCCCTCCATGGAGTATGTGTTACAGGTGTCCGTTTTTTCTCAAGACCCTCTGTAGCTAGTGAACTTGTTTTGTTGCTGGAGTCTGTTAACTCTTTCTTGAGGAATCAAGGTTGGGAACTGAGCAGGTCAAGGCAGTTATTTGCTGCCAGGCCTGAGAACCTGAGTTCAGTCCCGGACATCTACATGGTAGAAGGAGAGAACAGATCTCTACAGGCCCTCCTTTGACCTTGCCATGTATACTGTAGCATGTGTGCCCCTACATATATACACATGTAAATAATGTTAACTTTTTTTTTCTGGGCTTACATTCTGCCCATTTTTTCTCTCTGAATCTTTGCTCCCAAAGCTACTTTAACGGAATCCAGTGATTCTGGAATGATGGTAATTTTGTCTCCCAAGGAATCTTTGGCATAGAACTGGAGATAGTTGGGGTACAACTGTCATTTACTGAGCAGAGGCAGGGGGTCAGCTAAGCACACGGTAGAATTAATATCTTCATGACCTGAAGTCCTCCAGAAATTTAAAGAGATCTTTAAATTTGCCGCAATAAATAATGTGAACCATTGAGTGTATTCAGATTCATCCAGATTTATCCAGATGCATCCAGATTTATCCAGATGCATCTAGATTCATCCAGATTCACTTGCTAAAGTTCATGGTTGGCACACAGAGCTCAGTTCCTCCACATCCAACGGGTTGCATCCATCACTCCCAGTAACTTGCCTGTCACCCCGTTAAGTTTTACATTTCAACATTTATTATTTATTATTATTTATTTATCTTGATTTCTTTTTGTCTTATGGCATCAGCTTGGACCTTCAGTGCATGAGGTGCCCTTCCCCCCATTTCAACAGCTGACTGTGTTGCCACTGTTGAGTTTGTAGATCCCCTTTCTGAGCCACTGCAAGGCCACTTCCTTTCCCAATAACCTGGATATTCCTCATGTCTGGGATAGACGTTAACATTTAGTAATTTATATGTAGGGGATTATGCATGCTTTTAATCCTTTGTTCTATGAATGCATAGATTGATTAATCTTATGTTCTTAGGATAAGTACAACTCAGGCGTGATTTAGCAATCTATGTAAAGAAGGCAGATTAAAGTTTGTAGGTATCTTGCTTATATAAATTCCTAGGCAATGATAGATATTCCCTGATGGCCTTTTTTATCACTCATTCCAAACATTTGGGTCTTTGGCTTGGAGTGTGGTTTTGGTGCTTTTGGAAAAGACTTTTGTCAAGAAAAACAGTTTTGCCCAGTTTTGGGAATATTCCTGTTGGGGTCCAGACATGAGTCCTGATCACCTGGCAACGGTTTCTCTGGTTTGAGAGAGACACACTCTAGTGTTTACAGGAGTAACCTTTCCATTGAATCCTTTGGACAAGTTTATGTGGAATTTGTTTTATTTCCTCCTCATAGCTGAGGAAGGACCCACTAGCAGAGCTGAAACGTTCCCTTGATACAGATCTTAACTTTTTAAATAATAAACAAATTTGGCGGTTTCTTTGCCTTTCGGCCAAGATCACGTATAATAACATACATAGATCAGAGTTTTTCTTGTGTCAGTTCAGTTCTGGTAAACTTTATGCTTGCAGACTCTCAATGCTTTTGGTATAAAGCGCACACACTCCCCTCACAGAATTTCCTAGTATCTCTACACTCAGTCCATGCCATCTTTTCATCCTCGAATCGGTTATCTGCTGCTTCTCTCTTTTTTCTTACCCAGAATGATCAACTTCATCTATGTTGTTTTGAGACAAGGTTTCTCTGTGCAGCCCTGACTACCCTGGCACTGACTACCCTGAAGACCAGGATACCTCTTGAACTCAGAGATCCACTTGCTGGGATTAAAGGCATGTTCCACCACCGCCCAGCTATTTATGTCATCGCTTAAAAACCAACTTTTGTCATCGATTGTACATCTCTGATTCCCTATGTTTTCTCCATCTCCCCCAGCCCCCACCTCTCTGCTATTTTTTTTCTGTTTTACTTGAGCCTCATCTTCCACCCCTTTGATAATTTCTAGGGATCGATGCTTATAAGGCAGTGTTCCTTTCTTTATCCCATCTCCTGTTAAGCCCAGACATTCCACCTGGAGAACCCCACTAGGTTTAATATCCAATCAACATGTCCCCTAATTTACATGTCACTTCTGCTCTTCCAGGGGATACTAACGAGACTTTCATGTGACTTACAAATCTATGGGGATTTCTCAGTTATATTCTTTGCTATTGATTTTTAGCTTAATTACTCTAACATTAAAAACAAACAAACAAAAACAAAACAAAAAACCCACAGCCAGGTCTATTTGGACTTTAAATATTGTAACTATGGCAAGACTTTTGGGCTTACAAATTGGAACTGGTCTGTCTCTGGTTAGAAGTTGGGGGCCTTTTGCAGTAGTGGGTTGCAGGGTACAAACTTCTCTGCACAAGGTTGAACTTCCTGGTTGTGTAGTTGCCCTCTGTCTCCTCAAGAACTTGTCTGTCTGTCTGTCTGTCTGTCTATCTGTCTGTCTGTTACTCACAGATGGACAGTGGATGCACACCCACTTAGTGTTTCTCTCTTTACTTCTACCAGCTTTGTTGTGAACAGCTTGAAGTCACCTACGTGGACATCAGTTCAGGTCTTGTGTGTCTTCTTGTCACTGTGAAATGTCCCCTTTACAGGATGCTTTATCTCAGTCTGTTTGTCTGATGTCAACAGAGCTGCCTCCAGCTTTCTTCCCGTTGTTATTTACACAGCTTTTTTTTTTTCCTCTAGGATTTTACTTTCAACCTGTCTCCGTTCTTAGACTTCCAAGATGTGTATTTAGCAAGCTGTACCTAGCAGGGCTTTACTTATTCAATCTGTCAACATGTTTTCTTTTATTTGTATATTAACATGTCTTCATTTTTATAATTACCAATGTATTTGTAAGCATATCATCTTACTCCAAAAGAAGTATATTAGCCCATCTGTTCTGTTTTCTTTTCTCCTTTCTTGAATTTATTATCTTTGAACACACAGACAAACAGATACAATCTCACGACTCTCAGAGATATCTCAAAGACTTTTTTAAAGGAAGTATTTCTAAAGGAAGATTTATTATTAATTTTTATTATAGGTGTATGAGGGTCTTTCCAGGAAATACATATGTGCACTACATGTGTGTGCAGCCTCTGCCAAGGCCAGAAGAGGGGGTTGGGTCCCCTGGAACTAGAGTTGCAAGGAGCTGTGAGCCATCCTGTGTGTGTTGGAACCTGAACCAGGGTCTTCTGTAAGAGCATCAAGTACTTTAAGACATGGAGTCATCTCTCCAGGCTCTACAAGTATTTTTTTTATCTTATCAAATTATAATAGAAGTTGAACATCTCTTGTTAGAAAATTCAAAATCTGAAATGTTTTGAGCACTATCCACTCAAAGTGGAAAATTTCACACTTGACCTTATATATTGCAATAAACACACACACACTCATACACTCATACACACACACACACACACACACACACACACACACACCACACTCACACACATGATAATCCACAGAAGCACACATGCATGCACAGGTCCAGGCTGTGTGTACAAAGAAGAGATGAAACAGATGAGTTCTGCTTTAGCCTTGGGTTGTATCCCCAGGATGTCCAAGCAAATATTCTAAAATCTGAAAAAGTGAGAAACCATCTGCCTGCAAGCATTCTGGGTAAGAAAAGATCAACTTAAATTAAAACTGGGTCTCATAATGTTTCATACGGTTTGCAGCCTTCCTAATGCTGCAACCCTTTAATGCAGCTCCTCTTGTTGTAGTGACCCCAATCATAAAATTATTTTTGTTGTTACTTCATAATTGTAATTCTGCTACTGCTATGAATCAAAATGTCTGTTTGGGGGTAAATATGGTCTTTTAGTGGTTATAGCCCTCAGGTTGAGAACCTCTGCTCCATCTCAGCTCCTTTTGGCATCAGATGTCCCATTTCAGAGGTGATTTGCTTCCTGTCCAGAGTTCACACACTGCTTTTCCCACATGAGCTGCTCACACGGAGGAAACTGCCTTCTGCCTGTCCTGCTTTGAACCTTCACCCATCCTTCACCTCGCCTGTCCCTCACCTCACCCATCCCTCACCTCACCCGTCCCTCACCTCACCTGTCTTGTCCCCAACCACCCTTCACTTGGCTTAGGGGCTCATGCATGATAAACACACAGGGAAAAGTGAGCAGGCACACCTGCCTGTCTTAGAGTCTTCAGCATCCTCGAGCAGTGTGTGTGTGTGTGTGTGTGTGTGTGTGTGTGTGTGTGTATTAGTAATGTGTATCCTCCCAATGTTCTGCTCCTACTTGGATTCAAGAAACAAGACCAAAGCCAGTTCCTGCTTCTCCAAAGTGGGTTCCTTGGCACACCTGTCCTACAAGCTATTCCGTGAAAGGGCCTATGTCAGATAGGTTTTTGGAAATTTGGACATTTCCTCCCACTAAGAGGCTTTTAAAGTCACACTCAGTTATGAAAGGTTCTGGGCAAACCCACATAAAAGATTATGTTTAACTTTGTCCATAACTTCAGGTCCTCCGGGCGTTTCCCAGGGATCCCTCATGCAGCTGCCTGAGCTCGTTATGGAACTGCAGCGTGGTTATGGAACCCGACAAGTTGAGAGGCCTGCTTCCCTCTCCAATCATTCTGATTTTCTCAGTGTCTCCTTCCTGCAAGCACACAGGCTTCAAGCTCTCTGCTAGCCCAGTTCTGACGCCTGAGGCTAATACCACTGCTTAGGGTTCCCAGCACAGAACCGAGATGAGGTGGGGTGTCAGATAACTGGACAGTGCAGGACCAGGACAGGGGAGGTGCCCTCACCCCTGTTCACCTCTCAGGCACACAGCTGGGGGAAGGAGAAGCAGCAGACTGCAGACTGCAGACATCACAGAAGGACTCCCTGTGTCTCTATCTTCCCTTCACTCATTTGTCCGCCCCCTGCTGTCCTCTCTCTTGTCTCTTTTTCCTACCTTCCCCACCCCTCCCCTCCCATCTCTCCCCCCACATCTCCTCCCTCTCCTCCCCCTCCCCCTCCCTCCCTCCCTCCCTCCCTCCCTCCCTCCCATCTCCCTCCCTCCCTCCCATCTCCCTTTCTTTCTGTCTGTTATTCTCTCTCCCTCTGTCTCTCTCCAGGGTCATGGTTTCCCCAACCTCAGGGTTGACCTGTTTTGCCTGCCAACCCTCCTGTTATGTAAAGCAGTGGCTATTTCTGTGCACAGATCCCTGGGAGCCTAGGCTACATACAGAATTTGTGGTTTACAGCTCAAGGTAGAAGTGAGTCTCATCCAAAATGAGATGAAGGTCATGATAGGGGTGGTTGGGTGGGCTAACCTGCTCAAGTATCCCAAGTCTTGATGATGGACAAAGCCAAAGAGCTGTCAACCCGCATCTTCCATGAGTCAGGGAAAGGCTCTGCCTGGGACTCAGAGCAGGGACACCTTGACTTTGGACCCAGACCTTCCTGCTTGTGGTGTGTCCTCTTACCTTGTGTTCAGAGTGTGCTGACGATGTCTGGGCTACCAGCAGCCGCACCATAGCAGCCCATTGCTCAGCACTCTGGCGTTCCCGCGCAGTGACGGTAAAGGCCACCTGCTCTGAGGGGATCTTCAACTCCCTAGTGGCGAAGACTGTCCCATCCGCCCCGACTTTGAAGTCCAAGCTGTTGGTCTCATACTGCATACCTTTGGTGCCCACGCAGCTGCTGAACTCGACTGCAAGAGGAGAGAAGATGGTCAGGGTGACCAGCAGACAGAAGGCTGCAACACAAGCACAGCATCTGGTTCCCCAAGTGCCCTGAGACAGTAACAACCTCCTGGGGTCTCCTCTGTCTTCCGAAAAAGTAGCTGGAGGCTAAGGAAAAGGACAGAAAAAAGAACAGGAGAGCATCTACCGTCCAAACCCAGGTAGTCCCCCTTACCTCCTGCCGAAGTTTCTGTACCTGGGCAGAGCCTGAGTGGCTCAGAGGGGAGCAGGAGTCTCTACCCACTGACCCTTCATTCCCACCACCTGCCTCATACCAGCCTCTGCCTGTCCTACAGATGGCCTTGGCTCTGTTTTTTTTTTTTTTTTTTTGCCCAAGAAGGCCAAGAGCAGTGGAGCAACCAGAGGAATCCGGTGTGTCAGGACTCTTTCCTGACAAGAGGAACATTCTGGAAATGGGATTGGCGTGGCTGCCCCTTCCCTGACACTTGCCAGTCAGCTTGCCAGTGTTCTGCTGGGGCAGAGGCAGGATGGCAGGCCTAGCCTAGCCACAAACTTCCTTGGTAGTCACAGAGTTAACTTAGCCTGTTGATGCTGCTGGTACGGTATCTGGATCATTTACTTCCATAATATTAGTTAGGTAACCAAATTGTCAAGCCCTCCTGGCGGCCAGTGCTACAGCCATTTCTAACTCCACTGCAGAACGAGACAGCTCTAAGTCTGCACATTCATCTGGGCCATGTTAGTGCATTTTTTTTAGGCACAGGCTTTTGTGACTGTCACCCAACGCCGCAGTAAATTACGAAGCACCAACAGCTGGTGTCACATTCTGCTGATAAAAGCAACGGATAAAGTTACCCCGTATTTATAAAAATGTGGGTATCTAAGCAATTATGGTGGGAGGATTGGTTTTATAAGCAATTTCTCTGTCACAGCTTACATGATTTAATTACTATTTATTCTGGAAACTAAAAAAAGCGACTTTTGGTTACATTTGATAAAGTGTTTTCCTGCACGCTCACCTTTTATTGTTGCCTGCCTTGAAATAATAAATAGCATGTGGCTTCCCTTGTCTCGAGAATCATTCACTAGAGATGTCTCTCTAGTTGCTGGTTCCTCCTGCCTGTGTTTTAATATGAAAATGTTTTTCTATCTTATCTCATCTTTTCTTATCTTATCTTACTTTACCCTATCTATCTATCTATCTATCTATCTATCTATCTATCTATCTATCAATCTATGTATTTGGTTCTTTGAGACAATGTTTCTCTGTGTAGCCCCTGCTATGCTGGAACTCTCATTATAGACTAGGCTGGCTTTGAACTCAGATATCTGCCAGCCTCTGCCTAGGATTAAAGGTGTGTGTCACTATGCCTAGCTTGAAAAATGTTCTTAAATATAACAAGAACAGGCATTTCTGCTCTGTCAGGGGGCAGAGTGGTCAATATAGAGAATCTGGATGTGTCTTCTGAGGGTCAGGGTGACTCTCTGTGGTTGAGCATCCTTGAAGCTGGAGCTAGGTGGTTTGTAGATATCAGAGTCTAAGGCAACATGGTGTTCTCCAACTGTTTGCACCATCAACTGTCTGGGTCCTCAAATAACTTGATGCCATTACTTTTATTGTGGGTTTGACTCTGTCCCCTAACAGAGTAGAAATGTCTGGTCTCATTATATTTAAAAACATTTTCAAGCTAGGCATAGTGGCTCATGTCTTTAATCCTGGCACTGAGGCAGACAGATCTCTGAGTTTGAGGCCAGCCTGGTCTGCAAAGTGAGTTCCAGCAATACTTTAGATAGGGAAATCTAGTCTATCTTACTCTATGAACACACCAACGAACTCATAAGAATAGATGAAACTTCTTAACACCCACAATGCGGGGCTGGTTGGAGAGGTGGCTCATGGGTAAAAGGCACCTGCCATGAAACCAGATGATTGGAGATTGAGCCCTGGTATCCATATATTGGAAGAACAAAACCAAATTCCACAAGTTGTCATCTGACATGCTACATGTACACTGTAGTTTATGTTGCCAATCAATCAATCAACCAATCAATCATAATGCAGACCCCACTGGGCTATTTCCCTCCTTGGGGCAGCTCACCCAGTCCCTCCGGAGAGGATTTGCTTTATTTTACTGAGTGACTGTACTGGCTAGTTTTGTGTCAACTTGACACAGCTGGAGTTATCACAGAGAAAGGAGCTTCAGTTGAGGAAATGCCTCCATGAGATCCAACTGTAAGGCATTTTCTCAATTAGTGATCAAGGGGGAAAGGCCTCTTGTGGGTGGGACCATCTCTGGGCTGGTAGTCTTGGTTCTATAAGAGAGCAGGCTGAGCAAGCCAGATGAGGCAAGCCAGTAAAGAACATCCCTCCATGGCCTCTGCATCAGCTCCTGCTTCCTGACCTGCTTGAGTTCCAGTCCTGGCTTCCTTGGTGATGAACAGCAGTATGGAAGTGTAAGCCGAATAAACCCTTTCCTCCCCAACTTGTTTCTTGGTCATGATGTTTGTGCAGGAATAGAAACCCTGACTAAGACAGTGACCATCTGTTTAACCTGTCTGAACAGAATTTTTTTTCTCTCCAGAAGACAAGAGCCATAAGTTCCCTGTAAATTTCGCTGGTGGGTAAGGTTCGGGTTGTGGCTCCCTGGTACTGTCTACTCGCCCAGTGAAGAACAAACTGTTTTTTTCTTTTCAAAGTAAAAAGAAGTGAACAAACTGTTTGCTCCAGTCATAAACAAATTAAAATCAATTGGCATCAGACTTGAGTGGACCCACCATTGCTGATCCCCAACTGTCACCAATGAAAACCAAAATGAGAGTGGCAGGTTTGGGCTGAGTCAGCACAAAATACAAAAGAGAGAGAGAGAGAGAGAGAGAGAGAGAGAGAGAGAGAGAGAGGGAGGGAGAGAGAGAGGGAGAGAGAGAGGGAGAGACAGACGCGCGAGAGTCGATTTCTAGTAAACCCAGGGAAACTTGACAGCACTGGAGACTGATATCTTACACTCCTGTGGGCAGTGGCAGGGAGCTCTCGGGGGACTGATGTCTTATACACTCCATGGGTGGTGGCAGGGAGCTCTCTGGAGTCAGGAAGGTACTGATGAAGCTTGGGGTGGAGCTAATGTCCCTCTGAGATGCAGCAGGGCATCTGTAGGGGATTCCAGCAGGCACTGGAGTCCTGTGTGCTGTGTGTGACCCTGAGAAGCACAGTGAAGTGGCCACAGGATGAGGTCACATCCTAGTGACCAGAGCTAGAAGGCAAAAGTGAATTCCGCTAAAGCAAAGGACTTTTAAGCAGGAATCAATTATCAGTAAAGCCCCAGACTCAAAGCCTGCCCCAGGGCCAAGCCATCACAGATGCCCCCTTTCTCTTTCCATGTTTGGGCATTATTTTATTTTATTATTTTATTTTATTTTTTATATAGGGCCTCACTCTTTAGCCCAAGTTTTGTTTCAGACTGCTGAGCTCTGCGCCTGCCTTCAGGGCGCTTAGAGTGTCTATCTGTATAAGGCTCAAACGTTAAAGCGTGCAGCCAGCTCATGTCCTTGGATTGTTCCTGACATTGTATGCATCTCTTAAGTTATACCAGGGTCAAATCTTGCCTGTCAAAACTCCTCTCAAAGCCCCATTGTGTGGAAGTGTCCTTCCCTCAGTCACCAGTTTTGAAATCAGGCAGTCTAGTACTCCCTGAACATGAACACATGGCCATCAAAATGGGTCCTCAGCAGCTCAGCAGCATTCCTTTTGCCTCTCCAGAAGGTTTCAAGTACCTGTTTAAAGTGTTACTCTACAATCCCCCTTAACCTGACCCCCCTTCCCATGGGCCCAGTGGCACGGGTGCAGCCATGCTTGCAGCATCCCATGCACCCTGCATCCTACACACCCCAAACCCTATGCACCCTGCATCCCACTTCCCACGCACCCCAAATCCTAGTCACCTTGTGATACAGAAATAAGCTCGGCTTTCACCAGGAGGCTGCCTTTAACCCTTCACCCTTGTTACTTTTAATTGCTGGCCCTGTGGATAGAACTCAGGTGGCACACATTTGTAGAGGCTCCTCCTCAGCATAGGTGGCCTGACATTCACGGGAGCAGCAGATGGCATCTCCCCACGACAGAACACGGCAGAATTGTGCTGTGTCTGCGAACACGTCATTTTATTATTTCCCTTGTTAGGTGAGTTGAGAAAGATCAACTGAGCCAGAGGTGAGCTTATAGCTGGATCCTTGTCGAGGAACCGATAACTTCAAGCCTGCTGTTCAGCTCATAGTATCAAATGTTCTCATTCTGTCTCCCCTTTCCTTCACCCCTACCTCCTACAACTGCCCAGGGACTCCCTAATATCCAGTCAGGGCTCTAGGTGTGGACAGGCAGACTCAGAGCTCTCCCAGGTGGACACGGACCAGCCATGATGTAATCGAGACCCCAGTGGCCAGGACAAGGGAGATTGATTGGCCTTGTGGGCATGGTTGTGTGAGCTTGTGCTACTGCTGATAAGGAAACCCGTGGAAACAATAAAAGCTCCTCCTGAATGTGAGGACATGAGCAGTTAGCCTGGCAAGTTGTGCACAGCTGGCCCCCACACTCCCCTGGGCTCTGTTCTTGTATCTGCTGTGATGTGTGGCCAGAACATCCACCATTACATGAGGGACTGTGTACAACTGGGGAACTGTTGAGCCCTCTAGCCGGCTCTCTAACCAACAGCGTGCTCCAGCTGTTATCCCTGGCACCCAGGTGAGAGTCCATGCCCTGAGGAAGCTGCCTTCTTCTATTCTGGTGTGCCTGAAGGCACTGGGCATGATGATACCCTGGCTACAGAGCCTCCTCAGAGCAGAGAAGCTGGGGTGAGGGTGGGGGTGGGGTGGGGGTGGGGGTTGGGACTTCAGAGCACAGCACTGCACCCAGGTGAGTGGGAGGTGCAGGAGGTATCTGCTGGAATCCCATGACCTCCCCACCCCTCCCTTTCTGTGGGAAAGTCAACAGTGAATAGACTCTCCTCAGTATGAACGCTTGCAACTGAGCACCGCAGATCTGTTAAAGATGGTGGCTAATTTGCATGAAGGATTACTTTCTACAAAGTTCACCAGGATATTTTCTTCTATGTATACTTTAACCACACACAGGCACGACATAGACCTCTCAGAAGCCATCTGCCCCTCCTGCCTGTGACAGTGTGTGGCAACGCCATGCCATCGCCATGCCACCACTGGGCCAAGGGGACAGCTCTTCTCAGTTCTTTCCCAAAGGGCCTGAAGAGTCTGGAGGAGTTGTTTGCCAGGTATCACAGGCCACGCCCACCAAAAACCACGCCTATCATCTGGACGCTGCGGGGAAAGGTTGGCTGCAGTTCTCCAGCCAGTCAGGCGTATCTGGAGCCTGGCGGACCCCTGCTAGCCTAGACCAGGGCTGAAGACTGGATTTATTTGCCATCAGCAGATTCCTGAGGTGGCCATATGCCGGTGAAACAGTAAAACTATTTCTAGAAAGTGTAGCTTGGTCTGCTGACCTCACCAAGGGATGCCTTGAGCCAAGCCGGGCCTGTGCTGGTGAGGGAGGGGAATGCACAGCCCTGACTTTAGATTTGTGAGTCTCTCAGCAGTCACAAGGTCTCCTGCTGCTTATATTTTCGGTGCTGCTGGGACAAGCTCACTCTGTGAGGATAGGGGCGGGGCACTCCTCATCCCTGACCAGTGGCCTGCCTATCAGAGGGTAATCTGGGCTGGTTGAACAGTGTCAGAATGTTGCTGCCTCCTGTGCCTGTATTGTTCACGTCTGAACTGTCAGCACACTGGTTTCAGCTCATCAAGAATCCCAGCCAAGCCCAGCTCTGCACAGGTCCCTCTGCCCTACTCTGCAGACCATTCCTTCACTGATGTGGCTGACCTAGCTTGCTCCGCCTGGGCTCAAGCTCACAGTCTGGTCCTCATGGATCACTGTGAAAGTTTATTTGCTCATAATTATGTATATGTGTCTCTGTGTGGACATGTGCACGTGAGCAAAGGGACTGACGGGGACCAGGAGATGATGGGTTCCTTGGCGCTAGAGTTGCAGTAGGTTGTGAACTACCTATGGATGCTGGGAACTGAACTTAGGGCCTTCGAAAGAGCACTAATTGCTCTTAACTGCTGAGCCAGCTCTCCGTCCCCCTTCCCCCCCCCCCCCCCCGCCCCCGCCGTGATTCTTCTGGGGCAAAGTCTTCTTTGCATTTCCCTGCACCATCGGCTCACAAATCTAAAAGCAGTGAGGGTGGAGACTTTTAGAACACATTTCCAGCATCATGGGGGCAATGCGGAAAGACAAATTGGGAGTCCAAGCCTGGGCTTGAACCTGTGACCTGGGTATCAATTTTGTACAGTGAATATTATTGAATGCACACACAGGCCCTAGGATGAGGATGAACACAAAAGACTCTCCTCCCCAGGAAGCTTAGCATCCCTTGGGGAGGCTGGAATCACCAGCTGAGGCTCTGAGGGGGTGGAGGGCAGAGGAGGCTGTGTGATTCTCAGGCCCTCTAATAGGGCAGGTTTGGTTAGAGACCTGAGAGATGATACAGGCCAAGAGCATTTTCAGGGAGGGGACAGACTTCCCATCACCCATGGGCTCAGGGCTGTCAGCAGCTGCCTAGCCAGGTGCTTGAGAAAGGACAGGGGATACAGGCACAAACTCCAGCCTCCCTCACGTTGACTGTGGATATCAAATAGAATCTGGATGCAGAACACGGGTGGAGGCTGAGTAGGCTAGTAGACACCGGGCAAGTCCAACTCTTCTAGCACCTCAGAAAAAGTGCCTGCCCACCGTGTGGAACAGTAGGAAATCAGCCTCGTCAAGGATGGGGAGGAGAAAGGATGGACAAGCAGACAGGAGAAGGGAATTCTGAGCAACCCTGTCACGTGGATACACCTCAAACATCTGTTTCTAAGAATGTGGCCCCAGCAAATTGCTTAATACCAGTGTGTCAGCCTGGGCTGTCGACCACAGTGAATGCAGTAGAAGACTAGAGTAAGAGAGCAGCCGGACAGGGCAGGGAGGTACCGGTCCTGCTGTCATTCCACACACTATCTACTGTACGAGGTCAAGTGTACTAAAGGCAGACATTCTCGGCTCACCGGACCCACAGGGCTTTAGGAATGTGAGAAGCCCTGCTTCCAAGGAGAGCACAGAATGGAGGCCTCGTTCCTGACCTCTGGCTGAGCTGCCTGCTGTGAACTTCTGTGAAGTGGACTCAGTCAGTGTTACAGTAACCTCACACCATGATGTGTTTACATCTCTCACTGATGGGAAATTTCAGTGCCCACGAAAAGCCATGCATCGTAGAACATGCAGTTTACAGTCTGGTAGTTCCAGTCTCCCAGTGTGACATCACTAGCTCTCCTCTGAGTCTCGACATGGGTAAAATCAGAAATCTGGACTGGGAATTCAGCTTAGCCAAGGTCAGGATCTGAGCTATCTGCAGCTCCTTGAGGGGTTTGAGCTTTGTCTAGAACTAGCCTGAGTCCCCCCGGCATGAGACAGACTTCTTCCCTGGGTAGGGGAGTGACTTGGGCTTGCATTGGGTTTAGGAATGCAGAATTGGGTTTAGGAGGTCACCATTGTTAGATTGTCATCATTCCAAAGTGGCATTTCCAACTGCTGAGAGAAACTGAGCCATGGGCAACTCATTAAAAAAAATTCCACCAATACCTTATTAGGGTGGAGCACAGTAGGTCTTAATTGAAGAAATCCCCCAATGAGTCTCTAATCTAGCCATAGACACGTACACACACTGAGGGCTTTCAGGCCAGGGAGCATCACACCCTCCTCCCTGCTGCTCCCAGCACCCAGGGAATCAGCATGCATGTTTCCCATGCTGGTGAATGCTGCTGGGCCAGACATGGACACTCTTCTAGTACTGGCCAGGGGGTTGGCTGAGCCTCAGCAGGTAGGAGGGCTCTGGGTAGCGATGGAGTTGACATCCTCATGAATATCAACTTGGAAGATGAAATTCCTGAGGACTCTGGCTGTCATGACTACTCTCATTTAAGACTGTGGAGTCCCCTGGACTCTTTGAGGGAAATGAGAGGGATTTTAGGGTTCTTCAGAGAATATTTTGTTTCTTTCCTCCTTGCATGGGCTAACTAATACAACTAACATTTCCTGGAAATTCTCCCATCCATCCATCCATCCATCCATCCATCCATCCATCCATCCATCCATCCATCTATCCATTCATCCATCCATCCATCCATCCATCCATCCATCCATCCATCCATCCATCCATCCATTCATCCATCCACACATCCATCCATCCATCCATCCATCCATCCATCCATCCATCCATCCATCCATCCATTCATCCATCCACACATCCATCCATCCATCCATCCATCCATCCATGCATCCATCATCCACCCACCCACCCATCCATCTATCAGTACTGACTCACAGTCTACCCCATGTCTTGCTGGACACTCAGAGGCTACCATCCTTGTGAACTCTCACAAACTTATATCGCAACAGGCATTTCTTCAACAGGGTATCAGGTATACCATCAAACACCAAGCCCAGTGCTTTCATGTGGTGCCTGGCTGTTCTTCCCCTCCTCAAAACTCCTGCTGACTCTAGAACCTCGGCTTCTCTTCAGGTGATTCAAATCCACACCATCTGCCTGTGTCACAGATGACACACACTGTCTGTCTGTGGCTCTGTCAGTCTGCTTCCTGCCTTGGTGTTCATTCTATAGTCCTCCAGGAGGAAGATTCTGAAAGGAAAATAGAGGACTCTGTTTACGCTCTTGTCATCTGCCCAGTGAAACGGGGCATGGTAGCCTGCTGGTAGAGTTTTGCATGGTTGCAGTTGGGTCTGTGGGAAGCTCTGCCAAGCTCTGGAAAGACTTGCATCTTCCAGTGCATTCCCTCTGGTGCTTGGGGAAAGGGTGCTATGTGGGGTCCAGGGAGCCCCTGGAGCAGGCGATGCTCACACCCTAGAGATAGTGTTCTCCACTCCATGGCCCTGTGACTCTGGACCTCAGGTGGCCCACTGGGTGGGAATGCCTATCATTCTGGGCAAATGTGAACTAACATGTCCCTTCTCAGTCCTTGTGATGGATGACAGTGTGGGAACAGTGGTGGTGATGATGGTGATGGTGATGGTAATGACTGTCAGAGTTGATGACAGTGACAGCTGACAGGGGTGATGATGATGACGGTGTTGGTACTGATGACTGACAAGGATGATGATAATGATGACAGACAGCTGGTGATGACTGACAGATGGGGGTGCTGCAGCTGATTGACAGAGATGTTGGTAGCTGATGGGGAGATCATGATGACTGACAGAGGTGATCATGACAATGACATTAGTAGCTCTAGTATGATCGTTTGGAACTATGTGCCAGACTGGAGTGAATCACAGTACACAGGCACCTCCCTCAGTCCCACTGCAGACGTGGGGGGTGCTACCATCCCCTGAGACGTCTCTCAGGAGGGAGCACCCCAGGCCCCCAGGCACGGCATGCGCATGTCTCTCTGGTTCATGACCTCCACATGAGCCGCTGCCCCTGCAACAGTGCTCCTGTATACATGTGTGTTTGTGCATATGTAGACACTCATGTGTGTTTGTGCATATGTGCCCTTGTGTGTGCATGCACGTGGAGGCCAGATACCAATACCCAACAATACCTTGTGTGTTGTTCCTCAGGTTCCCTTTTTGGGGTAAAGTTTCTCACTGGCTTAGAACTCACCAACCAGTTTAGGCTGTCTCTACCTCTCTGGCATCGGGATTACACATACACGTCACCACACCCAGATTATTTTGTTTTATATGTGGTTTTTGGGATTGAATTTAGGTCCTCAGAAGTGCTTCACAACTCAACCATCTTTCCAGCCATGCCCTGGTTTACAGACAGATGTACCACAACTGTGAAACATGGCTTCTGCCCCGGGATGCATCAGCTAGGCAGGGGGCTCCCTCAAGAGCCATAAGTCACCTCTCATGAGGAACACAGCAGGCACAGCACATTGGCACACCTCTTCGGTTTACAAACCCCACCCAGGTCAGCCTACACCAGTGTTACTGCTCAGCCTCACCCGGTACACTGTCAGCACTTGCAGCCTCAGTGTGTGTGGTGCTGAGGGGCGGAGGGCGTGGACCACATTGAGGTTGCCCACAGTCTCTCATCCACCACAGCTGCCGTCTTCTCTGCGAGCTCTGGTCACACACTTGTGGTGATAAGAACCATGCTGGAGTTGACAACCAGGGCCCAGCGGCCCCACCGGGGCTGTGTCTTTAAAACAAGAAACAAGAGGAGTGAGCTATTTTTAGAGCTGCCAACCTCTCTCTCATTAGTGTCTTGCACATCAGGATGGGGCTAATGAAATCATTTGTGATTAGGACCCAGGTAGGGAGATGACTCTTTCTTGTCTGGAGCCCCTCCCCCACTCCCTTTTTGTAGGTGGAGGGTGGGTGATGGGGTCCAGGCACTCTGCTTTGCCCACTCTTGCTTTTCTCCATTTAGGGCGCTGTGGAGCTGTCTCCTGTTCTGCATTTTCTTCCTGTCTGTCTCTAGCCTTAAGGCTTCAGGAGGCTGGGTCCTGCTAAAACTCTTACAGGGAAGTTTGGGAAGAAAGGAGGGTTGAAGCCCTGGAGCCATTGTCCTAGCAACTAGTCATCACTAGAAGAGAGGAGACAAACCTGTAACCCTGGGTGGGGTCACGTTCTGTGTGTCATATCTGTAAGTCTGGGTGGGGGCAAGCTCTGTGTGTCATACGTACATACAGACATGAGGTGGGAAGCATGGCTTCTAAAAGTGCGCTAGGAAGAAGCAGAGATCCTAGGCCTATCTGGAAGCTCAGTAGTGAGATGCCAGGGGTTGGGGCGTGGTCTGAGTCCCCCAGGGCTGAGGCAGCCAGCAGCTGTTAGTCTGGCTCTTTGTCAGCTTCAGGGCTGAAGCCAAATATAAGCCTGAACTTTACCATCTGGACGCTACTGTCAAGACGCCCACACTGGCTGCCAGCCATTTTCCTAGAGTCAATAAGAAGCAGCCCAGGAAATGCAAACATGGTTTTTCCCATCTCTAACTCTCTTGGTCTGCCCTGGCAGCTTCTGCCAGGTTTTCCATGGGAGACCTCTTGACTCTGGCACACCCACAGTGCAGAATTTTAAAGTACATGGAGATCCCTTGAGATAAGCAGACTGGTGGGTGCCTGAAAACCAAGGCCTGAACCTTTTGGCATAGATGGTGTTTAGGTTGCTTTGTTCCTAATGGGCCACGGTGGACCCTACCCTGAGACAAGAGCAGACCCTCTCAGGAGGCAACAATGCCTAGGAAGCCTGGGCTGCTGGGTGGTGCATTTGCTAGGGACTCCACAGCACCCAGCCTCTGGGAGAGCCCCAGGAGTGTCTGACTGGTCCTGGGGCCCAGAGAATGCTCTTGATGGAGCTGTGCTTGGAGAGGAATCCAAGGAAGGGCAGGTTATGACCTCAGCAGTTAAGCCCACCCCAGACAGAGGGGCCAGTTCCACAGAAGCCAGAGGCCACCAGGAACACCACAGGGGAGTTCTTCAGAAGACACAGGGTTACTTCTGAACCTCCTTCCAGCATGGGACTATAGCATTCCCATAGGACCGGGCATTTGAGGCATGGGTATATAGTGTCCCATAGATGTGGTAAGAAATCTCCCTTATGAAAATGAAGCTGACCTCCACAGACAGAAGACCACAGCCTCCAATTAATGACCTTCTCCATTATCCTTGGTCTCCACATGGGTCAACCTCAAAGAATCAGGAGTCAAGACCCCTCTTGCTTCCAAAGAGTATTGTGATCAAGCCACAGGTTCTGTGTGTCATGATATCGTCCCGACTGCATGGGGTGGAGGGCGCTGAGGAGCAGAGCATTTCGCTTCTCTCAGCTCAGTGGGAGAAGCAAACTTGATGGTCACACCTGACTTTAGGATTCAGGAAGGTGAAGCCAGCCTGACTGGCTGTGCTGGGGACATGGCATGTGAAGCCGGAAGGGCCAGGGTTACCCATGCTATCTAGGGCATGGCTTCTGCCTAGGTTGTCTTTTTCACAAATGTATGGAGTGGCCTCCAAGTCAAGCCCCATGTCCACAGAGACTATGACTAGGCATCTCCCTGGTCCAATGCTCCCTCTCAGTCAGGAAACTCCATTGCCATCCATCTCTAGGTAAGGTTGTTGTGCCCTGTGATGGAGGCTGTGGTCTCCATATCCCTTCCTCGAATAAGAGGAAGGCTGGGGCGGACCGCACATTCCCCTACAATTCTTCTTTTGTTTTCACCAGCCAGGAAGGTCCAGTCCAAAGGCTACTTCTGCCTCATTTCTCTAAAGAAGGTCATGGAATTTCCACACCTCCACAGGTCAGGACTGGTTTGCAGGAATATGCCTCGGGGAAAGCTGTTTCCTTTCATCTCCATGATGGGGGCTGAATTTTGGGCTGGGCAAAATGAGGCTAATGAAGTCAGCTCGGAAGAGACAGGAACATGCAAACGTCTCATGTGGCCTTTGACTGGGTCCCCAAGTGTCCTCAGTGACCACCCCCTCCCAGTCCAGAGAAAAACAGCAGTTAGCTAGCTGACAGCCAGTGCCTGCAGGGAGCCATTGCGTGTGTCTGTTATGCAAATGAAGAGCTTCGGCAAGGTGATAATCCCGGATAATTTCAACACAAGATCCCAACAGACAGCACTGGAGACGCGCGCAGGCGAACACCTAAGACTTAGTTGATGTTTAGCTCCTGGGTGCAAATTAAAACTTGCAGAAAGGTCAGTGGACCAGGAGAGATTTTTTTTTTCCTCCAGTGATTTCTTCCGGAGGGGGCTGCGCAGACTCTCTGCCATCTGGCCCAACCCACAGTCCGTCATCCCCACCCATCCAGATGAATTATCCATCCGCTCCTAGTCACTCTGAAGCCCCTGCCAAGTGCACACTAGAGAGCGAAGGAGATTCCAGGCTTCTCTCAAAAGGAACGCGCTCTTTCAGAGGAAGGTGACCTTTGGCTTAGATCTCCCAGGCTACTGAAAAAGACTTGTTGGGAAAGAACAGTCAGTCTATGCCAGCCTTTCTCTTGTTAGGCTCCACCTCAGAGTCCTCCTTTGTAAGGGCCCAGTGCTTGGAGCTAGAGGACCAAGCTGTGTGGTCTTGAAGAACTTGTTAAATGTCTCTGATCATGTCTGACCTAGCACAACACTCAAAAGCTACCAGGCATGATCCTGTACGTGGCAGAGTCTGATTTACTGATTCACTGTGGCTAGAGAAGCTGCACACTAATGTCACTCACTCACCAAAGTGTTTGTGACAGTTGAACTCAGGGGAACACTCAGCACAGTGCCTGTAATTTGGAAGCTCGGAGATTGGAATGGGTCAAGGAGGAAGGTGAGCTTCCTGCAATCTTACAATCACTCGCGAGAGGGAAGCAAGCCGCCATGTACAGAAGACGTGATTGCAGGACCGTGGCTCAGCTCAGCTCAGCTCCTGGGCCGCATCACTGACCAACCTCTGCCTGTTCCTGGGAGCTGAACCCATTAGAGTCCATGTGCTGGCACCGGGAACAACTGTTTCACCATAAAGAACCCCTGGATGCTAAATGCCCTCCAAACACACAAATAAGCTCCTGTCTGTAGACCCTGAATGATGCGGGTGGGGCAGCTGGGGCGTCTGCAGGTGGGGCAGCTGGGGCGTCGTCCCTCCTTTCATCCCTCTGCTTAAGCTGCTGAGAAGAAACATGAGAGACGCAGAAGACCCTGGGGGACTCCTCATTCAGAGGCTGCAAGGCGCCTTGGTCTGAACCCTGCCAAGGGAGCTCAGAGTAGCACCTGCACTTATCCTGAATTTTAGGAAAGTGGGGTGATTTCCTGCCTGCTTCTCCTTCTCAACAGCCCCGGCAGAACAGAAACTCCCAGAAATCGTCTCTTCTTCAGGAAGCAAGCTAGAGAGGCAGGCCCTTGTCAGGGTGCACATCCACCCAGGCTCACTGGCTTTCCCTGACTTCTGGGAGAGGCTGTGTGAGGAGGGGAGCCCAAACACAGCTGCCCGCACTTAGAATTCACAGCTCTAACGGGTTTTGTGATTTGGGATGGCCATTATTTAGAGGAGCAACTTAAACACGGTGGAGAAGTCTTTGGTTTTGGGGGGGGTGTCGAAAAAAACCCCATTTATTATTATTATAAAAACAACATTTTTACGGGCCTGGAGAGATGGCTCTGTAGTTAAGAGCATATACTGCTCTTCCAGAGGGCCCGAGCTCTGTTCCCAGTACCCACACCAGGCGGCTGTAAACTGCCTGTAACTCCAGCTCCAGAGGCATCCAATGCTTGCAGGCTTCAGGGGTACTCACACTCAAATGCATATATCCACGCGCACATAATTAAAAATAATAAAGATAAACCCTACAATAACACTTTATTCTAATTAGCTCACAAATAAAAGCAGCGTATACACAGTTCAAGAAAGTCTCTCAAACACCTCGCGCTCCCAAACTGTCTCTCTGAACCCGCAGGGCTTTGCCCAGGGTTTCACACTGTCGGTGTCAAACTGCATAATTTATGCGTGGTTTGTTTCACGGTTCCGCTACTTCAACATTCAGAAAGTTGGATTCACTTATTCACCACAGAAAAAAAGAAAGAGAAAGAAATTATGATGGAGAGAAAATAGAAAAAGGAAAATTAGCTTCCTGTCTACTTTCTTGACCCATGGGTCTTTGCCTGCTTCCTCACTGACTGATGCTGCCTTCTCTCAGTCTCCTTTATAAATGTCATACTGTCCACACTTGCCACTACATGTGTGCATGTGAGTACACACACACACACACACACACACACAGAGAGAGAGAGAGAGAGAGAGAGAGAGAGAGAGAGAGAGAGAGAGAGAGAATATATTCCGGGAAAGAGTCAGAAGTGGGAAGAGTTCAGCCTGGACTTGGAAGAGACCAATATATGAAATGGAGGAGAGGTAACCTCATGGCAAATACAGAATAGAATAAACTGGTTCTATCAGTTACAAGCTTGTCAGGGAACAAGCCCAAGCTTATGGCCTAAGCATTTATCCATATATAAAAAGCCTCCAAGTTATGGGAACTGGGGCCTGGTGAGAACAGACTGTGATTACGGTCTAGTGTTGTATGAGAAGGGAGTCTCTTCTGAGGGATTGTTCAGGACAGACTGGCCTATGAGCATGGGATTATCTTTGTTGTTGAAGTAGGGAGGCTTATTGTGGGGAGCACCATTCTGTGATCAGGTGGTCCTATGTGGGGAGCACCATTCTGTGATCAGGTGGTCCTATGTGGGGAGCACTATTCTGTGGGTAGATGGCCCTCTGGTCCTGTGTGGGGAGCACTATTCTGTGGGTAGATGGCCCTCTGGTCCTGTGTGGGGAGCACCATTCTGTGGGCAGGTGGTCCTGTGTGGGGAGCACCATTCTGTGGGCAGGTGGTTCTGTGTGGGGAGCACCATTCTGTGGGCAGGTGGTCCTGTGTGGGGAGTATCATTCTATGGGCAGGTGGTCCTGTATGGTGAGCACCATTCTGTGATCAGGTGGTCCTGTGTGAGGAGCACTATTCTGTGGGCAGATGGCGCTCTGGTCCTGTGTGGGGAGCACCATTCCCTGGCAGATGTACACAGGGCACCAGGCCAGAGTGCTGGCCCTGCAGGCTCTATACTAGTCAGGTACAGCTGAGATGCTTTCTCTCTCTCTCTCTCTCTCTCTCTCTCTCTCTCTCTCTCTCTCTCTCTCTCTCTCGCCCAGTGTGATGACCCCAGCTGTGCCTCCACTCCATGAGGTGCTGCAGAATTCTGGATATGGTAGGACCAACTGTCCAAGGAGAGGAGCATAGCTCAGGGCTAGGTGATACTGCTCGGGCATTGCTCCACATAGGTTCAGAGTAAACAACTGGGTGTCCAGACCCCATAGGGAAGCTCTTTGTTACATCTGAGTTACATCCTTCCACACTCATAGCATCCATATTTCCCTTTCTACCTCTGCTCTGCAGGCAGGTGACTGCAAGGTGGCAAGTGGTCCCTGGCCACTGACCGAGTGATGTTCCAGGCTCTGATGGGCCGTGATATCTTAATGTGCACTGGAGCTCTCCTTTGCTGGACAGAGTCTAACTTCATTGCCCTAACCCTGGGAAGTCATGCTAGAGTGGGCTATGGGGCACAGACTGGGAGCTCCCCAAGAGGGCTATGCCCAGGAGGCTGACCTTGAAGCCAGGCAGGTGGAGGCTCCCATTCCATGTACTTCATGGAGTTTTCCAGATAGGACTCACCTTCTATGATCATTCACCATCATGTCAGTTATAGGACTGGGAACTTGGTGTGCCTGTCAGTCTAGGACACCAGGCTCAGAGACAGCAGCTAACTTATTGGAGGACACACAGCAAAGGAACCTAAACATATTTACAATTTAATTATTTGAAAATGTCATACATTTATACAATGTGTTTTGAGTACATTCCCAAAGGCGAGTGACTGTCCCTCCCTCAACAGATGTCAACTTCCAACATCTGCTTTGCCAAAGGTGGACCTTGGGGGCCCCTCTGCCATCCATGTTGGAATTTTGGCCAGTTTGATGCTGTGCAGGTGACCACAGTATGTGTGAGTTCATGAGTACAGTATTTACATGTGTCAGATGACAGCATGTCACAGTGCCCCTCCCCAGCCTCTGACCCCTCATCCTCCATGTCCCTGAGCCTTGGGTGGGGCAGGCTGATATGGATGTTGCGTCCCCAGCTGGACACACAGTTAATTACCTATGCCCAGTATTTTGACTAGTTATGAGTTTTTACTACAGGGATTTCTGGTTATTGATTTTTTTTTTCCCCTGGGAAGTCCTAAGTGGCTAGCACGAACTTGGACTGGGAAACCATCCAGTCAGGGCTAACCAGGGAGAGCTCTGAGGGACCTCAGACCCACCAGCTGAGCTTTCTAGCTCTCCATGGGTTTGGATCCACCCATTGTCAACTCTGAATCCCAGGACCCTGGCGAGCATCTGGGGAGTTAGGAGCTGGCTGCTTATGGCCAGCTAGAACCGTCCTCCTCAGCTTTTGTCTCAAAGTTTCTAATGTGTGGCTGGCGGCAAACTTCACATGGAAGCACAGATGGTCCAGCCTTATCCTGCTAATGAAAAAGTCCGCATACGGCTACAAAACCAGACACAATCATCTGTTTTCCAACATTCTGAAAAAGTCTACAGAGGTGTAAGGTGCTCTGCAAATGAGGATAATTAGCTTGTGCCATCTGTGGGGGAAAAAAATAAGGACCCCCCTGCCTCTGACTCCACCCGATACTCCAGGCTTCCCAAAGGTGGCAAGCAGTGAGCTGCTGTGGAAGTACTGCCCTTCTTAAGATACTAGCACCACACTCCTCTGCACTTTGTGGGTATAAAACGGGGAGGTGATGGCCCATTCCTGACAGTGTTTTTGGACAGCAGGGCTCTGGAGTGGCTGGCAAGCCTTCTGGGTGCCGTGGTCTGTTAACTTAGCCTTGCGTCTCCTCCCATTCTCTGAGCTCTGACTCTGAGCTTGCCATGTGCCAGGTGGAGGCTGTCTGCCTGCCAGTGGAGCCTGCCGCCTGCAGGGAAGCAGGCAGAACCAGGCTCAGCTTGGCCGTCCAGCCCATCTGCTGGGGAGCAGCCTTTGTATAACTTTCATTACTCATTGGTACCGATGTAAAAATACTGGAACACCTCCGGCTATGGTGTTGTAGGGGAAGGGGCTGGAGGCTGAGCTTGGCTGGAAGGACTTGGGCCAGAAGGGATACAATGTTTCCATTGAAGCTTTCAGGATTAGAATAATTGGGCCTGCTCTCCACCCCCAGGCTCTCCTGTCTGCAGGATGGGAATATGATGGGGAGTAGTTTCAGACTTAGTCAAGGGAGTCCAGGTTGGGGAGGAGGGCTTCATCCCAACCTTGTAGGAGGTAGGAGAGAGTACAAAGTGTGTTGGGATGGAGTCTGGGCCAGGTTGAAAATGTGCACTCGGTGCTGCAGGGAGAAAAGCTGTGAGGCAGAATGCCCCAGGGTGCCAGCACTGCCACCTTCCTGTGAATCCACATGTGCTACCATCAGGCTTCATCATTTCGGGAACAAACGTACCCCACACACCTAGGTCAGGTCCGGACCCAGGAGCAGCCTGACCCAGGGAAGAGGGACAGATTCTCAGAGGAGGGATGGCAGTAAAGGGTGCCCCACTGGAGAGTAGGCAGCCCATAGCTCGAGAGTCCCCATGGGAATAGCCAAGGTCTCCTCCCAAGGCTGTGGGCTATCATGGAAAGCTGATACTGGCTGTCAGGAGAGCCTTCAAGGTCAGCTTGATCTGGATCAGGTAAATCCCTGACCTGTAGAGGGCCAGGAATTTGGAGCTGAGAAAGCCGTGTCTCCAGCTCGGAGTGAGAGCCTGGCATTCTGCGCTGGGAGGGTTTCTCTTTTCCTGCTCTGTCAAGCTCCTGCATTCTCCCACTGGGAGGCCCCTGTCGGTCCTAGAGCTGGCCAACCCCTGTGGGCTGTGCTGTGGGCCAGGGAGGAATGGAAGATGGATAAGCATGAAGGCTGGACAAGGCAGAGAGAGGCGCAGTGGGAAGGGGCCAGCAGGCCTCCTCCTTCCTCTCCCTCCTGGGGCCCTAGGGTATTATCAGGGGAGCACTCAGCTCTTGTGTCTTTCCTGAGAGGGTCTCGGTCTCACTGAGGTCCAGGGACAGTGCTGCTGCATCTGATCACCCATCCCATCATGACACGCACTGCTGGGAATTATGTGTAATTGCCAGAGCTGGGGGGTTGGGTGAGGTGAGGCTGGGCTCTGGGAGACCCTCTGCAGCAGGTTGGGAGGGGGCTCTGCACAGATCTCTAGCAATGCTTTGAGAAGCTGTGATGCCTTGAGGAGGGAAGGGGAACTAACCTGAGTCGTCTCTGTTTAAGGCGTTTCCACACAGGCCAGCTTCCATATAGACTCCTCAGTCAGCTTAGGGGGGGCTCTTCCCTCACTAAAGCCTTGCTGCCCCAATCCCCACAGGACCACAACCCCCTATAGTCGGACACTGTCTAGGTCCCCTCCTGTGACCTGCAGCCAGGCCATAAGTGTCCATGTTGCAGAGACCCCCATCTTACTAGAACATGTTACATTCAAACACAGTGCCAGCTGCTGCCCTACTGAATCACCTAGGAGCCTAGATTCCCCACTGAGCTGATGGTTTGACAGCACAATGTTATTTCTATTCAAAGCAGGTATTGCAATAATGTATCAAATCCACCAACCACTACCAATTTAGTGAGAAGTAGTTCCCAGGTTTATAGAGCAGCCCTGCTAGGCAGGCCTCCTGTGTACCAACCTCTCGGGGCATTTCAGGACAGGCTGAGCCCTTGTTACACCCACTTCATTTTCACTATACTTGCCTCTTCCTGGCCTCAGCATGCTTGGAACTCCAGGAGTAACATCTGGCTCACCCACAGAAGAGGATGGGGCAGGGTCGGGATGGGATATGCTAGGCACTCTACTCCGATCTCAGTGATCTCCTGGGGCTGACCACTGACCCAGGGCAGTAAGGAGCATCCTGAGAGAGACGTGGACCCAGGGCAGTAAGGAGCATCCTGAGAGAGACGCGGAGGCAGATTCTAAGCAGTGGAGGTTACACGGGGCAGAGGCTGTGCCTCAAGGTCCAGACCTAGCAGTGGGCCTTGCTAATGACGGCATCTGCACCACGTGTATGACCCAGAGGAGCTGCTAAGGCATGGCTATTACAGGGGCAGAAGTATACCCCCACCCCCATCCTCATGCCTGTGATCCCTTCACACCTGTCAGGACTGGGGGTTCAAGGGAAGCCTGCCATGCTCCTGGGAGCACAGACTGAAGTATCTCCTAGAATGGACTCTCTCTACCTTCATAATAGGAGCAAGTAACATCTTCCAGGAAGGCAGAGGCCCAGATACTGGCTGGGAGGGCCTACCTCTGGCAAGTGGGGTATTGAGTGAGTGAGGGACTTCTCCATCTTCAGCAGGGGTGGATGTAGGGTCTAGGGGGTGCTGGATAGGGACCACGGTGTCCAGGAGCTTGAAAGATCCTCAGGACTTGGGCACTGACCAGGCTGGCCTCCATTCCCAGGCGTGTATAAAAGTGGAGGTCCCATCCTTGGAGGCAGGAGGTAGTGGTTTCTTAGGGTCCCTTCCAACCACAGTACCTCCAACTACATGCTATAGGTTGGGAATATGCCTAAAGGGCAGAAGAGGCTTTCGGCACAAGCATGTGGCATGCTCCCTAAATGCTGAGTGCACGGCTCTGCCAGATGTCTGTCACTCATGTCCCTGTGCCATCCTGAGCAGCCAGGACAAAGTCTCAGAGCGGCAGGGGGAAGATCGAGTGCTGTGAGTTTGGAGAAGTTGTCATAGGCTCTGGTGAGGGAAGAATGAGAGATGTTTCTAGAATTATCCTCAAGCTTAGATCCTTTGTTGCTGAGGAGGAGAGTTTCCAGGTTGATGCTTGGCCCACTCCTAGCTCCATGAGGCTGGCTGCTGGCTATCTTATGGCTTCCCTGGGGCAGCTAGTCTCATTCTGGGTGGAGGCTCTGCACATCCTGTGTGGGGTGGGTGCTGGTTCTAGTGTGGGCTGTTTGTTGTCCACCAGGAGGTGTTCCCAGGAGCTCTGTGAGACATATATATTGACTGCTCCTTGCAGCTAAGGAAGTGGGAGTCCTAGAGCAGGAAGCACCTTCTATGAGTCCCAGCTCAGGAGCAGGGGAGGGGCACTCCCCTAGAGCCCATATGCTCTCCTCTCTGCTTCCCTTGGTTGACAAGGACTCAGAAGAGGGCTGTATGTGTGTGTGACTGTGTGTATGTGTGTGTGTGTGTATATATGTGTGTGTGTGTCTATGTGTATGTGCATGTGAGTGTATGTGTATGTGTGTGTTTATGTATGTGCATATGTGTGTATGCATATGCATGTGTATGCGTGTGAGTATGTACAGGTGTAGGTGTGTATGCAAGTGTATGTGTGGGTATGTGTGTGTGAGTGTGTGTATGTCTGTGTGTGTATTGTGTGTGTATCTATGAGTATGTGTGTGTGTGTGTATCTATGTGTATGTGTGTGTGAGTATGTGTGGTTGCTCTGCCAAGAGGGAGGAGCAGTAATGTCAACCTTGAATGCAAATGTGGGCAGCGTACCCAGTGCCCGTCTAAAGAAGTTGCAGGCACACATGGAAGCAATGCGACATTTTCAAGAGGCTGCTATTCCTCACATCACATCTAGGGAATCTTGACACAACTGGGGTATTTGACTTGGCTGTTAGTGATGTAATTTTTCACTGTTGACACACCGCATGCAGAAAAACCCAGCCAATGCCTTACAGCCAGAGCCTCCCGGCTAGTCTCTGCTCCCTCAACTCCCAATTTAGACCTTCCCTAGGTTCCGGCTCAGAGACTTTGTCAGCAGAGCAAGCAGCCTGCTGGAGGATATTCACATGAGCAGCCAGAGCTGGGAGACGCCAGGGAAAATCATAAGGCTCTGCTTTTCCCACCCAGGCCCCACCCTTGGGGTCCTTTGAAATGGGAGAGAGCACAGATGCTGCTCTCTAAACTAGGGCTGTGAGGTAGGGAGCACTGATGTGAGGTGGGGAGCTCTGCTGTGAGATGGGGAGCACGTCTGTGAGGTGGGGAGCACGTCTGTGAGGTGGGGAGCATGTCTGTGATATGGAAGCACTGCTGTGAGATGGAGAGTACTGCTGTGAGGTGGGGAGCATTGCTGTGAGATGGGGAGCACTGCTGTGAGATGGGAGCACTGCTGTGAGATGGGAGCACTGCTGTGAGATGGGGAGCACTGCTTCATGAAGACCCTGGAGTTTGCTGGGGTGAGCCCCAGAGTTACTTGGTTTCATGTATATAAACTGGACTTCAGACACGTGAGTAACTCTACAAAGAAGGTGGTCTCAGGGGAGCCTCACAGACCACTTGCCCCATTGGCTGCAGGGGTGTGGCCTTAGCATGTAACAGTGCCCTAATTTCACTGAACGGACCCCTTGACCATGTGTGGACCTCAACTTCCAAGTAAGTGAGGAGATATGTTCTCTAAAGTCTATCTAAAGATATCGCTCTTGATTGCTTGTTCTTCTTTGCCCCTCCCCATATGTGTGTGTTGGGATCAATAACAGAGGCTAGGGGTCCTGAAGTAACAGGTAGGGCAGGGCAAGGTAGGGCAAAACAAAACAAACAACTCATATGTCATCTCGTCTGAAGCTTTAAGCCTTCAGATGAGATGTTTCTCTGGGCCTGCTTTACCCAGAAAACAGATGGAGGTGGGAGGTGACCATGCCCACCCAGACAACAAGCACCCTCTCTTTTTCTCTGTGGCCTCCACACTGAGTTGAGCATTCTGGGTTGGGATACTTGTGAGCAGCATACTCTCTGCTCTTGGGTGCACTGACTGGCATGCAGAAACGCTGACCTTTGTCTAGAAGCAGGAGAGGTACCCTACCACATCCTTCAGTCTGGGAAGGCCAAAGGCCAAAGGGAAGTGTGCACACCTCACCTTCACAACTAAGAGTATATTTTGCCCACTTGAGGACGGGAACCAGGTTTTCGGTCCTCTCAGGTCCAGGAACAATCTCAGGAGCAGCAGAAACTCCAGTGCCCTCAGCCTGCTCCATCTCTTCTCATTTGCCTTTCCATTTATCAAAAAGTTTATCTGGAAGTTCTGAAAGGTCATTATTAATATCTTCAAATGAAAATACAAGGTGAAGTATCCCTGAGTAAATAGTGTTAAAATCCAAAGTGCTTAAAATTAAAATGAAAAGAACATGTTGGAGAGTGAGACTGAGAGGGCAGGGGAGGGGCGGCGTGAGCTGAGGGCAAGGAGGGGTGGGGTGTGTGAGTAAATAGGAGAGGGGTGGGGAGTGCTGAGGGGAGAGGGGAGGGGGGAGGGGCGGTGTGAGTACACAGACTCAGCTCTGACACTGAAGTGTCAAGGGTCAAGCACACATCTTTCCTGAGGTCTACCAGATGATCACATGCAATTGAACACCACTCTGTAGATTTCTCTCTACACTTGGGAATCAGTCCTCCCCTGCCTGTTCAATGTTGCAAAGCCTAATTCAGCCCTAATCCCAGCCACCCAGTGTCCTCCTCTACGGGAATCTGCTCTGCGCCAGTTTCTCAGGATGCTGTCACTGGCCACTCTATCTGTACAGTTTGCTGCCCATTTTCACACTAGCACAAGAGATCGAATGCGATAGCATCCCCACACAGAAAGTGGCCTTCAGCTCAAAGTTGGAGCTCACATCCAGGAAGACAGAGGAGAATGGACTCCGCTATCCCAGCATCCCTTCTCTAACCATTGGCAGCACCCATGCTGTGTTCTCAGTATTTGATGATCCCTCAAGCTCTGCAAGGTCCCACCTCACCAAGGCAGACTGTCAGGCACACCATGCTCTGTCTGCTTTGCAGGAAGGTGACCGGGTCAAAAGCTCTGAAGTTTCAATCAAATAGAACGGCAGATTAATTGCAAAAACCTTTCAAAGTACTTTGGAAAAAAAATAACACCATGACCTAGACACAAAAACCCTGTGTCTTTTTTGAAGATGGCACTACTAATAATTCGATTTGTGGAGCACTTCTGAAGCTGCAGCTCAAGTAGTATTTGTGTCGATAAATAAAATCGTGTGTGATTACAAGCAGTGGTTTTGCCTCACTTGCACATCAGCGGTTCTGAACCAAGGTTGCACGCTCAACTTCCCCGTGAAGCAACACAACTCTATTGCTATCATGCTGCCAGGCTGCCGATGCCATCAGAACATGCCCACACTGCACTCAGGGGAGCTGGCTGGGGAAGGGAGGGAGGGTGGCCCTCGTTTTCCTTTCCAAAACAAGAGTCTGCATGGCTTTATCTCAGAGATCAGGAGTTCCAGGGTCCTGTTGTATCATTTCTACTATGTGAGCTAGACACCCATTGTTGTCTGCTTCCTGTCTTTGGAGCCTATTCTATGAGAAACACCGACTGGGTGACCACAAGACACTGCTTTTCTTTTTTCATGGTGTATGTATGTCCATGTGTGTGCATGTGTGTGCACATGTATGTGCAATAGTGGGTTGGCTTTTCTTGTTTTTGTTTTATTTTGATACAATGTTTCTCTACTTATTCCTGGAACTCACTATGTTGACCAGGCTGGCCTCGAACTCACAGAGATCTACCTGCCCGTGCCTCCCAAATGCTGGCATTAAAGGCATGTGCTACCATATTGCACCATCTACTGAGACCTAAAGGATTCTGGGGACAGTGGTGCTCAAAAGCTATGGAGTGCTGCGGATTCCAGGCTCTTCTCATGCAAGTCTCTGAGCATGCTCATGTGCAAAGGGGTTTTATTCTTTGTGTGCGTGTGTGTGTGTGTCTCTCTGTGTGTGTATGCGTGTGTATATGTGTATGTGTGTGCATGAGTATGTGTGTGTATGTCTCCGTTTGTGTGCACGCACATGTGTGTGTCCTTTATGTTTCCTCAAGGCACTCAGTGGACTCTGCAGGTGTGGGTGCATAGCCATATCCATGTGCTTAGCCTTGTTCTTTATCTCCATGCTAAACTCAGGGCCAGCACTGACTCAAGGCTCAGGAAGGAGGAGAAACAGCCTGATCTTGGCTGAGGGTTGGAGAGCTGAGAGCCATCAGAGCCAAGAGCCTGTCGGTCGGACTGAGAGCCCGTTGGATCTGTGCATGGCCCCAGCAAATCAGTAAGGTGGTGGAGAGGCCAAGCAGGGGACCTGCCTGGTGACTGTCAACCTCTTTTCCCTTAGCCCTGCATCTGGACTCACGTGGGCAGTCCTAGCCCTGGAGGGAGATGGTCTTCCAGGGCCCTGCTAATTCAGGCAGGTCACTGTCCAGTCAATGCTCCTGGGGTTGGCTTCCTCTGTCCAGATGTGTACCATGGTGGCTAAAACGGGACCCAACAGGAAAGCTTACTTAAAGCATTTTAAGATTTTATTTTATTTTTCTAACTTGGCCAAGTTGTTTTTGAGCAAATACCCTGTATGTGCCTGTGGCATATTGCAGTGTCAAAGGTTAGGCACAGCTGCCCAAGGCTCTCTCTTTCTGGCCTCCCCACACCTCCTACACTCACCACTAAGCAGGCATTAGTCCTACATTAGAACAGCCAATCTGTAGGGTGGGCTTTGAGGCATTAAAATTCTGTGCTCAGAGACGGCTGTTTTCATCTTCCCATGCAGCCGAGCAGTAAGAGCACCACACAGATTTTCTGCACCTATCCAAAGAGATTTATCTTTCACACCCTACTTCGTGCCATATGTCGGGTGCTGAAGGGATGAAGGATTTGGCTGTCGGTCTCTGAAGGCACGGCAGGCCTTACTCGGGCTTTCCTTTGGAGAGTCGGGATGATTTTGTGACATTTCATTTCCTTCTGTCAGGGCTGTCTCCCGAGTGTCACCCACTGACAACAAGGATGCCTCTGTAGGGGATGAAGCTTCGTGGGGTCCCTTGACTGTCTGGAGAGGGCGGTGGCTCATCCCCCTGGGATGTCATTACTGATGCTGTCATGAGGCCATAGGGCTGGCACCAGGGTTGACGCAGATCCTGGGTCTTGGCCTCTGCCTTGCTCTCAGTGCCTCGTAGTCTGGTAACCAGAAGCGCAATGTTTAAGATGCATCTCTCTTCCATGTTGGCTGGCAGGTGGGACACTTTCATTATTCCCACCTCTCCATTTCACCTTTCCACCTCTCCACAGTCACCTTGATGTTGTAAAAGGTTAGACCAGGGATAGGCCAGTGTCTTCGACAACCTTTCTCTTTTCCATGCCATTAGGGACATGTGCTAATTTTGGACCAAAACATCCCATCACAATCTGGTAGGAACAACAGTGACTGCCACTATGGTAGTCACTAGGCTCAGCAATAAGCAGTTCCTCAGGTGATGGGCTAATAGAACTTCTACATCCCCCAAATGAGCCATTCAAACCCCAAATGGTGTTTTCGCCAGACTCCCTCCTGGGGCCTCAAACTCATGGATCATTTTAATTGGATCATTGAGAGAAAAAAAAAATCTCCTTTAGTAAGCCTCCCAACACTATTAGCTCAAAGGCTTTCAGAAAAAAAATGTGCTAACTTTTGACAAAATCCACACGGGCATTTACGAGGTCCTAGCTGGCATTTGCAAAAGACACTGACTGCCAGTAGAAAATAGGGTATTAAAACAGAATCTAAATCAATTTTTCTGATCAATTGCTGCAGAGATGTGTATAAGTGACTGCAAATTGAGTCATGCAGCACACAGATGGGCTCTGTGATGGTGGAGAGTCCTTATAAACACGCCCCGCCCCATCCCTACAGCACCGGGGGACTTGCAGACACGGATGCAGATCTGAGAAAATTTCCTGCTCGATCGATAAATGCTTATTAAGAAGTGTGGCTCACACATCCCTGGTAGCACATGCACAAGAGCGCAGATGCTCAGCTTTCTCCTCCTCTGGGTTTTCTCCTTTAACCTGAAGCAAGATTAGGCTCAGGTCTGTCTCTCTAAGGCAGATCCTTTCAGGACAACCCTGGCCAGAATGGAAAGAAGATGCCTCAGTGTCTCTGTAAGAAAGTAAAGTCTCCTTTGATAAATCCCTTAATTGAATCTAAGAATATAGGTGCTAAAAACAAACATGAAACTAAGTCACACACACACACACACACACACACACACACACACACACACACACACCCACCCACACCCTCACACCACTCACACCTACTCACATCCATTCACACCCCACACCCACTCATACCTCCACACCCACTCTCCCCACTCACACCTCCACAACCATTCACACTCACTCACTCCTCCCTACTCCCCCCACTCATACCCATTCATTCCCCCACTCACACCCACTCACACCTCCACATCCACTCACACCCTCACAACTATTCATACCCACTCACTACCCACCTACTCACACCCCACACCCACTCACACCTCCACATCCACTCATACCCCCACACTCATGCATACCCACTCACACCTACTCATACCCACTCACACCCACATACCCACTCACCACTCCCAACCACTCACACCCCCTCCACACTCACTCCCCCACACCCACTTACATCCTTCACACTCACACCCACAAACCCACTCACACCCCACACTCCCCCACACCTCTCACATATAACACACACTCTGCTCCACACCCCTTTACCTCTCATCAGACTTTTGTTTTGTTTTAAAGATTTATTTATTTTATGTATATGAGTACACACTTTAGTTGTACAGATGGTGGTGAGCCTTCATGTGATTGTTGGGAATTGAACTTAGGACCTCTGCTTGCTCTGGCCAACCCCACTTGCTCCGGCCAAAGATTTATTTATTAGTATAAGTTCACTGTAGCTGTCTTCAAACACACCAGAAGAGGGTATCAGATCTCATTATGGGTGGTTGTGAGCCACCATGTGGTTGCTGGGATTTGAACTCAGTACCTTTGGAAGAGCAGTCGGTGCTCTTACCCACTGAACCATCTCACCAGCCCCTCATCAGACTTTTATGTTTAGAAATTTCCCTGTATAAAGTCTAATTTTTTTTTGTATATGCCTAGGGGGTGGAAAAATAGCTCATTGATTTAGAGTGTTTGTGTGCAACATGAGTACTGGAGTTTGAGTTCCAGAACCGTTGTAGCAAGCTGGTGATCTATACATGCCTGAAGCCCAGGGACAAGAGGATCAATAGGTGCGTTGTCTTCTAACCTAGCCAAGAAAACACAGCCCCAGGTTCACGGAGAGACCCTGTCTCAAAGGAATGGGAGAGACTGATAGAGGAGGCCTTTCTTGGCTTTTGCATGTGTGCCGAGGTGTGTACGCCCCCACATATGTGCACAAACACATACAAACACAAATAAATAATAGATGATTTCTTATATCTAGTATGGTATCTATATCTATAGACACACACACATAAATACACCTAATATCTGAATCCATACATATGTTCACAAATCCACATCTGAACCTATGTATACACACAGGAACATATACCTATGTATATACCAAAATATCTAAATCTATGTACACATGTGTACATATACTTATACTTAATATCCGTAACTGTAAAATATACATATACACCTGCTACCTGTATATAGATAACATACATTGAATACCTGTTATCTGTGACTCAGGCTGAGCACATCTCAGATTTGTGCCTTTGCACAGATATGCACACGCATACACACACCTGACATCTGTACCTATGTAGCACACAGGCATTACTCACACATACTCAAGCCTATGTTGGATTCCCCTGCCTTCTCTTCCAGAGCCTTGGGCTGTTGACCTCTGCATTTGGGGGTTTCTGGGGAGGAACCCATGTGAAGGGGCTTTGAGAGATTTGGCCTAGCAGTGAATCATGGGAGACAGGCTTGGGCTGCCATCCACTCTGAGCTGGTAGAGAGGTGGAGAGCCTCAAGAGGAAAAAGTCCCATGTTTTAAAAGAGTGTCTTTTTATTTTTAATTTTAAAAGAGATTAATTTATTTTTATTTTGTGCATATGAACAGTTTTGCCTGCATGTATCACACCTGTGCATCGAATACATACATCGTCAGAAGAGGGCATTGGCTTCCTGGCCAGTTGTCACATGAACTGGGTGGTTTACTGTACTCTTCCCACCTCTGAAACTGAATCAAAACCACCCTTTCTTCTCCTAAGTCATCTGTGCCAGGAACTATGATAACAAAAACAAAGCCAGGCGACATCAAGGGAGAGCCACCAAGGCTCACTGCTGCTTGCACAGATCCTGCAAAGGAATACAGGGCATTGCTCAGGGAGAAAGGAGGCTCTGGCAGGCAGGCATGAGCAGCCGAGAGGACACTGCTGGCCCTGGGTCTCTGCTTCCCAGATCTCACTCAGCCCCAATCATTGTGCATACCCTGCTTCCTCCTGGTCACATGCTACATCCGGTCAGATGCTTCTGCGACACATGACCACGAGGTTCCCAGCCATTGTTCTGATAAAGCTGTGGTGTGTGTCACAGCACTCACAAGCAGGAGAAACTCTCCCAGTGTAGGGTGGCGGTACCGTCTCATGACACACTGGGAAGAGAGAGCTGGATGCAAAGGTAGCATAATTTTAATTTTGAAAGATCATTACATACTATGTGCACACACTTTGACTCTGGGAAGAACACTCACGGGGGTGCCCTCAGCAGTGGTGCAATTACCAGAACATCTCCCCCACCGTGTCATACAGCTGTGGCTTTGGAATATTCCTGTGTTGTACGTGTGAGTTTTGTTAGCAGACAAAGGAACTGAAATTA
Source organism: Mus musculus (assembly GCF_000001635.26). Classification (NCBI taxonomy): domain Eukaryota; kingdom Metazoa; phylum Chordata; class Mammalia; order Rodentia; family Muridae; genus Mus; species Mus musculus. The sequence goes on along the minus strand of NC_000068.7, from coordinate 179,751,016 downwards.
AAAAGGAGAGTTGATTCCTTGGAAACACCTGATCCTGGAAGGGATATGAAGACCTAGGCACGTGGCAGAAGCCCTGATAGAAGTGGCACTGTGTGGGGCATATAACAGGCTTGGAGCCGACATCACTGAGTGTTGGTTTGCTCTGTGCCTCAGTTTCCACACACATCTGCAAGACCTCACCAGAAACAACCATCTCCCTCACAGTCAAGTCAACCATCTCCCTCACAGTCCTGCCGAGCAGACGAGCCATGCCAAGAACTGGCAGAGCTTGCTGTGGCTTCCATCATCAATAGAGCAACGCTATTGTAGAAGCTTCTCTGGACACAGACACTGTATCCCTAGGCCTGGCTGGTGAGCCCTTGGGGAAGGCAAAGGCAGGGTGGGCTGTTTGGGTAGCTGTGTGGACCAATGAGGCTGAGAACAGACCAGCTGGATGAGAATACAGAGTATCCTGCCGCTGACTCTCAACACTCTAATAGTAACAGTGTAGCTTAGCAAAAGCTCTGCACACTCAGAGATAGCCCAGGCACAGGGGCTGGAGCCTGGGGCCCTATGGCTGAAGGGGGGGAGGGGGGGTGGATGTCCTACCCTGACTTGGTCAGTTTTGTCCACCTCCAAAGTGACACACCCTGAACGTGGCTGCTACATCATTTTGAATTAGCTGAATGTACAAGCTTATCTGAGCTCACTCAGTTTCCCAGTTTAATTTAACCACTCAACTGAACTTAGCTTGTTAACTTAGCGCATTAACCTGACTGAACTTTCTTGGCTAACTCATTCTTAAACCATGCTCTGAATGAGGCTTGCTGGCTCCTCTGTGTCCGGCAGCCAGGACCGAAAGAATTTTAAGAACTGCATGTTTCCCGAGTGAGCACGCACAGACTTTTCTGGACACTATTCCCCAAACTGCACAGCAGGTTGTTTATGTAGGGGATGCGGCTTCTTTCCCAGTGTTAGGTGCCGGGGCTGGGTGTGCTAGAGGTGACTCTGGCCCATGACATGAGGCAGTTTTATGTCAGGCTTTCCTTGTCCTGCCTGAGGGCAGCCTCATGTTCCACCGAGGTTGTCACCAGCTGAAGACAACAGTACTAATAAGATCCATGGTAAATAACTAGGTAACTTCACAGACCTTAAGTAAAGTAAACTAATTCCTGCTATGAAAAGATTCACGCATTAGAAAGCCCAAGCCCCAAACTCCCTTTGTGGTTCAAGGTTGGGCTCTGGGCCATGACTGAATTTTTGTGTTTTAAAAAGAAGATTTTGCCTCATGGACCATGTGTGGGACTAGCAGGTGTTTTCTGCAACAAATGCTACCTGTTGAGACTCTCCTTCCACGAGGCTTTAGGGAGGAGCCTTTGCGAAGGATTCACCTGGGAGCAGGAGCTGTGTTGCTGTGCACTGGGGAGGGAGCCTGGCCTATTTTACATTGCCAGGTCTATTTTTAAATAAAGTTCTTTGTGCTTTAAGCTGCCTAAAATATCTCCCTGGCTTGTTCCATGGAATTAAAACAAGTCACCAATGGAACCTCTGCTTGAGTCAGCAAATCCCAGTGATCAGAGACGGAGGGGCCACATCAGATGGGTGTCCTGGTACCTCAGAGTGTCCCTGTCACATGCCTTCATTCCTTCACACATTCATCAACCTCTGAGGACTGCCACGGTTGAGGGTACACACCTCCCCAACAAACTTCCTCACAAATCACATCAAAAGAAGTAAAGGAAGAGAAGACTATTTTGGTCGCTTGGGTTACAGAGACAAAAATCTGAGGGGCTGCTTCAGAGCTGCTAGGCACACCCTGAGTGGCCTGTTAAATATGCTGGGGCTGGTCAGGGTTGGAAGGGGCACCTGTGATTTCCAGTGAAAGTGCCACCTGGGCTCTAAGGTTGATGTGACAGATGTTAGAATAACATGATACCTTGTCATTGGAGGTGGGTAAAATCGCTGGATGCTGGGAGGGGTGAACCTTACTTGAGGGGATTCTGTAGGAAGGCAGTCACCTTTTGTTAGTGTTCATGCACACAAATCCATACCCATATGCATAGGTGCTTGTTCATGCACACTCACTCATATACATGTGCACAGGTACATACATGTTCATGCATGCATACTCATATACATGTGCACAGGCACATGCACACACACATAGACACAAGCACCTACTTGCCCCTGGAGTTCTCATTAAGCAGAACAAAGTCATGCATGCATATGTATCCTTGCACACACCACACACACATGTACACACACTTAGGAGTTCCTATTTACCCTAGACCTCCAATCACATATGCACTCATGCTCACACATGTGTAAACACACATATCCAGACACACTCATTCTGGGACTTCTGCTTGCCTCTAGATCTCCTGTCACACATGCACACACTCATATACACACATAAACACATACAAGTACACACACACACACACACACACACACACACACCAGCTGTTCAGTGTTCAGTCAGGTAGGTAAATGACTCTGCCAGGACACTGGTTGTCATCTGATTCAAGACAGTTTGTAGAACTCTAGGAGTTTCTCAGAAATCCTGACTCCTTTAGGAAAAGCTGGCAAGACTCTCCTGCTCTTGGCAGATATATATATTCATGCAGACTCCACTGGTATATTTTAACCAGAAGAAAGCCATTTCTGCACACATGAGTTCATAGCAGTGGTCATCATGCCTGTGCATCTGAGAGCGCTGTAGTGTTTACCAGACTCCTCAAGAGTTGTGTACATGCCCTCTGATAAGGGAAGGGAGAGGGCTTGGGAAGACAGTCCATCTGGGTTGATTGTCGAGTTAGTGAGGGTGCCAATGTGTTGAGACTCCACAGGCTGGTGTGCTCTGCCTGCAATTAACATGGAGGAGTATACAGAAAGGGGGCTGTGGAGGTAGGTGGGGGGCATATCTACCTGCTAGCTGCTCTCTCTGGGAGGACTGGAGTCTTGTGACTCTGAAAGTATAGATTTCTTGGTGCCCCAAGTCAGGAAAGCAGATAAGTGGGGGTAACTCCTGTCAGGGACAAGTGTTCATCTAGAAATGAGATTGTCATTGTGACTAGACAAGGCCCATGATGACAAGGGCCAGAGCAGCCTGAGAGGCCAGCTTGGACTGGCAAGAGGCACACTCTTTACGAGGGATGGGCGTGTCAAAGGTGTTAATTATGAGGCTAGCATAAGAGGAGTGGCTTGGTGACAGACTTGTTACCCAACGCCCCTAGTCGGTCTGTGGAGTGGGGCTGTCACCCCACTTTGCACACTGGTCCTAAGGCTAAGGCACTCTGAGAGACTGGTGAATAGAGGAAGACTGAAGACCAGAAGCCCTGGAGGGCTCTTCAGAAAACCACACAAATGTACCCCAAACAGGGTACTGAGAGAATATAGGCATAAAATCTACATGCTGTGTGACCCACTGTATGAAATATTCAGAAGAGGCAAAGCTCTCAGACAGAAAGAAAAGCAGGCAGACAAGAAATGGATGAGTGGTGGCCAGGCCAGCTGGGAGGACAGTGTGAATGTCCTTAGTTGGGCATCGAGAATGCCCTGAAATTAGGTTATGGGTCCTGTCGCTCTCCTGTGCTAAGGCTGAGATAGGAAGGCATCACCCACACCAGACCCAGGTCAGAGACACTGTGAGTGCAAACAAGGTTTGATCGTGATCATTGTCCACAGCTGATTCAAGCTGAGAGGACAGTAAGTCGTACCTGAATTTCGTCACTGACTTTTGTAGGTGGGTGTTTTCTCTGAATGCATGTCTGAGCATGTATATCTGGAGCTGGAGTTACAGATGGTATGTGCTGGGAATCGAACCCAGATCTTCTGAAAGAACAGCCAGTTCTCCACTGAGAACCAATGAGCCATCGCTCCAACACCATTGGCTTTTATACCAGGGTAAAGTCAAATGCAATGTAAAATTTATTTTTGACACCATTTTTAGCATGTAGAGGATGTATTTCACGATTTTGGCAACTTTCTATAAACATGGTTCTTCATCTTAGGCTTCCTGAGACAGGAACTAGAGGGTAAGATCTTTCAGTCTTCACTCACTTAGCCATGCCCCTGGGGCACCTGCCTATCACCTTCCAGGGGAGCACCCAAGGTGCACAGCGACGGCTCTGAGAAAGCGACTTCTGCATGCCAGATTGGACATGCTGGACAGGACTCTGTCAGCAGACAGCCTCCAAAACCCATTCTTGCCTCTGGTGGTTGCTTCTCCTCTCCAGTCACACATCTGTTCTTTCTATTTGCAAAGATCAGAGTTTTATAAGAGAAACATATGGATCTCGAGATTTATCATATGCCCTGCGCTGTGTCGATGAGGAAATACAGCTGTGTGTACTTAGTCACTCCCTGCACGTTTGTTCCCAGAGTATAAATTCACACCAACACATTTCCGCAAGAAAATATTGTGTCAAAGTCATGCGAAGCAAGCTCCCGTTGCCAGCCCCAAATGACATGGTGACTATGTTTTCTTTAATAGACTCTAGTCTGTCATTTTTATCTGTATATATAAAAAAAAAAGGTGTTAGGTTTTTTGAAAAGTGGCCGAGGGAGACCATTCCGTGTGCTTTTACACTTGTTTTCTTGTGGGGAATTTTCCTGAAGAAAGAGTGGTGGCAGCGAGGTATGCTTTCTATAGATTCACTCATGGTGTCTCAACCACATTCCATAGCAAACGCTGTAAACCTGAAAACCTGAGAGCAATCTGGTGTCCCCTTCTGGGGTTTCCCATGTGTTCTCTTGACTAAGCCAGAACTATCAGGCTTTCTCCAGGGAGGGAGCTGGGGAGAGGTGGTGCAGGCAAATTCCACACTTCCTTCAGTTGTTATCAGTAACGAATCTTTAATGAATCCTTTTCCTCCATTCTATTTATTCATTGACACATTCATCCATACACCTCCTCACACAAGCACTCAACCATCTGTCCATCATCCATCCATCCATCATCCATCCATCATCTATTCATCATCCATCCATCCATCCATCATCCACCTATCCATTCATCCATCATCCATCCATCATCTATTCATTGTCCATCCATCCATCCATCCATCCACCCACCATCCACCCACCCATCATCCATCCATCCATCCATCATCCATCCATCATCTATTCATCATCCATCCATCCATCCATCATCCACCTATCCATTCATCCATCATCCATCCATCATCTATTCATTGTCCATCCATCCATCCATCCATCCACCCACCATCCACCCACCCATCATCCATCCATCCATCCATCCATCCATCCATCATCTATTCATCATCCATCCATCCATCCATCAATCATCCACCTATCCATTCATCCATCCATCCACCATCCACCCACCCATCATCCATCCATCCATCCATCCATCCATCATCTATTCATTGTCCATCCATCCATCCATCCATCATCCACCTATCCATTCACCCATCCATCCATCCATCATCTATTCATTGTCCATCCATCCATCCACTATCCACCCACCCATCATCCATCCATCCATCCATCCATCCATCCATCCATCCTTGCCTTCACAACCTCATGTATCCATCTATCCATCCATTTACCCATCCATTGCTTCTTGTCAGTTTGGCTAAGATCAAGTTCAGTTGTCCATGCATCCATCCATCTGCCTTAAAGGTTGGGACCTCCCAGATTCCAGGACTTAGGATGGAGGCAGATGCTCAGCAGTTTGATGCTGATGAGAGCTACTGAAATCACTTAGCAGTTGAAACACTGGGGCCACTTCTAGAATGACTTGATTTAGCCCAACATTCTGCCACCCTCAATGTGAACATGAAAACACTCTCCACAGTTTTCTTCAGCACAGGAGGCTGGCGGAGTGTGAAATGAATGACAGGAACTATATACTGGCGTCGCCACAGGGGCACCCATCTTAGCCTCTGAATTGTTTCCAGGAAACACCTGTAGGGGGAAGCCTTCCCTCTGGGCCAGTCACCGAGAACTTAGGTTTCCACTACGGCCATGGTTCTCTTCCTGCCTGCTGGCCAAGGTTGAGCTTTCCCATCTGCTTGGTTAAGGCCTGATGCTGACTTGCCTCAAAATGTATGCACCATTTTGTATGTGTGAGGCTCCAAGAGTTGTCTAATGCCTTTCTGTCACCTTTTGGGTGATTTAAGCCTCATTTTTATGCATGGCAGAAAAATCTTAACAATTCAGAAAGAGGATTTTGTAGGATTTGGACAAAGGAGAAAATTTATACCGAGCCCTGCAAAAAGCTTCCTAGCTGAAAAGCACTGTATACAATTTGTAGGTAATTCACATTAAATTATGCCTCAGGGTTATGTGGCTGAAAGAGGGAAAAGGCTGTTAGCATAGGAGGTGGGTGTTTCTCCCACTGAGAAGAGTCCTGGGATATTAGAGGGTCCACGAACACTCCCCTCAGTGACACTATTGCTGGGTTTGTGGACAGACACAAGGCCTGGGCTGAGCATTTGCCCAGAAGCAGCTCAGCATGGCTTCCTCGATGGAGAATGGGTGGGAAGAGAAGGGAAGAAAATGGGCCACCCAACACCCCTCCTCCCATCCCAAGAGAACCTAGTTTCATGGAGATGCAGACAGAGTTCCAGGAGACACAAGTCCTGCTGCAGATAGCAGATCCCCTCTTCCCATTGCTGGTAAGACAGGGAGTTCAAAACAGCTAGGGGGGTTCGGAGACTTGCTAAGGTTTCTAACTGCTAAAATGTGCCTGTGTGTATGCATGCACACATGTGTACTGTATATTGTGTGGTATGTGGTGTGTGTGTGTGTGTGTGTGTGTGTGTGTGTGTGTGTGTAGCTCATCTATGGAAGCCAGAGGCCAACATTGGTGTCTTCCTCAATCTTCTTTCTCTCTCTGAACCTGATATTCACAGATTCAGGTAGGCTCACTGGCCAGTGAGTTCCAGGGACCCTCCTGTCCCTGCCTTACCAGTGCTGGGGTCACAGGTTCATGTCATTGCACCTGACTTTTTAAAAGCATTGCTACAGTGGATCAAACTCAGGTCCTTGTGCTTGTGTGACAAGCATCAAAAAATCTCCCCATTCACTATGTGCAGATGTGACTGAGCAATGGCAGAGAGGTTGTGCTGATCAGGGCGGCTGTCAATCAGGGAGGGAGAACATCCTTGGGAGGGAAGACAAGAACTCAGGACGGTGGAGAAGAGGGCACAGGGAAACAGAGATGGGATGGGCAGCGCTTTTGCAGACAAGAAAATTCAAGAGTTTTCAGAGCTATCAAAAGCTGCACAAAGACTTGGAACAGACTCCTGTGGTGCCCCAGAGGAACTAACTCTAACAATACCTTAATTTTAAATGTTTGATTCCAGGCCAGTGAGAGAACACATTCCTACTGTTTGAAGCCTCCTACTTGGTGGCCATTTGCTCTTGTGGCACATTCGACTAACAGATACTAAGCACAGCTTGGCAGTAATGTTCATTCCTGGTGATGGGCCATCAGGGTGTCTACCACAGTCTACAACACATATGACTGTGACCATAACTATAGCTTTCCTCCCCACATTCTCCTGCAAGGACTTTGAACTAAACAGACCATAGCTTGCAAAAGTGATAGGTCTCTATCTGTGTCTATACATCTGCACCTGTGCACTCAGCTCTCACCTGTGGGTGGTGTGTATCTAACACAGATACAGGCATGTATCTACTGCCCACATACCCGTCACCTGTGTACTGTCTGCCTTCCCTATCACCTGTGTATTTCTCTGTAGCCCACTGCTATCTCATGGGTTATACCAACCTCTCTACACTTCAACTTGTCTGGGTAGGACCTGCACAGAAAAAGCCAGTCTGAATTGCTGGGGAAAATGACGTGCAAAGTGCTGTTGATTTTTTTTTTTTTAAAGAAAGCTGTATATTTTCAAGCCTGTGCATTAGCACCAACTATCACGCATTAACAAAACCTCAGAGTCTGCTGGGTGCTGTTGAAGTGTGGCTGGAAGGTCCTAATGAAGAGACAGATCTGGCTCTCTCCCTGTACACCCTTGGCGTTGCTCATTTAGCACATTCTCAGCCAGCAAATGGTGCTGCTAATGTATCACATGGGCTTGTTGTCTTAAGTAGGTTACATGCCCCCTTCCTGCAACACTGAGACGTTCGCCCCTCTGCCAAGCTGGTACAGGGGGTGGTGGGGCGTTGCTTCTGCTCTGCTCTAGTCAGAAGTAAGGACTTGCTGGTCTGAGAGAAGCTCTCAACCTGCTGGGCATCCAGCCACACATGGCCAATGGTTTACTCCTTACCATTGTGATCATGCCTGGTGTGGGAGCCACCCACTTTTCCCCCTGCTCTGCAGCCTGATGCCCCAGGGCTCTTGCCCACACTGCATGCTCTGCAGCCTGATGCCCCAGGGCTCTTGCCCACACTGTATGCTCTGCAGCCCGATGCCCCAGGGCTCTTGCCCACACTGCATGCTCTGTAGCCTGATGCCCCAGGGCTCTTGCCCACACTGTATGCTCTGCAGCCTGGTTTGCTCTTTTGCCCTATCCAGGCTCTTGAATAGGTCAACCAGGCCTACAGCTATTGGTGCCTCCTGGCCTCACATGTGTCACAGTAGATACATGCCAGATCAGGCAGCATGAGGAGCTTGTGCTGCTGAGGAGGAGGGGGAGGGGAGAGGGAGGATGTGGAAGAGGAGAAGGAAGACGAGGAGGAGGGCAAGGAGAGGAGGAGGATGTTGAGGATGTGGAGGAGGAGGAGGAGGAGGAGGGATAGAAGGAGGGGGAGGGGGAGGAGAGGAGGAGGAGGAAGAGGATGAGGATGGATAGGGCCTGAGTCCAGTCAGGCGGGGCCTTGGCAGGTAAGAGATATTTGGAAAGCTCTGTGAAGAAGGTTCTGACTCCAAACTTGAGGGGTCAGAGGTGACCTGAACCAAGCCAGGACCCCTACAGGATAGCTGTTTCCTTTTCCTAAGCAGGGGTGGGGTGTGTTCAGCTGTCCCACCACCTCATTACCTGAGTTGGCAGCCCATTACCCATGCCAGATGGTACCATGGCTCTTCCTTCCCCCTTTTGTCTTGGTGGAGACCAGGGCCTCTCCTGAAGGGCCTGGAAGGATTATCTCAGGGTATTAGGCTCTGGGGCTTCTTGAGACCGATCAGTCAGTTTAACCCAAGGGCAAAAGCCATAGGCAATAGCTAAGTGAAGGGTGTAAGCCAGCCAAACTTGACTACATAAGAGGCAGCAGGGCCAGGAGGCAGGTCTGACAGTCTCCATGTGCCTTTAATCCTGAACGGGGGTCTGAGGCTTCACTGTACCTCTTGCTAGGTGGTGCTTCAGAGCCACTGAAACTGGAGAGCACACTGTTGTATAATAACTACCTCCAAATGGAAGCTCTCTCTCCTGGAGATAATACAGGCTCACAGGACTCAGAGGGATAGCAGCAGGCTAACAAGATTGGAAAAGCCAAAATGTACAGAATTCGCAGGACCCTCCCAAGACTGTAAAGGCAGTGAGCAGTTGCTGGGGAGGAGACTCTGATCCTTTAAGCTGCCTTCATGAGGTGCAGAGAGCGCCAGGCTTGCAACTTTGTGAGGTGGCAAAGAGCCCAGATCCAGTGGGCTCTCCAATGACATATCTACCTTTGGGTCCTCCACACTACCGTCAGTCACTTGGTAAGTCTTTCGCTGCACCAAGTCGGATTTGGTGGGATTGCTCCTTTGGTCTCGAGTGCTCTGTCTGGGGTGGGTTGATGTTTCTTCTCATCTCCCTAGAAAAAGTCTCACCGGACAGCTTAGCTGAACTGGGAGGTCCCACAGTGTGGTGCATACACCAGGGCTCTGCAGACCTCCCAAGTGTCAACCGCTCACAAGCAGTTATGTTGGCTGAACACTGAGACAGTATTTCAAACCCACTGAATTAAGTAAGATGCAAAATTAGAATGGACGCTCCCTGATTACTGCAATCTTTTAACTGTGACTGCTGGAGAACTCAGGGTGCCAAGGGCAGCATACGTGTGGAAATTTCCACCTCCGTGAGCCAATGGCAGGAAAATGGCTCCCAGAGCATGGCTGTCCTGACCCTACTCCTGGGTGCCTGGAATTGAGTCTCCTGTTTTCCATGACTGGCACAAGCTCTTCCACCCATGAGCTTCTGTACTTCGTTCCCAGTCTTTTAGCTAACACCCTCTTAACCCAAATGCACCTTCTATGGGGGGCCTGGCTGGATCACTACCCCCAGTCCTATAGGGTCGTTTTTCCTTGTAGAAGGCACCCCCACCCTCCTGGGCTCCTCTTCACTCTCTTCTGGTTGACCCTTACTCTGCTCTGGCTTGTCTGTGTTTGCCTGTGTTGGCCCCGTGGTCTCAAGGAGAGCTTATCTGGATGGAATGTGGGCATCTTCTGCCTGCACCTCAGAAGCTGTCTATACCGCTCTCCTTATGAGCAGCTGGCTTGGCTCAATCCCTTCCTTGGATGAGACTCATTAAGGTGTAACTTAAGCTTGAAAGGTGTGAGCTTTGAGCAGTGCACTAGGCAAGATGGTTATGTAACTTAAATTCCCTGAAGGGCATTCTCTCTGGCCTCTGTCCCATGGCCTAGAAGAAAGATGTGGCTTAGTTTCCCTGTAGCAGCGGGGGCAACCCGAGTGTGCTATTTGCTCTGTGGGTAGCCCCATAGTCCTGAATTTATTTCAGGATGTGCCCTGAGAGCACTATGCACAGAAGATGTGAGAACAGGCAAGAGAACCTGCCAGGCTGGCCCTCCCTGCCTGCAGGAGACAGTGAACATTGAGGAGCAGCGACCTTGGGCTGCATACACACCACATAATAAAACCTTGGTAAGGGTGAAGCTATTCATGGGAACACCAACCCTACCATCCATGTGAGGAGGGTGAGACTTGCCAGGCTTCTCATGACCTCTTTTTGCCAGGGATGCACGATGCAGCCCCCCGTGGACCGCGTCCTCTCACAGAGTCTCTTTACGGTGGAGCTTTCAGAAGGAGACAGGGAAAGATGCCAGAGGAGGATGCTGCCCTGGGATTTGTCTACATTCGTTCAGGTAACTACCTCAGAGAAGGAGATGCAGCCGTGACCAGAGAGGCCCAGAGGGTCTTAAAGTACCTGTGGATACATGAACACACAACCACAGATCCAGGGCTGGGAGCACCAGAGCAGCTGGGAGCACCAGAGCATTCTGCTTGGGGATGAGAAGTCAGAGAAGGCTTCCTGGGCAGCATTCAAGGTGGGTCCTGTCCTCCCTCAGTGGTTTGGGGGTGGGGGACATCTCCTACCTCCCTATCTCCCATGGCCTCTCCTGCTCCCCTCAGGACTCTGGCTGTGCTCTCTATCCTCCCTTCTCTCACAAGGAAACCTTGGATTGTGCTCAGATCCAACTGGACAGCTCCACGTCACATCCTCATCTCAGAGTTCTTTGTGGCAGAGTCCTGTGCCACGTGGGGCTGCATATCCCTGGTTATGTGAGTTGAGACCTGGATATTCAGGGGAACTCCATCTTCCCATTGCACCTTCTGCTTAGACTGGGAGCACTGGGGTGCAGCCTGAGACCCATTCTGGTGGCTTCTTGGACCTAGAGGGCCAAGCCAGGAAGTGTTTTACCCTGGATCAAATGGGCAATCTTCACTTCCGGCTCACACACTCAGCTACATGGGAGTCCTCACACGTTTCTCCATACCATCACACGTCTTTGGTCTTGTCCTGCATGCCATCACAGCCAACATATGTCTCTTTAGGTTCCTTCTTACTGCCAGGACCAGACACCAACCACACAATCCCTGGGTTTCTTTCCTCCCCCTACCCAGTGCTGCCTTGATTCCCTTTATCAACAAGGGACAGACCGCTGTCTGCAGAGACATGGAAGCTTCAGTCACAGCTGCTCTCAGGGGCCCTACTGCTCTCTCCCATTCTTCTTACTAATGTTCCAGTCCTTGCTAGTGACCCGAGAACCTGCTCAGTACCTAAAAACCTGTTCAGCACCCTTGCACACATGGCCAGTGACCTGAGAACCTGCCCAGCACCCTTGCACACATGGCTTATGACCTGAGAACCTGCTCAGTGCCCTTGCACACATGGCTTATGACCTGAGAACCTGCTTAGTGCCCTTGCACACATGGCTTATGACCTGAGAACCTGCTCAGTGCCCTTGCACACATGGCTTATGACCTGAGAACCTGCTCAGTGCCCTTGCACACATGGCTTATGACCTGAGAACCTGCTCAGTGCCCTTGCACACATGGCTTATGACCTGAGAACCTGTTCAGCACCCTTGCACACATGGCCAGTGACCTGAGAACCTGCTCAGTGCCCTTGCACACATGGCCAGTGACCTGAGAACCTGCTCAGTGCCCTTGCACACATGGCTTATGACCTGAGAACCTGCTCAGTGCCCTTGCACACATGGCTTATGACCTGAGAACCTGCTCAGTGCCCTTGCACACATGGTTTATGACCTGAGAACCTGCTTAGTGCCCTTGCACACATGGCTTATGACCTGAGAACATGCTCAGTGCCCTTGCACACATGGCTTATGACCTGAGAACCTGCTCAGTGCCCTTGCACACATGGCTTATGACCTGAGAACCTGCTCAGTGCCCTTGCACACATGGCAGAAGTTTTACTGTCCTCCAGACACCATCTGCTTGGAATGCACACCTCTGCCATGGCCTCAGGGTTGCCTTGCCTGGGACCACATTGAATCATTTGGCCCCAGTGCCAGATGCTAGAGCTGGGGAAATTATGCCACGGGTGTTCTTACTCTTACATTACATATGGCTAGACATTGTCAGACTGGGAAAGGCTCTTAAGTCATCTTGGGATTTCCAGGACAGGGACAACACCCTATGTGTATTTTTATCATGTATGGAAGGAACACTGGTATGTCCTGGGGGATATACCACTTGTTCATCTGTTCACCCATTTACCTGCCTGACCTTCCTTCCTTGCTTGCTTCCTTCCTTCTTCCTTCCATTCATTCAGGCATCCAGCCATCATCTATCATCTGTGAAACCATCACTGACATGCTCCCCTACCCACTGGTTCTTTCTCTGTCCATCTCCAGCCACCCATTCACCCATCATTCCAGCATCCTTCCATCCAAATATCCAACCACCCATCCATCCATCCATCCATCCATCCATCCATCCATCCACTAACATGTCAATCCATCCATCCATCCATCCATCCATCCATCCATCCACTAACATGTCCATCCATCCATCCATCCATCCATCCATCCATCCATCCATCAGTCCTTCACACTTCTTTCCCTTCAACTTTCCCTCATAAGCACCGTAATACTGGTTCTGCACCTGGATTTGAAGTTCAGTCTCAAATTACTAGGGGAAGGGACCATGGTTAACACCACACACACAGGTAAATTAAGTTACTTTCATGTCTCATCTAGAAGCCTCTCTCCTGAAGGGAGACACAGAGCGAGCTGCAGCAAATCTGTCTGTGGCTTTTTAACCTGCAGACCTGACCCACTACCTACCTTCTATCCTAAATCACCAGTGGGAGTCATGTGTAATTTTTAACATTAGGATGGTCACAGGGACCCTAAAAGACTACTTCAGCTTTGCCTTGTCTGAATGGCTTTCTCCAGCCTCCTGTGCCTGAGCCTGCATGCCACACCTCTTGGGAGAGGGGACGACTCAGTTTTGACATCTCCAGCCTCAAGTTGACAGTGACTCCAGGCTCCGTAGAGGCCTCCAAAGTCCTCTCAATCCATTTGGTTGGGCAGGTTGACCTTATCCTTGGCCCATTGGAGGACGTGTGATCCTAGCCTAGCCAGTGGAAGGACCTAAAACCTCATGAACAGGTTAGAGGTCATCCTGCCATGATGACTGGACTGATGACTCTCATTCTCTACAGTTTTCTGGAGTTGATGGGGAGGGGACAGTTGATGACAGTGAGGCTCAGTTTCTAGGAGCAGCTGAGGATCCACATGGAAGGCAGAAACCCAGCCAACACAAGAAACAATTCCTTCCTGATGGGGTGGGGTCACCAAGGCCCCTGGGTCTACACATTCCTAAAGTCCACATTTCTGCTGTGGGGCTGCTCTGGGCTGTACTCCGTTGCCTTGCCCGGTTAGCTGTAGCGGGAAAGGGAGTGGGTGCTTTAAGGGGGTAGCTTCAGGTGGCCTGAGGTGTTCATGACCTGGTTCTTCCTGGCCCTTCCCACACAGTCTGCCACTGCACCCTAGAAGGAGAACTTCTCCTCAGGCTTCATTCTCAGAGTATGTCCCATGTACACATGGTACTGATAACCAGAAGCCACGTCCCACCTGCGCTGGACCCTCAAAACCACAGCTGCTAGAAATTATTTTGGTTAAGCCCTTTGAAGCTGAGGGGAAGGAGGACGGGGAGGCAGGACCCTTCTCTCTGGTGGTTGAAGCTGAGGGGAAGGAGGACGGGGAGGCAGGACCCTTCTCTCTGGTGGCAGAGGGAGATGATTTGGAGAGAGTAGTTGCTTTCACTCAATGGTAGATCATTTGGGGAAATGGCTTTTCTGAAGTTGCCTTGTGTGTGGAGTAGCCTCTGATGGGACCCAAGGCCTCTTCCTCAGCTTTCCTGACTCTAATTCCTCTATACTAGCAAATAGGAGCTTTGGTGTAGGCCAATTAAATTTCAGTCAAACCCACAGTGTGCCCTCCCTCTAAAGCCCATAATGGCTGTCCAGTGGTCTCAGAATAAATGGTTTCCAACAAACTCCAGGGCCTGCCTACTTCCTCTCTGCTCAGCCCAACCCTCCCCTCACATTAGTAACCAGACTTGTCTGCCTAGGCACACAGAGCCTTGTCCTGCACTGGGCCTTTGTGTTGACAGTGCATTGTGCAGGGTGCGGTACGGCAGTCCTTGGCCCCATCACTCCAGTTGACCTTGACCTTCACTTCGAGCTCTCTAGTGACCTGTCCTTTCCATCCCATGATGCTCTGAGTGCCCTTCTAAGAACTCTATCCCTACAATGTGTCCATAACCACTTGGCATCTTGCTGACTGTGAACATGGCTTCCAAAGCCAGGGATGGTGCTAGGGGTACAGGGCAGAGGTCAATGGGGCAGACATGCCCCGGGGAGCCCTGGTGCAGGCTCTGGGCTCCTTGGACCTCCCTACATGGGTTCTCCTGAATTGGAGCACCATCAAGAAGAGTCTGCTCCGGAGGGAAGGCAGTGGTGAGGACCATGGCTGCAAGCTGGCCAGTGGGTGGAGGCAGCCCCTGTCTGCACTATTCTGGAAAACACATCAGTTCACTGGCCAGCACAGCATCTGCTGTAAGAGGCTGGGGAGGGTGCTGAGACGGTCCCTTAGCTCCTGCCCTGATGGGATACGCCCACTTTACAGGACCCATGGATTCTGGCTCCTGCCTTGCCTGTTGATTTTTCAGATAGCTGTGACAAGAGTCCCAGACACCAGGGAATGGAGAGTGCAGCTCAGACGGAGACTTGTTCAGACTTAGCCCACGAGGCCACCAGCTGCTTGCACAGACCCAAAGGTCAGAGATAAATCTAACATTTTGTCACACTGGTGTACTGTAAGGTCAATTGGCGGCCCTTGGCTATGCACACAGCTCATCAAAAATGAATAAATACGAGCATGCCGGGAGACACTCCCTGCAGAGGTCAGACAAGCAGTGAGACTGGCAGATCCTCCTGCCTCAGACTGTGGCAGACACTGAGGCTGCTTCAGGGAGCTGTTAATATCCCCAGGCATATCCTGCACTGACCGGAGCCACACCGGCCCTCTGGGGATATGACTTCTTCTCAGCCAATTCAAAGGTTCAGACTTATTAAAAAAAATTAGTGTCACACTTGACTTGTCAAAGTCACACAGTGCAAGGACAGTCTCAGGGGTGAGTGGCGAGCACCCTGGCCAGCCAGTGGCTGACATGGCTTCCCTGATGGATGCACGGGCAGCTTCGTGGGTCTGACCTCCCTTCTGGCTGCAGCGTCTGTGTCGGCCCTCTTCCTCCAGAGACTGAGGTGTTATTTCCTGTACCCACCCCTGTGAGCTGGAGGGAGTAATTCCAACTACCCAGCTTATTTGCCAGGAGCCTTTTTGTTCAGGCACAGTGGCTATTCGTTTCTAGGAACTTCTTCCATCCATGTCACTTTATTCCTCCAATGGGCATCAGCAGATCTTTTTTTGTTTTGTGTGTCTGTGTGTGTGTGTTACATTTGTGTGTGTGGTATGTATGTACTCACATGGGTAGGTGCATATGTATATGCACACATGTGTGTTTGACTGGCAGAGTCTTAGGCCACCATCAGGTGTCATCCACTCTCTACCTGATCTGTTGAGGCAGGGTCTGTCTCTGAACCTGGAGCGTGCCAACTCAGACCAGCCAGCTAGCAAACCCCAGGCTTAGCTCTGTTCTGAGAAACAGGGTTCCGCTTCCCCAGCACCACCTGCTGCCAGGAGTGACTTTCTATGGAATACAGGAATACGATA
This sequence comes from Mus musculus, assembly GCF_000001635.26. Classification (NCBI taxonomy): domain Eukaryota; kingdom Metazoa; phylum Chordata; class Mammalia; order Rodentia; family Muridae; genus Mus; species Mus musculus. The sequence goes on along the minus strand of NC_000068.7, from coordinate 179,734,620 downwards.
GACAGCCCCGGGAGGTTCTGATGCTGCTGCCTAAGCCACCTGCAGTTCCCACTTACTCTGAGCATGCAGTTTGAATCAGGTCTGTTCCACTGACCAGGGAAACACAGGCCTATGCACTCCTCATGGCCCTATTGTAAAAAGCACCAAGAACAGAGCAGCCAGAGAAAGCCCAGAAGAGTCTCCTGACTACACAAACACCTGAGCACTCCTCACATCATTGGGAGCACTTCTTGTGCCACTGGGAGCTCGTGTACACACACACACACACACACACCTGAGCACTCTTCACACCATTTGGAACACACATACACCTAAGCATTTCTCGCACACAGGCCCAGTTGCCTGGCTGAAATTCGGTTCCCATGCTTTTCTGCTGTGTGATGAGTTTCTTTACCTCTCTGTGTCTCACTTTTGTCATTTGTGAAATGGAGGTAGGGAAAGTATCTCAAAGTCCTGAGTTGTGCAGACTGACAGTGTGTTTCCACTGGCTCTGGCACAGAGGAAGGGCACGACAACACAATCTGCTGCTATTGTTGCTGTTGCGGTGGAACACCATGGTGGAGGACTAAGGTGGAGCACCATCATGGAGCAAGGCCTGAGCACACAGGTTTATTGGAGCTACTCCATCCACATGTTTCCCACCCTGCTCCCTAGAACCGAGGAGGCTCAGCCTGGAAGCAGAGATGGCACCACAGCTCCAGGATCCTCCCTTGCCACTTCCATCCGCTCTGCTGTTCTCTCCCCTGTTTTCTTGCCTGAGACTCTCCTGTAAAACCCACTGCTTAGAGGGACTTGGAAGGGAAGAAGAGGCCATGTATTGGCTGTGCTGAGCTGAGGCGCAGGCGCCTGCTGGGCTGCAGGAATGTGGAGAGGGAAACAAAGGGGCCATTAGCTTGCACTGCCAAGCACTGTGTGGGCATCTGGCTGTCCACGGGAGCTCCTAAGGCTCAAAGGCTGACACCCAGTTAGGAGATTATAAGACACTGGGGAACTCCATGAGGCCCTTGGGGATCCCACAAACAAGTTCGTGCTCAGACAGCCAAGCGCACGGGCCCCCGGCAGCCTGAAGCTCTGTAGGACTGCAGAGAGGGGCGCATGAAGCCAGGACCAGGTGCAGCGAATCCTCGCACCGCAAGTCTCTAATGATCAAGATGCCTGGTGACTTTATCACAGCGTCTGCTGACTTCTGTCTAATGTGTCTGATTTATGGGAACAGCACAGTGAATTAATTATGGTTATTAAACGCTGCTTGTTTAATGAGGACAGAACACATACCCGCAGGCCTTCCTGTTCTAGCTGGAGGCCAGGGGCGTTCAGCCTCAGCTCAGCTCAGTTCAGCTCAGCTCACGGTGACAGAGGCAGGATAAAGACATGGGAGGGGTGTGGCCTCTGTCCCTCAGGCAGGCAGTGTGGTTGGAGCACCAGAATAGAGGAAGGTGGCCAGGTTGCTTCTCTGAACTCTGCACTCAGTGGGCAAAATGAAGGCTGAATCCTGGACCCCCGCTGCCTTTAGGAGCTGGAATCTAAGTTCTGGTTTAGCAGCTCTTCCACCAAATAAGCACGGGCCCTTTGGAAGTTGGATTCCCTTCTTAGAAAATTAGGAATTTTTATAGGATTGTTTCCTGGAATTTGAGAAGTTAGTTACATAAGCTGGCACAGTACTGAGCCTCACGGGGCCGTCACAGCTTTGATTATTTTTCATTGGAAACAGGCGTCAGCTCAGGTGTTCACATGAACGTGGAGAGACACAGATGAGGGATAGATGGGATGGATGTGGAAGGCTGGGAAGGGAGAGCATTCCACTGAGGAGGGAGGAGCGTTCCACTGGGGACAGAGGACTGATCCACTGGGAAGGGAGGAGTGGTTCACTAGGGAGGGAGGACTGGTCCACTGGAGAGGGAGGAGCGGTCCACTGGGGAGGAATGAGTGACCCACTGGGGAGTGAGGAGTAGTCCACTGGGAAGGGAGGAGCAGTTCCCTGGGGAGGGAGGACTGGTCCACTGGGGAGCACAGGATGAATGCTACCAGAGAACACTTTGGCAGAGGATATGAATGTTCTGGGCCTAGTTCAGCTTCTAGAAGTTCTGTAACTCCTAGTAAGGCTCTGAACCTGTCACCTGTCCTCTAGGTTATGCTGTGGCTCGTGGGGCCAGGGGAGCCGTGGAGGTGTGGAGGGCATGCCTGGAGCAAGAGTGCGGTTGAGATGTGTCCAAACTGGGCTCTGGGCCTGCATATCTGGGCACATATAGACATGTGCTCCCTCCTTTGCCTTATCAGAGGAGATCATGTAGCCTGGTAGCCAGGTTCAACTTCCTTGCTGTGTTACCTGCTGCCTGCCTCCATTTCCCTCTCAGGCCACTGGTCTGATTGCCAGTGATCACGCTGTAGGAGGGGGAGTGTAGTGGGAACATCAGGGGCGGAGACCTTGATGTATGCGGATAAGAAGATGGGAACTGAGTGGCCCATCATTCACAGGCATCCCCAGGCCTTGGGGTTTACAGAGTACAATCTCTGGGTGTCTGTGGCACAGGGCTCCCACTCTGGTAGTCCCCACCCTTGAATGTGATAAACAGACCCGATGGCCCCATAGAGAAGCCCACGTGCTTAGCATGACTGAGGCTCTCCCCGAGGCACAGAGGGAACAGAGCTGCCGTAAGCTGGATCCTTACGGTGAAAGACGCAGCTAGAGGTTTTTATTGCTTAGTTTTGAGTTTTGTGGCCTTTCAGGCTGTAATGGTTCACTCAGGATGCTATTGCTTTTTGATGTTGCCATTCGTTGGTTCGTTCGTTCGTTCGTGCTGAGCTGTGTGGAACAGGGATATGCTCTGCGGGTGGGGTGGGGCTGGCTCAGTGTGCAAGGAGGAGTTGAATTGCTTCTTTTCCTGGAGGCGGCACCTGCATGGTCTCTCTCCAGTCTGCCCCGTAAGATCTGCCATATGTGGACATCTGCTCAGAGACCCCAGTCTAGCTCTGTCACCCTCACCTGATCCCTGCAGAGCCTTGCTTGGACTAAAGAGGTTTCCAAGAGGATTCTGAGTTTACACTGTTCATCATACTATCTAATATTACACATGATTGACCCGCTCTAGCCATACATACAAAAGGCCACTCACAGATTGTCCTTGAGGATAAGGAGGTGCCAACATGCACTCTACCCCAGGATGCTTAAAGGAAGGATTGATTTGTTCTCATGGTTGGAGAAGAAATAGTCTACAGGGAGGGAAGGAGGCACCGTGGCAAGAAGGGCTATGGAAGTGCCTCAACGCCTCCTATTTCCATAGGACAGGAAGCAGAGAGTGGACAGGAAGCAGGTCTGGGCTCTGTAAGCCTTGGGGGTCTTTCTCCAGGTAGGCTTCAGTTTCTAAATGTTTCACAAAATACCAACACAGTGCCACCAGCTTAGGACCCAGTGTTCAGACATTACAGTGTAACAATTTCCTCTGAGACAAACCGTCTTTGAGGGACACTCCTCAAAACAGGATGTTCTAAGGGGAAGTGAAATGTTCCATCTCAAAGGAATGGCCTTAATCCCAGGAAGTAAACAACTCATCAGCTTCAGGAAGTCCCTGAAATGGACCAGGTTCACTAATCTCCCTCCACCAGCATGTATAAGAACATCTACAAAGAGATGTTCTTAGACCAGCTCAGCTGCTAGGAAGACCAACCTAGAAACCTGGAAAGGACACTCTCACCCTGTTGTGCTGCCTGCAGGCTGTGTAGCCTGTTACAGGTTTCTACTGTTTGCGAGCTGTCACCCATGCTGGGGTGGGTGTTTGGTAATGTAACTGCTGTTGGGTCATTTCTGCTTCTGCAACTCCTTACCAATATCCCCTTAAGTAGCCCCAGTGAAACTTACTGATGGCCAGCTGGAGTTTGGTCCCTAATGAGAAGATGTCTGTTTGCGTCTCCCCAGGAACAGTGTCATACAACACGGTCATACAACAACATGAACCTGTGGTGAACGTCTCACATTCAACCTATCTTCATCTTGTAATGGCTCCCTGGGGCTTTCTTCTTTCTCCTTTTGTTTACAGTGTGTCTCGGTGTCCTGGCCACCAGAAGACCAGGCTGCCTGAAGTGGACTTGTCCAGGCATTTGTGTGACTCCCCAGACAACTGAGTATGGGAGCCCTTTGCTGATGGCTTCCTTCAGGATCACCAAGAGGAGGAGGGTGAACATGCATCAGGGCTGGCGGCAGGAGGTGGCTCAAGTTAGTTCTGGAAGTTTCCCTATGCTTTTGACCCTCTGCCGATCCCACAGTTTACTTATCCTGGCAGGGGCTATAGACAGGATCACCCTCTGTGCCAGGGGGCCTCAGAACAGCTGTGAGATGCAGCCATTTCTGCTTGCCAGGTTGGGATAAAGCTCCACAATGGCTTCCATCCCCACCATGACCTACTGGTAACTCAAGGCAAAAAAATCTTAGGACAAGATGGATCCAAGAAACCCTGCCCCCAAGACACTGTCACACATGTGAGTTAATGGTTCCCCCAGGCCGAGGGCTGCTCCCATGAAGACACGGTGAACCATGCAGGCCTCCAGCCAGCCTGCTCCAGGAGCTCCCTCCCTCATCCTCAGGCGAGGGGGTGCACAGTGTCCACAGTGCCCGGTATCCAGGATGCTGCTAGCCTACCTCAGGAATGAGTGTGCTCTAGCTCTGTCAGATCCCAGCCTGACACCTCCTGGCTGTGCCCTGCTTCAGAATGCACTGGGGCTCTGAATGTCATGGACACTTGGGGACCTCTAAAGATTCCTCTTACTGGGGGGGGGGTCCTTTCCAGCCCTTTGCTCCCTCAGATGTCCTCTGGCTTCTCTGCCCTGAGCAGGGTTGATGGATCAAGTCTCATAGGGCCGCCAGGTGGAAATAACTCCCTTACCTGGACACTGTCCCCCAAGCCCCTCACTTGGTCCAAAATCAACAGCTAGATGCTGCTGTGGCCATAGCTAGAGGGCACAGTGTATCCTCTTTCCCTCTTATCACCTCTTCTGGCCTTAAGTAGGAGCACTTTGTTGGCTGCTATGGATTAGAAATGGCCTTAGAGGCCCCCTAGTGCTTGTGTGTTGGGAGCCTGGTCACCAGTGTACTGAGCCCCTTAAGAAGTGGGGCCCAGTGGGAAGTCCAAAGGTTATCTCCTCTCTCTCATCTGGCTGCTGTCTCTCCATGTGATTTCTCTCTTGTCAATATGGCATAGTCACTGCCAAGTGAGGCGCTTCAGACTTTCAGTTTCCGACATTTTGAGGCACATGGGTAACCTTTCTTTATGTATTTCCCATCTCCACTCTTTCCTTACAGTGACACAGATGTCATACTATAGAATCTCAGCGAGACCTCCCTCCCCCTTAAGTTGGAGCCCCCTTCAAGAGCAGGAAGTATCTTTCATGTACTCAGACACTGTGCACTCCAGAGGAGACCGCCAGGGGGCGGTGCACACACGGACACCCCAAAAGAGAGGTGCGAGGTGGACTTTAGATCCAGTCCAAAGAAAAATACAACTGGGGTTCAGCAACTGAGTGAACCCCAGAATTGCCGTGCCTTTCCTGAGTCACCCCAGGATTGCTGTACCTGATCCTAGTTAGCAGGAGGCTCAGCAGCCTGTGAAATACCAGACAGCGCAGCCCACTTAATTGACTCCAGCAGAAGGATGACCCTCCCCTGCCAGGCACCTTCTCACGCCTCCCAGAGATGTCCCCTGGATAAGCACGTGGAGAGGCTAATCGGTTAAGTCTCTGGAAGGATTAGGTCCCTTTACTGATGTGGATCTGCCACTATTGATTTTGGCCTATCACAAATCCTGTGTAGCCCGTTTCCCTTCAGAAAGAGCCCTGTGTTGACACTGCTCAGGATCCTGCAGATATCTTCATCTTCATTGACTTCCTCTCGTGAAACACTCAACACTGGTGCTCACGCCCAGCCCCGTCCTTCGGCAATCCTTCCACCGTGGCATGACAAAGATTTCTTTTCCTTTACATCAACCTTGAAAGAGCCATGGAGTCCTCAGTCCTGCCGTGGGAATCTGCAAAACTGCATCTTTGCTTTATCTTGGGTCCTTTGGAACGGCTCTTCACAAGAGAGCAAAAAAGGAGCAGGAAGCCAAAGTTTCTGAACGGCGTTAAAGTTCTGACCAAGAGCCAGACATGGTGGCCCAGCACGCAGGTTCCGAGGTGGGTGGACAGTCAGGTCAAGGGCAGTGTGAGCTGCATAATGAACCCTGCCACTGAGAGGAAAGGTGGCTGGAGGGATGGCTCAGCAGTTAAGAACACTGGCTGCTCTTCCAGAGGACCCAGGTTCAATGTCCAGCATCCACACTATCTATCAGTAACTCTGTTTTGGGTGGGTGGGGGGGAGATCTGATACCCTCTTCTGGCCTGTGCACATATAGCATCCACATTGTACACAACAGTCATATGTATAAAATAATGAGGTGGGTGGGAAAGAAACAACTTGTAGTTCTATGAGATGGGTATTTACATACTGGTCCCCAGTTAGCCGCTGTTTGGGGAGGATTGGGAGGAGGTGTGATCTTACTGGGGGAAGTATTGAGTTAGCTCTCTCTGCTTCCAGTTTGCAGTTTGAGCCTTGAGTTGCCTCAGCTGCCTACCCTGCCTGCTGTCTCTGCTCTGCCTTCATGCTCTCGAACCCTCTGGAACTGTAAGCCCAAACTCAACTCATTTTCTTTAAGTTGCTTTGGTCACAGGGTCTCATCACTGCAACAGAAGAGTAGCCAACACACAACTCCAAACTGTATCCATGAAATGCGCCCACTTGGTAGTAGAGATTCTGTCCTGGCCTTCTGCTGGGGAGCCAAGCATGCCCTTGTCCTGACCACCAACCCTCTCAATGCTTGTCCCAGCATGGAAGCCTGCCCAGGCTCTCTGCATCCTCCCTCTCTGTGGAAGCACACACAGAGGTGCCCATTGCTTCATGAGTCAACCTCGGACTGTATGTGGTTCCATTCAGGAGCTGCTGTTCTCTGAAGAATCTCACAGCCTCCTTTCTTACTTCAATGTCACCTCCAGGCCACCTGCTGTCACCCCATTCTTCCAAGAATATCTGAAGTAAGTGCTAGTGTTACTGTGTGACATGGCTTCCAAGGTTTCAGGCTATCATCACATGGTTCTTTGGTTTGGGGGTCTGCAGTGAGGCAGGCATCATGGTGGAGGGTCACTTGATGATGTGCATGACACAGAGAGAGACAGAGGAAGAGGCCATCACAGGCCACACCTTGAAATGGTTTACTTCCCCCAATTTCACCCCCTCTACCCACTCCCAACAGTCCACCAGATTATGAGTCCAACAGTAAGGTTTGGACAGATCAGAGCCCCTTGATCCAGTCACTTCCCACAGGCCTGTCAGCCAGGATCCGGCCAAGCCCCTTGATCCAGTCACTTCCCACAGGCCTGCCAGCCAGGATCCGGCCGAGTCTTAACCACATGGATGTCAAAGAACCCCAGAGAGCGACACATTTAACAAATTACAAAAGCGTGTGGTAAATTACGAGATGAAATAATCCTGCATTTTTAAAGTCAGCGAGCTTCTCATACGACATAAATACACAACTAATCATGAAAATTTTCATCCTTTTCGAAAGTTATTTGTCACTATGAGGAATGAAAATGCATCTTTTTTTTCTTGTTGGGGGGAGAATGGATGTCACTACTGTTATCTCTGAGACTGTAACTGGGTAAAATTAAATTTCAAAGCTGAAAGGTTTGAATGGATTTTCTCAAATGCGAATGGCGAATATATATAATCAATTGTCCTGAAGGACTGTATGCACCGTTTATTAAAAGCATGGTAAATGTCGGTGCATTGGGACCTGACGGGTTTTTTTTTTTTTTTTTTAAGATTTTTACCAAAGGAAATAATTGATGAATGAAAAGAGATTAAGGGCATTCATTACCATGTTACATAGAATATTGGAAAATATTAGGAACGACCTGAATGTAAGCCATACATGGCCAGTTGAAGAGACTGTGCCCACATCACGGCCCTCAGACACTTACAGTCATGATGGTAACTTATCAGAGATCCAGGTCACAAAGAGACTCAGGGAAGGACTGTGTCAGGCCACCACGCACAGCCACATTACACGGAGCTGTGGTTGCAGGGTCCTGTCTATTTTCTTGTGATATTTCATAAGACTAAAGAAATGATGTCACATGGTGTTTCCTGGACCTTCTGGCACCTTTCTCTTTTCTGCCATTGCAGGCTGCTGACTCTGCCCATCACATGGGGCAAAGGCTCCTCCCCTTCAGCAACAGCACAACCTGAGAGGCTGCCTCCCTCCCCCAAGCTGGGGCTCCTGGCTTGGCACATTTATCTCTGCTATTACCAGTCTGAAAGCTGCCTGAACTGAGGGAGATTCTTTAGGATACAGAACCCCCAGAGAGGCCCCAATTCCACTAACCCACTGGAAAAGGAATGAGTTGTAGATTTGGAAAGCTGGGTGTTCTTTAAGTTGGAGAAGATGAGATGGGTGTGGTAGCCTTATAGAAGAATTAACCAAATGGCTCTCAATCCACCTGGATGGCGGAGCTGTCTATGAAGAACACATGGCTCGTAGGTGCCCACATGCTGGGAACTATGCTGCCCATGACCAGGCCTCTGGATGGCTCAGGAGATACCTTGACTGCGTCAATGAGCTCCTGGAGGTGTGTGTGTGTTGGGGGGTGGGGGGAGGCGCTGAGCGCTGTGTGCCTAGAGGAGGTGATTTTGGTGACAGGTAAGACTACATAAATATGAGGTCTGGAAAACGTTACAATACAGGCAGACACCCTTTGTGAGTTCCAGCGTCTATCTATAATCAGGATGCACAGACACATTAAACCACCATTCCCGACCCTTGTGCACACAAACTCAGCTATCTGCTGTCCGCTGTACACAGCCTTCAGTCAGGGGTGACGTCAGCCCTGGTGAAAGCAAACATAATTATGCAGATGGTCCACACAGGGATATGCCGACTGAAGCCCTAGGGAATGTCTAAGTGAACTAAATCTCACCAGTGAGAAAGGTGAGGCGAACTGTTAGCACTTAGAAAAACTAACTAAATACCACTTATTTGTGAATTACCACCACCAAAGGCCTGTAATTATTATTATTACCTTTAAGGATGGAAATAAATCTTTCGATGGGAGGTAAACACTACCTGTGGGCGACCTTTCTTCTCGATGCTAAAGTCTAGTTTTCCTAGAGGTGAAGGTGTTGGCTACTTTTCTGTCTTATGAGAAACTCAGTGGTTAGTACCCTCCCACCCCTCCTCCAGTAGATGTTCAACACAGCACTCTCAAAAAGGATAAAGTATGTATTAGCAATGCTTCCTGGATAGTATTATGATAGTTTTGTTAACGGCGTCAGTCATCGTGGGCCCAGGCTCCCAGGACAAACTTCAGCTATACACTCCAGAGTGCACTTCATCTACAGCACGCCGATCTAAGTGCACGCAGATGTCCTCAATCAGAAAGTGCAGACAGCAGCGATGCACTCTGGGCAGGCATCGTTAGCTCTGTGCCCGACTTCGAGATAAACACTAGGAATTGACCAGTGAACAAAACTCCAGCTTCATGGAGAGTGCAAAAATCCAGAAACGTGAATGTGAGCAACTGAACTGTGAGAGGTCAGAGGTCGGAGAGCGTGTCTGCTCAGAGCTCAGATGGACACGGTCAGGCCAAGCATCATGGAGCAAGGACTGTGGAAGAAGAGCCTGCTGTTTAGGCAAAGTGCAGGAGAGCGGTGCCCCCATTACCACAAACCTCTGGAACAGGAAGTGCTTGAAACTATTAAAGAAGCCAGAGAAGAGATGCTGAGGTCCACCCAGTGACCACTTGTAGGTAAGTCCCCCAGTGTAGCAATGGGGCCAGCAGTGAGTAGATCACTCAGGACCACATGGAAGAGTTCTGTTCTAAACGTGACCCAGAGCCATCGATGGGTTGGAAATAAAGAGCTGACATGATCTCATTTTTGTAAAAAGTATTGATTGGCAAGCAGCTACAAGCAGGGGAATGGACAGAGAGAGGCGTGGAGAAGCAGCGTGGAAACTGGGCTAACTCAGACTGTACAGTCAGGGAACGTGCAGCTCTTGAGGGAGCCGCCACTGATGATGCCCTGACTCTGCTTCCCTGTCATGAGTCTCATGCTACTGTGCGTAGACAATGGCCTTGACAGATCCATGGCTTCCCTGAGCCTGCGCCTCAGCCAGGCCATGCCTCTGTACCTCATCAAGACAGATAGCAGCGACAAGTACTTCCAGAAGTCCTGCCTGGATGGCCCAGACCTGGAAATACCTACTGGGTCTGAGGCCTGGAGGCCTAGAACGGTCACAGAAGCCATTAGAAGCTGGTGTTTCTTTGCTTGCAAATTTGTCACAGAGACAGGCACAACCTGTAAATCCTCCCTCAGTTTTCAGACACCCAGCCTTCCAAAGCTAAGTCTAAGCTCTGGTCCCCAACACAAGCATGACCCAAAGCTGCTCTCTCTCCCTGCGGGACATCTCTCATGTGATCAACACTGAACCGCACATCTCCTGTTCCTAGTGCAGGTGACAATATCAGTCACAGTCCTTAAAGCAAGTCCATGGCGACTTATAAATCGTGACCTGAATATGTCACTTCAGAGTCACAACAATGAAGTTCACAGAGCCTGCGAGAGGGAGACTTGGGAAACAGAAGTTAGAAAGAAAGCACAAAGGAGTTAGACTAGACTCTACTTATACTAGGCCCCATCTTATAGATGAAGGCTTTAAACTGGGAAGCCAAGAGGGGCCAGACGCGGTTGGACCCTGCTTACTGCCGTGTGGCCAGCTTTTGGATGCCAAAAGAAGAGTCCACCACCAGCATCTGGAGCTGGTCCTTACAGCTGAGACAAACACTAGAGGCAGGCAAGCTCTACAAATCAAGGGTTGCAGACGGCTCTCAAGTCAAGCTGACTCCTCCGTCCTCCCCATGATGCCTTGCTTCTCCTTCTACCCATGATGCGTTGCCAGCGGCCTGGGGTCCTTCTGTAATCTCCTCCTCCCCATGATGCCTTGCCAGTGGCCTGGGTCCCACCTTTAATCTCCTCCTACCCATGATGCCTTGCCAGCGGCCTAAGTTCCATCTGTAATCTCTGCCTACCCATGATGCCTTGCCAGCGGCCTGGGTCCCATCTGTAACTTCCACACAGCTTCACCGAGCTCCCTTCCACCCTGTGGCAGGAATCTCCTGCTGGACAACTGGCGGACAGGATCAGAGTTTACCTTCTTATTTTGTTACACAATATGCTTGCTGGGTTAACTGAGGGTGGTGATGGTGGCTGTACTGTCTGTATCTGTTGTCTGTGGTCCCCTGAGGATGTCAGAAGGAGATGACTGTGGCCCAGCCATCTGCAGTGAGGGGCATTCCGGACTGGGGTGTTTCCTGTTTCAGTCTGACATCATGCCACATCAAAATGCAGCCGAGGGACAGGAGCCCACTTCATGGTGATAAGCTTAAATCATGTGGCCTCCTGGCAGCCTGGGCCATGTTTTGGTCATGTGCTTTTAGTAATGTCTGCTGGTGTTAACCCTCCTTGGGAGGCCACAATCCTATAGCAGGTGGGCCACATGGCTGCAACGTCCTGAGTGAGCTCCTCTCCAGAAGCAGGGGTGGTATTATCTTGTCCTGTGGTGCACTACCTGTGATGCCCACAGTGTGGGGGTATCACACAGACATGGGACTCTATCCTTGGACCCTCCCTACCTTTAGAAAACAGGTCCTGCCTCCCAAGTCACAATCAGCCAGGATAGGGTGCTATGTACTTGGGACTTCTAGATCTCCCAAATTCAAACAGTAGTTATTTTCACTTCTGCATATATGCTCACGTCTGTGTTTGCATGTATGAGTCTGTGTGCCTATGTGCCCATGTATATCATGTGTGCATGTTCAGGCATGTGTCTATATGCATATAGCTCTTTCCCTGTTAGATGATTTCATGTTATCTCATTTTGAAGTAGAGAGATATAAAACATACGTGACATGCTTGCCGACTACCCTCCTAGCCTGATGTTTTTGTGGCTGTTTATGCTCCATGTTTCTGGAATCCTCACTGTTACCTGAGATTTAGGAGATCTTGGATGCTCGAGAAAGGGAGGCAGCGAGAAAACAGAGAATTAAGATGTTGCCTTTGGAAAGACAAACAGGTGCCTCCTGAAGAGCCTGAGGTCAGACCTTGTTAGCAGCAGGGACCCCGGCATGCAGGGGAGATGTATGCTGGCCTAGTCAAGCTACCCCTCTGTTCCTATATCTGCTGGACACAGAGGACAGGCCGGTGGTGACCCTTCCACCTCCTCACTGCCTCCCCGACCCCTGCCAGCCTCTTGCTCTGTTTTGTAAACTGAAAGGAAGCTGCTGTGCAGTGAACCCTGGTCAAACACCGGCTCGGCCTTGTGGACACCAAGCTGCCACTTTGTAGCATTCTCGAGTAACCAAATTTGCTTTTCCTTTTTTTCTTTTCTTTCTTTCTTCTTCTTCTTCTTTTTTTTTTTTTTTTTTTTTTTTTAGCCCACACCTGCAGCTTGGAGCTGACACAGAAGTTAACCACCCCAGTACATTGGAATCAGAAAATGTTGTTCTAACAAAATGTTTCAGGCTGGATCAGCTCCAACTCCTTGAAGAAGCTTTTCTTCCGTTATCCAATTCATCTCCTTACTGAAGTGCTTGGCAGAATCTTCCAGCGCCGTTGGGCTCTGTGACTCTATTTGGAATGCGTGGGATTCTGGGAAATGGATGAGTGGTGGTACCTGGGGAGGCTGGGGCCGTGTCTGTAGCCCTCTATACCTCATCCAGAAAGAGAGCTGCTACCACGGTGAGGAGAAGCCCTGGGGACAGTAACACAGGACGGCCGGTGCGTGGAGCTAGATGGGCATCTCAGGAAGCAGGGAGGCTCCTGGGTGAGGTAGCCCCTCCTCCCAGAGGCCTGGTGTCCCCAGACACCAGCCTGTACAAGGTCTGCTCTTTCCCTCTGGTCACAGGAGCACACAGAGATGGCAGTCCCTGAACAGCAGCAGCAGAGGCCAGCGCCTTTAGCCTTCAGGAGTGAGAGCGGTTACTAAGTGATTCCTCTGAAGTCTCCCAGCCTGTGGCATTCTGTTACTGCATCCTGACAGAATGTACAGGAAGGGCTCTGTTTGTATAACGAGAGAAACAAACAAACAGAAATCCCTAGGGCGCATCCATCTTGCAAATCTATTTATATATGGATTGAGTTTTGTTTTTTTTAAAACCAAACATGGGGACTGGGGTGCAGTTCAGTGGGAGAGCATTTGATAAGGGTGTCTGACGCTCTGGGCTTGGTTCCCAACCTGCACGAACATGCACATGTGTACATGCGCTCATGCACACAGACACATGTACATGCACACACACACACACACACATGCGTACACACATGCAAATGTGTATGCATACAACACATACACATATACACACACATGTGTGCACACCTCTTATTCTGTTAGTTAGTTTATATATGTTCATTCACATTTAAAGATAATATATGCTCAGTGACATGCCTACTGGTACATGGTTGTAATGTGATTCAGAGTCCCTCAGGAAGGCAGCACCCAGGAGCTCCTGGAACTGTCCATGCCTCTGACACATCAGTGGTTTGAGCTATAGGTGAGCAGGACAAGGTAGCCTGGGACTCTTCTGCACAGGGTAATTCATGTAATGGTGGACTCTCAAAGACCATGCTTCTGTTCTTAAAGCCTCTGTGCAAAGTCACTAGGATACCCCTGGCTGAAAATCTTGATTTCTTCCTGACAGGCAACTGATGAAGTCTTAGCCACACTGGTTCACACTGACATGTGACATCACTGCCCCTGAACCTATCTCCCCATTAGCCTTGAAGGAGAGTTGGGGCCTGGTGGCTGTCTGTCTGCCATCCACCCTTCCCTGTCACTTTGGGGTACTTGACTGACTCCTGGTGAATCCTGAGTCCATAGACTGAGTAAGTGGTTGCTCTATTTCTGCACATCTGGAGTCTGGAATTCCTTTCTCTTACGATGCTCACTGCAGGGGTCCCTTCCTGAATGAGCACCTCCCTGGCTCCCAGTAAACAGCGGGTATGGGAGGCTGGTCTCTGCCTTGCTGCCTGACCTAGCTGCTTTTGTCTCTGTGTAGAGTGTTTCAGAACCTCACAGAGGAGCAGGGACAGAGGGAAGAGTAGCAGCTGTTGAAATTAGCTTCTGGCACCGCTCAGGGCAGCTGCATTCACAGGCAGTGAGGGGGCCTGGGCAACCTTGGCACCTCTGCACTCTGGTGACCTTCAGTCTCTCCTATCCTGGTGCTTAGCTAGTCCACAGTGACACCCATCATCCAAAGCTTTCCTTTATCACAGAGTTGAGAGCAGAGCTGTTGAGAGCTAGGAAAGCCCAAAAAGTGAGCGAGGACCCAGAGCTCATATGCTTGGGCTTGCTTTTGAGTCCAGTTCATGCCCTTCATGGGCTGGTGCTGTCTGTATGCCCACTGGGGCTACCCGAGACAACTCCCAGGGGCTGCTCTAGTGACTAGACTTCAGTTGGTCTCTCTTAAGCCCTCCTTTTGGCCACTTCTGCTTTGTTTTAGCAACAATCCCATTAAGTTAGTTTGCTGTGCTCCCTGCCATGCAGCGAGGCCTCTCGTTCCCACCCCTGCCTTTAGTGAGAATCCCATTTCCTTGGTGTGTGACCTCCCCATCCAATCACGCTTCTTTCAGGAATTTTCCATCCTGACCCCTCCTGGCACACAGCCTCTTAATCTTTCCTGTATGTATTGAAGTTTAGGTGTCTCTCTCAGAGTCGCCAAGGGTACCCCCCAGGTAACATCAGAGTTACTTTTCTGGAGCACCTGCCACACAGCAGCATCTCAACAGACTAACTGTGCTCCACTGCCCACAGATAGCACCAGGTGAAGGGAAAAGAGGCACTCGGGTGGACCAGAACAGGCACACCAAGATCTAAAGGCAAAAGCGCTACCTTTGCCAAGCCCACTGCCCATGGCACAGGGCAGGCTCGGGGCTGGTGATGTGGGCCTTTGCACGCAGCACTGCACCCCTGACATATGTGTAACTCAGATGGTTACTGGTGATGTGGGCCTTTGCATGCAGCATTGCATCCCCTGACATACGTGTAACTCAGATGGTTACTGGTGATGTGGGCCTTTGCACGCAGCATTGCATCCCCTGACATACGTGTAACTCAGATGGTTACTGGTGGAGTCTCTTTCCGACACACTCTGGCCTCACAGGTCTGCAGTGTAGATTAATGGCCTCAGACAGACTTCCTCACATGAGATGGAAAGAGGGGTCTTTGGAACTGGTTAAGGGTTTCGGATGGAGACATGACTCAGGGCAGAAGCAGAGGTCAGCAGGATGTGACTGGCGGCTCACAGGATGGAGGAAAGGTCATAGCCGAGGCAGGGGGTGGCTCTGGAGTGGATTACAATGGAGGTGGGTTACAGTGGGAAAGGCTTCTGCCCTGTGAGACTTCCCACCTGCGAGCCACCAAGCTCAAGGTCACCCAGCACAGCAGCAACAGAACCCATGCAAAGGGCTTTGTTTCCGTACTTAAGGCAGGTTGTCAGTCTTTCAGTTTCTGCAGTTCTTCCACCCACAATGTCTCCTGGCTCATCCCAATAGAACCCCAGGTTCTTCCTGCAGGCAGACCTCACCCTTGGTCACCTACGACAATCTTCCTTGGTGGCCTCCCACACAGCCCGTTGGACTGCACCCCAAGTAGCTCCCCAGAACTTTGCCAGACTCAGGCTCAGCCAGGGCTTCTCTGACCTGGTGTATTCTACCTTCCTCAAAACCAAGGGACTTCCAATCCTCTACTATATTGGCAAAACAAGACAAAACCAAACCAAACCATAATGCAAGTCGTGGGACTTTTTCTTCCTGATTTATAAAGAATATAATACTTTCAGGGCCTCTGTATACCTTGGGGCCCTGAGGACCACAGCATCTGTCGGGTCCTGAAAACTTTGGTGTGGTGGGTTCGGGAATCCCTGTCTCTTTTTCTTTCACCCTGATACCAGGCACCCAGTAGATGGCTCCAAACCTGTGCTGAAGAAATGGTGCTTAGGTTTAGCCACATTGAGCAGAGCCAATGGAGGGCAGTGAGGCCTGAAGACCACTAAGGGCAGGGGCGTCATCGGGGATGGGGAGGCCGCATGTGGAGCTGGGGTGAAACTGTGTTCAAGCCTGTTCATGCCTGTGCCCAGTGAGCTTTCTCTTGCTTCCCAGGGAGTCCCCTCGAATCCTGCAGCATTCACTGGTGTCCTGTTACCGACACCTCATAGCTCATAGAAACTAGATCAGGTGCCCGAATACCAGTCAAGGAATCGAATACTTCACAGAATCTCATGGTACCACCCACACAGCCACCGGCCATCTCCTTGGAAACTCAGACTAAGAATTCTCTGGAAGGCCGTGCCTTTCTGTTCCTCTGTGGATAGCCACCTGCACTGGCTAACCTGGAGCGGTATTAAGAGTTATCAGTAGAAACAGAACTGAAGATCACCCAAAGACAGACCTGAGGCACTGCCCAAACGCCAGCACCCTTCTAACAGTAATCAACATCTCATGTCTGTTAATCTTCCTTGAGTTTGCTGGGAGATGAAAGAAATTCTCTGTTAGTAGGAGATCCATCCATGTACATGCTCAAGAATGTTTAATATATTCTCTACTGCAAACTTCTGTCAACTCCTAAAGGTCCATTACTACTCCATCTCCTGGAAGCAGCCATCTCATCTGAGCCTGGGCGACTTAGACTGGATTCTACATGCTTATCCTTACCTGTTGGGGAGGGGGGCTCTTATTGTGTGACACTGTCTGACACTGTCTCTTACATGTTTCCGGTCCTTCCGCCTTCAGAAGTGGCAACATGGCGTGGAAGCCCAGCCACCTGCTTGGACTATAAAACAGGTCTCCACTTGGGTAATGTGACTGTGACTGGGCTCCTGTTTTCTGAACTGCATTGGCTTCTGTTCCATTCACATTCACGTTCTCACCTGTACGTGAGTCCCTATGCAAACTGGCCTAGTCTGAGAGCCACTGTGTCAGCAATGAGCTTAGCCACCAAGCTCCATGTGAGGTCAGTATTGTGGCCCTCTGGGGGCTGGCTGTTATCTCCCCAGGCTGGAAGACAGAGCTAGATGACAGTCAAGATGCCAGAGATGAGACAGGAAGGGCTTTGAGGACATGCAGTCCTCTGGTCAGAGAGAATTCGAGCTACTTTTGTTAGAATTTTACAGCAAAATCTCCCACTAAACACCAGAAGCTGCAGAACCTCACATGGAAGGCAGGTCTTTCCCCACAATCTCTCGCATGTCTACCATCTACAGAGACAAGGCGACCAGACCAATGAAAAGCTACCGCTGCCTGGAAAGAAGGGTTTATGTATGACGCAGTGACGCCATCGTGTAGGCTCAGCATCTGATAGGCCCACTCCATGGTGGCCAAGACTGCTGTTGGCTCTACTGGATAACCAGGGAAGCTTTTGCCTGGCAGTGAGGGAGATGGAGTCCCAAAAGGTTGAAGAAAAGAAAGCAAGCTAAGCTCCCAGTGCAGCCGGTTGCTGCTGCTCCCAGGACTGTAATTCTAGTCTAACTTCCTAGCTAGTTGCTTCTCCAGGCTCCCCCAGCTCAGGAGGGCCTGGCTTTAACACCAGCATGAGCTCAGTAAACATGACAGCCACTTACATACCGTCCTCCTTACAAGGTCATGGATGCTGTAGACGGAATCAAAGCAGGGACTTGATGGGGAGAAAAGGGTCATGGTGGGAGGAAGGATAGAAGAGGCAGAAATCACAAGAGAAGAGGGCACACATGAGGTTGATCAGAAAGGAGCCCAGGCAGGGCAATGGGGAGGAGGGAAGGAGAGCAGTGGGGAAGAGGGAGGCAGGGAAGTAGGGAGGAGGGAAGGGGAGTAGTGGGGAGGAGGGAGGCAGGGCAGTGGGGAGGAGGGAAGGAGAGTAGTAGGGAGGAGGGAAGGAGGGCAGTGGGGAGGAAGGGGGTAATGGAGTAGGGAAGGAGGGCAGTGGGGAGGAAGGTGGCAGGACAGTGAGGAGGAGGGAAGGAGAGTAGTGGGGAGGAGGGAAGGAGGGTAGTTGGGAAGAGGGTGGCAGGATAGTGGGGAGGAGGGCAAGAGAGTAGTGGGGAGGCGGGAAGGAGGGTAATGGGGAAGAGGGAGGCAGGGCAGTGTGGAGGAGGAAAGAAGGGCAGTGGGGAGGAAAGATGGAGGACAGTGGGGAAGACAAAGGTAGGTATAAAATTATTACTGAAACTGCCGCCCATGAAGGTGCATGAACGAGGAGGAAAGTTGAGTCTGAAACACAGCCTCCCTGATTCAAACCAGGAGGCTGGGTGCATAGTTCATAAGCCACGCAGGGGTCTAGAGTGGGACAGAACTACCAGGTGGCACCATTTTTCCTGAGTGGTCTTGGAGCTGGACTGCAGAGTGCTGTTAGTCAGATGTGTCAGTTTGAATAAGAGTGGCCCCAGAAACTCAGATATTTAAATGCTCAGTCACTGGGGAGTGGAACTGTTAGGTAAGATTAGAAGGATTAGGAGGTGTGGTCTTGTTAGAGGGAGTGTACCACTCAGGGGTGGGCTTTGACATTTCAAACGTCTGTGTCAGACACATTTTACTCTCTCTGCCTGCAGATCAGAATGCAGGCCTTAACTACATCTCCAGCATCATGACTACCACATCTGCCAACGTGCTCCCCACCACAACGAAAAGGACTAATCCTCTGAAACTGTCACCCAGATCCCAATTAAATGATTTATCTTCTAAAAGCTGCCATAGTCACGATCTCTTTTCACAGCAATATAACATCTACTAAGACACTGAACATCATAGTGTACTTGAAGGGCATGTCTGTGGGAGCCAATTCTGTGACATTGGTCCACATGAGTGACATGCAATGTGGCCAGTGAGAAGATTGGGGCAGAGCAGACACAGCGATCTCCCCTCAGCAAGGGTCAGGAATAGGTAGGCCAGAGACCAACTGTTCCAGGCTGCTCAGAGTGGCATGAGTGGCATGCAGTGTGGCCAATGAGGAGGCTGGGGGCAGGGCAGACACTTGAGTGTCATGCAGTGTGACCAATAAGAAGACTTGGGGCAGGGCAGAAGCAGCTCTGTCCATGCAGCTACCTATGAATCTATATTTAAAAATTTTAACACAAAAGACTAAAATTATTTGAATAAAAGAAAAATAACAACAAATGCCCTCAACTGCCACCAAGGGCCCAGATATCCATGCTGGTCAAGAAGGAGCAGAAGGAGGCCCCAGCGATCTCCCCATGGCAAGGGTCAGGAATAGGTAGGCCAGAGACCAACTGCTCCAGGCTGCTCAGAGCATGACAGCTGTGGTGGTCTGAATAAAAATGGCCTCATCGGCCCTCAGGAAGTGACACTATCAGGAGATGCTGCTCTGTTAGAGTAAGTGTGTCACTGGGGGCGGCTTTGAGGTCTCAGATGCTCAAGCCACGCCCAGTGTGGTGGTATCCTGCTGCTTGCTGATCCAGATGTAGAACTCTCAGTTCCTTCTCCAGCACCAAGTCTGTCTGCGTGCTGCCACACTTCCCACCATGATGATAATGAACTGAACTTCTGAGCTGTAAGTCAGCCCCAATTAAATGCTTTCCTTTATAAGAGTTGCTATGGTCATGGTGCCTCTTCATAGCGATAGAGGCCCTAAGACAACAGGGACCGTGAGCTCAGTCCTTCACTGTTCCTCTAGCCTGCTGGCTTCCCTCTGGGCTGATTAAACTCCAGAGGTGTAGGCTGTGGAGGCCACATTATCTCTGTTGAGTTCCTGTCCTGAGACAGGAAGTGAAGGGTACAGGGGTACAGAGGAAAGTTGGCACAGGGGTTTCATCTCAGCCTAGCCTGGGCCTGAGTGGGTGGCACAGTCTCTCTGACCATCCAGATAAAAGGTAAGAGTGAGGTGGGATCATCTGCCTGGAAGGGAGATACTGCAGACACCACAGGGGTACCTCTTCAAGAAGTCTGGGCTGGAGCCCACAGATAGCAGGTTGCTCCAATTCCACATGGCTCCAAATCCCCTCTCTCAGCACCCGATGGAAGTCCACCTCTTCCTGTTCCCTGACTTCAGATCTCCCCACTGGACTCCAAATCCAAGTAGACCATGAACAATGAGGCCCTGTAGCTACCAGAAAAAGGGCTTTGGAAGGTGCTGTGTAGGTGGTGATTCTCAGGGGCTCTGCCAAGGAGAGGCAGGGCCTTCTGGGCCCCAGAGAACATGTGACTAAATAGCAGATGGTCTATAGACCTTCCTAGGCTCAGGGGCCGTTAGCCAATGCTCAGCCCCACTGAGCATTTCCCCTTAGCTGTTTCTGTTGGCTTCTCTCCTGTGGGACTGTCTCCTAGTGACATTTTCCTCTCCACCTACTGTCTGTCAAACACTAGTCCTGCCTCTTTCGGATAGTCCGTCTGGTGGCTATGTGATTTGGGCAGTGTGTATTCCCCCTTAAACTCCAGATTGTGGATGTTCTGAGAAATCCCTGAGGGACAGAGTGCATGGGAGAGACAGCCCTTGGGGGGAAAAATTTAAAACCAAGGAGAGTTTAAATCATTACAAAAATGAGAGAAAGGGGAGGGAGAAGAGAGACACACAGAGTTGGAGAGGAAGGGAGGCCCGCTCTGCTGCAGCCTTGCGTCACATATACAAGATTCCTGACCATGTTTGCTGGTCTGCTCTTCACTTCCTGCCCAGTGTCCCTACACGTTCATGGCTGCTTTGATCTGATTTCCAGGAACACTGAGCAGACCACAGAACGACGATCCGATCAGTAGCTGACTCTTGCACTCTATAACCCAATGAAAGTGTGGTGGGCTCTTGGGGAATTTTAAGTTATAAGTCACTTTCCAGCAAGTGTAGCTCCTTTCAAACGAGGATGACAGAGGCACCAGGGCAGAGACAGTGGCCCACAGTCAGTGAGAGTCCTACAGGCACCCGTGGCTCCACTCTTGTTGGCAACTATCAATCAGAGTCACCTGGCAACTGTCAATCAGGGTCACCTGGCAACTGTCAGTCAGAGTCACCTGGCAACTGTCAATCAGGGCCACCTGGCAACTGTCAACCAGAGTCACCAATCTTGGCAACTGTCAATCAGAGTCACCTGGCAACTTTCAATCAGAGTCACCTCTCTAAGCTCAGGTTTCCTGTGCCAAGCTATGGCCACAGGCACGGTTATTGAGGACCCTAGGTTCTTAGTCCTCCCCCACTGTGGGCTATGCTCACCCGGGACCCTGGGGACCAGGTGGTGGGGTGAGTGTATGCTTGGCAATGCCTTCTACATACCACCTAGACACACGAACTATGGTCATGGTGTCAAAGTATATAGAAAGGCAGAAAACAGGGCAGCTGGTACCAGTGGTGAGGGTGACTGGCATCCAGTGAGTGCCCAGCTGGGTGAGCTGGGCTGGGGAGGGTGCAAGGGTTCCCCAGTGATTGCAGCAGACTTGTGCCCAGAGAATCTTGATGCTGCGACACATGGCTGACTTGACCACTTGGTTTGGACGACTGGACACCCTGCAGCCAAGGCCCTGCTCACAGGGATAGATGTGGCAGGGACGTGGTTCATCTAGGATGTGGTGGCTCTTGTATGTGACTTCTCTGTTCTCCTGTGCGGTTCCCAGCCACCTCCCTGACTGATGGGAAAGCCACAGCCTCCCTAAGTGATCATTATGAACAGGTTCCCTGTAATTGGAAGATAAACCTTCCAAGTTCATTGCTGTCTCAAATTCATCTTTAACTTAAAAAGAAATACCAATAATTAAAGCCAGCTGCATGGGGCAGGACAGCATGTGCAGAGGGCAGATAACGCCCTGCTTTCTTTGATTGCGGCTCGTTTTTGCCTTGGGGATCTTTAATCCCTCGACCTTTGGAGTCCAAGCTCTTAATTATTTTTTTTTATTTCATTTTTAGCATCAGTGGCTGCCCAGAGCATCCTGTGCACAGCCCTCTGGCAGCAGCTCCTGGGGACACAGCTAGCTCCTGGTTGGGGGGTGGAGAGACAGACACAGAAAGCCACAAGAGGCCCTCCATTCTGTGTCTACCTGTATGGTGGGCTTTTTTCTCTCTCTCTAGCAACAAAAGACAAGAGCCACCTTTATAGTGGGGTGGCCCGAGTCCTGTACACAAGACAGGTGGCTGCCTGGGTTAGTGTCTGAGCCAGCTGAGTCAGATTCCTGCCTGTTTACCATGCATCAGATGTGCCCTGTGGAGAGATCCAAGAAAACTTAAGACACTTAAGAGGGGCTTGCCGGCAAAGACTCACTAAGCACTTATCAAGCCCCGAATGTATGCAGTGCAGCTGCGGGAGACCGTGACGGAGGGATGATGGAAAAAGCCTGAGAGACCCCATCCTGCTATGGAGGCACAGATAGCCGGGGATGGGTAGGAGCCCCTCCTCTGTGTCTGCCCTGTTTGGAGCTGATGTTAAGATGAGATCTGAGGTACAAGGATGAGACCATCTATGGCACTAACTTCCTAACTGTGTGTGAGTCTCAGACATCACTGTGATTTTGTGCTTTATTCCAGCTGACAGCCACACTCCAACCAGCTTATCCCCTGGGTTGCACAGCTGTCCCAGACAGGAAGGACTTAAGGATGCAGCTTCCTGCCCAGGATGCCTGGCCCACAGCATCTGGAGGACCCAATGCTCTGAAGATGGTGATCTCCTGTACTCAGAGGGGAGGTGAGTTCCCGGCAGGGCAGAAAGGGTGTTCTCCTTCAACAAACAGCGATAGAATATGAATTCATAGGGCTCATTACACACCCTAGTGCAGGAACTGCCAAATGGGCTGTGAGCAGTGAGGACACCTGAGGCAGAGCAGCCATTCTGGAGGAACTGCTGTCATGGGGGCTGGGGGAGGATGTGCATGTCCAGGCGGGAGCCGGGGATTCATGAAGGTTGGGGATGGAAAATCAAGTCCTGACACAGCAGCGAAAGACACCTTCTCTGTGCACAGAACATGGGGGTCTCTTCAGTGTGAGACAGTGGTCTATGGCTGTGGGCTGGGGACACAAATACACAAAGGTTTCGGCACATGAGGGTGTGGTTGACAGGGGGAATCTGCCTGGAATGTCAGAAGCAAACTGGCCACTCCTTGGCTAAATCCCTACACCAGAGAATGGCTGGAGGTCCCCAGAAGTAACATTTGGTATTGTATGTTCTCTGTATTCCGCACAGAGAAGGGGACAGATATCCCTGTAAAGCCACGAAGGAGCCTTGACTGGCAGAGGTTACCAACCTGCTAGGAAAATAGCTTTGAAAACCAGAGATGTTTCTCTACATTGCTCATTTTCTGGCCTGAGCTTGGCTTCTCCGATGCTTCAGCTATGATTGTTAAGATTCTGAGTTATAGTCCTTTGCCTAGAAATCTGATCACAGGCTAGCGGGATGGGATCAGTGTTCCCTTCTGCTCAGCAGCCGGCACATATCCTCCAGGTCCTAGAAACTTCATGGTGGGCATGGAGGCAGAACTGACTGAGGGGAGACCTAGCAAGGGGGACAACCTGGGCCAGTGAGGCCAGAGGTCTCAGAAGTTCAGCCTTGCTGTCCCTATAGCTCAGAGAGGCACTGATTAGCAAAGCCCAGCTCTTTTTAACTTTTCCAGGCTCCCTCCCGTTTGGGCTCGCACCCCGGAGGAACGTCAGAGGTGAGCGTCTGTAGGTGCACACATGCACACACTTTTGGTCATGAGGACCTTAGGTCATTCTAAGGTCAGGCGCAAAGGCTCAGAACGCTTCACAGACCCAGGGAACTGTGCTTTGCGCTGCAGATGCTCTGAAAGGGAGCAGAGGCTACTTAACTCGAGTCTCCTCTGCTCTGAAAACGCTTCTCCAGCCCACCTCCTGCTCTGGTAGCAGTGATCTCTTGGCCAGCAACACAGTTCTTGGCTGTCCAGGTTTCCCTGATCCCAAGAGTTCTTGTGACACACAGGAGGCGTCACTGTGGAGCAGATGGTGTCTTACTGCACCGCCCCAGTGGCTGAACCTTACCAGCCTGCCTTGCTGCAGAATGTGGATGGTTCATATGGCAGTCTGAGTGACCAAGAGCTTTGGCATACACTGTCCTGTCTCATCCCCATGGTAACCCACAGGTAGGAAGAGAAGCTGAGGCTATGAGGGTGTTAAGAAGACCTGAGGGTACATTTTACAGCTTAGCTATAGGACCTTATCAGGCTACAATCTCCCTAAGCCTTGGCCCCCTCACTGATAAGAGGATCAATGTCTCTGTAGCTGGTTCTGGCTTGGAGGTCTGTGTATAGGGATGCTCTCTCAAGTCCATCAGAATGTGCGGAAGCCAGCACACAGAACCCTGAACGCCAGCACCTAACAATGCCCAGTCTTCCCTCAGCAACGAGGCTGCTGCTCTCGCTTCCGGGTTTGTTTGCGTGGATCTGCAGATGCCTGGTTCTCATGATAAGTTGATGATCATTATTTCTGACCCCCAACACAGCCTGCTTCTTGGGCTTCCGACTCCCACACAATCTTTTGGGAACAAAGAATCTTTGAGACGAATCCTTAATTAAGATGCCGAGTTGGTTCAGCAAACGTCAGAACTCCTGATGTCAAGAGGAAAAAAACAATCTCATTAAATATTTGAATGGTGGACGAGTGTGCTAATTAGACACACAGGGCAACACAAGCCTGCCCATGCTACCCCTCTCCACTATCAGCCGGCAGAATCAGCAGGGCTGGGAGGTTCATGGGGCTTGGCCCTATTGGTAGCACCCAGGACAGACCCTTCCTTCAGACCTTCCCCAGTGTTCTAGTGTTTTCTATATGGTCTGTGTCAAAGGGTGACTGGAAAGACCCCAGAACAGTTTGGTCTGGTGGTATACACCTGTCATCCCAGCATTTGGGGCACAGAAGAAGGAATATCAGATCAGAGCTAACCTCAGCTACGAAGTGAGTTCTAGGTCAGTCGGGTCTACACAAAACCTTGCCTTAAAACAAATAAGCCACTAACCAACTAAAACTGGAAGTCCCCAGTCCCACGACATAGAAGCAGAAGCAACTACTCGGGTCAGAGTCTTACTGCCTACCTGTGGCCATCGTAAAGGCACTTATGATTACCGTGTCTGTGGCCAGCAAGCTGAGGCGGTGACATGAGCTGCAGGTTCTCTCTGTAGGAGGCACGGCTGGAGTAACCTGACTTGCCTGTGAGAGAGCTGCTGACTATGGAGCTCCTGAGACTTCCTTCTGGGATCAACCTCACTGAGTCACTCTCCCAGCTGACCTAGCATCCTCACAGACTCATTTCTCCCTCACAACTGTGTTCTCAGCTCCCCATTGCTGCCTCTGCTGGGCTGCCTCTGCCATTGCTGCCTCTGCAGTGGCTGCCTCTGCCATGGCTACCTCTGCAGTGGCTGCCTCTGAATGTCTCATCTCCTCCCCACAGGAACCCCTGCTGTCCATGGGAAGTTTCTCAAAGGACCCTATTCCTTTATAATTGATACACTTTTCTTCCCTTTGTTCCACCATCATCAAGAATGTTGATTCTAGGCTGTGCTTCCAGGTCCTGGCTGTTGCAATGAATAGATAATGGAAACGTGATGCAATTGCACAATAGAATATTATTTAATGGCTCACATTAAGGAGGATGAAATTATGGAAAATTCAGATAAATGGATGGAGGTATCAAAAATCATCCTGAGTGAGGCAACCTGAACCCCCAAAGACAAATACAGTGTGTTTTCTCTTATATGTGCATATTAGCTTCTACACATTCAATATACAGACTACAATCCAAAAAAACCCACAGAGGGTAGGTACCTAGTAAGGAACTAGAGTGAGGGGAGGGGGAAGGGCGGTTGGGAGAGAATCTCTCAAGGAAGAGAAAAGAGCATAAATACAGTGCTATGGAGAGACAAGGCGGCGGGGGTGGGGGTAGGTAGAGGGAAACTACAACAGGAAAGCTAGCACTAAAGGCCACTTGAAAGCCATCACTTGCTGACAGGAACCTGGTATAGCTGTCCCCTGAGAAGCTGTGCCAGAGCCTGATCAATACAGATACGGATGCTTGCAGCCAACTACCAGACTGATCCTGGGGACCCCAATGGAGGAGTTAGGGGAAAGACTGAAGGGGCTTGAAGAGGTTTGCAACCTCATAGGAAGAACAATAATATCAACCAACCAGAACTCCAGGGATGAAACCACCAACCAAAGAGTACACATGGAGGGATCCATGGCTCCAGTTACATATGTAGCAGAGGATGGCCTCGTCTGGCATCAATGGGAGGGGAGGCCCCTGCTTCTGTGGAGGCTCAATGCCCCAGCACAGGGGAATGCTAGGGTAGTAATGTGGGAGTGGGTGGATGGGTAGGGGAGCACCCTCACAGTAGCAGGGGGGAAGTGGGATGGAGTAGGGGGTTTGCAGGTAACCAGAAAGAGGGATAACATTTGAAATGTAAATAAATAAAATAACTCAAAAGAGTGAAAAAAAGAAAAGCCATATGAAGAATCTTTCTAAAATATTTACATATATGAAAATCATCTAAGTAGAGTCACCAAATTGCAGGCGAGACAATGTCACAACTGGACATCTTATGCCACTCAGGAAAACCTCCAGTATCAGGAACAGGTTAAATTTTATTGAGATATTGTCCAAAGAGGTCACAAGGACTCTCTCAAGCATCTCAGGCTATTGCCAAGGGTATTGGCTGCTCTCTACAACCTCATAGTAAGACCCTGTTGATAAAGACAACACAAGCATATGTCACTGAACATGGAAAAGTTGAGCTGGTGCCTAACTAAAAGCTTTGTCCCCACTGACGAGTGTTCACAGCGCTGGAAGGTATCTGAATGCTAATGGAGAAGAAAGGTAGCCATTACAAGCCTGGTGGCCTACAACCACGACCCACCTGCAAGATGTGTCGGTGCAGTTGTGGCACAGGAGTTATGGGAGTAACCAACCACTTTCTGATTGGATTCAAGGCTCGCATCACGGGATGGAACCCATAATCAACACCGCCAGGAGTGGTTAGGAACCTGAGTCGTTTGCTCACTGGCCTTATAGTGGGAAAACATAATGCTATTACCCTGCTAAAGGATCATGGCAATAAAGTATCTCATAACTACCTGGATGCTCCACCATCTATCAATGCCTTGCTCAATACACATCAGAGAATATTCTTGCTGTAGAAGGGAACAATACACAACACAGACCCACAACCAGACAATGTGCAGGAAGTGAAAGCCTTTTGAGCACCCTACATGGTAAGTCCTCCTTAAATCCCTCTCCTTAAGGCACAGGAATCTATGTAAAAGAGGGGCCATGAAGATTATAAGAGCCAGAGATGGTGGACTCCAAGGAAACTGTCTTCCACACACAGCAGGGCTGGTACACATATGAACTCACAGAGACTGTAGCAGCGGACACAAGACCAGCTCAGGTTCAAGCCAGATGGGATCCCAGCAGCGAGAGGGAGGAGTGAGACTGTGTACAGTTAACACCTTTAGGGTCTGTTTGGGAGGGAGTTGAAAAGAGTTCACACCTAGAAACACCACCACGGGCAGCGGCTACTGTCTTCTGATGACATGCTATCCCAGATGCTATCTAAGGACCGGATGGGTAATGCTGAGTGGCTGGGGCCACACCATGCAGTGTCCGGTAACATCTGCAGTGTGCATTTGCAATCAGCCTGGGCAACAGGTAAAGGGATCTGTTTTTCTCTGGCCGCTGTGCAGCCATGTAGCAGGTGATTAAACCACTAATCTCAACCCCATATTGCTGACAATCTGGTGCTCTGTGGGTACTGATGCTGAAATTCCCCTACCTGCATGCTCCCCATCAGAGCTTCAGAGGCATCCCTGCCAGCTCCAGACAGAAGAGCGATAGCCAGCCACCCTCCTATAGCCTCTCCATTGTATGTGGCTGGGCAAGAACAGGAAGCCAGGCTGGTCCCATGCTCAGCTAAAAGTCTCTGCCTCAAAGCCCCTTCTAAGCATCAATTTTTAAGTCAAATGCTTTCTGTCATTTACTGACATGGAAATAGTCCTCAGGGCAGACTGGCTGTCTGTTCAGCTACGGATATCAGAGCCCTGGCTGTGATCCACAGGGCAACTCATTCTCTCCCATTATCCCAGGCACTGTACTGACCACTGGACAGGCACCCAGCCCTTCCACGATATGCCCAAGGCTGCTCAGTATGTCACCCCGGTAGCTGGTATGACTTAGAGTCCTTCTAAATGGAATGCAAGCTTCTCCATGGGTCTGATGCTGCCCTTGGGGAATGCACAGCCATGTCTTGACACAATTTAGTTGTGACAGTTGGGAGTGCAGGTATTTGCTGGTCTCTTTAGGTAGAGTCAGAGCTGAGACCCATTACCCACAATGCACAGTCTCACATGGGGAGGCCAGGCTAGCTGTCTTTCCTGTCAAGCCTCTTTGGTATAGTGGTCTAGGACAGTCTCCTACAGCAAGGCTCAAGGCATCTGTAGCATGAGGTCAGCGGTGGAATCTCCAGCTCATGTTGGTTTTGTGGGCACAGGCTACCAAAGCCTGACCTTTGGGTGTGTGCAGTCATCTCTATCCTATCTATGTCGCCTTTGGCTCTGTCAGCTGACAAAGTTTTACACTGAATCACGGTCTCCTTCAGTAGCCCAGGCTGGCCTTGAATTCTCAGTCTCTTCTACTTTGCTATTACAGCACATTCCACTTGTTCTCAGATTTTTGAGGTAGCGGGTGGCCATACACAGTATGTAAATTCTTGTGGCTTCCTAGGTTTCACTTGGTCCCCTCTCCCTAAGCACAGGAGAGGGGCCAGGCAGTGCGCTGAACACCACAGGAGCTTCCAGCACCCTGAGTGTAGTCGTGGGACTGGAGGTTTCTCATGGTTTCTCTTTGTGTGTGTGTGTGTGTTTCCTAAAACGTTCCTGCTTCAAACAAGCTACAGCAGGTCTAAAGGAGGCCTGACCCAGGGCGCAGGGCCAAGTCCTGAGGTAGCTTCAATCAGCTATCACAAATTAGCAGCCAGAGATAGAAGGCCTGCAGAGGGCCTTCCTGTGCGGCTGGGACCGTGCAGCTCTGCTGGGGAGCCCAATCTCAGTAATTATCGTTTATATACTTAAACTATTTTTACTTTTAAATTAAACACCTATGTGTATTAGGATCTTCAGATGGAAGCACATGCACTCCATCCCAAAGAGAGTTTGCATCTGTCACAAATTAAGAAAAATGTAAAATTAACAAATGTAAATAAGTCGGAACGAACGGTTACAGCAATCTTCTGTCTCCACAACTGCGTTTTACCTCTAGAAAGGACTCTGAACTATCAACCGCCTTCAGAGCACCATGCCCGGCTGCTTGGCACACCACATCGGAGCAGTGCTTCCTGTGTGGCCGGGCCCTTACTTCTGTCTGTCTGCCAGCTTCTGCAAGCCAGCGATGCTCCTAGGGAAGGGCAGTGTTGATGGAAGTCCGCCTGACAGATGCGAGCATCAACAGCATTTCTGCTCTGATTGACTGCATGGTATTTTAGGCAAATTAACCTGTCCAAAAAAATCTTTATGGCTGTGTTCATGCCCAGATGGGATATGAACTTGACAGTGTGGGTACCAGCTTTGCAATTAGTTGAGATGTTCCAGTAGACTAATGAACTTTCTTCTGAGGCATGCTCTCTGTCAGCAGAGAAGGCAGGCTGCGCTGCAGAGAGTTACAGGATGTCAGACATCAGCCAAGCAGCATTCTGGGAAGCTGCGGATAAAGCCACACGGGAAGTGGAAGTGGAGGCTGCCAGCGGAGGGTCCTTGGAAACCCCAGCTCACGGCAAT
This sequence comes from Mus musculus, assembly GCF_000001635.26. NCBI lineage: Eukaryota > Metazoa > Chordata > Mammalia > Rodentia > Muridae > Mus > Mus musculus. The sequence goes on along the minus strand of NC_000068.7, from coordinate 179,704,816 downwards.
GATCTTTGACTGAAGGGGCACCAATGAGGCAGTGCCACATAGACCACCCTAGAATCAGCAAAATAATGGGGAACAGAGGCATGGACCCTAGGCTTCCTGAGTGCTCAGGAGAGAAACAGTAATTGAGCAGTAATTGAGCTATCCTCATGGGCCACAGAGCAAAGAGGGGAACACTGTCTGATTGGGATGAGTCAGAGATGCAGGACAGGGCACTGCCTGACCCGTCTCTAACCCTAACAACCCTAACCCTAACTCCTAACAACCCGAACGGTAACTGTAACTGTAACTCTAACCCTCACCACCCAATCCGAACCCTAACCTAACCCTAACCCTAGCCCTAACTACCCAACCCTAGCCCTCCAGTGAGGGCTGTAGCAGTGGGTGAGGGGCTCATGTGTAAGCCAGTGTGGTACACCAGGGAGGAGAGCTTCACCTGCACCTCACTGGAACCACTAACCAACCGATCCTCTCCAGAGAACACAGAAGGAAATGAAAAATGTTGTTTTCAATTAAGTGGACTGTAATTAAAGTATCTTAAACATCTTTGTTAATGAGATACGAAGCCTATTGGCAAATAGCAGCCCTCACTTCTGTTCTCACTGCGTATGTAGCAAGGAGATCTATCTATCTATCTATCTATCTATCTATCTATCTATCTATCTATCATCTATCTGTTAGTCTGTCTGTCTGTCTATCTATCTATCTATCTATCATCTATCTATCATCTATCTGTTAGTCTGTCTATCTATCTATCTATCTATCTATCTATCTATCTATCATCTATCTGTTAGTCTGTCTATCTATCTATCTATCTATCTATCATCTATCTGTTAGTCTGTCTGTCTATCTATCTATCTATCTATCTATCATCTATCTGTTAGTCTATCTATCTATCTATCTATCTATCTATCTATCATCTATCTGTTAGTCTATCTATCTATCTATCTATCTATCTATCTATCTATCTATCTATCATCTATCTGTTAGTCTGTCTATCTATCTATCTATCTATCTATCTATCTATCTATCTATCTATCTATCTATCGTCTATCTGTTAGGCTGTCTATCTACATCATCATCATCATCTATCAATTCACTTATTTATCCACCCTCCTGCTCACTGAATCATCATCCACCATTTATATATCTGGTCCATCTAGCCACTATGTGGTCCCTCCTTCCTAGACCCCTGGATCTAGTATCTTAATCTTAAAATCTGCATCCTGCAGTGGGTTTCCAGGAATCCCACAAAGAGGGTAAAGGACATAGGATTCTTGGCTGGAGCCATCTAGGAAGTATGTCCGTTAACCCTACAGTGGCTGAGGCTCTGAGTGGCTCTGAGAGAGGCCACTTTTGACACCACCCAGGCACAGATGCTGGTTTATCAAAATCCCAATCCTCTCTCCACACCCAGGGCCACTCTACAGGGCCCCTCCACGGGGCCTTTGATGATGTGAATGTCTATGCCTGACTGTCCCTAGCTACCCTTGTCCTCATGACCCCGGCATCCAGAAGGGTGTGATTCAGTGGCTCTTAATTCTGTGCACTCTGACCTGACATCATTAATTCTGTGCACCCTGACCTGACATCATTGATTCTGCTGAGTCTGGAGCACTACACTCAACAATCCCACTGCTGTCGAGAGCTCGTGGGCCTGGGTCCACAGCTTTTCCTCAAGATGCTTCAGAGAGGATGAGGGAAAGAAGACCTGACTCACCGAGGTATCAGACAGTATATTTAGTACACATTTCTAGTTACCCGCCAGCTATTGTCTCGAAAAACCAAAAAAAAAAAAAATCATTTTCATTTATAAAATACGAACCCAAGAAGCTTAAAAGTCCATAAACAATCAGTATTTGAATACTATGAGACCTAACTGATTATAAATGTTTTTTATCATGGAATGTTGCTCACTTATAAGAAATATGTAAAACATGGGAACTGAGTTCCAAGTACCAACTTCTGTCATGGTGGCAGACGTGGCTTCCACCAGGGCTCTCCTGTAGGACTCAGTCCCCACTCCCTGAGGCTCTGGGTGGGCAGAGCTCACTGTTGTTCTACTAAACTTGGACACAGTGTATGAAGAGCTCAGGGTGAAAAGAAGTTGGAACTTCAGCTAGTCTCCTATTTCCTGTCTTCAGGAAGTCTGCAGATATGTGAATGTCTGAGAATTGAGGCTAGCTCTGGCTATCTTATAGTGAACATCTAAGATTGGGGCTAGCTCTGGCTATGTACAGAAACACAGGTTTTAGTGAATATCTAAGAATTGGGGCTAGCTCTGGCTATCTACAGAAACACAGATTTTAGTGAAAATCTAAGATTGGGGTTAGCTCTGGCTATCTACAGAAACACAGGGTTTACTTCTCCACTGCTTTCTCCCTGACACCTCCCATGAGCCCACACCCAACACTAGTGTTCTCCTAACTCAGCTCACTCCTGACACAATCACCTACATGGTTTCAGACTCTGGTGTTTATTCCCATGAGACTACCCAACTTGGGATCGGTCCTGAGTCTCAGGTTACCTGCTCTTCTGGCTAGCTATGACCTGGGGGCTCTGATGAATCACTCTTCAGCTTCCATGACTACAGGAATCACAAGAGATACACAGAGCAAGAGGCACACACTGTGACTCCACAGGCCCTTGGGTGTGACACGCTCCCAGCACCTCTGTGTATGATCCCCGCTCCCAGGAGCTCCCTGAATTTCCCCTTCAGGAGTCTGTCTGGTGCTTGCTTACCCTACACCTTTTGCTATCAGTACATGGGCTGCTGGTCTTCCAGGTGACCAGTCTTATGCTGCCACTGTCTGGCTGCCTCAGTCAGTCACCAAACCAGGTATGGTAGGAAGGGGCTACTTATAAAAGACACAGGGGTGTTCAGGAAGTTATAAGAGGTTTAAGAATCCTATGCCAGGGGATGGGGACTAAGGCCAACTGTGCTCCTTGGTACCACAGTCCTGCCACCTGGTCCTATGCCTGCCTCTGCACCTTGTCCTGCCTTTGTAATGTGAGACAGACATATCATAGGCCAACTATATCTGTCAACCTAGGGAGCTAAACAACAAACACTTTTAAGCTTCACTCGGAAAACCAAGAGCCAGTAGCCACTGCAGGAAGACAGATAATCTTGTCTCCTAAATTCTCTCATAGGAGCTTCAAGGATGCCAAAGAAACTCTGCAAAAGGGCGGAAGCCTATAGAGCCAGAGAAGGGCTGACGGGGGCTCAACTTCAGGCTGAAGCTTAGGAGGCAGAAGTAGACGGGGAAGACAGCGGATGCAGCTGCGATGTTCTTTTAATATCTTGGAATTAATTATTTCCCTGGTGGTTTGGCCATCTAGCTCACTAGATTTTTTTTTTTTCCTTTTTGAAGCCCTTCTCCTGAATTTCCCTTTCATTTATACACCCTGAATCCCACACAGAGACGGGCAGTCTAGAAATGATCGTGGCTGACAAAACACGGAGATGAGGTAGTCTTCTGTACTTCCCGGGAAATATTAAAAGGTGTGAATGTTGCTGGCTGGCCCTGGAGATTTCTCCTACCAACTGACACATGCAAACAGGCTCCAGTGAGCTCTGTAATGAGGGGACAATGTCGGCTGTGTCTTCAGATCAGCTCCTGGGATGCTTGGATAAAGCCTAGGGCCTGCTGTGCCTGGAGGGCAGTGGTGTCTTTCTAGGCTGTCTCTCCTTGTAAATGACTCTGAAAGTTTGTTTGCTTTTTCAGGTACTTGGGTGAAGCCTTGGGACTTAAGGAAGGTGAGAGTGTGAAGCAGAGACAAGATCAGGACAGAGGAAAGTAAAAAAACGTCACCCTGATTTCTCAAGGAAACTCTTATTAGAGGTGAGAGAAGACAAAAAGGGGGCAAGAAGGAACTCCAGCAGGCAGGAGGCTTGCTGTAGACAGGAGCCTCTCCTCACACTATCATGGCAGCCTGGTAGGGTAACCAGTAGTAGTTCATGGTTATGAACTTTGCACACAGAATAGACTTTTCTGCTTTATACACTGAACATGGCGACAGCTGCTTCTTCAGAGCTATGTTCTCTGCAATAGACCTTAGGCAGAAGAAATGGCTGAGGATCCAAAGGCCTCCTGAGGAAACCAGAGTTGAGAAACACATGTGATCCCTGCCCCATGCCCAACCATGGCGAAGCCAGTTAGAGACGTGAGAGCAACACGACAGTCCACAGCTCTGACACCATAGCAGTCCACAGCTCTGACATGGTTTGTGATGCAGGCATAAGGAGTCTTTGAATAGGACTCTGAGGTCCAAGCCATGAGAGAAGCATTCTGTAATTGTAAGTTCATGATTGACAGTGACAGCCAGACAGGGGCTTGCTCTCTGTCAGAATCTACATGCAGAATAACCAGGAAGGCTTTGCTAGAGCACAAAAAAGACATGTTGAAAATGCCAAGGAGAACTCTGTGTGTGTGTGTGCGCACATGCCTGCACATGTGTGCATCTACATGTATGTGTGCACATGTGTGCCTGCATGTGCATATGTGTGTGCTTGCATGTGTGTGCCTGCATGTGTGTGTACACACGTGTGTGCCTGTATGACTCAGTTGCAAGGGTCTGAATTTGCTTAACACCACTGATGGGCTTCATTATATCCTTGGGTCCAAGCATTCAGATTGTAGAGACAGTTGTAGGTGGATCTGTGGTTCTTGTCAGCCAGCAGAGCCTGCTTGGTGAGGTCTAGCTTAATGACAAAGCCTGTCTCAAAAGAAGAAGATGGTGTTCCAAGGAAAGAACTTGGTGGGCCTCCACATGTATGTGCACTCACATGCACATGCACACACACACACACACACACAAAACTAAAGTGGAGAACTGAAGCCTGGATGACTTTGATGATATACAAGTGTGCACAGGGGTAACAATGAGCCTGCATCCCTGTGACCACCAGTGTGAGAGCCTGCATTCCTATGACCATTAGTGTGAGCCTGAATCCCTGTAACTCCCTGTGTGAGCCTGCATCCCTGTGAGCCCCTGTGTGAGCACCTGCATTCCCATGACCATTAGTGTGAGCCTGAATCCCTGTAACTACCTGTGTGAGCCTGCATCTCTGTGACCCCCTGTGTGAGCCTGCATCCCTGTGACCATCAGTGTGAGAGCCTGCATGCATCCCTGTGACCACCAGTGTGAGAGCCTGCATACCTGTGACCATTAGTGTGAGCCTGAATCCCTGTAACTCCCTATGTGAGCCTGCATCTCTGTGACCCCCTGTGTGAGCCTGCATCTCTGTGACTACCTGTGTAAGCCTGCATCCCCGTGACTGCAGAGGAGGTTAGAGGTGACTGGCTAGCCCTGTGATTGCCTGTTCCACATTTCTTCATTGAGGGTGAGAGGCACTAAGGTCTCCTGGTATCTTGATAGAGATTTAACACACTTCCTATAACGGACTCTTTCCCTGCCCCCAGCTCCCATCCCTGCTCTCCAGTTGGCTGTGGATAAATTATTTACAGACTGCTGGCTACCACAAGCCTCTCTTTTAGCTTTACATCAGAACAAACAAACAAACAAACAAACACACTCAAAAATAAACATTCAAGTGAACAAAACCAGAAAGAGAAGACCCTGACAACCTGTAGCACTGGACAGAGGCTAACTGGGCTGGCACAAGATGGGGACCCACCACATGATCTTAGTAGAAGCACCAGGGAAAGGAAGCCTAGAGGGGACCCCCATAGCAGAAAGAGGGGACCCCACAGCAAAAGACCTCACAGCAGATGTTTCGAATCTTTCAGTGTCTGGTCCAGCAGGCACAGGGTCATGTGCGATCAACAGCATTAGGGTTTAACATTCCCCAGCATTTGCCTTGGAGGAGATGACACAGAGACAGAGTCAGGTCTTACTGCACTGATGGTATGACCCAAACACATGGAGGGTCTCACATAACTCCAAGTGCAGACAGGAAATCTGGCCTGTTACTCAGCCACAGATGGGAAGATCACGGCCTAAAGCTTTGTGTGTGTGGCTGCCCTGTGCTCCCAGAAACATAAGGCTACTCAGGCTGGCTTCAGCACAGACGTCTTGCTGTGGGTGCCAGACAACGAATGCTGAAGCTGCCTCCAAGGGCCTGGCTGCCGGGCTTTGCTCTGTAACCCGGGAGGCCACGCTCTGCTTTGCAGTTGGTTAATCTTGTGATGCTTTCATTGGCAAAAGCCTCCAGAGACCCCTGCAATTGATCTGCCCACCTCCTAGGAACCTGGGCAGAACAGGGTGCAGGCTCTTTAGATATGGAAAGGAATGAGGCCATTGTCACAGGCTGTGCCCTGGCTATGTCTAATGTCTCCACAGTATAGAATGCAGCGGAATGGACAAAGTATAAAGAGCAGCAGGCTCCGGACTTAGTCTGGTTTTCTGCTGCCCGTATCCTGGACCCCTGTGGGCCAGGCTGGAAGCTCTGTCCAGGGTCCTGACGACAACCCTCCTGCTGCAGGGCTGAGGCTGGCAGACACTCCCTGGCATCATGGCCACTCCATGAAAAAGGCCAAGTGTGATGGCTGGGAAAAGACAGTTTGAGTAGTTAACTATAGACTGGCCCTTCTCCTTTGTTCTCACAAGGACAGCTGTATCTTCCTCTGGTGATAGTGAGTGAGCACGTTGCTAACGCTTTCTAGACCAGCCTGTGTGGCTCGGAAACGTGTCTGCTCTCATCCCGGACGACACTGGCAGGGCTAGCACAGGGTGACGGCTTGTCATAAAACCTCACGAAAAGCACCGGGTACAAGGAAAGTGTGGAGGTGCTCCACAGCTGAAAGACCAGCTTCTTTTAGTGGCTCAATAGACAGGTGGACAGGCCCATCAGAGCTCATGTGCATCCGGGTGATGGGTCGGTTCACCCTCGCTTTTCAGACTTGATCTGATCTACCCAGGGTGCGGACGTGTGAATGGGAGAGACAAGCTTGGCTTTACCTGGAGCACAAGGGACCAGGAGAGCCGGGCTGTGGGAGCAGCTGGTGGAGAGGAGAGAGCTACCAGTGTGTATCCAAGTGCTGGGGACAGTCTGTACTGCAGGCAGGAGACTCAGACATGTCACGCTGATGCTGAACTAGGCAGACTTAGCTCTTTAAACTGGCTGTGTGCCAAAGTCTCTGCCACTTTCTTTTTCCTGTTCCAATCTCCTCGTTTCCTGCTCTTAATGAAGACCTTCCCAGCTAACCTTTGAATTGACTACACAAAGATCCAGCTAGGGTCCAGGGTAGTCTTTGAGAGCAGGCTGGTCTAGGTGGAAATCTTTGGCCCAAGGGAGCCTGTACTGTGTGTGGCTCAAGTTCCACAGAGCGGATCCCTTCTCATCTCAGACCTCGGATGCTGCTAGGAGTCCACATACGGCAACCCTCCTCAGGAATGCGTCATGCTTTACTGGTCCCACCACGTCACACTTCCTTCCTGGACTGCCCCACACTCAATTTTGCACTAAGAAGCCCTGTTTTACATCTGTTTTACATTTGTTATAAATTAGACTGGGGAGATGGCTCGATGCTTAAGAGCATTTGCTACACAAACCCGACGACCTGAGTTTCGATTCCCAGCACCTACATAAAAACTAGGTATATGTGTCTTTAACCTTAGCAATGGAGGGAGAAGGCAGCCTGACTTCTGCTGGCCAGCCAGTCTAGCTGCAATGGCAAGTTCCAGGTTCTGAGAGAGACTGTCTTCAAGGAGCATGGTGGAGTGTAGCAGAACCCCCGTGTCCTCCTCAGACCACCCCCTGAAACATGAGCACACATCACATTGGGTCTCTGCCTTTCTTCCTAAGTGGTATAAAATGCTTGGATTTTTTTTTAATGGACTGCTCTGTATTCCAAAAGGTCATGGTATTACTGATTTCACGAGGTGAGAAAAACCAGCAAACACTGGAAGGAACTCCTGTTGGTTGATGCACCCTGGCAGGAGACAGCCCTGCCTGGAGCCCTGTGCACAGGGAAGGTCCAGTCTCCCCTCGATAGGATAGACTTGTCTTTCCACATGGTTTGCATATTTGGTTTGGCGTCTGGATTTCAGGTACATTAGGTGACGGCAGATTCAAAGTGACTGTGTTCAAACAAGACCATAAAGGTTAACAGACCAGGAAAAAAACACAAATTTCTGTCACCCACTAAGGACAGGCAGTGGCTCTGGCCCCTCTCTCTTACCTCCAGCTGGATTTCAACCTCTGGCCCTGATTCCCACATGGTGAGCAGAAAGTAATTTCTGAACACTATGGCTTTCCCACAGCAGGTACCTGGGAGCCCATTTGTAGGTGCCAGAGTCCAAACACTGAGCTGGCTGAGGAAGCCTCAGGGGCCCCGACCTGTCTGCCAGGCTCTCGGTGTACAGGTTGCCCAGATGTCCACCACATTCCATACCACTTTCTGTCACTTGGTCTTTCTTTCCACACCAGTTGCTGCTGGGAAACTTTCCCCTGTTGGACAAGGATCCAGATCTGAGATTGTGTAGAGGGAACCTCATGGGCAAACTGCATTTTGTGGGCAGCATCTGCCAGATCCCATGGTCAAATGGCATGTTTCTGGGTGGTCCAGGGGGCGGGTGAGTGACAGAGAGAGAAGAGACTGAGAGATGTTGGGAGGATCCTGTGGGGGGGGGCGGAGGAGGGAGAAAGTCAGAGAGGGAGAGAGACAGAGAGAGGAGGGGGAGAGTTGCAGAGAGTCAGAAACAGACAGAGAGGCAGAAAGAGAGAGACAGACAGGGTGGGGTGGGGGTGGGGGAGAACCAGCCACCGCTCCTGGGCAGCAGGACTCTGACCTTCTCCTTCCCAGGGGTCCTCATGCCCTGTGTACCCCCAGGGCCTCATCAAATACAGGGCTTCTGCCTTTCCAGACCTTGCCCCCCCCATCTCTGCTCCATGTTTGCTGACCCTGGAATCTTCCTGGCCTGTGGAATTGCATTTCATGGAGAAGTAACAACTGGTAGTCCCAGCCTTGGACTCTACACGTGTCAAAACCCTAAAAATCCCGCTGGGACCTTGAGCTAGCTTTAGCTGCTTTAGCTAAGGTGCAAATAGTGGGAGATGGACTTGGCCGCACACAGGCAGGCCTGTCTCTAACCCTATCCCTGTACCCCACCATTAGTCTGGTTGCTGGCTCTTTTCCAGCATCCTTGAAGTGGTCCACATTGCAATACACTTGGAGCACTTCATAATTTGACTACTAATGCAAATGATTGAAGGAAAACTTATTATTTATCAGTTCTTGTTTGAGAGAAAAATAAACAATAAACCCACGTGTGTATATGTGTGTGCATATATATGTGTGTGTGAGCATGCATGCATATATGTGTGTGTCTGCACATGTGTGTGTATATATGTGTGTATATATGTATATATATGTGTGCTTGTGAGCATATGTGTGTATATGTGTATATATATGTATATATGTGTGTGCGCACACATGTGTGTGCACACACATGTGTGTCAGTGCAGTGGTGGCACACTTCATGCACACGTGCACACTCAAATTTAGGAAGAAGGGAGGGCATTGCTGAGATCTGACACTGAGCAAAGGGACTCTGTCCAGGGCACCTGTCACTGCCTGCACGTTCCTCTGATATGCAGAGTGGAAAGCTGCTTATCTGAGACTTGGGGTATGGAAATCCCCCCTAGCCAGATCTTATCACTGCCTGGAATGCGCTGAAGGGCAAGGACTGAGCATCATTCCTCCAGCTGTCAAACGTGTCCCCGTTTCAGGTCCACTGCTCCTTGTACAATTACTCAACCTGGGAATCGGTATCAATAACTCATCTGAGATCAGCCTCAATGTCCAGAAAGGCTCATTAGGAGCAAAGGGAGGTGCAGCAGCTGCCGCCAGGGTGGGCGCTTATATGATTAGGTTCACATCGTGCCAGCTACAAAGGCTCCTGACCACGTAGTCTCCAGAGAGTCACTGTCTCAGCATCCTTCCTCCAGGGCATAGAAATATTGTCTTCTTGGCTTTGGACACAAAAGCTAATCGGGAAGAAAGCAATGACATCAGTAGGTTGGGCTGAGAGCTGATTCTGTTTAATTGTATGGTCTTTGCTGGAACAGAGGGAGCGTGGCTCTTGGGGACTGCAGGGCTCCTGCTGGGCTTGAAAAGGGAATGCCCATTAAATCTGGTGTATGTCTGTGCACAGGTAGAGCTGTGTGTGTGTGTACACTCGTGTACACCTACACACACATGCGTGCTGTACACCTGTGTGTTTCCTGACCCTGGGCTCTGCCACCCCACACTCCACCCCCATCCATGCACATTGCACAGACAGGGTTGAGCTCGGCTTGCAGATGCCCACAGAGGGCAAGCCTCGGTTCCTCCTGACAGCAGATGGCAGAGACTGGGCTGCAGGGAATGAACCCATGCCAGAGCAAGGCTCACAGAGGGCAGAGGGAGGCAGGCATGGCAAGGGGGAGCAGGCCAGAAGAGGCTGCTGGGAGAGTAATTCTTAAGATCATTCAGTGGCCTATCCAAGGAGCAGCGAGGTATGTGTGCTGGTTCCGGTAGCCAGAGCAGTCCAGACACCTGCAGAGCCACCGGCCCAGGATGTTGGGGAAACTGCTTCAGGAGGGCCAATCTCACAAGGCTTTGAAGCCTGAGTAGGAGTGCACCATGAAGCCAGCAGGGTTCAAATAGGGTCCAGAGGATGACAAGTGTGACAGAGTCTGCCATGTGCTGGCTAGGTGGGAACTTGGCAGGTGCCTCGGAGAACCTTACCACACTCCATTAAAAGGACAACACTGAAGCTCCATTGCAGAGAGAGCCAAGGCTCTGTGCCATGGAAGAACTTGCTCAGCTCCCTACTGGTGCAAGCAAGCACTGCTTTGATCTGCACCAGGGTGAGCCTTCAGAGTTCAGGAAAGACTGCAGAGATGATCAGGTCATCCTTGTGTCCAGGCGGCCCTTTGGCTCCTCTTGTGCTGGAGATCAAAGCTAAGACCTTGCCCATGCTAGGAAGTGCCTTGTCAGGGACCACATTCCCAAGTCAAGCCCTCAGCTTTTCCCCAGTTTCCCAGCCAGGCTAAACCAGTAGGGCGGCTCTCCCTGAGGACTCAGCCTTCTCTCATTCTTATGAGGATCCCCTAGCCAGATAGTTCTGATAAACACCTCGAGTAGCCAGACAGTCTGTTCAGATAGAATGCCTCTTAAATGACAACAACCCCTCTTCCTCTCCAGTTCTCAGACCAGTGTAACATAACTGTCACTTCGGTTCAGGCTCCAGCTCCCTCTGGGGACTCGTGAAACCCACCCTTGTTCCGTACTCAGCAAGGGAAGCCACATCACTTCTGCCCAGGAAAAGTTTTATTAGGAAAGACAAGGAGGCTGGCACGGAGCTAGAGTCAGCACAGGAGGAAGAGACACAACTGTCCCAGAACGCAGCCGGTGACCAGCATGGGAGACAATTCCACAAGTTTCTACACTTGCACATCCTCTACTAAAACGAGACTCGGGGGCCAGTGGCTGCTTGTGACATGTTCTATCCTTGATGAGGAGGGGGTAGCCCCCCCCCCATGACTGTCTCTCATACTGAAAGAGGTGGGGCTTGCCCCCCACCCCTGTTATCCTCTGGGCACATGGTTCTGCTCTTTAACCTCTCAAGGAGAACCAGGAGGGAAAACTTACCAGATCTGCTCTGGCCGCAGGGCAGGGCAACAATAAAGCAGACTTCACTTTCCCAGCACTGGAGAGAGAAAGGACAGAGGTGCACACTTGCCTGCCCTAGGGACCCCGTGCTGGATGCTCTCCACATTCAGGGGGAACTTAGAGCTTTGAACCATTTACCTCTTGTTGTTCCCACTTACCACCGTGCCCTGCTCACATCACCTGGCAGGTGGGCTGGGTAGATGACATCAGCAGCAGCTTTGCAGTCCTAACCCCACCGGGCTCGCTGCTGACCGGGGCTCACTCTCATGCTCTTTTTCCTGAGGTTGGAGATTGCTTAACCTGACCACGCTTGTCCTTAGCCCTAAGGGATGTGCTTGTCCTGGGCTGGGAGTCCTAAAGGACACTATCCTACAGGCTCACACACAGCCAACCATGGGGCTTCCCCTCCTAGGAGCTCATGGGAGGATGCTATAGTAGGAGGGGCTTGCAGGATGTCAGCATGAGAAAGCTCTCATCCACTCCCTTCATGAGGCTCCTCCTGTGACTGGTGGAGCCTGGTCCCTCAGCTGTGTCTTCCCCATGAACCTGCCACGAAAGCACAACCCACAAAACCATGTGACATCCTGCAGGGTGTGGACAGGGACCTTGGTGGAAAAGAAGAACACTTTTCATGCCACCTGGGCAGGGTAGGGGCTTCATTTATGCTTCTCCTCACAGCACAAAGAATTGAACAAAATCCACCACTTCCAACCCCTGCAAATTTGATAAAGCACAAAATATTCACTTCTTTGTATCTCTTAACTGCTGCTCAAATGGGTCATAAAAGAGAGGTCACTGTGGATGCCTCACCATGTAGAAGGGCATGCCTTCCTCCCACAGACTTCTCAGACCACACACGCTGGGTGAAGATCCCTGGAAGGGCATGGGGGCAGGGCTCTGAGCCTTGGGGAAGACAGCCTGGACAGGTGCCCAGCATGGGGAGTCCACTAAAGGGACACCTGGGGCCTTGTGAGATCCCCCCCCCAAGGCAGAGCATGGTGCACCCTACTGCTGTCAGAACAGATCAAGGATGTTCGGGGCTACACAGTTCTACTTATCCTTTTTTCTTAAAGGATTTATTTTATTATGTATAGAGCGTTCTGCCTGTATGCATGCCTGCAGGCCAGAAGAGAACACTAGTTCCCATCATAGATGGTTATGAACCACCATGTGGTTGCTGGGATTTGAACTCAAGACCTCTGGAAGAGCATCCAGTGCTCTTAACCTTGGAGCCATCTCTCCAGCCCCCTGTAGCACAGATGGTTTTAAAGGGTAGGTTCTAAATGGGTTCAGCCTGGCCACATTCCTTCCCAGGCTCCTGGGGAACGAACAGTCCACTTCTTGTGCATTTTCAGCTCCTGGAGGCTGCTGAGGTTCCAGGCTCATGGCCATATAAGAGTCTTGCTTCAGCCTGAGTTCTCTCCCAGTGTTCTCTAACCCGATCTCTTTTATCAGACCCCGTGATCTCATTATATCCACTCAGATACCCCATCTTGACATCCTGACTCAGTCACACCAAAAGGCTCCAGCTGCTAGGGCAGTGGCACAGTTACAGGCTCCGAGTGTTAAGTGGCCTATGACACCATGCTATGAAACGTGATTCTATAATAAAAAGGACACAGCCTGCTGCTACTGCATGCAGAAGAAGCTTGGAAACGCTGGGGCGTTGAGCTAAGGCTTCCCTCCTTGCAGGGCCTTCTCGGATGCATGCATGACGGTTAAGCTGCTGTTCCTGCTATCGTAGGAACTCAAGCTTCTAGTGGCAAATCCACTGAGTGCAGGTGAGATGCTGTCCTGAAAAGAGAGAGGCTAGCAGCTTGCTCTGCTGAGCTCCTGCCGCAGCTTCCCCTGCCACACCCCAGCCAGGGCTGCAGAGGCAGCTCAGTGGATAAACCGCTTGCTGCACAAAGGAGCCTCAGAATCCGTGTAAAAGCCAGGCAGGTGTGGTGGCCACCTGAAATCCCAGCCATCCCATCTCCCCAGGAGGGAGAGACAGGGGCTCTCCAAAACAAGCTGGTTAGCTAGACCAACCAGAACCTGTGAGCCCTGGGTTCAGCAGGAGGCTTTGTTTCAATCAATCAATCAATCAATCAATCAATCGAGAACAATTGAGGAAGACACCCAATGTCAACTTCAGACCACCATGAACTTATACATACCTGTGCATGCACACTTGCACATACACACATGTGAGCATGCATATACATATGCATATATACCACACGTACATAGACAAAAAAATATGATGCTGGTCAGCATCTGATGTCAGTAGAATACCCACAATTCCCATGGAAAGGACAGGCGACAGGCGTCCTCCAGTGAACATACCAGAGCTGGCTGAGGTTTTCACACATTTCCACCAGATGACAGGCCCAGGGCAGACACAGTGGTGTGTCCCACAACTTGACAGGTCGGAAACAATGCCTGTGCCAGCCCTCTCCTCTGTCAGCTGGCTTTGTTGGGGGACAAAGAGTTAGCTTTATAAATCACTGTTTGTGTTGGCACGTGCAGCACATCTCATGCTCAGTCAGACACTGCTTTTCAAACGCCTCGGTTCTGACTCTGATGTCCACACAAGCATCCACAGACTGAGGTTACGTATACAAACACTCTGGGGCTTGGTAAATTTGTAAGAGAATTGCAGTGCTCAGAGGGTCTAGGGTTAGGGAAGGGCAGGGCAAGAGAGCCGTGGGCTGGGAGAAGGCCGCTGTCTTCCCTGTGTCTGCTGCTCAGGAACAGGGACACTCCTGGCTACCCCACTCCCACAGTCTTCTTCCAACCAGCGCAGCCTCCAGCTTGATGCTTCTGCTTTTGGTGATAGTCCACGGCTGCCTGCTCCCCAGTGACTAGGGGGCTGGACCCTTATCTTTGTGTGTGTGTGTGTGTGTTTGTGTGTGTGTGTGGTGTACATACACTCAGGTGTGTGTGTATGTGTGGTATGCATACACTCAGGTGTGTTTGTGTGTGTGTGTGTGGTGTGCATACCCTCAGGTGTGTGTGTGTGTGTGTGTGTGTGGTGTGCATACACTCAGGTGTGCACACGTGTGTGGAGGCTAGAGCTTGAAGGCAAGTGTCTTCCCCCATTACCTCCCACTGTACGTTCTGAGCCAGGGTTTCTCACTGAACCCAGAGGTCACTGACTGACTAGGCTGGCTTGCAGGTCCCGGGAACTGTGCTGTTTAAGGCCATCCCTGAAGTCTCAGCACCCACATGTTTCTTGGCACAGAGCATCTTGTGACATGGTTTGGAGGACAGAATGACAGTTTGGACTGCTCTTTGTGGGTGTTCCCTCTGTCTCTGGCTGTCACCTCTTAAATTATATGAGTCACATCATATTACATTCACTCAAAAAATTTTCTCCTGGGGAAACATTGGGAAAACACTGGGAAGTTTACACATTATAAACAAAGCCAGATGAAGTGGGCAAGATGAGGTTGGCTCCATTACAGGTCCTGTGCTAGTCAACCTGAAGCTTAGGTTAGGGGCTCTGCTCATGTCCCTGTGCTAAAGTCCAGAATGTGGACTGTATGTATGTGTGTGTGTGTGTGTGTGTGTGTGTGTGTGTGTGTGGTGTGGTATAGGTGTGTGTGTGTGTGTGTGTGTGTGGTGTGGTATAGGTGTGTGTGTGTGTGTGTAGTATGGGTGTGTTTGTGGTGTGTGGTGTGTGGTATGTGTATGTGCATGTCTGTTTCTGTGTGTGATACACATATATGTTATGATGTATGTGTGCTGTGGTATGTGTATGTGTTGTAGTATGTGTGTTGAAGTATGAGTGTGTGCTGTGGGGTCTGTGTTACGGTGTGAGTGTTCTGTATGTGTTGTGGTATGTGTTTTGCATGTGTATGTATATATATTTCTATATGTCTGTGTGTGGTATACATGTGTGTTTGGAAATCCTTTGTTTTAGGCAGAAGGAAGACTTGGATTTTGTCTTAAGAGAAATGTTTAGTCTTTAAAGTTATCACACATGAAAGGAGCCAGGCATGGTGGCTCACATTCATCCTAGCAGCACAGAAGGTGGAAGTTGGAGGAGAGCCACGAATTTGAGGCCAATCTGGGTTGTGTGGTGAGTTTTAGGCAGCTGGAGTATAGAGTAAGACTCTATCTCAAAACGGACAAACCATATCAAAAGATGGCCTAGTCGGCCATCACTGCAAAGAGAGGCCCGTTGGACTTGCAAACTTTATATGCCCCAGTACAGGGGAACGCCAGGGCCAAAAAGGGGGAGTGGGTGGGTAGGGGATGGGGGTGGGGTGGGTATGGGGGACCTTTGGGATAGCATTGAAAATGTAAACGAGGAAAATACTTAATTAAAAAAAAAGAAAAAGAAAAATTCCTGCATCAAAAAACAAAACAAAACAAAACAAAAAACAAAAAAACGGACAAACCAACCAACAAACAACCAAACCAAATCAAGCCAAACCAAACCAAACCAAACCAAACCAAGCCAAGCCAAGCCAAGCCAAGCCAAGCCAAGCCAAGCCAAGCCAAGCCAAGCCAACCACACCAAGCCAAGCCAAGCCAAGTCAAACCAAACCAAATCAAGCCAAACCAAACTAAAATAAACCAAATCAAACCAAGCCAAAACAAACAAACAAACCACCCTAACCCAACCAACCAAACGCCAAACAATGGCAATTGTTAAGAAGACAAATACTAACAAATGCTAGAGAAGAAGTGGAGAGAGGGAGTCTCTACATTGCTGTGGGAACGTCAACTAGTCGAGCCACGGTGGAAGTCAGTATGGAGGTTTCTCAGGACACCACTCACTATGCTGTGCCTGGCCTTTACTCCAGAGACACAAAGCCAGCACACATCACAGGTACTCGATGTGGCGGCTCATTACTGAACCACCCAGAGCACTTACAAAGCCAACCTAGGCATCCAGCCTCGGAGAAGCAGATAAAGAAAATGTGGTTTCTACACACAATGAATTTTATTCAGCCATAAAAATGAAGAAAACTATGTTGTTTTAGGGGAAGGGAGGGGCTGGAGACCATTAAATGAAATAAGCCAGATCAGGAGGAAAACCATCGCACGTTTTCTTACATGCATGGACCTCAGGCTTTATACAGGCACATAAAATCAAGTATACTTGCATGATGTGACAAGCAAAACTATCTGGGGGAGGAAGGAGGGTGACAGAGGGTGGAGACAGGGCTGTGGAGATAGGGGAAGGTGCTCAAAGCATAGCATATACTTGTATGACAACATCCTTATGCAGCCCAGTGCCCTGTACAATATGTCTGTCTGTCTGTCTGTCTGTCTGTCCGTCTGTCATCATCTCCCTTCTCTCTCTCTCTCTCTCTCTCTCTCTCCCCTCCTCAACCCCAAGCTGTCATCATCACCAACAAAATATTTGTGTGGAACAGAGCTAACCCCAGGAATCCTGCTTAGCAAAAACTAATGGGGAATCAGAGATTAAATTTTCCCTTTCCGCCATGCACAGTTTTAAAGCTATGAAGAAAATCCTAAGCAAATAAATCGTGTTTTACAAACCGCTAATACCCAAGGAGCAGATTAAGGCATGTGAAGAAATGGCATGCAGGGCTCTGATGTGGCATGCCACACACATCTCTGATCCATTGTCAGACGCCTGTAAGTAAAACAATTAGAGATGTTTGCATGTATTTATCTTCTTGTGGTTTCTTACGAGCCCCGTGCCAAGAGTGAGCTTGGAGCTGCTCAGAGATGAAACGGGAAGAGGGCTCAGCCCTCGGGCTCACAATCAAAGTGAGCTTGATAAAACGATCCAGACGTGGAGCACATCAGCCGAGAGGCAGTTAAAATTTATGAGGTGCAAGGGCTGCTTTGCTTTTCCCGAGAAAGGCAGACACATAAAGGAGGCCAAATAACTGCCAGCCACCGTGGACAGTGTGTTCTTGGGGGAGAGGTGGATACAAGATACCAACGAGGCTGGAGAGGTGGCTCAGTGGATAAGCGCTGGCCATGCAAGCCTGAGGACCAGAGTTCGAATGCCCAGAAGCCGCATAAAAGCCCAGCATGTCACTTGACTGTAATCCTGGCCTCCAGGGGGCAGAGACAGAGTGGCAATCTGATAGCTAGATTGAGGCAGAGACAGAGTTACACTGTGGCAATCTGATAGCTGGATTAGCCAAACCAGCCAGCTCTGAGGTCAAGGAGTGACCCCGTGTGAGCATACAAGTGAAGAACGGTTAAAGATGCCTCTGGCTTCCACATGCACATTCATGCACGTGTACTTTTGTGCAGTGAAACCACACACACGTGTCCACAGTCATGTCAACATGGATGCATCTATGTGCTCACACCACAACCCTGCCCATGTTCCACAAAAGCACAAGTTGCAGGACCTTCTGGGGAGAGGCAGGGGGATAACAGCATGGGGAGCGGGATGGAAAGAGGGAGCCACGACACAGGAAATCTGGGCACTTCAGAGCCAGTGGCTGACTCAGTTTCCCCTGTGCAGGCAGCATTGGCTACTTGTGTCTGGAGCCAGTCCTGAACATGGGGCCCTGCTCCTGCTCTTTCTCTGTGAGGGACCAGAACTATGCCTTTCTATGAGCAGGGACAGGCAGCCTCGCCTTCCCTGTGGCCCTTCCCACACTTTGCCTTGCTTCAGGAAGCGAGGACACGACTAGTGACCACAGGATGGCCAAGCTGGTGACTGTAGAATGACCAGCATAGGGCTGGCAACAGAAACTGGGTAGCTGAGCTGCCCCTGGCTTGGTTCCTTCCCTGAATCCCATTGTAATCCTGCTCCTGACCTTGACCTCTGAGTGTGCTCAGGATCAGGAAAGATGCTCCCCTCCGGTGCTCAAGCTTCCCTAAGGCCTGTCTGGTCTGTAACTCGCGTCCCTGGCCTTAGCACTGACTAAGAGCTCAGGTGAATGAGGGTGCTCTCTAATAGCCCGTTTGATTTCGGAACTGTTATCTAATTGCTGTGCACGGGGGCAGCATGCCTGCTCATGGCCTGATGGATTTCCAAGGACCACAGAGCGGTGGTCAAGAGTGTGGGCTGGGTATCTGCTGCTGTACAGATCCAGCCCTGCTACCCCTTGGGTAGGAATGCTGGTGAGATCATTTCAACTCTCTGCAAGACCAGTTTCTCATCTGTCAGAAGGAAGATGCTTCCTAAGGCTGGTATGAGTACCAAATGATTTAGTCTAAGGCATCAGGACTGTGTGAGAACCCAGCAGCATTGGAGTGTGAGGAGCAGCTGTTGTCACTGTCAGCACCATCACCATCATTATCACCACCATCATCATGACCATTCCTACCACCACCATCACCACTACCACCACCATCATTACTGTTTCTGTCATTAGAACACGTCCCTCCTCATGGCATCATCCAGGTTTATCACACGTTTTATTATTTTCTTAATAAAACCTACAGGTGCATTCACTGGGCTAAACTGCCCCAAGCACACACTGTATCTCGGCAGGGCCAGGCGATGTGCTGCTCACTGCAGACAGAGCACTAGGGAGAAGGGGGCTGCCCAGTTATCGCTGTCCTCAGGTGGGTGTTCCAGGGGAGTAAGTAGAGTTAGGAAGGCTGCCTCATGAGCTGGAGGGTCTGCTCTGTCCCACAGGCGTGACCCGTGGAGATGGCACTGGGCATTGCGATTCATCAGCTCCAGGCAGCAGATCCAGAGCTGGCCCATCCAGATGAGACTGGGGCTGGAGCACTGAAAACAGGTGCCAGAGGCTTCTGCCACGCATTACCTCAGCCCCAGTCAGAAGTTCCGTGGGGCCATTTCCTTCTTGAAATGCCCAACATTCAAAATCCATAAACCCACGTGTGAACAGCTACCATGAGCTTGTGACTTCTAGCTGCAGTATGAGAGGCTTGAGTCACACACACACATTCATACACACAGGGAGAGGGAGAGAGGGGTAGAGGGAGGGGGAGAGAGAGAGGAAGAAAAGAAAGAGAGGGAGAAGGAGAAGGGGGGAGGAAAAGAGAGGGAGAGGGAGAGGGAGAGGGAGAGGGAGAGGGAGAGGGAGAGGGTGAGGGAAAGATTTTGGAGGCTCCTGGTAGGTGGGTATGGTGAGGTCAGCTGCTAACATTTTCCTACTTCCTCCCCCCGCTGGTCACTGGTTGGTTCCTCCATCGCTCTCTGTACCTCCTCAGTGCCCTCCATGTTCCTCCAATGGCTAGTACAGACTCCTCTACTTCCTACCACTAATATCAGCGAAGACTTAAACAAGACTGCTCATAGGACAGCCTTGATCACAGATCGGCCAGGCAGGGTCTGAGGAGAAATCCAAGCCCGTCCCAGCCTGGCCCCACAAGGGGGGAAGGCTGGGAGGAGCTGATCTAGCACATAGGACCCATCTATGCCGACAAAGCAAGGTTCCAGACATTTGAGAAATACATAATGCAGGTTGGTTAAGGCAAAAAGGACTTAAGAGAGGAGCCGAGGTGAGGAGGACCTCTGGGTAGAGAGAAGCTGGGTGACACTGGTGGCCCTTGAGGGAGTGAGGGAGGAAAGTGGGAGAGCCAGATAAAGATGAGATTGAGAGAGAGAGAGAGCACTGACTATACTGAAACAGATACTATATACTATACTGCTGCTGCAGGAGCAGGCCTGACCTCAGGGCAGACCTGGTCTCCCCTCTGGAGCCTCCAAGGACCACAGCCTTGCTGACAGGTGGCTTCAGCCCACAGAAATGAGCTTTGGAATTCTGACAGCAAGAGCTGAAAGATACCAAATACTGCCACTCCATCATCTACATGGCAAGAGGTCTTGCCGGATAGCTTTGTCTACTTGATACAATGTATAGTTGTCTAAGAGGAGGATCCTCAATTGATAAAATGTCTCCATAGACAGGGCTGTACGTAGGCCTGCAGGGTGTTTTCTTAGTTAGTGGTTGATGGGGGAGGACCCAGTTCATGGTAGGTGATGCCATCTTGGGCTGGTGGTCCTGAGTTCTATAAGATAGCAAACTGAGCAAACCATGAGGAACAAGCCAGCAAGCAGCACCTCTGCATCAGCTCCTGCCTCCAGGTTCCACCCCTGTGAGCTCCGGTCCTGACTTCCTTCAGTGATGGACTATGTTCTGCAAGTGTAAGGAAATAAACCCTTTCCTCCAGGACTTGCTTCTGGTCATGATGTTACATGCAGTAATAGAAGCCATAATTAGCACGGGTCCTGTCTGGGTTTCTGCCACTTCTGAAGCCACCAGGGGAGGACACACCTGTGTTCCCTCAATCCTAGCACTTGGATGCTGTGTCAGGTTTCCCTGAGGTGTTTGCCTATGGTTTGTTTGTTTGTTTTTTGAGGGGGCTGATGTGCTGAGAACATGTCCCCATGGGTGGCCTCAGTCCCCCATCTCTCTGGATCAGAGCTCACTGTATTACCATGTGTCCCTAGAGGGCTCATCCCTGCTGCCTGGGAGTCAGGCCCAGGACCTGCTTACTCTGAAACAGATGAGGCAGGAAGCCTTTTTCTTTCAGCTTCTGCTTGGCACCACCAAGTCACTTGATCTGTTAACTTTGTATCATCCTCTATGAGCTGTGCTGCAAAGGCAGAGCTGCCAGAGGCTTCCAGAGGCTTCTGTTACAAGGGTCTCAGCTCCAGCAGGAAGTTCTTTCTGATTAGCTCCTTTCTGGAAGAAGAGCCTTGGAAGCTCATGGATTTTGTGTCTGGGTGGGCACTGCTGCTGCCATGGTCAAGAACATCAAAGGTCTGCACTACCCATGTGAAAATAAAACACACGTGACATAAGTAAAATAGCTAGCTATAACTTCATATTTTTTTTTTAGAAAAGACTCACTTATTGATTTGTATTTTTTGTGTATGTTTATGTGTTTGCTTGTATGTATGTGCCTCGTGTGCATACAGTACCCATGGCATCCAGAAGAGCGAATCAGATCCCTGGGAACCAGAGTTACAGGCAGTTGTGAGCCACGGAATGGATGCTAGGAATCGAGCCCACATCTGCAAGAGCAGTAAGTGCTCTTAACTGCTGAGCCAACTCCTCAGCTCCCACATTAAGTTCTAAGGTGGCTTCTGAAGGCACAGCTTGCCTGGGTGACACTGGAAGACTGCCACAGGCACAGCTGTTTATCTGATAGTTTTTTTTTTTAAAATACCAGAAAGGGTATTCTGTTTAATTCTCCCCCCTCCCTCCTTCTTTTAAACAAAACAAACAGTACGCTTTTGGCTGGGGGAACTTTAGAGCAACATGGAACTTCAGGGTGTTTGTCAGGCAGAAGGGACACTCAGCCCCGCTCTCCAACTCAGTCAAGCTCCGACAGGAAGGCAGACGCCACTGCATCCACGCGGAAGCAGGCAGACAGAAAGGCAGACCTGACCCATGTAGAGGTTCTATGTTCACAGACCCTATGAGCCCTACTGGGTGCCTCCTCTATCCCATGAATCAGATACAGGGGGTGTGGGTGTGGGTGTGGGAAACCCTCAGAAAGGGGCTTTCCTGCATGCACACACCCAAACAGAGGAAAAGCCAACCCGGGGGCCACACTCCTGGAGAGGCTTAGTTCCCAGCAGCTCGGACTGGAGTTCACACACACTTGTTGTATACACTTGGGGCTCACACATTCCAGACTCCTCCAAATCTTCTGTCCCTTCTTCTGTTTGTCCTTCTTTTCTTCTTTTTGTAACTCAAATCTTAGAAGGAGCATCATGTCTCAGAGCCAAACCCTCATCCACATGTCTCCAGGGACAGCTGTGCTCCTCCGTTAAGGTCTGGTTGCTTTGCTGTATGTAAAAGGCTGGCATGGGCACCGTGTTCTGGGCAGGGGCAGGTAGGGGATATTTCAGTACAGAGGTTCTTGCCATTACTCTGTTCTGCTGTGAGGTGGAAGCGGTTGCTAATATAGGAACAGTGCTGTGACTGTGTTCCAATAAAGCTTTACTTATAAACACAGGCAGGGGTCAAGTGCACAGAACGGAGACCACAGACCTCTGATCCCCGCTCCACCCCTCCTTCTTCCTAGGATTTACCCTACTGCTAACATCTAAATGTGATGGGTGCAGGCAGTTCTGGAGCCCACTCAATAAATCCTCTTGGAATGTGGCACTGACTGAGCCCCGTTCTGCATGGCCCTGAGTCCATACCCTCGGGTCTGCACTGACACCAGGGGGAACCTTTGGTCCCTTGTTACTTTATTCTTGGGGACATCTAGACCACCCATCACCAGCACATTTCAAGGAGAGTCGAGTCAGACTAGAAAGTTCAACTGGGGGCAGCAGAGTTGCAGAAAAACCAGGGCCTGATAGTTGCTTCTGGTCAAGCCACACCTGAAGCCGTGCTTGGGTTTCTCTCCTGTTTTTTCTGCCTCAGCCACTTTGCCACAGAAACAGCCCCAGTTATGGAAATGGATTAGTACGCTGTTAAGGTTTTGGCTGCACCACCACTGTCTAAGAATCCCATCTTCTAATGTGGTCCAGCTCTATTTTGTAGAAATGATGGCCGTTTCTCCAAATGGCAGCAAAAGCAAAGCTCTGCCATCTGCTTTTGTCTCACTGGAATCCTGCCTGGGGTACACCCAAGTCACCACTGCTAGGACATAGGAATCCTGCACCCTGGCCTTGCAGAAGCAGAGCCAGCACTAGAGACACCCAACAGCCCCTGAAGCAGAAGCACTCTGCAGCTCCCTCCTGTGGCAGAGTTGAGTAATGCAAGCCCCAGACAGCTTTGGAGGGGGTCTCTGGTGCTCTGGGACCAGACTCAGTGCTGCTCATGTTTTGGCTCTTGGCTAGAGAAGTGTTTTTCTCTAGAATTAAGGGAACCCCACATAGTGTTGATGATGTTAACAACTGAGGAAGAAAAGCAGGAAACAGGAGGACACAGGATGGGTCTGAGGAGTTAAGCTGTGTGTAAAACTGATCTGCCAGCAATAGGAAGCTGGACTCACGGCCTTATGGCTTCCCATCACATAGACACATGTGCATGCATTTCCACTGTGCGTGGCCATGTGGGACTTAGCGATCCTCACAGGCCATGTGTGGTAAGGGTGTGTGCACTCCCTGGCTGGCTGCAGTGAGGAGCTCTTCAGAATCTAACGTGTGCCAGGTGACCAAGGGGAGCAGGGGTGGCCTCAGCAGTGCCTGAGCTGAGGGACAGGGACAGGAAGTAGGTGCAGGGGCAAGGCAGGCCTTGGGGAAGCTGGATGGAGGATGTTTGGGACGTCTGTCCACAGACCTCTGCTGATACACAAGGGACCCAGCCTCACTCCGAGACCTCCAGCTTCTTCTCACATTCACTCCGCAGTTTGGAAGCTTCAGGCTGGAAGTGCAGCTGGTACTATTTATGCCTACCTCCTCTGTGAAGGTGACGTTGGCTGCAGACCCCCGTGAGGGTCAGGGGTGGGGGAGCCACAGTTGTC
The DNA here is from genome assembly GCF_000001635.26 of Mus musculus. Taxonomy (NCBI): domain Eukaryota; kingdom Metazoa; phylum Chordata; class Mammalia; order Rodentia; family Muridae; genus Mus; species Mus musculus. Next base: position 179,680,859 of record NC_000068.7, on the reverse strand, counting down.
TCTGCTATAGTTTCCCCCTCTTAAACATGAAAATACCCAGGATGCCCAGTCACAGGGCACAGGTGGCAACTCTGATGGAGTTGTTCAGGGCCTTCTGCCAGGCAAGGCTGGTGGGAGTGGCCTTGGAAAGCGACAGAGGACAGAGAGGAAGAAAGAGGAGAATAGGCTGGAGGAGAAACCATTTTCCTTTTAACAACCGAGTGAGGGGGTCGGGTATTTTCAGACCATAAAGAATAGTCCTTGACATGAACGGGTTTACCAAGCACTCAGTTTCCTCAGTGAGGCCCATGCTGGCTCTTCATGACACTTGTAGATGGGTCTGGGACAGGACTCATCTGTAAGTCTGGGATGCCAGCTTTATGTTTCCGGGCTTGTATTAGAACTGAGAAAACCACTCTGGCCACAGGGCCAGGAGTCAGACACCTAGCTGGATCTGATCCTGTATAATTCCTTCCCAGGTGGCTTTGATGCTGACAACCCTCCCTCCTGAAGGCACCCATGTGGGACACACTCCCCAGGTTGGATTTTAGCCTCATTTATTCTTCAGCTCTTGATAAATTCTTCTGGGGTGATGGTGGCCACACACCTGTGGTGCAAAGGAACAAGACTGTCCTTGTGCACACTTGTGTTCTACGGGAAGATGTAGGGCAGGGAAAGGAGATACCTATCTGAACCCCAGCTCAGACACACAGGCAGAAGAGAGCAGAAGAAAACGAAAGAGCACAACCCTGGTTTCCAGACACTGACACAGGCTGCTGTCGGCATGCCAGGCAACCATGAGGAGAGATCTGCAGAGCCTGTCTGCTCAGACAGCAGAGGCAGCAGCCAAGTTCTGCTGTATCCACGTGGATGTGTAAAGACTCCCACTGTGTGATACCCATCTCCCCACAGCACACAGGGTTGCTCCATGCTGACATTTTCTGAGAGGAGAATCTGTCTAAGACACCAGCCACTGCACACTGAAAGCGATACTCTAGGTGGAGGAGACAAGGAGGCACTGTGGTAAACATGCACATGATACCACAGCACCACAAGCCGAGCCCCACTCTGAAAGCTCAGCTCTTGCGTGCTCCCTAGGTCAGCCATGCAGCCTGAATTATTTTAACATCGCTTCTTGATGCTTTAGCTGAGAACAAACTTGCCTGCTGACCCCCACACAGGATCCTTCAATGTCATGCCTAGGGCATGTTGGTAGATAGCTGGATTTAGGATGAAGTGTTGACTCGCTCACTGAAGAGCACAGAGTTCAGAATGCATCTCTCTCTTTTTTTAATCTTGTGTAGCTCATTTACATACTTCTCTTCATCACCCTTCCCTAAGGCAGAAAAATGTAGTGACAATTTCGGAATTTGGGTTTCTTAAATAAATAAAAAAACAACAGGAATATAAGAATATGTTTTTGTTTTACACTCTTGGGTGTGGGACATGGGGCTGCTTCAGACTGTCCACAGCAGCTGACTATGATTTGCCTCGTGTTCTAGCAGGGGCATAATTTTGCCAGCTGCAGATAGCTTCTGCGGTTGTGTGACATTTGGAATTCTGAGATTTTTTTTAAAAAGAAGGTATACAAATGTTAGGGCCCTGAGAGGTGTGAAGGGTTGTTGGTAGTTGTTGCTCAAGGTTTGTTAATAGTCACTCCCAAAGAAGAAAGAACAAGAAGAAATTAGATATCCTGATGGTGAAGATCAAACTTGCCCTGAGGAACTCAAAACCTTAAACCAGCAGGCAGTAGTCTAACAACGACATGACCCTCTTTCCAACCCCCTGACTTTATTCACGCATCTCTTTCCGTTCCTCTCTATCCCTGTTCCTCTCTTATCCAGTGTTGGGGGTAGAAAGGGTGGAAGAGAAGGGGTAAAGTGTAGAAGAAAGAAGAACCCACAAAGCAGCAAAAGACAGGCTACAGGTAAAACGCCTGACCAGCCAGTGTCAGCAGGAGTGGAGAGGGTCGTAAGATGCAGTTTGGGCTTTGAGTCCCAGCCTCTATACCCCGTTTACCCATGGAACACAGTAAATGACAAGCTGGCAAGAGTAGAACCCCACAAGGTGGGTCAAGACTACAGAGTTGTCCAACATGGAGCTGCGTAGGATCCCAGTGACCCTTTCCTGGGACAGACTGACCTCACTCATCTGTTCTTCTGGTTCCTACCTGCTAAAGCCTCTCAGGCAACGGCTGTCGAATTAGAAAGTAATTAAGTGATATCTGTGTGAATAAGTACCACTTTTCAAGTTTCATGGAGCCCTGTGGATGCTGGCATCCTCAGGGACACTGTGTCCTCTCACTCAGAGCACAGGGCACGGCAGGATCTCCCTTGGTTCCACAGACACATGGGGGTGGGGGTCCCTCCTGATTCAGGGAGACACAAAGACATGTACTATGCAGGCAACTGGTAGGACAGTCACTCTTAGAAAGTGGGTGGCTATTTACTCTCTCTCTCTCTCTCTCTCTCTCTCTCTCTCTCTCATCTGTCTGCCTGTGTCCTCACACATGTGTGAGTGTGTCACAGCATGCATGTGGGGTCAGTAGACACCTGCAGAAGTTGGTTTTCGCCTTTACCATGAGGCTGGATTCAGGTTGTCAAGGCTTGTCAACAAATGCCTTTACCTATCCAGCCTGCCATGCATGCTCATTTTCCTCTCCCTAGCTCAGTGTGCCACACCTAGCTTTTTACATAGCTGCAGGGGATCACAGCAAGCACTTTCCCAAGTGAGTCATACCTCTAGTCCCGTCCTACATGTTTAACTGAGTTCATCCTCACTGGGGTTAAACAGGAGGGAACACTAGATTCTGCTAGTTTTCCACAGGGAGGAGGAGGCTGGTGGTCAGAATGGTGGCAGTACCAGGGACTGTAACAGTCCCTCACCAAGGAAATTTGAACTTGGACACTGAGAGCAGGAGGGTATGAGCTGGTGATAATGAAGGCTACAAGGAATCTAAAAAGCTGAGACCTTGAGACCTTCCCCCACCCCACCCCCACCCTCCAAATCTCCACGAGAATGCCTGGGTTACCTAGTGGTCACCCACAGTTGAGTGAGCCACTCCAAGACAGACTCATCCAATACTTGGAGACACCTTCCCCTGACACACAGGAGGCCAAACACTGGATCCCCAGTGGCTGTGGGAGGACATTCACAGAAGGGCTTGTGTGTCACCATGACTGGATGGTGAGTTGAGGGTCTACTGAATAGGTGGGAGGCAGCTGGAGCTGAGCAGTGGAGAACCTGCAATGGCAGGAGGGATTCAGGGACTCTCATTTGTTCAGGCTGAGTGTCCTACAAGCAGCCAGGGTGTGGATACCAGCGTCCTTGCTAGATAGTCATATGTCGTTCTTTTGCCCTGTGGGACATTGGTCTTTCTGCACAGCCTCCCTGTGCAGACCCTGCAGCACCTGCCTGCTGCAGTTGATCTGACTGCTGCTTACAGACATGGACCCCGGCGTTAGTGTTCCCAAACCTCCTGACCACATGTGTGAATGTGGCCACTCCCAGCTTCCCATCCATATGTGTGGCCACTCAAGAATATACAAAACCATGCACTTTGTTTAATGGACAGGTTGACTGGACAGGATGAAGCTGGGTAGAGCTGCAGATGTGCAGGGCTGAGCTAAGGCTCCTGGGATGTGTGGGTCAGTGAGACCATGCCAGCATTGAGGATGCAGCTAAGAATAGAACTACAGTTCCATGCACCTGACCTGAGCTACTAGACAAAGTGCCCAGGCTCTGCACACAGCATCGGGACTGTTAGGGAGCAAGGCACCCGGCTCTCTCTCCTCAGATGATGGTGCACCTGTTCGTATGCAATAATTTGTTGGCTTTGATTTACATATAAAGACAGCTTATTTAACTCTTGAAATTAAAGCTTAAAAACACTTAATTAAAATAATAAATCAGAACCATTCCTGCATCCCACAGGAGCAACAGAGCCCATATTACTGCTTCCCTGCTGTGGAGGGCTGAGCCGTGCCACAAGGCCACCTCAGACCTGTCCCTCCATTCCCACACCGATGGGCACAACGAGAAGTGAGAACCCAGCTTTGTGCACAGATACACCCCTTCTCCCTGTGTGGATGGAATGGGTTAAAATCTCAATAGGCAGCTGCTGCCATCCATTGTCTACTGACATGGCACATCCAGTTTCCATGGCTGTGGACAAATGATTGCTCAGTATAGAGTGCTCACATGCTTGGGGATGGTTGGTGTGTCTGTGTCTTTTCTTGTTTGAGTGTTAAAGTGGGGGTTAACAGAGGATTTCTGTAAAGGGCCAGATGGTAAATATTTCCAGCTTTATGGACAAACTGGTATTTGTTGTAACTACTCAGTCCTGATATTTTAACACAGGCAGCCACAGACAATCCAGAGCCAAATGGACACAAGTGTGGGCTAATAAAACTTTATTTGCAAACACAGGCAAGGGGCCAGATTTGGCTCTTTGTAGTCATTAAGGTGACCTCTGACTCGGTCTTCTCACATGGCAGGACTGGTTAGAGAGGAAGGTGGCTTGTTTCATGCAGGAAACAATGTAATATGTAAAGGGTCCAGGTTCCAGTAGCTCACCACATCTTACAGTAATGGCAGAGCTACTGACTCTGCCCTCATGGGATGTATGCGGTTCATGTGTGTGTTCAGCATTAAGATGAATACAACTGACATGCGATTCTCCATGTTTACTGTAATACAGAAAGGAACTTGACTTTCTCAACACTCCTAGGAGTCTGGGGGTTGGGCAGGAGGTGGTCAGGGTGAGCAAAGCCAGGGCCCATAAATGAAAGCTCAGATATAATATTGCTCCTGACTCATCTTTCAATGGGGACATGAACAGAGCCATACTCCCTGCCTGCTCATCTGACTGTCTGTACAAAAATAGCCAGTCTTGAAGGTAACCTCTGCATCCCTCTTCCCACATGGGCAGGGGTAGCTCTGGAGGTCAGTTAGTTTCTGTATTGCAGGGGTTTGGCATAGTATCGGAAGGGCCTAAGCCCCAGAAGCCTGCCATGTCTCTGCAGTGTGCTGCTGAAAGGTTTAGTACCACTTCCAGAGGACCCGTGCTCTAAGCTCCTTCGGTGATGAGTCCTCCAGGATGAGACAGTGGCTGGCACCCTGGATGGTGCATGTTACAGGCCTGCTGAAGCATGCTAGGAGTATCTCAGAACTCTTTGGACCAAATCACTCAGTTCCTGCCAGAATCCATAGGTAGGCCAGTGCTGTCAGCCTCCTCTTTCAGAAATCAGAATTCAACATGGCAGTGGAGGAGATTCACTAGCAACAGGCGGGTGGGGGCTTAGACTGGGCAGCCAGAGTTGGATACAGAGACATCTATGGAATAACTTCTGTTGCAGAAGCAATGGACACTTAGGAACTTTTAAACATCTGGTTGAGAGCTATTTCCTGGATTCTGTTTTTAAAGTCAAACATTTCCCACTTTTCTTCTTGACAAAGAGAAGAATTTTCCTTCTTATGGATCTTTATACATTTCTCTAAATATTTCAAGATATAGGAATAGACAAGGAATTTCCGAAAGGGACCCTAAGCATGAAGGAGATAATAACTCCAGGAACTTATAATTAAAATTATATGGAAATAAAAGTCTCCTGTTTCTCAATGGAAGCAATTAACAGAAAGAGAATCCAAAGAGTGAGACTGCCTTTGCCAAGTTTACATGGGATAGGGAATGTAACTGGAGCGTACAAAGTAACTAGATTCTAGATTCAAAGTAACTAGATTCTAGATTCAAAGTAACTAGATTCTAGATACAAAGTAACTAGATTCTAGATTCAAAGTAACTAAACTTTACAAAGAACCACAAAAGTTAAACATCAAAACAAACTGTTTAGTCAGCAAGTGGACAGATGAGCTGAACAGACAGTCCTCAAAGAAAGAGGCACAAAAGGTTGATAAATATTTAATAACTGTTCAACATCTTTATCCATCAGGGAAATACAAATTAAAACTGCTTTGAGATATTTTACCCCAAATAAGAATGGTTATCATCAAAAAAGCCAATGAGGAGGCGGGAAGGGGAGCCCTTGTGCACTGCTGCTCAGAGTGTAAACCAGTGCAGTCACTGTGTAGAAGCACAGGGGTTCTCTAATACATCAAAGGCAGCGCTGCCATAGGGCCCATCTGTGTCCTTGTGGGCATCTAATATACTAAAGGTAGCACTGTCATAGATCTGTCTGTGCTCTCCTGGGCATCTAACTGAAAAATTCTAAGTTAGCACACTCCAGAGAGGCTTGTACCTCCATGCTTAGTGCTACACTATTCACAACAGCCTCGATGTGGTACCAGCCTAGTTGTCCATCAATGCATGATTACATAGATACAGGGTGTAGAAATGACAACATGACATTTGCCAGAAAATGGATGGAACTGGAGATCAACATTTTAGACTAAATTAGACAGACTGAGGCAAATATCATGTGCCTGCTTTCATATGTAGAATCCAGGCTCACTCTCTCTCACATACACATGCATGCGCGTGCACACACACACACACACACACACACACACACACACACACACACGGCATAGAAATAGAAATAGGACTAAGAGAGTGGTAGGGTCTGAGGGAAGAGGAGGAAACAAGAGAGGCAAATGAAATATATGCAACATGAAGAACTATTGGCAGAACTATTTTGTGAAGACAAAAGGGGTGGGGTGAGAGAACACTGGGAAGTCACATAAGAACAAAGCATGATGATGCACATCAAGTATGGGTGATTCGGTCTTTCTTAGAAGGAGAGCAAAATACTCACAGGAGCAAATATGGAGATAAAGTGTAGAGCAGAGACTGAATGAAAGGCCATCTAGAGACTGTCCCACCTGGGCATTCATCCCATATACAGTTACCAAACCCAGAAACTATTGTGGATGCAAAGAAGTGCATGCTGAAAGGAGCCTGATATGGCTGTCTCCTGAGAGGCTCTGCCAGAGCCTTACAAATACAGAGGTGGATGTTTGCAGCCAACTATTGGACTGAGCGTGGAGTCCCCAACAGAGGAGTTAGAGAAAGGACTGAAGGAGTTGAAGGGGTTTGCAAACCCATAGGAAGAACAGCAATATCAATGAACCTGACCCCCAGAACTTCCAGGGTCTAAGCCATCAACAAAGGAGTACACATGGCTTCAGCTGCATATGTAGCAGAGGATGGCCTTGTCATGCATCAATGAGAGGAAAGGTCCTTGGTCCTATGAAGACGCAATAGATGCCCCAGTGTAGAGGAATAGAGGATGGGGAGGTGGGAGTGGGTGGATGGGTGGAGGAACACCATCATAGAAGCAGGAGGAGGGAGGATGTGATAGCATGTTTCCAGGAGGGAGGGAAACCAGGAAAGAGGATAACATTTGAAATGTAAATAAAGAAAGTATTCAAGAAAAAAGAAAAAAAGAGAATTAATTAACTTCATGAAATCCATTCAAATATGCATTTCTTTGATGAATATTCAAGTATTGACAAATTTCTGAATAAAATAATTTTACAGAATGACTAAAAAGAAAGAAAGAAATGCTGTGATGAAACCTAATACTTTGTATTCTGACTTAAAAAAAATGAAGGGTCCCTGCAGGGCAGTGTAGGGAATGGGGATTTCTGTCTATGGTGCTGACAGAAATTTGGCTGCCTGGTTTTTAACCAGGCGAAGCCTTCTTTATCTATATGGACTGCTGAAACTAAGTCAGAGTGTGAACTTGGGTCTCCAGGCAGGGTATTTGATTCCCTCCTGGGCAAGCATTGCTGAGAACTCAGCCTGATGGTGCAACAGAAACACCAATGAATATAAGGGCTCCCAGTTCAGATGTGGGGTTGCTCAGCTTTGCTGGGGAAGCAGCCAAGGCTCTTCAGCTCTCCCTTGGGTGCCTATGTCTGCCCACAGACAGTGTTTTCTCAACAGAGAGGACCCTGGGAGGCTGACGACATTACTTGCTGGTGCATGTGGGAGGAAAGATGAGACCCAGCCAGAACACATGGGCTTCTTTTGCTGCCTGACCAGAAGTTGCACATCGCCCTCCTCTCCTCTCATACCAGCACCCTGGCTCCTGGTGATGACCAGGAATGGTCCCCTCTTCCCTTAGAGTGCACATCGGGGAGCCATCAATACTCCACAAAGCAGGGGAGTCTGTCTTCCCACTGAGTTTCTCACAGGTCTGCCCTGTAGGAAAGGAAAATATAGCCTTTAAAGCCACTTAACACAGCTGGGGACTCATCAGCGAGGTGATGGAGAGGATGGGGCTGGCTGGCAGTGGACAAACACATTGAGAGGCCCCTGCAGTGCTCTCCACAGGATGGTGGCTCTCTAGCAACTGTGGAGGTGAGAGCGGCTTGGGAGGCCACTGTGTGCCCTGTGTGTGTGTATGCCAGCAAATGTTGTCGTTGGCTGCTGCTCTTGTGGGTGCTAATGTTTGGTGAGTGAAGGCAGGGGACACATTGTGCATCACATGTGACTCTTCTGGAACCATTTTCTTTGTGGATGCAAGATGGCACTCTGGGGGGGGGGTGTGTCCCGAAATGTGGTTATGGAAATGGCCTTTGCTACCTCCCACAGATTCGCTATCTGCTACACTGTGCAACCAGGGCGAACCTGAGCAGAAGGAGCTCAAGTGTAGAGGTGTGGACACCCAGGTGGCCAGGAAGGTTCTCACAGCTCTGCTCTGCCCACAAGCACACACAGCAAGAGGAGGCCTTCCAGGGACACCCACGCTGCTGTCTCAAAGAACTTTCCTTGGGCATGAATGACAAGTATGTGTGGGTGGGTGTGTAAGTGCTACTGCCCATGGACGCTAGTGGTGTCCGGTCCTCTGGAGTTGGAGTTCCATGTGGATGTGCCTGATGTGGGTGCTGGGGTTAGAACTCAGGTCCTCTGTAAGGGCAGTTCGTGTACTTAGCCAGTCATTGGCATATAGGCTTTGAAGAGGGAGAGCTGGGGCTGGGAGACAGAGCAGGTGGTAGAGTACTTGCCCTTTAAGTGGACCAGAGTTCAAACCTTAGAGCCCACATAAACAAAGTTGGGCATGGTGAAGCATGCTTGCAATCCCATATTTGGGGGTGGAAATGGGTTTAACTAGGGCTTACTAACCAGCCAGGCTAGCCAAACTTGTGGGCTCCAGGTCAGTGGAAGACTATCTTAAAAAATAGGATGGACAGCTCCTAAGAAATGACACCTGAGGTTGGCTTCTGGTTTCCACAGCTACAGGCACCTGTACATCAGATATCTGTGCATCTTCACACACACACAAACATGTGCACACACACACACACACACATGCATGTGCACACACATGTATGACCGCGCACACACACGCACACATGTACACACATGCACTCATACATGCATTCACACAAGCACATGATCACACATACACACTTGAGCACACACACACATATACATATGTGCACACACGCATGCACACACATGAATGTACACACACATGCACACACATACATACATGCGCATACACACACATACTCACACATGGAATGTGTGCACGCGCATGCGCGCGCACACACACACACACACACACACAGTATGGAGGACAGTGCTGGAGCTGGCTTAGGGGAGCTGCTCTTTCTCCCTGGGCAGTCACTGGTGAGATGCACTGATGTTCTCTACCCTCCTAGATACAGAGGACAGAGCTATCTTAGATCAAGAGCCACCACCTGCTAAGTGGGGTGAAGGAGACACCATCACATTATTAACCCACAGTCACAGTTGGCCCAAGGTTGCTATTATTCACACTGGTAAAAGTTTTGTTAGGATTTAATGAAAATGAGTAGGTAAAATTAGTACACCAGAATTCCAACTTGAAGTATAGCTGTTCTCATTCCAATGGGCAATTTCAGCACAAACCCCAGCCTACGATCAGAACCATTTCATTGTCACAGCTTGAAATTTGTTTTGAATTACCTTGATAATAATACAGCCATTCATTTAGCAGAGGCACGCCACACAGCTGATGGGTCTCAGAGGCCTAATTTCTAAAACCCAGAGCTACATAGTTACCGTATAACTAGAATTAGTGACGCTCCGCCAGCATGGGATGGCGCAAGTTTGTCTTTGATGATTAAAACCCAGGTAGCTGCACGTTAATGTCGTTAACAAGACTTTCAGACTCCAGCTGAGCCATCCATCCACGGCAAGTGCAAACCTTCAGGGGGGCGCAAAGGTTCCCTTCACCCCAGAAGTCCCAGTGCCTCTAGGAAGTGTACAGTTCCATTAAAACAAAGATGCAATTTTGAGTGGGATCGTAAAAGAGCTGAGGTGTTACTCCTGGGTTTTGTCTCCTCTCATTCCTCTGAGCTATCTTAGTAACAGCTATCATGTTAAGAAATCCAATTAATATGCAAAAGAACAGCAGTCCACAGTGAGCAGAGCAAGGTCCTGTGGTATAGGAAGCAGATGCCCCACTCAGAGGGAAACTGCAAACTGAATTTGCTTTCACAAGATCTACTGTGGTCTTGGATAAAGTTGCACCGTGCTATGGGTCCCTGTGGCCTGCTAACCATCTGCGCAAGAACTGAGGCCCTGAAGCCGAGATGGTGGACCATTTTGTAAACAGTTTTATCTCACTACTTGCTTAGAGTACTTTCAGCATCTGGCCCAAGGCCGGAAATAGGCTGCCTGGATCGCAAGTCTTGTGAAGGAGGAGCCGGGGAGCTGGGGCCACCATCAGCTCCAGGCGCCTCTCTTTTGTGGGGCCAACTGTGACCTTTTTAGTAATGAGCTTATGGATTCCCAGGGTGCTCACTCACCCGGGACCACAGCAGCAGAAACGCCCATTGGGAAGGTTAAAACTTAATAAAAACCCCCACTAGCTCATCAAAGGGTGACCTTCCATTTGGGAAGACCCAGAAATAAATTTCCCTTTTGATTAAATTGAAAATCAATTTCCAGTGACATTTCTATTTCATCAGGCCCCAAATGGAAGCAAGACCAGACTTCCAAAGGCGGATGGGTGGCTGCAGAGCAGAAATCAGTCAGCTGCCTGTACTTGGGGCAATTCTATCCCCCAGGTGTCTCAAGGGCTACAGGTGACAGTGAAGGTTGCGAGGGTGTCATCAACTGTGGAGCTGGGAGCAGCTCCCCTTGGTATTTTGATGCAAGAGCTCCCCGCTACCTAGTTCTTGAAGGCAAGAGGCTGCTGCCTGTCGCAGTGCCACCGTAACTGCACAGGAGGGCTCCTGAGACCCATAGTTTCCAGCTGTTCTCAGGGAGGGCTTGTATTTTGTCTTTGGCCATTCTGTTTGAAAGGCTCTTCCCCTGTTTGATGTCCGCATACAAATCATCCTAAGATGGAGGTGGTAATTGGACACAGTTATTTTGTGTAGGGCTGATCATTTCCACTCCCAGAAGTCGTCCTCTGCATGGCTTTCTTCATCTCTGCTGTAAGATGGACTGCTTGACTGTGTGTTCTAGAATACACAAGGAGGCTATAAGATCAAAACTCGCCCTCCTCCTGGACCTTCTTGACTCGGGTGGCGATTATTCCCTAGGAAAAACAGCTCAGGCTTTGGAAGCACAGTAAAGCCCAAGTTCCCATTCCTGTGGTTGATGTGGAAGCCATTCTTGGCAGATTCCCGTGGTCAGAGAGCCCTTAAAAAGCCGAGTTCCAGTTGGCAGGGATGCCAGGGGAATCCCACTAGGCTGTCTCAGAAGAGGGAAAGATGCTCTACGCTCAGAGCCCCCGAGAAGCATGCCCACCGCTCCGAGGCTCTCTTTAATATTGTTTAATGTGCAATCAATAACTAGGCACCGTGCCCACAAGGCAGACACAATGCAACCAAATTGTCACACGAGTACAAACTGTGTGAATCTCGTTAGAGACGGGATTGCATCATTGTCCCTGAGGCGGCACCCATGGCACCATAAGCCGGGCGCAGATTGTCTCTAAAAAAACGAACATTGTGATTTAAATAAACTTAATATGATAGAGGAAGGCTCTCTGCTGTGCTAACGAGCCCATAACTCACTCGTGGGCTCCATTCATCCCAGTGGAATTACTGTTTATGTGGAGTGCTGGGACAGCGTTACAGCTCTGATTCCTCACATCAAACGCACAAATGGCTCCAGAGATGGGTATGGTCAGGAGCTGGAAGGGCTGCACGTCCTCCCGGCCTGAGGCAGTGGCCACGGTGAGGTCTGGAAGAACAGCAAGGATCGAGAGGAGAGCCTGATCCCTGAGCCTCCTGCCTAGGCCACAGTCCGTGGCTCCTCCTGAAGAGATCACTGGAGCTGCCGATCTAGCTGAGGAGACGTGAGGCTGAGACGTGAGGCTGTTGTCTCAGGGGCCCTGCGGTTCTGCCATCTATTAAAATCAAGATGACTTGGGGGCCCTTAGTCCCTCACCTAGAACCTTGTAGTAATTAGAGGACTTAGTAATTAGTAATTAGAGGACATATAGGCTTCATCCAGGATATAGCTCCCATGTGCTCGTGTGGAGTCACTCACCAAGAAGGCACCTGAGTCTCAGGACCACATATGTGAAGAACATTTCAACTTGTACCACAGGGTGGCTTGCCCTCCAGGTGCCTTGTGCTCATGCATATACAGGCACACAGCCCACCTTGGAAGAGCATCTGTGTGTGCTATGTGCTATGTGCAGTTGTAGCCTTACATTGTCCATGCATACACATGTGCATGCATACATGTATGTGTGCATGGGTCCACACAGCTTAGGCTGAGAAGACTTTTCACACACATTTGAGCACAGTTCCTCCTTCATGGTGCCTAAACACAAAGATGGGATTCAAAACATGTCTTGATGTCTTTCCAGGGCATCCCCCAGTGATACATTTCCTCCAGTCAGTTCCTACTTCCTAACTCCACTACTTTCCAATGCAGCCATAAACTTACAAACTATCAGGATGTGAGTCCACCCATAGGATCAGGGTCTTCAAGATACAGCCATCTCTCAAGTATTGGCATCTACCATGTGAGGACTCTTAAGTCTTACGTTTTGGCCTCCAGTCCATCAGGAGGTAGGTAGGTGCCCAGCTTCACTCTGTCCCACAGGGATATCCAGTTGTCACAGCACTGTTTGCTAAAGAGCCTGTCCTTTTGCCACTGTGGCCTTGGCTCCCTCTGGATTCTGGGTTAAGGTCTAGTGATCTCTGTGTTCATCTTCATGTCTACACTGCCCTGTCTGGCTGTTGTGCCTTTAATTTTAACACATAGTCTCACTAGATAGCTCAGCCACACTGGCCCCAAACTTGTAAACCCCCTGACTCAGGCTCCTGAATGCTGGGATTACATCCTAGGCCACCATGCTAGCCTATGACTGTGGCTTCTTAGCATGAGTTTTAGCCACCAATCATTTTACATACTTCCCAGCATAAAGTGAGTAAAAAAGTCCTCCCCAGTGGGTTCTCTGGGGGTTCGGTTCAGATGTTTGTAAATAGCAAGAGTTACTTGTGCCTTGGGAAGTGAGTGCAGCAACTTGGAGGGGCCAGTAGACTTTGAGGGGTCTGAGTGTTCTGATTTTTGAACCATTTCCTGGTTACACAAGTAAACCCATTTCATGAACGTACACTGAGGTATGGGATGGTGAGTTATGGACTTTCCTATATTATTTCATACTCCAATAAAATTTATCAGGTAAAAAAGGAAAAGCCAAGACTGGCTCAGCCAAGACAGTGAGGAATGAGGTATCTCCATCCTCAAACTTCATCAAGCTCGACGTACTCCGTGTTCAGAAGACTCTCACAGTAAGTCCATGTTCACCAGCTAACAGTTGTGGACTGGTGATGGGCCACACACAAGTCTACACCTCTCACTGACCCTCCATTAACTGTTTATAATGCCCAGGATGAGGGATGCCTACGGCTTGCTTTCTGTGTGGGAGGCCACTCTGGAGTTGTGGGGGCAGGTCATGGTCCAGAGGGAGTGCAGGGGCCAGGTAATCTGGAGTGCTTGTGAGCTGCAGGGCACCTGCAGCCTCTGGGACCCTGGGGGAGAAAGGTGCTCAGGTGAAGAGTTTGTGGTGGGCACAGAGGTTGCAAGGTGGACAGAGGCTACCCCTCAGGCACTAGGTGGGGTCAGACAGGCAGACAGCAGGATGCAGGGACATAGGGAATTCTGGAAGCAGGCAGAGGCTGGCTCCTCCTTGTCCCATATGGAGTCAGATCGGTCAATGCGGCAGAGGGGGAGCCTGAGATAATAGCGGGCTGCAATAAACTCAGGGAGGGGTTCCACAAGAAACAGGCCTTCAGCAAGAAGGGATGAGTGGTCGGGCTCTACGGCTAGCTGTCACTTGACTTAGGGGAACAGAAAGCTGACCAGCTGGCCCAGCAAGAGTTCATCCAGACACCAGCTTTTCTGACTTGGTCCTTCTGTCCCAGAACCCCTCCTTACGATCTTGGTAATGTTTCCTATATGCAAGGTACCCTCGGAGGCAGGAGGCTGTGGCTCTCTAATTCTAGTACGTCGGGTGCAGCTGGTGATGTGGAGGACATAATGGCTGAACAGCTGCTGGGCCACACACAGGCACAGCCACGAAGCACACAAAAACATTCTAAATTTGTCCACAAAGAATGCAAATTATAGCCAAACACGCTTCCCAGCAGCCCACCCAATCCCTAAATGTTGTGCTTGAAGAAAAGCAGTGTTTAGGCTGGGAAGGTGACCCAGTCAGTAAAGTGTTTGCCTCACAAGCATGAGGACCTGAGTTCAATCCCAAGGACTCACATGGAGAAGCCAGGTGTGCTGGGGATCTCCCAATCCTGGGGCCCAGGAGGTGGACATAGACGGATTCCCCCAGGGTTTGTTGGCCAGCCAGCCTAGCCTATGTGCTGAGTTCTAGGCCAGTAAGAGGCACTGCGCAGTGTGTGTATGTGTGTGTGTGTGTGTATCATGTATATATGTATACACACACATGGACTCATACATATGGGCACACCGACACACAAACACACACACACACACACACACACACACACACACACACACACACACACACACCAGCACTCACTGTAGCACTGTTGAATCAGATCTTCTTTGTGGACATAGTCTGGAAGGGTGTTTGTGGCTCTAAGGGACTCTGTGCTCCACCAAGGAGGGTCCCACTGTCCTTCCAACTCAAGTTTTCGTAGAGGAACAGCTGGGCAGGTGGCAGTTCCCCGTTCCCCACTTGACATCTCTTATCCTGCCCAAGGAACACCAGTGCCCCAATCAACTGCTGCATGGTTTTTCCACACCTATGGCTGCTAGCTCACCCTGGTGTTAGGACACTTTCACAATGATCCCACCAAAGCCTCATATGGCAGGGCTGCTGCCACCACCAGCTCATTTGCATCAAGGAAATCTGCCTGATGGGCTGCTGCAGTTGCTCCACAGCAAAACCCAGCGTGATGCCCGACTCCTGTCCGGGAAGCTCCAGCTCCCAGGTCTTGCTAACTCCACCCTGTGGGCATGCAGTTGTCCACCAGTCTGCAGATAAGCTTACAGCCACCTGCCGACCCTAGCCTCGTCCTGACTTTTCCTGTCTTAATTCCCATTCGAGCCTGGAGATGGACCACTAGCTACCCTAAAACCTGAGGCTGGGCCTCTCGCGTGCATCAAACGCTGCTCATTTTGCTCCCTTTGAATTGCTGAGAGATGTGTGCTTTTAGAGGCAATTTATCTGAGACACTCTGAGAATTTATGTTTCTGTAAACACATTTTAATTTTTTAATAGACATTTTATGCCACGAAAATGCAACCCGTCTGAGTAAAATGTTGCCCCAAGAACTTCAACTCAATAGTTCAAAATTAAATTTTAAAATGTTGCAGAGCTGGGGTGGGAGGGATTAATCCCACCGCCTTAATACCCCACCCCACCTCTGTGGCTTTTCTTCCACCCTCTCTGCCCATGCACACTCTTTCTTCCTTACACAGTTGGCCCCTCTGCTCCAAGTCTAAGCAGGGTGCTTACCAGGCAGACATCCCCCTCCCTCCCTCCCTCCCTCCTTCCCTGTACCCCTTGAATCTTAGATCTCCAGGCCCCAAGCTTGCTCTGAAGTCGTCCAGCAAGCCTCCTCCCTTGGCTGTTCCGTGGTTCTTCAGTATTCCCCAGGTACAGGCTCTCCATCAAACACCCCTCTCCTGTTTTCAGAGTAGAAATGGACAGAGGATAGGACTTCCCATTCTGCAGGAAGAACCAGCTACTGCAGAGTTTCCTTTTTGGTCCCAAACAAATGCTAAGTTTGATCAAGAACCTGTTTGTACACATACCTCACACTGTAGCCCACATACATGAACAAACACACATACACACACCTCACACTATAGCCTCCACATATATGCGCGCGCGCGCGCGCACACACACACACACACACACACACACACACACACTCAGTCACTGAGTCCCAGGCAGTAGAACAAAGCTGCCCCCCCCCCCCAATCCCCAGTGCCTGGTGACTGGCTGCACCCCAGGAGATGTCTTGCTTTCTCCTGCCAAACTCTGGCAGTCGCACAGTGAAGGGTGACAGGAGAAGAGATTTCTACCCCGGCCATGAAAAAGGAGTCTACGTTCCCAGCTGGCCTTTCCAAGAACAAGAACTGATGGCTGAGGAGAGACTCAGTGCTTAGGCATGACCTGACGCAGAGCCCAGTGCTCAGTGATGCACACAGCTGGCCCTGTGGAGGAAGTTCCAGGGCGGTGGGCATGACAAACCCACAGTGTGAGCCCTGGGGAAAAGCCCGCTTCTTGGTGACAGGCCATCAGAGTTTCAGTGTGCGGTGGCTTGTGGCGCCTGAAATGTTAATTGGCCATTCGTTGAATTTACTGCCACTTCCCAAATGCACACTTATTGGACATGGCCATAATTTCAGCATTTTAAAGGTAATTTTTTAACACGGCAGACCACTTGGTCTTTTTAAAAGCAGTGGTTACTCTCATGGGGGAGCCGTAAATGGCCACAGTGCTGCTCCGAGAAGCTGGAGACTCACGTGGAGCGTTCCTTTTGATGAAATGCCCTGGGCTCGGAAAAGGGCCCAGAGACACAGTCAGACTGACCCTGCAGCATCCAGCGGCTGCCGCTGCCTGGGACAGCCTCTGGAGGGCAGACTCACAGTCCCTTAGCAAGGGGATGTTTAATTCTACAACCAGCAAATGTGTGGTGGCTTCAACTACATTTGTACCCGGCAAGTTCTAAGACTCCAGTAGTAGGTCTGTCCTTTCTCCATGCTTAGGGCTTCTAACTGTGACTGATATCTTGGGGCCAGTGACAAGACCCTCTTTTCTGCGACCAGACAGGGCGGCAAGGTGTGCGCCTAGGGCTGAAGTCAGATTCATATTGCTTATTCTGCATAACTATCCCACAATGTTCCCCTGGTCCCTAATGTCTTCTGGGAAACGGGAGTGGTGGTGTGGCTGAGGAAAACCATGCGATGTGGGGTACAAATGCAGGTGACTTGGTCTCTGGGACGGTCATGATAGCTACTGCTGTCAAGTGACCCCTGGCATGCTGCTATCAGAGCAGTGTAGGCACAGAGTGAAGTCCCAAGTCACAGCAGCTAAGCATGCCATTTGGAAGCACCATTTAAGCAGGGTTTCACAGCCTCAGTGGCTCTGGTGGCATTTGGAGCTGGGCAATTCTTGACTATGAAATTTAGTGTCTGAAGACTCCCACCTGTGACTTATGAATGGCTGGAGCCCCAACACACACCACTGTCACAACCACATGCATCTCCAGGAACTGCCAGCGTTCTCGGACAGAACTACAGATCTAAAGAGAATGGCACAATCTGTTTCCACTCGGGACCAGCTACAGAGCCTTGGGGTATAAGTGGAGGGTTCGGGCAGAACTCTTTAAAGACCAGGAAGAGGTTATGTGTAGAGGGAGAATCCTTGCGGAGGAAGGGAAGAGCCTGGCCGGCACTGCACTCTTCTCCTCAGCTTCCGGGAGCATGTGAAGTGTGCTCCCGCTTGCTCACCCCTGCTAGTTGATACACTGGCTCAGGAGAACGCCCCTAATTGCTGGAGTGTCTGCTACAGAGCAGCCCTGCTTTGATCTCTCCACTTGTCTGCAGCTACAGATCCGAGGTGCCATCAGCTTTGTTGCTTTGTGGGTTTCTTCTTTTCTTTTCTTTTTTTAAATTTTATAACTAAGTTAGAAAGAAAACTGCTTGGTTTGGCAATGTCGTAAGTGACAAATGAATCCTATTAAGGTTGTGAAATTAGCAGAGCTAAATGACATTAGCAAACGTAACATTTTTATCACTCAACTAAACGCTGCCATCCCCACTCCTGCCGACAAAAGAAGCTGTCACTTTCGGAGTCACGGGAACTTTATAAACATTGTTAGAGCGTCTGTGGCACAAAGGGCCGGTGGCACCGCCCCGCCCCGCCCCGCCCCGCCCCACCACGCCCCACCGCCCTGCCCTGCCCAGCACCACACCGCAAAGCACCACACTAGCTGTCCTGATGGTAAACATTCTCCACGTGTTTGTAAAAGTTTACCCTGCTGCTGAGCGATGTTTTTATGTTTTTCATACTAATATAAAGTGACCTCTAACACTGCACCAACATGAATTTTGTTCACTAAGAGGGCTGTTGCAGAATTGTTTTTTTTCTGTGTGAGTGGATCCACAGCTAACAGAAGCCGGGAAGTAACTCACAGGCTGGCAGGCTCAGAGAATGCGGATTCCCTTGAACAGGGAGCACATGGACTGTGGGCCCTGCTGGGGGTGGGGTCCATGCAGTTGACTTTGACCCAGGAAGTCCAGGAGACCGCTTTGCCCTGTGAGTCAGGAACTCAGGGAGGGTCAGCCTTGCTACCCCAACAGCCCCAAATCCCAAGTGCCTTTGTTAGTCAGGAGAGGGTGGCTCTGCTGTAGCAACAAGCAGCCTTCACCAGCTCAAGTCTCCTTCAGCTTAGGTCATTCTCTCAGGGTCCACTGTGCCCCTGGGGACACAGTGCTAAGGGCTTTTCCCTGATTGATTCTCACTTGAGACTTCGAGTAGCCACACAGGGGAGGCGGGTCAGCATTTGGGGACAGGCACCATTTCCACTCACATTTTACCCTGAAGCTAAGTTTTATGGTCAGCTCTAATATCAAGGCACAGGACAGGAGGATCTTTCCAGGTTCCCGGGTAGGAAGGCTGAGGCAGGAGTCCTGATGGGGCGTGGCAATAACAAAGGATCCCATCATGCCACACTCATTTGATTGACAGCTACTGAAAGGATGTAGGAGACTCAAAAGCAGCATTGAGTTTGAAAAAAAAAAATCCCTGCTACAGATGAGGAGATGATGTCATAATTTGCGAGTTTTTAATAAGTTTAAACCCAGCATGGTTTCTGTGTACATGAAGCGAAACAAACGTAGAGATGTCTCAGGTGGTCAGGATGGGATACAGGAGAGAAGGGTCAGGGGGTAAAGGTATACTGCTCTTACAGAGAGCCAACGTGTGAGTCTCAGCACCCCCACTGGATGGCTCAAAGGAGCCTGTAACTCTGGTTTCAGGGGAGTTGATGCCCTCTTCTGGTCTCCATGGATACCTGCACTCATGTGCACACGTACACACATACACAGAGACACACAGACACACACACGTCCACACACACACACAGACACACACACACACAGACACACACACACAGACACACAGACACACACACACAGACACACAGACACACACACACAGACACATAGCTAATAAAAAGTAAGTAAGCAAATAAATAAGCAAGTAAGGAAAGCAAATCCTTAAAAAGGAAAAAGAAGGAAGGAGACTCAGAGATATCATTCCTTTCAACAGTCTTCCTTGTAGGATCTGGAGCCTGCAGGGGATACCTGCCTATCCTGGATGATGGACACCCTACTAATACATACACCTGTCCATCCTGCATGGTGGATGCCCAATTAATACATACACCCGTTTGTCCTGGATGGCAGATACCTGTCCATCTTGGATGGTAGACCCCCACCCCCTGTGATACTTTATCCTTGGTTGCTTATGACATTTTCTAAAGATATACAATTAATCAGTTAAAACTGTAACATACTCCACACAATAATCACACATAATCATTGTGTGACAGAGGGTGCTGGCTGCTCACAGTGAAACTCGAGGGTGTCTACACCCACTATGGAGAACTCACATGCTCAGCAGACCCCTTTAGTAGCAGGACAGCAGGTGTTGGAGGATTTGACAGATATTTTGATTGATAAACTGAGCAGACACTTTAAGAGCCTATGAGTACTGGGCATTTAATTACTTTCTAAAGAGACATCAGTAGCTTCATTTACAAACAGGCAGGATGGCCGCTAACAGGCTATTTTAGTTCTCAATTGGAAATCTTCAAATGCTTTTCCCACCCAAGCTGTTTGGGATGAGGTAAGCTAGAAATCCCACGGGAATGTGTTGCCATCGGATAAGACCTCCGAAGATGTCCTGGCTCCCGAGCCCAGAAAGAGGCAGAGAAGACTCCAGCTTGGTGGCCCTTGTTTTGTTACTGCTGTTACAGGGAGCCATGAAAGGTCAGAGTGGTCCCTGGAAAGCCACTGGGTTTCCCACTTAAGTCCCATGCAATGTAATATCCCTGGGGTCATCAAAATCCCTGTCACTTACCTCCAAGAGGTACAAAATAAGCCAGCATGCAGTTTTACCACTTAAATTCTATCATCAATGTTCTAGAAAACTCTACACCAATGTCACATATGTAAAGTGGAACTATCCATGGAAAGTGGAGTGCCGCCACTCATTGTTGCTCTAGGGATCTTTCTTGGGACGAAGGACCTCCACCCTAGTTGTCCCTGCAGGCACCCATGACACCCAGGACCACACACTAAACACTGAACCAAGGCACAGCACCTAGATCTTGGCATTGTGTGGCAGGAACTTCATCCTGGGTCTGGTCTCAGTGATGCCAGATGCATGAGTTTTCCAGGGAGTAGACATCAGAGTCTGGGGACCTCACTCTAAGTGTCACTTTGAATGCTTCTCAGCCTGCTTCCACTCCAGAGGAAGAGCACCAGCTCCCTGACACGTGCCTGGATGGCTCAGGAGACTTTTGTTTTCAAACAGACAATCCATCCACTGTGTAGTCACATCTTCTAGATCCCACAGTCTACCTCTGCTCAGTTATCCGCCCACCCTGCTTCTTGGACAGCCAGCCACTCTGTGCCTCGCCCTGTTATGGGTCCACAAGCACAGCTCGAAGCAGAGGTGACACCTGAAGGGTGATTCCTCCAGTCTCACCCACACCTGCCCACAAGAAGGGGGTCCAATCACCTGGCCTGAGACATCTCTGAAAATGTAGGAGTTGGGAGGGAGGAGTTGGAAGCTGAGAGCCAGGAAGGGGTGTGAGACACCTGCTCTTCATGAATGCCTCCAAATATCCCTTCCTTCTGTTTACAAAGGCACTGCCCTGCAAGGCCTCTGGAGTGAGACTTGACCATGTGACCATGTGACATGTGATCTGTGACATGTGACTATGTGACATGTGACTTGTGGCCAGTGACCATGTGACCTGTGACTGTGTGACATGCGACAGTGTGACCATGTGACTCTATTTCCAAGTTGGGCTCTGTTCTCACTCATCCTCACAGTATTGAACACAGGGAGGATGCATGGCTAGCAAGTGCTCAGGATACAGAGTGAGACTCCAGTGGACAGACATGATGCACACACTGCATGACTAAGCTGGCGAACAAATCGAAAGCTGACCTTCAACCCCAGCTCACACCCTAGGACTTAGGATGTGACCACACGAGGAGTGAGGTCAGCTGAGGAGGCTGCTGGGGTGGGCCCCAACCCACTTGTACTAGCATTCTTACTTTGGCTAGACCAGGACTCAGGCACACATAAAGAGATGACCCCTTGAGGATATAGGAAGGAGAAGGCCCCTACAAGCCAAGGAGAAGCCTCAGGTGAGGCTCTGGCCATGATGCTTAACCAAGGTTTAGAACCTCAGAATAGCCTGGAGTGGTTGCGCATGCCTTTAATCCCAGCACTCGGGAGGCAGAGGCAGGCAGATTTCTGAGTTCGAGGCCAGCCTGGTCTACAAAGTGAGTTCCAGGACAGCCAGAGCTATACAGAGAAACCCTGTCTCAAAAAAAAAAACAAAAAAAAAAAAAACAAAAAAAAAAAAAACAAAAAAACAAAAAAAAAACCAAAAAAAACCAAAAAAAACCAAAAAACAAAAAAACAAAAAAAAAAACAAAAAACAAAGAACAACAACAACAACAATAGACCCTCAATACATCCTGTTGTCTAGTCTATGGCCCTCCAGGCTGGCCACTACCCCTGCCCTGCAGCCAACCCAGTATTGAGAGAATGATAGCTGTGTAAAGTCTCTGAGACACAGGGAGCAGGAGGAGGAAGAGATGAGGTCAGGGTAGCAAGGCCAGAGGTGCCCAGTTCTGATTTTTAAAGTGATCCTGGCTTCAGTCCTAATGGTCTTGTATCTTGGGGTATCTCATGGCTCCAGCAGACACATGGCTTCTATTCCAGTCACAACCTGCCTCCAACACATGGGCAGCACATGTTTCCAGGGGGCCAGAGCCCTCAGAAAAGCTACTCTACACCTAGTTTGAGGTTTAGGTACACACAGAGCCAGTACCCTGGTAGGAAACAGTGGGTGAGAGGGCTCCGTGCATACCCACGGGGCAGGCCCGCATTTCAGCCACAGCCATTACCACAGCCACCATGCATTCCTAGATGACACGGTTGGGTTGCCTCCAGCCTCCATTTGATCCAGGCTGGGGCAGGAGCATCCGCCAGAAGGAATATGGCAGTGAGCATCTCCTCCAGCCACCGAGGATGGGAAGCCATGGGAGGCCATGCCCAGGACGAGTCTCAAGAGCTTGGCATCTAGCAAGGATTAGATGCTAAATTCCAGCTCCAGGAAGGCCATGAGCTCAGGTGCCCTGGAGCCCAGTGGAGAGAGCCAGGAAGTCAGGGTGGCTGACCCGGGCTCTGATTCCCATGATGAAACCAGTTTCATCTGTGTGCATGGGAGTCGCTACCTACACTCTATCCTCACTTCCTGCAGAGGAAAGCTTCTGTGGGCTTTCGCTCTCTCAGACTCTGAGGCACAGAGGGAAGTCTGAGGGAGAGAGAGACACCCTGCAGCGCTGCATGGTGAGAACAGGCTGAGCCCTCTGAACCGGGCACCCACCTCAATGTGTACAGAACTGGGAACGGGAGGAAATTGTCTCTCAGGCTTGTGGGGAAAATCGTCTTCAGAGCACCAGGAGATGGATGTGTATTCCAGCCCAGACTGGTGGGAATTCCTGGCAACCAACATTGGCATGTAACTGACCAACTTGTGCGTGTCCCCGGCCCCTTTCATGATGCCGTGACACTGCTGTTACTCAGGGGACCACTCTCTCCAAGCCCAGCTAGATCCCTGGCTTCCAGCTCACAGAGGCCCCTACCAGCTTTCCTTTGAAAGGCCGGCTTGTCACTCCCCCACAAGGTGCCCATCTTTTGAGGCTCTGAAGGAAAGGGGGAGAGTGGATTGGAAATACCCTGCCAGCCCTCGTCAGGGGGGAGGTAACGTGAGAATCTGAAGCTCACTTCACTTCAGCTTGACTAGTGTCTCCTAGTGGTCAAGTTCAAGGCCTGGGTGAGGTGGCCTTGTGGTCTGTCTCCATGTTCTCTGCATTGGAAGATAGCTCTTACTAGGGGCATTTCCTAATGAGCTGGGGGCATGGCTACCTCCTTTCCTGAGCTGCCCACGGCCTCTGGATGGCTAAGGGTACAGCTATTCCTGCAGGGCAACCCGGGAGCCCATTAGCACCTCGAGATGGCTGGTCAGTGCCACGTGGTGCTTATCTGCTTAGGGATCGCTGCAAGTACAAAAACTAAGGAATGAAAACCAGATGGGACTTCACCTATCAGACCTCTAGGCAGACTAGAGAAAATTTAAACCATCCCTTGTAACTCACCTCCATTTTGGCATTGACACATTACGCATGTGTGACCAAGACATGAAAAGGGGACTTTGGCAAAGGTGGGTGAACACTCCGACATAGGAAGGATAGACACCTCAGGGTTCCAGAAGCCTCCTGAACTTCCCCAGGAACGCAGGCAAAAGGGAGCCACCCTGGAGGTTGGTTCCCACCCGGCTAGGTTGGTTCTCATCAAGTGACCTCCCTTTCCAGGGCACAGAGGGTACCAATCAGTGACGACCCCAGCTATAAACAGATGTTACAAAGATGTCTCCAGACACTGGGAGTAGCATGGGCATAGGGATACATGGACGTGGATCGATTGTATAACCAGTTTGGGGTTCATATTTTCATTTTAATTATAATTGATTTCCTGTGGAATCCAGTGTGGAATTTTGTTGTCATGTCCATTTTACTTGGCCTCACAAGGCGAGAGGAAAGTGAGGGTCTTGTCTCAGTCTGTGGGAACTGTCCTGGCTAACAAGGCCCTCTCTCTCAAGTCCCCCGTCCTGACAACAGTGAAGTCTGATTTATTTTAGGTGGAGTTTCTCTGCAGTGCTGGGAGACACCGGTTCTTCTTCTATCTCCTCTGCTAGGCAGAGTGTATTTTTCTCAGCTTATCTCTGTCTCTTGCCCTCCCTGAACCTGCAGGTCCTGTTAGTCCCCTGAGGATGCTGGAGGCATCAGGGATGCAGGTGAGCAGGAGAGCCAGGGTCTGGGGACTTGTGTTTGAGGGTGGAGAGTGGGGCGCTATATCCATGAAATCTCAGGGCATGGACAAACAATTCTTGAGTCCTCCCCGCCCTCTGTTCCCTGGTCCAACAGCAGGACTGGCCTAGGGAGAGCCTGGGTGGCTTGCTGGGAAGCCAGTGTGCTTTTCTAGGTCGGACTCAGACAGGAGCTAGCCTATTATACCATGACACATAGGAACTGGATGCATGCATTGCATGGTCCTCTAAGAGGAAAGTGTGGGTCACTATGAAGACTCTGCACTGCATGATCCCTGTGACAGAAGTGTGGGTGACTGTGAAGACCCCCACTCTTTCTCTGGTTGCTTCTTACCTGGCAGGCAGAAAGTTTCTAATGGTGCAGGGCACTGGGAAGGGACGCTGGCTGGTGCCAGGGTGTCCAGATGGCACCACACCCACATCCCTAGTAGTGTGCAGGGTCTGCAGAGCTGGCCACCCCAGGGTCTCTACTATTGCCGACTTGAAATTCTCAATGTGACCTGAACAAGACAGTTGTCATTTTATGCTGCACTGGGCCCCATGAATTACATCATCACTTCCTCCCTAGATGACTTAGTCCTGAAAACATGCTTTTAAAAAGCTTCCCTGGACAGTTACAAATTGACTTCCTCCCCAAGCCTGATGTTAGGCTACAACTTTACTCTGTGTAGATGCTACCTCAGCCAGTGTGATGAGCTTCCCTGGAGCCTCCAGGTTACTTGCATCCTGGGCTGCAAAGGGACCTGCACACAGGGCGTGGAGAGCTCAACTGTGCTGCTCATGGGCTAGCTAACAAGTCCACTCAGATCTCTTCTTTAAGAGGAACATTTGAGTGACTATTCATTAATGTGGTCCAGAAGTAAGAACCAATGGCCAGGTAGTTTCATACTACGGACCCTCTCATTGGGTGAGAACACTGGACGCGCCCTCTTGTTGGGTGAGAACAATGGACGCGCCCTCTTGTTGGGTGAGGACACTGGACTTGCCCTCTTGTTGGGTGAGGACACTGGACTTGCCCTCTTGTTGGGTGAGAACAATGGACGCGCCCTCTTGTTGGGTGAGGACACTGGACTTGCCCTCTTGTTGGGTGAGGACACTGGACTTGCCCTCTTGTTGGGTGAGAACAATGGACTTGCCCTCTTGTTGAGTGAGAACACTGGACGCGCACATTGCTGATTTCACAGCAGATGATGGTGGCTGAACAGACCGACTCTGAAAGTGATCATCATACTGGTAATGAACGAACTGACTGGATGCTGTATGTTGGATCCTATATGTAACGTATATGTAACCCAAGCGGTTTCCACGGAACAAGGATATTTGTGCTGAGAGTGAATTAATGCAGTTAAAACATCAACACATTATATAATTTATGGTAAGATGTACTTGCTTTTATGTGCGAGGATAACCAGTTCATTTTTCCTGGAGGGTCCCCTGGCATGTCTCTTTGGCTTGTCATACCTCCTACAAGCTGACTCAGCTTCCTCCCACTAAGGTGCTGGTTACCATCCAGGAAACTGCTGACCTGCCACTAAAGCCACTGCTTCGCTGGCTTCTGCTGCCTCATCTGGGAAGTGGGGACAAAGGAAACCACTCAGCCTGCATGTCAGGGCACAGCCATGGTGAAAGCTGAAGTCGCAGCAGTCACCTCTGACCCCAAGGGGAAGGTTAAGCCTAGAAAACACCCCAGGTTGACAGTCCACTCTAGTATTTAACACTTGAACATGGTGATGCCACGACAAGTGTGTTAGGGATCACTCGTAGGTATCACGGAATGCATGTTGCTCACTGTCCCCAGGTCAGACGTGCCTGATGTGAGGCTAGGGCCTCTTCTTTCTGTCTGTCCCCTTAGGTAAAAGGGAGGGTTCTTAAAAAGACTTAGGACACCAATGGTCTTGCTGCTGTCAAGCTACAGCCAGATACTGCCACAGGGGCTGGCTATCCAGCAGTGAGGCCCAGGGCTTGACCCCAAGACCTCAAGAGAGGAGTCCAGTAAGAACAACAGTCCATATCAGGGAGCAATCAAAGCCCCAGCATTTGCCCTGCATGCTTGCTCTTCCAAGCAGGCACCGGAAGGCAGTTGGCCTGGGAGCTCCTACAGCTCCCTGGTCAAGGCTGTGAGCCTGCGACTGTCAATTTTTCCAGCTTTAAAGAGTGCATTAAACATGGATGCATAGAGCAGGCCTTATATAGTCGTGAAAACCAAGTAAACAAGGTAGGGGTGTGTGTGTGTGTGTGTGTGTGTGTGTGTGTGTGTGTCTTCCACCCAAGCACTCTTTCACTCGGAGCTTAGCTTTCAGCCCTAGTTACCTGCTCTCCATCTACAGAAACATCCACAGGACACACCAGGGGAAGGAAAATAAAGGAGGAACAACCTCAGTCCTATTTTAAACCACAAAGTAATATTTCCACAGCAGAGAGCAAATAGAATTTTACATAATGCACAGAATGAATGCCTCCCCCCAAAATCAATATTTCCAGCTGGATGTTCAAATTAAATGATGATGTTCAAGTGCAAGATTAAAACGATTTGAGATAGAAATTGGGTTATGCTGCCTCACGCCTGCCTACTGCTGAATATGTTAATAGAGCTGATTGGTGAATGCTCAGTCCATCTATCTCCCCAGAGCCATGGTTCTCAGCCTTCCTAATGCTGAGACCCTTTAACTCAGTTCCCTGTGTTTTGGTGATTTGCCAACCACAAAACTATTTTTATTGCTACTTTATAATTGTGGTTTTGCTGTTATGGATCTTAATGTAAGTATCTGATGTGCAGGATATTCGATATGCAGCTCCTGAGAAAAAGTCAGGTTGTTACTCACAGGCTGAGAACCACTGTCTGAAACGGAAGGAGGTGAAATTCCTCTTGGGAGCCAGGGACCAAAAGGACCACCTCCAGAGATATGCTTGGGACAGAATGAACTCTGCCAAAAGCACATGCAGATCCAGGGCCCGGGATACTGCTTAGCTCTCCCATCAAAGTAGCGGGGGCGACATCTTCCAGAAGCACCTCAGAACCTGAATCAGCAGTCCTAATACCTCTGCCTCGTTCCCTCCTCATTGCCAGAGTTGGGGAGTTGAGGCCCCTGGCAGCAGCCCACAGAACCTGCCCACGTCGCTAACATCCTCTTTATTTGCTTTGCAGATCGGAGGCTCACACTGGTCCCGTGAGACACCTGCTCAGTGGTGTGTTAGGAGATGGTATCATTAATGGACCCAGGGGGATAGAAGAGAGGTTTGGACACAATCCTTCCTGGAGGCAGGGAACGGTGTGGGAGCCCAGCACATTCACATGTTTGTAGAACTAGGCCTCAGCAGCGTGGGTACTCTGCCCAAATGCCGGTGAGGTGGAGTGTGCTCTGCCCAAGTGTGGGGCATGGGGTCATGGCCAGCCAGGT
Organism: Mus musculus; assembly: GCF_000001635.26. Lineage (NCBI taxonomy): Eukaryota > Metazoa > Chordata > Mammalia > Rodentia > Muridae > Mus > Mus musculus. Next base: position 179,652,873 of record NC_000068.7, on the reverse strand, counting down.
CCTTGCATTGATAATTTAACAGTGGCAAGGGGGTGGGGGTTGTGGCGGGAGTCACCTCTTGAGAGTGATGACATTTGCTTCAGCTGACATTCCTAACCCAGGGCTAAAACCTCCTGGGGCTTCCACACGTGAGCAACCAACGCACAGGATGAGAGCAAACTTTAAAATCCCGGCTAATCCTCACTTTGCTGCCAAGCGGCACTGTGGAAATCCTGCTTTGAAAACTCTGCCTCCCCAGCCAGTACAGAGTCATGTTTCCAGCACTCTGCATTTGTCAGCCAACACACACCGTGGCCATCACACACCATAGCCATCACACACCATGGCCATCACACACCATGGCCATCACACACCATGGCCATCACATACCATGGCCATCACACACCATAGCCATCACACACCATGGCCATCACATACCATGGCCATCACATACCATAGCCATCACACACCATGGCCTCTTCTTGGCCTCCTCATCCCTAGCAGGGGCTCTGCCTGCACTGTTGCACCCCTCCCACAACCCCTGTTACCTCAAGGCACACGGTGTATCACTGGGCCTGCTGGGCCTTCTGCTCTCTGACTCACCCCTAAGATAGTCAGTGAATCTCCTTTAGGGGAACATTAAAGCATTAGTTTACCAGGGCCTGGAGAGAGAAGGCAACTCAGTTAGGGCCTTTATTATGTGTGTCCCCTGCACTGTTGCACCCCTCCCACAACCCCTGTTACCTCAAGGCACATGGTGTTTCTCTGGGCCTGCTGGGCCTTTTGCTCTCTGACTCACCCCCCCAAGATAGTCAGTGAATCTCCTTTAGGGAAACATTAAAGCATTAGTTTACCAGGGCCTGGAGAGAGAAGGCAACTCAGGGCCTTTATTATGTGCGTCCCCTGCCCTCATGGTGCAAGCATGAGGATCCAAGCCCAGAACCCACATCAAAAACTAGGTGGGATTTGTCTTCTGTAATTTTAACACTGGGGAGCCAGAGACAGTCATGTGCTTGGGGCTTGCAGGGCAGACTGTCTAGCTTACTCAACGAACTCCAGGTCATGAGATCCTGTTTCTAAAACGAAAATGGGTGGTACCCAAAGTTGATCTCGGCTCCTCTCCCACCTCTTCCATTCCTCCCCTCTCTTTCTGCCTCTCACCCGTGCACCAAAAATTAACAGTTACTCACATCATATATTAGACATTCTAGAACTTTCTTATGAAGTCATGCAACCTCTTAACTCCAGCAAGGGAGGTCCTGGGCCAGCCCCACTTCCCAGGTGGGAGCACTTACGCAGACACCAGAGCCTGCTTGCGTCTGGGCGCATAACTGATATATCCAGTCACATTCTCCTCCCAAAGCAGCTATGGGTTCAGGATGGACAGTCTTTTTCTCTCTTATGTATGGAGGCCTAGAAACGAATCACAGGTGGGATTCTGATTGCGGGGACGGGAATGGTGTCAAGCGCTTGGACTGTGCAGACACAGGCTCAGTACACCCTCAGGGACAGCACCAGACAGGACCATTCAGAGGAAAGAAAGTCAAGGCCACAGAATGTCTACAGCACTTGCCCCATGCCAGGTGAGGCTGAAAGAAGTGGGCTCCTCCGTAGGACTGGCCTTCTGGGTCTGGTCTTCAGGTAGAGCAGAAACACCCAGTTCTAAGACCGCCATGGGGTCACTCCAGGACAGTAAGACCATCATGGGGCCACTCCAGAACCAAGGCCTGTAAGTCCCAGCTGTTTCTGTCTCTTCGCTGTTCCCTAGAGCAACTCTTTCTGGCTCTGGATCCTGTCTATTTCTGTTGGATTTCTGTGAAGTGTCAGAGTGAAGGGTGGCCAGGCAAGACATGATGTGAGAATTCCAGCTGGTCACTGCATGCTTCTCTATGCCACATTGCCACATGGTTGTGTGTGTCTGTAATCCACCTCAAAGGTCCCAGGCTGCACGAGAACAAGGTTCTACAAAAGGGTCACTCTGAAGTGATGTTCACACAGCTGAGGTAAAGAGAATGCTTGCAGCAAATACCGTGCATCATCAAAGAACACTGACTTGAAATGAGGGCTTGTAGTCCTCAAACAATTGGGTTGGTGCCTCCTGTGGATCCCCAGTTACAAATGTGCATGGAATTAAAAAGACAATACCCACCCAGGGATCATGCAATAAACTGAATTTATTGAAATGCCTGCAAAGCACCTCCAGAGAAGGACTTTCCTCAGATCCCAATTTAATATGGGTAATATGATCATAATGATCTATAATAAGAGCCACACCTGAATGATCCAGTTCACAACCAGCTGTGTGCTATGATTTCCCTTTTATTGTGAATTCTTGCATATTTAAGGCAGACGTAAGCATCACAGTACGACCCTGAAGAAGGAGAAGAATGATAGACCCTGCACAGCTTCTGAGCACCCATCTCCAGGTTTCTCCAGTTCATGTGGTCGAGGTAAATTAGGCTCCCAGCTCCAGGTCTCAGGAGCGACGGCGGAACAGCCCAACATGGAAACTGCCATCATGTGACATGGTCATGTAAAATGGTCACGTGGCATGGCTGGGTTTCCACTCCTTCCTACTGATTCAAAATCTGACGTCCCTGGGGTTTATTCCATTATTAAGATTAAGCTAGGGTATCAGAAAACTGAGCTGTTCTTTAGCCTGTGTTGGGGGACTTCCCAAAAGCATCAGCCCCCCCCCCCCCCCCCGCCTCAGTAGATCCACCACATGTGCTGTGTGCAGGGCTCAGGCACCAGGGACTAAGTGAGCATCCATTCTGTGGCAGGAGCTGTTATCCAGGCAGAGCAGTGGAGATGCACACTGGCCATCTTCCTGCCTTTGTTTGCAGAGATTTCTAGACGCTCGGAGGGGCCCAGTTCCCCCATGGCTTCCACAGTTTAGAACTTCTTTTCTGTACCAACTACTTCACATGTCCCCAGTACAATTATTAGGATTTTCCTTTCAGACACGGTCTCATGTTGCGGAGACTCGTTACATAGCCGAGAACAACCTAGATCTCTTACTTTCACCTCCCAAGTGCTGGGACTAAAAGCATGCACCACAACACCTAGCTGATTTGCGCGCTGCTTGCGACCAAACCCCAGGGCTTCCTGCATGCTAGGTGGGCGCTCTACTAACTGAGTCCTGTCCCAAGACGTTTTCTACTGTGTGTTGTTCTTCAGATACACAGTAAAATCTTTACCAGGAGGGATGATCCCACTGTCACGAGAGCCAGAGGACAGACACAATATGCTGCCTAGCATGTCGCACAGCCTTGGCAGGAGACCAAACCACAGCCCTCACTCAGAACAGCAGTGGCCTAAACACAGAAGCATGGGGTCTTAGGAGAGAGGAACTGGGCAGGGGCTTTTCTCATGCATGGGTTTGTGGCTAGGGTGAAATCCCATGTCATGTAGTCACAGCATACAGTGTCCTCTGCGAGGACAGGCCAGTGAGCTAAAGATTCCCCACAGGCCTGGCTTGGTGAGGAGCCAGCAGGGTCCCCTTGTCCTGTTTGCTTGGGGGCCGAGCAGGGGCTTCAGGACAGTGAGTTTTACCTCCTGCTGCCTGGATCCCTGCGTGGGGAAGATGGCCCCACATTCTACTAATAGACGTCTTATTTAGAACAGCAGAAAGGCTGCATCTGCTGAGCGATGGCTACATAGCAAGGTTCGGGGTGTGTGGACACTGGTTACATGGCTCCTAGTCTCTTCTGGGAGCTGGGTCTCAGGAGATGAGGCGTGGGAACACAGCAGGAGGTTCCTGTGCCTTTGCTGCCACCCGTGCAAACCACCAGCGTCCTAGACGGGCTGTGAATGCAGAAGGGCCACGTCAGAGCCCAGGGAGGTTCTGAGTGCTCTCCTAAGTACTGTCGCCGAGTTTTAGTGGAGGAAAGCCCGACAAATCAGACTTGAGTCAATTCCTAGGGAGCGTTCGGAAGGAACATAATTAGATTAGAACGCTGAGTTTGTTAATTTTTCGGTCGCTCATTAAAATTGACATGTCGCTTGATTTTGACAGAAACCTTTTTATCTTGATGTAAGGCGGTAAGATTAAAAAAATATATAAAGCTATATTTAGGAAGTTCTGAAATATGACATGTGTGATAACGAAAGTGAAACCACTCTGCCCGCCATTCACATCTGAGAGTCCCAGCTCTGAGAGAGAACCAACCTGGGTAAGGTCCTTTTTAAAGACCACCATCACCACGAAGGGCTGTTTACAAAAGCACTGTGTTGCCCCACTGGCAAATTTGGCTCCTCTGGGTGCCCCCTAACACAAAGAAGTCAGGAATATCCTGCTGACCACCAGGAGGGGACAGAAGGGACACTGGGAGATGTTGGAGAAGCATGGCTGGATGTTACAAGTTTCCAGGCAAAAAAGTACATTGTTTGAATCTCAGCTGCTTCTCTGGGAAGCGTCACCTCCCTGACCATCTTGCTGTGCCTCAGAGCCAGCAGGGACACTTGGGTCATTCTGGACAATGGGTCTAAGCTGTGCATTTAAGGTGGCCGTGGGATCTATGTTGTCAGTCACCCAGGTTTCTTCCACATCAGCAGCTGGGTAAGAAGAGCTGATGATGTGGAAAGATGAGCCTTTGTCTCAGAGGAGGATGGATGGGTAGGGGACACTAGAGGTGTCTGTGACATGGGGAAATAGTGAAGCCTTGGACCAGTATCCTTTGTTGAGGCAGCTGGTCAGCACACGGTGGTAACTGAGCTGATACTGGGTTGTTCCAGTAGCTAGAACTGGCTCTGAGATGTTTGCTGACCTCCATGGTGGAAAGAGGGCTATCTTTATGGATGATTCTGGCGATGGGGAGGGAGAGGAGCCATGCGTGGGTGAAGACCTAGTTTTATGACTTCTACATTTTCTACTAAAAGGCAGAATGGGGAACCTGAATCAATGCCAATGAATTTGACTATAAGGGTAACAAGTGATGCAGAAATTTCCAGCCCCTAGCCATTAGACTGCATGTGGCTAAGGGTATCCATGAATGTGGCCCAGCACAAGAACATTATTTATCCATCCATCCATCCATCCATCCATCCATCCATCCATCCATCTACCTATCTACCTACCCATCTACCTAGCTCGCTCCTTCCTTCCTTCCTTCCTTCCTTCCTTCCTTCCTTCCTTCCTTCCTTCCTTCCTCCCTCCCTCCCTCCCTCCCTCCCTCCCTCCCTCCCTCCCTCCCGTCTGTCTGTCTTGCTATCTGTCTGTCTGTCCATCTGTCTGTCTATTGCCACTTGACTGTATGATGCCCACTGTTGTATTGTAGTCTCAAAAGCATGTCTGGCAAGGATAGGGGATGAAATTTTACAGACATCTATTAAAACTACTACGTTTGATACTGTTTTAGACTCTTGGAGGTGGCACCATCCTTTTTGGAAACTCCTGAGTGTTTCTCACTCAGCATTCTCCAGGGAGAACACAGGAACTGACAGGGACACATCAACAAAAGCAGGGTGTTCAGGTGCTAATATGGTGCTCTTTTTCCATGGCTATACCTAATCAACTCCATTCTGGAGACATGGCTTCTGCAGCGACACAGCTTTTCTTAACAAGACTCGTGTAACTGCCTAACTGCAGTGGCTTCAATGGGAAAGAGCACCCAAGGCTGCCACAGCCCCAAAGTCTGTCGGCTTGTTTGTGCCTTAGCTTTAAGGAGCGGCATCACAGAAGAACAAAGGACAGAGACTGAGCGGGACTACGGTTTGGAGAAATCCTGGAGTCTGGTTTGTACATAGTAAGCACACAGTCCCCTCCCCTGTCATTTGGGTGCCTACTGCACAGGCAGGGCCGTTTCTGAGGGAAAGGCAGCAACTCCCAGAGCCCAGGCAGGCTGGTCCAGCCCCACCCCCTTTTCCACAGAGTTGTCCTTTTAAGGTAAAACCTGATTTCCCAAAACTTTGTCTTTATTAGCTGCATACTTTTCACGTGTGTAGAGGGTGGGGTCCCATACCCCGCTGTTCCTAAGCCCTCTCTCACCTGCCTCTCTCCCGCTTCAGGACTCAGTTTGGTTGGCTAAGGCTTCCTGGGCCTCAGCTGCTGTCACCCTGTCCCCTCTCTCAACACTGCCCAGCCATGACATGAGATGAACCCACACAGTGGGATTGGCCAGAGAAGTAACAAGGAATGAGTACTGTGTTAGGTTCATGAAGGCATGTAATCACAGGTTTATCTGCCTGGGCATGAATGATCACACACACACACACACACACACACACACACACACACACACACACACACACACACACTTTCCCATGTCTGTTACACAAATGCACCAAAGACCTATGTCATGACCCATTTGACCTACCCTTGGTCTTCTTAGCATCTATCTGAAGGTCGATGCTAACCACTCAGCCCGTGGTGAGATGCCCGTCTGTCAGCACAGCCCTGTCCCCAATGCACTGATTTTGCCATGGAGCTCAGGGGGCAGATGCAGCCTTGATTTGACACAGATCACCCGAGGGCTCCTCCTTCCTACTTGGTATCCATGGAAAGTAAAAAGGCGAACCTTTGGCCTTGGCCTAACGTGGGATAAGCCTCTGGCCAGTAGTGTGCCCGGGTCAAGGGATGTGACTAAAATTGTCTCTACCCGACTCATATACGAGGAAGAAGCCCGGGAGGATCCCGCCGTAGAGGAGAGGTGAGGAACAGCCAACCTCAGGGCGATGAAAGAAGCCGTTTCTGGGTGTGTTTCTCAACACCCACTTCTGAGTTATCGCTTCCTCAGATTAAGGACTTTCTGGAATAGTCTTGTGAACGCAAGAGCTGAGTTTCGGCTCCTCCAGAGAACAGGGCCAGAAAACTGACAGGGAGATGTTACCTACATTGTAGATAAGTCCACTTAGGCTGCTGCTGGGTCTTAACAGCAGACCCGCCTGCCCCTTCTGTAGAGCTGCGTAAGTATACCCCAGCCCTGCCCACACCACAGATCCACACACAGAGGGCTGGGCTTTGCAGGCGAATCTCAGTGTTAGCTCTTCTCAACAGGAGGTCCATCTCCTGTCCTCCCTGCCTGGGACATCTGGCCAGACCTGGAGACATGTGGCAGTCATTCCTGAGCAAGGCTGGGGCAGTGTCATTCTGTGTGTGAAGAGGCATGCTACTGGGCGTCCCCCAGAGCATAGAACACTCCTGCCTGTCAGGTCCCCGTGCAGGCAAGGCCAACCGGGAGAAACTGACTTCTGTCTTTGAATTTCTCAGGCCAAGACTTATTACAGCACGTGTTCAAGCAGAGAACCCACCACAAACTATTCAGAAAATTATTCTAGCATTATGTAGAAAAGGGGGTCAGAGGAAGAGAAGGTAAACAAGAAACAAAGCTTTAGCCTCAGGAATCTCATATTAAAGCACGAATCCTACTTTATTCTTTTTTCCTCCCTTTTCACAGGAAATTGTCAGAAGTGGGAGGGTGAGGCCTACTCGCTGTTCTGTGTCACTGCAATAGGTATTCACCAACAGCTGCCACAAGCTGTGCTTCTTGTCCCTCTGCCCCGAGTAAAAGGCAGAGATTTAATTAATTTATCAGTGTTTTTCTTTGTTCCAATTCAAGTTCAATTAGCTGGATTAAACAGAATAATGGAGATGAGAAAGCTTTGAAAAGAGTTTAAAGCGTGGCATACATAGAAAGTGTCATTATGGAAACCACGGAGAACCATTTGTCCAGTTACCAGTCTGTGGTATTCACATGCATGCGTAAAGCAGGGGCCACGAAATGCTGTAATGCCAGGGCCACACAGTGCCGTGGCATGCTCACACCGGTCTCAGTATGTTCACATGTTGGGGACATGTGTGTCTCCACTGTAGGAGAAGTTGAGGCGTGGAGCATGGGGTCGATGCCAGCCTTACAGACAGCTCGTCTCCAAGTTCAAGCCTCTTCATCTCTAAACTAATAATGAAATTGAATTTTCTAGACTTCTTGCTTCTTCAAGGGAACCATGCAAGCAAAGTGCCTGAGTTCATCCTGGCACATGCCCATCAGTAGCTGTTTGCATAGTTCCAGACTAAAATGCCTCCCACAGCTTCATATTTTTGAGCACTTTGGTCCACTCCAAGCTGTGGCTGCTGCTTGGGGTGGGGCTGTGAAGGCTTTGAGACATGTGGGTTAGGGGCAAACGTGGACTCAGCTCCTCTGGGAGCTTCTTGACTCACTGAGGCAGAGGAACTTCTGCCTCCTGCTGCACAGCCACAGACAGAACGGCACAAGTGCCATGTCTGCCTCAGACACGAAGGACTGAATCCCCTGAAGCCGTGAGCCAAAATAAACATTTCTTCCCTTCAGTTGCTTCCATTAGATATATTTAAAAATATTATAGTCATAATAATAATTACTCTTATTTGCATAGGCGTTTTGTCTGCGCACCATATACATGCAATGCCCATGGACACCAGAAGATGGCATCAGATCCCGAGGACTGGAGTTCTAGATGCTTGTGAGTGGCTTGGTGGATACTGGAAACCTAACTCTGGTCCTTTGGAAGAGCAGAGGGTGCTTTTGACTGCTGAGCCATCTCTCCAGCCCCAGTCAGGTATTTTGTCACAGTAACAAAGTACCTAGAACAGATATTGTCAATAAATATGTTTTCCAATAATAGACATTTTTGTGCTGGAGTGATAGCTCAGTCAGTGAAGTACTTGCCAGGCAAGCATGAAGAAATTCAAGTACCTGTGTACAAAGCTGCGAATGTGCCTCTAATCTCAGTGTCGTGGAGACGGAGCCAGGAGGTTCCCTGGGGCTGAATGGACAGTCAGACTAGGCAACCAGTGAACTCCAGGTTCAGGGAGAGACCCTGATTCAAAACACACAGGGACGCAGACAGATGTAACTATTCCATATAGAAAGACAGAGACTTTCTGCTAAGGAAAAGCACTCAACACTATGAGGTGACAAGACCTCTCAGGACTCTGCCACACCAGATGCTTGTTGCAAACGGAGCTCGTGTAAAGATGTGTGAGGCCATTTTCCATTGCGCATCCCCCAACATCTGAAACCTGCCTGCCCAGGTACTGATCGAATACAAGTTGGTAGGAGCTGCAGGTCCTAACCTACAAGCTACTGGGAGGAGAAATGGCTCCTGTGTGGGCAAAGTGAAAGTTTTAGAAGCCAAGATGGGGGAAGGTGGTATCTTCTCTACAATGCAGGGGAGTGGAGACTGGGTGCGAGTCCCCTGCTGTGTGGCTGGGGACCTGCAAACACAAGTCTGGTGGAAGGGAGGTTTGTTCATGCATGTGGTGAGTTCTGGGTTCAATGAGAAGCCCCCAGCATTTGCCAGTCCAAGAAGGGAATTTTCTGTGGAGACACAGGTCTTGGCTTGAGACAAGGCAAGAAGAAATGAGCTACTGGGGAGAAACCGAGGCACAGTCCCATATTTGTCATTTGGGAGGAAGAGTGAGTGGGCCAAGCTAGGCCACTGATAGCTGGGGGAAGGAAGCTCAGTAGAGGTGGCAAGGGCAGCGTGGAGGCGGTGTCTGCCCTGTGTATGGCTGTGTGTGTCCTGACACCTGTGTTCTGCCCAAGAGCCACCAGCTTTGTGTGCAATTTCCCACAGCTTAGAGAAGAATGTGAAAGGGTGGGTCCTGCTCACCTCAGAGGACAGTCTGACTAATCAATTGGCCAAGGTCCCCTGAAACTAGACGAGGCTTCTACCAGGCTGCCTGCACTTTGCAGTCATTACTGATGCCAGGGTGGGAGCTGCCTGCCATAGGGAGGGACATTCCGTGCGTGTAGCACGAGGATGGACGAGGCTACCCCCGTTGAGGGGGAAATGAATCAATTAATAAAAAACAAATTACCTTTTACCCAGTTAAATAAAAGTTAATATAAACGAAGTCGGTGCGTGTGGGGCAGATTTATGCTAACCATAACCATTCCATTTCGAGATGGAATTGTCTTAATGCGATATTTAAAAAGAACAAATTAAACTTTAATGAATGTGACACTGGGTATCAGAAAAGGAACAGAGGCCCCTTCCTTCCATGTTTTTTACTGAGTTTATAGATGAGAATCTACCTGCCTCTAATCTTCTGCTGAGGAGGGGCAGGGCATATCTCCAGGAGAAATCTGGGCTTAGGTTCTGGGCTCCTCTCCCAGGCCCTTGCCTGGCTATGGCTTTGAAGGCACAGGTACAGGTGACAGAATAGCACAGCCTTGCCTGGCCCTGCTCCTGAGGGCCACAGAGGATGGTGCCGGGGGAACAAGCAGGAGACAATTGACAACCCAAGCTGCTGTGAACCTGAGCCAGGGTACCCAGGCCTGTTCTCACCCACCACAGCCTTGAGCCAGCTAAGCAAGGCCTTGTCTGTGCCTTCAGAAGTGGGTAAGTGAGCAGTCTGATCTTAATTGGCTCCAGAGACTGGAGCTTGCCTCTGAAGAGAAGAAGAGTCTGTGGACACACTGTAGGGTTGTGTGGCTGGGAGGTGCTGGGGAGACTCTGGGAATGATGGCCCTGCTTGCCTGCAAGAGAATGGGATCTGCCCCATGACCTTCCCCCAAAGAGGAAAATGTGGTCTGAGCCAGGCCCAGGAGTCAGACAACGCTCTGGCAATGTGGCCTTCCTGAGTCTAGGGTTTCATACCTCAGTTTCCTTCCCTGTAAAATGGAATGACTCTCCTAGGAATGAAATCTGTTGTGTGTCCAGGAGGCTTTCTAAGAACATAGACCATGCTGACCGTGACCACCGTTGTTTCTGTCCTGAGCACACCGAGTTCTTCTCAGTGAACTCCCTTCTCAACATCAGACGGGTGTCTCCTGTGTCTCCACTTTGCAACCCAAAGGGTTTTAGTCAGTTGCCAAATCCAGGGGCAGAAACTGACCTCAGAACTCATTCTCTGCTGGGCTGAGAGGGGATGCTTGCCTTAACCTTGGTTCAGTACTATCTGCTGAACTCTCACCTGTGCTGGGCTCTGGTAGCTCTATGTCACAGCTGTACCTCACATCCATGTGCTCAGAGATGCAAGCTCAGGGTCACCAAGGACATAGCCAAGACTCTCACCATAGCCCAAGAACTCAACCTGGTCATCTTGCTAATGCCCCATAGCTGGCAAATGGCTCAGCAGTCTCTTTCCCTAGGAGACACTAAAGACACAGTAGAAGCTACAGTCTCACATGCCTCTGCCTGTGGGCCTCGCAAACACGGTGATAGAGAAGCCAGGCAGAAAAAGAACTGTCTCACCTGTAGTTTAAAGTCAAGCAGAACTCATCTAGAAGGTTCGAGTTCAGAAATCTGATTCCCTTTGGGGAGTGGCTGGAGACTACAAGGGGCTTTCTCTGGGGGAGGGGGTGGAATGGGGTGGGGAGCAGGTCTTGCATGTTCAGATTCGGTGCCAGCCACATTGAGGGGGTCTTTGCTGTCTGCAAACCCACCAGCTGTGTGTTGAACATTTGTGCACTACATTAAACAATCAAAAAAACAAAAAAAACAAAAAACAAAACAAAACAAAAACCCAAGTAGAATATTCTAAATAGGCCTCCCTGGAGGAATTGAAAGGGGAGGTGGGGTCAGAGCTCAAGTTCTGGATAAGAAGGTCTATACCACCTGCTTAAACAGGAGCCAGGCTGAGCCATACTGTGGAGCCCACATTGCAGCTGGGAACCAGCACCCATGGGCCAAGCTGTGCTGGCCAGGAAATGGTCCCTATAAGCCTAGAGGAGCCCACACCCTGACTAGGGGAACATGCCAACGAGCTGATAGCAGCCTGTGCTCTGACTGAGGTAAAATTCCCTCCCCAGCTATTTTTAGAGATGTCTCTGGGGCAAGGCCACATTTGACATTTCATCCAAAGCCAAAAGCGGCAGCCCTCTGCAGACAGCCTGGGTTCTCCCGCGGTCTGCCGTTTGCTTTAACCGTTTGCTCAGCGGCGAGGTATCTGCCAAATGACTGTGGATTATTTTCCATGATGCTGTGATGCAGCGACGCGAGCCACAGGGAGCATTCTCAAGGGTGGCAAGAACATAGATCCTTCATCCAAGTACCTGAGACCCGGGGCCCAGGATGGGCCTCTAGGCTTCAGTTTCCCATCTGTAAGATGGGGGCTGGCATCGTGTCTTGTTCTGAGTCAGAGATGAACACTGGGCTGATGCCATGTGTACACACAGCCCCATGGGGGTGGGGCGGGCTCAGGCTCTGATCCCTGGCTATGGAAGGGATAGCGTCCTCTTAGGGTGAGAGGGAGTCTGCAGCCCACCCTGTTTTGAGGTGTCATGATGGTTGCCTGGGTGAGAGGGTGAGTGGGCCCTCCACAGTGAGACTGTAGAGTGTGTGTTTGGTGCAAATGCCTCTGTTGGGTGGTAGAGGAGAGGCTGGGGCCTGGCCAATCAGGAGGTGGAGGTAGTCTGCAGGGATTGTAGAGGCAGCTGGAACCATATTAACTGGGGACAGTGGAACGCAGGTCAAGCTGGCCTACTATGAGCAAAGGCGCTGGTGGGCTTCAGGATTTCTGTTCATGAGAAGAAATTTGTCTGTGAGCCTGTTGTTACTGATCCTTGTGACAGGCTGTCTTCTTGGTTATGGGATCAGTCAGTCTGGACCTACACTGGGAGACCCGCACCAGGATTTCTCCTCATTCCTTCACAGCTGAGGAACTTTTATATGATCTTGGGCATGTACGTATATGAAGCAGGTGTACCAATCAAACATTACTGACAGCAAATGAAAGACATTAATTTGCAGACAATTCTTTGGTATACATTGAAGTTTATATTCTATTAAGGACGAGGGCTAATTTGCACACTAATGATATGGGTTTACTTGTTTATTTTTACACAAGAATTAAATCTTGGCTGAATATTTGATATGGCAGGACAACAGAGTGCCTTCCACGCTTTTCAGAGTTGATTGATATTTTGATTTTATAATTGTCAATGCCGAAAACACTATACTAACTATGTCTAGGGCCATCTCAGAAATTATTAGCAATTTCATTCTTATCCCAAGCCAAATTCATTTAATATTTTTAAAAAAGAAACTCAAATCAACAACTTAAATGTCAATTTTAAAAATCAAACACTCTCACACAGAACAATCCAAAGATAGACTTGATAACTCCATGCTGAGAAGTGGGGGTGGGAAAATATTGAAGGTGTTTGTTTTCCGTAATTAAACCATTTTGTTTCTATGAGAACAGAAAGCTCTATGCTCAGCACAGACACTCAGTTCATAGCACGGTAGTCTGAGCCGCATGCTTTAGGCAGCATTCGTCTGTGATGTGTGGCGTAACACAGAGTGCTCAAGCCCTGTGCCCAGAACCAAGGCTACAGTCAAATAATGCGGCCTGGGTGAGCACTGTGGACCACGCCCTGGGTTCGTTCCACCCCAGACTTTGGATTAACCTTTGTTCTGCACATTTAGGAAATCTTCTCTCTCATAAGACCATTTTTGTGGGTCTCACATTCAGTTGTGTGGCCTCATCTGGGGCTGAAACTCACAGTATAAGAAGCTGTGTAGCATATGGTATGGAACCTATGGAATCAAGCCCTGGGGGTTCCATACACCTGAACCTGCAGTTTCTCTCCCCAGAGGACTTCAAGTTAAGAACATCTGGATGGCATATGGTCACCACCACCCGATGGAAAGCCATCATGGCTCACATTGAAATGAAGGAAGCTTCGATTCCCTTCTATGCGGTGGGCCTGCCAGTCTGTCTGTCTGTCTGAACTCATAATCCAAAGGCACTTGTTCTGGGTGGTCTTCATCTCCTGCGTATTCCTGAATCATATGTGTGTCTGCACAGCCATTTCCATTTAGGATCTCTCTGCCAACCACTGTGGGTCACCACTAGGCCAACCACGAGAGACTCTCCAAAGCCAGCACCAAAACGGTGTAAGGAGTAGACAGCAGATGGTACGTGCAATCAGTTGAGGGGGTGGGCAGGGGTCGGTGAGGTGTGGGAAGTAGATAGTGGACAATGGGAGCCATGAAACTGTGGCAGACAATAGGAAGAGTGTGGTGGACAGTGAGTGGCCAACACTGGGAGACAGAGAGTGGGTCACAGAGAATACAGCAGGTGGTGATGGTCACTGAGGCTGAACTGGGCAGAGTGACAGTGAAAGTGGATAGAAGCCTTGATAGTGGATTGTGGATGGTGGATAGGAAGTGTTTGTAGTTTACTGTGAATGGTGGATAGGAAGTGTTTGTAGTTTATTGTGAATGGTGGATAGGAAGTGTTTGTAGTTTACTGTGGATGGTGGATAGGAAGTGTTTGTAGTTTACTGTGAATGGTGGATAGGAAGCCTTGGTAGTGGATTGTGGATGGTGACAATGGGAGGCAGACTGGGCAGGTGACAGTGGGTGGTAGAGGCTCATTAGGCAGTGAAGGGGGGATGGCGTTGGGGAACAGAAGGTGAAGGAGAGGTCAGGGTTGGTAGACAGCGAATGATGGACAGTAGGTGGTAGGTTACAGATGGAGTGCTGGACTGTGACTAGTGAACAGCCAGCGGTGGGAACCGGCCGTAGTGAGGAGCAGTCAGGGTTTGCGCAGTGCCTCACGGGGATGGATTTCATGGGTTCCCACCATTTGCTCCAAGTATAAGTGAATGTCATGTGAGTTAGACACCTCACTTTTCTCTTTTCCTGGCTCAACACGCTCACATGCTCTGCGCAGGATGCTCTGGGGGGGAAGAAGCCTGGGGACCAGAGTGTCTTGCTTTCAGGGAGGAGCTCAGCCATATCCCAGCCCCTGGCCCAAGATGAGAAACCATTTGCAGATGGGGATTTGTCCTGTACTTCTAGAAATATCCTGGGCTTGTTCTGCCCTGTGGCTGCTGGCCATGGGCCTCTTTTCACCATGATAGGAGTCCTCTTTAAGACCATTTACACCCCCCCAGCCCACAGAACACTCACGGCTCAATCCCACCTGCACTTCCTGGGGGGCAGCATTAATCTCTGGCTCCCAATTCCACTCTACCGTGAAAGGCTGTGTCTATATATTACCTGCCAGTCTCAGAGCCAGTAATACTGGACTTCAGTGAAGATTTGGTCATTCAATCAACACCCATGGTCCTTCACAGCCCAGTGAGGAGACCAAGGTCGTCTGGCAGACGTGGTGCAGAGGCCTGGCCAGTCAGAAGAATTACAGTCATATGGGACAAAAACTCAGGTAGTCGGAGTTTTCAAAATTGTTCTTAAGAGGAAAAAAATAACTAGTATTTTTAGAGATGAGATTTGCTTGAAGATCACATACACACAAGCCATCGTGGGATCCTCAGGATACAGGGTGGACCCTTACTCTACCATAGACAACTGAGCCATCCTGGCTACCTTATAGTTCCCATGACTCAGTTTCTCCCTGTAAAATAGGCAGATATTGAGCACATGGCCTGCAGGAAAATTAGGAGGTCTAGGATTCTGGTGAAGTTTGATTGTTAAGTCCACGGGATTTAGAATCTTCACAGAAACAAATCTTTGGGTGTGTCCATGGGGAGTCACCATGGATTAAGCCAGCACCATTCCCTGGGCTGGGGCTCCAGACTAACTTAAAAGGGGCCAGAGAACTGAGCACCAGCATGACCCCACCCCCCCCCCTGCTTCTGACAATGGATTGGATGCAATGTCATCAGCTGTCTCATGTTCCTGCTGCCAGGCCTTCGCTGCCATTGGGGGAGGGGGCAATACGTTACGACAGTAAGCCAAGACAGTTCTTTCCTTACTTAAGTTGCTCTGTCAAGTGTTTTGTTAAGTAATGAGAAAATCATCTAACGCGCACAGACAGCTCTGAGGTAGCACCCTGCCCTCTCCTGATGCTATATATACCTGGCCTTCAGGGGCTTTGATCCTAGAGGAAAGCTAGCACCATGCCTTCTACCCATGGCTTCCCAACCTGGCCACCTTAATGCCCTGTACACCCTATGGTCCCGTACCCTACACCCATACCTTATGGATCTATGCCCCACACCTCTTAGGCAATCATACCCTGGGGTGGTGAGACTTAGAGCTAGGTTCTGTCTCAGGAGAGCCATGCCAGTCCGAACAGAATGCTGGTCATTACAGCTGTCCCTTGAGAAATGACAGTCCTACAGGGGTGACATCAGATGGGTGGTGGATAATGAGTGGTGTGCAGTGGAGGACAGGCAGGGGTGTAGACCTTTGATACTAGGCAGCTGGCAGCAGAAACTGGTCAATGGGTGGAAGATGAGATGGTGGATAATGGAATGGGCAGTGAATTGTGACTCTGTGTAATGGAGAATGGGCAGCGAACAGTGGGCAGTGGACAGTATGGTGGATAGTGTGTGGTGAACAGTGGGCAGTGGACAGTATGGTGGATAGTGTGTGGTGAACAGTGGGCAGTGGCAGTAGGGTGGACAGTGGGCAGCGGACACTAGATTGTGAGCAAGAAGCACTGAAATTGCTTTGCTAACCGACAACATAGCTTATGCAGAAGCTCTCCTAACCGACAGGTACGTATTCATTCTTTAAAAGATGGACAAGCAAAAGTTTCCTGATCCTACAACATAACCCCCATAGATTCTGATGATGGAATTTCCAGTTTACAAAAATAAAACAACAAACAAACAAGCAAACAACAACAACAAAATAAAACCGACCTCAGTCCACCCATATCCCCAGTCCCTGGGCAAACAGAAACATCTTGTAGGAATCGACATTCTATATAGTCACAGCAGTGCGCTTCCTGCAGAGGAGAGCCTTGCCGGGCTGCTTCTGTGGGTGTCAGCTCTCGTCCCCTGCCACAGGCTCGCCCTCACCGGCCACAGGTTAGTACTAAATGGCTGTCGCTGGGCTATGTCTGTGAATCTGCTCTCATCTGCTTAGTTAATCCTCTGAAGCTGCTGCTAAGGCATTTTTTAAGTGGTTGCTCATGGATCATCCCGCTCACCCCTTCGTCTCCGTGGCGACCCACTTTTGGTCTTTTGTGCAGTGGCAGTTGGAGAATTGGGTCGTGATGTGTGTGGGGCTTTGGCAAAAAAAATGTTTAATAGACTTGCTAGTTAGCATTCCATCCTTCCAGGTCTCAGATAAGATGAAGCTGAGTGCAGGCTGGTGGTCAGCTTAGAGGAGGGGTAGGGTAAGTGCCCCTGCATGTCTTCTCTGAAGGAACTCTTGGGGGGTCCCATGGGCATATGGGACGGTGTGAGCACACATGCGTTACCCTGGTTACCGCTGTGTGATTTGGGCATGTCACCAAGCTTGCAGGTGTGGATGAGATTCGTCCCTTGGCAGACAGCTGGTGACCAGCTAGGGTTGCCTAGGGTTTACTGCTCCTGGCCATATTCTGAAAGGACTCTGAATACTCCCACAGAGGTACCTCATGCTCATGATTATTCTTGCACTAGTCATGACATAGAAGAAATAAAAACCACTTGGATGTCCATAAACAGGCAAATGAGTGGGGAAAAAGTGGTCTATATACACAATGGAATAGTATTCAGCTATAGAAAGGATGTAATTGAGGCATGTGTGTGTGTGTGTTTCTTGGACATGGCGTCTGCTTAGACACCAATGGCTGATATCCATATGTCTGGCTCGGTGATGAGGCATGGTCTATTGTCACTAAGAGGTTCTCTATGTCCCTCAATGGCAGGGAGATGCTGCATGTACCTCTGGAGCCCATGGGCCTCTATCTGCGCACAGATGCAGGTCAGGGCTGCTGCAGCGATAGGGCATGGCAGCTTCCCCCAGTCATGGAATGGCAGAGTGTCTATACGATCATGTTTAGACTGTTTATGGTAGGGATTCTATTTTAGAAGCACTTTAGGTTTGCAGAGAAGCTGTGGAGACTGCTGGGACTCTGGAAGGACTGTGGACTGATCCAAGTCCTCAGCTGCCCATATGTCTCCCTAGTGGTTCTACGGTCCGCAGCCGACATGACAAACAATCAGGTATCATTATGTCATGGTTTACAACAGTCCACGTGTGGCACCTGTGGCAGCCGTTACTCGAGTCCCTTATCTCTCTGGGATCCCCTTATACCTCCTGGGGTTCCTCTCATCTGTTAACGTTTCTCAGCTTCTTCTTATTTTTGGTGACCTTCGGGATTTGCTGAAAGTGGTCATGAGTTTTGTAGAACACATCACTTGTTTTTTTTTAGCATGCCACCATTTGGGGTTTGAACACAAAGCTGGTCTCCGAGCGCAGAGAGTCTGCCTGAGCAGCTGGCTTTCCCTAAAGCTCCTTAGGCTGCAGGAAACCAGCACCTGGAAAGAGCCCAGGCTGCCCTGGCCCCCTCTCCATGCAAATCCAAATCTCATTTGGGTCCTGGGAAGAACTAAAAATAGCTCCATCCTATGGCAAGATAGAGGCTGAGGTAGGGGAGGGATCCCCTAGCTCTCCAAAGACACCGGCATCATCAGGCTGTCTCTGATGGCCTCTTAATTACTGGCGGCACATACAGCAATCCTGGCCTTGGAAAAAAATGCAGTTGGAGAAAATGTATCTCTTTGTAAGTGTCTCTCTGTGTTTAGTTGTTGCATTTAACTCAAGAAATACAACCCCCCCCCCCAAGAAAACAGGCACAATATGTTGCACAATATGTAACTCAGGAAAGAATACACTGAATTCTCACTGTGTCTCTACTCCCTGGGTACTGCATGGAGCCTGAGAGGAACATCTGGAGGCCCTCCAGTGGGGCCTCCTGTTGGGGGCAAATGGACCTCAATGGTTTGGGATTTCTAATCCCTGACACCTGCACACCACTAATCTCTAAGAAGCTTCAGTCTTCCTGAAACCCCACCCAAGGCAGATGACATGGACAAAGAGCCCTCATACAGGACCAAAGTCACTGAGCTCACAGCACCCAGGTGGCTCTTACGTAAGCATCTGGTCCTCTGTGTCACTCCTCAGCCCTTGCAAGGGGGCATCTCCATCTGCATCAAGAGAGTAAAGCTGTCAGGGCCTGGCAAGGGTCACACACATGGCCTCTGATGGAGCTCTTGGACATGCTTGAGTTAGTCAAATGGAAGCTTCATTTCTTTGTAAGGGTCAAAGAAAAATAATAATATAGACTCAACCTACCATGCTCAAAGGCTCCTCCTCTCAAATTCCTTTACTAGGCAAACTCAGAAAGCCAGCTGCAGCTAGAACTGGATCTCTAGCAGAGACACGTGGATGGAGGACCTTGGGAGATTGCTCTGTGGAAACATTTATCTTGCATTCACAATGCCTCGCGTTTGAGGCTGAGCTATTACTGTAATTGGATTTTAATAAGGCCAGAGAATTGTCTGGGGCTCTGCTTGCTGCCTGGACCAATGTGAGGGCAAGAGGCCTGTGCTGCACCACCCTCTCCAACTGTGGAAGTTTCCTAACTCAGACCTCTTAAGAGAAATGGCTCCACTTCTGCTGCTCCCCACTCCACAGCGCAGCATCCTATGCAGTAAACACAAATCCGGTTGCTATTTGCTGATATCTGCATTAGCCGGTCATACGGGGGACAGATGATTCTGAAGTCTGAACAGCAGATCACTTTATGATACTTTAATTGCATCTCTGTAATTTGAACTCCACGTTTTGAGCTTGTCTCTAGACTTCTAATCAACCAGGCAGACTTCTGAGCCTCTGGAACTCCTTCTGAGCCCCTCCATAGAATTTTCCGTGCTTAATAAAGATGAGGGAGCCAAGAATGTGGCTTTTGGCATGATGTTATGTGGAGGCTAAACTCATTTTTCCTAAAGCCAGGTGTGAGAACTGGGTTTCCTGAAACACAAAGACCTTGATACAGGGGTCTCTGGCTCTTTCTTCCTGTCATGGCTTGAATATGCTTGGCTTAGGGAGTGGTACTATTTGGAGGTGTGGCCTTGTTGGAATAGGTTAGGGCTTTAACACCCTCATCCTAGCTGCCTGGAAGCCAGTATTCCACTAGCAGCCTTCAGATGAAGATGTAGAACTCTCAGCTCCATCTGCACCATGCCTGCCTGGACGCTGCCATGTTCCCCCCTTGATGATAATGGACTGAACCTCTGAACCTGTACGCCAGCACCAATTCAAGTTTTCCTTATAAGAATTGCCTTGGTCATAGTGTCTGTTTTCAGAAGTAAAACCCTAACTGAGACACTTCCCAAGATGCACTGATGCTCCGCATTCTAGAGGAGACTAGAAATAGCCAACCTGTGGCCTGGTGGTCTTTGGCTCAGACTCTCCTACAGAGTTCTTGGTCCATGGGAACAACAATAGGTCATTCGCACCACAAAAAAAAGCACAGGCCATACCCTGTGCTCCCTGCGTTCATTTCCCTAGTTAGGAGCACCAGAAGTCAGGACTTGGGGGAACCCTTCAAGGTTGCTGCTCCCCTGACTTTGCACAGGGCTTCCACTGGCTGTGTGCAGCCCTCATCCCTGAAGAGAACCAGCTGAGGCTGCTTCCATTTTCATCTACGACTCACTCTCAACCCAGGATTACATTAGATATTTTTAAACGATAGGACCTCATGTAGACTCCGCTGGCCTCGAATCCCATGTGTAGCAATGGATGGTCTTTAACTTCTGATCCTCCTGTTTCCACCTCCTGTAACCTATGCTGAGATTACAGACCACCACCACCGTGTCCAGATCATGCTGGGCTGTGACAAGAGCCCAGAGTTCCTTGTATGCTAAACAAGCACTCTACCATGTAAGCACCATCCCCACCAACCACCATCACAGTCCAGTCAACCACCATGGCTCCCCACAGTGAGCTCTTTACTGTCCTCTGAACATAACTGTTCACAGCCCCAGCCTCACAGAAGATGCATTCCACCAGTCTTGCATCATAGGCCTGCATTCCAGTATATGAATGAAAAGCAGCCATGCTGTTCATCAGGTTTAGGAGTTCTCTGGTGGAATTTTTAGGGTCACTTATATATGCTATCATATCATCTGCAAATAGTGATACTTTGAATAGCCAGAAACTGGAAAGAACCCAGATGGCCCTCAACAGAGGAATAGATACAGAAAATGTGGTACATTCACACAATGGAGTACTACTCAGCTATTAAAAACAATAAATTTATGAAATTCTTAGGCAAATGGATGGATCTGGAGGATATCATCCTGAGTGAGGTAACCCAGTCACAAAAGAACACACATGATATGCTCTCACTGATAAGTGGATATTAGCCCAGAAACTTAGAATACCCAAGATACAATTTACAAAACACATGAAACTCAAGAAAAAGGAAGACCAAAGTGTGGATACTTCGTTCTTCCTTAGAATGGGGAACAAAATATCCATGGAGGGAGTTACAGAGACAAAGTTTGGAGCTGAGACAAAAGGATGGACCATCTAGAGACTGCCCCACCCGGGGATTCATCCCATAATCAGCCACCAAACGCAGACACTATGGCGTATGCCAGCAAGATTTTGCTGACAGGACCCTGATATAGCTATCTCTTGTGAGGCTATGCCAGTGCCTGGCAAATACAGAAGTGGATGATCATAGTCATGTATTGGATGGAACACAGGGCCCCCAATGGAGGAGCTAGAGAAAGTACCCAAGGAGCTGAAGGGGTCTGCAACCCTATAGGTGGAACAACAATATGAACTAACCAGTACCCCCCGAGCTCATGTCTCTAGTAGCATATGTAGCAGAAGATGGCCTAGTCAGCCACCATTGGGAGGAGAGGCCCTTGGTCTTGCGAAGATCATATGCAGGGCAATGCCTGGGCCAGGAAGCAGGAGTGGGTGGGTTGAGGAGCAGGGCGGGGGGAGGTATAGGAAACTTTCAAGATAGCATTTGAAATATAAATGAAGAAAATATCTAATGAAAAGAAAAGAAAAGAAAAAAAAAAGAAAATAAAATCAGCCACGCATTGAAAAGTCATTTCCACAAGAAACGCAGCCCCAAGCCTTACATCATAAGCAAAATGTTAGGCAGTAGGAGGGTGAGCACGTGAGGGAAGAACGCTGTCCACACTGGGGCTTCCTTGATGTTTGCCTTTCCCCACATTAAGTCAGACACTTCTGAGCCAGACCCTTAGTGAGGAGGCGGTGTGACGTGAACACGGTCGGGGAGAGAGCATGTTTTGTGACTGCCTTTGTTGAGATCAAGGGTGTGAGGGATCAGAGTGATTAATTGTGTCTCTGGTTCCAATTAGGACGTGAGTCAGATTTATAAACATGGCGAGTTCATGCAGCTGCCTCGTTGGCCTTGGGCCTGGCCTGATGGTGCTTGGGATCAGAGACGAGGTCAAAGTTCAGGGGGATCTGAGGAAGGATCAGCATCTTGGGTTCTCTGGACACACAGCCAGCCATGTTTGCACTTGGCAGGAGCGGGCCACTTTGTACCATGTGGGCTCTGACCAGCCTTATTCTGGCTTGAGTAAAACTCAGCAGAGGGCGGTGGCACTGGCTGCAGAGTTAAGATGGGATTTGGTGATGTGGCTGAGCTCTCTGGGCCTCCATTTCTCCACTGGAAGCAGTAAGAGCCACATATAGCTCACAGGGTGTGGATTACATGACGTGGTTGAGAGAGAGGTCTAATACCTGTCTGTATTCCCAGATGTCACTCAGTGCTGCCAGCATCACAGAACAGGGGGCTTCCCAATCTCCACCCTGTCAACCTCCAGATGAGGTTGTTGTAGGTGGCTGAACTGCTTCTGAGGGACATCAAATGGCATCCTTTACTAGCAAGCCACCCTAAGAATGGCGACCATCGAAAACTTCCAGGTACTTCACAGTGGTCCACAGTTGATGAACCCCTATCCCCAAACAAAACAAGAGGACACAAATAAGCACCAGTGGTAATCAACCACAGATGGTGTCTATGGACTTCCCTGGGCATCAGCTCAGGGGTCAAAGCATCACAGGACACCAGGGTCTAATAATACAAGGCATGGAGACTATACATCTAGTGGGCTCTTTGAGAGAGGCATCTACAGTTGACTCAGGTGACAGGTGATGGGTGTTGTAGAGAGAATCTCAGGGGACAGGCAACCCTGTGGGTGTCCCACCCTGGTGACAGTCCAGGAATAGGCTCTACTCAATGATCAATTGAGTAGATTCTGGGATACTTGCTCTACCAGCTACCTGGTGATATCAAAACCCCAGGTCCTAGGATAGAGGTATCATGATCTGATGCTAGGACACAGGACAGACTGTCCCAGCCCCAGGGTAGCAGGTGGGAAGTGGAGGGTGGCTTTCACAGAGCACAAACATAGAGAGAAGGATCTAGGCTGCACCCCAGGGTGTTCTGGGACAACCGGATCGTACTGGATTTCTCTAGCTGAGGTGAACCACAGCCAAACATCTGCTTATCACAAGTACAATGTCAGTGTGTGAGGAAATAAAAGACAGCTTTGTTCACAGGGCCAGAGTACTTGCCACGATGGACCGAGGATAGCCGTTAAGCTCAGGTTTATGCACATGGTCCCTCACACCCTTCAATCCCCTGATTCCAAGCTTGCACCCAAGATCAGGAATGGTGCATGACCTCTGACACATGACCCGTGTTCCAGCAAACCTGGGGCAGGTGAGGATCCTCTCCAGTCCCCATTTCTCCTTCTGTAAAGCTCAACACCCTCTGAGCTGCTTTTCCAGAAGAAATCAGGGTGCTTAGTGGATTAGCTTTTATGATGTCTCCCTTTCTCCCCTCATCTGTGCTAGCAGGAACACATCCCACACTTGGGGGAACGTCTGCACACTGGAAAGTCTGCCAGGCGCCTTCCGGGTGCATCTCCCTGCACCTGAGCCCTGAGTAGATGCCTCCCTCTGCCTCCACTGACCTGTTTTCCCTCGCCACAGGACTTTGGTCCCATCATGTACATCTGTACCGCTCCTTCCTAATGCTAGCAGCCACCCAGGACCATGTATGCCCAATCCGGGCCATGTAACACGATACCAGCCTCACATTCTATGTGTGTCAGTACTTCAGTGTGCTCTAGTCTCCCTGGACTTTCCAAACACTGAAGGAACTGTTAGGGATGGTCCCAATGTTTTAATACCATAATTATGTTATGAAATAAATGGAACAGGCACTCAAAGGGGTCCCTCCCTGTGTTTTCTCCAGAAATCTTGAGACTTTGACTTATTAGGGTAGTGGTGTCTTTAGAACACACAATCTAGAATATCCATATGAAACAAGTTATATATATGACTGAATTCTGTCAGGAACAAGGACAACAACAACAACAACACCACCCTCAAAACAGGGACGGAAAGTAATGGTGTTTTATTTTGAGACATCTGCAGCGAATTTAATTGTGCCTATTTCTCTCTACCTGTAACCACTAGTAGGAAGCTTGCACCATGTGGTGGTCACCTGCAGTGCTTGGAGGACCATCCTGTCACTCAGATTGTGAGACACACATCTCTAGAGCATGCCTCTCTTTAACCCTTCTAGCTGTACCTGTCTTTCACAGCACTAGGTGGGTACAACCACGACTAATGGGGCCCCAGAAGGCTGGGTCTTCTTTCTTTCAGATAATATCATGATCTTATCCCTAAGCCATGTGACACAAGGTGGGGATACTTCTCACCCACACAAGTAACATCGCACACTCTTCTTTCCAGTAGACAATGAGAATCCTCAACTATTTGCAACTGTCCCTTTAATGGGGAACACCACCGAAGCCATTGTGACCAATAGGAAGAGCCCTGGCAGTCTGAGCAGACTGCCCGGTCACCAGCTTGTGGAATTAGAAACAGACACTAGAGATTGTGAGAAAGACAACGTAGAGGTGTCCATGTCATTCTCAAGGACAGACCTCAGCTCAATCCCTGGGGCTGCTGAGAGATTAGAATGTTCCTCACAGGGAGAGCAGGTCCTGAAGCTCACACTGACATCCGGTGTTCTGCCTCATTTGGGTCAACCATTCTGACTTCAGGTTGGAGTCTCCAATCATTTGGTCTGTGAACTTCCCAAGTCAGAAAGTCCACAGCAACCACACTGCTTTGTAGCTTGCTGCTTAACTATTGCATCTTTACCCTTGCATTCATTTGTACATGCTGAACCAAGATATACCAAGACGTGCCATCATAGACTTGGAAAACATGGCCAGCATCCCTCGCGCACAGACCAAGGATCATCAGCCTGTGGGTGCATGGCCAGGGGGGTGGTTTACTGTACATGGGGTCTTCACTCACATCTCTGGAGCCAGGAAGTGGAGGGAACATTCTTGCTGGTGTGACAGCCAGTATAGACACACGTATGCCCAGCTTTAGCAGTGAGTCACTTACCTAGGAATAAGAGGAAAGGTTTGTGAGTTGAGTAGAGTCTCCCCCTACTGGATTCCTAGTTCTTGTAGCAATCATGAATGTCAGGACCAAAGACAACTTGGGGAGGAAAGGGTTTATTTGGCTTAGAGGTTATTGTGATTGATCATCAAAGAAAGCCAAAGCAGGAATTATGGAGGTACATTCCTGACTGGCTTGCTCTTCTCCTGGCTTATATTCAGGCAGATTCTTACATAAACCAGGTGCCCTGGGGTGCCCCCATAAGTGATTCTGGGCCCTCGAAAGACAACTAGCCATCAAGATCATGTCCCATGGACTGGTCCACTGGCCAGTCTGATTCAGGAAATTCTTCAGTGAAGGTTCCTTCTTCCCAGGTGACTCTAAATTTGTCAAGTTGACATCTAAAACCATGGTGGTGCCCTAAGGGGTGAGGTGTGGTCCTTCTGTAATGACCAGTATCTGATACTTTTTAGTTTGCTTTGTTTTTTTTTTTTGTTTTGTTTTGTTTGTTTGTTTGTTTGTTTTATTTTTTGTTTTTTGAGACAGGGTCTCTCTAGTAGCCTTTGCTGACCTGGAACTCATTATATAGTCCAGGCTGGCCTTAAACGCATAAAGACCCCTCTGCCTCTCAAGGGCAGGGGTTGAAGGCAAGTGCCACCATGCCCATTCTGAAACCTCTTGTATTTTCCAGTGTCATTCTGAAACATACTTCCATGAATCTTGGGACCATGGGGAGACACATGCTTAAAGGGTTGGGGACTCAGAAAGAGTAAGAGAGCCAAGACAAAGGCCAGCATCTCTGTTACTTTAGCCAGGTTTCCTCAGTCTCACCATTCACCCACCAGGGCTCTCACTGGCAAACAACAGCCAGGAGAATGACAAAGACCAGCATCTCCCAAGTATCCCTGGCTCCACTCAACTTGCTCTTCCCAGGGTTCTTCTTTCCACCATCTTTAAACTAACTGGTCTTCTGTAAAGGGACCAGGATAATATCCCATCTAAACTGCCTCCTCCCACAGCCTGAAGCGTCTAGCTACATCACAGCCCAGCTACACCATAGCACACAGAAGAATCTGCTGAGGGCTTTGAAGACCTGACTCTGAAAGGACCCTGCGATAGTTAACTGCCTGTAAAACGTCAATTCTTCTCACCAGGAACATGGCATTGTTCCTGGTGGGCATTGTAAAGCACAGCCCTCTGGAGACACTGCAATCATGGCACAAGGGCAGCTAAGTGTCCAGAACGGTAAAGAATGCGCTCTCCTGTACCCCACGCCAGGTGAGTTACTGTGGCTGCCATGTAGTTCCCCAGTGGTTCCCACCCAAAGCTCACTCTATAGAAGAACGCCTTGGAACTGGATCATGGAGGGATTTGGAAAAGTCTGAAGATGCAGCCTGGGGAAAGTTTGGGATCTTATTCACTTTAACGGTGACTTTTGTAGAAGCTAAGAACAAGCTTCCAATCAAAATGTGCACATTAACGACTGGACACCCTGGCTTCTGGAGAAATGAGGGCTACCAGGAATCTGAGTAGAGCTCATTCCTGTTACATTCCGAGAAATAACTTGCCAGAATTTCCTCTTATGTCCTGAGAGTTTAAATGAGCTTGGACTTTAAAACAAAAGATTAATTTATTTGGCAGATAACATTTCAAGAGAGTGAGAATTCAGGGGGTGGCATGGTTCCTGCTAGCTGCTTTTAGCTAGGCTTATAGTGAGATTGGAGAGCAAAGCAAAGCAAAGCAAAGCAAAGCAAAGCAAAAAGAGAGAGAGAGAGAGAGAGAGAGAGAGAGAGAGAGAGAGAGAGAGAGAGAGAGAGAGAGAGAGAGAGAAGGTTTAAATTAGCCAGAAAAGAAGTGATTCAGCATTGGAGGGAATGGCCGTTAGGGAGATTAATACAGTTAAATAGAAATCAGGGCTTTGCATCTACATAATAGGAAAGACACCTCGAGAAACCGGCAGAAATGCCCAACCCCACCCCTAACGCCTTCCATGATGCTGTGGGCTATCTTATACAGGTCACAGGGACCTTGGTAATTGTTTCCCTGGGCTCTGACACTGATGACAGCTTCACACATCTGTGGGTGTCAGTGTTATTGGGTCATGGAGGGGTCCACCCAGACTTCAGAGGAAGGTAGAGGAGGTCGGGAAATGTGTGGCAGAGTCAGAAACCTGAAGACTCTGAGGGGCCATCTGTGAAGCTATGAAGGTCAGCAAGACTCTGCTGAGAATAAAGTCCAGGCCTAGAGTGGAGTCAGTCTAGGAGAGAGGGCACGAGCTGCAGAGAGCAGGGCTTGGGCTTCAAAAGCCTGCTGGAGTTGGCATCATGATACTATGTGTCCTCGATGCTGGATATGGAGCTACAAGATTTACTTTGTGTGCTTTGGTGGCATCCTGGTTAGAACCACTATATACTCCCTATTCGCAACCATTCCACCTTAGACTACCTTGAGTCCTTACTTTATTATTATTAATTATTTTATCACTTTTATTTTATTATTTTGTTATTGATTATTGTTAATATGATTGCATATTCATATTTATTATGACTAGGATACCTTGCTTTCTGAGTTTATAAAGTCTCATAGCTAAGAGCTTGCTTTGGGTCTTAGAAGAGGCATTCAACATAACACGGAATTTTAAACACTAATGGAACTCTTAAGTCTTTGGGAAGATGCATTTTGTTTTATACGATGACCGTGAACCCCTTGGAGCCAGGGGTGAAATGTTATAATGTGAAGGGGAAAAGCTCCCGGTGGGCTGTGGTTAAGTGCTTGGTGACCAGGTGATGGAGCTATGTGGGGAGGGTCAGGAAACCAGAAGGGGTGGGGCCTGCCTGGAGGAAACAAGTCAAGGGGTCAGGTATTTGAAGATGTCCTCCTCTCTCTGCTACCTGGTTACCTTGGGATGAGCAGCATGGACCACATGATCCTGCCTCCTCCTAAGGGGCTCCAGAAATGTGAGCCAAGAAACTGTGCACTGAACAACGGGATAAGAGAGCAAAAGACGGCGGCATTCTCTTGTATTTCTGCCAGGCATTTGGTCACAAATACCTGTAGCGATCAGTACAGACACACAGGGCTTTTCCTTTCTAGGCTGTGGCAGGAAAGACTACAAAGTCATCTTCATTTTCCACCTCAATACACACATGAAGAGAGAGAGAGAGAGAGAGAGAGAGAGAGACAGACAGACAGACAGACAGACAGACAGACAGACAGACAGAGAGACAGAGAGAGATTCAGAGACAGAGACAAACAGAGAGACAGAGACAGACACAGAGAGACATAGGAACACAGAGAGACACAGACACATAGACACAGAGACAGAGAGAGAGAAGACACACACACAGAGTGAGAGCGAGTGAGACAGAGACAGAGAGACACACACAGAGTGTGTGTGTGTGTGTGTGAGTGAGAGAGAGAGAGAGAGAGAGAGAGAGAGAGAGAGAAAGAGAGAGAGAGAAGAGCAGAGCTCTAGTTAGGCAGATGCCAGTGAGATGGGGCCTCAAGTTTACATTGTTCCAGTGCCATGTTGTAGAATTTTAATGAGTAAGTTCTGCAGGCTCTGCTCCCAGTCACGTATTTTAGTTCAGTCTGCAATTCCAGATGCGAACATGAGTAATGACAATATAATCTGTAATTATGGTGTCCGAGCCCTCCTCAGTGTGCACCCCTTCCTTTATTACCACCGTATACCCCATTAAAAATTTAATTTTCATTTCCGAACACAGCCTGTAATATTCCCATTATTTGGCAAACACAACTGTAATGTAAACGAATTACTGACACGCGCTGAAGCTGAGGGGCCCCCGGCCAGCTCAGCTATCTCTGAGGACACCCCGCAGCTCCTGATCAGACAGAGAAGTGACCGTCCTCCTGTTGACGGCTGTTGTCTTAGCAACAAGAGCCATCAAATGCTAACAATAATGGTCCTAATGGCTCAGTCAAGGACTTGGTGACATGGGGGCCGTGCCCAGCATCCTTCTGAGTGGGCCGTGTAGATGCTTCACTGACCCTTTGGCACCCTCAGGATGCATAGCTCTCATGATTTGGCATGAGCGCCAAAGTTTGGAGGAGCGCAGCCTAGGTCACTTGAAGGAGGTCAGCCTGGGCCTCAGTGAGGTCAGAGTAGAATCCTCTCTGGGTTTCCACTACTGCATTGAAAGCCTTGCTCAAAGCTGCTAGGTGCCAGTGACACGATCATAGGATGGCTGTCTCAGAGTCCTGTGATGTGATCCTCAGTGTGAGGAAAAGTGGGCCCATGCATAGATGTGGCCACCATGGCCTCATGAATGCAGAATGCAGCTGTGGAGGTATGGCTACCTGAGCCACGGTGGTATCCATGGGCCCTGGGTGCCCGCTTCTGCCTCTGTGTGGCTGGTGAGGATCAGCTCAGGCTGCCTCTCTGGTCACGTGATTTTAACGGTGTCTATTGCACAGCTCCGTGGAATAAGTTCCAGGTTTCTCACTTCTGAACGAGCTACCTCCAGGAGTAGAACATTACATCGTGATCCTTAAGCAGTAAGAAAGGATAGAGTAGCCAAGTCTGTGATATTTCTTTAATTCATTTAGCAGGCTCTAGGTCAAAGGTACCTCAGCTTGCCCAGCTTCAGTTTTTCCATTCTGAACAGATCATGCATTCATACATCATAAATCTTGGTTTTTGAGGCAGGATCTCTCATGAGCCTGCAACTTACTCATTAGGCTCTGCTGGCTGGCCAATGGTTCCCCAGGAGTCCATGTGTCTCTGCTTTTTTAGTGCTAGATCATAGAGGTTTGCATATATATCATATATGCATATATAATATATGTATTACATACACATATATGTACACACACATATATACATATATACATACACACATACATACACATATACACACATACCTACATGCATACATATACACACACACACACACACACACACACACACACACACACACACACACACATATCCTGGACTGAAGCTTGCACTCAGGTTTTTGGCTCACAGGGCAAGCACTTTACAGCGAGCCATCTTCTCAGACCAAGCTCCGCAGTTTGATCAACCCTGCACTCCAGCAGATGCAGCATGGCCTGTCACCTTCTTTACACAAGCAATCGCCTGGTAAGCCGGAAGCAGAACAAGCAGAGTAGAGCACAGTCTTCACTGAGCCTCATCTCTGCTATTCTTTGTTACCCCAAATTGATGTCTTTGACTGGATGTCTCTTAGAGAAATTCTTAACTGCTAGGTAATAAAATCTATTAGAGATTAATTCAAGTTCTCCCACATATAGATTTTTTTGTGTGTGTGTGTAGATACAGAAGGTTTTAGAAGAATTATTCTCTCACACATATTTTATTAAAAAGTCTGATGCTAAACATCACTTTTCTTAAAACAAAATTACTACCTGCAAGGAAATAGCTGTTTTTGAAAGAAAGAAAAGGGGTGGGGGTGGGGGCCTTCCAGTGAGCCTTCCACACGGAGCTGTGAGTTGTTTGTTAAGTACTGAGGGGGTACAGGGGAGACAGCTCATTTGTTAAATGACAAAATTTCAACTCCAAGGATTCATTTATGGTTCCCTTTCATAGCAGCAGATGACTTCCAAATCTATTCAGGGCTGTAGCTTCCAGCACGAGAGAGAGCAGAGGTGGGGGTAGATTTCATGATCAAGTTCAGGGGAAGAAAAGGAGGAAGCGACACATGACACAAAACTTCAGTAAACTCAGAGGATGGCTAAAACTAGTGATTGTTACAGGAGTCAGAGCCTGGAAGTGACTTCACACCAAGCCAGTGCCCAGAGGGGCGGGCTTGGGAGCAGACTGCATCCCCAGCCTGCCCAGCTCTCAGGGCGCACCCCTGCAAAGGGCTTCTGGAACCTAGTTAGATGAGGTGAGCTGTGGTCACACAGCCACCCTCCTGCCATTTCCATCTCCCTCCAGGCAACTCCGCTGGTGCTTTGTCAGCACAGCACACACCTGAGTCTCATCCGGCTTCACTTTGCCCAGACTTGGCTGTCTGTCTCAGCCTCCTGAGAATGGACATTCTGTCCTCTCTGGGAGTCTACAGTAGATGCGTTCTCTCTGGTGGGAGCACTATCTAGGGGTGAAGTGGGAGGAGTCTAGATCCTCACCCTAGAATCATCCCCAAGAACCAGTCTTCTGGGGAGCCAAGGAGCTAATTGGTGGGGGGAGGAAGAAAGGGGACACAGAATGGGAGGAGGCTGGGGAAGAGGAGGGAGAGGGGAAGGGGAATGCTGGGGGGTGGGGAAAGAAAGTGGGGAGTGAAGAGGAGTGAAGTGTCGGGGAGGGGAAAGTGGAGAGGGAAGAGGATGGTGTGGAGACTGGGAAGAGGAACCCAGGGCACTGTGTCCAGATTTAGTGGGCATGCTTGAATGTTGAGATTTCCCAGGCTTGCGTGGGGGTTGGGAGGGCAGGGCTGGGGAAAGGAGGATCTAGGCTACTGGGGTGGAGAAGTGAAGAGGGAGAGGAATTGAGGGGCCTGAAGACTAGGTCAGCTTTACCGCCATGCTGTCATTCAGCTCCTAGGACAGAGTGGCCCTGCCCTCTGGGGCTGTCTGTGTCTCTGCTGTCTTCAGGGAGGCACACAGGACCACAGCTGCCCCTCACCCTGGGGTGAGGAACCAAATTACTGACAGAGTTAGTCCTGGAGGTCCTTCCCTCACCAGCTTCTTGGTTCTCTCTTTCTAGCTTGTTCTCAACAATGGGATTTTGGGGGGCCAATGGGGTGTTACCCACAGGGTAGGGGTTGCTTTTCTAGAAGCAGAAGATTCAGAGACCCCAAAGCTGCTCCTGAGGGAGGGGAGTCATGTCTTTCTGGGTATAGCACACGTGTGGATCATAGGTTTCAGGGAAGGCAAGGTCGGGTGGAAGGTGGGCTGCATGGCCAGGAGCAGGGCAGCTCAGTTTTTCCTGAAAGAAAGCAAGAAGAAAGTCCATTTCCAAGGTCACTGCTGAGCTGAAATCTGACCCTCAGGATGAAGTTCAAGGCTTTGGACTTAGATGCCCAGCTCTGGTCACACACCTGTTACAGAGCAGAAACCTTCACACCTGAAGGCTCCTCCATGGAATCCATCCAACACTTCACCTGCAGTCTGGTGCACACTCAATTTGTGGTCATGTGCCCGGTGCTCAGTGCCCAGTGCTCAGTACCCAGTGCTCAGTGCCCAGGGCTCAATGCCCAGTGCCCAGTGCTCAGTGCCCAGTGCTCAATGCTCAGTGCCTGGTGCTCAGTGCCCAGAGCTCACTGCCATCTTGCCCACAGAGTGATATGAGGCCGACTTGGATAAAACCAAACCAGACAAGACAAAAGGCTTGCCCAGTGTTCACTGAATAAATTAAGGGATGGGGGTAGGTGGGTAGAACAACCTCACAGACTTCTACTGATGACTTCCCAGTATCTTAGAGCAGTTCCCCAATTCTTGAACAGAAAATCTGTCCCTTGAAACGAAAGCCAACCCGAGACACAGCGCCTGACCTTTCACCCTGACACATGCTTGAACCCTCTAGTGTTCATTGTGGCCTGGAGCTAGCTGTTGGCACACCCTGGGTCTGCTCTGGGACAGGTATAGGGAGAAAGAAACCACCTATTTCCAAGATGTAAACGAAAATAAAAGGGATGTGAATGGGGCTCATTAGTATTTGTATTTCCTATTTGTTGAAGTAATGTGATTTTGGTATATTGAATTAAATAATGTGCACTACTGTAATAAATTTTACCTGTTTATTCTTATTTTTCTACATGGCTCCTTGAACTATGGATCTAGGCCACCATTTGCTTTTTCTTGGGCAGCTCCTCTTGGTGCAGAGTGGCCCTGGTGCTCCATGGAACATGCTATGTGGTGCTTCATCTGGAGCCCTGCACCGGGACTCCTGCCACCAGGTAACTCATCTTTTCATCTACTCTGTGCAAGCTTCCTTTGGGTTTTGGCTTACTATATCCTCTCCAAAGGAGGCTTTAGCTGTTTGCAGTTGCCCTTCCCCAAACACTTTGTATTTCTCTTTTGTTCTTAGTGCTTCTTGCTTTCCAATATTGCAAGTCTATGTCGACTCGGTGGGTCATGACTTGTCTGGTCTTCCTCTGTCTCTCAAGGGCAGATGTCTCTTCTGACATTTTTTCCATACTATCTCCAACTCTAATTATGATTGGCATATAGCAGGCTACAGTATAAAAGTCAAAACCCCATAGAACTCTCCCCTGAAAACCCCACCACCACCAGCACCATCAACATGAACAAGTAACACCACACTGAACATCACCAACATCAATATCAGTACAAAAATATTAGCACCTTAGCATTGATATCAATGCCACCTACACTGATGGCTCCCCAGCATCTTAGAGCAGCTACCCAACTCCTGAGCAGGAAATCTGTCTCTTAAACCTAAAGCCAATCCTAGACACAGTATCTGATTTTGACTTCCAAATAAGCAATGCCTTGACCACCAAAATTAAACACCATCAACATCAGCATCTGCATCAGTAACATCAATATCATCATGAGAAATGCCAACATCAGCATCAAAATGTCAACACCAAGAACACTGATATTGACGCTGCTACAAGCAGCATCAGCAATGTCAAAAACACCGACGAGAACTCCACCATCAGCATCAATAACATTGACACCACCATTGACAAGACTAACACCCACATAAACAAAATACCAACATGGTCAGAGCAGGCACACTAACACCACTTCCACAACCACCACCAAGATCACCAACATAAATGCTATACACTAACATCACTTCCACAACCACCACCAAGATCACCAACACAAATGCTACCAACACCAGCATTGATAATATCAACATCATCATTATTATTATCAGTACTACAAACACTCACATCAGAAAAACATTAATGCCAGTGCAATAACACCAACCTTACCACCAAGCATGAAGTGGTTTGAATTAGTATGGCCCCCAAGGACTTGTATATTTGAATTTCTGGCCACAGATGGTGGAACTGTTAGGAGGTGTGACCTTGTTGGAGGAGGTGTGTCACTGAGGATGGCCTACGGCTTCAAAAGCCTGTGGCTTTCACAGTTCTCTCTCTGCTTCATGGTTGTTTAAACATGTCAGCTCTCAGCCACTGCTCCAGAACCATGCTAGTCTGTCTGCTGCCATGCTTCCTGCCACAATGCTTATGGACTCTACTACTGTCTGGAGCCCTGAGCCCTAAATTAAATGACTTCTCTTTTGAGTTGCCTTGCTCATGGTGGTTTTATCACAGCGATAGAACAATAACTAAGACAAGCAGCACCATCAATTCAACCTATCAATAATGAAAAGCGCTGACAATCAGCATTCTCATCAATAACAGTGATAGCACCATCAACTTCACAACATCAGTAGCAGCACCCTAATGCCAACACCTTCAATATTGATATCAGCCTCACCACCAGGAGCATAAGACTACCAACATGAACCCCATTAGAATACTAACAAGAACCCCATTAGACTATCAATAACAACCCCATTAGACTACCAACACGTACCCCATTAGGCTACCAAAATGAACCCCACCAACATCCGCATCAGCATTGTCTTAGTCACTGTTCTATAGCGGTGAAGAGATGCCACGACCAAGGCAACACAAATGAAAGCATTTAACTGAGGGCTTGCTTACAGTTTCACAGACTTATCCATGGTCATTGTGGTGGGGAGCATGGTAACATGCATAGTCCTATTGTGCAAGCTGAGGGCTATATCCTGATCCACAAGCTAAGAGAGAGACTAGGCCTAGCACCCTTAGTGACACACTTCCTCCAACAAGGCCACACCTCCTAATCATTCTAATCCTTCTCCCTGATGTCTTAGCATTCAAATATATGGCCCTATGGGAGCCATTCTTATTCAAACCACCACATTCCTCTCCCTGGCCCCATAGACTATAGCCATATCATTATGTAAAATGCATTCAGTCCAACTTCAAAAGTCGCCATAGTCTATAATAGCCTCTGAACCGAAGTTCAGTCTCTTCTGAGTCTCATGACAATCCCTTAACTATAACTCTCTGCACTATAAAAAAAAAGCAGATTGCATACTTTCAACATACAGTGGCACAGAATATTTGTGGCCATTGCAAAATGAAGGAAAGGCAGCACAGTGGAAATCCTGGACCAAAGCAACCAAAAAGCAGTGGGGTAAACTCTAAACTCTGCATCTCTATATCTGATGTCAAAGCTCTTCAGCTCTCCAACACAATCCAGGCTTTATCTTCACAGATTCATACAATGACCTCTCTGGGCTCCATGCGGGAACACCTTTGACACACACGTGGCTTCAGCAGCTTTCTTTAGTTGCAGAGGAAGATTCTACAATCCCCTTTTTTTGCATCCTTGACTCTGATGTCAGAACCATGTGGCCAAAGCTGCCAAATTCTGTTGCTTGATGGGGCTGGAACTTGGATCCCTCCTCCAGTTACAATAGTAGCATCTTTCTTTCTCTTGTTGATGGTTTCCTTCACTGCTTAAGCTTTTTAAAAATTCCTTTTCACAGGTTGGGAGCTGAGCTGGTGGGCATTGCCCTGAGGTCACTACTCCCTTTATTCTAGTTAGCATGAGGCTTTGTGTTCAATGTTTTCTCCTTGGGCACAGGACTTAGCTTCAATAAAACATTTCCCGGTGCCCCTCTTCTCCAGAACCTTGCATTTTTCCTTTCTCTGCTTGCTGCTCTTCACTGTAGATCTGCACAACAGTGACCAGCAATAGCACACGACACAGTCAATACTAGGCTGTCTTGAAATTTCCTCTGCTAGTGCCATTGATCCATACTCTTTCATTTAGCTTTAGACAGATTTTTAGGACATGGGCAAAAAGCAGCCACATACTTTGCTAAAATATTATAAGAATGGTCTCTAAGCCACTTACTAATAGTCTTCCCCTCTGAAACCTCTTGGACCAGGCTATCACAGTTGACGCCACCCTCAGGACCAGTGTTCATGCTCCAACTAGGATTTCCCAATAAGACCCACTTAATGTGTTCAGTCACTTTTTTAGTTCAAAGTCCAAATTTTCTATATTTTTCCATCAGACAGCTTGGTCAGACTCCACTCCCTGGTACTAACTTCTGTCTTAGCCATTGTTTAATTGCTGTGAAGAGACACCTGACCAAGGTAACTCTTATAAAAGAAAGCATTTAACCCCGGGGGGGGGAGGGGAGGGATGTGATGGAGGAGGGTGGGAGGGGTGACAGGGATGTTTGCTTACAGTTTCAGAGACTTAGTCTGTTATCATAATGGAGGAGAGCACAGCAGTAAGCATTTCTCTGGAGCAGTATCTGAGCTGCATCTTACTTCACAGGCCGAGTCAGAGACTGGGTGGCGCATGCACTTTTGAAACCTCAAAACCCATCCCCAGTGACCCATTTCCTCCAACAGGGACACACCCACTAATCATTCCATTCCTTCTCAAACAGTGTCACTCCCTAATGACTAAGCATTCAAAAATATGACCTATGGGGCCATTCTTCCAACCACTATAAACATCAATAACATCAATATCACCATCTATATCACCAATACCAGCATCAAATATCAACACCATCAACATTGACATCGACTGCACCACCAGCCTTGGCCATGCCAGTATCACAAATACGAACACCCCTCATGTCAGCTTTTAGTATGAATAACTTCAAAAAAACAATCAACACCACCTAAAGCAACATCATCGACATCAGCACCATGGACAGCAACATCAGCAGCGTCAATATTGCTATAAATACCACCACTACCAGCACCAGCTACAGCAGGATTAGAATCAACAGTAACAACACCAACATCATTAAAAACATCACTGGCATGAGCATCAGCACCACACAGCATCAGCATCACACAGCATCAGCACCACACAGCATCAGCAACACCCGCATCAACACCACATAGCATCAGCAACATCAGCATCACGTTACTATCAACACAATTCACCATCAAAAATACCACCACCACATCACCACCATTAATATCATAGCATTAATAATACAAGCACTGTAACCTATAATAATACCACCAATCCTAACCACAGAAATATTCATAGCCCCATCGAAGACAGGGTTAGTATAGATAAGATGAGGCAACAGAAGTACAATCCCTTAAGTTTATGTCACAATTAAAATAAAAAGTGTGCATGTGCGTGCACATGCACACATGTATGTATGTGCATATGTGTGCTTGTGTGCATGCACACATATATGTGTGTGCACATGTATGTGTGTGTATGTGTGCACGCACATACTTGGGTCATGAATCCTGTTCTCGAGTGTCTTCAGCCACTGAGCTATCTTGTTCATGCCATTTCACAAATATGGAAGATTTTAAATATTTCTCTACCTTACAAAAACTCCCCATGTCCCACAGCTCCACACAGCTCCACATGGCATTCGCATTGTCTTCCTTTCCCCAACACCTACATCCTGCAGGCTCTCAGCTGAGTTTTCCAGTTCGTGTCCAGCCTGCTCAGAGAACCCATCCTGCAGGAGGTCTGGAGAGTGAGAGGTCCTGATAGTGCATGTTCCGAGGTATGTAGGTTGGGCACTGGAACCCTGTTACAGCCCAGCAGTAAGCCATGTGGGCAGATCACGGCACATCCATGTTTCCAGTCTGACCACATAGGATATTTCTGAAGAGGAGGATGCTGCCCCTGGGCTTGTCCACATGAAGTACACAAAGGTGACTATGTATATAGAAACCCAGGTTGCTGTAACAAGCGAGGGATGAAGACACCATGTACTTATGTCATGTGCAATGGAGTCAGTGACTAAATGTTGGGAGCCATTAAGGCAACGCTATTGTCCTGATCTCTGAATTGGGCCTCCCCCCCCCCCCCCCGAGAAGAAAAGAGGGTCAAAGGCGGGCCACCGACACATGGATTCCGAGAACCACAGGATGTTCCAGCCCTGGGTCATCACCGCTCTCCTGACCACACCCTGACACCACCAAGTTCCTGCTTCCCCGTGTAACTGCCTAAGAATGTGCAATTCTATTGCCCCCCCCACTGATAAACACTTCTCCTTTTGCTTGTATTGCCCCATCCCTCCCGCTGATAAGTATCTGTACTTCCCCGTTTCCTTGTACAATTCTACTGCCCCATCCTTCCTGCTGAAAGGCACTTCCCCTTTTGCTTGTGTATTTAAACCTTGGGCCTGGCTAATACATTTGGGGGTCTTGATACAACTTCAGAACGGTTTCCGTGTCGTTACTCGTACAAGACCCTCGTCTCTCTCTACCCCCCATTTGGTTATTAGGAGGAGGTCCCCTCGAGATCCTTGAATAACTGGACCTGCTGGATGGGTCAAGTGGCGCCCTACGTGGAGCACGAGGTACGACTGCCCTCCGGACAACGGATTAAGGATTAAAGAGGTACCGCGCAACAGTGGGACAGTCCACCGACACTTCACTCGAGTGTCGAGTACGGACGTCGGGAGGTAAGCCTAGGCATTCAGTTGTTGTCCCATTAACCATGGGGCATTTAGTGAAGAGATAAAGGGTTCTCTTAAGGAGAGAGGGATAAGAGTTTTAAAAAAGGGGAATTTAATAAAATATTTTTGTTTTGTGGACAAGAGATGTCCATGGCTGGTATTAAATGGTTCTGAAATAAAGTAGACAAAGAAATCGATAGTTTAATAAAACAAGGAGAAGATGTCCATGAGTCCTTTTTTAGTTATTGGGGAATCATCAGAGATTTCCTTGAGCAGGCAGAAAAGGGCGGAAAAGGTGCTCGCCTCCTAGCCCTTACTGAAGATTTTTTAGAAAGCTCCCAATCGCCATCTCACAAAAGCAAAACTAAGCTGCCGGCGCACAGTATCTCTATTAGAAGGTTTAGCAGAAGGCTACTTGATACCCATTGAATGGAATAAAGTTATTCAGTCTGTCCTCACTAGAGGCCAATATTTAACTTGAAAGTCAGAGTTTGTGGAAGACAGCCTCCTGGACTGCTGACAAAATCTGTGGTTAAGGCAATTTCGCTGCAGACATAAAACAATTAGCGCTCTTCCCTGTTGTCCTCGCCCAGACAGCACAAGTGGCCCTGAGAGCTTGGCGCGCTGTCCCTGCAGCAAGGGTGCTAACTATGCCCCTAACCAAGATTATACAAGGGCCCCAAGAGTCC
Source organism: Mus musculus (assembly GCF_000001635.26). Lineage (NCBI taxonomy): Eukaryota > Metazoa > Chordata > Mammalia > Rodentia > Muridae > Mus > Mus musculus. The sequence continues at coordinate 179,613,684 of NC_000068.7, read as the reverse complement.
TATGCGCAGTTCATTGCCAGATTGCAGGAAGCAGCTGAGAAAATTTTGGGACCTGAGGAAAGTGAGGGTCTGTTAGTTCGACAACTTGCTCTTGAAAACGCCAATTCAGCATGTAGGGCTGCCCTGAGAGGTAAAACCAAAAGTTTAGATATAAATGGTATGATCAAGCTTTGTAATGAGGTAGATGTGTTTTCTCAACAAGTTTCTAAGTCTATTAACCTGGCCATTGGGACTGCTCTAACTCCAGCTCCAAGATTGGTGTCGAACCCCATTGGCCCAAGTTAGAAGTAGACATCTGTGTCCTCACATTGGGTGCAGATGCCGCCTGGGGCACCCCTGATTATTATATGCCTCAATTAATAGCAGTTAACACAGGTGAATTTGGGCCCCCTCCCCAAAAGACGTTTTTTCTCATCATCGGCCGAGTGTCCAGACTTTTACAAGGCCTAATGGTGACTCCTACAGTGGTTAACACCGACTACCATGGGGAGATAAAAATCTTAGTCTCCGCCAAGCAGGGACCACTTACCCTTAGGGCTAGAGAGCACATAGCCCAAGCCTTACCACTCCCACTATTCGGCCATTTCCCTTATATGAAAGAGGAGCGAAGACCTTCCTCCCTGGGATCCTCAGAAGTCTACTGGGCACAGAAAATAACTGATTCATGGCCCATGCCGACTTTGTTTCTAGAGGACAAACAGTTTCAAGGGGTCCTGGATACTGGGGCAGATGTGACAGTAATTTCCTCAACACATTGGCCTGCAGCCTGGCCCTTACAGCCCACTAAGAGATGGTGTAATCCACTGATCATAAAATTTACTGCTAAGGGGAGAAACTTAGAGGCTTGAGAAAGTTCTCGCCCTCTCACCTGGGGCCTAAGATTCTATCAAGATAACTATGACAATGGCCTGACCTTTAAAACCATCCCTAACAATCATAAAGGATCCATAGGACTTCCAGGCACCCGCCCCCCTGTTCCTGCCCCAGGGTGTGCTACGACCCTGTTTCAGCCCACTCTCCCTGCGGGGAGGTCCTCCTCTTCCACTGATTTACTGTGGTCTATATTGAATGCTTCTGCTTTAGCCTTGTTGTATAAGACACAAAGAGATAATGCGTCAGAATCTGAAGATTGTTGGATGTGCTTTTCTGCTTCCCCGCCCTTTTATGAGGGCATAGCCTTATTTGAAAATTTTACCCTGCTTTCAGACGCTAGGCAGCTTCCCCTTGATGTCATTCTTTTCCAAGGACTCAGGTGAGAGGAGGGTGGGAAAGTGTCATCCAGTGCAGGTAGGAAGTTGTCATTTGTGAAATCTGCTTGGAGGATGGCCACTTGAATCTTAAACAAATCGCCTGTCATAGGACAATTAAAGTACAATCAGCCATCCTTGTTAGGCTTTGATTACTTCGAATGCAATTTTATATTTCCTTAATGACTCAGGGTGTATTTTAAGCTCCACGCTTTAGATCTGTCTCATGGCATTCATGTGGCTATTTGTTGCAGGCAGGGCCTGCTCAGTCTATGGGTGCCCAAAAGTGTGGCTCAGCATCTCTGGTGTTGATACATGAAGGGCTACACAGCAGGCATGGTGGCTACACAGCAGGCATGGCAGCAGTCACTGATGATGTTCTGGAACAAATGCACTATACCAAGCGTGTTTATCGTTGGTGACAGTGACATGAAGTCCAAGCTTCTCTTGTAGATCAGCCATCTTCAGTCACCAAAATCTCTAGCTTGCCCTCTGAGAAGAAAAGACCTTCCCCAAGCTTAGCTCTGGAATGGGACATCTTCTGATGTCACTGGCCATGGTTCTGCTCAAAAGTCAGAAGTGACCGGGTGGTCGGCACCACATTAACCAGGAGGACTCTAGGAATTACAGGGCAAGCACAGGCAATCGTGCTCATAGAAGCTACCTGGGTCAAGTTTAGAGGGCATTGCAACATTCTGCTTGCCCTTGAGTGTGCCCTGTCAGCCTGGTGCACAAAGGGACGGGGAAGGGTGGAGTGTGCGGAATAAGGATAGCCTGCTGCCCTGCTGCCCTGCCATACCCTGCCACGCCTCATTCAGAGAGCCCTACCGAAACATCACCAGTTTTACGAGTTATCCTGGTGCTGTGGGGGAAATGGTGGCACCCCTCAATGGAGCTATGTCACCCCAGATGCTCCCAGAAGAGCTCAAATGTTAAACTCAACAGTTGCCCTCTGGAGCCTGTGATCTCGAGTCTACACTGGCCATGCCAGTCTGCCATCTTTGCTCTTCCTGTTAAGCAATTATAAACAGGACTCAGAAATAAACCTCACCAAAGGCCAAAGCACTTCTAGGCTCAATGGGCCCATCCTGGAGGCCTTGTTAGGAGGAAGTCATAGGAGATGACATCTCTTGTCCTCCAGGGATCAGGGCTGGGTATCTCTACTCAGAACCAGCTACCTTGTCATTATCTGGGAGCAGCTCATGTGTTCAAAGGGCCCCACTGTGGTGAATTCAAAGACCTAAGTGATCTAGAGTCACAATGACACCATCGTCACGTGCTTACTTCTTGTACCTTGGTGCTGGCTGGTGATGATGCTGGACAAGTCCTTGGTAAGTACCAGCCTGTCCCCCAACATGCCACTAAGTTTAACTGACTGCCCTATCAGGCTAGCTCTACTTAAGAAAGGACCACTTCCACCCTATCCATCTCTAATAGATACATCTCTAACCCTACATATCTTAGGCTAGTCAGTTTGCTTTTTATCATTAACATACCATTCATTTGGAAAGGTAATGTATTACATGTCTTGCTCTGGAATGCTGAGACTCAGGGCTGGATATTCCATGTCTGCTTTTGGAAGCTTCTGGGTACTAATTTACCCAGAAATCTGTGTACCAAGATAGATCATTCAGGAGCAAAACTAACCGGCAACTTCAAAAGTTATCACAGACTGGAGAAACGGCTTTGTGGTCAAAAGCACCTGCTGCCCTACCCAAGGTTTGCGACACAGAAGTCTATCTGTGACACAGAAGTCTCTTTTGTGTTGCCATGACATAATGTGTGACAAGAAACAGACAGGAAGGTTTATTTGGCTCGCAGAGAGTTTAATCTGTCATGGCAGGGAGGTAGTAGGGAGCAGGTCAGCTCATGGCAGTGTGACTGTTGGAAAAGATAGATTTTCACATCATGGTGGTCCAGGCAGTGGAGAGAGAGAGAGAGAGGAGCCAGGCTTGGCTAGAAGCTTCAGGATCCACTCCTGGTGATTTACTTCGACTAGCCCCACATCCTAAAGAACTCATAGCTTCTCACAATGACATAGTCAGCTGGGAACACGTGTGCAAGATATAAGCTGAGGAGGGTCTTCTCAAACTCAAGTCATAACACTGTGTTTGCTTCAATGCTTATGTATCCACCCTCTCGGCCCCCCATCATTCCAACAGTGCAGGCTACCCCCAGATAATTCACCAGGTACTCCTCCAACAAGGTTCAATTTCTAGGTTGGTTCCAATGCCAAATGCCCACTGAGTTAACACCAAGCCTAATGAGTACAAGGCTGCTGAAGGCCTGGACATAGGCACTCCCTGCTGATGTCGCTTGCTGCTCATCTTGGGCCAACTGAAGACCCGCTGCCCTGTCGTTATTGAACGCAGGACTCTGTCCATGTCAGTATCTGCCTCTGAGTTTCACCCCCAACTCTGGTAACATAAAAGTGTTGACGTATTTTATGTGTATTCGTGTTTTGCTTACATGTACGTACCTGTACTATGTGTGTGCAGTGCCTGTGGAAGACAGAAGAGATCCTCTGATCTGCCCAGGAGTTGCACACAATCATGAGCTGCCAGGAACTGGACTTGGGTTCTCTATCAGAGCAGCAGGAGTTTTTGACCACTAAGCTCTCTCTCCAGTCTATGGTGACTTTTGAAGTCGCTAGTTAGTTTTGCTCCTGAGTACTCTACACATGGTACTATGCCATGAACACTGTCCAGCACCAGGCTCCTTTCTTGCATTCCAAGGTCCCTTCCTATGCTCCCCCATTCCGATCCACAGTTTGCTCTTTTACATATGCCCGGGATACAGTATGCTCTCTGCCTGGCATCCCAAGGGTTGGAGGAAGCCATTGTGTGGCTCATCCAGTATATGGAAGCAGTGTGCAGCTCACCCAGTTGTTTCACTCAGCTGCAAGAGTAGGCTCTTATCCATTCTTCCTTCATTTTCTTGGTAAACCCAAAAAAAGGAATCCCTGGACCACTGCCAAGGAATGGGTTTGCGCTCTCTCGCTCTCTCTCTCTTTCTCTCTCTCTCTCTCTCTCTCTCTCTCTCTCTCTCTCTCTCTCTCTCTCTCTCTCTCTCTCTCCAAACTGACTGCCATTAACCAGATTTCTTAAAGCTAAAACCAAACCAGCAGTTCCCAAGCTTTGCCTTTTGTTAAAATCAGAAGAGCTATTCTAACTTGTGGGTCTCACCTGTCTCCCTCTCTCTTCCAACACTTCCCTTAGCTGAGCTGTTGCTACAGTCAGGGCCCCCTGACATTTTTTTTATAGACTCACACCTCTTATACTTTGGAACTTATCCTACAATTTAAAATAATTCAACACAGTGTAGGTTGCACTATGCACATAATTCACACCAAGGGAAAGCCGATCCTAAAGCAATCACCTCAGCAGGAAGCCTGTCAGGCAGAGCTGCTTAGAAAGATCATTCTACAAGAGCCCCAAGTTGGCTCCCAGCACTTGTTTATAGAGATCTGGAAATAAAAAGAGCTTACTCTGGAATGCTCTCTTAAAAACATAAAGACCTCTCTGGTCATTAGAAAGGTAGGCCCCTGGTTATTGCTGCCTGGACCTCATGGCACTCTATGCTTTGTGAAAGACTGTAGGAAGGGAACAATCACAGCTCTGCCTGTTGGCCCTACCTAGAGTGGCGTGGACCAGCATGGCCACCTGCATATAATGAATGCTTGCTGCTGCCCAGGCTGCCACCTGCTCACCCACCGAGCCAGCCAGGGTCTCATTTCCTTTGGACTCTAACTGGACAGAGCTAGCCCCTTGACTATGGTTCTTGAAAACCCAGGTGTCGGCAGATCCTGCTCTGGGGACCGCCAACCCCAGCTGTGGTCTTCAAGACCATACACAGATCTCACTACAGTCTGGACTGCACTTCCTTACTCTGGACAGCATCCTAGTGACAAGGAAGACTGGCCGCTAGACAAGCCCTTGGGGGTGAGTGTGGCAGCTGGGGACCAGATGCTGGGCTCTATGATGTGCGTGCTGGAGTGCTTGTTGTTCAGTGACATCTGGCTGGAAAGTCGTGTGGATGGGAATGAACCTGCTGAAGCCTCCGTGTCCGCTTGTGTTTCATCTCCTCCCGTGCCTGCCTGAGAGGCGTGCGTGGGGGACAGCGGGATACTGAAAGGGCAAGCTCAAACGCTATCCTCCACATCCCTTTCCCAGGAGACGGCTTCCTCAGCAGATGAAGCTCAGGAAGTGACTTAGAGGGAACCACAGCTACTGGTTATTGAGACCAAATAAGCTGATACTTAAATTGAAGTATCCAGGCATGGCGATTGCCAGCAACTCTGTCATGACCTTTGCGCTTCCAGCCTCGGCTCCCTACGACCCTCCTGCAAGCCACCTGCTTCCTCCATCTATGAGCTAACAAGATGCTTACCCCTCCCCCCAGCAGGGAACCCCACAGCACTACAGTTCAGTGTGCCTCTGAGATGCGAGGCACCACAGAAGGGAGAGGGCCATCTTTCCAGCCAGTGGAGACAACACAAACAGAAATATGAAGCTGGACTCAGACTGTCCAGGCCCCTGTAGCTGCCTCAAAGCACATTCGAGATTCTGGGTGACCTCAGAATTGACAATGCTTTTATAGATAAAGCACCTAATCAGGTGTTAATCGTGAGAGAAAAAACTAAGAAGTTGAATGTCATTAAAAGTGGCAATCATTGATTTTGAGAAGGTGTTGTTGGGAGAACGAGGAGATGGGCCACAGAGTGGCTGAAAATATTTGGGGAGAAAAAGTCAACACCTGAGGGGCTAGAATTGTAGCTCAGGCAGGCAGAGTGCTTAAGACCCTCGTCCTAGCTGCCTGGGAGCCAGTATTCTGCAGCAGCCTTCAGATGAAGATGTAGAACCCTCAGCTCCTCCTGCACCATGCCTGCCTGGATGCCACTGTGTTCCCGCCTGGATGATAATGGACTGAACCTCTGAACCTGTAAGCCAGCCCCAATTAAATGTTGTCTTTATACGAGTTGCCTTGGTCATGGTGTCTCTTCACAGCAATAAAACCCTAACTAAGGCACATGGGTTCCACACTAGAACCTCATACAGAGTCGCGGCGACACACATCTGCAGTCATAGAACTTGGGATGTAGAAGCAGAAGGATCCAAGGTTCAAGTCCATCCTTGTCTTCATGTTTACTGTAGACCAGCTTGGACCACATAAGACCCTGTCTTAAAGATAAACACATGCCTAATAATATACACTCATTCCTCTTGAATCTCAGCAGCCAGATAACACATGACTCAAAATGGGGCCTCAAGGGACACCTCACTGAGAAAGAGAAGCAGTCTGCAAAGGACACTAGCCACCAGGCATTGCAAGCGAAGAGCCCAGAGTCACTGAGCATCTGGTAGATATAGCCAAGGGGACCTGTCTCTCACCGTAGGTCCCATGCACCATAGTGTGACTGCTTTGAGGGACTGTGGCTCACGGAACTAAGTGCACTGTCTGGGAAGAATGGAGGGGACAGCGTGCTGGGGCGGAGGAGAGAGGAAAATGTCAGCAGAATCAGAACCTCACCTTTCTCAGAGTTTCTGGTGTTGACCTTTCTGTTCACAATATTACGGACATGAGACCAGGCTTTGTAGACCTAAGTGGGTTAGCACTCTCTCTTCTCGCCTGTGAGCCAGCCTGTCCAGGGAACACCAAGGCAGCAAGACTCACTTCCGGGACTTGACACTGACTGACAGGAGGAAGGTGTGAACAATCAGAAGAAATGTATTCTGTTTGGCTGAGTTCAGGGAGAGCCAAGGAACCAGGAGCTTGTGAACACTCTGCTGACTGCCCACATAGCTGTAGTTGCAGAGGAACTTGACACCCCCCAAAGCCACACTCCGATAGGAGCTGGCCCAGGTCTGGCTCCATAGTGCAGGCAGCTGTCCATTTGTCAGATTGGCAGCAGTGCCAATTTTGTCTGGCTCTGGCACATGGGGATATCCTTCAGTGTCACCTCTGGTGGCCTCACAGAGCTCTATGAGCCCCGACCCTGCACACTGTTGAACCTGATGGAACAGTCTAGGGAAAAGCAGAGCCATATGGTCTACAGTAGACACTCAGAACAGCAGGCTTGTTAGAGGATGGAGAGACACACCGATGGCTGGGTGGGCTTTCCTGTCACCCAGCCATGTTGAAAGGTGATTCGAGGACCTTTCCCCATTGAGCTCTTAAGAAGGTTTTGCTTCGGGGGCTGGTGAGATGGCTCAGTGGGTAAGAGCACCCGACTGCTCTTCCGAAGGTCTGGAGTTCAAATCCCAGCAACCACATGGTGGCTCACAACCATCTGTAACAAGATCTGACACCTTCTTCTGGAGTGTCTGAAGACAGCTACAGTGTACTTACATGTAATAAATAAATAAATAAATAAATAAATAAATAAATAAAAAAGAAGGTTTTGCTTCTAGTTCTTCTGTGATGAGACAGGGTGCCCACCTCTAACCTGAAGTTTTGGGCCTAGATCTGAGGGCAAAGTGCGATGTGCCAGTGCATTACCTACAGCAAAGCTGCCTGTTGGACTGGATAGGAGGCTTATATCTTAGCAGGGAATAGCTTTGCCACATTAGTTTTTCATGCTAAAGCATAGGTGTAGCCCCATAGAAAGACACATCTCCAACACGAGAGTGAGACCTCATTGAATCTACTTTGAAGGCAGATGACACGGGGATACCTCAGCCCTTGTTGTAATCAGTCACGTGAGGTGAGAGCATGAGACTAGTGAGCAGCTGCCTCCACATATCTGTGAATTTGAATCCTGGCTTTGCAACACGGGTGGCTTATCTCTCTGTCTAGGAGAAATGGATGGGTGTGGGCTGCTTCTGTCTGTAGGCTGGCCTCAGAACTGGCTGAGACCGTGCGCACAGAGGACCCCTGGTTGTGGTAACAGGGGAAGTGCAGCTGTAGCCACCAGGCATCCAAGGTGCAGACAGGCAGTGCTGCGGAGCGTGGTGAGGGGGAGGCAGACTGAACAAATGCAGAGCTCCTGCCCAGCATGGACCCAAGCAGGAAGGCCGGGGAGCAGCGTGCTATGTACACGTCCCTGCCAAGCTATCCAGAGAAGGCTGGAAATGGCCCCGTGCCTGGTTTCTTCTTAACTGAGACCCCCTCACAGATGGTCATCAGATAATGGCGTACAAGACTGGGCCTGGTACATGGCACAGCTGCCGCTGTTATTGGTGACATTTTGTTTCCAGCAGGGGTCAGTGCCAATCTCTGGGCATGGGTGGAAGAAGCCCACCAGTTGGTTATTTGTGCCACAGGACTATTTAAAGGGGATCACCCCTGAGGAGGACAGGGGTCAGCAATCCTAAGCATTGTCACTGAAAGAGGTGTGGTAGGGAAGGACCGTACTGGACCACACTCCTGTTCGCCTGTATTTTACAGCTACTGTGGTAGGCACATGACAGACACAGAGAACCCTGGCAACTTTAATAAATGAGGCCAGAGAAAAGGAGTATCCAAGGTCTTGACTCTCTGGAAGACTGGCCCACATTCCCTGATAAATGAAGCTGTGACCTTCTTTCAGGGTCAGTGTCAACTGGGACAGTCACAGAAGGAGGAAGAGCACAGAAAACAGAATCATCTCTGCAAAGAGCAGAAAGCCGTGGTAGGCATGAAACAGAAAAAAAAAATCTCTCATAAGGGAACATTTTATAAGTAAAAATTTATGGCCATTTTACTGTATTTGAAAACCATTTGCTGAAGCAATTTGGTCCCTGGACAGGGAAAAATCTCCCACCATATATTTTGATGTCCTCTTACATATACATTGAAATGCATAAACATCTCGGGCAAGAAGCAAAGCATGACTTTCCCACATTGTTACTGTGTTAGCTCATCCTCGCATGCACTGCTATGGGCACCTTTGTCTCGAGGAGCAACCAGTCTGGAGAAATGATTGAACCTTTGTTTGTCCAGACTTCACATACCCACCTAAGATATTTCTGTGTGTGGAACAGACGGCTAAAAGAAAGAAGTCAGGTCTAAGTTTGCTATGTTTGCTTCAGGGAGAGTCTCCAGACTGGGACTTAGGAAAGGAAACCCTGGGTCTCCTTCAGAGGAGGAGATGGAGTGGGGAGCCTGGAAGGAGAAAATGGGGGATCTCTCAGAGATCAGAAGGCAGAGAGAGGGGAGAGCTGGGGAGGGAAGGATGAAAAGAGAGAGAGAGACAGAGAGAGAGACACAGAGAGAGAGACAGAGAAAGGGAAAGAAAGACACAAGAAAGACAGAGAGGGTGAGAGAGATAGAGAAACAGAAAGACACAGAGAAGGATAGAAAGACAGAGAGACAGAAAGACACAGAGAGACATAGAAAGGGAGAAAGAGAGACACAGAGACACAGAAAAGGAAAGAGAGACAGAGAAACACACACACACACAGAGTCACAGAGAAGGAAAGAGAGACAGAGAGAAAAACAGAGAGAGACACAGAGAGGGAGAGAGAGACATAGAGACACAGAGAAGGAAAGAGACAGAGAGAATGACACAGGGAGACACAGAGAGGGAAAGACACAGAAAGAGAGACAAAGAGAAAGAGAGAGGGAAAGAAAGACAGAGAGACAAAGAGGGAAAGAGAGACAGCGGCACAGAGAGAGGCAGAGAGGGAAAGAGAGAGGCAGAGGGAGATGCAGACTCTATCTCTCTTCAGTCTTATGCTGAATTCTGATCATACTGATGCATTTTGGGGGGAACCCTGACTGGGAAGAGCTCCCCATAAGAATTAGGGGGAATAGCATCCATAGTTTACTAGGGCTGTGACTTCCTGGCCAACAGCCAGCTTCGTCTGGCATGTAGAACCGAGAAGTCAGCAGCAGATAGACAGACTGACCTGTGGGGTGGTTTGGATGCTGGGCGTCTGCTCTGGAAGGGACAGGGGTGTTGGGTTGTGATCACTTTAGAGAGCAGGACTCAGAGAGGCCTTTGGGCCACTGGGGCATGTGCGTGAAAGGGCTGTAAGACCACCTTTTTTTCTTTTGATTCATGGATATAAGGTGAGCATCTGGCTCCCCCAGTCACACGCCTGGACTACTATCTTAATCCTTTGAGGCACAAGGTATGCATCCGTCTTCCCCACTTGCTCTGGGGCCTGCAGAACACTGAACTGACTAGTCCTGTCTGGGGCTTTCTCTACAGTGAGGAGGAGCTGACTTAGCCTCAGGCTGATGCTCTGGTCCTGCCAGATAAAGCCTCGGAAGAGACATGGAGATATGCAACTCCTCCATGCCATCCCCTGTGCCTACACTCAAGAGTGAGATTCTCCCAGGCTTAAGAGAACACCCATACCCACCAAGTCAAATAAACACTACGTCAACTTCCAATCAGAACACACCATGGCTAAGTTGTGAAAAGGAAAGATACAGGGGGAGCAGAGAGAAGGACTGACCCAAAACAATGCAGATGAGTGAGGAGGGAGCGAACGCCAAAGGTTGCCAAAGCTCCTCATCACACACAAACGGGAAGAGCAGAATGCCATGCCAGGGGTTTGGGGGTGAAAGGGTGACATCCAATGAAAACGCATAGGCCAGGATTTGCAGCAGGTGAGAAACTGAAGGGAAAAGAACACTCATGACCGTGCCAGAAAGTTCATAGAACAGTACAGGAAACACAAGGGCTTACATGAACAGGAGCCTAAGACCCAGACAGGGGGCTGGGCGCAGTTTCAGGCAACCTGATACATGAAATTAGAATCACCAAGGAGGAGGGAGACCAGTGAAGAAATTATCAAAATAATGAGAACAATTTTCCAGTCTTGATGAAAACTATACACTTGAAGAGCCAACACTCTGTAGATGGGCAAGCTAACCAGTGAGCAGACAAACAGACCAAGGCAGCTTTACGGTCAAGACAGTGACAGAGGGGCACCCAGCAGTGGGAAGCATTTCATACAGAGGGACAAAAAGATAAGGATGCCGGGAGGTTTGTCATTAGAGGTGGTGCCAGTCAGAGAACTGTGGCACCATGTTTTTAAGGTCCTCTAACTTGGCATTCTTGAGCCAGCAAAAATGTCTTTCAAAAATGGCAAAATGCAGATTTTTTTTATCAGACATAAGAAAGCTGTCTAGGATTCAGCAGCAGCAGACCGGCATTGTGAAGAGCATCTTGGGGGTTCTTCCAGGTGGAGGAGGAAGTGTGTGCCACCAGACAGAAGCCTGTGTCTCCACAGGGTAAAGGTGGGCACCCAGAAAACCTTCATAGGAAGGGTAACTCTTCAATTCTACGTGAAGCCGAGCTCACCACCAGCTGTACTTTTCATGACACCATAACAATGAGTTCGTGATCATATCCTGGGAGGATGTTCACACAGACCCCTTCATTCCAGCATGAAGCACAGCGTCTAGCAGAGGCTGCATATGTGGTAAACACCCAGTGAGCCTCCCTACACCATGACAGGTCCTGTTCACATTCTACGGGACTAAAGTAACACATATGGATGCATGTGTAATAGCGTGTCTATGGCTCAGTTACTTCAGCTCCCCAAGTGTCTGTTTCCTCAGCTATTAACAGGGAAGCCATGGGACACCTCACAGCCAGTCTCGAAATTAAATTTCATGTGATGATATTAATAAATGCATGGTTATTACATGTCTAGGCTTAGAAAGAACACGCACCACACACAGACTCAGAGCACATGCCCTTCTAGATCAATGTTGCCCGCAAGGATGCTCCAAGTGTGAGCTTGAGACAAGGGACTGCACTCAGACCCTCACGCTCCTGCTCTGATCGTGAAGTGAAGCAGGAAGCGTGTCTTGTGGCTCCTTCTGGCTATGATTCCGGCCCCGGTAGGATTGCAACGGAAAGAAAAACCATGAGATCGGAACTGAAAAGGACTAAGGTGTAGTGTGGAGATGGAGTTGGTGAGAACTGAAGAAGCAGCTGTGTGGGGGATTTCTATCTCTGTCAGTAGTCTAACCAGGAGGGCCAGGCACACCATTGCCCTTGAGGACTAAGCACACAGGCCACAGCTATGATGCAGCAGGTAAAACCCTCGCTATGCAAGAATGCAGCCCTGAGCCCAGATCCCTCGTCCCTAAGGCAGTCACACAGCAGTGCACACGGCTGCCCTCCCAGCACTCCCACATGTGGAAGCTGATACAGGAGAATACTAGATGCCTCGACAGCAGCTCGCCTGTGAACACTGTGAGGAACAGGCTGCGCTTCAAAGAGGCTGAATAATGAGGACCCATACCTAAAGCTGTCGCATGCACGCCTGTGCTCATACATACAAACACGCACATACAGCACCACCACCATCACCACCACATACTCCTCCTCCTCTTCCTCCTCCTCCTGCTCTTCCTCTTCCTCCTCCTCTTCCTCCTCCTCCTTCTTCTCATCTTCTTCCTCCTTCTTCTCCTCCTTCTTCTCCTCTTCCTCCTCCTGCTCCTCCTCTTCCTCCTCCTCCATCATCTTTATCTTCATCATCATTACCATCATCATCAACATCATCAGAGATTAAAAAGAAGAATTAAAGCACAGGAGCAAAGCCAAATGGTTAGAGCACTAGCTGCTCTTCCAGAGGACCTGGGTTCGGTTCCCAGCACCCTCACAGCAGCTCACAGCCCTCTGGAAGATGGTTTCAAGAGATGTGATTCCCTCCTTTTGTCTTCATAGGCACTGCAGGCACATGGTGCACAGATACACATGTAGGGAAATACTTCTATACATAAAAGTTTAAAAATCTTTTTCAAAAAACGAGCTAAGCACACACATGAAGTGTTCTGACATTTTGCTGTTCTTATTGTCTGCCCAGTAGCTTGATCTATGGATGTGTGGCTGTGTGGTGGCATGGTAGTGTCATGTGTCATACCACAGCTATGTGATAGCATGCAGTGTGGCTATAAGGCTGTGTAGTAGCATATGGTGTGCCTGTGTGTGGCATGTGGTGTGGCTGTGAGGCTGGGTGTGGCATGTGGTGTGGCTATGTGGCTGGGTGTAGCATGTGGTGTGGATGTGTGCCTGTGCGTGGCATGTGTTATGGCTGTGTGACTGTGTGTGGCATGTGGTGTGGTTGTGTTGCTGTGAGTGTCATGTGGTATGGCTGTATGTGGCATGTGATGTGGCTGTGTGGCTGAGTGTGGTATATGGTAAGGCTGTGTGACTGGGTGTGGCATGTGGTATGACTTTGTGACTGGGTGTGGCATGTGGTATGACTTCATGTGGTGTGGCTGTGTGGCTATGTGTGACATGTGGTGTGGCTATGTGGCTGGGTGTGGTATATGGTAAGGCTTTGTGGCTATGTGTGGCTGTGTATGGCATGTGGCATGGCTGTGGGCTGAAGAATCATAGCAAATATGTCTCTGCTGGGAAGAGGGCCAACTGTGGCCTAGAAGCTTTCTGGTGGCTTTCTCTGACACTTCTTGGCACCTTGCCTTTGGCCATGGTTCTCACAGGCAGAAGTGGTATCACACGGCAGAGAAGATTTCCTGAGAAATCAATAGGACATGCTGCAAATTCATCTCAGGAACCATGTTTAGTTGTAGTCTCATAAAATAGCAATTCTCAGTGAGCCTGACTGCAGAGATACCACAGAGCACAGGAAAGTTGGGCAAAGTTGCCCTGTGAGGCCATGTGAGGCCCTAATGTGCTGTGCTAGAGCCTACAATGTGTGTTGAGTAGAGACAAACAGAGGTAGGAACATACATGGAGAAAGTCATAGGAAGGGACAGAGATAGAAACAGAGGAACACAGAGACAGCTGAGAGAAAAAGATAGAGAGGCAAATTCCTCAGGGAGGATGTGAAAGGGGAGCCTGGGGTTTAGGCCGTGGGTGGACAGACAGATGGACAGATGGCTCCTTTCAGAACCTCTCCCTTCCTGACACTGACTCTTGTGGTTTTGTATTTATTTCAAGGACAGGGTCTACATAGTGTGATGAAGGCTGTCTTTGAGCCCAGGCTGGCTTTGGGTTCGCAGAGATCCTCCTGCCCCTACTTTCCAAGTGACTTTTTAAATCAGAATTTTGGGGCTGGGCTCTTGAAGGAGGCCTGAATGGCAGAAGACTCTTCTAAACTTGCCTGAGGTTTAACAGTCTTTTCCCCCAATGTCAACAGATACAGACATTTTCTGGGGTGTGGTTTGGTTGGTCCAGTGCTCGTGGCAGCTTGGGAAAGTGTAAGGCACACACTCACCACTGTCTGACAATGCATACAGTCATCTTGCCTGCAGTGTGCCGCTCATCACGGAGTGCTACAACCAAACTCAGAGCTGAGGGAAGCTATGATCTACTTAACATTTCCAAAACCGGGCAAGCATTTTCCTTCCCAGAGCAGGTCTCTGTACCAGCCACCGAGAGTCTGAAGTCACAGCCAAGCTCTGCAGCACCTACTTTGATATCATGTTCCAGAAGAGTCCACAGCGCGGTAAAATCCCATCCAAGGCAGAAACAACAGACGGCTCCGGGGTGTTTGCCGCTGGCATCTGCCATAGCAGGAATTTCCTTCACAGAGGATAGGAAAATGCCCTTGGGCTGTATCAAAAAAGGAAAAGGGATAAAAAGAGAAGGGGGTGTTTCGAACAAAGAGGAATGGAAGCAGTGTCCGTGTGTTTTACAGGAGTCATCACCCAGCCCATGGCGATTACAAGCCTCCCCCTGCCCCAGCAAAGATGGGCTTCCCTAATAATCAGAAACCCATCTTGCATCTCTGGACTCTGTTCCCACAGGCATCAGATGGCTTTTGTGTGAAAGAAAAAGAAATGTGAAAATGTGCTACCCTACCAGGAACAGCAGGCAGGCATTTGTTCCCCACAACTCAGACACCCAGGGGGTGCAGCTCAGCCCCTGTGGCCCTCAGTATGCCAGCCTGGATCCTTTCTGTAAGCCCAGGAGGCCCAAACCACATGTGACTCTCACAACAGAACCTGGAGAGTAAAGATGAGGAAGGGGACAGCAGGCAGGAGGCTCAATGGCTCTAGCACTTCAGATCACATCCAGATGGGCCCATCAGAATCTCCCTTCTCTCTACCCTGTCACACATACTCACGATCATACAGATACAGAGGACATTTCCCCACAATGGATCACTACTAGGTCGCAGACAAAGAACCACAAGCAATCCGCTAAATGAACCAGACGTCCAAGTGTCGACCTACAAGTTAAATAACTCTGCTGTGAAACCGTGAGCTCTTCAAACAGGTGTTTCTGGAAGTGAAGACCAAGGTTGGTGGAATGGTGTGAAGGCTGTTGTGAGGGTGCTGAAGTGCCCTCCCAAAGGGATACAGAGAGCATGCTCCTGGAGCCTGCTGAAGCCTGTCACCTAATGTCCAGAGTCTGCCACCTCTTACATGCAGTGCCTCGGCTGGGAATTAAATGACAGGGACTTACAATGCTCACATTATATTACAAACAAGGACAGTGGGTGTCCTAGCAATTCACTCCTCATGATTTCCTGGTGATTGTCCCAAGGTTACAGAGGCCATTCAAGTCAGTTATGTCTCCATAGAAATAAACAAACAAACAAAAGCAGCAACAACAAAATGTCACAACGAGCTGCTTTTGCCTCTTCTCAAGTCTGCAGGGCCTGATGCTGGAGGGCTTAATCCCGACACAGAGCTAATTACACTAATTGTCAAATGCCAGCAACGCTATCCTGAGAATGGACATCCCCACCCCATGCCAGCAATCATAGTCCCTCCCTCTAACACAGGAGTCAGGACTCGCTCAGGCATCCTGGAGACCCCAGGGATCACTGACCACAAACGGTTTATCAAAGAACTTAGAAGTGCACGCACAGCACAAAAAATGTTAAAGCCACTGAGAACATCATGGCTTCCTTCGTGAGGAAGAAAAGAAAATCAAGATAGGGATTTCATAGTTGAATAAAAGGTTCCAGCATCTAAGAAGTAACCGATATTAGCTACAATGTATTAATGTGTTTTTAAGTGATGTGCATGGAGGGGAGGGCAGGTATGCCTGTGTGCATGCACCTGCATGCGAAAGCCAGAGTCCAACCTTGGGTAATGTCCCTCCGTCACCTTAGTTTTTGAGACAGGGTCTCTCGTTGGCCTAGAGCTAAACAGGTGAGGCTGCTTGGCCAGTGAGCACAGGAATCCACCTGTCTCCACCGGCCCAGGGCTGAGGTTACAGGTGCCTCCCCCATGGCTTTTATTAAAAGGGGTGATGAGAGGGAAGGTAGGCTTTTATATTTGTTTGTACAAGAAGCACTTTACAGACTGAGCCATCTCCGCAGCCAGGGAAAGAGTTAATTCTTAATGCAAGGACACAAAATGAGAGTGTCAAGTAAAGGGCTCTTTATTTATGAAGCAAAATTTTCAGCCTTAGACTCTCACTTGGGAGGTACCAGTCACCTGCTGTGTGTTTCTTCTTTCCCTCTAGGGAGGTCTTTGCTGCTTGCTTCTTTGTAACAGTGCCTGGTTCTTGTCCATTCTTCAGTATTGCAGGAGGGAGTGTTATCTCACAGGACTGCAGAAAAATCGCCTACTTTCCTAGCACTAATCCAGCTGTGTCCGCACATTGTCAAACATCTGGAGAGAAACTTTGTAAAAACATTTGCCTCCACCGGTCTGAGGTTGGAGTTAAGAGATCGGGGCCTCTGCTGGCTCTTTGTAAATATCTATTACACTTTGCAGTTCAGTGGCTGCAGGGTCATGAGGGCAGCCATGGGAAGAGATAAACACAATTTTACCCGCAGAGAGGAGCATACTCCATCCAGCTTGCACTGAGGCTGAACTTTGATGTGTCCTCAGGATGGGACTCTCCTGAGACCTGAGGACAGGGAGACTTGACCCTGAGCCTCTCACCCCAAACAGGGCGCTTTCTTGTGCCCTTGCTGCACATGCGGAAACCAGCCCAAATTCTAAATCAGTCCAAAGACACACTGCGGGTCGTGCTTTACACCCTATGAGATAATATGCCACACTGGATCTGTTGTTTTGGCTTATGCTTTTGAACAGTTCAGTAAGGTCTAAATTCAAAGTAACTTTTGCAAGCAGGAGACTCATCCAAGAGTAGAAGTCAAACTCCACATGTGTAAGAACAGGGCAAAAATTCCCTGGGATAAAGGTTCCAAATTCATGACAGGAGGATGGCTCAGTGGTTAAGTCCGTGAACCACTTTGCCTAGAACTTTTGCCCGGGGGTTGCAGAATCCTCTGAGGTCCTCCACAGACATGCACATGCCCACATACAGACACATATGTCCACAAAAAATTTAAAAATACATGTAAAAAAGGTCTAAATTCAAGGTCAGTAATTACCCTCCCCAGTGAGAAAGGTTCACTGATAGCATGACCCCCCACACCAGGTGAAATCAGAACAGATACGGGTTTACAGCAGGTCCCGACCACACCAAGGTGGATCATTTTAAGATACTGAGAAGGACATTTTTTTTTAAATCCCGAACCAATGAGTTTTGTGTGGAAACACCTCACATGTTAGAAAAATAGGACAGAGGAGAGTTTGTCAAACTTCCTGCTTTCACACACACTCCCTCCTCCCTTAGCATCACAGTGCCAGGAAAGCCACCATTGTCCGGTCACAGTTCCAACAAAGACCTCTTCCTTGGACACTGTGTGGACACGGTGGACTGCAGATTCACTGTGCGCTGGAGTGAGTACAGGTCTCCACTCAGTTCCCCCACAGGTGCCTTCTGAATTCCCAGAGGGACAGGGAAACCTGTCCCTCCCTTGCCCAGGTTTTAAGGGGTGAGCAAAATCCCTGCCAAGGGGAACCTGGGACCAGCCATTGTGTGTTTTGAGAGTACATACAATACAAACACATACACATCACACACATCACAAACATACACAAACCACACACACATACACACCACATGCCTACATATACACACCACACACACACATACACACACACACCACACATACACATTCTACACACATACACATACCACACATACTACACACACATACACATACCACACAAACACCACATACATACACATACCACATATACCACACATATATACACATACCACACACACACCACATATATACACATACCACATACACCACACATATATACACATACCACACACACACACCACATACACCACACACACACACACCTGCAGACCCTCCCCACACTCTGTGCCTGCTTAAGAAAGAATCCAAACTCCACATTTCCAGAGTTTTCTTTTCTTATGTATGCTCTGAATAAAGAGCCATGCTCAGCGGCCTCTTGGCTCTCAACCAGGCCTCTTTGTTCTCAGGGAAAATTAATTTGGTCACAGCTCCAAGGCCACAGTGCAAGGTGAGCCTGTCCCTCTCCACCCCACAGATGCTGGCAGAAGTGTCCGGCTTGCTTGGACTTGGACCCAGCTCCTCTGAAGATTGGATTGCTTTTCACTGCGAGGACAGCAGGCACGGCCAAGTTAGTCACTGGGAAGTTAATAAAGCTGGACCCTAGAGTCTCTGTGGTCCTGTTGGCTGCTCTAAGCCTTGGCTCCCAAGACCCACCTCTGTATCCAGCACCAACCCCTGTCAATTAACCTTCTGTAAGTCCTGGTCCTACTTAGGGACACATGTCGCCACAAAGGCAAGAAGAGGTCTTGGCCCCTCAATTTGCTGGACTCTCAGAGGTGGCTTTGAGAGAGAATATTTGGGTCAGGAGTTTGATACTGGGTCACCATTATACAGTGGGACATGTGGGTTCTTCGAGAACTTCTCTCCCACCCCAGGAAGACAGCTAGAATAGATTGCAAACTCACGTATTCTGTCCCTTCTGGACTCTGGTGTGGGTCTCTATGATGCATCTACTGTGATTGTCTAGGAAACGGATATTCTAGGCTTTCTGTGGAAAGGGCATATCCTCTGTCTGCAGGGGACCTGCCCATCCTTCCAGCAATACCAGCCAGGCTCAGATCCGCCCTGTCTCCTAGAAAGTGCTGCCTTAGGAATGGGAGGAAGGGGTTGGAGAAGAAAAGCCCCTATTCACTTTAATTCTGTTGCCTTGGCCATAAACTTAGGTGGGGCAGTGTCCTCTGGAAAGAGCTCATTTAGCATAGTCCAAAAGGTTTGTGTTAAGACCTCGGCTTCTTCACTTCCCTGATGAGGATCTCAAGTCCCCTTGGATGGCTTCTGTAGGCGGGTTTCATGAGAGCTCTTAGCCTTTAATCTTCCTGAACTCCCAACCTTCCTGGATATTTCCCACAGGGATAAGGGTCCTCCAGGTTCTTAATGCTCTCGGGGGAGCTTGGTCTCCTCTGATGTAGCCAACTCTGTGGAGAGCTTTCCTGGCTGTCCAACAGGCCACAGACTCAAGTAGGCATAGCACACCTGAGACCCAGAGTGTGTGAATACCTTTAAGAACTCTATCTCCAATCCCATCAGCTGATTGGCTGCCTGGGCAGAGGGGTCTGGAGACACAGAGTAAGTGCACAGCTTAGTCAAGCCACCTTGTTCCCTCTGGTCCTTCAGTGCTGAAGGCTTTCGGCCATGATGGAGGCGGGCTTGCCCTAAAGCTCTGAGTTCTTCTGTATTTGTATAGAGTGGTGGGTTTTCGGGCTGTGTCTTGCTCTGAGTGGCTCCATTCTAATGCCATTTTGACTGTTCTGAGGAGGAAGCCCGTGGACCTTGGTGGGGGCAGTACCACTGGGATCTTACCTAATGTACCATCTCCCAGGCACCACCCATCAAGCACCTGGTGATGAATGACTTATTCCTGGGGGTAGCATGAGGGCCACCATATACATTTATTGGGGTTAACTGAGACAGTGTGGGCACAGTGGTGTATTAAAATCTTATTAGGGAAACCAAGTCCAAGGATTTATGGGACATAAAAGATACAGGGGAGGGGGCAACTAGCTCTTCTGATCCCCACACAGTGATGGACATCAAATGCTGAGATGGGATGACCTCACTCATGCCCTCACACATGACATCATGCCAGCCTATGATCTGATCCCCATGTGAGTGTCAAGAACTGAGGACTTCCAGACTCTCCTGGAACTTCAGGGTATCTGGCAGGTTGCTGCCACCAAACCATTTATTCCTTATGGATTTGTTATTGGTAACTTCCAACACTGTGGAAGTTTGCCCACGTTTCTGGCAATGTTTCTCTGTGACGCCCCCTTACAGAAGTCCTGTAGCTTGTACTCTGGTGTCTCCCTGACCTAGGACCCTGTGGCTCTGTTGATAGCCTCTGTGGCCTTCTGCTAACATCGTCGTCCACACTGCAGTGCTGGCTGGACGTCATTTCATTAAGGAAGACTTGAAACTTCAACAGAGCAGAGAAGACGCTTGTTATGACTGGGTTTATGGATGGACCAATGCCAATGTCATGGATGAAGAATGGAACCAAAGAAAGGCCTGCTGAGGGGACTCTGCTGTGTCCAGAGAGGCCTGTGTCTCCCCCACCCCATTCTCCAAGCATGGGTCTGGCCTGGAAGCTCAGGCTTCCAGAAGAGGCAGAAAGGGGGGACTCAGTACCAGGATCTACTGTCTATGTGAGTGATCATGCAAACAGAAAGACAAAGGAGTCATGGGACACCAGTCGAGCAGGAAGATAAGAATGTGGGTAGGATGTGACATCAAGATTATCACACAAAACAGCACCCCCAAACACAAAACAGTGGCAGAGGTGGAAGCCAGCGAGGGATAGAACAGCTTGCAGGAGAAAATCCAAACCTCCATATGTGGTAGAGCTATGTGAATGACCTAGGAGGAAAGGCCACAACCCAGAGGGCCCTGGTTCTAAGCCAGGGCTTGCCCCATCTCTAGAGCCCACTATCATTTTCAGGACTCCTTTCTCTTTCTTCATCAACTGATCCCCCCTCTCTTGCTACCCACATGTCCCTTGCCAGTGTCTTTGTTCCAGGACCCAAGAACCCAGATCCTCTGGACTAACTCACTGATCAGAGCTGATTTCGATCAAATCCCCAGCTGTCTGTGTATCAGGGATGCTCCTCTGCCTTCGGAACCACTGTGCTGATGGACCCTGCCTCAAGAAGGCCCTAAAGGGAGCTAAAGGGAACAGTGGTGGCCAAGATAATTGAGAGAAAGCTTGACAAGGGAGGGGTGGGGCTCTGGCAGGAAGTCTGGATCCTCAGTAAGGCTTAGCTGGAGGAAGGCACAAACATCTCCTATCACCCACCTCATCTGCCAGCTCTCACCGTGAAGCTCCCAGCCCGGGGTTAATTTCGGATTTGTCCCTTAATCCAGCTAACAGCCCTTCCTTGTCAACCCCCCTGTCAGAAAGCCTCATGGTGGCTTCATGATTAAGTGTGTGTTCCAATCTGGAGCCCGAACAGGGAGAATTAAAGTGGCAATTCCTTTGTCAGCTCAATTTTTAATGGGCATCTTAATTTTTCATGGACCTGGTCATAAGGTTTCAAAGTGACTTTTTGGCCCGGCAACTGCCACGTAGTCCAGTGCTTTGGGCAGCAAAGAGCTGAATAATCTCTCTGATCCACTGCTAGCCAAGTGGAAAGAGCTGGGTGCTTGTTCAATAAGATTCCCCTGCAAACATCCTGTGCCTCCTGCAGGGACCATTCCAGGTCAGTGCGCAGGTTAAGTGAACAAGTGCACAAATGCAGAAATAACACAGGCGAACAAGGCCCCAATTCCAGAGAATAGCATCCTAGGAGGAAGTCATCAAGCTCCCCACTAGGCTGCCAAGGGTTCCTCAGAACAGAGCGCTACCCAGCGACTGGTCTGAGGGAGGAGCCACAGCCCTCTCTGCCTAGTCAAGGGCTTCCAGCTTCCAAGAAAAGATGCCTCACGCAGAACCAGCCCTCCCCCAAGGCTCTGGCCTCCTCTCTAGGATACAATCCCTCCCTGGTAACCCATTCCCTCCCCCAGAGTCCACCATTTTCCATGACGCTGGACCTCTCCCTGGTCTCATCCTCTTCCTAGGTAGACTGTAGCTCCCTCCTCCAGACCCACTCTCCAAGTCCAAATCCCTTCCCCAGGACCCAGAATCACCTCAAAACTCCATTGTTTCACCAGGCTGCATTCATCATGCTCTGTCCCCCTCCTCTGGTCCATCCTTCCTCATGCCCCCCGCCCCTGCCCAGGACATAGAGGAAGTTGCTTTTCACTTCCTACTAAGATGCTCTAGCCTCCTACTGCCAGCCAAAAGACTGTAACTGTGTGGAGTGCTTACCACTGTGTGGCTGAAGCTTAGAATGTTCAACTCTGCTTCCAACACACCACTAACAGAGCAGGGCAGGGCAGGACGGGGCGGGGCAGGCCACAGGTTGGGCTCTTCCTTATTGCAGCCCCTGAAATTCCAGATTAAGGCCCCTGGCTGTTGCTCATCAATATTCCTTTTAAACTATTTGCTTGACTATGGAATGGGCAGCATGTGACAATAAGCCTGTGAGAATTCAGGTGTAAGGCCAGGTATGTCTAAAAGTGTGGCTGAGTTCTGTGGGAGTCTGGTCCCCAGTGGGTTCTCATCTGACACTCCAGATACCAGCAAGGCTGCTTCTGAATGAATGTTAGGGGTGGGTGGGAGGAGTTAGGGGTGGGGGTGGGGAGAACACCACAGGGGTTTGGGGAGACTGAGGACCATCTCTAGCTCACTGGAGACTAACTAGTCAGGGAAGCACAGGTTTGCCACTCACAAGACAGCTGCTCTCACTAAGTCAGACTTTCCTGCTATGCCTTTCCACAGTGATCCCTGGGCAACCAGCCCAGCAGCTTACTGTGCTGCCCCTGAGGGTCTCTAGAATCCCCTGGCATCATTTCCCTTCCTGTAGCTACTACCCTGGCCACCTGGGCTCACCTCCATTCAGACCTGGTGTTTTGTCAATTTGATATAGGCTAGAGTCATCTGAGAGATGGGAGCCTCAGTGGAGAAACGCCTATCTAAGAGTGGGCTGTAGGCAGGTCTGCACAGCATGCTCTTAATTAGTGATTATGCCACCCCTGGGCTGGTGGTCTGGGAGCTATAAGAAACCAGGCTGACTGAGCAAGCCATGAGAGCAAAATCAGAAAGCAGCACATATCCATGCTCCTGCATCAGCTCCTGCCTCCAGGTTCCTACCCTGCTTGAGTTCCTGTCCTGACTCTTCAGTGATGAACAGTGATGTGGAAGTGTAAGCCAGATAAACTGTTTGCTTCCCAACTTGGTGTTTTATCCGGGCAACAGTATCCCTAAGTAAGATTCCTGGAGAGGCGACCTGAGTAGGAAGCCTTCTCAATGTACTTCTTCCTGGCCAGAGGAATAAATAAACTCCAATAAACCCATAGGAAAACACACACTCTAGTTATTATATGTATAAGATACTGGCTTAGATTGGACAGCTCTCTCATCACACCAACCTATCCCCCATTTTGATACCCTTGCTACTTGTAATTTCTCCTGGCCACTTGGTTCTGCCTCTCCTTTTCCCCTTTCTCACCTTTAGACCTCCTGTTCGCCCCCTTTTCTCCCCTAATCACAGGCTCTAGCCTTTATTTGACCAATAAAAATGGGCAAAAAATTCACATGGTATCACCTAAGTACGTGAACAACTACTGCCCCTCCTGAGAAAGCAAAATTGGCATTAGACAACAGCATCAGGGAAACCCACAACACACCATCGACATCATCACCATCATCACCATCACCAACACAATCATCATCATCACCACCAAAATTATCACCTCACTCCATCATATCATCATCATCACCACCACCACCACCACCATCATCACTGTCACTATCACCAACATGACTACCATCATCGCCGTCACCACAGTCACCACCCAACATTATGATCACCATCACCACAATTACTGCCTAACTCCATCTGTCATCACCACGTCACTGTCACTGCTACCAATGCTGTCCTTACCAGCGGCACTTCCATGGCCACCATCCCCCATTATGGTCATTACTTTGTAACCAGTATGACTGTCCTCACTGTGACCATCACTCTCAAGCAACAGTCATCACCAGGTTCCATCTGTTTGGGGGGCTGACATCCTCAGATGTTCTGTCTCTTGAGGCATCCCTGGCTCCCTCTCTCCAGTTGTCACCTTTAGCAGAGTTACTGTGGAAGGATAAGACAAGCCAACCCTTTGCTCCACACAGGGGGGCATGACACTACGGTGGGCAGAGAAATTAGCTGGAGATGTTGCTAACTTCCCAGATAAATAGAATAAAGGACGATGACAATGTCACAGCAGGTGATCATGACAATTCTGTCACCCAAAGGCCTTGCCATGGCAACACAGAAGCTGGTTTCAAACTTCCTGTCCTCATCGACGCCTCCGCTTCAGGTGGATACCGTAAACGTGGGCTTGTTTGCGTTTAAGAGAATTCACACACTGAAAGGAGAGCTCTAACACAAAGCATCTCATCGTTCAGTAATCTGCTAACAAATTAAAACACGGCTCTCCTTTGTGCAGAGGGTTTTCATCTAGGACCCCATTGTGCACCCAGCTTCCTTATTAGATACGTGTTAACTTGTTCAGCCCCAGCATGAGTCTCTCTCTATTCTCAGGAGCTTTGCTGTGCTTCCCTAACAACTGGGTCTTCAGTAGTAATAATTCACACATCCACCCACTAACTTACCAATTCATCTAGTCACCCGACTACACACCCACACATCCATCTGTAAATCTACTCAACCACCTACACAGTCATCATTCCACCCATCATCCATCCACCCATCCATCCATTCATCCACCCATCCATCCATTCATTATCCATCCATCCACCCATCCATCCATCTATCCATCCATCTATCCATCCATCCATCCATCCACCATCCATCCATTCATCCACCCATCCATCCATTCATTATCCATCCATCCACCCATCCATCCATCTATCCATCCATCCATCCATCCATCCACCCATCCATCCACCCACCCATCCATCCATTCTTCATCCATCCACCCATCCATCTATCCATCCATCTACCCATCCATCCATTCACCCATCCATCCATCCATCCACCCATCCATCCAAACATCCACCCACTCATCTATCCATCCATCCACCCACTCATCCACCCACCCACCTATCCATTTTCTCACTATAACTACCAGCACATACAACCATCTACTCTCTCATCAGTCTTTACACAGCCCCCCATTCATGCACCTTTATGGACTGAACAATTCATTTTTCACCCACCCACCCATCAACCCATTTACTCATCATCCACTCTGTAATCTATTCATCCACACATTCACCCACCTATTCAATCTTCACTCTGTCTACACATCCATCTATCCATTCATATGCCCATCCATACACATATACATTTGTCCATACACCAAGGATCTTTACAGTAATTTATCCATCCATTTATCCACTAATTCTCCACTATAGTATCCATACATACATATCCTCTCTACCCACAGGTGTACATATGCACCTACCCCTCCAGTTTACCCACTCTTTCATGTATCCATCCGTCTGTCCATCCATCTATCCATCCACACACCCTCACAGGTGTGCACATTCAGTTACCTCACTGGGACTGGGCCCATGCTGCAGGTGTGACATATGGATGAATACGGGGTCTTTGAGGACCTTGTTATCAAGTTAAACAAGTCTCAAGAGCAGTAGGACTTCAAAGGAAAGTTTTGTGACTTTGGATTCTAATTTCGTAAGAATCCTGGATGACCGTTTGCATCTTCTAGGCATGAGCAAGAGATGCAGAAAGGCCTTGGTAGGCTGACTGCTGGCTCACTGTAGGGTCCTGGAGTTTAGAACTGAGTCCAGATCTTAGCTTTATTTGTATAAGAATCTTGCCCATCTCTACATATTGATTAAAAATCCTACATGGAATCTTTCTGGGGGGGCTGGCAACTACCACAGAAAGAGAAAGACACCCTCTCCCCAGGATTTCCAGAGACTTCTTTACCAGCTAGAAGAACTAAGCACAGACAACCATGGTAACTGGAGTTAAGAGTCTACTCTGTGCCTATGAGCTCAGTGGGTGTCTCCTTCGTGGGGGCTCTGAGGGCAGCCCGAGATCAGCACCCGTGTTCCAGATCAGTCAGTCCTACATGGATGCTGTGCATTGAGAACCACTCTGCTGTCACCCTCCACATGACATCTCTCTCAATACTGATTTCTTTAAGGAAAGGGGAGTGTGATATAATTGTATTTTTATTAAAAGTATATACATACTGATTAAAAAAAAAACACTCATGGAGGAGAGGGACCAATACAGAATTTTGGCTGTGGTGGTTACACAAATCTTCATGTGACATAAATTCCATAGGAGCTTTTGGGGTGAGGAAAGAGTTCTATAATTAGACAGTGGTGGTTGTTGCGTAACTGTGAATAGACTAAAAACCACTGAACTGCATTAAAAGGGTGAATTTTATGGTATGTAAATTTCATCTCAATAAAGCTGTTTAAAAAAAGAAAACCTTAAATGGTTCTCACCTGCCCCTGGAATGGAGCCCCACTCTTCCCACACTGCTCAGGAAGCTCCGTGGAGAAGCCTCATCCACAGGCTCCTGAGAGCAAGGAACAGCCGGGCTCAGGGTCAGGCACAGTTAAAGACCAGCCCTGTGCAGGCCCCTGTTTGGCCTCTGATTTGGGACTTCCATGAATGGTGTTGCTTGTTGAAAGGGTTGCTGTGTCCAGCTGACACTTACCCTGCCTCACAGGGTCTTTGCTGATGCTTGGCTATAGCTGGTGCATGCCCTCCGCTGGGTATCTCTTTGTGTGACGGCACAGCCCCACACCTTGCTCTCCTCAGGGAGAACTGCCATTCACTTTACTTCTCGAGCACTGGGCCTGTGTCATGTTGGACACCCCTGTCTGGCGAAGAAGCCTGGAGGAAGGTTACCCTGCGAGGACATGTGGGCACCTCGAGGAACGGCATCGGTGGCCTGGGTCAGATCCAACTGCTTTTCAGTCTTCATCTCAGTTGCGTGGGAAAGCTTGTGCAATGTGTTCGGCTGTTGAGAAGATAGAGCCAAACCTGGAGCCACAGTGTTGAGGGTGGGTGGCCTGCCGGCTCCATCTGTTCTCTGTGACTGACTCCTAAAGGCTGAGCCCTACGGGGCCCTCCTCCGCATACCCACCCCTTGCTCCCCACATCAGGGACATGGGCACTTGTGAATGACCCTCAGCTCAGAGGCATGTTGTAGCATGCTGTAGAGAGGTCTACTCACCTGTCTAGGGACTGCTGACTGAGCTGGGGCTTGACAAGAGCAAAAGCAGCAGCCACAGCCCTAACTGCTTTGTCTTTGTCCCCCTAGGAACCCACACCTTTGAAGTAGGATCAGAGATTCCTTTTCTTCTATACAGAGAGACGTATAACCCACATCCCTGCCACCTTTCCCATGGCAGAGAGATGGATGCTTCAACCTGACAGTTTCGAGAACTACAAATTGTTCGTGTTCCTGGATATCAAATGGTGACATTAAAATTACTTAATTTAATATCCTCGATATACTCCTTGCCTGGCTTTGCTCCCCCCCCCCCACTTCTTTTCAAATTCGTATGGCTTATTATAAACCGATATAATTACTTCCCAGGAAGTTTGATTTTCATTTCTTCATCTGCTCCTTAATAAACCCCTTTCTCCACGGCTGAGTTGGGAGACAACGCGTCACGAGTTTTAACTTCTGAGAAGTTGTGAAACTGAAATCTGGTTGTACCTGCTCTCCAGTGTGTTATTATCGGAGGCAGAGCGCTTAGAACTTAGGGATGTGGGGCGGAGGGATGGATGGGGGAAAGGTAAGCACCTGGATAAATGTCACTCATGTCCCCCGCCCACCTAGTCACCTGCCACTCCTCCAGGTTCAGTTGCTTTGGAGCTTGTGCAGAGGAAGCCCCAGCTCTGGAAAGCACACACCCTGCTACAGCAGCCCTGAAGCAAACAAATGAAAGGCCCTCCTCTTGCTTTCTGTCTTACTCCCTGCAAAGTGCTGGGGGAGTCTTCAACAAGTGCCCAAAGTTAGCAGCCAAAGAACATTCGAACGGCAACCCTAGCAGATAAGACACTTCAAGGACCGAGTCTGCCTTTGAAATTCATTAGGTAAAGCAATTTGCTGAGCCTGCTCCACAATGAATTTACACAAGAAGAGCCCGTATCTGATAATTATAAGAGCCTGGCTGCACAGGGACAGAGGCTTTTAGAAAAATCCCCACTAGGATTAGCAATCTCTTCAGAAATCAAACCATACACATAAAGCTACTTAAGGTCGGCTCCCCCTACCACACCATGTAAGGAAATCCTTAAATGGGGGACTAAGATCTATCACAGACCTGTGGAATCAGAGCATATCTTCTATAATTTCCTGACACATGAGATACATTCCAAAGATGCTTAGGACTCTACATGTAAACCTGCCCTTGGAGAGATGGACTAGGATGACTTAATTACTGCCTGAGCACAGCATCTCTGCGTACCCCTGCTCGCAGTGGGCCCCGAGTGTTGCTGTCTGATTCTTGCGATCAACCATCCCCAGACACACGGACATGGACTGACGGCTGAAGGACGCAGAGTGCACGCGAACCAGTTGACCATCGAGTTTGCACGTTGGGAAGTGAAGTTTAGATTTGGACGATTAAACGGATAATGGCTTTTCAAGTACTTTCTCTCTCTGAAAGTCCTGAGCGACAGGCTGGGACAAGCTGTGTAGCCAGTGGCCTGTGACAGTTTGGGAAATACTTCACGCTCAAGGGGCTGGAGGCTCACCCTGGCTCTGGGTTCCGGATGCCCACTGTCCCCCGTCTGCCTGAGCAGGGCTCTGACCTCTGATGCTGTTTCCTCTCCCTTCTGCATCTCCTTTGTTTCCTGGTCTGCAATGGGAAGCCAGTTGTTTGTACATAATCCCACAAGAGCACTGCTCTGCTCATTGATAAAAATGCGGGTAACTCCAGGGAAGATGCTACCTGCCTGCATCCAGCCCTGACCAGGCCACCAGCAGGGGCACTAACACAGTAGGGATAAGCACAATTCAAGCTCCCACTGTGCACAAGACTCTGGGCTGGCCCAGGGGCCAGCATTCAGTCAGCTGCATATGGCCCACTCTTTTCAGTTCCTGCTGATGTAACCAGAGGGGTGTATGCAGAAATGCTATTCAAACAGTGACCCTCTTCTGAAACTGGTTACGGAACACACCAGAGAGAACTTAGGAGTCTGAGCGGAAACTCAGAGGAGTGGGTCACAGTCTGTGGACTCCTTAAGAGTAGAGCTAATTATTCACACTGCAGGAAATCACTGGTATGGATGGATACATTGAGGAAAACAAAATTATTTGGTGATATGTCACTCCTGTAGGTTTAACTGGAAAGGCTAGAAATGGTGTCCAGCAAGATATTAACAGCTGTGATTTCATGCTGTACCCTAGCCATTACCAACACCTGCCCCCCACCCCCCCAACACATGCTGCTATTCAAGTGGTTTTTAGAAAGCAAGCAAAGTTGTTCAAGTTCTTTCTCTATGGGAGTGTTCAAAATCACCCTGTAACAGGGAGCCCCTGGGGCATGAGACCACACCGGTGCTACATTGCCTTCTATAAGATGCCAGGCTTGGGGCCAGGAATAGACAACCCGTATTGGCAGAGGGACTCTGGGAGCAGAGATCTGTCCTTGGTGTAGAGACCAGAGTCTTGTCCAGACCCAAGAGAATGGGAAGGTTGAGGAATATGCAAATGAATGGCTTTAATTTCCCCTGCCCTTGGCTCCAGGGCAGCTGGCCCTGCCATCCTTACTGACCTTTGTTCCAAAGTCCCCTGCTCTCGGTGGAGATGATTGTGTGAGCCTCCAAGGACTGCCCTGGCTTGGGTTAAAATCACAGAGCTGGCTGGCACTGGAGCCCTCAACACAGAGAAGATGAAACGTGGGTGTCCTTTGGCACGGTCTGACATGTGGGCAGCAGGTGCCACCCAATTCTCCACTGCCTCCCGGGAGGTGGTGGAGAAAAAAAACAAAAAACAAAAGCAGAAACCAGAAGGTAATGAGAATCCCAGTTTTGTAAACTTGTAGAAAATAACATTGTGTATTCAGGACCTCAAAGCCCCATATTGTGACCGACGTATAATCAAGTCGCTGCAGCTGTTGGGCTAATGGAAATGTAAATATTACAGGGCTTTTTAAATTTTTGTTTTATTATTTTGTGTTGTTATTATTTTTATTGCCATTTCTCCATCACTAGGCTTGATGATTGGTCTGGGGTGGGGGGAGAAAGAAAGAATAAGCATTTTTTTTTCAGAGATCAGAAAGAGCTGCTGGTGCACGGGAGCCTGCTTGTATATTCATTAGGCAGAACAGCACATCCACACAAGGAAAAGTTCATCAGAACAAGGTTTAACGCAATTATGGTTTCCGAGGCTGGGTCTATTTAAGTCATTTCCTGCCAGCAGAACAGTGATAATGTGGTCCGTGAAATTCCTCTCGCGCCTATCGCGGAGCAGAGACGCCCGCATCCGAGTCGCCTTTGTCCTTTCTGAGATAGCCATTATCTTCTCCGAGAACACAATATGTGTTTATTTTACAAACCCCAACACAAATGGAAATAAAAAGCGCATTACAGAGATTGGGGAGCCTGCAAGGTGATGTGTGATTAACTGTGTTCCGCGGGGTGGGAGCAGCAGCCAGACGGCCCACTCTCCTGGATTGCTTTCTCTTTTCTCTTCTTAAATGTTCCCATAATACCTTTGCGATTGGGATGAACACGGGTTTAATAGAAATGTCTCACAAGAGAAAGCTTCCCAGCCATCAGAAGGCCAACCTTTCTCCCAGTGCTGTGCTTTCTGGGCAAGCTGGGAAGGTTCAGCCTTCTCTCTGGGAAGCTGTCTAAAGCTGCAGGGCTGGGGTGACTCTAAAGACCCCTTAGTATATCCCACAAATGCATCCTGCGCGGAAACCATTCTTGAAGGCACCTGTGAAGGGCAGCTGGAAGGAAGAGTGAGAGAAAAGCCCTGGGGTCTGAGAGAGGAAGCTCAGTTGGTGAGGTGTCAAGAGTGCAGGGAGGAGGAGGAGGAGGAGGAGGAGGAGGAGCAGGAGGAGGAGGGAGAGGGGTAAGGGGAGGGGAAGGTAGTCTGAAGTAGAAGGATGGGAGACAAGGCGTGCACTAGAGTGGATTGGAGAGGAAAGGAGGGGGCCTTGTAAGGAAAAGTCTAGAAGAAGATAGGCAAGTCCAGAAAGCACGGATCCAGAATTCCAGCAGAGTCTGAAAGATAACCTGCCACAGACGACGCCAAAAGAAAATGGAACACCAGGAGAATTCTCAGTCAGGGCAGTAGACAGAAAGGTTGGCATCAAACACAGATAAAGAATTCGTACAAAGGAAGTAGCAAAGATGGGAACTGCAAGAGGGCCCACAGAAGGATGGAAGACAAAACAAAAGAAAGCCCACCACCACCAAAACAAAAAACAAAAAGCAAAACCAAAGACCAAGGAGATAATTAACTCCCAGGAAAAAAACAAACTACCAAAAAGTACGCTGCAATGAAAGTTTTGCTTCAATATGCATAACACAACACTTTAATGAGTGTCCCTAACAAATTGGCCCAAAGCAATATATTTACTAAAGGCTATGAATGAATGCACACATGCAAACATGTGTGTGCACATGTGTGTGTGTGTGTGTATGTGAAGATACCATTCTGGATTAAGGTGACACAGGCTTGCTATTCACACGAGCTTGTGAGTAGCTTATAGCTTTAAATATAGCTTAAATATAAGCTTTAAATATAGCTTTTTAGCTGTGAACACAGTATAGCTACTCACACCAAACTGCGATACACCCCCATGCTTCAGCCCTGTGCATCAGGTGAGACAGATGAAAAGCACACGGAAAATGTGCATTTCAGAGTGCTTTGCAAGATTTAACACCGAAAGCCTGCTGCTTTTGAGCAGGAGGAGGACGCAGTGAGCATCCGTTCCATGGGCCATGTGTGGTGCCAGGAACATCTGCTGATGTGCAACAGCCTGAGACCACAGGCAGAATAAAAAATATTTGTTTTGAAATGCAACTCTCGATTTGTCTGAAAATTGCTCTTATTTCACTCATGAACATGATCAAAGCGTGAGGGCTCTCTTTCTGGAAAAGCAATAGTGTTGCTTTTTTTTTTTTTTTGTGGGTAAGACTATTAATCAAATCTTTATTCACGTAATATTAAATCTTGTACTCCTGCTTATTTTCAAGTCTATAATTAAAAACAAGGTAAATTTATGGAAATATGTTGTGCACAGGCAGGCAGGTGGCCACTTGGCTTAATAAACGCATTTTTAAATCAGGGTCTCTGCCTAATGGAGTCTGGCGGGTACTCAGCTCCCTTGTTAACAGTTAGATGACAGTTAGGTGGCTCCAGGAGAGGCTCGGTGACAGTGTTCCAAAGCAGAGCACAGTCATCCTTCTGGACGTGTACAGCCATGCAGCCCTCCATGCTGAAAAGGAAAGAGCTGGGAAATTGTTTTGTCTATGAAAATAACTCCCCTAGTTAAAATGTCTACACTGTAACTGCATCTAAGGGTGAAGGAACATGGACTGCATCACTTCCCCTAAAACGTCATGGACCAACATCTCCTCTCCTTAGCTCTCCTTCTTAAAAGATGCTCATCATCTCCACCCTGTGCAAATGGCCCACACAACCCCAGGGCAGTCACTTCCATGGCTGCTACACTGGGGAGAACTGTGGGATGCTCACCGGTGCCCCATGCTCAAGGACTGGGGTTCCGAAGGAGGAAAAAGTGAAGCATTTGACCATAGAGATAGAGCCCACAGTCAACCAGGGAGCAGAGCCCGGAACCCCCCCCCCACCCCCCCCCACCCCCGTCAGAGCACGAGGTAGAAAGGGCGCTCAGGTCAAATGTTCTCCATGACTGGGAGATGGGGTGTGGCCCTCTTGCAGGAAATAGCATTTGTTCTTGCAAGGCTCCCACCTCTGGTGCTTTGTTCTGTTCCTTTAAAAAAAAAATTGAGAACACAGCTAAATACAACTGGGTGTGTCCAGAAGGTGCTGAGAAAGGCTGACTCTGCAGGCAGCAGGGTGGGCACTGAAGGGGTCTTCACCTCTTTGGGTCTCTTAGCAGCTAGACCAGTAGCACTTGCTTCCTGCAACCAGCACTTCCTCACAGTTAGGACCTTTGCACAGGATGGCACAGTCAGCACTTTGAAGAGAGGTGGCCCAAGGGTCACCAACTCTGCACTTTGCCACGCCAATTGGACTTCTCTCCATGAACCACAAGCTCTAATGTCACTCCCTGTATGGGCTGGGTGGGATTGTGGTCTGTATGTCTAAAGGGCAGCCAGGTGAAGTTTCCCCAGCTCTCAACAGCCTTCAATGCCTATTTATTCTCTCACTGGTTCCCTGGATCCGTTGATTCTGGAGATTTTGGCAGTACTAGGTATGTTCCTGATTTGCCAGGGAAAGCCAAAGTGAGACTGCAGGTCTCCCATGAGCACAAGAGGAAGGGAAGAGAGAGGGAAAAGAGGAAAAGGAAGAGGGACAATTTTTCCAGGGCAAAAGGGGAAGAAAGATGCTTCCTTGACACATGTGTAGGTAGGTGCACATACAGATTACACAGGAGCACAGAGAGACACATGGGACACACATAAAGGCACAGGAACAGAGGTACATATACATACACACATGTAGAAATACATGCGGGTATACACTCAGGAACACACATAGAAACATACAAACACATACACATATAGTTGTAGAGATACACACAGATTGCACATTTGCACAAAAAGAAACATGGGGCATGCATAGGTATGTAGAGACAGAGATATTCACAGATATATATACAGAGGCAGGCACACAGAAGCATATGTGTATATGTATGCAAAGATATACACATTTATAACACACATATACACAGAAACACATATAGATGTATATACATATACACACACACATGAAGATAGAGATACATGCAGGCATACACACAGAAACAAGCATGCATATAAAGACACATAGGAACACATATACAGACATAAATATAAGTGCAAACATACGCACAGGCAAATATATATACAAACATATATACATATATGTATAAACACACATGCATGTAACTAACATAGACATAACAGAAACACATATGCAGCTATGGAGTTGTACAGAGACACGGAAACACAGGCACACATTCATCAGTGCACAGAGGCACACACACAGAGCCAGGGGACACCCAATCCACGGGTCAAGCACATATTTTGATTCCTGCAAGGCGTAGCTCCAGAGCTGTGCGTGTTCATAACTTAGCCAGACGCCTCCTCTGAGTCTCAGCTTTCCTCATGAAAGTAACATCAGATACCAGAGAGAGGGGCTGTGGTGCTCGACTCCAGGTACCTCAATGTGACAGCTGTGTGATCCAGGAAGAAAGGTAGGCTAAGACAAAAGGAGTAATTAGAGTGAGCTACCAGAACCAGCCCCGGATTTAAATGTTTAAATGTTTTAATTTAAAAGAACAATGGCTCCTGGAAGCGTTCGCAGCCGGGCTGACAACCTGCCATTTATTAATCAGTGTTAAGTAACCGCGGCTCAGGTTTGACACCAAACAGAGGATGATGTGTGATGATCCCTAAAATAGCAGCCACGTCTCAGAACTGATTTCCAAATGATCCTGCATAACAAGGCAGGCTCCGGAATATTTACTGCGCCAATTAGCGAGCATTAGGTGCCCCGTGGCAAGGGTGCAGGGGCTTTTTGGGGAAGGCATAGCACTCTTCACACTGGGGATATGGGGCTCTCAAGCACATGGTACATGAAAAATCAGTCAACAGGCAGAAAACACATTTGAAGCTGAGTTCTCTACAGGTTCCAGGAGACACGTGGCCATGTCTGGAGACAAACACTCCTTGGGGTGAAGGATGCAGAGGCGGGAGGAACCCAGGGATGTGAACACACAGGACAGTGTGGACACATCCCACCACAGAGAACCATCTTGCCCTTGGTGTCAAGGGTGCTTAGCTTAAGGAAACTGCAGTAGAAAGATTTGTGGTCAGACTAGAGAAAGGCCTTCCCAAAAGAAAGGCATGTATTTTCATTTGCATAAAAGTCTTTGTTCTTTTATCTCAGGATCTGGGGCAGAACATCCTCTGCCCAACACTTGCTTCTGACGGGAAGCCACCAAGCCATGCACTCAGATGAAAACTGCCTCCTGTGTGACACTGCATTCAAGTGCAATTTAACATACCACCCCAGAGTGAAGGCTCTGGCCCCGGGAGCTTAGCACTTAGCAACACCACCTCCATCTCCCCTGGGACTCCTGCAGGCACTGCATTCAGCTCTCTCTTGTCCCAGTGTATTTTGAGACAGGATCTTGCTCTGTAGCCCAGGCTGACCTGGAACTTACTGTTGGGCCAAGGTTGGCTCAAATTCATGGTAATTCTCCTGCCTCAGCCTTCTGAGTTGGGATTATAGGTGTAAGCCATCATTCTTGACTTATTGGAATCTCAAAATCGTACACATAGGTATGTATGTGCTGATGCATATGTGTTCCTGAATGTTTGCACATGTGGGTGCATGCATGTGGAGGCCAGAGGATGACATCAGTTGTCTTCCTCCATCGTTCCCCGCTTTATTTCTTGGGTCAGGGTCATTCACGGAAGCTAGTGATCACTGATTGGCAAGGCTGGTTGACCAGTTAGCCCCAGAGGTCTGCTTGTCTCAGCTCTACTTGTGCTTCTCCCTGGGTCCTGGGAATCTGAACTCACATGTTCATATCTATGGAATCATCTTCTCAGCCCTTAGATCTCACTTTGTAAACCCTAAACATTTTTATAACGGGAAGATTAGCATCGAGAATATGAGGCCTTACATCACCATGGCAAGGGCGAGGAGTAAGTTTCTCTTAGTGACAAGCTCTAGGGGGCTCGTGTAGAGATGCATTTATGTTGGGGAGGAATGGAGCCCCCTCAGCAGCATCATGGGGTTCTGAACCTGTGCACACATAGTCTTCACACTAACAGGGGCAGGCCCTACTCCCAGAGTTGGGGTTTATGAGACATGCACTGACTCCCCTTAAATACGTCTTGAGTAAATCCTCCTTTAATGCTCAATTTAGCAAGGACGGGTACAATCCATCATGCTAAACAGAGACACTGGAGACGGCAGTGACTGCTCCAGGAGTGTGTGCTGGACCAGCGCTGGGGTGCCCGGCCTCCAAGTGTGGGTCAGCTTCAAGCTCAGTGTCTTTCTGAGGCACATCCTTAGCCACCAGGGTGCGGTCTGAACCTGTGTGAGAGCTTCTTCTTCGCCTCTGTTTCTCTCAGACCATATTCCCCCAGCAAGTAGGCAAGGAAGTCTGCCCAGGGAGTGGCACAGCAGTCGTACACACTGCCTACTCTGCTCTGGATGAAAATGCCTTAGACTGGACCATTTCTAAACCAAAATGCTGTTTCTGTGGTGCAGGCCTGTAACCTCAGCTACTTGAGAGGCCGAGGCAGGAAGAGGGCAAGTTCAAGGCCAGCCTGGTCAACTTCAGTGAGACCTTGTCTCAAAAAATTAAAAGTAAAATTGGGAAAGGTAAAATGGCTCCATCGTTCAGAGCACTTGCTGCTTTTGTAGAGGACCTGGGGTCAGTGCCCAGCACCCTCCTGATGGCTCACAACTGGCCATAACTCCAGTTTCAGGGGATCATGCCCTCTTCTCTGACCTCTGCACACATATGATGCACATACATGCATGCTTCAAAAACACTCATACACGTAAAGTAAACCAACACCACCAACAAAAACCAGTAAGGAGAATGTTTGAGGCCCTGGGCTCATTACCTAGCAATGCAGGAAGAGAAGAGAAGAGGAGAGGAGAGGAGAGGAGAGGAGAGGAGAGGAGAGGAGGAAGAGGAGAGGAGAGGAGGAGGAGGGGAGGGGAGGGGAGGGGAGGGGAGGGGAGGGGAGGGGAGGGGAGGGGAGGGGAGGGGAAGGGGAGGAGGAGGGGAGGGGAAGGGGAGGGGGAGGGGAGGGGAGGGGAGGGGGAGGGGAGGGGAGGGGAGGGGAGGGGAGGGGAAGGGGAGGAGGAGGGGAGGGGAGGGGAGGGGACACATTGGTAAGGCTTCCTTGCTCCCTCCTGACAGGCATGAAAGGCGTGTTCAAACCTCACTATTACAAAACAAAGATAAGGCAGAGGAGATCAGGAACTTTAAGATCAAGGTGTGGGCAGCTTAGGTGAGATAGTGCCTCCTGGTGGCCATCACAAGCTACAGATATGCATGACTAATGCCATGAGCTAGGGCTCATCACCCATCCTAACTCTACTCTTTGGTAAGTAGGATTCACCTATGAATTTGGGGGTACATGGTGTTCACAGCACTGCCCAGTGGCAGAGGCAGGGAGAGAAAGCAGCCCCTTCACAGCTGGACTGGGTGTGATTGGTAGCTTCAACAGACACCTGGAGTCTCAGCTGCTTCAGCCCCAGTGGGTGTGTGGTAATGCTCTGCCTCACTGTCTCCCAAATCAGGGAAAACCCACTGTGGAGTCCAGTCTTATCTGCCCTACACTCCCAGGAGAACCACAGTCTGGTGCCTTCAAGGCTGGTGGGACTGCAGCAGGCTTGGGGGTACTCACAGGCACAGGTCTGGAGACTCAAAGGCATCTCTTCTTCCTCTGAAATGTATGAAGAGCTGCGTGGTTTTCACCCCAAGACTGAAGCTAGAGACGGGCAATGTCTTTGGATCTTATATCTGAACTCAAAAGAAACTTCTGTTCAGACCCAAAGTCTCTGCTGGTTGTTTAGCATCTTCCACGGGAGCAGTTGGCCCGCAGGCAGGCTGACCAAAACTCCTCAGTAACTACACACTTCCTCAATTTCGTATCCTGGGGTGGTAGCTCTTAGTCACACAGTGGATGGTTGATCTCCCCCTTCCTCACCCCTCTCAGGAAGGCAGCATGGAAGCCAGGGGCACCAGGACACCCACTGAAGACTCTAACAACAGCCCTGGTCCATGGGAGCCACGAACAAGGGGAAGCCTGATTCCCACCTGCATCGGAGGGATCAGAACCTCAGAGATCCCACCACTGAGCCGACCCTGAGACGCCAGCAGATTCACTCGCCGCTGGGGTTCAAGCCTCACCGGAAATAGAGTAAATCAAATATTTGTTTAGTACTTCATATAGAAAATCAAAACTAGACTTTCTCAAAGCTGGCATGCTGTATTTTATATCTAGTAACATTCTGGTGATGGTGGCAATTACAAGCTAACATTTAGAGTTGAGAGATGAATCAGGTGAAGACTGTCTCCTTTGGGTGGCTGCTGATAGAAAGTACCCAGCGCCCGAGAGGACGTTGCCTATAGATTATGATTCGCAGAGCCTTATGTCAGGAGTGGTTCTCCTTGCTTCCTGAACCCGTGCTTCCACTCATTCAGGCTTCCAGTAATTATCTTGACGAACCCCCCTCACCGCTTCTGCTGGCTGAGCAGAAGCCTTCTTCTCAGAGCTGCTGCCTTCTCTCATGGTCACCTGTCTGGGTGCAGCTCCATGGTTCTCTCATGGTGGTGACATTTGCAGCTCCTGGCAGCGACATGGTCACCCTTTCTACTTAATGCACTTTATTATTTATTTACGTGTGTGGGTGTCAGATATAAAACTTGCAAGAGTCAAGTCTGCTCTAGCTGGCTGTCTTCTTCCACCACGTGGGTCCTGGGGACCAGACTCTGGTTGCTAGGGTTGACAGCACGTGCCTTTGCCCACCTAGCTGCCATGCTGTTCTCAGGGGCCACCTTAGTAGTAGCCCACACTTGCACGTTTACCTTACTCTCTGTAATCACTGTGGGCTCTCTTCGGCCATCTGGACAGGTACAGTAAAGCTGACTGATAGGGTTTAGATACGAATGTCATCCTTAACTCGTTACATGCTGGAGGCTTGACCCTGGGCAACGCCAGGAGCTGCACTTTGGGAAATGAATGGATCCTGTGGCTCTGACCTGACACTGGATTTGTTATTAGATGGCATTCTTGGGGACTGTCTGGGAACAGGAAACAGGGCCTGGTTGGAGGAAGGAAAGCACTGGGCTCATGCTCCTCTAGTCCCATGTCGCCCCCTCTGCTTCCTGCCTACTGTGGGGTAAGCAGCTTTCCTCCAAAAAGCCTGTCTGTCATGATGCTCTGCCCTACCACAGACCGAGATGCAATGCATGGTCAGAAACATCTGGGACTTTGAGCCTAAACAAATGAACATGAGCTAGTCACAGCTTGGGACAAATGCAGACCAAGTCTCAACTCAGCAAAGAAAGCATGAGAAACTTCAGGTAGACGCAGTCTAGATGGAGCCCATTTCTATCAGAACCAGAGCCAGGAACGGTTGTCTGTTGAAAGGCTCTGCTTGGACACACAGCCCACACCTGCAACGCTGTATCCTTGAACCCACCTTTCCCGTACTTGTTTTTAAAAGACAGGTCTGCCTCTTCAAATCACACCACTTCAGGCTGCGAGACTGTTTTGACCATTTTGACAAAAAGTCAAAGTGTTTTTCAGGGAAGAGACGAGTCTTTTAAAAGTTAAAAATATATCCCGTCAGAGCAGTCAACACAGAGGCCGGTGCTAGGCTGAGAGGAAAAATAAGAAAATCTCTGGAGAGCCTCTACCCCACCATGGAAATAATGTAACATTGTTCCGCTGTGGAGGGGGCAGTGCCTGGGGCTTGCTCCTGCATACATGGGGGAGGGGTGCCCTCAATTCCTATGGCTGCGGGATCTATCTTTGCCCAGGGTGAGCTTCTAGGTGTTCTCTGTGGCCAAGCCAATTATGATCCTGTCAGCACTGGCTGCAAAGT
Organism: Mus musculus; assembly: GCF_000001635.26. Taxonomy (NCBI): domain Eukaryota; kingdom Metazoa; phylum Chordata; class Mammalia; order Rodentia; family Muridae; genus Mus; species Mus musculus. The sequence continues at coordinate 179,573,828 of NC_000068.7, read as the reverse complement.
TTTCCAAAAGTTATTTTTTTGACACCTAGAACATTCATTTTTCACATCTCATGATTTGGGGTATACTTTCCTCAGCCCATCCACGCAAAGAAAGCTCTGACGCTCAAATTCTGCATAAACAGTGATATTCAGCATGCACAGCTAAGGACTGTGGCCAACTCATTATATCCACAGGCTATTTCGTACTTCCGCAAACCCTGGATAAGAGAGAGAAATCTTCAAGAAAGCACTCCACACATAAAATATTTCTTTTATAGCGAAATGTGTCCAATTGATTTACGAGGCTCTCTCAAGGAGAACAAAACACGCGCCACAAAGCCGAAACTCCACAGAAAGGCTTCCCGGCTCCCTCAGAAGCAAGCTCAGAAGCAAGCTGCCAACTGCACGCTGCTTGGTTTTCAGCTTCTAATTTGGATTTCTTTGGGGGAGCCCCGTTTTCATCCTGGTGGGTTTACTGATATTTATGATAGTGTTATTGTTACATATTATTTTATTTGCTTGTGTGCATGTGTGTGCGCTCCAGTGTGTGGGTTCCAGGGATGGAACTTAGGCCCTTAGGCTTGACAGTGAAGCCTTTACCTTAACACTGAGCCATCTTACCATTTGTAATTGGTATTTTTATTGCTTTTTAAAAAAAATGTACGAGTACACTGTAGCTGTCTTCAGACACACCAGAAGAGGGCATCAGATCCCATTACAGATGGTTGTGAGCCACCATGTGGTTGCTGGGAATTGAATCGTGGAAGGACCTAGCCCAGGCTTGGTGAGCCACTGCCGTGAGTCATCTGTGGCTTGGTCACTGTCTTACCTCTCTGTCTGTTGTGGTTTGATGAAGTATGGCCCCCAGGCCTTGCATATCGAATCATCAGTCATCCGAGGAGGAGGCCACAGACCCTAAGTGTTCAGGGTGAATCAACAAAAGGGTGAGATACATGGTGGGGAGGGTGGAGGGATCAGGGGGTCAGGGGGCATCTGGAGATTTAGTCTCTTTTAAATGGCATTCACTAAGTTTCACAGTGGAAGCTGAGAACTTCAACTGGAGAGCCCAGCACAGCTGTCTGGCCCTTTTTCCCTCCGTGCAGAAGAGCCAGTTTGAAAAGGCGCATCTCTCTTCTTGGAAGATCCATGCTGCTGAAGGTCTGATTGCAGCCCCTCTCGGGTGGAATGACTGGAGCCTACACATCTTATTTAGTAATCAGTGCCCAATATGAGGATGTCCTGAGCCTGGGGGAGGGAGACGGGTGCTCCCCGAGCCACTGCGGTTTTTTGCTGTGTCACTGGTAAGGAGGACAGCTGCTATTTCTGTGACTAAATGCTATCATTGTGAACACCGTTCCAAAGAAAACAGGTATCTTGCCAGAGGAAAATAACATATGCCAGGAAGGGAAAAAAGTACTCGAAGGTAAATAGACAGGTTTCTTCCTTGGGCCTGGGATTCTGAACAGCCATTTCCCTGCTGGAAAAGCATCCAAGAGAGAGCCAAAAATTGCTGGGTGTGGTGGTGCATGCCTGTAAACCTAGTGCATGAAAAGCTGAGGCAGGAGGATTGCTGTAAGTCACAGACATGCTTGGATTACATAGTGAGTGTCAAGTCAGTCTGGGGTGCAGGGTGAGACTCTGTCTAAAAATCAAACAAATAAGTAAAAAAGGGCAGGGCCTGTGAGCTACCTGGGACAGACAGTGCAGATATAGCTTGCTGGCTGTGTGACCTGTCTACTGCTGGCCCGCTGGCTGCCTCCTTTGAACGCTGGAATTAGGGAGCCTGTGACAGGCTCCATGTGTCTGTCTGCCACTGGGCATGGATGCATAAATTCGTGGTAAATAAATTCACGGTAAAATTCGGGTATGACAAGCAAGGAGGAACACACACAGGAGCAGGAATATGCGAGCGTGCAAGTTGGAACACAAACGCATATGAGCACAGAGCGTGCAAGTTGGAACACAAATACATATGAGCACAGAACCACACATGAATGTAGGCACTGCATGCAAGCAAAGTATGTAGTCTGTGCACATGTGTATGTATGTAAGTAGTTACACTTTAATCCATGTAAACATGCAAATATCTATAAATGTAGGCCTGGTGTGCTTGTGTTAAATGTGTGCATGTATATAAGCATGTGTGTGTGTGTGTGTGTGTGTGTGTGTGAGAGAGAGAGAGAGAGAGAGAGAGAGAGAGAGAGAGAGAGAGCGCACATGTGTGTATGGAGGCCTATGCACACACAGAAGTGGGCAGAGAGGGCCAGGATCCTTCCTGCGTTCTCTAGGGCAGGCAAAGAAACAGCTCTCCTGTTGTGTCCTGAAGAATTTGCTCTCTGTTCCTGGGTCCTGGCAGGAGCTTCTTCAAACTCTTGAGATTTCCTGAGAAGTGGGAGTGCCTTTGTTATGCTAATGAGGTGACTCACTGTTAGCCCCCTATGGGTTTTGTAATGGGGGTTGGGCACAGGAAGACTAACCCCAGGCAGGCAGCTGGAGACTGTGCCAGCCTGGCTCCAAAGGCTGAGATTCCATTCCACCCAATCCAGAAAGCTAACCAATCTTGACTATATGGAGCGTCTGGGAACTCTGAACGCCAAGGTCCATTGGAGCCCCCTGGCAAACAAAGAAGGAAGTACAGGAAGCCCGTAAAGCCACCGCCCTCCTGTGCAAACCTAACCCTACACACACAGGTGATTCAAACAGTGAGTCTAGCTAGTGTGGTCCTGAGTTCTCACACAAGTTCTACGAAATAACCATCCCAGGAGAGCTGTGGGAACTCCAGAGTTTGCAGCCCGCTGTTTGGAAGTGAGGGTGGCCCCAAGATTAGTGTGTGCCCTCAGAAGTAGAGGTGACTTCCGAGACCTTGGTTGCTTCCCCTGTAGAGTGCCAGGGGCTGGAGGAAGTGGAAAGCAGGCCACAGCTGACGTGGTAAGTGATCTCCAGGGCTGGGTGACGTGGGAGCTGAGATAGGAAGGACAGGAAGGGTTGGCCAGCCATGGAAGGGTCCTCAGACACAAGGAACAGCACCCGCTAAGGCCCCTGGAGGGACGGGGTTGGATGAGCTGGGATAAGGGTGGGGAACACAGAGGAAGGTCGAGCTGTATCCACATCATGCCTAGCTAGAAGGACTCCAGAGACTCAGAGGTGAGGGTCCATCCTCCTCGGAGCCAGCACAGAGACAACAGATACAGGGCTCACACCACCAGGGCAGCTAGCTTTCTCAAAGCCTGTTCATGACACCTGTGGACATGTCCTAAAGATTAGGGACCCCTCTGGTAGCTTCCCAGAGAATGCGCAGGCTTCTGGGAGCTGAGAATTCATCTTGTAAGGAGGCTCCACAAGGAAGGTCAAATCCATGTGAATGAAGGCTTAGCAGCCATTCCTGCAGGGCAAAAAAAGCCACCTGAGTTACAGGAGACTTCTCAGGAGCCAGAGACAGCAATATTACTACGGAACTGACCGTGACAAGGGCAAGCCCCCAGAGCTGTGGATCCTGCTCTGCTCACACTGTGTTTACTTTTCCTGTTAATATGCCCTCACGCTTCTGTGCAACTTGCTGGGAGCTCTAAGTGCAGGGGAGCTGGCTGGTCAGCACCTAGGAGCCAAGGTGCACCTACCGGGGCAGGTGATCTGAAGTCCTGAGTGGGGAGCCTTAGATACGAGCCTTCCTGCATCCCCATTGGGTCCAAAGCTCCTTCTCCTGCCTTCTAGGGGCTTCTCTAGAGTCGCCCATGCTGCTCTGGAGAGCCCCAGTGTTCTGTGCAGTGAGTGGATATGATGATGTGAATCGCTCACTGTATGCAGGGATCATCTGTGCCTGGTGGATTACAGTTAGCAGAGAACTCACTCACTGATTCCCAGCTCTGTGGCCTCAGAAGGAAAACCCCATGTTCCCCACCACCTGACCTGAGTGCAGGGCACAATGTGAGGGGTGGCAACAGCTGCAGCCGGCAGGGTCTGTGCTCTGAGGAAGGAGTGAAAGTCCTGACTGCTGGCTGTCACACATCACCAAGGAAGCCCAAGTTATAAACAATGCACAGGCTGACCACTAATAGGTGTGAGGACTTTATGGCAGGAAGCTAGCAGGGGGGAGAGACACAAGTGGGGGAGGTAGGCTGATAAGAAAGCTCTTAAACTTCACAGGGGTCCTCCCCAAGTTGCTGGCCAGGACTCACCAGTTGCAGCTTGGCCCAGTGTACTCTACCTGCTGTTACACCCAGGAGAGAGCCCATATGTGACAGAGGAGGTGGAGCTGGGACTGGCAATGAAGTGTCCTTTGTGCCACTTAAGGCTTTATGAAGTTCGCTAATGTGCTTAGATGAACGCAAGGCAGGTACCTGCTCCCAGGACCGGAGCCATGAAAGCAATTTGCAGTGTAGCTTTTGCTGCTTAGAGTTCCCTGATGTTTCCGCCCCTTCCCAGAGGAGAGCTGGGTTACACGGTTGCCTTCTCTGAAGCAGCCCGATTGGGGCCTCACCACTCGCTGCAAGCTGCAATCTATCTCATAAATGGATCGGAATGCTCTACAAATTACCCACGTTGGTCCCTGGAGGTATCTTTAACTGGGGGCTTAGAGTTGCAAATGAATTCTCCTATGGATGTATTATTCTCTCAAATAGCGCAGAGAGGGGACTGGCTTGTACAATGTCTTCATAGAGCCTGGCTAAATTAGATCATGCAAAATCTAATGAGGCTCATTCAGTGAAACTAAGCAGGTACGAGAGGCAGGCCAGTCCTGACCTGGGCCACTATCCAAGATGAAGCTCCCAGGTGAGTTAATTCTAGGCAATACCGCCTGGTGTGATCTTTGACACTGGGGAGGTGAAGTAACCATGGATACCAGCATCAGTAACTGGAGATCGGCTTGTTCTAGCAGGTATGTTCAACCTGTGGCTTGTGGATCACATGTGTAACAGGATAGCTAGGATGGTGGCTGTTCTAGTTCCATTTCTGAGGCTGTGATAAAAATATCAGGACAGAAAGCAACTTAGGGGAGAAAGGGTTTATTCAGGCTAACACTGCTTTTTAATGCCATCACTGAAGTAAGTCACAAGGCAAGAACTCACACAGCTGGTCACATCACATCCCCAGTAAAGAAAGAGCAGAGAGATATGAATGTACGCAGTGGGGCTGCTTGTTCTCAGTTAGTTTTCTTCCTACTTACACTATTCAAGATCCGCAGCCTAAGGAATGGTGCTGCCCACAGTGGGCTAGGCCTTTTTACATCAATTAACTAACAAGACGATCACCCCACAGACATGCCCACAGACCAACTCAATTTAGAGACCTCTTCATCCAGACTCTCTTCCCAGGTGAGTTTAGGTTGTGTTAAGTCAGCAGTTCAGACTAACAAGCCTGGCAGCCTGGCATCATTTTAGACCACAACATCATGCAATGTAAATACCCATCGTTAGAAGGTAGGCCAGTCTTCTGCTGAATGCTACATGTCACTACCGTGGTGGGGGGAGGAACATGAGAACTTCTGCAAGAAAGGTAGCTTAGACAGGCAGGAGTGCAGCTGTGCAAGCCAAACTCTGAGAGGCTCTCCAACTCACCCACTGGGGAAACCACACTTTGTTTAACTCCTCCCATAAACAGGTGCTTTTACATACATTAGGGTCAAGTAGACCGAGTATTAATGAGAATGGACACCTGCGGGGGGAGGGGGGCTCTCTTTTGTACTACAGGCTCTCAAGCACCTTGTCTTCCTTTTCTCCCCAGCCCTGCACCCCAGTCTCCCTCTTCCTTGTACATGGCACCCAGTCCGCACAAAGGGCTTCACACCCAGACCGTAGCACATTGCACTTTACCATGAGCTGAAGTGATTTTCAAGAGAGATCTTGACATTCGCAATCAAAATTCCAGCAGGTTTTATTTTCCAAAATTGACAAGAGGATTCTGTAATGCGTACAGAAATGTAGACGGCCTAGAAGAGCCCACGTGATTTTGAAAAGTACCAGGCTGGTGCTTGCTAGTTTGTCTCAAACCTCCCTGGAGGAGGGGGCCAGTAATGCAGATAGGAGGTGTGTGCAGGAAGAAGGCACCCAGACAGTGTGTGGAATGGAGGGGCCAAAGGACAGCTACACATGGGAGGCTGCCCAGGGTTTAACAAGCCTGAAAGGGCAACTGGGCCTTAATTCACTCCACGCACCAGGAAAAACACAAGCCCTGGGTCTGAATGTACATCTAGAGAGAGGAGTGATAGATACATGGGCAGGGAAACAGGAAGAAAAGAGGCCACGACCCTGGAGTGAAGCACAGTCCCAAATCAGAGTACAAAATGCATGGACCACAGCTTGTGAGGTGAGAGGAGGGGACAAAACAAAACTGGGTATGGATTCTATCCAAGTTAGGACTTCCACTCTTTAATACCTAACCTTAAGAAAATAAGCACATGCTTGTATCCTCCCGCTTTCCTCACTAAGTATCGATCATCTATGTGTCTATTTACCTACTATGTATCTATTTGTCATAAATGTATCTACAGTCTAATCTACTGTCAATCATCTATCTCTTAATCATCTATCATTTACCTATCATCAAATCTACATCTATGCATCTATCTATGTATCTGTCTATGCATCTATGCATGTATGTATGTATGTATGTATGTATGTATGTATCTATCTATCTATCTATCTATCTATCATCTATCATTTATTTATTATCTACCCATCATCTATCCATCTACTTATGTATCAATCAATCAATCATCTAATCTATCATCTAGTCTCCAGGTCACTGTCTCTCTCAGTTTTTGTATTTCTATAGTTTGGGTAAGAATGTCCCCCATGGGCTCATATTACTTGAATGCTTGGGGAATGGCACTGTTTGAAAGGATTAGGAGGTGTGGCCTTGTTGGAGAAAGTGTGTCACTGCAGGTGGGCTTTAAGATTTCAAAAGTGCCTCTCTCTTCCTGTTGTAGGGTCCAGATGTAGAACTCTCAGCTACTTGGCCAGCTACATGTCTGCCTGTGTGCTGCCATGCTCCTTGCCATGCTAAATGACTAAACCTAAATGCTTCCTTGTATAAGAGTTGCCTTGATTATGTTTTCTCTTTACAGCAATAGAACAAATACTAAGACATCCATAGACCCTGGCATTTACTTGGGTCACAGTTGGTAGCATTGTTTGGAGAGGCTTAAGAGGTGTGGTCTTGCGGCCAGAATTGTGCCATTGGGCATGAGCTTTGAGATTAAGGCCTCAACCTATTTCCAGTTTGCCTTCCTTCTCCTATGTGCTTCTCAGTAAAAGGTGTGGGCAAGCTCTCAGCTTCCTGCGTTGGCTGCGAAGCCTCCTTGGCATTATGGACTTCAACCCCCTGGAACCTTAAGCTAAATGAAAACGCTCTTTTTTTTTTCTATAAGGTGCCTTGGTCATAGTGTTTTATCACAGCAACAGGAAGCAACCTGTTCTACATACTCTATTGTTGATTAGGAGCAGGAAGTCCACATACAACAGCCAGCTCCAACTACACCTCTGGTAGGGCTGAGGTGCCTGTCCCTTGGGGAAGGAGGGCAGGAGGTTCTTGCCACGGAGGGGCAGAGGCATCAGGATATCTGCTCGTCCCAGAGGACTGCCTGAGGTGTGGAGTTTGTTGGCACACAGAAATCCCAGCTTCTATCTGTATCCTAGCCAGTGAGAGCCGAGGACCATTTGGGAGGAGCGCTATGAGTTATAGGTAGACCACCAAATAAAATTCAATTTTCAGGTAATGCGAGAGTGTAACATGGAGGGAGCAGCTACTTTGCATATCGCAGGAGACACAGTGGGTGATAAGGCGGGAGGCAGGACCAAGGACGGATCTGTGTCTAGCGAGGCTGGGATTGTTTCAGTCCTCCCTCTAATCACACCATTGCAGTGTTGATTCAGAACACGGCAGCCCATGAAAAATGTCACTGTTCTGCCTACCGTGAGCATCTGCTGGCGATTGCAGTGAGCGAGCGGCGCCGGCACGGGACCTGAGAAGCCACTCCATCCTGCCACGCTCAGCGGGCTCCCCATTTCCTCCTACAATTACACATCAAACTGTTTTAGCTTCACAGGGCCCTGGCTCTATAAATGGCCTGAGGCAGAGAGCCGCCAGGCAGCTAAGCAGCTTCAAAGCTGGGGACTCAGGTATGAGGTGGGCTGTGAAGAGCCAAGTCAAGCCCCTGGCCCTGCAGGCACACCCCAGGCGGCAGAGCTTTAAGATGTGTCCCAGAAATCACTCTCTACTTATCAGTGCTTAATGCAATTAGCAGAGGGTTTAGGGAAAGTGAAGGCAGAGACAAATCAAGGCTAAGGCAGAGCCACAAGCTCTTGCCCCCTGGTGCAGCCTGCAGACAAGCAGTGGGCATTCCTTCCTGGGAGCCCTGGAGAGTCAAGGTCTTGATTTTGGAAACCCACTGTCTATGTTCAGGGTCTGCTTCCAAGCCCTCTCCTGGTAAACAGCATGGCTCCAGGCCATGTAGTGAGTGTTCAGGAAGTCTGAGCTTCTGGGCTTTTCTCAAGGATCCTCTTACCTCTGACCCAGATAGGCTCAGAAGACACTATAGAAGCATGACCTTTTGAAAATTCCACCCATCTTTCTGTCTGTCCATGCATCTACCCACCCACCATTTGTACAGCCACTCATTTATCCATCTATACATATATCTCTGGATTCTTCTGTTCCTCCATCCATCATACAAGCAGGTACCATACACTCATCTATCTCCACACCCATCCACTGATCGATCATCCATCTATATCTATTTGTTTAAACATCCACCCACTGTCCATCCATCCATCCATCCACCCACCCATGTATCCATCCATTGATCTATCCATTTAACCATCCTTCCGAGCATCTGTTTTTCTGCCAGTTCATTTATCCATCTATCCATCAATAAGTACCACTCCACTCAGTACCACCCCTCTGTTTCTCAGCACTGCTCATCCCTTGGTGTCTCCAACCCACCTTCCCAGGGGGCACGGAGCTTAGGAGTCAGCACTGAGCAAGGGAAATATTAGACAACTTAGATTGCTTCTCTGAGGTTCTGTCTCTTTAAGTCCTGGCTGCTTGGGTGTTTCAGGTGCTTCCAAAACCTCTTGCCCTGTTTCCTTTCCTTCCTGGTCCCAGCTACTCTGCTGCCTTTGACCTGGAGTTGCTGTAGGCACAGAGATGAGCTGCCTTCAGGGCAGCATGCTGCTAGGAGAGAAACACATAACTGATTGGGTATGAAATTGGGGTCTGGAGCTGGCGTTCTAGACAGGACACAGAGAAGGGCAGCATAGCCGAGAGGCTCCAAACATGTGATTGTGATAAGGATGCTAGACAGAACAGTCTGATGACAGAGAGGGACATGTGATGTCCTGGAGTAAGAGATGTGACTGGACAGATGGACCAAGCCAACAAGCAAACCAATTTCAGTCAGGGATTTGCTGTGGGTCACAGATGCAGATTGCATGAACATGGTGCCAAAGTTCATCCTAAATTCCCAAAATCCAGGAGAAAAAGAAAAACCTCAGATGCCTCTGGCTTTGGAGCTGCTAATGTTAAAGAGAAATTCATGCTCTACCTGGACCTGCAGAGAACCATGCCTGTGAGCCCCGCCTGGGAAGCTACACAGGACAGGACATGGCGGGATGCGAGCCAAGTGCCCAGCACAGCACAGGGCAAAAATCCCCCAAAATCCAGAGCGCAGACACTCATGCCTGTTCTTATCTCAGAGTACACGTCAGGAAGAGATGTGGCGGGCTTTTGCATGGCTTTTAATTTCTTGTTTCAAAGACACTGGCTCGGAAAAACGCTTACTTCCTGATTTTTCTTCCTCCTAATTAGACTCGGAGAATCTGTCACACAGAGCTCATTTCAGTCACAGATGAGTGGCAGGGACATTATTAAGGAGAATCATCACCTACCTGGAACACACTCCCAGATAGCAAAAATCAAGAGCACAGCCCAGGACCACGCGGATTTGCAGGAAGGCTCTCCAGCAGGAGCCCTGTAGACAAGTGTGTCCAGGTTTGGAAATACTTAACATGCAGCGCATGACACACACAAAAACACTCTCCTTCTGACGTGGTCCAGCCTGGAGAATCAGCCACAAGGCTTACATGTGTGCCTTAATTCTTGGGAGGAAACTTGGGTTGAGCCTTCCTCTGCCTTGGATAGAGTCAACTTCTAGAGTCACCTCTGAGATGCAGACAATTCTGCAATCCAGAAAAGCTAGGGATGGCCAAATGTGCATCCATGATTACACTCTCAATGAGAATTTTGCAGAGGCTCATTAGATGATACCCAATTGTTCATAGCTGAAACTTGGGACTGAAGAAGTGGCAAAGGTTCTGTAGCTCCACCCAGGGACACCGGGGCCCACTGCCACCCTGTACACCCCTATATCTGACAATGGGGATGCACCACAGCTCGTATGATTCCAGGCATGTCAGGGCACAAGCTTTGTCCCACCTTTGATCCATTGATGGTTTAATTAGACAAACAAAGTGCCCACCCACGAGATTACAACACTTAGCTGTGTCAAAGAATAAGGCCACCGTTCTGTGGTCAGATCTAAAAGAACACATGCACACAAAATTGGAAATTTCCATTAAACATTGATTTCCCTGGATGCTTTTTTTTTCCCCCATAAAAAGCAATTCTCTCCATAAGTCTTTACCTGCAGAGAGTTTGTTGTTAACCAGAAGTGTGACTCCCGGCAGCTTCCCAAGGAGGGAGGCAGCTAACCCTTTGTGGCTTGTGCTAGGCCCTGATTTATTACATGGAGGAATTTCTGCAGTCACATAGCCCTGACTGCCAGCAGGTCAGTCTCTGCCAGCCTGCTCTGGGTGCCACAACTCAGGCCTTGGTGAATGGCAGTGCAGATACACCTGCCATCTGCATGTGTGCTCACAGAGACAGGTGTACAGGGTGTTCTGGGGCAGCTGCCTAGGGTCAGTGCTCTGACTTGTGTCTGTGAATATCACTCTACAGTGTGACAGACACCAGTCCTTGTTCTCATGGTCACACTAAACCTCATTGTGAAAATGTCATCAACCACCTGCCCCTTCATGATGTTAGGCTATAGGAAGACCCACTGTGTCCTGTCTAGAATAGTACTCAGCCTATGTGAGGGCGTGTGTTTCTGTCAGGAAGGAGGTTGGTATCTGGCTCACCACAAATGTGCAGACATTTTCCTAGAAAAATGGAGCTAATTTCCAGCCTGACTACATATCAATATATAAACACATCTTAGCCAGAATCAGGATTGGGCATGTCAACAGTTGACCATTATCAGCAAGGAAAGCTCTGGGAATCAGGGCCAAGCCCAGCACGTGCCACACTCATGTCCACTGGTGGTATTTTTAGAGGCAACAGCTGGTGCTTAAGCGTGAGTCCCTCAGCTCAGAACTGGCTCAAGGTAGAAGAGGAAACTTGAGTGTTAGTTGAAGGTAGGGCAGGAGAAAAAGGAAGTGGGGGGGAAAGGTGTGGGGGGCAGGAAGGAAGAAGGAGAGGGACAGGGAGGGATAATGGAAAAGGGGCAGAGGAGGAAAGGGAGAAAAGAGAAAGGGGGGATAGAAAGAGAGGGAGGAGTGGACCCAGAGGCAAGGCTCTGGAGGTATGGATTGCAAACCCTCCTGGGCCTTTTTTCTGGAGGAACTAGTTACCTGCTTGTCTAAAGTGGCCATGGTCAACGAGCAGCAGTGAAGGAAGGGCTTGGTTAGCTGCACCGTCTCCCAGTCCATGTTTCCACTGGCCTTTTCAGATCCATCTTGCGCTTCACTGTCCCCGCATGAAACTGAGACTGCTCTAAATTCATTCACACAGATGAACAAGAGCCATATTGTGAAACTACACACCCCATTCCATGATGGCATGAAATGGAATAGTGTCAAGAACATTAAGTCAATGAAAAGCAGAGACTTCACCAGCCTCAGTGCCAGGGTGGGGTTGGGAAGTGGAAGGATGGATGGGTATGAGATGATAGGTAAACAGGTGGATGAGTGGGTGGGTGAATAAGCAGGCAGGTATATAGATGGATGAGTATGTAGGTAGTTGAATGGTGGGAAATAGTTTGGTTGATGGCTAGGTAGATAGGTGAATGGATAGGTAGATGGATAGATAGATGGGTGAATGGATAGACAGATGTTTAGATGAATGGACAGATGGATGAAGGATGCATGGATGCAAGGACAGAATGGATGAATCACTGAGTAGACAGATGGTGTGGTAGATGGATTAATGGGTAGGCAGATGGATGTATAGATGAATGCATGGCTGAACAGATAGGCTAACAGACAAATAGACATTAGATAAATGAATGTGTGAGTAGATGTGTGTGTATGGGGGGGTGGATGCATGCATGGATGACTGAGTAGATGGATGGATGGATGGATGGATGGATGGATATATTATGGATGAGTGGGTGGATGGTGGGTGGATTGATAGACAGGTGGATGGATGCATGGTGGGTGGGTGGGTGGATGCAAGGATGGATGGTTGGATGGATAGTTGGATGGATGGATATATGCATGAATGAGTGAGAGGATAGATGGATGGTGGGTGGGTGGATGGGTGAATGGATGGATGGTGGGTGGATGGATAAATATATGCATGGATGAATGAGTGGATGGATGGGTGGGTGGTTGGGTGGATTGGGAGATATATGGACTGGCAGATTGATAAGGAGGTGTATGGGGGATGAAAGGATGGGTGGATCAGTGGGTGGGTAGATGAGAGGATGGATGGATAGGTGGTAGGTGCATGATAGACTGGTGGGTGGGTGTATAGATATATGTACAGATGAGTGGGTGGATGGATTGATAGGTAGGTGGGTGAGAGGGAGGATGGATTGATGGGTGGGTAGATAACTGGGTAGATGAATTCAGATATTCTTTCTTCTAATAGCTCATAGGAAAAATCATTGTATTGCCAGGCTTTTCTACACTGATAATCTGTCCATCCTGAAATGAGAACCAGTGGCCATAGTCAGGCAGCCCAATGTCCGTTCTGACTAAAGTCTTCGCCCCTCCCAGAGATGTAAACCTTCAAATGGCTCACTTGGCTTCTGTCAGGAACCTCAACTCTCTTCTAGAGAACATTTGGAGATGCCAGACATAAGGGCCTGGGCTCTGCAATCATTCACACTGATCTATTTCCTGTAAGTTTGACTATTCTGAGAAACTTGTGTTTCTGCCTCTCTTTGTCATTCCCCCCGTGGGAACACTGGGACACTGCAGACATTCTCTTGTTCCTGGAGACTGCAGGATTATAGACACAAAGCTTCTGAGTGATTCCTGATCCTGCTGATTTCATGCCCAGCATCCCTGGCCTGCTTTAGCTGTGCAATGCTTCTCAACTGCCTCCTCTTGCAGGCTCTCCTGAGATGGACAAGGGAGGCACCAAGGAAACATACCCAGTGAAGCCCTGGTCTCCGTGCTGTGCACCTGTGCAGAAAGGCAACATTGGTCTCAGGTAACAGTCTGTCCTTGAGACTGTATATAAATGTATAGTGTATCTAATGTACAATGTATACAATGTACAATGTATATAGTATACAATGTGTACAATGTACACAATGTACAATGTATATAATGTACCCATGTGTATAATGAACAATGTATACAATGCACAATGTATACAACGAACAATGTATATAATGTACAGTGTATAACCTGTATAATGAACCTGTTTTGGGTCTCTATGTGGAGGGGTAGACCCCTGCTCTAAGAGCATTGTAGAGTGTGTTGTTTCCACCAATTCCAGCTGCCTGCACACCAAAGTCTCATGCCTGTAGCAAGCAAGGGAGGAGCCAAGGCAAGGACATTGCTCTTGCAGTAAGATAATGTTGTCTCACAGTTACTGCACAAAGTGTTCCAAGTCATACGATGGTGGCATGGGGCCTTTGTATGTGAGCCAACTCAGGCTGGGCTCTGAAGACAAACACATCTGAGCACAGCCACCCTGCCTTTTACCTGACACGCTCCAGCAGCACAAGTTCCAGAATCCCTGATGCCATGCTAGGTGAAGGGCCCAGCATCGACATCTGGAGGCAGTAAGAAATGAGTGTGAGTAGAGAAGCCTGCCCAGGATCAGCACCGTGGAAAGCACACATGCACACACATGTGAGCTTCCCATGTCCCAGCAGGTCTCCTTAACCTGAAGCCATCCAGCTGGGATCCAAGAAGACAAGGGAGGTGAGAAACACTAATGACATCTGAAAGCCTGCCTTCCACACACACTGTAAGAGGATGGCTCTGAAAAACAAGTGGGTCACAGGAGCCATTCCCAGGTGTGCCCTGCCTCAGCCTTTTGATCTTACAATCTTCATTTTTGAGAACCCCATAATTGAATTATGAAAAACAATGTAAAATAAAAACAAATCTCACAATGTTTTGGGTTTGCAGTTTTCTGTTGGATATTCACGGCTGTACCTGCGTGCATGTCCCCCACAGGATGCAGGATGGACACACAAGTCCTTCCCTACCCATCACTAGGGTGCTTCTCTGGCCAACAGGAAAGGGAACCAATGTCAGGCTGCAAGGCCATATCACATCAGCATCTGCTGCTTCACAACTCAAGCCCCACCAGCCCCAGGTGTCACAGTAGGAGGCGACACAGAGCAGCCTGTGCCTTTGCCACACCCAGAGAGAAGGGATGCTGTGCCGAGCTGATGGCGGCACAACATCAAAGGCTGCCATGGCATCTGCCTCAGTCCCAGCAAGTGCACATATGCAGGTGAACAGGGGGTTCAGAATACAGTCTGGTCAACATCTGAATCTGTCTGGGCTCCTGTCACCAAATCTGACATCCCAGTGTGGAGTGCCAACCACTCCCCAACATGAGTCCATTCCCAGCAGTGCCCAAGAGAGCCCACAGTTCTATTGTTACTGCTCAGTGTAGAAAGAAAGAAACAAATAAACAAACACAATCTCCCAAGAGCCATGCTTTAACCCTCAGACTGTCTTAGTAGAAAGGACTTTTGGGATGTGATTAAGCCAGGTACCTTGAGGTGGGCGGGGGACTCTGGGCTACATGAGTGTCCCTCAACACTTTCCCACCATACACAGGCTGAAGAAGGCACTGGTACACTGGATAAGTGTTCTATTCCCAGCCACTGAGGACCCTGAACTGTCCCAACTAAAGAGCTTACAACCTCTGAAAGCAGTGGATGAGTCTTCCATAGGAATGAAGATCATAAAGGCTTTGATCCATACCAAGAAGCTGGATTTATGTGACAAGTGGCACTTGAGTCCACAGATGTGTGTGTGTGTGTGTATGTGAGAGAGAGAGATAGAGAGACAGAGAGAGACAGAGAGAGAGCGAGAGCGAGAGGGAGGAGAGGCGAAGAGAGACAGAAAGAGAGATAGAGAGACAAAAGAGAGAGACAGAGAGAGAGAGAGAGAGAGAGAGAGAGAGAGAAAGAGGGAGAGACACACAGAGAGACAGAGAGAGGTATGTTTATGAGCACAGCCAGTGTGGGAGCTGACTCTACATCACAGAGTGGGAATATGCCCTACAGAAAGGCTAGGCAGGGGCCAGCTCTATGCTTTTGGACAGCAAAGGCTTTAGCCTTCCAGGACTACAGGCAGGGATCAATGACTCGGGTACCCATAGACTCCATCCCAGAGAACCGAACACCACAGCTAGAAAAGGCTTTGGCTCCTGTGTATCAGCACCAGGAGAGGAAGGCTGATTTCTCTCTGCCACATCATTTCCCGGAAAACAAAAACGTCAAGAAAGGACCCAGTGGGCAATTTGGCTACGTAAACACAAGTGCGTCAGCTTGCCCGTGGCATCTCTTGCTCCTGGGCACCTGTGTTAGGATAACCAGGGCTCTGGAGTCAGATGCTCTGGGTCACAATGCAGACGCAGAGCCCAGTGTCTGACGTGACTGGGACACGGAGAGCACATCTGCTGTCTCTGGAGATGCCAAGAAGATTAAGAAGTGTGGAATCCTCCTGATGCTCTACTGCCCATTGCTGCCCTCCCGGAGGGGAAAGAAAAGCGTGAAAGCCCAAGCAATTAACCCATCCTCCCAGAGAAGCGCCAGTGCTCGGGACTGGAACGCTGACCTGGCATTTGGGAGTGGGTTCAAACAGGCCTCGCAGAGAAGAGGGCACAAGCTCGGGATGCTTCTTCCGAGGGACGTGATGCCCAGCCGAGCCCTTGCCACCAGCCTCAGCTCCAGCCCCTGGGAGTCTGAGCTGCACTTTGTGGCTAACAGTATGTGAAAAGACAGGAAAATGTGAGCTTTTCATTAGCACTTAACTGAGGCTGTCAGTCACCTAATTGCTTCAATAAAATATAATTAATTAAGAATAACATGTGGAGCCATTCACATAAGCTACAGAGCACACACTGAAACCTCTGGATTTTTTTTTTTTTCTGATGAGCCTGCATCCTGACAGAGACTATGTGGCTATAGTCAAAAGAGGGGCGATCACCGGCTCCTCCTATCAGCCATATAAGGTTTCTCTCTGCCCTTTGGGTACTGAAGATAAAGACCATTTAATGTCTGCTATCCTCCAGGAAGAAACAATTTCTGGAGGAATCAGAGATCAAACTGAGGGTCTCTGGAGAGTTTGAACTAGGAACTTTTAGCAGTGACCATCCATGCAAGTGTGTGGCCATTTGGGGTAACACAGAATGTGGCACCTGAGGGTGTGTGTGGAGTCTTTCCTAGTCTTGGGGGTCTGGCTTCCTCATGGGATTGTACTGAATTGTTGCCTTGACATGCAAGGATGTGAGCAGGAATTGGTTATTGCAGAGTGTCTAGTCGTTGCCCCACACCCCCACCCCCTGCCCAGAGCTGTCCACATACCTTAGGGAGTGAGGATTACCTGCAAGAAGCAGTGTCAGGAACTCAGCATGTGACCAACTCCCACAACCACAGGAAACATCAGGAACTCAGCAGGGAGGGCTAACCTCAGGTGTGAATTTTGCCTCTAAACTCATCAGGCTAAAACCAGGCCCAGAAGTTGCCAGCTCAAGAGAACTGTAGTGGTTGGCGGTGACACACACCCAGCTTTCTCCTGTTTCTCTGCATGCTCTTCCATTGTCTCTCTGTCTCTGTCTGCCATCCTCTCTGTCTCTCTCTGTCTCTCCGTCTCCCTGTGCCTCTTTCTCTGTCTTCCATTCTCTCTGTCTGTCCCTGTCTCTCTGTCCCTGTCTCTCTGTCTCTGTCTCTGTCTCTGTCTCTGTCTCTGTCTCTATCTCTGTCTATCTCTCTCTTTCTCTCTCTGTGTGCTTCAAGTTTACTTCATGGTCCAAGGCAGTCGACTTTTATTTTAGTGTTCCATATCTACAAACAGGGAGGTGTAGTAGGCAGAAGGGAAAAAGTAGAAAAAAAATGAAGACAACCCACCAAATATTTCTGCTTAATTGCAGTAGACAGAGCTTATTCATGGAGCCATACCCAGCTATAAAGCAAGCCTGGGAATTGAGCCCTTTGTCTGGATAGATAATTGCTCCCATGAAGATCTGTGGAATTGTAAGTGAAGAAAAGAGAGGAGAGAGAGAGATTCCTCTCATGGACTGTACCTAGCGGCCACTGGGGAAGCAGAGTGACCATGTGTCTCTTCATCTATAATGCAGCCTAGCACAGGCCTCAGGTTCAGTGCAGCCTGTGCTCCCTGGTGGGTGTCTGGTGCTGATATCCAGTGTCAGAGGACTCTCCCTTGTCTACACTCCAAATGGCAGACAAATGTTTCGTGGTGTTTCCTGGCCTCTCCCAACAGCACCCACACTGCTGCCAGCTGGCCTCCCAATGTGCCTGTGCTCAAGATGGTTAGGAAGTATGAGATCATACGTTCTTGAGGGTGGGGGCCAGCTTTGAAGGATCTGGAATGCTGAAGACTTGGGGTCCACTGTTTGACACGTGAGCCCTTCCTCACAAATGTGATGCAGCCACGCTAGGGAACTAGGTGGGTTGAGGAAACTAGGTAGACAGCACAACACTTAGAGACCAAGAAGGATGGGTCACTGGCCCTCCTGACAAGACTGCTGGTCTGTAAGCAATGGCTGGCGCCCGGCCCAGGAAATAAGAGGTGATTGTGAGGGTCATTGGGTTTGCAAGCCTATGTCAGTAAAGAAACTAATGTTCCTACACTTCTGTGTTCTACAAAGAAGGCCTCGCAGAAATGCAGGGACCCCGGAGCAGCAGCCTGCGTGGACCCCGAGGTTCCTGGAGAAGCCACCACCAGCTACCCTTACTTCATGGGGCTCCTCTGATACCACCCATGATCTGCAGAGACATGTCACCCTAGGCCTAAAGCTCAGGACAAGCCTCCACGACTGTGAGCCAAAACCAAACCTTTCTTCCTGGTCACAGGATCATCTTGGGCCTTCTGATATGTTAAAGAGAAGAGCTCTGAGTGGGATAACTTTCTTCCTCACGAGCTGATGTGTCTGTCTTTCGTTACAGTGATAGAAAGCTGGCCAGAATATCGAACAGGCCTCATCTAATAAGTCTGGGTTTTGAGAGATAAAGACAGAACACTCAGCAGCAGCCTTGGCTTAGTCTGTACTGTTCTTCTTTCCTGGTCTCTTCTAGCCACAGAGGCCAGCACTCACACTTCAGATTCGCCAGATCACAGCAGCCTGGGCCTAGTTGTCCCTTCCTCTTCTCTTCATGGACACGGGTCCTATGGGGATGTTTCCATGGAGAACCCCAGCTAATCAAACCTCATCATGTTCCTGTCACTCTTCTAAGTGACATTACTGAATTTCAGTAAAAAATCTGCTTCCCTTCCTCTGCCCTTGGGCAAACCATGTGCTCAGGACGCCATGGCTGTTATGCAAGAGCCACACAGCCAGAATGGGCGTCTCTGAAGACGCAGAGACAGACTCCACGAATGTTTAGTTTGGGACTCTTGGAGGCACACTATCAATTCTGAGATAAGCACCCAAGACAGGTCCACCCAGATACTTGCTCTGTCCTAGCCTGGGAATTATGGCCCGCAGAGGAGCACCTGTGAGAGGTGGGCTGTGTGAGCAGCCTCTGCAGGGAGGTAGGCAACAGCTGACCCTTGAGGATAGATGCTGGAAGGACAGACCTTACAGGAGGTGAGGTCATGGGTATGGGGAAAGAACATAGGAGAAAAATATACCCCAGAAGTTGTGCTTCACCTCGAACCCCAGCCCCTCCAGGCGGCTGGAGATAGGATCCCATGGCAGGGTGCTTGTTACACACCCAGAACATCAAAAAGTGATGGTAACAACCCTGACCCCTGCAGGGTGAGAGCAACAGCCTCTGTTTCCTCCTGTACCTCTACACCAGGGCTCAGCTGTGACGTAACACACAGGCGTAACTAACTCTGCTCTTACAGACATGAGATACAAAACCCAACGTTCTGAGAATGTAGTGGTGTACTGTGTAACATCTCATCTAACACCTGAGATCACCGCGGTGACAGTGGTGTGGACGGAGATGAAGGCTGATACCCCGCTGGGTGCATGATAGAAACACTTGCTAGAAGAGGAATACCCAGGCAGCACAGGCTTTTCATGGCAGCAGAGGTGGACACTCCCCAGGACAGTCACTCACCAGGGGACATTGTAGAATGTAGCTAACGAAATGGTCTCCAGCTCTTGAAAACCCAGGTTTGAATGCAGGCTCTGAGCTGTGCCAGCTCAGTCCTGCTGCTTAACCTCTCTGTTCCCTAGTCTTGGGTAGTGGTGCAATATATACATAACTCTCAATGCTGACCATTTACTAGCTGTTGGTGGCATTGATGGGCGTGGTTACTGAACACTGACAGCTAGTTTAGACCTGCTCGGTAGGTTACATGGTCAAATTTCACTCTTGCTGGTCGGCTAGACGTGAGTGCTGGGGTGATCTCTCAGGTTCTGTCTGCAACCCTGGATGTCCTGTCCCTCATTTAACGGTTGCCCTGTCCACATGACATCTGACCTAGCTGAAAAACACACTCAGCAAAGCTGTCCAGCAAATGGCTGTGCTGGATAAAGACCTGTTAGACATGAAGCCACTAAGTCTCCCTTCAGGGTGGCCAAACAGAGCCCCAATCCCGTCAGTCCCTGGGACACCATGTCGATACTCCTGGGTGATGGTGGTCCGCACTGGTATCACTTCCTATCCCAGGGACATGACGATGTTCTTGCTACCCTAGGTGAGTTCATGTGAGAGCCAATTAAGAGTGTTGTCTCAATGAGATGATGAGCCATGCCCCTAGAGATGTATATCCAAATGACCGCCTAGGAAACCAGAAGGGAAACCAGAGGTGTCAACCGCTGAGGGGCCAGCAGGAGGACAGCATGGCACTGCCCCAACACAGATCCCTCTGTGACAAGGGTGACACCCGGGAGTGAGGTTCAGCTATATGTCTCATGGGCACTGGGTGTCCATGCTCCTGCCCAGTAGGTCCTCCACATTAGTCATCTGCTTATTGCCGAGCGGAGTGATAGGTGGAGCTGGTGGGACAAATGGAAGACTAATGTACTTGACATTTCCTGGAGCTGCGGTGGGTGGGGGGAGTGCCGGGTTATCAACACAAGGTATTGTTGCATTTCTGGTGACGGCTGTAAGAAAGTCCAGGGGTCTCGGAAAATGTCAGATTTAACAGCACGAGGAAATGTCTTTTTTGAGTTGGAAGATGAGGACTCGAGGGAGTTAGATTAACAACATGGCCCAACATTTTACCAAGTAATAGGACCATATTTCCCCTTTATGGGACGCTGCTCAGGGCGATATTTAATCTCCTGAGCTTAATGAACTTTTAAAACTACCCGATGAATACTGAAGGCTGTGACAAGCCCTGTCATAAGATAAATCCAGCCGCACTTCAATGGGCTGTATCATTTTTGTTATTAAAAAAGGTTAATTTTGATACTCAGGGAACTCACTTCTCTGGAAAATCATGCCCGGGTCTGGAACGTTCCGTCCTGGTGGCTCCTTGTGGCGGTGCATACTGAGCAGGGTGACAGTGAGGAGCAGCTCTGTGGGGGCTGCATCTGCTTCTAGAAAAACCTGGAACCTGAGAGCAAAGCTCACTCACAAGAAAACCAAGCCAGGAAGGACCTGCTCATGCCGTGCTTTGGAAACAAGGCTGGGGTTCCATCCTGTCAGTGAAGGCATCTGAGTTCAGGCTAACAAAGGGGAGGGGCGTATTTGTCAAGACAGTGGTTATGTCCCACCCCAATCCACATGTCTCTCCTGCTAAGTTACTTGGTATTTCACAGAAGGCGCTGGGTGTCCGTGTAGGCTCCCGAGCACATCTGAATTAGTTAATTTTCTTGCCACTATAACAAAATTCCTGACCAAAACAGATTAAGGAAGTGGGGATTTTATTTTGTAGCATGGTTCCAGGTACGGTACATTATGATGGGGACATGCCAGCAGCAGGAGTATGGGGCAGTTGATCATAGTGTGCGCCCACCGTCAGAGTGAGACAAACACTGGGCGCTCAGTTCACTGTCTCAGTTTTATACAGTTCAGGACCCAGCCCGGGAGATGATGTCACCCATAATTAGGATGGGCAAAGACCCCCCCCCCCACCTCCAGTAACCCAATCTAGAAACTTCCCCACAGACATGCTTGGCGGTTTGTCTCCGAGATGATTCTAGAACCTTCCAAGTCAACAGTCAATATTAACCTGAAATAGTGGCCAAGAGGTCACTGTCGTGTGAGCAGTGACCCTCAGTTTTCATTGACCACCACAGAGCCACCAAGGGCCTTCTTTCTACCCCCACCCCTTGCTGTTAGCTTTCCACAGAAGGAAGGCATGGGAGAATACCAGGTAGAAACCAATTTCCAATCCTGCAGGCCAGGAGAGCTGCTCTGTGTCCCCAAGAGCATGCCTGAGGAAAGCTGCCCGGCGCAGACAAATGGTTGTAGCCAGTGTAATGAGGGGTACTGTGCTCCTGGTGTGATTTCATTCTATCCATAAGAAAGTCCTCCAACACGGGATTCATATCTTTGCCTGACAACCCTTCTGCCTGATTTTCTAAGGGAGATGGAGAAAGTCACAGAAGGCAGGCAGAGGGCATTCCCACAAGCCATGCATTGCACGGGTAACCAGCATCATTCCTAACCCTTTGTTAAATAATTGGTGGCTCCCAGTGCCCCACAGAGAACTTTCTGGAAATGCTGTGGTGGGGAGGTGTCATTGTCCAGTTTTGGCAATGTCCCTCTTGCCAGCTGAGCCAGGCAGAGGCCTTAGGACACAGTCATTCCAATCCTGTGAGGAAAGGGCCCTGGCCAGTGGTCACCAGTGAGGCCCCACTGTGCCTAACCATCCTCCAGCCTCAGGTGTTAGATCCAGCATGTTTGGAATGCCCCCAAGCTGGCACAGTCTAGCTCTGACCCAGCCCTCAGCATCCTTACTGTATCAGTTTGTATAGATTATCACATGCTTATGCTCTCTCATCTGGCAGCCCAGAGACTGGGCACATCCTAGGAGATTCTTGGAGAGTCTAACTGCTCTAAATCTGGAAGGCAAGTGTAGATATTCAAATTTGCAAGAAAAGAAATTCTGTATGCAGAACCAAGATGTAGCTGGAGCAAGGTGCTGGGCTGAGTCCCCCCTAAGAGCCAATTTCTGATTTCTCTCAATATTGCACTAGTTGTATGTTTAATAAGCAATCTTTAACTTTAGTATTATCTCAGAGAACGTGGCAAGACAAGACTAAGAGAAGTCAGCCCTGAGCTCGTGACTGGGGCTTCTCAAACTGGTATTCTGGGTTGATGGCTCCAGAGTTTGGGCCTGGAGCAATGTGTGTGTTCACGTGTAGTGTGATATTGAGCAGTGTCCCTGGCCTCCCTGCACCTACTGGATAGCAATGCTACCCACCATCCAGTCATGACTACCAGAGTACCACCAGACAGGGCCATGTTATGTGGGGCCCTGGCAAGAAGCCTGAACCTATGTGAACAAACATGTTTTGATGCATCCATCTCATGATGCATCTACCAATCAAGTCATAGCACATATCTGAAGCACCTACTATGTGATAGCCACTAGATGAGGCTGTGAACAGGAAGGCTATGATCCCATTGACAGACTTAACTCCTGTGGTCCAGGGAGCCAGCACATTTATGAATCTTGCACAGTGGCTACAAGAGTCTGGCCAGGCATGGGGTGGCATTCGAGGCAGCCAAGCCTGGAGCTGAGTGCTGAAAAGAAAAGAGCCCCTGCTTCCTTAGCTCCTGCAGTTGCCACCTTCCGGCACAGCAGCACCACCATGCCTGGATGACCAAGGACACCTACCCACTTAAAGAAGAGCCGTTTTCTTCTGCAGAAAACAGAAGCCAAAGCCAGCATCGAGGACCTTGATCGTTTTAACCCGACATGAAGGAAAACATCCAGTAGGTTCTTTGACTCGACACGTTCAGTTTTAAAAATACCTCCAGAGGGAATAAAATTCAAATGCAGAATAATTTAACAAAAAAGATTGAATGTCAAGGCTGTTTATACCAAAGCAATTTATAATTGTGAAAAGCCAAAAGAAAACACAAAGCATTAGTTACATTTGGCCTGTGGCAAGGGAGGTGTGCTTTGGATATAGTTTGACTCCTCGAAACAGTTCTGGGGGGCTGCTGTTACATGAAAAGAGACAGATATAAGAATGTAAAGTGTGTATGTGAACCTGTGTGAATGTGCACACATGAATGTTGGTGTACACACACACACACACACACACACACGCATTACACACACACCACCACCAACAACAATATCTGCAGCAGTCCAGGATGTCCTTAAGAATCGAATTATAGCTGGGTGTGGTGGCGCACACCTTTAATCCCAGCACTCAGGAGGCAGAGGCGGGCAGAGCCTGGTCTACAAAGTGAATTCCAGGATAGCCAGAGCTATACAGAGAAACCCTGTCCAAAAAAAAAAAAAAAAAAAAAAAATAGAATCGAAAAATAGCATAATATCCAGTAAGAATGTTAACAGCAGGGCTGGGGATGGCTCAGCAGATGAAGCACTCGCTTTACAGACCTAAGGGCTGGAATTTGGAGTCCAAATAAACAACAGGCAGCCATAGCAGTCCACCTAGGATCCCAGTGTTTGAGAAACAGAAATAGGATTCCTTAGGACAAGCTGGCCAGAGACAGTCAAGTCAGCAGAGTCTGAGAGGCCTTCCCTCAACAAATCAAGCAGAGAATGATTGAAGAAGATGCCTAATGCATGTGCACAAATGTGCACACACATCTCCCACATGCAAATGTGCCTCCTATGTGAACATGCAAACCCACACAAGAAACAATGTAAGGGAGAAAGGTTAATCTTGGCTCAGGGATAAACAGTGTTCAGTCTGTCACAGTTGGCCAAGTGGGATGGAGTTCATGGTTCTGACTGCATGTGGTCCAGACTTTGTACAGGGAGGGCCAGGCCAGGAGCAGAGGAAACCAGATGAGGACGGGAGGTGGCAATCACCATCAAGGGCGCTTTCTACCAGCTGGGCCCCACCTGTAAAGGAAGGACTCTTCAGTATTCAAAATAATGCCTAAAACTGGGGATTGATTGTTCAAACATGAGCCCATGGGGTCACAGCAGATTCCAACCACACAGTAAAACATAGGCAGTGACATATGAAGAGATGCTGGCACCTGCGTGTTATTATAAACATGCAAACTAACTCACGTGTCGCCCTACACTCACCCACCCACCAGCAGACTCAGGGTAAGAGCCCCAGCAGTCCCAGGCACTGGGGAGGCCTAGGCTCAGAGACAGAACTCAGCTGTGGCTGGAGGGGCCCAAATCACTGACCTCCCAGAAGTGACCTGGCAGCATGGTAGGATGAGGTGTTAAGCATTCCGGACCTTGGATTCTGCCCAAGAGAGACAAATCCTCTCCTCTGCACCCACTGAGGTTCAGGTCTGCCTAGATGTGAGGAAACCCCCGTGCCCAAGGACGGTGGAGGGCAGGCTGCAGAAGCCTCACAGTGTGACATCATCAATGTGAGTCTGAAGGATAAACTAGAAGTGCACAGGAAGTGACACAAATTTATCACACTAAACCAACTGAGACAGAACACTTCCTGGGGACCGCAGGCATGCTGTCTCACAGGAAGACCTACTCATAGGGTACCAAAAGGTCTTGACCAGATATGTGGGCTGAGTGTGAGTTACCATTGGGGTAGTTTGGGTGCCTCCTTGGGAGAGCCTTGGCCATCAGGAAAGGTTCTCCAGAAGTAAAGTGGGGCTAACCCACACCACACAGACAAGACAGGCCTCAGTGTAGGGTGGTGAATGAGTTCTGACTGACAACAGGAAGCTGACCATGGGCCCACAGTAGATAAGACGAGGGCTACAACAGCAGAGCCTTAACTAATACAGCAGCAAGGCCAGGCAGCAAGTAGTATAATGTACAACATCTTGACTGAAGTGATGATAGATTCTATGAATGCCAAGCTCAGAGGGCAAGGCCAGGAGCTCCGCAGAGAATGGCAAGGAGGTGGAAGATCATTCCAGACATTGCATATGGAGCCTGTGAAGTGCCTCAGGCCGGGCACTTAAGTATGGGAGGGACTATCGTTAGTCTTGGAACCAGTCTGCAGCAGGCCATCATGCCCATGGGTATACCAGGCAAGTGTTCATATCAATATCCACCTCTGACAGATAAGTGTACTGCATTAGACTAAAATAAGCAAGGGCCCATCTGTCTACAGTCTTGGGGGCCTGGCATAATGACCCTCGTTCAGCTGACATGGGTTCATGAGCCTTGTTTAAAAAACAAACAAACAAACAAACAAACAAATAAATAAAATGAGAAACAAGGGCTAGATGAGGGGAGAGACAAAGCAAGACCTCTGAGGTGGGACTGGAGCGGGAAGCTGCCTTTTGTGGTGTTACCTAAAGGTAATCTCAATCTTCCCCCTGTAAGCTACAGAGCCTGGGTGAAGGTGGCTTCCTGGAGTACAGGGTGTGAGTGCTGTTCCCAGAGGCCACAGACCACAGTACCCTCTTCTCCTGGTACCAGCACCACCCTGAAGTCTGAACTGGCAGCACCCCAAAGCCTTTTGATGGCCAGTGTAAATCTTCAGGGGACACAGGCTCCACCCTGCCTGGCCTTGGGCCTCTCATCACGTTCCAGCTCAGCGGAAAGTATAACTGGATGACTAAGCAACCATGCAGGGTGTCAAGGCGCGGTGACCTGGAACAAGTGCTGACCTCAGACAACCAAAACCACCTTCCTTTCTTTCCCTTCGGCTGGTTTATTCATGTGTGATAACTATGAACCTCTTTTCTTTATTCAGGGATACATTGTTACATTGCTAAGATTTGCAGAGCTTAGGATATCAGTTTACACTCTGTGCTAGGATTCTGAGATACTTGTGCTTAACAAGTTTAATGGTTTCTGTTCAATGAGCTTCAAGTATTTGCCAAGATCTGGAAGTAATTATTAAAAAAATGAACCAAAGAAAGCCATAACAAAGGACATAGAAATTTCCACTGAAAGCTTCAAGGTGGGATTGACCTGAGCTGATGCTGCTAAAGAGAGGACTGGCAAAACAGAAGGCAGGTCTGAGGAAAATCTTAGGATGTGGGAAAGAGAATAAGAATTGGAGAGAAAAGGTCCCTAAAGAGAGATGGGACCTGACGCTGTGAGGTTCCAGAGAAGGTATTAAGAGAAGGCTGTGGCTCCCAGAACAATCCAGGTGTCTCCTGACCAGTCCTAGTTCCGAGATAAGTAGCTGCGTGATGCTGGGTGTAGCACTTGCTCTCCTGCAGAGACTTGATAGGGAGCTGCCTATTAGCAACCAGTGGAGGGCTACTCTGTGTAGGCCTGACCTGGATTTCAAGCTGGGGAGACCGACCTGCCTCCACTTTCATCACTCCCCCAGTTCTCAGCTGTAATTGCCACCCCATGGGACTAGCTGTCCCTTCTTAAGCTGTTGCTTTGTTTTTTGAAACAAAGTTGCACTGTGGTGTTCAGGCTAGCTTTGAACTTGAGACTGTCTTTCTTCAGCTCTCAGTATGAGTACTGCAGGTGGTAGTGTGTGTGTGTGTGTGTGTGTGTGTGTGTGTGTGTGTGTGCGCGCGTCTTTATCAATTGTTTTCACTTTTGCTGCTGCAATAAAATACCCTGGCAATAGGCGACATAGGGAGAAAGGGTTTTGTTATAGCTTCTAATTCTAGGTTACTACCTATCACAGCAGCAGTGTCACTGTGGCAGGAGCTTGAAGCAGCCGGTCACATCCACAGTCAAGAGCAGAGAGAAATGAATGACTGCATGTTGCTTGCTTCTTAGCTTGTACTCACCTTGGCTTCCAAATTCTTAAACAGTTAATGGCCCAAAGCCTGGGAGTGGTGCCACCCACAGTGGGCTCGATCTTCCTACACCAGTTAACTTGTGAGCAAGATAATTCCCTCAGGCACGCCCAAAGGCAAGTATCCTGGCAATGCCTCACTGAAGCCATTTTAGGTCTAGTTGACAGCTAACAGCACCACACCCGAGACTCAGACTGTGACTTGGAAAGATTATCTTCGAAGACATAATTGTTTGAAGGACTATGGGATGATGCCCTCCTGGGTGTCAGATAGGGCCTAAAGCCAGTGACAACAGGTGTTCTTATGAGAAGAGAGGCAATCAGGAAAGCTATGTGATCGAGAATCAGACTGGGTCAGTCAGGCTACCTACCAGAGGCTGGAAGAGTGAGGAATGACACCCTCTTTCCATCAGCCTCCTGAGGGAGTACGGCTGCCCACACTTTAATTTCAGGTCAATTTCCTGTATTCCCTGCCTTCTTATGACTGACATCAGCTGGCCTACCATACTGATCTTTGTAGAGCATTTGAACTCCTCACTATGAAAGCCCTGTAGGACAATTTAATGTGTGTGTGTGTTTAAATTAGGAAATAAATGTTATTTTGCTCTTCATTTGTTAGTTTTGCATGTGAACTTCCAAATAAGAAGACGACTTTGCCATGGGTGTTACGCATCTTTCCTCTTTGATGCTTTTAAGTAGGTCTCTGTAATAATTGATTCTGAAGATCAACTTGTCGGGATTAAGACATCTGTTTGTCCGGAAGGCACTAGTTGAGTCTGTGAGGGCATTTTCAGAGAGGATTAACTGAGAAGTGTCATCCTGAATCTGGTGGTGCTGCCCCAGGGCTGGGCCCCACACAGCACAGAACAGGAAGGAGGAGGAGGCCTGCTGAACATCAACTTCCTGCCTTCCTGGGCTTCCTGACCCACCCACATGTGAACCAGCAGCTTCCTACAGCCACAGCCACTTTGACCAATGCTCTCTCCGCTCTGTTCTGCTCCCTCAAACCATGAGGTAAAACAAGCCCTTCCTCCCTTAAGTTGGTTCTGTGACTCTATTGTCACAGTGGTAAAGAAAGTAATCACTATCATCTCTGGGTAAATCATCTGATTGAAGGTTTCCCCCTCATCAGATTTACAGAAGAAAGTAACCCTCCATCATTCTTCTGGGTCAGGGGCTCAGATTTTCAGTGGGGTCCTTCCGTGTGAAGCAGTGTCTCCCAGGAGTAGGCAGTAATCTAGCCGTGGGTATCCTGACAAGGGTTGAGGTACCCATGCCTGGGCACGGTTGGGGGCCAGAATAATGAGATAGCCTTTTTGATTTTCTTCCAACACAAGGGCATCTTGTTAAGTGGATGCTTTTGTTTACTGTACACCGTTGGGTTGTGTGTGATGGGCTAAGTATTTCTGCATAGCCTAAAACCAGCTGAAAATAACTGTGTGTGATTTTCTCTATTCGTTTTCTCCCCAAGAACTCCCAAGTCCCTTACTGGGCAGTCGTAATAATCATGTAGGAAAATAAACAACGGCCCATCTCAGGAGTCCATTGCCACATCCTGGTAACCACACAGCCTGTTCAAGGTCAGTGATTCAAAGAAGGGTAGAGAAAACCAAGCAAGCATGCACATACAAACAAACTAGTTAATTAACGGATTAATTAACCAATTAACTAATCTGCTCTACCATAGGTCAGGGCTAGCCTTCTCAGAGTTCATTCTGAACTCCCACCTGCCATGTTCACAACATCATAATAATGCAGAGGTTGGGATTTTCAAATATTTTCTCGATAATAAAGGAAGATTCACCAGTATTTTCATGACTTGAAAGTAGCTGTCATTCTTGGGACAAATGTCTGAAGATTTCTCCCACAGGTGTAGGAGGAGCATTTCCGATAGAACTGCAGGTAGACATCATGCTACTTTGTGGAATCCCAAACCTATCCTTTGCCTAACCCCTGACTGGCCCGCACTTATATGCTATGAAACGCCCACAGTGCACTAACCCTGTAGGCTGCCAGATCGAGCCAGCTAACAGTTAATGTGGTCTTTAAAATGCAAACTGTGTGATGGGGAAGGCTGTGTGTGTTAGATTTGTGAATGACGGTTTTTTATTAGAACTGCCTACCATCCTCCCCAAAGATATTATCTTCCTGTCATTGTGACTTGCCAACATGATCTTGAAGGATGGAAGGTGGGGCAAGCACGTGGGCGGGGCAAAGGCAGGGCCCAATCAGACTGTTGGCCATGGGTGGGCGGTGCTAGGGCCTTGGGTAGAAGGTGCTAAGGAGCGGTTTATGAATCAGAGGCCTGTGAGTGACAGGTTTACATAAACCTTATAGCTCATCTGTCCACAGATACAGATGTGATGATGTTATCAGGACGCCATCCAGAAGTGCCATCGAGATGGCAAGAGCTTGTGGCAAGTATGATTAATGTACCAACGGGGCCTGTTCACCACTGAGGCAGGAACAACGGCGTTAAATACAGCAGCGCGCCACTCGCGGCACACACTGAGATGGACTGCTTTTTACCAGCTCAGGTGTCATAACCTTAATGTGGTACATTAAAACCATTCATTGCTATGGATAAATAGCTTAATGAGACTTGAAGTATCGTGCACACTCCGCAGGAAAGTCTGATGGAGTGAGGCAGGCAATGGCTGTCACGAGCACACATTATGCAGAAAATAATGCCCTTCCTTCCGGTCTCTGCTCCTGCATTGTTACTTCTGGTGAACAGTGGCAGAGACATCTTCCCAGGAAGGTGCCAGATCAGTCTATGTAATGAAGAAGTCAACCACAAAAGTTCACACCACTTACCTGAGTTCCTCTCCCCTTTAAACGCAGGTCAGTAACACTCTGGGTTTCTTTGGTTGAACACTGATACCTCCCAGAAATGAGTTTGCTTTCTGTTTAACGTTCCTAAACGTGACTCTTCTAGGACTTGCAACAAGAATTTAAACAAAGAGCATTCAAGGACAGGGGTGTTCGGCAGAGTTGGCTAAACAATGGGAAACAGGAAATGTGTTGCTGGAATTTTCTTATTTGTCCTTAAGAAAAATCTCCTTACATTAGTTCACGGACATGGGCATTCCAATAATCTCTGCATTATAAACTGGAAGCTTTCCCCTCTCCTCTGTGCATTGAAAATGGGAGGCAGCTGGGGGTAGAATATTCAATCTTCTGCCTTCAGCTATGGGAAGATAGGGCTCTGGCTTTCCTTGGTGACCCTCAGAACTAACCTGTGGAGACTCGGGCAGACTCTAGCTGTTCCAGTCACTTGGCTTGGTATCTCTAGCAAGGAGTGCTGGATTGTTCTGTGGAGCCGACTGCCAAACATCACCAGGCTTCATTTCCCCATGGGACCAGAGCCTTCCTGAGACCCCTGAGTGTGGAAGCCACAATGCCTGTATACATACCCTGTACATCCTGTCCCTCCTTCCACTCTTTCCAGCGGCATCTTGAGCTGTTAGGAGTTTGCAAACTCTGCTTTGCCATGTACTAGAAGAACTAATACATCCACTGGCTAGGGAGGCCAAGTGACCAGAGCTCCAGTTCTGCAATCTTATTGGATGTTCAAAAACAGCTGGGGTCATTGCAGCTGGAGTCAGGGGTGGGGTGGGAATGGGGGTGGGGATGGGGGGTAGGACTCTCATGTTCCTTATACACTGTAGAAAGCAAAACCCAGGGCTCAGAAAGGTTAAACAAAGTTAAGTCACACCAGGAGTGTGGTTGAAATATAGGTCTCTCTGATCTCCAGTTAAGCCCTCAGGACACAAACAAAATAAAAATAAAACAAAACACAGCAGGTAACTGTATCTAAAGGCTGTGAACTGTGCCAGCATCAGGGTTGGGCTGTAAACCTGGACTGCAAATGATGAGGTGGCTATGGGAGAGAAACACTCCATACTGTCTGTGCCTCTTTTCTGAGAATCTGATATCTAGATAGATAGATAGATAGATAGATAGATAGATAGATAGAGATAGAGAAAGAACAGAAACAACATCATTATCCAAGCCCCTCCCCCACCCCGTCCTCCCTCAGTCCTTCTGCCCACACCTGCTTATAGTAAGTGAGACAAGGATTTCCCAAGGCAACTCTGCAAAGCCACAATTTCAAATGGACAGTAGGGCCTTTCCCTGATGCCAGTGGTCACCCCAAGCCACTGATTAAGAAGTGCAAGCATTCTCAGGCTCTTCTGGTCTGAGAGGAACTTGGAAGGAGCATAAGGTGGATGGATGCTTTCCCTGGGAATGTAGCTCTTTGTATCTAATTTCAGAGAGAGTGTTACATAGCTAGAGTGAGCAGGTGGTGGCAGAGAGACACCATAGGATACTCTTGTCTTATATCACATGGCCCCTGATAGTCACCAGTGACACTAGGAATTGAAGGGATTTATATTGAATATATAAAGTGATTGGATATGCTAGAACTTCAGGCCCCAGAGCATCCCTCGGCCACCCAACTCTACCATCTATCTAGCATGTAGACCTTGAACAGGGCCTCTGGCTGTGTCAGAGTGAAAGTATAACCTAAAAACAAAATTCTAGGCCTTTAGGCCCAGGCTTGGGAATGTGACCTCTGTGACTCATTGCTCCAAGGTATGCTAATCATAAAACAGATATCAACATTCCTCCACCCACCCACTTCCTGGGTTCAAAGAGTGTTCATTCAAAGAAAGTCACCCTGACCATTGCCGGAACCCTCTATGCAAATGTGCTATTGTTAGGGGCTCTTAGAAACTGTCTTGAGAGATAACCTGCACAATTACCAGGTATTCCTTGCGACTCTTGTGACTCTGCACTTCCTTGGGACTCTTAACTGGTATCTTTGGTATTTTCCAACAATGCCCTCCCCACTTCCTTGAGTTGTGGTTTCTCCCTTTAAATACCCCCTTATCCAGCTACTGGGGGCGCCACGGTCCTCTACCCCTTCCTGGTGTATGACCGTGGGCCCGAGAGCGCTCTTGAATAAAAATCCTCTTGCAGTTTGCAGCAAGACCGTTTCTTATGGGTGATTTGGGGTGTCGCCTCTCCTGAGTCAGAACGTGGGGGAGTCCTCACGTTGTGGGTCTTTCAAGAGGTCAGGAGCTTCAGAAGGTGCTGGTTAGGCCAAGCCTCTAGCTAGCCCTCTCCCAGTCCTTGCTTCTCTGTTCTGCTTCCCCAAGCTCCGAATCTCTTCATTCAGATGGAGCCACAAGCCCTTCAATAATCACAGAGCCCTGCTTGCAGAGAGAGAGAGAGAGAGAGAGAGAGAGAGAGAGAGAGAGAGAGAGAGAGAACTACACTTACTGTCCCTTCCAAATCCCCAGTTTCCTTGGCAACACAGACATGAAAAGGGAGCAGCTCTTGGCATGTGCTGGGGGCAGGTGGACACAGGATTTTGGCCATCCCATGGCTGCCAGGCTGTCTTTTGCCCAGCAGTAGACCGGCAGACAGAAGCATGAGATGTGGCAAAATGTGGATAGAGAAAGGGTCAGGTGTGTCTGCCTCACACAGATAGCGTGTTCACCTGCGTGTGGTCAGATTGTCCCTGAGCTCATGTCCTTAGCCTGTAAGCAAGGGCTTTCCTCCTAGGCCCATCGAAGCCTCTGGAGAAACCCACAGAGCAAGATACCCAGGTACGAGCCTCTCAGAAGCAGAGGACAGCTCTGCATCACCAGCTCCAACGCAGCGTTGTAACTGGCAGTGGCAATGGTGCCACCACAACCACAGCCATCTCCATCAGTACCAGCACCACACCTCTTCATCCAGTGTTCCTGTACGTTCTTCCACACACCAACCCTGTGATGACTGATTGATCCATCTTACAGCTCACACCTGGCCTGGCCACCTTCAGTGACTTGTCCTAAGTCACAAGAACGCAGGTGGAAGAAGAGCCAGCCCCCTGAGTCCAGGCAGGATGACCCCGGAGTTGACCATCCAAGGACCTCCTCAGACTCCTTGGAATTCTCTGGACATCACATGAGGTCCCTCTCTGCAGCCGTGAATATCTGGTTTGTGTGACTCGAACAGATGGCTGGTCCTCCCCTCTTCCAGAAGTCCTCCCTAGATATATGCAGGGTAAGTCTCTGTTTTTCCTCTCCTAAGCATCTCACCACTCCAGTTGGCCATTTTGTGCTCCAAGGAAGTGAAGTTAGAGAGTAAGGAGTTGCTTGACAGCTGCAGAGATCATGTACTAACCCCAAGTTCAGGGCCTGGCCTGATGGGTGTTAGGTATCGCTTCACTTGACCTGAACCCCCAAAGGCTCCCATACTTTTGTGCCCCACATGAGAGCTCTCTTACCTGGAACTGAAAGACCGTTATACTATTTCCTGGAGGGCTCTATGCAGTTAACAGGACCGGGGTAAAGAGTTCGCACAAACCCATGCATACCTGTCTCTTTAACTGGGAGTGAATCAAGCTGGGCACTCATGTATCATTAAGGTTTTCAAATGCCCCCCCCCCCCCCCATGGTCTCAACGGCCATTCAAATCTCATCCAAAGAGGAGAATGGTCCCTGTGTTCTGAGTCTGACAGAAGAGCCTGCCATCCATGGTGGGCCAAGGTCACTCTGGTGTGAGTGTAACCACACCTGCCCTAGGCTCCTCGTCTGTGTGGCTCAGCAGCTGGCGATACAGGAATCCTGCAGTCTGAATTGCTGCTTTTTCTCCATTAAGTCCAAAGGACCCGAGAGGCCCAGGGGGCCATTCATTATGGCGATGTAATGGAATCTCGGCCACATTATCTCCGTAGAACAAAGAATATCATTGCTGTTTTTAGAACAATGAAAAAGGCTCTGAAATAAACCTGTAAGAATTCAAAATGGGAAGGGAAAGGGCTTGCCCCTGTTCACTCCTCCATGCAAAGCAGAGCAAATGCCTGCCTACCTAGACAGATACCCAGAGCTACCCTCCCCCCTGCCCTGCCCAAGGGCTCTCAGCCGGGAGTCTCAGTAACTCCAAGTGCAGGACAAAGGCCAGGAAGGATGTGCCGGCTGTATTGAGACAGCTAGTCCTTGAAGCCCTGATAGCCCAGCACCCACAGCCAGTTCTTGGGGAGCTGCTAGCCCAGCACCCACATCCAGTCACTAGGGACCCAGTGGAATATGAACCCTGACTTTCCCTCTCCAGTGTTTAAAAGCTCAGCCCAGAAACAGAATTTTCTGGGGGAAAAAAGTGACCAAGAGATCACAGCTAAATTTTTAAAAAATCAGAAAGAAGCAGCAGACAGGAAAAATAAAAGAAATGGCCGGGATGTGAGCCCTGACTGAGCTACGATGGCCAGGTGATGTTAAAGGTCTGAGGCCTTTGCTCTTATCCTAAGACTCCAGGGCCCGGGCAACAGACATGGGAAGAAGGCAGCTACATCTACCTGGTGCCAAGCTGAGACCCAGCTTAGCTCTGCTGTTCCTCACAGAGGAGTGAACACTGGTGTCTGGCCTGCTTGTGGGTGGGTGGGGTAGGTGGACTGAGTGGGCCCTGTGCCTGGAGGTTCCTCAGGAAGGCTTGGTGACCAAGATCTCTGTGCCTCTCCAGGACACCGAGAGCACTCAGGGGTACTGAAGTCCAGCAAAGTCTGAGGACCAATCCCAAAACCGCTGTTTATTAAACCAGACCCATAGGTGCCATCTGGGCACAGCTCCAGTGTAGCTGGAGAGGGATGTGGAAGTCACATGCAACCCTCCCTGCCCTGACAAATGCAGGGGTGCATGAGGCTAAGACTGGGTGCTGGGTATGTGTGTTAGGATAAAACCCTCGATAGCCTCCACACGAGATATATACTGGGCAGGAAAAGCTAGGTACCTTGTCCTGATGCAGCTGCATTATATTCAAGTGTGACACATAGGCCATGTCACCAGCCCCTGACTCCCAAACAGGCAGCCAAGTCACAAACAAGGGCTGGGCCATCGGGAAGACGTGGCACTGGGGCCTCTGGGGACCATCAGTCAGCCAGCTGGTTCACATGCTTAACTCTGGGGCCAAAATGCCAGCCCAGCAAAAAGGGATTGACTTTTATGAAGGGAGAGGGAAGGAGGGAGGGGCTAGGGAGAGAGGGGGAGGGGGAGAGGGGGAGGGAGGGAGAGAGAGAGGCTAGGGGGAGGGGGAGAGGGAGGGAAGGAGAGAGAGAGAGGGAGGGAGGGGGAGAGAGAGAGAAGGAGGGAGGGGCTAGGGAGAGAAGGGGAGGGAGGGAGGGAGAGAGAGAGAGAGAGAGAGAGAGAGAGAGAGAATCCCCCATAGATGTGGGGAAAGAGACAGAGACTCAACAAGGGATGAGGGATTCCACCTCATGTAACCCCTTTAGAGAAAGTTAATCTTTGGTCTTGAATTGGTACTGCTAATAAAACTTGAGCCAGGCCTGTCACCAGATCAAAGAGATATTAAGTCACCTCCAAGACTCTGAGGCTCCGAGGCTCTTAGCCTCAAATGACATGGCATGGCACATGTGTTTGGCCCCACTAGGAGCTAGGGGGATTTCTGCTAATGTCTTCCATTCTGCTCTATGCAACATTGCTGTGGGTGACCAGAGTTCCACTGAGGACTGTCTCCTTCTCCAGAGGTGGGTCTTGGTGACAGAGCTGATGCTACACCAGTCTGTGATGTCAGGAGCCTGCCTGACATTCTCAGAGTGTGACCAGTGCAGACTGAGCCAAAAGAAAAAGCAGGTGTTTGGAGATCTGCCAGATGATGCCCAATGGGACACCAGCACCATTTCCTCCACCCCCATGGCTCAAGAGTAGGTGGGGTAAAAACCATCCACAGTATGTCAGGTTCCTGTGTGGATAGGGAGGCTATCTTCCCAAGCGTGATGAAGGATTGTTCCGAAAAACAAGACCCCCAGAATAGCCCAGCCCCAAGACAGCTTCTGTGGTAGCTACTGCACAATGACAATCGGCTCCCACCATCAAGGGACTGAGGGAGGAGGCTCGTGGACATGGAGGTGCCCACCTCTCTCGCCTGCCATCCTCTGGTGCCCGAGGCTGCCAGCACGGTGCAGCCCGGGCCAAGCCAATCACGGCTGTTCCGGAGCCTTCTGCAGGGCTCTGAGCACCCGGCTGCAATCAGATTACACGCACCAGCGCCCAGCCCTGCTCACTCCAAACAGAACGAATCCATTCATTAACACCAAGGCCAATTAAAAAGCAGGCATGCTCCCAATAAAGCGCTCCCTCAGGCCAGGCATTCTCATCCTGTCCCAGGAAGCCTCGCTAAGCGACCACTGCCCAACGCAGCGTGGCTCCTGGGGAACAAACGGGCGGAGGGAAGGGAGAGGGGCTGGACAAATAGCCACCACTATTCCATTTCCCTAGCAATGACAAAAGGTTTGTTCATCAGCTCCCTGGAGCCCTCACAGCCTTAACACAGCGTTAAGCCCCACACAGCTTGCTTCAGATCAAGTTTTATAGAGAGCTCATTTGTGTATTTTCATTAAAGTGCTTAATATCCAAGTGACAGAGAGAAAAAAAAAACCCTGCCTTCCCATTATGGGCTCTATAAAAGCAATATTGTAAAAAAAAAAAAAAAAAAAAAAAAACAAACCATTGAGTTATTTACAAAGCCAAAGATGTAATCAGTATTTAAACACTCGCTGGGAAGACCCATCTTGTGGTAATACTGGTCACAACGATAGTGAGATTGGCAGCTACTATTCAAATTCTCTCTGGATCCTAGGACACCAGGCTTCCTCCTTCAAGAATAAAATCCCAGGACCCCCTCCTGCCATGGCCCCCAGGGGTGAGGCCTTAACATT
Source organism: Mus musculus (assembly GCF_000001635.26). Lineage (NCBI taxonomy): Eukaryota > Metazoa > Chordata > Mammalia > Rodentia > Muridae > Mus > Mus musculus. Next base: position 179,536,927 of record NC_000068.7, on the reverse strand, counting down.
GGAACAAAGACTCAAACTACAGCCAGGAGGGCCAGCAGAGCTCTTTGATGTTCAGTTAAGGGGTGGGGTGTGGGGGTGAACTGGAGTGTTTGTGTTGAATAAATAAGATTCATAAATTCATTTTGTGTTTCTGACACAGTTGATTATTGTATGATGCCTGTCTAGAGGTGGTTTCTTTTTTGTTGTTGTTTGTTTGTTTTTTTTTTCCAGGTGTTTTTTTTTTAAATATATTTTTATTACGTATTTTCCTCAATTACATTTCCAATGCTATCCCAAAAGTCCCCCATACCCTTCCCCCCCACTTCCCTACCCACCCATTCCCATTTTTTTGGCCCTGGTGTTCCCCTGTACTGGGGCATATAAAGTTTGTGTGACCAATGGGTCTCTCTTTCCAGTGATGGCCGACTAGGCCATCTTTTGATACATATGCAGCTAGAGTCCAGAGCTCCGGGGTACTGGTTAGTTCACAATGTTGTTCCACCTATAGGGTTGCAGATCCCTTTAGCTCCTTGGGTACTTTCTCTAGCTCCTCCATTGGGAGCCCTGTGATCCATCCAATAGCTGACTGTGAGCATCCACTTCTGTGTTTGCTAGGCCCCGGCATAGTCTCACATGAGACAGCTATATCTGGGTCCTTTCAGCAAAATCTTGCTAGTGTATGCAATGGTGTCAGCGTTTGGAAGCTGATTATGGGGTGGATCCCTGGATATGGCAGTCTCTAGATGGTCCATCCTCAGAGGTGTTTTCTAAACTCACTATTTGTCCTCTATTTAGGCCAGCATGGCATGGCCACCAATCAATCCTTCCTTTCTTCCTTTCTTCCTTCCTTCCTTCCTTCCTTCCTTCCTTCCTTCCTTCCTTCTTTCCTTCTTTCCTTCTTTCCTTCTTTCTTTTCTTTTTTGGTTTTTCGAGATAGGGTTTCTCTGTATAGCCCTGGCTGTCCTGCAATTCACTATGTAGACCAGGCTGGCCTTGAACTCACAAATCCACCTGCCTCTGAGTGTTGGGATTAAAGGTGTGCGCCACCACTGCCTGGCCAATCTTATTTATTCAACAGCTGAAGTCCACGGTTTCTATGACTTATCTCCCCTTTAACTGAATTTATGTATTTATTAATAAGTGATGTGTATATTCACATGTACAAGTGTAGTTATCCTGGTCCATTACTTACTAATATTCTTATTTAGGCAGTATCTCTAACTGACCCTGAAGCTCAGCTGGCAGCCAGCAAGTCACAATGATCATCTTGTTTAAAACACCCACAGTGCTGGGCTTATAGGTATGATTGGCTACATCTGGCTTTTTACAGGACTGCTGGGGATTTAAACTCAGGTCCTTATGATTGTGCAGCAAGCCCCCTCCCTTACCAATGGAGCCATCTCTGATTTAAGTTAAGTCATGACTTACTTCTGAGGCTCAGCTTTCTCCAGACTGGGAGTCTGCAAGCCGGCTGCTGCAGGTACTCCTATCAGGAGGCCTGCCACTGTGAGAGGCCGGCCCAGCTTTCTGCAAGTTTCTTTTGTTGCTTTAATTGGTTTCACTTATAATTAGCTGGGGTTCTGTTGCTTAATCGCTCCCCCTCTGATAGTATCTTGCCATCAGCTCTGTTCATGGCTGAGTCTTAAGCCTCACAAACGGTTTAAGTGCAGATAAGCACTTGAGAGTCATTCACCCACCCTGGGGACACGCAGTGGGGAAGAGGTATCCACAGACATCTCCGTGGGCAGCCGTGGGCTCTCCTGCTGTGCAGCCCTGCCCTGGCCTCTCCTGGGCAACTCTGGCTTGTTAGTCTCTCCTAGAAGGCATTGCTCATCTGCTCCACCAGTACCTGGGTGGACTGGGCCAGCTACGGATTATCCCTGGTTCAGCTTTCACTGGCTCCTGGCTGAGTCCCCATTACTGTGGTGAACTTTGTGTAGTCTGCCATCAGAGGGTCCTGGCATAGAGTTCCACATGTCCATGGCTGTGTCCCATAAGTGCACACATTTTCCATTTTCTTTCTCTTTTCTCTCTAGTCTTCCTAGTCTCCTCTTCTGCCTCTTCTCCTCCCCGTCTTCTTCCTCTTCCTCCTTCTCCCCTGCTACTCCTTCCCTCTTCCCCTCTCCACCTCTTCTTTCTCTTCCTCTTCCTCCACTCCCTCCTCCTATTCTTCTTCTTCCTCCTCCTTTCCTCCTCCTGCCCTCCTCCTCTTTCCCTCCCTCCCCTCTGCTCCTCTTTTTCCTCTTCCTCCACCCCTTCCCTGTCTGTAACTGATATTTCTTTTTCTTTGTTTTTTTTTTTTTGTTGTTGTTGTTGTTGTTTTTTGTGACACAATTTCACTAAGCAACTCAGACTAAGCTTAAGATCACTAGCCTCCTGCCTCAGCCTCCCAGAGCTGGGATTATAGGCATTTATCACAGCACCTTGTTTCTTAGGATCAGCAGCTGCTTACACTCAGCCCCTGCCACGGGATGCAGTGTTAAGAGTCCCTAAATCAAGATGTAATAAATCAAGATGTAACTGGACCTTAGGATGCATGATACCCTGCAGAAGCCCAGAGAACTGTTGGGGCCACATCTAGGAGGGGCTTTGGATTCCTGGAGAACTGAACAAACGTAGACAAAGCCTTCAGCAAAGCTATGATTCAGGCGCCACAGTCTCTTACCACAAGGGAGTTGATGTTAGCCTTCTTTCAGATTCCCCCAGCTTTGGCAGGAGAGCCTCAGACTGCAGAGGACACTTCTGAAACACCAACACTGCTGTCTGCCCATCTCATGCTGCTCCAGGCACTTCCCTGGGCTTAGGCTTTGTTCTGGCTGGGCCTGGCTTGTCACTTAGAGACATCAGCCTCAAGTCCCTCAGCTTTGGCTGAAGACCTCTCACTTGGCGCTTCTCTCGGTCCTGGGGTCAGGGTGGGGCACTGTCTGGAAGCAGCCCTTCTGGCTGGATTCTGACCCAGTGGCTGACAGAGACTTTATTCAGAGAATTTGGATGCCCTGAGCAGAGCATGTCCTTCACTTCCATGCAGCACCAGGGCTCCCCCCCCCACCCCCCTGTTCTTAGTCACCCATAAGCTTGGCCCTCAGGGTCTGGTTCTGCATCTGCCCCCCACTTTACCCTGAAATCCCTCTACTCCTTCCGAGTGGCACAGGGGCTGTTCCTCCCTGTTCTTGAGCACTGGGCACCCATGCAGCCCATGGTGTGCTCTTGTGTCCTTGGGTGGCCCATGCCCAGAGCTGGTGGCCCTGCCTTAGAGTCCATGCTCAGATCTCCAGGCCTCCTGCCTCTGTGACATTAGCTCTGCCAAGGTGTGAGCCCCAGCAAAACATGAAAAGGACGGGTACAATGGGTGCCACCTTGAGCCCTGAAATAGCCAGGAGGCTTTGGCTTTGAGTAAATTCACCGAGAACTTACTACCCATTTTGCTTGCAGATTCTCAGACTCCATTTTTCCCCAAAGGGCATGGATGGGAGGGAAGTGCTGGTGTCCATGTATGTGTAGGGCCTTGTAGGCTCTGGACTAGATCCAAGATAGCGCAGCAGGAATGGATGCCAGGAACACCAGAGGGAGAGAGACCAACAAGCCTGGGCCACCATGCAGTGCAGGCTCAAGAGCAGACAGGTTAAAACAGAAGGGCGACAGGCTGTGACAAAGGCTCAGGCAGAGACACACAATCTACGTGGATAGAGATGGAGGGAAGGGCCTGCAATGGGTCAGGGCAGAGACGTACACAGAAGTGACATTTCTCGGTAAGACTTAGCAGTTAGGAAGGGCTAGCAGGCAAAGAGGGAAAACAAACAGCACATACAGGGGTCCTGAGGCAGAAGGGACCAAGGATGTGTGGGTCAGAAGGTCGGTCAATGTGGTGTACTGTAACACAGTGTTGAGGACAAGCTGGTCTGGGGTGGCCCTGACTTGGATCCTGTGTTTCAGCTCTGCTCTAGCTGGCAACAGGCAGAGTTACAGAGCTAGAGAACTTGGGGGACAGTTAATGTGTGAGCCCAATCAGAGGGGCTCACTGGCTGTGTGTCTAGTCACAGAATGACTTCTAGAAAGGACAAGTCTAGGACACTCTAGACACAGGTCCAGGTTGTCACATTCAAATATGTTTCTTGATTGTTGTGGCATGTGGTATGGAGTGGGAGAAGAGGGGGAGGAGGGGAGGGGGAGCACAGGAGAGGGAGCACAGGAGGGGGAGGAGGGGAGGGGGAGCATGGGAGAGGAGGAGGGGAGGGAGAGGAGCAGAGGGCTAGCAGGGGAGTGAAAGGAAGGGAAAGGGGAGGAAGAGAGAGTCATGAAAACCCACTAGCCAAACAGTGAGCCATGGGTCCCAGGACTAACAGCAGAATCCCAGAGATAGCCACCCCGAGCGCGAGTCCCACGCAGCCCTGCCTTCTCTCTCCTCCAGTAAAGACAAAACTAGTGCTCTGACAAAGGTGGTTTCTTGCTAACCTTTGAACACAGGACAGGGACAGCAGTTCTGGAGTCACAGGGATGGGAGCAAAGAGCACAGAGGTCATCCAAGGAACAAGAAGCCAAGGACAGGTGCACAGGCAGGGCGCCGGGGCAGGCAAGAGGGTTTCCCTTCTCTTACTCTTTCTTTCAAAAGAGCACACAAAGGTGTCATAGAGAAATCTCTTTTGTATACTATCTGAAAAGCTAGACAATCAATTAAAATCATTTTCAAAGTGTTTGATATTGGTTATGGATGACAGGTGAACAACTTTATCCATGTTTCTCATTCTCTCAGAAGCACGGCTATTTGTCATCAGTATTCTTTATCAGTTCACAAATGAGCCTGTAGCCATGCCTACCTACACTTTCTGTATCTTTGCTTTTCCTCAAGGCCACAGAATGTAATGTTATAATGACCAATTGTGCAACAAATTCTGATTAGAATTCTCAGAACATATAAAATTCTCTCGTTACATAAAAGCCAAAAGAGAACCAAACGGATGAAAAATGACTTGATAGTAAAGTGCTGAATCTCATGGCTCCACAACTGTCAAAAGGGCAAGTCAACAGCCTGCACACACACACACACACACACACACACACACACACACACGCACGCACGCACGCACGCACGCACGCACGCACGCACACGCATCACACACGGGCTCAAGTATGCACACACATCCACAGGAGGGGGACGCCAACTGGCATGGCAGCCATAACACCCTATTGCATTTTAGTGCTGAGTAACTTCTCCCAGAGAATGGGGAGGGAAAACACGTCCATGTTCTGAAACAAACCCAGCCCGAGTACCAAAAACCAATATGAAAGGCAAACGCTTTTGAACTCTAAGTCCAGAAGAGCTGAATGAAGTATCTATCATGGCCAAGCTGACTATCTCAGCGACACAAGTTTGGTCCAACTGCAGAGTGTTTATTAGTGTAATTCCCACGATCACAGATTAAAGAGAAAGCTGCAGGGGAAAATCCTGACAAAAGTTTTAGCAAAGCGAATTGGGCAAGGCTTCCAGAATTTCATGAGAGGTGTTTTAAAGAAATCTCCAGCAAACATCATTTGCCATGATGGACCATCAGAACCATCGCCTTTTAAATTAGGAACAAGACAGCTACCCGCTATTAATTTACACCTCTATTTAACGTCGACTAATTAACAAGAAAGAAGAAGCAGTGATTAGAGAGAGATAATTAAGATTAGCATCACTCATAGACGCTATGATTTTCCACACTGAAAAACTCCAAGCAATCTATGGCTCATAAGAAACCAGAAGTTGAACAGCTTGGTAGATATAAGATAAATTTACAAGCGTCCACTGTATTCAACACAGCGGAACAGGGAGAAGATGTATTTAATAAGAAGTAAGGCGTGGAGCGCTTACAAAGCACCCACGGGAAACCACAGCAAAGGGTAAGAAGAGAGAGAACATACATTACAGGGCTCCCAGGACACGTGCACCATCTGAGAAATGCCCCTCTCATAAATATGCAGGTTCTTAGCTCTTACTTAATTGGACCAAAGTTTCACAGAAATCCCCATCAAAGCTTCAGGGTGGTTTTCGTAGTAGGCATTTCCAATTTTCCATGCAAGAACAGAGGCGGCCGAGTTCAGCAGATGGCCCGGGGAGGGCAGTTGGGAATCTGCCAACATTTTATCCAACCTCAGCTAGAGAAGAGGCCATTTCCCATTGACCTGCACATGGAAGTGGAGAGATCAGAAACCTGTGGTATTTGTTACATTGTGCTTGCAGTGTCCTAATAGTTCACAGGAAGCAACTTGAGGGAGGTTTCACCTGCTCTCTGTCCTTGCTTGCTGGTGCCAGGGAAGGTCTGGTGTGTGAGAGGCTCTTGGCTGGAGCAGCAGGACCACAAGGCTCCTCACTCACATCTCAGCAGCTTAGAAGTGCAGAGAGATGAAGCCGGCCGGTGTGACATTCTCCTTAGTTCTCATTTGATCCTCTTAGAATCCTACCCTGTGAGATGGTGCTGTTCATATTCAGGGTAGTCCTTTCTGCTCACTAAAGCCTCTCTGGTCAAACCTTCCCAGACATGTGCGCAGATGTCTCCTGAAGACCCTAAGTCTGCCTGCCTGCCTGTCTGTCTGTCCATCTGTCTGTCTTTCCTTTAAAATGTTTTATTTTATTTCTTAATAAATTTTACATCGCTAATCCCACTCACCTCCCCTTCCCCAGTATCACCCTCCACCCTTTCAAGCTGTCCCCCTCAACAGAGGACAAATAATCTCACTGTGGAAGCAGGTGTGTGTCACAGTGTGTGTCACAGTGTGTGTCCACAGTGCACCCTTTGTCCACACTTCTTTATTTGCAAATGTTCACTGCAGTAACTCCTTGGTCTGGTACGAAGCCTCTGACTTCTGTTACTCTATCCACACTGGGACTCCTCTCAGATATCCTGTTGCCTCCCTGTGTCCTGGAGGTCCTGTAGTTTTGGATCTGTAAGACCAGACTGGACCGGTCTTCAAGCACTCCAGCATGCTGGGGTAGGTGTTGGGTGAGCTAATTCAAATCCCTGGATCTGGGCTGGAGAGGTGAATTAGCGGGTCAGAGGCAGCCAGCAGACTCTCTTACTCTCCAGCCTTCTGGGCTGGCTCACCAGTAACTCTCTGAAACCAGGGCTAGCTCTACCCTGCTGCCCAGGTGAGGTGCAGGGCCCAGTCTCGCAAGTGTTGCAGCTGGTGAGAGGCAGGGCCACTTCTCCCACTCTTGGGACCTCAGGGCCTGCTCTTCTGTCTGCAATAGGTGGTGAGGGGAGAGGGCAGGGCAGGGGAGGGTATCTCTCCCCTAACCATACTGCCTCACTAGAGACAAGTTACATAGCCAGCTTTCCTAAGCTCACACCCTTGAGGCCAGCTCACCTGCACCCCCGACATTGAGGGCTGGGCCCCTAGCATTTCTTAATCCAGTCCATCAGAATCGGCAATTACACAGCACACCCATGAGTAGTGCATATGGAAGGTCACGTACCTGTGACCCTTGTAGAATGTCACGTGGCTGGTGCTGACAATCCCTGTGGAATGCTGCTGCTGCCCAGTCGCCTAAGGGACACAGCCAGAGACCCTCACAGATGTTTCTATCTCATACTCTTCCCGTATCAGTTTTGGAAGGACAAATGATTTAAATGCACCAAAAGCATGAACTCTGAGAGAAATCTCCGATGTAAATGTAGTGGAATATTCATATGACCTTGGGTTAAGGGAAGATTTCCGAAATGAGATACGAAAACCCCAGTCTATACAGAGCATGATCGATTGTTTTCCCACACTCAATTAAGAACTTACCTTTACCTGGAGACAGCAGGAGGATGCTAAGGGAAGGGCAAGGTGCACTGTATGCAAATCTGAGAAAGGGCTTGCGTCCAGGGTAAGTGAGCACCTCTGCAGACAGCGACAAAATGCCAGTGAGGAAAGAACACGACAGGATTAAGAAAGGAGGCAGGTTCCACAGCTACAGACTGCTGTGAGCCCCATTATAATCTTGGAAAGCAAAACCGCCGACTGCAAAGCATGGCATTCCTGAAGTCACTGATGGAAACACTTGGGCGTAGGCTAGGGGATGCCTGTAAAAGCTGTCCACACCTGTCTATAAATCCCGCACTAAAGAAGCAGAGAGAGAAAGATCCCTGGGGCTTCCCTGGCCAGCCAGCCTAGACCAGTCAATGAGCTCCGGATTCACCGAGAACCCTGTTTCAAAAGTGAAATCGAGAACTGGACGGACAGATGGCTCAGCAGTTAGGAGCGCTTGCTGCTCTTGCAGAGGACCTGGTTTGGTTCCCAGCACCCACAGGGGGATGGCTCACAAGTGCCTGTAACTGCAGCGCCAGGGGTTCCATGCCCTCTTTTGGTCTCTGTGGGTATCTGTGTACATGTGTGTGTGCACAGACACAGACAGACAGACAGACAGACAGGCATGCACGCACTCACATGCACACACACACACAGAGTGAGGAGGGATTCATGTGAAACGGGAACAAAGTCTACCACGCCTTCACAACTGGACACTCAGACGTTGGTTGCAAATACCTGAGAAACTGGCATGGAAGTGTGCAAGATGGCAAGAAAACAAACCAACTGTCCGTCAAGGGAAGGATGGATAAAGATAGAATCTACAGAGCAGAACTATAGGAGTGAAAACGGAACTCTAGACAGTAGTGAAAATGAGTCACTCTGGCCAACGCTGAGTGATAAAACTTAAAAACTCCACTTGTGCTGCATACCCTGCACCCACAGGCAGTGCCTCAGGAACACAGGCAACATTGCCGTCACCACAGGAGCCAGCGCTGAGGTGGACAGACAGAGCTTCTAGCTTGCTTAAGCACTCTGGCACCCCTGGGAGGTAAACCTAGGAGACTCCCGAGTCAGCATGAGATCCCTTCCACCTCTCTGGACTGAAAGTAAAAATCCAACGCGGAAAGCAGGTCATGTGACTCCATCTTCATGAAGCTCAGCACAGGACGCAAACCAGACTTGGTGTAAGAGAGGGCAGGGGTGGGGCAGGGCACACTGTGTTTCCTCTGGACTTAAGTTCTGTTTTCCTGGTTCTTGTTACATATGTATTTTTCTTTGCATAAAATATTTTGAAACTCTTTCAGACAAAACAAAACAAAACAACAACAACAACAACAACAACAACAACAACAAAAACTAAATAAACCGTGCAGGGGTGGTATACTCCTTTAATTCCAGCACGTGGGAGGCAGAGGCATTCGGATCTCTGAGTTCGAGGCTAGCCTGGTCTACAGAGTGAGTTCTATAACAGCCAAGACTACACAGAAAAAGCCTGTCTTGAGAAACCAAAGGGGGTGGGACTGAGGGGAGAAAAACTAAGCAAAAACATCAGTCACAGGACGAACAAGATTCCCAACCTGAACTCTGGTCCTCCAGGCTGTGGTCCTGGGTTTGGATGACACCACCCTCCCGATATTCCATCAGAGATGGGGCGCGTTTGTTGGTGGTGACAGCTTTGATCTCTAAACCTTAGTTTGAATTGCAGCACCCTGAGGCAGCTGGTTCCCAAGCATGGAGCTGCAGAAGCAGGGACTCAAGGCGGAGACAGGGGGTCTGCATTTTTGGCAGGAACTACCACTGGTCTGGGCACCATGAAATCCACATTCGTGACTCTGCCCAGAGCAGCCTAGTCCCACCTGGGTGTAACCACAGTCTGCACCGCTAGCTTCAAGGTGTGCTCGCAGGAGGAAGGAGCAGGCATCCCATCCCAGCATCTCCGTGAAGAACAAGCAAAGCCACCATTATGTATTATGCGCACACCATTCAACATTAGCCTGCAAGCCAGGAAAAGCACAGGCGGTGGGGGAGGTGAGCTAAGGCTGAGCAAGTCCCCAGCTTCCCTGGCACCTCCCTCCTGACTATAGGAAGCAGACGGTGGGCAGTATGTGGTCTGGGAAGAAACTGAGCCCTGCTTGTCCAGGAGAAGCCTAGGCTTACACAGGATCATGTTGGTCATGGTCAGAGCAAGACCAGGCCCAAAGCACTTGAGACCCCTGTCTGCTGTGACCCAGTGAGTGTCCAGAGCAGTTGTACACATGTTTGCCCTGGGAGACAGCCTTTCCCAGATGCCTCCCACTGAGCATGAGCTCCAAGTGACTAAGCAGAGAGAAGCCTGAGGAAAGGGCTCTACCCAGCAGATCTTGCTTCAGATGGGGCAGTGGTTTGTGGTTATTCTACGGGAGGGAGCTGTGCAACTGTAGCGAGAAGCCATTTAGAGGCACGGTCTCTGCATCAGGCCTCCCAACCCACTAACCTGTGTAGGAATGCTTGCTCCACCCTCCTTCAATGGCCTAACCATCCCTGAATGCCCCAGCCTCATTCCCATCAGAGGGGAAGGACACCCCTCCCCCCACCCCTGCCCCGGCTTTGGCCTGCATACATGTACAGCTCATCTGTGTGGACACTGGTCCATCTCTGGCAGACTCCATCTACTTCTCCTTCAGCCACAGTATAATTCTGACCGCCCTAGGAAGCTTCCAGTCCCCCATATTGGCTATGTCTTTCTTAGATGACACTACAGGTGACCCTAGGACCTTTTGGTAGCACTGTTTTGTTTTGTTTTTTTTTTAATTTAATTTAATTTAATTTTTTTTTTTTTTGAGACGGGGTTTTATAGCCCCAGCTGTCCTGGAACTCACTTTGTAGACCAGGCTGGCCTTGAACTCAGAAATCCGCCTGCCTCTTCCTCCCAAGTGCTGGGATTAAAGGCATGTGCCACCACTGCCCCAGCCCGGTTTTTTATTTGTGATCAGTGGGGGGAAAGGGCAGTGGAGAAATAAGAAAGCCAGGTTCTTTACTGCTTCTCAAAGGACTGAAGTTTCCTCCGTGGCCCCTTGTGGCCCCTAACCACAGTTCAGAGCTTGTAAGGATGCTCAGCACCGTTTGTTGAATGAATGAATGAACGAGGGTGCTGCTGTCCAGCAGTGACCCTCAAAGACTCAGAAGTAGTAGGAACCCCAGAATCAACGCTAAGACTCAGATACAGCAGGTTTCACCCATGCTAAGCTGCAGGTGGGGAGGGATCCTGGGTCATCCCTGCATTATATATGAAAACAACAGAATCCAGAGCCATTCCTCAAGCTACCAGGGCCAAGTAACAGCCTGATGTGGGGTACGGTCCGTTATGTGCAGAGAGCCTCGCTGTTCACACTTGGATGAAGTTAGATCGAAAAGTCTAGATTCCCACTCTGTTATGTGCGCATTGTCCAGAGCATTCTTTACTTATGGCCGCCCAACTTCATGTCCTCCAGCCCCAACACTGAAGCCTCACCTCAGGGGTTTCACCTCAAGAGTCTCACAAGAGTCTCACTCCAGGAGCACCAACCCAGGAGGTAGACTGCTCAAACCTTGCTCTAGGAAAAACTCCTTCGGCTCCTGCAGACCCTGGCCAGGACAGACCTGCCCTCACTTTGGGCATTGACCGTTTTTGCTGGCTCCCAGTTGAGCCTGTGCTCTTTTCTTAGCACCACTCCCCTCTCAGACAGGCCCACGCTTATGCCCTGCTGATAACGCTTTCTTTCCATGACCCACAAGACCAACACCCCTGGTGTGCACCTCTTCAAGCCTGGCACTTACTGTGTTCATTTCTTTAACTTCTTGTCCCACATAGTCTCTTTCCTGGCTTTCCTTGTTAATCTAGATTCAGTCCAAATGTCCCCCCTGCAAAGGCCTTTGTCACCTTTGCTGAAGACTGTCACCTCACAGTGGATGCTTTCTTCCTCTGCTTCGGCCCCTAGGAGCTGCACTTGCTTGCCGCTTCCCTCTCTGGCCCTAAAGTGTCGGCCCCATGAAGGCAGGCGACCTTCTTGCCCTGTACTGGACACCCAGGGCTTTGAGCAGTGCTTGAGCACAGGAGTGAGTCAAATGCTGGGCCGTCCCTCAGCAAGGCAGAGTCACAAGTACCCCAAGGCTCTCTCTATGGGCCCTGAATCCCAGGCCTGGGTGTGGAGAGTGGAGATGATCAGCTGTTGCTCTGGAAACAGGTGAGATTGATGGTGCTCTCCTTGGCTTCACATTACAGACAATAGCATCTCTTTCTTTCTCTGTGTGTCTGTGTCTATGTCTGTGTCTGTGTCTGTGTCTGTCTCTTCTGTTTCTGTCTGTCTGTCTCTTTCTACACACACACACACACACACACACACACACACACACACACACACACACCCTATGCTTGCCTATTTCTGTCACCTGTTGTTTAGCTCATGCCCACTCGAGGAGGAAATGGGGTTGGCCAGCTTCACGCTCCACACAATCCAGAAACTAATGTTAAACAGGGAGCACAATCGCTCTCAGGAGTCAGCGATGGCCAGCGCCCAGCAAATGAGAAAACAGGCCTCGGATTCGTGGGCCTAACAACTAAAGCTACATCCACTTCCCAGGAAAATCACACCTACTGCCCAGAGGAAGCTGCCTCCGTTAGTCTAGAAGGCCTATGCTCCCTGTGGCTGGAAAGAGAAGGAAGGGAAGAAAAGGGAAGAGGACAGGAGGGAGGGAAAGAGCCACTCAGGGCTGCCTCTCTCCAAATCTCCTTGTCCATCATTGTGTTGAGGTCATGGGTCCCCCCAAACCCCACTTGTACACTTGAGAGTGTCTTCTCAACCCCAAGAATCAGTCACGATAGAAGGAAGGACCTGCAGCTCTCATTAGTGTCCTCTGCTCCAGGAACACACAGTAGCCTCTCGGCAACTTCCTTCACAGGACAGATGTGTCCACCTCTGCCACTTGTATCTGCCTACACTTTAAAGCCCTTTCAGATTCTGCACGCACCAGTATATCTCCTAACTGCAGGTGTGCCTGGCCCAGGTCTCCTCCTACAGATGAAGCCAGCATGCCCTAGCCCCAGGCTCCCAAGCCTCAGGCCTCACCTGCTCAGCAGGCTGAGAGTACGGAGGTTGGCCTCAGCAGTATTTTCCTGCTGTGTCTTAAGGACTCAGACTATCTCTTGGGTTCAGTGGGAAGAGAAAACCGTTCAACCCTTTACACACCCCTAGGGCCATTCCCCTGCCAAGAGTTGCCGATTTCATTTTGTTATTATTTGCAGTGCGTTCCAGAGGGTCTGGTCTCTACTCTCTTCCCCTCCAGTATTTGTAACCCATGCTAATCTCATCTGGGTTTATTATGGCTCATTCTCAACAATAAACAAACAAACAAACAAACAAATTACTCATGGCTGGAGAGATGGCTCAGTGGCTAAGATTAAATACTGTTCTCATAGAAGAGCTGAGTTTGATTCCCAGTATGCTTGCTGGGTGGCTTACAATCTCCTGAAACTCTAGCTTGGGGATGTCTTTGCCCTCCATGGGCACCTGTTCTCACATGCACAAACCCCAAACACAGATATGTCTATATTTATATATATCTGTATATGTGTGTATGCGCACATATATATATGATATTAAAAATGAAAATCAATCTTAAAATGTAAAAACAAAAGAATTTTCTTTCCCAAGCCAAATGCCACAGCCTGGTAGAATCATTGTGTCCTCTGGATTTCGCTCTACACTGCCTACTTCATGTGAACACAGGGCACAGGGCAGACTCCAACAGGCAGTTAGAGCACCCTTAGTGTTCTCTCTTTCCTTTCTCTCCAGGGGGAAACAGAAAACTGAAGAGTGTGGGAGCAGAGACAGTGCCTCTAAATCCCTCAACACCAAAGAGTCAAAGATCTGCAGTGGTGGGTGTGGGCTGCAGGGATCTGCAGTGGTGTGGGGGGTGGGCTGCATGCCTCATTTGCTACTTTGTGGGACATAACAAAGACTACAGCCTGGACCCCAGTACTCTTGGGACCTACCACTCTGAGGGTGGTGGGAACGAACCGACCTCCTTATTCCCAGCCATCCCTGCGTGGGGAAGTGCATATTTTAAAGGCATACGTTAGGCAGGCACGGAGGTACACACCTGCAATCCTGATACCTGGGAAGGAGAGAATAGAGGAGAATCAGGAGTTGAAGGCCATCCATGGCTGCAAAGTGAGTTTGAAGCTAGCCTGGGCTACTGGAGTGCCTGTCTGCATGAACAACTGATGTCACATGTTCTTAGTGTGATCCTGAACTCAGACCTATGTGTTTCTCACTGTGGCTTTTCCAGGGCAGGTGGACATGTAGGGGACAATGGGATTGACTGTCCGATGAGGGACCCTCCCCACCGGAAGGAATCCTTGCTCCTGTGGAAGGAATTGAAGAGTAAATAGCTCCCCTGGGTTAGCACAGGTTTACAAGGCTTTCTGGGTTGCCCTACAGTGGGACTGTGTGAGCTCATTGCCTGTGTGAGCAAAGAACTAAGAAGAGAGGCCAGAGACCCCAAAACTCCTTTTAAGGTAATGAACTCCAGCTGCCCAGGAGTGAAGAATGGGCATGAGCTTTGCTGGAAGATTTCTGGGTTTCATTGCAGATCTCTCAGCCTCCTGACCATCCAGCCCACTTTTGACAGGAGTGAGGATATCTGCGCTGTGGAGTAGTCTCCTTAAGACACACTTTGCCCCAGGCTCTGTAGCGGTTGCTCTATATCGGATTCCGGTGCAAGGAGGAGCAAATGCCTCCCTTCTCTCCTACTGGGCCCAGAGCTGAAATTTATGGAAAACAGTCGGTAGGATGGCTCCCCGTGGAGAGGAGGTTTTGTGCAGCTCTGTGGAGGTTTCCTCTGCTTCCTCCTTGCTTTAATGGGATTGTTCCCTCTGGTAAGAATTACTGTCTTCGGCCCTAGGCCAGGTTCCCTGTTGCCTGAAGCTTCTAAACCCAGCCTGTAAAAACAGAAGCAAATCTGTTTCAAGGTGAATTTGGCAGGAGGCTTCCAGGACCGGGAAGACTGAGCATTCTACCCCGGAGCAGAGCAGTGAGCATGGGCATTCCTGTGCCCAGGGGCTGGGTTTTAGGTTTTGCTAATTAACAGTGTGATGCTGATTGGTTTAGAACATTCTCCTCTAGACTCCAATGCGAAGAAGTGGATAATGAAAAAGTCATTCTGCATTTGCTCAACACGCATGGATGGGACAGTTACTGGGCTGGGGTGCAACAGGCACCTTCTCAGGTATGGACTGGACTCCCGGGAGAGCCTAGAGTGCATGAGTTGTCACAGAGACTTCAGAGTGAGTTTCCCTGAGGCCCAGCGCTAGGCTGGGAACTGGGGGCGGATGAGGCTGAGAAGGGGGCAGCTGCTCATCATTCCAAACCAACCGCTTGAGGAGGAGGGCTTTGCAGGGAAGTGTGCTGGGAAATGTTCTAGGCAGATCAGTTTGTAGTCTCTGTCAAAGTTCCTGAGTTCAGACAAAGGAGAATGAGAACAATTCCTCCTGACAGTCATTAGTGGGATTTTCCCACTGCAGTGAGCAGCTGGGGTGATGGAGGGCTGTGTGTGCGCATGCACGTGTGAGCTTGTGCTTCCCGACACAGCAAACAGAGACTACACTCTTCCCCAACCTCAGTACTTACTAAGAACCACCAAGTGGTCAGAGAAGGACCTGCTGTGAAGGACACAATGACAAATAAAAGGCAAACCTGAACTTAAGAGAGAGCAGACAGATTCCTAATTTCCTAGGGACTTAGGGCTTGGCCCGGACGGCACAGCTTCCTGGAAATCTGAACCGCATGCCACTCCTGTCTGAAATTAGGTGTCACATGGCGTCATTATTTCCCTTCCTTCTGGAAACATGAGGAATCCCAACACTGGGCTCACACCTGCAACTTTCTACCTGTCCCAGCTTCTTGGTGTCAGGTGCCCCAGGGAATGCCAGGACCCTGTAGGAGGAGTCGCTTGGAACCAAGAAGAACCAGCAGAAAAAGGCAAAGACACACAGAGGAGTTTACCTCAGAGGGTAAGAAAGGCCTAGTGAGCCTCAGAAAGGCATGGGGGTGCCCAGGATTAGAAGGAAGAGCTTCGCAATGAGTCAACAGCTGGCCTCGGACAACCACGCCCTGTTCTCAACGGCAATGGTGTCTCTCTCCACACAGGCTGGGGAGGCCAACAATGGCAGGCAAGATCCAAAACCTGAACAAGCCCAGGGTGGCTGTAACTGAACACAGGGTGGGACAGAACTTCCTATCAGTCTTCCCTGGGATAACCTGGGCTTGCATCATAGGCTTCCACCACCACATAGAACTGGCGGGATGTGAAAGTTGAAAGTCTGTGGTGGCAATGTCCAAAAGGGCATAAGCCCTTTACAGCCGATGCGAATCCAGGAGAATATATCCAGCTAGAGCTTTTATACCTTTATAACAAGTTCTGTAAATTCACCCCAGCCCCCAGACAGCTCTGGCAGGAAGGGGTGAAATGCCAGTCAATCTCTAAACTCCATTTTCCCCATGTCAAGTCGGTCCAGTCAGTCCCTACCCAGATGCTATATGCTGACGGCAACAATCCTAAACCGGCTGAGTTTTTAGTTGCCCTTTTTTTTTTTAAGGAATATTTTCTAATAGATGAAAAAAATTCCTTTTCATGCTTCACCAATGCAAAAACAGCTGAACCAATTTAGCTCAAACTTTCTCAATAGCTTGTTACAATCCTAATTAAAATATTCACATACGGCGCAAGCTTTGGGGAACATAATATCGTGCTGTCAGTCAAATTCGGCCTGAATATTTACAGCCAGCTAAACAGAAAAATCAACAGCATGGCTTTTGCCCTTTGTTGCCTCTTGAAGAAAATGAAGTCAGACAATTAACGGTGAACAGATAGAGGTGCAGAGGAGGCACGCCATTTCTCCGCTTGGCTTAACTCATAAACAAAGGGTCCAAGGAGCCTGAGCTGCTCCTGGTTGTGCGTGGGGCAGGTCAGCGCTGCAGCCTTCTTCATCTGCACGGAGCCTGAGGGGCCAGCTGTCTCCTCAGGGGTGCCTGGAGGTGCAGAAGAGACGACACAGCTGAGCCCAGCTGCCTCACCTGGCAGAAGCACTGAACAACAAGGATTTCCCATGATGCAATCACCCCTCCCCCAACCACCCTGAATGAAGTCAGTACCCTACACATGCTCTCAGTCCATTACAGCATGCCATAACCACACCCTGACAAATTAAGACAATTTCTTGAAATGAAAACCGTGAGGAGAGCTGGGTGTGGTGGTTCAAACCTGAAACTCTAATGGTTGAGGCTAGTCTTGGCTACACAGAGAGACCCCTGTCTCAGAAAAACCAAACCAAACCAAACCAAACCAAACCAAACCAAACCAAACCAAGTAAGCAATAAAGCAAACTTGGAGGAAAATGGTTTATCTTTTAGAAGAAACTCTTTCCAAGTCCATGATAAACATTGTGCACCTGAAGCAACCAAGTACGTTCTCATGACTCCCTCTCCCATCATTTCTAGAACAATCTAGAACATTCCACAAGCCTTCTGCTTCGTTCACACCTAAGGCCTTTATAGCATGGGCTATGAGGAGAGCAAGCACATTTTCATAAGAAGTATCCGTGTGGCTAACACTGCTCAGGTCTTGTGACTGGGATGTTTAAGTCTGTGTCGCCAGATGGAAGCCAGACTCAGTGATGGTATCTGTACAGACAGACAGACAGACAGACTCCCAGCTCTGTCCAGGATGCTTCTTTCTGCTCAGCTCCCAGCTGCTGGCTCTTCATGTGAGCATCCTACGCGGCCGGCCCAGATGCTTCTCCTGAAGCAGAAAGCCAGATGGCTCCCGTGTGTGGTGAGGCCCATGTGGAGCTGGAACTGACTAGGTGGTTTCTGTCTCTGGTGTGTTCTGTCTTCTGCTCTTCTTGTTTTCGGTTGTCATAGATTCCTGAACTTCCACAGGAGTGGCCTGCTGGGTCACAACTATAGATTCAAGAATGTGCAGAGGCTGTGGGTGCCTGGCTTTGCTATAGATGTTGTTGGAAGTAGCTGGACAGCTGGACACTTGAGCTCTCTCATATTCTCTCATATTCTCTCTCTCATATTCTCTCTCCCCCCACATCCCCCCCCCCATCCTCTCATCTGCTTGATGCAGAGCCCATCTGAGGCAATGTGACTCTCCAGGGCAGGTTCGTTCGCTGCTTACTGCCAAGAAACTAAAGGATTTGGGGGTCTTTGCAAGAGGAACTAAAACAGTACATTCCTCTCTGCTCAGTGAACACGGCTACATCGGAGGAATTTTATCCCCACGGTGACTCTGTTGGATGTGCTGAGCGAGAAGCGAAACCCCAGAGCCAGCAAGAATTGCGTCGGCTTTGCTTTTCTTCATGGGAAAATGGCCTATAAAACAATGCACGTGGGCTCCCAGGGTGGCTGACAGTGCCTAATTAGGAGGGTGCTCTTAAGCACGGGGCGGGGGTGGGGGTGGGGAGTAAGTCTCTTGGCAGCTGGAGGGTACTCCCGGGCTCTGCCTCCTCTTCAAGGACCATTTTCCTAGTCTCTCTCAGGCACTCTGTCCCAGGGACAGAAAAGCATGACATGGAGGGTCTGAGCAAGTATGGAATAGTCCCCACTGGGACAAAGCTCAATGAAGAGCTGGAGGAACGAGGCTCTGTTCAGATAATGCAGCCAGTGTGAGGGCCCCTGGATGACACACACAGGGATGCAGGCAGAGGATGTACAGGGTGTAGGGCTGCCCGGGCTGCCTAGGGTCTGGAAAGGAGGGAGCAGGGAGCACCTTTTCCTCTCTTGTGTTGTCTCTAAGCCACATGGGCTTAGCAGGGACTTCCATTTGGATGCCACCTGGATAAGCCCTAAGGAGAAATTAGTTATTGATTCTCACCGGGCCCGCCAATTAGGAGTGAATTACCAGGAAATGCCCGGGAGTGGTCAGGCCACACAGAAGCAAGGCTGAGAATTCTGTATCTCTGTTTCCTGAGTCCTGAAGAGCCCAGGATCTTCTGATGGCATGGTCTCCCAGCCACAGCTGCAGGAAGACAATTTTAGTCCATAGACAGCGATGCTCTGGTTCTGTCTGGGGGCTGCAGGAAGGTGGAGGTGCACTGTGCAGTGGTGAGGCAACCTTGGGTCTGCGGACAGAGCCAGTACCAGCTCTACAGGTAACAAGCATTGCTGGAGGGCAAACAATGACGTTCAGGGTGGGGTCAGAACCCCTATGTGTAATTTGAGTCTTCTTCTTTTCTTTTGAAAGATGTATTTATTATAAGTAAGTACACTGTAGCTGTCTTCAGACACACCAGAAGAGGGCATCAGATCTCATTACAGATGGTTGTGAGCGACCATGTGGTTGCTGGGAATCGGACTCAGGACCTCTGGAAGAGCAATCAGTGCCCTTGACTGCTGAGCCATCTCTCCAGCCCCTGTGATTTGCTTCTTGTAGCCTCCCACTAAAGGCGGGCCCTTTAGACACTGGCAGGGAGAAACGTTGTCTTCTCTGTATGCTCCAAGATAAACTTCACTAAGGCAGCCAAGGCAAGGATGACTGTCATTCTCATGTGCTTCTGAAGCAGCACAGGAGGAGGAGAAAGAGAGGACAGGATGGAAGAATGGAGGCGGGGTAGAGGGAGGAGGAAAAGGAGGGAGAAGAATGAGGGTGAAGGGGAGGAGGGTGGATGAGTAGATGGGGGAGGAGAGGGAGGAGGGCTAAAGAATAGACAGAGAGGAGGGGAGGGAGGAGGGTGGATGAGTAGATGGGGGAGGAGAGGGAGGAGGGCTAAAGAATAGACAGAGAGGAGGGGAGGGAGGAGGGTGGATGAGTAGAGGGAGAAGGAGAGGGAGGAGGGTGGAAGAGTAGAGGGAGGAGGGTGGAAAGGTAGATGGAGAGGAGGGGAGGAAGGAAGGTAGAAGAGTAGATGGGAAGAAAGAGAGGGAGGAGGGTGGAAGAATAGGGGGAGGAGGGTGGAAGAGTAGACAAGGAAGAGGGAGAATGGAGGAATAGACAAGGAAGGGCAATAGGGGAGGAGGAGAGGGAGGAGGAGAGAGAGGAAAATGAGGGGGAGGAGGAGGATGAAGGAGGAATAGAGAGAGGAGGAGAAGGACAGAGCAAAGGGGAAGGGCTGTCACACAGGAAGAGAAGGGAGCAAGGAGAGAGAGCAGATGAAGGAGAGGAAGACGAGGGGAGAAAGGGGTGAGAAGGAAAAAAAAGGAGAGAGGGAGGGGGAGGAGGAGGAAGAGAAGGAGGGGCAGGAGGAAGAGAGGAGGGAGGGGAAGAGGAAGAGTAGAATTTACCTGAATTAAAAGCCAGGCTTCAAGAAGTGATTAATTTGAAAGGCGTCCACTCTCAGGGCTGTGGACTACAATCTCACCTTACAGGAAGACTGTCTTCCAAGGAGCCTCAGTATATTAAGGCAGTTTACAAGGTAATGAGTTTGATAACGGCGGTGGAATGGATTTACAGCCCGAGCCGCAGCCGTTACGCAATCCGTGATGGCCTGGTGCGTTGCCAGAGACTGTGAAATTAATTTTAATGGAAGAGGAAATGTTAAGTCAGGAGACAGGCTGCTTTGGGGAGATGGGCTGCCACCTCAGGTGCCTTCACTGCCCCAAGCACTGGCACCTGTAACCTTGAGAGTCCTGCATTCCCCAGCCTGGCATTGTCTGGGGAAGTAAATAGATATGTCACTTACATGCTATGGAAATCCAGGACTTGGAGCTGACCCTGGAGTGACACATGGTCAGGCATAGGGGCAGTGTGCAAGAGACAGCCATGTTGGGAGTCAGAAACCATGGGCACCAAGAAAGCCTCCTTCTCTTCACTCCAAGCATGGAGGAGGGAAGAGGGACGTGCTGGAGTCCCACAGAGATATCTGGGGGTCCTGCATGCCGCACTCATGGGCAGGGAGAAGTGTAATCTCTTTACTAAGGTTTCCTGGGTCCCAACCTTCTGTGCCAGATGTGAAGGTGAAACAGAACTGTTTACTGCTCTCAGTGTCACACATGCACAGGGTAACAGGTCGTTGGACACTGTTCAGTTGCAGAGCTAACAGGAAAGGCCAAACAGCTGATCGACCATAAGGAATTAAGTGCCACATGAGGTGATTTGGAATATATAAAGAATATCCACAAATCAATAAGAAGACACTTATCTACTGTGATGGTGGGTGTTAATTTATTGTCAGTTTGATAGTCTAGATAGTCTAGAACCACCTGAGGAGGGAGACTCATGGAGATGAGTTTGACCTACAGGCATGTCTGTAGGGACTGTCTCTTTTAAGTTAATTGAAGATGGAAGACCTGTCCACTGTGGGTGGCACCATTCCCTGGGCAGGATACTCTGGACTACATGATGTTGGAGAAAGAAAGTGGAGCTTTAGCGTACATTACTTCATCGCTCTTGATCGTGGGTGGGTATGACAGGACTAAGCCTTGACCTCCCTGCAGTGATGGGAACCTGGAACCGTGAGCTGTAAACCCTTTCTTTCTCATGTTCACTTTGTCAGGGTATTCTATCACAGCAGCAGGAAGTAAAGCTAAGACACCTGTATAGAAATAGAGTCAATATAAAGTATCAGGTGATCCACTCTGCCAGTCACCGGAAGAATAAAAATTAAAACAAAACAACAAAAAGAATAGCATTCCTCCATCTGACATCCAAGAGCTCAAAATACCAAGTGGTGGAGATGCTGGGCAGGTGGTCGAGCACGGTCCAGACTGCGGCAGGGCATGCGGACTGGTGCTGTGGTTCTCAAAAGCCAAACGTAGCCTCTGCCACAATCTAAAGTGTGCTAGCAGGTGCGGCTGAGTAACGTCCTGGAGAGATGCGAACAGATCTCTATTCACCGGAGACAGGGCACAAACAGCAGATCAAAGTAACTACGGTATCCAAATCTAGTTTAGTGAGCCAGTGAGTGAGTTTATTGGGGTTACTTACAGAAGTGTGGATGACTCAGAAAGGCTGCATTCCTGGAGTCCCATGCACAACGTGCAGGCCATTCCACCAGAGTGACTCCCACCCCAAAATTATCACTGCTTTCATAACCTGGAGAAGGGTTTTCTGATGCTAGAGGTTTCGTAAGTTTCCTGAGCCTGCTAAGTTTTCTTAGCTTTTGGAGTCTCTCTTTCTCTTCCCTTTAGGGGAGGATGTCTCAGTTGAGGGTAATCAGCCCCAAGACAACTGAATCTACTGATGTTAGGTGTAATTAAAAACACACACTGGGAAGGATAACGGCTGAGAAAACTGCTGGCCCTCTAAGAAAACTGCTGGCCCTCTACTCTCCCCCACAGAGTTAAAAGGTAGAAGTGGAAACAGGGCCAGCCGTCAGAAGTCATGGCGTCCCAGGGGCAGTAAAAGTATTCGCTATGGGAACTTTGTGCGTTTTCGGTCTTCCCTGCAAGTATGAAAAACGCTGGCCTGACTGTGCACTTTTGGAGGTGTTCCTGACTCCCATGCTTCCCAGGATAGCTTTAAACTCGACAAAATCCCACAAACTTACTTAAAACACGAGCTTTTAATTCTGTAC
The DNA here is from genome assembly GCF_000001635.26 of Mus musculus. Lineage (NCBI taxonomy): Eukaryota > Metazoa > Chordata > Mammalia > Rodentia > Muridae > Mus > Mus musculus. The sequence continues at coordinate 179,514,642 of NC_000068.7, read as the reverse complement.
TTACTTTTGTAGGATGCGTATGCAGTTCTCAGGGAAACTCTGTAGACAAAGTCATGTGATAATGCCAGAAGGTGGAAGAGAGACCCCATTTCACTGTGACCATCAGACCGGATACAACAGGGGTAGCCCTGTTCTATGCCTAGCTTTGGGGCCACACTACTGCCAGTCAAAACCAGCTGAGACTGAGGAGGCTGAGGTCATGTCCAGATTTTTAAAAAGGAAAATTCTACCAGCTGTCACCAGGCAAAGGAGGGAGCCCACATCCAACAGACACTCCAGCTGGACTCATTTTGCCTGGTAAGTACCTGTGATCCTGACTCATGGGCATGTGTGTCCAGGTAGGTGACAAATTAAAATCACCTCAGATGTCTGTCTCCAAGTTTATTACTAGAGTGGGGGCCACAAAGGTCTAATCCATTGGAAATAACACCGACAGCTGTCATTAATGATTCCTTCTGCGATTTGTCACAGATATTTATATTTAGTTACCACAGGAAGAGGCGTGGGAGTTAACATCCTGCTACAGTCCCCACTTCTCTGGGAAAGCCCAAAGAGAGAAATGTGCTCACAGGTTTTTTTTTTTCCTTCTAATTCTTTTTAAGCAAAATCGGAGGAAGAGTGATTAGAAGTCAGAGGAGAAGGCGACGTACCTGCATACCAGGAAAGCTATGGGTGTGTGTTCAAATAGCCATTCCCCAAACCCAGTCACCACTAACACACCCACCACTAACTCACACACCTATACCACTAACACCCCCCACTAACACACCCCCTATTAACACACACACACCACTGACACACAGACCACTAACATACCCACCACTAATACACCCCCCACTAACACACCCCCTATTAACACAGACACCACTAACACACACACCACTAACTCACACACCTATACCACTAACACCCCCCCACTAACCCACCCCCTATTAACACACATACCACTAACACACACACCACTGACACACAGACCACTAACATACCCACCACTAACTCACACACCTATACCACTAACACCCCCCACTAACACACCCCCTATTAACACACACACCACTAACACACCCCCTATTAACACAGACACCACTAACACACACACCACTGACACATATACCACTAACACACACAAATACCACTTACACACACAAACACCACTAAAACGTGCACACACACCAATAACACACACACACACCAATAACACACACACACACCAATAACACACACACACACAACTATCACTAACACACTGGGGAGTATTTCACCAGACTGAGGGATAGTTCTTTCAAGTTCAAGGTCACATGGGGCATGACATTCAGAACTGATTGCTGAGTCAGAGAATCTATGACATCAGGACTCATACTGGGGAGCTAGTTCTGTGGTAGGGCGTGCGTTAGCATGTGGAGGCCTTTGGCTCAACCCCCAGTGCTGCATAAGACAAAAGTGAACAGAAAAAGAACAATAGCTCAATAAAGCTTGGAGCATTCCAGGCTGAGGAGGTGCTGAGTGCGAATGAAGCTGTGGGCAACACTGTGAGGTATGGCTTCCCACACTTCTGCATGCTGCAAACAGCAAAGCTCCGTCTGTGGTCTGTGTGACAGTGGTGAGGGACCAGACTGGCTAACATGTTTGTATCCACACAAGGCCAAGAACTGGCTGTAATCTGCCACGTGGCAGTAGAGGACTGCTGGCACTCTGACCCAACACAGCTACTCCTCTGAAGACCCATCCCCCAACAGAGTCCCCAGAGCACTGCTCCTGAGAATGGCTGCAGCTCCCCACCCCTACCTCTGGTCAGGTGCTGAGCCCTGCTCCTTTGCAGAGCTGGATGCCAGAGTCAGGTCCTCCTTGCCATAGTCTAAGCTTCCCCTCTCTTCCTGTCTCAGTTGTTACTACACTATTCCCTCAGCCATCAAATTCTACTTCTGAGGCTTGATCAAGTTCCCGCTCGGCAGCAGCTGGGGCTTTCCTGTCTGAAGGAAGGAAGCCACTGCACTCTTGACCTCTCCTGCACAAACCCACTGTGCTACCCTGTGACCTGCGACATTCAGGAAGGAAACGGTACCAGTCTGCAGCAGCATGCCTGTGGGACAGATGCGGACTGCTCTATGCCACCCAAGGTCTGGAACCTCAATTCTTGCAGCTACGACCTCCCCAGACCCATGTTGAATAAACAGGGGAGTGGATGTCGGGTGTCTACACTCTTGCCCTCATATCTCAGCCCCATAGAAACTGTTTCCCTAGATGCAGGACAACCACTGGCCAGGTTCTCTGTTCTCAAGCACAGCCCACGCACATGAACACATTCACCTTCTCACTTAACTAAAAAAAAAAAAAATTCTAACTCAACACTGTTCTTTCTGTGTTTTTGGCCCCAGCCAATCTCATGAATAAATCTGGATGAAAGATACTGGGGTGTTTTGTTTTGTTTTGTTTGGGGGGGGGGGAGTCAGGGCCACTAACCTGAGTTTCTTTTACCTTAATTCATATATATATATATATATATATATATATATATATATATATATATATATATTGTCTAATTTCTGGACCTGTGGCAGAAATCCACCAACTCATCCACAGTTCATTTGCTGAGCAAGAGGACTCCCCAGAGGAGATCACATGGAAGGCCTCCTCTCCAGCTGTGGTGCGTGCATCCACTGCCAACAGGAGCTTTGAAGGTCTCATGGGACACCGTGAGCCCATCACCTCCCAGAAAGTGCCCAGAGAAGTTAGAGAAATATGAATGGGCCATGTCCCTTACCACCAGTGTGGAGGAGAGAAGCCATTGACCTCATTAGGCCACAGGCGGGTAGTTTCAAAAGATGGAGGAGGCTTCAATTCCTCATATTCTTTTGTTTAAATGGAAGGGGACAATCTTTACTTAAGATGTATTAGTGGCTTTCCTTCCTTCCTCCTGTTGCTCTGATGCAAGTCTGAAAAGGAGGAAGGAAGGAAGGAAGGAAGGAAGGAAGGAAGGAAGGAAGGAAGGAAAAAAAGGAAGGGAAGGAGGGAGGGAGGGAAGGAGGGAGGAAGGAAGGAAGGAAGAAAGGAGGAAAGGAAGGAAGAAAGAAAGAAAGGAAAAAAGAAGGAAGGTAGGAAGGGAAGGAAGAAAGGAACAAACAAGGCAGACTGGATCCTGGCTCGGTTTTAAAGCACTGTCCACCCTGGCAGGAAGGCACTGTGGCCGAACGTGAGGCAGCTGGCCACACTGCTCCAGTCAGGAGGTAGAGGGAGAAGAAAGCAGTGCTTGGCTTCCTCTTGTTATTCAGTCTAGGGCTCCAGGCCAGAAAATGGTATGTCCCACACTCAGGGTGGGCCTTCCCACCTCAACCCATTGTAGGTAACCAACCCCGCACACACATATGCCTGAAGGTCTGTCTCCCAGTGCTTCTCCATCCCGCCACGTCGACCAATATCCACCATCACAGATGCTATTTCTGTCTGTCCTAGCGACCACCTAGAGTTTGGGAACAGAGACTTCTCATCTCGAATCCCTTGACTACATCACTGGGCTCTAACACCATCACTTCAGCTGTTTCCCATAGCATGGGCTCTGGGAGAGCAGAGTCGTCCCTCCTGGCAGGATCACAGTCCATTTCTGCCTACCATGGCAGGATGGATAGTCAGAACTCCCTGGTCTCAACTTCTCGACCAGTGCCCTCCCAGAAAGTAAAGTTCCCAGAGCAATTCAGGCCCGGTACACCATATTCTGTAGGTCATCGGGCCTTGCTAACCACGGCCCGTTTTAAAGAGCACACCGACTATGCCTATCTCCCTCTGAGTCAAACAGCCAGGCCTCAGTGTGTACTTGCATCCATAGTTTCTGCCTATGAGACGGGAGCAGGAGTGGTGCTGGATTTTAGGGCCTCCAGCACAGGGTCTCTGCATCTGCAAGGCCTGTTGCACGCAGCCTGCTGCCCCACCACCCTGCACACTCTGCATTGCGAGCAGCCATTAGGATGCAGTAAGCAGATGAGCCAGCCATCTTCTGCCAATCACCGCGATTACTCAGCTTCCTATTAATAGCACACGACAATTAATCAACAAAGGTGTTTATCATCTGAGGAAAGCGCGCCTGTGTTCTGCAATCACGGCGTCCTCGTCTCCGTGTCTGCCAGCTCTCGCGCTGTGAAGAACCTCTAGTCCCAGCTCCCTCCTTGCTCTTTTATCTGAAGAGCCGAGTGGTGCGGGAAACCAATGGTCTTTTTCTGACACCGCAGTAGAACAGGTGTGCCGGGTTTTGATTGTCCCACACGCAATGCCCAAATGTGTTTAATATTAGGCCACGACACTACTGTTTTTGTTATAGAGCGACTTATTTCTCCCACAAGTTTATATTTGAAGTGATGCTATGTACAAGTGGATATAAGGCTAACATGCCAAGATTGAGTTAGGATCTATGTGGAGAGCCCAGGGGATACTCCCTTTCTGTCTAAATCCCAACAGAGATTGACACCTTAACTGCCAGTTGCATGGTCTTGGGAACCAGGTAGGTCCTTGGAGCCATTACAGTAGCCTTTGCTTGGTGCTGAAGAGTTACAGATTCATCTCATCTCCCCAGATAGTAAGACAGGCTGCTGAGGAGGCTAGCAGCGGGCAATATAGAGAAGGAAGGGTCTTCCAGTGCTGTCCCGGAAGCCCTGCTTTCTGCCAATGGAACAGTCGCACTTGTTCATGAGGCCTTGATGAATCTAGCCCTTAGCAGACCGAACATTATAGCTGAATTCTCTGCACACTGTCCAGGGCTTTATACCAAAAGAATTAAGCACAGACCTCAGAGGCCAAGAAACCATCATTCCACAAGGTGTGTCGGTCCAAGGCGTGTGCACCACATGCTGCCAAGGGCGACTCTGAGTCTAACCCAGCACAAACTCATGAACTTACTTAAAATTTTGCACGATTGGTTCATGTCTTTTTTTTTTTTTTAACTTGATTTTTTTGGTTCTCAAGTGTGAACTAATGTTCTGTTACAAAGACAAAAGATTGGACACACCTGCTCATTCCAGCCATTGTTTTAGAACGAACATGAACAAGTTCATTATAAACCACCACAGGGTCCCATGTGGAAGGTCCACAGAACTACCTCGGGGAGGAGTCACCACAGCAGTAGCCATGGACGCTGGACCTTTCCCTGTGCTCCTGAGACAGGGGCACCTCTGTATGGTAGGCAGCCATGTGTATAGGCAGTGGCCTGATGTTGGGAGGCGCCTGGCTGGGGTGATCTATCCATATGTTCACTGTCTTCTGGTACCCTCAGTGTTCTGCACAGGGTCAGAGCTGCGTGCTGTCGCTCACCCTGGGTCTGTTCTCTAGATTCCTCTGCTCAGACAGCTCTCCTTCCCCAGCCCCACCTTGCTGATAGGATTGCTTGCTTCATTCAGTCAGAACAGCATCTCCAGCCTCCAGTTCCATTTAAGGTTCCCAATGATGGGATTACACCTACCTGGGTCTTAAAATTATGCCAAAGAGGCTTTCTGGGAATTATAATTCCTTAATTAACTCATCTTATGCACAGTAATACCCTTCCTGTTCATAAAAGGAACTTGAAAGCAACGAGGTGGCACTTGGAATGGGCAAGCCAATAACCCATGGCGGGGCTGCTCCAGCAGGGCCTCTCCCTTCTGCCCTCCCTCCGCATTGGCTACTGCACGTGGGATGCAAAGCAGCAGCATTGGACTAGCAGGTAGTGGGAGAATGCTTCTCAATTTCAGCAGAATACGCACCTTACTAAGACATGGGCTGTCGGCTGTGCCCTGTAGGGATCCCAGCTTGGGGAAACACCCGTTAGCCTCCATCACAGAACAACACAAAGGCAAGAAGATGGCAGAATGCTTGCATTCCTGGGGCTTGTCAGTTTCCATGGCCCTATAACCTCCTCACACCTCAGTATCTGGCACTGGTTTTATCTGGATCCAAGAGTTGTATATACTTTTTGGATATTGGGTTAGGTGAAAATCATTGTGGCCATCTCTTTATCAAGCCCATGACTGGACCAGCTCAATGAAATGTTTAGGTCCATAGAAACATACAAGAGCACACATGTGCATGCAAGAGCATGGGCATGCAAACACACGCACATGCATGTGCATGCAAGAGTACACACACATACATGCACACACACACAAACACACACACATGCATGCAAGAGCACATACATATACACACACACACACTTCCATGTACATACCCCTAAATCAGAAAGTAAGAAAGAACACTTCCCATCTCTGCCCAGACTTTCAGAAACCATATGCCTTAGGGAAGAATGACTGTTTTCACACCGTCCTTAAGCTGGTCCCTCCATCCATGGTGGAAACTTCCACTTGAAAGTCAGTCTGCATGTCTGTTCATACTCCCAATTCTATTCCCGACCATAAACAAAATAAGTATTTGGGGATTTTTTTTTAAAGCATCATATAAATGGTATCAGAAATAGTCTTGTTGATATGAATTGGCAACATTTTCATGTGTCTCTGCTGGAGCTCTCAAGGAGAGATTTGTGTATAAGGTCTCTCACAGAGTGTCACCACAGGGTCACAGCATGATGGTTGTGCCCATCTCATTGGGGAAATTTTGGTTTGCCCTGGCTTGGCTGCGTGTCCTGGATGTCATGGATGCATGTAACTTTCCTGTGCAGCCTCCATGAGCATCACTGGGCGTTAGCTTCAGGAACAGCCGTCCTCTGCGGGGCCTGTGGGCATGCAAAGTGCCCGGTGAGGTTTTCTCCAGAATTCTCAGCCTCCCAATGTCATTTTGGCCCTCAGGATAGCTCAACATTTATAAGAATAAGTGCATTCTGGGGAACCATTAGTATAATTGAGCAGACTTCTCTTTTCAATTTCAATTTTTATCTCTGTGCTGGGCAAGTGCTGGCTATTATAAGCAAAGACACAGGAAACGGTCAGTAGGGATCGGTCTCATCCGGAGGGTGAGGGAAGACACGATGAAGGAGAGGAGCACTGAATCTAGGTTGGGGGTCAGGGAGAAGCAGGGAGGGGCGATAGTTTGGCAGGAGAAAGGGCAAGAGATGTATATGGACCCCTGACATCCTGGTGTGTTCTCCAGTCCCCACACTCGATGATAAACCAGCTGGCTGCCTGGTCCTTCCCTTAAGCTCCTGCTTGAGTTCTGTTCGGCACCCAGCTGCACTGAAACAGAACATAACCCCCTGGGGGTTACAGTCCTTTTTGCTGATTTTAAACCCCAACTTTCTTCTTGACAGTCTCTCCCCAGCATCCTCCCTAAAGAATCCTGATAACAGGATTCACTTTGTCAAGGGTGGTAGAGCTGGGTCTGCAGCACAGGAAGAGCCAAGCCCTTGGCTCGTGGAGACTGATAGGCCGCTCCTTGATCAGACCAAGAAGGCACACTAAGCCCCGGGCCTCTTCTTCTGAGGTAAAAAGGGGGCTGTGCCAACAATGCCAAGCTCTCCTTGGTCCTGGTACTCTGCAGTCCCACCAAGCCCTGTCATTCAGAGCGCACAGAAGATCCCAAGGAAGGGAGGAAGGTTTTTGAGCATCTGCCCAGTTAATAGGAAAACTGTAAATGCTATTGTGAAGAAACCAAACTAATTAACCCCCCACAGCCACAGAAAACTAAAAACCCCAGGGCAGAAACTTGCGCCTCTCAGAATTACCAGGGAAAGAAGGAAGCACTGTGCCTGTGCCCACAGCCAAGCACATCCTTGGCACAGGAGAGAGCGGAGAAACCCATAAGTGGGAGCCATGGCTGCAATAAGTGGAAAAACACGTGGACCATAAAGGCCACAGATGAGAGGCGGTGCTTCACAGACAAGGACAGGGATTTGTGTGAGCCAAGGACAAGGGATTTGACTGTGCGTGCACATGTGAATGTAGAAGAGATCACTGGGCTGGACTCAGGAGTCAGATCATGGCCACCGTGAACACCACAGTCATCATCATCACCATCCCCTCGGCCACCACCATCAGCATCACCACCACTATCAATCAACATCATCACCACAACGCCATCATCATCATTACCTGCACTATGGTCACTGCTATCCTTGACATCATCATAAATACCGCCCTCCTCCTCATCCTTACCATCATCATCTTCTCCACTTGTCGTTTATCATCCTTGACGTCATTCGTGTTATCATCATCATGGCAACCCTCACCCTCATCACCGTCATCTTTTTTGTCATCATTATTACCATTTTCATCGAATCCTTATCTTATAGCCACTTCCATCCCAATCCTTCTTTGACAATCTTCATCAACTCCATCATTATCTTTATCATCAGGACGGCTAACATCTCCATCAACGACACGATCACCACTCACCGTTATCTTTGACATTGCAGGAACGGTCACCTCCGCCATTGCCATCAATATCCTTGCATCATCTTCATCCTACCTTCATTATCACCTGTCTACTGTCATCTCCTTTGTCACCATCACCACCATCAGCATCAGCACAATCATCATCACCATGACCACCAGCAGCAGAATCACTGTGGTCCTTATCATAATGACCATGCTCGCCAACTTATCACCATTTTATCCTCAGATTATTATTATTATCTCTACCACCATCATCAGCACCATCACTATTATCTTCATTATGGCCTCCACCATGTCCTCCACTACCACCACCATCTTCTTTACCACCTTAACCATCTCCACCACCACCATCACCTCCATCTCCACCATGTTCTTTAACTCCACCAGCACAACGACCACCACTTCCTTCTCCTTCACTCTCATCTCTACCTTTACCATGTCTTCTACACCACCACCACCACCACAATCACCAGCACCACGTCACCATTGCAACCACGTGCCTAACAGAGTGCCACTCACAGTAAAGGCCTGTCCCTCAGAGATGATGTCCTTGTTCAGGGCCAGATGACTAAGGAACATCGAGGATGGAGCTCCAACCCAGGCCTTCTCTCTCAAACCCTTGCTGTGAATATCACAGTGAAAGAGAAATGAGCCCTGAGGAACATGGAAGCCAGTGGATCTGGTCCATTCTTGCTAAACACCTACACTATGGGCAGAGTCTCCTCACTAGGACCTCTGTCTTTGCTGGAACGTCTGCTGCTCTTTCCTGTGATCTGGAATGATGAGCCTCCCCTGGGGAGTGGTGCTGCTGTGGAGAGACGGCAATGGCCACGCTTAGAGCTCTTCTCTGTAATTTCCAGGGGAGAATAATACAACAGTGTCGACTGGCCCTCAGGGATTCTGTCAGTGACCTGACTCAGTCATTAGCCAGCCAGGAGTGTCTGACAGAGCCTCCCTATACTCAACCCACCAAAGCAAGCAAGTCCTGGTTAAATATCCATAGATTTGGGCTACAAGAGGCACTGGATCCTTCTATCAAATACTGAGGGCCTACTGTGTATGTGAGCTCAGCACCGATGGAAGGAGACTGAGCCATGGTCATAACATGGTTTCCACACAGGAGATGTAAATGGACTTACAAATGATCGTGTGCTGGACTGCAGAACAGATGCTAGGAGAGCAAGGGCTCTGAGGAGAGATCTGTGTGGTGGCAGGCAGTATAACAACTGAATGGGTGAGACACTCATAATAATGGGTGAGACAGTGTTGTGGACCAGGTAGTACTTCCACGCTTCAGGTAGGAAGCCAAGAAGTCCAGTTGTACGTGCTCAGATTGGAGGGGAGGGCTAACTTCCCCACCAGCTCACCTTTTCCCCAGCCAGCCTTCTCTGAACAAAACTGACCACAGAACGGATATCACTTACCTCGTCTTTGGGGGGGGCAGGCATCTGTGTATGAACGCTGTGATCTCCCGGCTATAGGGGCTAACAACTCTAACTCATGTCTCAGCAATTCGGTGTGGTTCAGTACCAGCACTTGCACGGAGTCAGCAGGAACAAGGTGTGGACCATTGACAAATGCCACTGTATTCAGATTGATTTCTTTCTTAATGGCCCAGCCAATTTGGAATGAATGAGCGGGGACCATCAGCAGCTCTGTCTGCGGCCCATGTAGTCGAGCCATGATGTTCACAGAGGACAGTCGCAAGTAATTATAGTCCCTTTGCTTCAAAATTTAAGAATAACCTAGACAGGAAGGCTTCACAGGTTCTACCCACAGGGATCTGATATTTTAAATTTTTAAATGTTCCATTTCAATGCTACACAAAAGGTGGCTATCAGCACCATGAATAAGTCATGTCAGGTTTGGACACCTGCTGGCCAGTTACTCAAGCTATTCTTTGGGGACCGTGGTAATCCCTGTGCTGCAAGGTGGCCCTTGACAGCACTGTCCCCAGGAAGATGACTAATAAGTCACACTGACAAGCTCTACCCCTCTCTCAATGTTCCCTGAGGAATCACCAGGACGTTCAAACCTGGACAGAATGGAGAAAGTAGGCAGAGTGCAGGAACCAGGCCAGGTTGGGGACAAGGCCCCATGTACTGTGAAGGAGACCTAAGAGGGCTCCTTGTCTTCCTGCTTAGAAACATGGCACCATCTACAAAGCAGAGGGAAGCCCACCTCAGACAGTGCGTCTGCTGGCCCCTTGACCTTGGCTAACTATAATACTGAGCAATAAACTCCTATCTTTTAAAATGGTCGGCCTTAAAGGGTTTTGCCATAGTAGCCATAACAGATAGAGAAGACAGACCTCATTTTGACCCTCTTTGCTATATAACCTTGGCTGCTGCCTGACCTCTTTGAGTTGAAGCCTGCTCCTCACCAAGGAAAACAGCAAAACACATCCATCCCTAGGGCACGGGCCAATGAGACTGACTTGGGTTGGGTTTGACGTGGGAGGGGCTCTGCAAGCTTCAATGTCATGGCTCTGCGAATGATGGCTAGCTCTCCTCAACTCGCCTGGCTCTTCTCAGCTAAAGTCCATCACTGCTGTTCACCAGTTCCTTGGGGAAAGCCTGCAGTCTGTAGACAGGGTTGAAGAAGACCCATCTCCATTGGAGAACTCCATTGGTTCACACTCTCACCCTTGAACTCCCATTCCCCTCAATATTGCCCAGGCTCTTAAATCAGCCATGGTACCCTCCAGGGAATGAGGACTCCAGAAAGAGATGTGTCAGCCTCCCGGAGGTCCCGTGGGATCCTGCCTGAAGGTATAGGTCCAGGACCCATTTATAGGAGGAAGATCCAGTAATAGGGGTGGTGGGGTGGTGGCTGGGGCAGGGGAGAAGCTGTTTTGAGAAGAGGGAGCTAGGACCCAGAGGGCCGTGAGAAGGAAGGAAACAGCCCTGTGGTTCTGGGTGGGCAGGCAAACTCTCCTGTGCATCTCTGTTCTCTAAATCTCACCGCTGGCAGAGGCACGCAGGTACCCGTGAGCAGAGCCTAAGCCTGACGGCACTCTAAGTCCAGAGGCTGATCTGAGGCCTCACGGGAGAAGAGGTGAGCAAAAGCACTTGCCCAGGAGAGACAAAGCGTGGCCAGGTCAGATGAGGGCACAGGGCACTCCTAGTAGTCAGGCCAGACGAGGGCACAGGGCACTTCTAGCAGCCAGGTCAGATGAGGGCACAGGGCACTCCTAGCAGCCAGGCCAGACAAGGGCACAGGGCACTCCTAACTAGATAGGGGGCAGAATGCCTTCCTGCTGGGTGGCAGAATGCCCTTCATGGTCCTTGGAGGGTCAGGTTGGTACAAGCTCCCTGTTGTCCCTGGTTATGCTGAGACACTTTCCAAATGGACTTCCCAGTGGCTTCCCAGTTGCTCCATTCCTAAGCTCTGGAAGAAGGCATCAGACATGCTGCACACAAAGCTAACAGAGGCAGAAGAGCTCTATGGACCTGTGTCCACAACTGGCCTTCAAGCCAGCCCCAAGTTTAATGCTAAGCTGCTACCAGGACAATAAACTTTCCACCATGATGCACCTGCTTTGAATGTCTTCCCAGGGACACATGTGGCTTCCAGTGGCAGAGATAGCCTATGAACCCACTCTCCAGCTCTCCCAGCCTCCACCTGCCCCCAGCTGCCCAGGCCTGCTTGTCAGCACTTGGCTGAGAAACATGTATTCCCACCGGTGTCTAACCTCCTAACTTAGACCGTGTCCACCTCTGATTGTCCTGTGACCGCCTCCAGTCATCAGAGCCACACTCCGAAACACCTAACCTGAAGGTTTCATGACCTGCATTTGGCTGAATGTCTAAGAAAAGTGTACCTGCCTGGCTTGCCAGGCCAGGTGTGTGCTTGTGAATGTGCGTGCACAGTATGCATGCATGAAGGCAGTTCACTTGACCATTTATTTTGTTGTCTTCTTTTCATTAGAATCCCTAAAACCAATTCTGAACAGCTTCCTGTTCTCCAAAGTCCAAGACAAAGATCCTGTCTTTTCCTAATAAGCAAATGTCTATCCAAGTCATAGAAGAGAGGTCACCCCTGCTCAGAGTGGGAGGGGCTCTGTGTAGGGCCAACCTTCATGACACTGGTGTGTGAAGGATGGAGCCTCTCAGGTTTGGGCAGAGAAGCTTCCTGGAAGCAGCTGTGTGACCATAGGCCTGGCCGGAAATAACTTGTGGTATCTGCCTACACAGGAGGCCAGAGATGGATCCACAGCATTGACAGGGATAGGAACACCCACGAGAAGGATAAGTCCAACCTGAGAGAAGTGAGAGAGCCAAGAATCTAAGTAAAGAAGTGCTTAGTACCAGTGGGTAAAGGTCAAAGTCAAAACCAGCACAGGGCAGGGTCCTACCGATGCTAAAATATCCACAAACCACCCTCTTCTAGGGCAGGCAAGGAAGCTGAAACTGTGCCTGACCCTGTACCCTGTAAAGGCTTGAGGGGGCTTCAGCCCTGGTGGCTGCATAGGAGAGCATAGGGGAGGCTGAAAGGATTTAGAAAGAATCTACCTTCAATCCTTAGCCACACAGAAAGGCAGAGCTAAGCGCTCTTTGGGAGAAAGTGGCACTTAGGGCATGTCCCAGGAACCAGGATCCTTCTGGGTTACATTGTTATTTCTTTCTTTTCAGGATGACAGACAAGTTTTACCATGTCTTTAATGGTGCTGGAGACTAAACCCAGGGCTTTGTACACACGAGGTAAGCAATACCAACGCTGTGTTTTCGTACATATTCAAGGAAGAAGGAGGGGACATCTCTGTGGCTGGGAACACAGCCTACAACTTAGAAGGCTTTTCGGTTTCAGGGAAGTAGCCCAGAGGACATAGACATGGGGACCTAGGTGTCACCTTGGTGTGCTTCTTACCGTGCTCTGGCATGAGAAGACACCAGGGTGAGGTTAGTGCTTACACAGGGTGAGGGTGGTAAAGAGGAAGATTGCTCTGGACAAAGTATCATGTGGCCAGTGAGCCCCTCTGAGTCAGTAGCATGGCTGGAGTGTTGGCAGAGGCCCTTCTCCTACAGGATGTGGGCCCCAAGGCATTGTGGGGGTACAATCATTTGAGAAATGGCGTCTGATAGCGTCTGCCGCTGTGAGGAATGAGTGTGCCTTTCTCTAGAAGCTTGCTTTACAGATGTGCCTCAAAGTATCCCAGAACTCTCTGGGGAACTTGTCTATAACAGGAAAGTGGGAACACTCATCTCCTTGTCCCTTGGGGACAGTTTCAATTTGGAAGTTTCACAGGAGACAGAGGGGCCACTGAACTGCAGGAGGCCATGAGACTTTGATCACCATCTCATGGGATGGCTAGTTCTATATCTAGTTTCTCGTGAGAAAAACCAAGTGTGCAAGCTGATATCTATGTTACCATCATGGTGAGTCTTGGAGGCATTTTTTTTTTTTTTCTGGGGCAGAAGAAGGCAGAGAGGATCCCTGGAGGCACCTATGTCTTCAGGCTCAGACTTGCCCAGGCAGTGCTGCCCAGTATTAGCCAGGCCTTCAGGCTTCAGGCAGCAGAAGCCAGACACAGTACTCTTCCAAAACATAACCCAGGTCTGGGAATGTGGGTGGCCGAGTCCCCAAGTGCTTAGCTCCCTGTGCCCTGAGAAGAACGTTCAGTTAAAGATAGGAAGAAGAAAGGAAGAAAGCAGGGGTGAGGATGCTTCTCTTCGCTCTTGGAAATGGCAAAGCACACCCAACCCTGCTATGTAAGGAGATGGGTGAGACAGGGCCAGGATTCAGGGACCTACTCCTCCAGTCTGAGGTGGGCATTCTGTAAGCAGCACTCAGCAGACACCGCTGTAGAATTATAATAATCAAGATGCTTTGCCCTCTGGAGGGCCAGACATGGGTCCTGATAATAGTTCGTGCTCCCTGGACAAGGCTAAGCTCCCTCCCTCAGCACCACCAAAAGAACTATGCAACTTAATGGAATGTCTTCTCCAAAGTGGTGTGTCCACGCACGCACGTGTGACCAGAGTCCCATTTCCCACAACCGTGGTCCGACGGAGTATTGTCTAGGGAGCTTGTTTTCTTCACAGGAGATTATAAACCAAGTTCTGTGTCACCTATGGAATTAAACTCCCTCCTTGTCAATGTGTGCACCTGAGACCCCAGCAGCGAGCGACTGGTGGGTTGGTGACAAGATTGGAAGCTTCCAGACCCTGGAAGCTTCAGGCCAGCTAGCTTAGTCAACCTTTAAAACTGCAGGACAGTGAGAGACAGACTGTCTCAGAGGCAATGTGGGAGGTGCTAGAGGACCAACACCTGAGGTTGTCTTCTGGCTTCCACATACCCACCATACCTATGCTCCCTGTACCCACAGGTGAATTACACACTTACACACACATATACACGCATGTATACACACTACACACACATGCACACATATGCGCACACATAAGCACACAATACATACATTTCCACACACACAAACACATGTGCATGCACATGCACACACACATACATATATACACACATATGCATACACACAAATACAAACACACAACCACACACATACACACATGCACATGTACACCAGCACACACAGATACACACATGCACACACACACACACACACACACACACACACACACATACACAGCCCAGACTACTCCCATCAGCCATCTGTGTGTACAAAGCTCTGTTGCCCCCTTAGACCCTCTAGGACCTAACTGTAACCTTTGCCACTCATTAGTAAAACAGGAGGTCAGGAATGATTTTTGCACTTTTGGTATCCATCACACAAACCCACTTTTCTTTCCTCCTAGTATGTGTCACTTTGCCATTGTTTAACACACTACCCAAACAAATTGAATGGTTAGTCTTGCTCTCATTTATTTTTGAAGAGCTCTTTATTTATTAA
The DNA here is from genome assembly GCF_000001635.26 of Mus musculus. Taxonomy (NCBI): domain Eukaryota; kingdom Metazoa; phylum Chordata; class Mammalia; order Rodentia; family Muridae; genus Mus; species Mus musculus. Next base: position 179,499,471 of record NC_000068.7, on the reverse strand, counting down.
GGAAATGTTCAACTACATTAAATATTTCCCCTAAGTTACTCTTTTTTTTTTACTATAAAAATTAAATGGTGTTTTTCATCATCAGTGCCTTTAATTTTTATAGTCAAAGATATCTGCCTTTTCTTCTAAGGCTTTTGGACACATGAATTTTTCAGGGAAGATATGAGAGTTCAAAGCAACCATTTGCTTCTAGCAGACCACTGCAAGGGACTTCCTCAGAACCTCAAGGTCACCCTCCCTCTCATCCCTTGATGTGGAATTCTCATTAGAAGGCATGGAGTCCACTGAAGTCTACTGTAGCATGGCTAGTGAGGGGACCCCAACCACAAAGCCAGTAAACCTGTCCCTGGCACTCAAGAGGCCGGGAGATGATACCCTAGGAAGGAGGGGCAGGCATGTGTCCTTCCTTTGTGCCTCTCGCTGTGCCTCATGGCTACTCTATCCAGTGCCTGGCAATGTTCCAAGGTGGCTGAGATGAGGGGTCATAAGAATGACACGGTTCCTATTTACCTGGGACTTTGCTGCACTTGAAATCAAATAGAGTCTTTCCTCTAGGGAAACAGAGACAAGCCATTTTTATGACTCTCACTTATGAGCTAGCAAAGCAAACACTGCCCTGAAGGACCCAATCCGAGTCCCCACAATCCACGGCAGAATGAATACTCATGGAAACTCCGAGTCTGAGTGGCTCCCCATATTTTCCGGAATGCCTGGAACCCTCTTGGAGGGAGCAGCTTAATCTCTACAGCCCCCACAAGTTCTGGTTTTTTACACTGAAACTCTGAAATGCTCATCCCCTTCGCACGAGGTGATTAGGTTGAGATCAGACCAAGGCAAGCTAAAATTGACCTGCTCTGCCAGGTCAGGCAGTCTGTGGGACCCAGGAGGCTGTGAAACCCCCTGGCATATCTGAACAATTGTTAGGCATTTATTTCCTAGGAATCACATGTCTTTCCTAAGCAGCTCTCCCATGGCAAGCCATGTCCTACCAGTGGGTCAACACCATCATCTGCTTGTTCAATATGTGACCGTGGAGTCTGAGCTTGGAACAAGTTGTTTAGCCTCCTAAACAAATCAGAGGCAACAGAGGGATGGCTGTGGAAAGCATGCTTAATACCTCTAAGCAAAGAATATAGGCGAGGGTCTTTTTCCTCATCCGGCTGTTACCAGAAGTCCACTCAGGACACAGCGTGGACTGCCATCACCAAGATCCTCTCTGATGCCATCACAGATGGTGGGAGCCAGGCCCCGTGAGTAGGGGGAGTAGGGACTCCCAGGAATGCAAGGCCAAACCCATTAGAGTAAGTGTGTGTGTTTAAAAGTCCAAAGGCAGGGAAGGGGCCGTTCCAGTGTTCCATAATTCCCAGTAAAGCACACGGACTCCCTGGAGCCAGGCCTTCAAAGTGTGCAGTCACAGAGCTGCAGAGAGATCGGCAATTGCATTCACAGACCTCCAGCATGCCTGTGGCAATAGTGTTAGTGCCAGAGCTTCCCGGGGACCCTCTGCTGGCAGTCAGCAGCTCTGCCAGAACGCCTGGTTTGCATCTAGCCTAAGTGCCAACCCATCCCCAAAACTGCAGACGCAAAACCCCAAGGGGCCAGGGTCCTTTAGGTTCTCAAACATCCTCTGGCCTCAGATAAGCCTCCCATTCTCATCTCTCTTGAGAAAGGGGCACAGATCTGGTTCTCTTTTTCCTGATGCCAGAAAACCAGTAAGTCTCCAGCCCTGCCAACCACACAGTGAAGTCACACAGTGTCTTCTTGACACATGAAATATGGCCTACACATGCTGGGTGCCCTGAAGCCTCTTCAGATAAGAGTTTAAATGTCAGAGCTGGGCTGGGCATGGTGGGTTACACTTGTAATCGCAGTGGGCAGGATGAGGAGATGGAGGCCAGTAAGGTTGTGTGGAGGCTGTGAGGACGTGGAGGTCACAGTGCTCTGAGCAGTCTTCCCTGCACTGACAGCCTCCTTCAGGCACACTGACTCCAACTGGGGATGACCGACCCAAGAGTCCTGGCGAGCACCCCATGCCTTTGTGAAGCCCTGCTGGTTGTTACAGTTTGAATGTGAACTGACCCACACAGGCTCATGTGTTTGAACACTTGGTTCCACTGGTGATGCTGTTTTGGAAAGTTGTAGAACCTTTGGAAAGTCGAGTTTGGCTGGAGGAAGTTGGTCATGAGGGAGTGAGCCTTGGGTTTCTTAAGCCCACCTACCTATGCCGCACAGCCAAGATACCCACCTCCCCAAATTCAATGCTGACAAGGAAGGCTGAAGCTTTCCACACAGTGATGGCTTGCCCAAAGACCAGCTCCACATCTGTCATGTCTCTTAAGGTATCATCACTGGCTGTAGCCTAGCAACCCAAGTGTACACAAGGGTCATCTCCTGCCCCTCATCCTGACTCTGCTGAATGCATTGCATACCTGTCTACTGCTATAATGGTGCCTCAGCAGCCAGACCCTCCCGTCCCAGTCCCTGTTCCTCTCTTGACTTTTGATGGCAAAGTTTATCCCAAGGAACAGCAGAACACTGAATGCAAATGCACACAATATATGTAGCTGGGAGGCGGCTGCAGGTAACAGTCACCTGCTGAGGTCATGTGTTACCATCAGTTTCAGCTGTGAACTCCACACAAACTTACAGTCACCTAGGAAGAGAGAAGCTCAACTGAGACACTGCCCAGATCAGATCCGTCTGTAATGTCTCTGGGGCATTTTCTTAATCATTACGTGATGTAGGAGGGCCCAGTCCATTGTGTGTGGTGCCATCCCCAAGCAGGAGGGTCTGGGCTACACACACACACACAGAGCGAGAGAGCGAGAGAGCGAGAGAGCAAGAGAGAGAGAGAGAGAAGAGATACACATGTATGTATCTGTGTACATGTATATCTCTGTGTATGTATGCATGTATGTATGCATGTATGTATGTATGTATGTATAAGAAATATTTGGGCTAGCAAGAGGAAGCAAGGCAGAAAAACTGTGGCCTCTGCCTCAGTTCTAGCCTGAGTACCTGCCCTGACTTCCCTTGATGATAGACTGTAACCTCCGAGCTACAAAAACTCTCCCCACAAGTTGTTCTTGGTCAGCGTTTTATCTCAGCTAGCAGAAGTTGTGTTATGTAGACCTGAAAGCCCCCTTCTGTCTGCCAACAATCATCATTACCTTAGTTAATTGTACATGTCTTTTTCTCATTGTTGAGGCCAAATTCCCAACAAGAAACAAGTTATGGGAAGTGTTCCTTTCAGCTCACATTTAAGAAGATATTCAGTGTACCATGCCAGGGAAGACAGGGTAGCAGGACTTCCAAGTGTTTGGTCACATTGTATCCACAGTCTGGAAGGCAAATGTGGAGTAGGGAAGTGGCGCCATGCTGTGTGCATTTGCATTCAGTGTTCTGCTGTTCCTTGGGATAAACTTTGCCATCAAAAGTCAAGAGAGGAACAGGGACTGGGACGGGAGGGTCTGGCTGCTGAGGCACCATTATAGCAGTAGACAGGTATGCAATGCATTCAGCAGAGTCAGGATGAGGGGCAGGAGATGACCCTTGTGTCCACTTGGGTTGCTAGGCTACAGCCAGTGATGACACCTTAAGAGGCATGACAGATGTGGAGCTGGTCTTTGGGCAAGCCATCACTGTGTGGAAAGCTTCAGCCTTCCTATCAGCCTTGATTTCGGGGTGGTGGGTATCTTGGCTGTGCAACGTAGGTAGATGGTCTTAAGACCCCTGTGTGCCACTGGGACTTCGGCTCTTCCTTGTGGAGGAGAGCTGTCCGAATTTTCTCTGTTCTGCACAGTCTTGCTGGGGCCACTGAAGGGTTAATTCATACCTGGGACAGGTATGTGGCGCTTTGTGGCTCATCCTAAAGAACTCAATTACCCTAGTCTCTTTGAGTTGTCCCCCACCCTTGGTGTGTGGTTAGCCAAGTCTCCCAGAAGCCTCATGTGGCAGCCAGGCCATGTGGGTCTCCTCAGGCTTTGCCCCTCAGGAGAGCCCCTATGATCTCTCTCTTTATTGCATATGCAAACACACAATTTGCATTTTTTTTTAATTAAGGAGACATTTAACAGATTAACATTCTGAGGGCCACATTTAGAGGACATTAGAAAAGAAGAGATGATCAAGGCTTTCTCTGTTGTTAAAAGGTGACCTCGCCTTCGGAATGAGCAGAACTTTGCCTCCGCCCCCTTCATACTCCAGGTAGAGGAGGCAACTCCCCCGATCAATAAGAGGACTACATTCATTTCCCAGGAAATTAACTGGTCTAATTTGCAGAGTTAAATAAATGCTAGAGAACTCTGACCTCCATCAACCACTAATGAGCCCACGGAGCCGCTGTCCTCCTCTACCTGCCCCCTCCCACTCTCTGGAAGTCTACCTTATGGCTAGGCAAGGTAGGACTAGGTGGGTTACAGCTGCCCCACAGAGAGTTCAAATGTCAGGAGATCTGGGGAAAGGAGGCTCTTGGCTGAATGGACTAGAGTCAGCCAGAGCATAGTGGCTGGGTTTGTCATGTGACACCTCTCAGATCAGGGCAGTGAGACACATTATCTTACTGCCACTTATAGAGCCAGCACCCCTCCCCACCTCCCTGTGTTCTGGATCCAAGTCCTAATCATGCCTGTCTTCTCTCTCCTTTCTCCATTTCCCTTTGTTTCCTAAGGCAGTCCCTCGGCATAAGCAGCTCCCTTCAAGTGGGACGCTTTCCTCCCTCTCCATCTGGTGGGAGGCTCCCATTCTCTCACTTGAACTGCAGCTCAACCCAGGCTTTCTGAGCCTTATGGAGCCTCCACACCTTGAGGATGTGAGGTTTGGTCTCTTTGTCTGAAATTGTCTTATTTATTGTAGAGTCACTGTTTGCTACTGCTAGATGTTGGCCGCACCCTGACCTGCTTATGACAAGTAGACTCTGCAAAGTGCACCCCAGTTAGGTTTGGGACATGGAGGACAGAAGTGTCTGGAAGAGAGCCTCTGGTTCAGGTGACACTCCAGTCATTAGCTATTCTGGTCCCTAGCCTGCCTAACCAGATCTGGGCATTCCATGGAGGCTGCCTGCTCAGTGCCTCCCCCTCCAGCCTGACCCTCTGGCTCCCCCCCCCCCCCAGGATGAAAATTGCTGAGTCACTCCTGGCACTCAACTCAACTGTGACTTGGGAGAGATCCTCAGGATGCCAGCAGAAGGGGCAGGTGTGTGCTGGGAACAAAACAGAACAGCAGGAGGAAGACACACCCCCAGGGATCATCAGAAACTGAACCCCACTCCATGTGGTACCAAGGAGCACATCCTGCTGGGGGAAGCCCAGGGCTGGTGCAGGGGCATTTTTATTAAAATTTATAGCAGAAATCACACTTATTAGGAGGTCCAGGGGATTGACAGCTTTCACAATGTATACACAGTGCTCAACCATAGTGGCTTTGGAATGATAGCACTCACCAGAAAGTGACACCCCCTTCCCCCCACATGCACGAGCACTCGCGTGTGCACTTTCAAGTGTGTCAGCATTCTTCTGACCCTCAAATACCTCTGCACTCTTGTGCTGCACAAACTGTGACCAAGACCTTCACTGGCATTGCTGGAAGTTGGGGGAAGGAGGCTTTCAGCTCAGCCCCTCATCATGCCTGTGCAGACTAGGATGGCTAGCCTGATCCTTGCCAAAAGAATGGATGGAGCAGGCTGGGAAGGAGCAGCCCAGCTTTGCAACTGAGGAGCCAGCAGCAGGTCACTCTCAGCATTACTGGTCTAGACTCAAGCTGCCACACACACTTCCTTTGACCTCTTGGAGCTTATAAATTTCCAGCTTGTACTGTGCAAGGGGCAGATATCCTGCCAGAATCTACTGATCCCAAGCCCTTCTGGGTAGAAAGCAAGCTTGTGCCCCCTCTGCTCTTTCCTAGTGCACAAACACACAACTGGTATCCAGCTACCTGGACTCCTGCTCTAAATAAAACGGTCAGTGGGCAAGTCTCCTTAAGAGACATGAGATAAAGAATTAAGCGTGTATGTATTGGTTAAGTTTTTAAGTCATTCAAAGCAGAAATCAAAAAAGAGCCTCGAGGATGCATCCCATGATGCTCAGTGCTGGTCAGTCAAGCTCTCTGTGGATTCCTTACCTCAAAATGAGATATCTGAGAGCTTGGCTCCAGTTAGAAAGGCTCATGTGAACCATGTGGAAGTACGCTGTAAAGATGTTGCCTAGCTGGTCTTGGGCACTCAACTCTCCCTAGCACAAGCTCTGCTTCCTGGCAGCACAGGGTGGAGGTGTGTCTGTAGCTAAGACAGAGAGGATAACCCATTCCTCCTGCAGAGCAGACTCTCTGGGCTCACCTCAGCTTACCAGGAACAAGCAAAAGAGGTAAGCAAAAAGGGCCTTTGTCCCCAGGGATTCTTGGTGGCATTCAAAGGCATTCTGGGTTGTCTCACAAGTGTGTGGGGGATGGACTGCCCATGGTCTCTAGTGGGGAGAGATCATGTCACTGTTCGACATACGAAACTGCCATGGGGAGTCCCCCAGCCTCAGTGCACTGTGGCCAGGGAAGCTGACCCAGGGCAAAGTCAGCTGCGTGACAGCTGACTGGACTGTGTCTACCTGCTCATAATCCACCCAGTACATGGCAGGGGCTTCTGAATAAACACTTCATTTCAAACAGGATTTGACAGAACTTACAGCAGGGTTGTCTGGGCTGGTATGGAAGTCTGAGGCTACATAGAGTTACAGTTCTGGGTGTGTGTTCTTCACACATGTGGTCAGGTGCTGCATATCCCTGAGACTGCCTGAGGGTGCCTGAGGACTCATGCCCAGGTGCCCCCATCTGACCAGGTGCCCCCATCTGACCAGGTGTCCCCATCTGACCAGGTGCCCCCATCTGACCAGGTGCCCCCATCTGGCCGGGTGCCCCCATCTGACCAGGTGCCCCCATCTGACCAGGTGCCCCCATCTGACCAGGTGCCCCCATCTGACCAGGTGCCCCTATCTGACCAGGTGCCCCCATCTGACCAGGTGCCCCTACTTGACCAGGTGCCCCTATCTGACCACATGTTCCCATCTGACCAGGAGGCCCCATCTGACCAGGTGCCCCCATCTGACCAGGTGCCCCCATCTGACCAGGTGCCCCCATCTGACCAGGTGCCCCCATCTGACCAGGTGCCCCCATCTGACCAGCATCTGGATAAAATAGAAGACAAACAGGTGGACGTTCCCAGATGTGGGTAAGGAATCAGAGGCAGGAGCCACCCATCCACTCCCCACAGTAGCAGGCCCCAGGCACTTTGAAGACAGTGCAGCCAGGCTCCTCTCTCGGCCTGTTTCACTCGTCAGTGTGTCTTTGATACCAATTAGCCGATCTTTTTGATCAAACCTCACTCTCATCAGCCAGCAACACTGGTGGCCTACTTAATTAATTGTGCCGAAAAAGCAACTCTTTCCCTTTAACAAGCAAAGTGATCCCTGCTCAAAGTCCGGGCAGATGTAGGCAGGGAAGGGAGAGAAGCGGACCACCGATAAGAAGGCGCTGACGCTGATGGCTTCATTCTTCCCTCGGCCAGAGGTTCATCCCACCTCTGTTGTCTTTGCTGGAGCAGCACATTTGTTCTGCAGCGCGAGCCTGACTGAGGGGGACAGACTGCTTTCAAACTTGTTAGAGCCTTCAGCTCACAAACTGGGTCAGGAGCAGGCTCCACCAGCAATGGCTGCAGCCCTTCCCAACTGGGTGGATACGGGAAGCTGGTTTCCTCTCCTAGGCTTCTGATGAAATGGGTTTTGAAAAATGAAGTTCCATCAAATCCCTGCCTGGAAGCATCCTTGTTCTCTTGTCAGTATGTGTGTGCATGTGTGTTCGTGTGCATGTATGCATGTCTGTGCATGTGGGCATATGTGTGCATGAGCGTGTGAGTGCATGGGTGTGAATGTGAGTGTGTGTGTGTGTGTGTGTGTGTGGTGTGTGTGTATGTGAGTGCATGTGTATGCATGCATGTGTGCATGCTTACATGCGTGTGCATGAGTGTATAAGTGCACACATGTGGGTGTGAGTGTGTATGTGTGTTCATGCATGTATGCATGTGTGTGTGTATGTGAGCATGAGTGTGTGAGTGCATGGGTGTGGATGTGTGTGTGCACGCACACATGTGGTATGTGTGGGGGGTATGTGTGTGCATGAGTATGTGCGTGTATGGGTGTGTGTGCGTACATGTGCATGTATGCATGTGTGTGCATGCATGTGAATGCATACATATGAGTGTGAGTGTGTGTGCTCATACATGTGTGTGTGCTTGTGTATGTGTGTGTGCGCGCGCGGTTTCCATGCATATGCATGCATGTTAATGTGGAGGTCAGAGGCTATTGCAGTTATTGTTCCTCAGGAGCTGTCCAGCTTGGTTGCTTTATTTTGCTTGTTTTGAGAATTGGCCTGTAGCTCACCAATTTGGCTCAGCTGGGATTATAGTAGTGAGCAGATGAAGGCTGGTTTCCAGCTCAGAGGCTCTGTCTTCCTTCTCCTCCTCCCTAGTTCTGGGATTAAAGGCATGCACCATCACTCCTGGTCCCAGGACTCACTTTTTGCACATGGTCTGGTAATCACACTTTGGTTCTCACACCTGTGACAAGCATGTTACCCACTAAGCCGTCTCCAAGGCCCCTGAAAGCCCTATGCTATTTGGGAAGTGAGCTTCCAGATCTTGTCCTCTGAACTGGAAAGGATATGATGGAGGTGAGGTGGAAGGGACAATGGAGGGATATCTATCTTCACAGGGCTGTGAGCATCCCCCCAGCTCCATGTGGGCAGCCCACAGACCAGTCATCCTGTTAGGCGCACCCCTGCCAGCCTCAGGCAGGGCATGACTTCCTGACCCTCTTCTCCCCAGTGTAGCTCCCTCTACTCTGAGCTTCATATCCCAGCTCAGCAATGCTGCTGAAGAACTCTGTCTAAGAGCCTACTCCCAGCTGAGGGCCAGGTAACTCAGAGCCTCTCACTAGAGCTGGGTCACAAGCTCTGCCCTCGTGCTACTGGAGGAGGTAGGGTCCCCTTGGTCCCCAACACACACCCAGCCAGGGAAGAGCCCAGTGCAGACCACCCAGCTGCAAGTGTTAACTGTCAAATGAGTCAAGCAAGCAAACAAACAACCCAATTAAAAACATGGGCAAAGAACCAGAAGAGATGCCTCTTCAAAAAAAGACATGGAAATGGCCAACCAGTTCACAGGGGAAGGGGGGGGGGGGTGTTCAGCATCACTAATTAACAGGGAAATGCAAATTAAAAACACAAAGATCTATCATCTCACACCTGTTAGGACGCTGTTATCAGAAAGATAAGAGTTGAGTGCTGACAGGTTGGTGGGAATATAAACGAGTATGTTTATTATGGAAAACAACATGCGGCTTCCCACAGAAATTAAAAATAGCACTACCCTGTGAGCCAGCAGCCCCATTGCTGGTAAATACTTAGAGAAAGATAAATTCCAATCTCAGAGTCATATGTGCACTCCCATGTCCATCAAAACACTTTTTAAAACAACCAAGACATGCAGTCTACCTGGGTGCCTGAGGATGGACGAATGGGGATAGTGAGGCTCACTTACCACAATGGAATATTGTTCAGCCTTTAAAAAGGAAGGAATACTATTCAGCCTTTAAAAAGGAATGCCTGGTATTTGCATTTCCAACACGATCCTGGAAGATACACTAAGTGAAAGAGGACAGAGAAAGAAAAATACCACAGGATGCCACCCATACTCATAGGCTAAGGAAATCAAAATCAATGAAGTGAAATAGGGGGTAGGGCATGGAATGGAGGGGTGACCATGAAAGGGTTAATGAGCTCAGATGTGAGAGGAGGGAAGTCTGGAGAACATAACTGCAGCTCGGCTACTCAGGTGAAAGTTCTGTATTTTCTGTGTGAAATTTGCTTCAGTGTTCTCACATGCACAAAGGGAAGCAGGTAAAAGATAAATCCGTTGATTTAATGGAAGAGGCTATGTATTACATATCATATATATCTAACAAATTATCAGGCTACGTCAAGGTCTGTGTTCCTCCCCCTCGTGAGCTCTGGGGATTCACCGCAGGTCCTCACGATTCCACGGAGCACACGCCACTCACTGAGCCATCTCCCCAGCTTGATTATCGGATTTTTACTCGATTGCATCTCAACAAAGCCACTCCGGGGTGGACAGCCCTTGCTCTGCCTGCTACAGGCTTCGATGGCTTATTCTGAGCGTGAAATTAACAGCCCCCTCCACTTAGTTTGAGAGCCTTTATGAAGAGGTTCATGAACTGGGAGAAGTAGTGTTCGGGGCACAGGATGGAGACAGAGCCAGCCCCTCAGGAAAGAAACCCAACAGCTCAGTGGGCAGTGTCTCACGCTACTCTGCCTTCACAGTAGCTGGAGATGCGTAACGAAGTATCGTCAACCACCGGGGCTTAGCAGAACACTTATCGGACACGGCTAACCTCGGCCTCTGTAGTACATGGGTTTGAGACGTGACGGCACAAATGGGATTTTAAACACTGGTAGGCTGCCATAGCCCAAACAAGAAAGCCCTGCTGGAATGGAGCCAGACTGAAATAGGCATTCATTATGGCACTGCTGGGGCCCCCTCTGGAAGGCCCGGTGAGAGGAAATGCCTCTGGGTCTGCTGGGAGGTGGGGAGGGGCTGCAGACACAGAAGTGTTTGGCTTGTGTCAGTCCAGCAAGGAGGTATAAACACCTAAGGTGTGAACAGGGCGGTGTGAACAGAAGAACGGGAAGTGAGACCCTTCTGCAACCACACGGGCGTGGTTACTCAGCGCTTGAGTACGGGGTTAAGAGCTAAGAGAGTCAAGGTCACGACAGAGAGAGGCCTGGTATCCTGCCCATTCCCCTAAGCTCTCGGGAGTAGTGGCTCATGTCCACCACACAAGATGAACTTTGTGGAACACAGACAGAGGAGAGCAGGGGCGGGGGCCGGGGGGATGACGACACACACAGGCCCTGATCAGAGATGCTCAGCACCTGGGGTGGAAGCCCACAAGGAAGACTCGGATCATGGACAGGGGAGCCAGCTCTCCTGTGTGTGGGGAAGGGGCTCTAAGTTGGTACCTGACAGAAGAATAGAACTCAGTGCTGGAAACTCCCAGAGACTTGCATTTAGGAATACGACGAACCAGGCCAAGAGATGGAAGAGGAGAGCCTCCCAGGGCCCCAGTGTCTACTTGCTTGGTTTGGTTTGATTCTGCCAGCCCTCCCAGGCTCACACAGAGGGATGCACCCATAAAAATACACATGCATGTATCACACAAAGACACATCTACATACCATACACAGCATGCTCCTCACAGTCCATATATGAACCACACCTACCCACCTACCATGTACATGCACACACACACACACATTGAGCCTTTCAGAGGTCAGCAAGCCACTCAACTCACCCAGAACACACACCCCAAGGTTATTTGGCTGTGTGTGTTCCACCCTAGCTATAACAGGGTATCTCACCATTGTGGTTGTCAAGAGAGCCTAAGACTTTGAAATCTGTCTTCAGAGTTGTGAAAAAATAGAAAACTTCCTGTCTGGGGATTCCTTCTGCTATCCAAGCTGCCCGGTACCCATTCTTTCACAGGGCCCTGATCTGAGCTTTCTAGGTGATCTGATGGGTACAGCCAAACCTCACCCTGGCTTGTTGAAAGGAAATATCTAACTAGCTCATTACCTAGCCCCTAAATGCTTTGAGGTTGGCCTGGAGCTGGCCCTCCCTGAGCTTAGCCAGGGGACTGAAGATAAACAAGTGACCTGAACCATCAGACCACATGCATCAGCATCAGTCTTCCGGTCTATCCTGGCCTACCCACCTGTGTGAACCAGGAAGTAGTCATCCCGCAAATACCATTCTGCAGCAGAGAGCCAAGCTGAGGGCGGAGAGGACACACAGATCCAGTCATAACACCCATAGAATCTTCCTCTCCATGAACTTTAAAAACCTTTTTATTACAAGTATGTATGTCTGTATGCATGTATGTATGTATTATATCTGTGCATGTTGGGGTGGTATGTGTGTGTGTGTGTGTGTGTGTGCCCGCGCATGCGTGTGCCACAGCTTACACGTGGAGATAAACATCTAGTGGGAATCAGTTCTCTCCTTCCACCATGCAGGTCCCAGGAATAGGACTCAGAACATCTGGCTAGGCATCGAGTGCCTTTACCCACTGATACACCTCACTAGTCCCTGCTGTGAGCTTTTAAAGCCATCTTGTGCAGCAGTTAGCCACACTCCACCTCACAACTCCAAATAATATGTCTGTCGTGATAGGCATGTTTTCCCGCTGTTCCCAACACGCTTAATGCATAGGGCAAGGCTTAACTCTCATAGTGCAAGGGCAGCTGAGAAGGTAAGCTCAGATCTGTGGTGGGGTCCAGGTGGGGTCACACAGACACTGATCCCACGGTGACATTGTACTTGGAGCTGTTGCCAGGTCACCACTATGGCCACCGATGCACCTGAGCTCCTGTAGGCAGTTGGTAGCTGGGCAGTCAGTACCAGTGGTCTCAGGCCTCTTTCCATAGAGATCACAGCATAGTTCCTCATAGCTGATCCTCTGAGGGCTGGCCTGCCACAGGGGGACCTGCTCACTTGATGGCCTGTGCTTGCACACTCTTGGGTCAGCACTCGTAGGTAAGCCATCAGAGGCTTGCACTCACAGGTAAGTAAGCTATTAGAGGCTTGCACTCACAGGCTTATACCCTGTGTCATGTCACTGCCATCTTGAAACTGCACAAGTTTTGAGTGACAGGCTCTGATTTCTAATGTGCTCCGGACCTGCAAGTCTGCAGCCAGTGCAGCTGGGACCAAGACTCTTGAGAAGGGACAGACCTGGGACCCTTTCCGATAAGGCATCTTCCCCACCAGGGCACTGCAAACCCTAATTCCTGGGCTCAGCCTTCCAGCAGACCCAGAGCAACTTCCCATGCACAGGCAAGGGACACCTAAGGACTGGGCAGGCAGCAAAATCCAAGACCCCAAATTCCTACCTTTCTGTCGTCTGTAAATGTCATCTATCTGTTCACACCAGACCCTGAAGCAACCTGAACTGACTCATCAGCACATAAAGGGTGCACTCAATGGCTTGTGTGGGTCATGACACCACAGAAGCCCATCTCTTCCGACTCCACACCACCCTCAGCACAAGTACAGAGAAGTAGCTGAGTCAACAGAAAAACGCTGGCGTGTCCAGCTTTCTCGACACTGCAGGTGGGCAAAGATGAACTGTTGGCATACTTTCCTGCTCAGTGCTTTGAGAAGGACAGGATCTGGCTTCACAACTCCAGGCCTCCCCCCTCCCCGGCTAATTCTATGGTGTGAAATCCAGCCCAGCCCACTCACCCTGTGCTAAAAGCTCATGGTGCTTTTGTGACAGCTAAATGTGTATCCAAATTAACTATCCAAGAGCTCATTTGCTGAGCCTCTGAATCTCACCATCACCAATAGGCATGACACAGAACTGAGCTACATAAACTCAAAGCCAGAGGCTCCTGAGGGACCCCTAGAAAGATACAGAACGCCTGGGTCTTCCCCAGACCACACCCCAGCACCCACCTTCCCTCAGGTTCCTGGAACCCTGTTCATTTCATTTCTGTATGAATTTCTGTTCCTCACCAGGCCACTACTTTTTTTTATTTAAAGATTTATTTATTTTATATATGTGAGTACACTGTCGCTGTCTTCAGAAACACCAGAAGAAGGCATCTGATCTCATTACAGATGGTTGTGAGCCACCATGTGGTTGCTGGGATTTGAACTCCAGACCTCTGGAAGAGCAGTCAGTTCTCTTAACCGCTGAGCCATCTCTCCAGTTCCACCAGGCCACTATTGAGGTTGGCAGTCAGCCATTGAGTAGAAGGTTCACATTGACACTGGCATCTACCGTAGTATGCATCTTCAGCAACACACAAGTGTCCACAGAAAGAGCTGACTGGATAAACCGAGCCTGGTGCAGTCATGGGAATGCTGGCACAGAAGGAGCAATTATAGAGCCCCCGACACAAACCTGAGACAGAGAGACTGGGACCATCCCCACCAGGTTCAGAAAGACAAGGCCATCTATCATGAACTCCCTGGAGAAGCACGGTGATTAACATTGACAACTGGGAAGGATCTAGAACCCTGTGACATAAGCATCTGGGTGTGTTTGTGAGGGGTTGTCTAGATTAGCTCATCTGAAGTGGGAAGACTCGCTCTGAGCTTGGATAGCACCATCTCACGGGCTGGAGTCCTAGGCTGAATAATAGTAAGAAAGTGAACTGAACACCAGCATTTCCTACTCTTTGCTTCCTGGCTGTGTGGACAATGTGACCAGCAACCTTACACTCCTGCTCCCATGTTCTTCCTGTTGTGATGGACAGCATTCTCTCCAATGCTCTCCCTGCTGTTGTGATGGGCCACAGTCTCTCCCATGCTCTCCCTGTCATGTTTTCTCCCATCCTCCCTCTGACCTGATGGACCACATTCTGTTTGTCCTTAAGTTGCTTTTGTCTGTTATTCTATCAGAGCGGGTAAAGGTAACTGACATGAAATGGGAGCTGCTGCTTCCTGCTCTGACTGGAGCTGGTGCCAAAGGCTGGCTCCTCACATTACTATTCACATGGACACATGATGTGTGCTCCTTGGAATGCTTGAATAGGACCATGAGAAGTTCCTAAAGGGACCACTGCCACATCAGCCAAAGGCATGTGGGATGTTCTGCCTGTGAGACTCTACAGTTATCTGTCATGTCAAATTCACTATGGCCACTCTTTCGACAACCTTCAAAAGACTCCAAATCAGCAGATGAGAAAGAAAGCCCGTGTGGCAGAGAGGCAGGGGGAGGGGCAGCACTCAGAATGTTCTGGAAGGGCAGCCAAGAGCTGAAGTGCGCAGCCCATCTTGGGACTCTGAATTACACTAGAGTGCCTGGCACTGTCATAAAATATTAAAAGGACTAAGAAAAAGGAAGGGTGATATTAGAAGGTTTGCAATGCTCAAAGTAATTACAGGCAGGGCAGTCACTAGCAATCCGATCAATCCGTGGCCCAGATTTCCAGATCAGAGGCCAAGACCACAGATAGGAATCAAATCCTCAGCTCTGAAGGCTCCACATCTTTGCTGGCACACAGTCATATCTGCCGGGGATGTGGATGCCTCCTTCATTCATTTCTTCTGTCTTCACCTTTCCAAGTGACCGTGACGAGCTCCAAGTCACAGTGGCCAGCGGAGGTCTTGATGTTACCCAAGCTCTGAGGCGCACACTATTCCCAGCACCTGCCAGGTGGTGATGTCATCTCTGGAATCTGCAGACCCTGTGACTCAGGAGCAGCGGTTATTCAGTCTTGCTTGCAGTGTGACCCCCAGAGACACTTAGAAGCCAGAGAGTGAGACCGGGGCCTGAGGTTCAGTCACACCATGCATCCCTTCCCCAGGGGACATAGAAATGCCAGTCACAGGTGAAAAGGCTTCTCGAGGGAGCCAGGCAAGCCATTTTCACAGATTTTTAGGGTCAGGATGGATGATGCTAAGAAACTCAGATACCACATAAGACACACAGTTCTCAACAACACACATAGACCACAGAGAACCACACCACACATAAGCCAACATAATTAATACATAGCTCACACAGAATACCACATGTGACACAGCACTCAACAAAAACATGTATGCATCTGCCACCTAAGCATATGAAGAATACACAGCATACTTCATGTGATATTGCATAATGCACATTACACACATACATAGCACAATACCTGACACAGACATACCTAATACATGACACATGCATATATAACATATAACATATATGCATATGTAATATACCCAACACCACACGTGTGCACATATATATCTACACATATGTAACATGCACAGATGTGCACACATCCATGTATATATAATGCACACAGCACACAAGATACACATGCACATATAATATACACAGTATACTCACACGGCACAAATACACATCTAATATACACATTGTGCACACACATGTGGTGCATACACATGTAACATAAACAGAGAACAGATATGACAAGACAGGCTTCTTGTGCTCCCAGACCTTTGCTCCGGAAGGGAACACAGCAGATGCCAGAGCAATGGATACCAATGGAGAACAGCAGCAAGTTAGGACCAGAAGAACCACGTGCTGAATGACTGAAACCGCACTACTGGTGATTAGCTGGGGAAGGAGCCTTGTGTGACCACAAGCTGTCTGTCATTTCCCTATAAAACCCTGACTTATAAGAACTGAGCTCCCGAATATTATGGAGAAAGAACTGAAAACTAAGATGGGCTTTTGGGGCAATGTGTAGACAGAAGCCATTCTTTCTCTGTGGCTGAGGACAGGCGTGCTTGATGTTGGCCTCGGATGGACGCTGCAAGCCTGAGGAGGTCTGGAATGATTGACCACCTTTGTCCTGGTCTCTAGGACGCCCCAGGCTGTAGATAAGGGAGGCAGCTTGCTTGTAGGGTGCTAATTGGGTGCTTTATCCGATTGCATGTTCTCCAAATAAAGCACAACTTAGATTCAATTTGATCTGAGAAGATGGCTTGGTGGATGCTAACGAATTTGATGCTCAAGTGTGGGAACCTGAGTTTGGATCCTCTGCACCCCAATAAAAGCTGAGTATGTACCTGAAGCATGTACCTGAAACCCCAGCTTTGGGTGGTGCGGACTGGAACATATCAGGGGCTTGCTGGCCAGCCAGCCAAACCTGGTGGTACAGTGAGATCCAGGCTCATCGAGAGACCCTGTGGTTGAGGAAGACACCTGATGTTGACCTCTGGCTGTCAGGCAAACACGCACAGGTGAGCGCACTTTCCCCCCACAGATGTGCACACAGCATCAGGGATGAGTCAAGCCTAGTTTCTGCTCATCGACATTTGTGCAGAGAGGCAACACGAACGCCTACGTTCAGATTAGAACTCTGATCTTCCTGTCTGCCTTTGGGAGCAAACTTGGGACATTATGGGGACAGCTGGCATGACTTCACATCTTAGAGTCCACAGCTTCCACCTCATCTGCAGAAGTCACTGCTGCTGCTTAAGACGACACAGTCACGGGGGTATGGGCATCATGGGGACACCTCTCAGCCTACCACATCGAAGGGCCACATTGAGACCATGAAACTCAAGCTTCATGGGGGACCCAGGCTCCTCAGTTCCACCTCCAGGCATGACCTAGAGTCTCAGGGGTGACCTGAGTGGAGAAGCAAGATAAAGAAAGTCTTATGGCCCATCTGTCTCCATCAGAGGGTGGAGGTACCCTCCCCATCCCAAGAATAAAGCTTGAGACAACAAACAGCCACCAAGGTCAAGGAAAACACAGGGAACACAGCCTTTTGGGCTTTGACTTTCCTGGCCAATCAGGAGCCACATACAAAGCAGCTTGGATAAACTTACTTCACTAAATACTGCTTGTGAAGACATGATCAGGTTTAATGAAGTGACAGGTGGTAGACTACACTGAGGCGGTCGGCCCCATGCAGATGGGGCCAGTTACCCAGAAGGAAAGACCTTAGAACGAACGAACGAACGAACGAACGAACGAACGAACGAACAAACGAATGAACGAACGACTCCCTGTAAAAGGAGGTCTTCATTGGCAGAGCAGCTAGCCAGCCCTACAGGTCTCACTCCCCAGCACTGCTTAGAGTGGGGTCTCCTTCCTTTGTCCAGATCTGACTGGAGACTCAAAGGAATCAAGTCTCTGCTTTGCCGTATCCTTAAAGGACCGAGGTTTCAATAATACCTAATTCTACCTTTGGACATTTGGGGCAACTTCCACACTGTAAGTCGGCAACAGAGCACAGTGTAAAAGCGTGTGTGATTTCCAAGCCCCCAGTTGTTAATGAAATCCCAAACATTCAGATTTTAATTGAACTAGATAAAGATTAAGAAGCTTAGCAGCAGCTGGCATTACAAATTAGTTCTCAGCAGAGTTTTATGTTGTACCCTAAATCACCGCTTTTGTAATTGTCCTAAATTGTCCTTTATCTTGCTAATGCAGATACGATTTCCCGGGGACCATCGGGCTCCCTGTCTCCACACCGCCCGAAAGATTTTGATGAGTAAAGTCTTAATAGTAATTTTAATAATATTATGACCTATACGTATGATGTATATTCAATAAATCCTTACACTAATTAGAAGAGAAGCCGAGGCCTTTATGCGACCTATTTTTAGAGATGAATTTTATTGCCCGAGAATAATCGCTGGAAACAACTTAAAATGCAGGAAACTCTCCAGAGGTCTCTGACCGAGCCAGGGTACAATGGGCCAGTGAAGGCATTGAGCAAGGCAGGTGTGCCATGCATGAATACAAGCAGAAGGGACATGTGGCATTGGTGGTCACCTCCCTGAAACTGAAGGGACATTTGTTGCCAGACAGCTAGCAGTGTGTGCCAATGCTGCACCCGTGAAAATATGTGAAGGCCGTGGCTGCTGTCTCTTTTGATTCCAGAGAAAAGAGTGAACGAGGCCTTTTGTGGTTCCCCCGGGAGCCAGGGAGCTATGTTGCTCCCATATTGGGCACTTTCTTGGACAGCTACTAGAATTCCATGGTGGTGTAAATCTAAGCCTTTCCCAAGGCTTGCAAGAGAACGGGGAGGGTCCTATTGTCCACTGTAGTGGGTGGCTACCAACTCTGGCTTGGAGTGTTATAGATGTGTGTGTGTGTGTGTGTGTGTGTGTGTGTGTGTGTGTGTGTGAGAGAGAGAGAGAGAGAGAGAGAGAGGGAGGGAAAGAGGGAGAGGGAGAGGGAGAGGGAGAGGGAGAGGGAGAGGGAGAGGGAGAGAGAGAGAGAAGACACGTGGAGTGTGAATGTCTGTAGACATGTGTGGGGTCAGGGGTGCGTATGAAGAGAGGGAGAGGGAGAGGGAGAGGGAGAGGGAGAGGGAGAGGGAGAGGGAGAGGGAGAGGGAGAGGGAGAGAGAGAAGACACGTGGAGTGTGAGTGTCTGTAGACATGTGTGGGGTCAGGGGTGCGTATGAGGAGAGGGAGAGGGAGAGGGAGAGGGAGAGGGAGAGGGAGAGAGAGAGAGAGAGAAGACACGTGGAGTGTGAGTGTCTGTAGACATGTGTGGGGTCAGGGGTGCATATGAGGAGAGGGAGAGGGAGAGGGAGAGGGAGAGGGAGAGGGAGAGGGAGGGAGAGAGAGAGAGAGAGAGAGAGAGAGAGAGAGAGAGAGAGAGAGAGAGAGAGAGGAGAGAGACATGTGGAGTGTGAGTGTCTGTAGACATGTGTGGGGTCAGGGGTGCATATGAGGAGAGGGAGAGGGAGAGGGAGAGGGAGAGGGAGAGGGAGAGGGAGAGGGAGAGGGAGAGGGAGAGGGAGAGGGAGGGAGGGAGAGAGAGAGAGAGAGAGAGAGAAGACACGTGGAGTGTGTCTGTAGACATGTGTGGGGTCAGGGGTGCGTATGAGTGTCTGTGTCTATGAGTCTCTATTGAGCATGCATACTACTGTGGATATGAGGTCAAAGGTTGACTTTAGGATCTTCCCTCAGACATTCCTCACCTCTATTTTCTGATTTTTTTGTGGGGGGGGGCGAGGTTCCTCTCCCTGAACCCAAAGCACATCTATTTGCCTATGGTACCTGGCCAGTGAGCTTCAAGAATATGCCTGTCTCTACCAAATCTGACCCATAAGCTGGGGATCCAGGCACCCAGCACCACAATCAGCTATTTATGCAGATTCTGGAGTCAAAACTCTGGTCCTCAAGCCTGCACAGTAGCCTCTCTCTCGCCTTTTGAAGCCCATCTTCCCAGCCCAGAGTGTTTGAGACTTTAATGAAAGGCGCAGGAAGTGGGCTTGTTTCCTGAATCCCTGCCCTCTGATGACTGTGTCAGAAATCCTTCTTCTCTCAGTCAGATAGGATGGCATCCTAGGAGAGCAAGAGAGTCTGCAACAGCCTTGCAGGGGTCCCTGAGTCTGGAGGCAGGGGAGGGGGAGCAAAGAGGAAGGGGGCTGGATATGCTTCAGGGAAGGGCAATGCAGGGCAAGGCAGCAGACAGAGGCGGGCATGGCATGTTACAATGGAAGGGTCACAGCAAGGCAGAGCAGCTGGGAAGGAGAGGGGGGTGAGTGACCAGTGACTTGGGTTACAGGAGGCTTGTGTCAGAGAAAGTGGGAGGTCTCCTTCTAACGCAGAGGTGGGATCATTGCAGATACCAGGCAGGCAGAGCCTGAGCCCATGCAGCCAAGACTCCTAGACATTCTGTGGGGCCTTCAGGGTCTTTGCACCTGCTGTGTCCTGACCACTGACCCTGTCCACCTGCAGGTAGCTCTTCTCTTCACCTACTCCAAGTCGGAGCTGCTGTTAGGTGCTCAACCTCTAGCTGTGGATCCTGAGTGCCTGTCTATAGTCTCACTTTGGACACTCACAAAAGTGCAAGTGTGTGTCTTCAGTGTTGCCGTCCACTGGCAACAGTAAATTGCAACCAGGTTAACATCTCCATTGTGCACCAACAGACCATTGGTAGATAAAACCTAGTCTACAGTTGTTTGCTGAGTGAATGAACAAACACATTCCCTAAATAGTAATCTCTCCCTGTGAGAACTCTTTCCAGGTCCTAGAGGCTGCATTTTAAATAGTCTTAGGAGACGGTGCCAGCCAACTTGTGCAGGTCATCTAACAGAACCTTAGTCATAGAGAGCCTGCCTTGCTCAGCTCTGCGCTCGCTGTCTTGAGCGAGAGGCAGATCCAGGCTGTGAGTGTGTACAGCTGGCTTCTCTTTCTGAGGATCACAGATGTCCTTGTAACAGCCCCTGAGTACTGGTATCAACCCTAGCATGGGATGGAAAGACTATCAGCAAGCAATCCAGGAACAGAACACGTCTGCTTGTAGTGGACAGAGCTCCTTCACATCACTGCTAGGAGTGAGACTCATCTTCCTACGTTCACTAAGGCACAGCTACAAACCGGCAACTTAAACAACAGAATACAAGATCTAGAAGCCAAACCCCAGGTGTGGGCATGGCCCTGCTCCCAAAGAAGGCTCCCCCTTCCTCTTCCAGCACCTGGTGGTGGAGGGCAATCTTGGGGTTCCTGCTCTGTCTGATAGCACCAGCCTCTACCTCCAGCATTTACCATGCCAGCCTCATCTTGAACTTGACCCATTGCATAGATCATGTTTTCCCAAACAAGGTCACATCCACAGGTTCTGGGTTTGGCTACAAAATGTTCAGCCATTACACTAAAAAAAATGTTCACAGGGAAACTGGGCCACCGCGGCTGCGGCTTGCCTCTTTCAGAAGCTAACTCGCTCTCTCAGCTCCAGAACTCCATCAAGCCACCGTGTTTATCACACACAGACACACACAACATTTGCTTTTCCCGGCACTGTGAAAAAAGCAGGCTCTCACCCGCGATCCGTTCCGGGCCACTCTGCAGCTTGACTTGAGAAATAGTCTCTTTGCTTTGTGTTCTGTTAAGATTATTTTTAATATATTTTGGCAGGAGGAAAGGGTAATGATCAGAGTAAAATCGGAGAGTGCTGAGCGCCAGAAGTCTCAGTACGTCTGACAGATGCCGTGTTTTATTTTTCAAAGGAAATGAGGGGCCACGGGGCCTAACTGAGTTGGGCTGAAGGAGCTCCTGGCACAAAGATGTCTGGCCTTAATTTTCCTGGGGGCATGGACAGGCTGTGGCCTGTGAAAACCTTCTGGAAACCAGATCCAGACGGAAGTGGGAAGGAGCCAGTTCTACTGCCGAGCCATAGTTTGCGGATCTCTGGAAGGCTGAGAACCCAGACACCTAAGATCCAAGACATATGACTCTAACCTAATCCTGACACTTTACACACTCAGTGTAATTTAATCCATACACATGAAGAATTGGTGGCCAGCAAACCTGCAGTTGACAAGGGCTGAGTCACTGAGTGAACATACCTAGGTTGCTCCTATACAGACAGAGATCAGCATGGGCTAATATCTGTGCTTCTATTATTCCAGACACCAATGAATCTGAGTTGGGAGTCACCAGCAGAAGCAATTGCACAGGGGTGTGACAGATGGCTCAGTAGTTAAGTGCAGTTCCTGTTCTTCTAGGGGGGATCCAAATCCAGTCCCCAGCCCATCTGACAGCCAACAACTACCAGTAACTCCAGCTCCAGGGACTCTGGCACCCTCTTTTGGCCTCTGTGGGCACATGTACAAACATAACAGATACCCGCACAGACACATATATACATATAAAAAAAATCTGAAAAAGTGAAGCCAATACACAATGACAGAAGCCTCCTGGGATACCTAGAGCCATTTCTGACATAGAACAACAAGCCCCTGAACCACGATCACAAGTCCAAGAAAAGAATGATACACTTTAACATCAGCCAATGCACCACTCCTGATTGTCATTCACTCCACGCTGTCTGATACATTAATTCCAGGTCCCCATGGACTGGTGAAAAGTTCAGCCAAGGGCAGGTACTTATCAGATTAAAGGATAGAGCGAAACATCGGGAATCCCCAGCAAAGAGTCTGACTTGTGCTGATGTCTCTATCACACTAGGGTGTGTGTGTGTGTGTGTGTGTGTGTGTGTGTGTACATGCACACACTGCTCTTGAGTACATAGAGGAAGCTCTGTAGACTTTTGGAAGGCATCTAGGAGGTGAATGATTGAGCTTCCTTCTGTAGCTTCAAAAGTGTGCCAGGCGCTGTCCTTGGTACTAGGAATAGCAGTTAATGGGGCAGGCAGATGCTCCTGAGGTTTAGCACATAGCCGATACCGCTCTGTTGCCTCAGAATCAATGTTTTACGTGAGCAAAGCCTTTCTCTCCTCTAAGACATGATACCAGCTGTTCATGCCACAGGAGCAGTGCTTTTTCCCTATTAAGAATATAAAACTAAGTCCTGGAGAGACAGCTCAAATGGTTCCACGGTTAAAAACACTGGATGTTCTTGCAGAGTAAGGTTTGGTTCCTAGCACCCACATGGTGGTTCACAAACATCCATAATTTCAGTTCCAGGGAATCCACCCATCTTCTGAGCTCTGTGAGCACCAGGCAAGTATGCCATGCACAGACACACGGGCAGGCAGGTAAAATGATCATAGATATAAAATAAAATTTAAAAATATGAAAAAAGGAAATTCCCTCCCTGGGTGGGAGGGTATCCAACTGTAGACCCAGATACTCAGAGGCAAAAGGATCCTTGAAGGCCAAGAGTTTGAGGGCAAATAGTGGGACTCTGTTCTGGGAAAGAGGAAGGGAGGGAGGGAGAGGGGAAACAGACAGAAAGAGACAGAGACAGAGACAGAGAACACACAGAGGGACAGAGATAGAAAGACAGAGACATTCCCAGGGCTTTGAGCGCATGTTTTCCAAGCATGCCCACAACCTCAGAAAATCTGCTGACTGAGAGCATTAAGAAGAAGCTTAAGCAGCTCACCCACCCTCCAGCTGCCCACCCATCCCAGGTCCTGCTACCTTTCTTCCATACAACCACCCTCTATATGTCCACTTACTCTCCATCCACTCATCCATCCATCCATCCATCCATCCATCCACCCATCCATCCATCCATCCATCCATCCACCCATCCATCATCATAGACCCACAATCCTCTTCTATCCCTTCACCCTTTTACTCAGTCACCTAACCACCCAAATCCTCTATCCAAATTCCCCATATTTACCTACCACCCATACACCAAAACCCATCCATCCATCCATCCATCCATCATCCACCCATCCATCCACCCACTCATTCACATACCTGACTTGGTCTGCACCATGAAACTTTGAGCCCTTCTCCATGTTCTCCCGTTCACTCTTCCTAAATTATTCTTAAATGTCCTCTCCTAACTGGGCTCCCAGTGGGTTCCACTCACATCATTGACACTGCTAAAGTAAGTGGCAGCAAGTTTCTATTTTAAAAAAATAGGCAATATGAAAATAAACATTTTAACGGTGTCACTAGAGCCCTCAACACTATTCTGTAACACTCATTTCTGCTTGTGTTTTGGTCTCATGAGCAGTTGAGGGTGTTTACTGGTTTATACTCATATTCTTTTCTGACTCATGATCAAAAGATCTTGAGTGGCAGCCCTGGGTAGGACCCACCCTGTTTGAATGACAAGTTCCACAGGAGCAAAGACTTGACACCTCAGTGATGAGAACAGTGACTAGTTGGGGTTAGGCACACACACACACAATTACTCACACACAGTGTCACACACACACACATACTCATACATATATATTCACACACATTGCATATATACACTGCACACATGCACACACATACTCACACAGACACCATACACACATACAAACATACTCACGCAGACACCACACACACACACACTGCACGTACACCACACACTCACACACACTGCACACTAACATACACTCACACACATACACTCACATATACATACTGCATACATACACTGCACACATGTACACACACTCACATAAACATGCATGCACGCATATACTGCACATATACTCTACACACACACATTCACATATATATACTTATACCACACACATACACACATACACTCACACATATGGACACTCACTCTTGCTATTTGATATAACTTTTTTTGTCTAACCCTAAGCTTTCTGTCTGAACCCTGAAAACCTTCTGCTTGGCTCAGACACTTCCCCTTGTCCCTCAGTCCATCTTAGCCCCTGATCCTCTGTCTCCTTAAGCCTGCCACCTCTTATAGCTGGCATGGGCTCTCTCCCACATGGTCCTATAGTATCCAAGAGCCAATTACATCATGCTTTATCCCTCGGCTCTGGCCACTGATTGGTCTACAACCTCCAAGAGGTTATGGGATGACACCTCAGGGAATCAATCACAACTGTAGTTAAGGAGACAGGACAGAAATGCTGGGACTCAGCATTGCAGTGGTCGGAGTGGCAGCTGCTGTGACCTGCCTGGCCCTCACACTGGCTCTGTCTGCCAGCATCGAATTCAACTCCCTTAACCTAGCTTAAGGACTCCACTGCCTGCGACTTAAAACATCCATAAACACATCCCACCCACAAGCGAATTAAAGCCATTTCCACGAGCAGAATGAGGGTTTAATTGCATTTTAGAAAACAAAGCAACTTCCTCACACCCATACAATAGTCCAATAGATCCAAATGATCAATACGTGCATACATGCTAACAATCACACCACCTTATGTCACAGCCCACACAGATGCACCGCTCCAGTGAGTGGCTTCTCACACCATAGCATTAAGGATGCACTCCAGGAAGCCTACTCTCTCTATTTAAAGAAGACAACTCTAGCTCATTCTTCCAAAGAGCACCATAGCCACACCAGCACGCAGAGCATCCACTTGCGAGACCAGCGACCTTTTACCCAATGCTCCAGCTAGAGTCGATGTCAAGGCTGGGGCTTGTGTGTGCCCTGATGCCTGTGCTTTGTCTCATGATGAAGGTCCTGGTCTGGCCTAGTCTTGGGGATTCAGTTTCCCCAGCTCAGCCCTACGGGCATCAGTCTCATCGCACCAGCTTGGGCTTCTGCAGTGATAAGAGCCCTGTGTGTAAGGATTCCTGTACTATGGCCCTCAGACAAGGTGTTGTCAAGCGTGTGTACATGGGCACCTCACTCTCCAAAGTGGACTGGCCACGTGGTCCATTGGAGAGTGTATCTGGGGCAAGTTCTTCATCTAGGGGAATTGAAGTAAGGACAGTGTAGGGCTTCCCCCAGAGCCCTGAGTGATGAGTCCAGTCAGTCTCTCTGGGAGGTACGCTACCTCATAGACCCCTGGCACCAGGGAGATGCTTCATGCACAGGCTGATGTCCTCAGGCACAACAAGACCACTCACAGATTGGGGTGGGGGGGGGGCAGTCAGGGACAGCTTAGTTGGCTGGAGCTGTGCCTGCAAACCTCGGGCCTGGCACCTTCTGAAGATCTGCGCGCAGAAGCACTTCCCATGATAACCACTCTAAGGAGCCGGGCTTTGTCCTTCCTAATAGGATCTGTGTAAGCCACTCTCCTTGCCCCAGTTTACTTTCCAGGAGCGAGTGCCTGTGACTTCTACCTGAGAACATGATGATTTTATTACTGCCTGCAGACAATGAATACCCTTGAACCTGCCGACACAGATAAAAGTGGAAACTGCTTATGTTTGTATTGTTCCAATCACCCTGTAAAGTCAGTGCCAGGCGTGCGTGCTCGGGGAGCAGGCTCCTTCATTTGCGGTTGGCTCTGATGCTGCTTCCCTGGCCTCAGAAAGCTAGGTTTTGCACAATGATGTCTACTTCCCTTGCCGTTTGAGAGCTACTAGCGCCCAGGGTAGCTGGGTCTCTGGCTGGCCAGCCCAGGTCCCCAGAGACAGCAGGAGGCTGCTGGATAAGCATTATTGTTAATCAGGAATTTTTCAGCATGCCCCCTATTACCACTCCTGGGGTCTCTACAGCCAGCACCCAATGAACAATACCATTAATAAGCCAAACTCCTTCCTACCCAGACCCAAGATCAGCTCAAGAGTGGATAGCAGGCCACTCTACAGTCAACAGCCACAGTCCCAAACACTAGCTGTCTGTCAAGTGTGTGTAGTTGTCGGCCATGAGCAAGCAACAATATTTTTTTTTCCAGCTAAAGCGGGTTACGCAGACAGACTTCAGGGGCTTGGTCACAAGACTAAGAAATCCGCATTTATCCAGCTCAGCCAGAAAATAGGACCAGTCCCGTGAAAAGGGATTTTTCATGGAAAGATATTCCTGGTAATATTCATGGTAACAGTATAAACTCAGAAGAACACACTGTGCTTGGTAAAACCAAAGCACGTTTGAAACGGTAGAGAGCTTTCCACCAGGTGGATTAGGGGGGAATGGAATGGTTGGTTTGTGTTGTTTTGAGACAAGGTCTCAGAATTGACTGGAACTCATTATGTAGCCCAAGCTGGCCTCAAACTCACAGCAATCCTGCTTGCTTCAGCTTGCTGAGTGCTGAGTAAGCTACAGGCATAAGCCACTATGCCTGGCCAAATCCAATGACTCTTAAAAGCAGATAATTCTCCTTTGAAACCCAACTGTCTGTCATTTTCTTCCCTTCTGTAAAATTCATGCTTCATGAGAAAATATATGACTCCAAACATATTTTTACTATGGTCAGAAGCCAAGAAAGTATCGGTTTCTTGACTATGCAGCTTGGTGCTGCTGAGCACCTGATCTGGCCTCTCTGCTTCTGGGTTTTCTTTCTCAGTCACTTTGGAGGCCAGTGACAGGCACATTCTTCTCTCATGGGATGCCCTATGTAGGGTTCATCCAACAAGCTTCACCTCTTAGGGTGAGATGTCTTGTCTGTCTGTCCCAATGACTACCCAGGGTATGTCAGGTAAGCCTAACACCCCATAAGTAACATGAGTTCTTCAGCTTCAGGGAACCACTAATGCCCAGCTACGACCACACCTGCACTCACAGGAGAGAGTGGAGATCACCTTCTGATCACACCTGAGATAGAACACACCTGACATAGATCACACACAAGATAGAGCACACCTGAGATAGCTCACACCTGAGATAGAGCATACCCAAGATAGAGCACACCTGAGATAGCTCACACCTGAAATAGAGCACACCCAAGATAGAGCACACCTGAGATAGAGCATACCTGAGATAGAGCACACCTGAGATAGCGCACACTTGAGATAGAGCACACCCGAGATAGATCACACTGAGATAGAGCACACCCAAGAGTGTCATCCCATCAGGAGAAATAAACAGAACTTGGGGAGGCCCACAACCTACTAGTGCCTTTGAGACTGCCCTTCTTTTAGAAGGTGCCTGGCAGTAATAATAATAATAATAATAATAATAATAATAATAACAATAATAATAATGAGGAGGAGGAGGAGAAGAAGAAGAAAGAGGAGGAGGAGGAGAAAGAGGAGTAGGAGAAAGAGAAGGAGAAGAGGAGGAGGAAGAGGAGGAAGAAAAAAGGAAGGAAGGAAGGAAGGAAGGAAGGAAGGAAGGAAAGAAGGAAAGAAGGAAAGAAGGAAGGAAGGGAGGAAGGAAGGAAGGAAGGAAAGAAAGAAGGAAAGAAGGAAAGAAGGAAAGAAGGAAAGAAGGGAGGAAGGGAGGAAGGAAGGAAGGAAGGAAGGAAGGAAGGAAGGAAGGAGGAAAGTAGTGGCTACGAACCAGGCATCTTGGAAGAGTGACCACTGTGTAATACTAGACCTCACAGAAGATACATGGCTTTGGGCTCAAGAAGCAAAATGGAGAGGGCATGGGGAGCCTGTGGGTGTGTCAGTCCTGCATGTCTGGGGATCAGCAGCCCCATGTCAAGTGGCTGTTCCACAGAGCAAATATTTTGAGAAGTACCAAGAAGAAATTTCCCAGGAGCCAGGTCCCATGGCAGCCATTGTTTTCCTGGGGTTGACCTAGCTGCTCTTCCAACTGCCCTCCTTGTCACCCAACGTTAGGGCAGCGTCAGTCTCAAAGCATCCAAAAAATGAAAGAAAGAAAGAAAGAAAGAAAGAAAGAAAGAAAGAAAGAAAGAAAGAAAGGAAGGAAGGAAGGAAGGAAGGAAGGAAGGGAGAAAAAGAAAGAAAGAAGGAAAGCAGGCTGGGAAAGCAAACAACCCCAGAGGATGTCTTTAAGCTCACAAAGAAGTAACAGATGTGACTCTGAAATCTACCCATAAACAAACAGAAATGAAGCCGTCAGCTATTTGGGGATCTTCCCGCAAGCTGCCGCACATCCTTCCCCATTGTTTTATTTTGGGTTTAGATGCCTTGTGAACCAGACCGATGTGCAGGGCTGTTAAAAAGCTCTTCCACTGCTGTGTGTTTGTTTCCCTAAAGTTGCCGAGCAGACACGTTTGCTCGTAATTTCCCTTCTTGAGCAAGGAGGCCTGAACGACCCCTCTTGGCTCCCAAGCCACAATTAGCATTCCCCCCGGCACCCTCCCAACCTTGCCCCAAGACATTTAGGCAGAACTTAGAGTCACTTGATCTGGAAGAGTCACACGTATAGATGCTGCACACGTGGGCTACATATACCTAGCCACATCTGTGGGGAGCACAGGTCAGCCTGCTGTGTCATCTGCACCTTAGACTTGTGCACTTGGCACCGTTACTGGAGTCAGGCCTGGCTCTGAACAGAGTAACCCATGGTATGACATTTCCTGTCAGTTTGGTAAGGCTACTGGGGAGGGATGAGCTAATTTGGGTTAGTCAGCTCACCAGCAATTGGGAAAGTCCCCCCTCTGTTCACCTGCATCTCCCTGGGGTCAGCTGGCACAGAGTCAAGATAGCATTTACCACCTGGAATCCCTTCCTCACATGTACACAGCTGTGTACACTGCCTGCAAGGTGCAGGTGACCCTAGGCTGAGCCAGAAAGACAATGTAGCACTGGAGAGAGAAACGGTTACACACTTCACCTACAGGGCACCTGCTCCCAGCTGGAGTCTGCTCCCAAGTCGCACCGCCCAACTCCCCTGTGCCCACCTAGGCCCAAAGCTGGTTTCAGCTCTCAATGTGCCCAGAGCCTAAGGAGGGTGTCATTTTTTCAGTGCTCTGACCAAATATGTGACACATTAAAGAGGAATGACTTGTTTGAACTCAGACTTTGAGGGTGCCTTCCATAGTGCAGGGCAATGAGGAGGGGTGGGTCTTGGCCATGGAAGTGGGAAGGTGAGGCTGCTTGCTCACATCTGGGTCAGCCAAGAAGCAGAGAGGACAGGAAACAGGGTGGCCATCACCCCCCAGGGAACACATTTCTTCTAGTTAGGTTTCAACTTGCAACGGCTCCTGGACCTCCTATAATAACGCCACCAGCTGAGCACTAAGTGTCCAAGGGGGCAACTGAGAGTGTTACCTCACTGTCATGGAGTGAGGTGGAGTGATATCACCAGAACCTCATGGGTTCCTCGGGGCACTGGTACTGCTTCCTCTAATAAGGCAGAACGTGACATCTGAGACATTAGGGTTCTGTGCACTTCTTCATTTCCTTATCTGGGATGAACAGAGCAGAGTGGAAGTGAGGGATTGGCTCATTCTTAACTACAGATTTGCACTCACAGATCATTAAACTGCAGACTGAAGGCGCTATCCATCAGCGCTTTGCAATGTTTCATTTCCTTTATCTCTCGTTATTACGGCCATCGGCATGGTATCACCGTTATCATCTGCCCTACAGAAAGCACTCCATGGCAGGGATCAGCAGGGCAGCACTGGGTATCCCTCCCTGCTGCTTCTGGGTCCTTGCCTCCTCTGCTTCCTGAAGCCGGGTGGCACTGGTTGAGCTGTGGCTCACAGGCAGCCACGACGACCTTCGGCTCCACTTTTGAATTTACATGGGCAGTGTCATTATTGGGTGGCAGCATTCCAGCCTCAGCTCCCCCCGTCTCTCACAAACTTGTATGGAGGACTCAGGAGCAGGTGTGCAGGCAGCATTGACACCCAGAGTCCTCTTCCTCCAGACATGCAGAAAACAGGAAAGAGGGGGAGATAAGCAGTTTGATAACATGAGTGGGCAGCCATGAGAGGCTTGGTGTTCTCAGTCACAGAGAGGGAGGAACGGCAGCTCAAGGGGGGAATCTAGTGCCAGTTGCTGCCACTAAGAAAGTTTTATTAGCACATACACCCGCTTCTTTCAGCCATGCAATGTCTGTTCTCTGTGGCATCTTGAGCCAAATGCAGAGTGAGTGACCAACCACATCCTACCTGGCCTAAGTTTTTCACTCTCTGGCTTTTTATGAAAACTCACACAAATCCTTTCTGTAGAGATGGAACTGTCTGAGGAATCCTTATTTTGTGGCCTCAGACAGCTCCATTCCATGTCAAATAAAAACACATCCCACCAACCACATACATAGATAGCACTCTCATGCTGCCTACATGCTAAGCAATGAGGAACAAATCTTTGAGAATGCACCAGGACTGTATAAAAACCTTAGGCATGACTGAAGTACCAAAGCTGTGTTGTGAGTGAAGCCAGATGACCACCTGATCTTGAACCCGTCTTCACTGTATAAAGCCTTCCTGGTTCTGGCCCCCAGGAGAGAAGCTGCCAGTCACAGGCAGGTAATTCACAAAGTGGGAGAAGGAGAGAAGGAGCCAGAGGAAATATTGCTCCACAGGTTAACAAACACCAGGCTGAGAAACACCATTTCATGCACGCCTGAGAGGAAATGGTGCAGAAGAATGACCCCTGGCAGAATTCCAGGCCAGCGGGCACCCCTGCCCTCCCCTTAGCAAACAGACTGGCTCCACCCCTATGGGACATTTACATGCCTGGATGCAGAGTCTGGATGCAGGGCCAATCAGAGGCAGAGCCTTCTCTGAACCAGAAACTGCACTGTGAATCTAATGACTCAGCACATGGAGGTGAAGGAGATGCAGCAGGTGATGCTTACAGATGGCTTTCCTCACAGATTGCATCCTGAAGCAAAGGGCTGCAAGTGCCTGTCTCCCTACCATACATAGCGTGTATGCGTGAGCGCACACATACATATGCACACTCACTAATACACACACACCCACACCTGGTACTCTCCTAGGCATGCTTTCATGTGTGCATATGATACAGCACAATGCATGAACATAACACACACTTGTACACAGAAGTAAACACATACACGTGAATATATAATGTATGCACACAAATAATGGCTTCCCACGCGTGCCTGACTGTACATGCACATCCATGCATGTGCACACACACATACACACATACAGCCACACACATATATACCTAAAAACAGACACACACACACAAGATGCCACATGATTGAAGGCGATTTGCTTTGCTCAGGGAGATGAGATAGGTTACAATAATTTTCTTTGCATTTGGGGGTCAGCATTTAAAAAACACAAATTACTTAAAGCCTGGTTGTCTTAGTTAGAGTTTCTACTGCTGTGATAAAACACCATGACCAAATCAAACTGGGAAGGAGCGTGTTTATTTCGTCTAACAGCTTGCAGTCCATCACTCAGGGAAGTCAGGCCAGAAAGTCAAGGAAGGAACCTGGAGGCAGGAACTGGAGCCTCTGCCATGGGGGAAGGCTGCTTCCTGGCTTGCTCCTCAGTGCTTTCTCATGCTTTCTTTACACTCTAGAAACACCAACTCAGGGGTGGCATCCTCTCCCCAGTTAGCGGAGCCATCCCACATCAATCACTAATCAAGAAACACCCACAGGCTTGCCCACAGGCCAGTTTGGTAGAGGCATTTTCTCAGTTGACATCCCTCACTCCAGATGACTACTTTGTATCGAGGGGACAAAAACCTAATCAGGATTTCAGTGTAGAAGCACACCCCTTTAACCTCAGAGCTTGGGAGGCTGGGGAAAGAGGCTTGCAAGTTTGAAGTTGTGTGTGTGTGTGTGTGTGTGCATGTGTGAGTGCGCATGAGAGGCCGGGGGGGGGGGGGGGGGAGAGAAGTAAAACCACAAAGATCCCATTAAATAAGAGGGTGGCTGAGGGTAGATTTTTAGTATCTTCCAGATGCTAATGCTAATCCTCCATTTATCCCACCCTCTGCTGGTCCTGACTGATGGCTTTCCTAATTCCTTCCTATCAACTGGACTTCTCAAAGAAACACTCAAGTGGATGTAGTGTTTTACAAAGAACTTGCTAATTTGCAAGCCCAGTGTGTTTTCTCCTTTGGTTAGCATGTCAGCCATCATGATGGACAACTGACAGTTCCCAGCTGTGCCTGTCCTGTTGGAAGCTTGGTGTGACTCTGTGAAGTGAGAATCTGAGCACAGACCTTTGGTTCTGGCTTCACTGAACTCCCTGCCTTCAACATCATTGCTTCATTTTGTTATCCTGGAGGCAGGTGACAGGTACACCCAGAGAGATGGATGGGGGTGGGGGGAGACACCTGGCTACTAAGGGTCACCATAGCCTAATCCTTTGGTGCTACTGTTACAAAATACCACTGACTGACTGGGTAGCTGAGAAACAGCACAAACCCTTCTGCATATTCGAGGCTAGAAAGGCAAAGTGATGACACCAGCAGATTCTGTGTCCCATGAAAGATGGTTCCAGGTTCGTAGATGCCTCCTCTGCATCCTGACAAAGAGGAAGAGAGGTTAAGGGCTCAATATCCCTTGAATAAAGTCTCGTTCTAGAGGGTTCTGTTCAAAGGACTAATTGCTCATGTAACACCTTCCCTTCGTGGGTGGGGATTCTGATGTATGGGCTTGGGGTACACAAAGATCCAGGCCACAGCACTACATAACAGGCTTTATCCACAGGCTATGTTATTGAGAGCGAGATGAGAGTAACCCTCCCACCTTGCATATCAAGGAAGCTTGTAGTCTGGACAGCCCAGCCAGGCTTTATGCCCCATATACATCCCCTGTCTACACATATATCCTGTTTCCTTTAACAAGCCACAGCCTGAGTGGGAGGTGGGAAGTCAACAGTGTAGAAACCTGACAACAGAGACAGTCCTATTAGGAGGTTTTGTGGGGACCCAACACTGCTCTTTCCTCTTACAGGGAAGCAGTTAGAACCTTGATTAGGGGTTCATAAGAACATATCAGCTATCAGCACAAACTCCATACCAGAAGGCAAGCACAGCCACCAAGTACATGCCATAAAACTGCTTTAGCCTAGGGTGGCTGCAATGTTGGCCACCCCCATGGCAACTTCCTAGATTTCCTATTGTGTTTATTGCATTTAATCTGCTCTGTTATTTAACATAAATGCATACACAATGCTTATACCATGGCTCTAACGTGGTGCTGATGAATAGCATCAGTAAACAACCTGAGCCTTTGTTTCAAACAGGGCTTGATTTGGGGAAGGGGGACATGCGGGAGCCAAGACACCTGACACTAACCTGGACATGGGAAGAGAACTAAAAGCCTCTCTGCAGAGAATCGTGTGCATGCTGTGACACATCTACTGTACTCTGCATGAATCATGGGTACTTACTTGGAAAAATCAAGAGATAGCCAAATGTTTTGGATAGCTTCTGGCTCTAACAGCCCACATTCAAACCAAATATGTCCCAAATTCTCCACTCCACTATGAGCATTCAAGGGCAAGATAAGCTGTCCTTCCTGATCAGTACCCAGCTGTACCCTGTGTGTTCCATCTCATACCTCCACAGGGAACCTATCTCACCAGACCTGGGTTCACCATAGAGCCTCACTCAGCACTTCAAGGTAAGCAACACCAAGAGAATCCATAGCCAATGGAGGAATGTGGATGTCCCAGTCTTTCCTTAGAGACCCACAGCACTCTGATCCATCCTTTGCTACCTACCTGGCTGACCCTTATTTCTAGTGCCATCCTGTGCTTGAGCTCACTAACTAGAAGATGCTCTCTTTCCTGCAATACCAGGCTCAGACTAAGAAGTTTCATTTTCTCCTGATGCTCCTTCCAGAAGGCATCAAAGGCATACAGTAACACTGGTTTCTATGTGGTCACCATGCCTTCACAGCAGGCTACAGGGCAGGAAAGAGCTTGTGGACTCTTACAAATGGAGACACTGTAAATGGAGGGCCATGCTGCCTGTGCATCTCTGGAACTGGAAGGGAGGCCAAGCCTATGCTCCCAGGGAAGAATGTAACATTGTAGCTGGAGGGGAGGTTCCCAGTATGGACTCCATACCATACATACCTCTGTCTCCTCACTCCTCATCTGCAGCCTTACCTTGGAGGCATCGAGGGTGATCCACATTAGTTTTGGGGGTCAATAACTTTCACTCAAGAGCTCCAATAACTGAGCACCAGCAGGTGCTATGTGGGAGACAGATCTTGTTCATGACCTCCAGGGCTCTGAGTAGGCAGACACCAATAATTCAGGCCCTGGGAGATTATTGACACCATAGCTGTAGCAGGGGTCCCAGCCATGAGGAAAGAGTGAAGGCTCCAGGTAAGACCAAATGTCTACGAAGGGTAGTACCAAATAATCAAGTAAAGATAAGAAGGAGAAAGGGAACATTTAGCTGTCCCTTGGGAAGAGCTGTGACACTTGGCAGGACCAAACACAGGGGAGAGTGATAGAAACAGTATCATGAAGAGGTTGTGGGCAAGGGTGCACTACCTTCAACCTTCCTCCATGGATTATGATTGGGAAGGCTTAGAGCAGAAGGAGGCTGTGAATTCAAATCCTAATTGAGTCTTTGTAGCCACGTGCTCTGATATCTAAGACTGGAGCACAGGCTTCGTGCTCATAGAGCCCATCACATCAACATGTGGGACAGAGTGGTGGTGGCTCTGGGTATTTATGGGCTCTGCACAGGCTAGTGTGAAAGATGAGGACTAGGGAGGGTGGGGAGACCTATGTGGGCAGGGACCAGGTCCAGTTACACAACAGCAAGAATCACAGGTGGAGGCTCCTGAGTCAAAGGCAGGATCCCACAAGAGGTCCCAGGATAACTGCAAGCAACAGAAGAAAGGAGAGGGCAGAATATGTAGCTTGGTGTTTGTGAGGGGTGGGGGTAGGGCTCACACACAGCTTGCTTGTCACCATATGTGGCAGGATCCACTGGGCTGCTGCATATAAAGCTCATCCCAGTTGGAGAGGGAGGGAATAGAGGACAAGAGGTTCAGGGAAGGCTTTTGCCAACAGCTTAGGCAGAAGAATGACACACTCCACCATGTATCTCCTGAGCTCTGTCCTTACCCAGTGTGTGAGATGTTCTCTGGTAATCATTCAGTTACATTCAGTGATAAGAGGCTATGGAGATGACGGACAGCTCTTAGCAGTGAGTTGAGGATAAGGGACTCCCTGTCCCTAGCAACAAAGACATATGGGCAACAATTTAGGGGAAAAGAAAGGAGACTTGTCTGTACCATAAGCTTGCCAAAAGTGTGCCTCTCTGTTTACACATCCACCAGCTTCAGCTACTCACGCCTGCGTGGGTAGAGGTTTCAAATGCAAATCTCATTTCTCACCGAATAAAGAATTCTTGCCACAAAGGTTCAAAGATAGCCTTTACTTAGGGAATAGATGTTGTCAAACTAATACCCTTTAGGTAACAGACTGTCAGCCCATGAGGTAAAACTGCTGGGTGATGTTATTCTCCTCTGAGCCCCTGGTGTTCGTGGGCCTGTTGCTCAGACAGGAGAAGAGACTCTACAGTCTCAACTGCTCATGGAAGAAAGAAAATATGCTTTACAGAAACTTCTATTCTCTCCAGTTTTTCCCCGCAAATGTCCTCAATTTATCTTTCATTTGGAACATCCTCATTTACTGTCATTATTGTACACATTTTTTAAAAGACTTTAAAGGGATGCTAGTCTGGTTAGGGGGATTCACAGTAAGTAAAAGAAAATGGTTGTTCTCAAAGAAGTTCTAAATCATGCAGCCATGTGAGATGCTGCCTGCAGGCATCAGGGTCATGACAATAATCAATGTCCCCAGCCTGCAAACACATCACTTCAGTGTCCATGGTGAGGACATCTATGCCATGGTCAGCACCAACACATCAGTACCGCACCAGGGAGAACTCTGGCTCAGGGGAGCAGAGGGAGGGAATGAATCAGTAAATGCTATCAGCCGAGCAGCTTGGCTCCTGGACATTTAAGCACATGGGCACTTGTATATCTTGGCTTCTGCAGGTCAATATAATTTTATAGTGGTGCCTAATCCTCAGCAGTTGAGATGAAACTGGAAGACAGTACCACCAAGAGGGAGGGGGTTGAGGTTGAGGATGGCCAATAAGTCAAGCACTTTAAACAAGGTAGACGTTTAGAGGTGGGTCTCCTTGGCTGCCTGGCCCTGAGAGAGCCTGGAGTGCAGGCTCTTGAAACAGGAAAATACCCACGGAGGAAATGTTTTTACCAATGGCAATAGAAATGCTTTTCTGTGAGTTTGTAGCACTAGCTTAAATATGAGAAGAGTGGAAGGGACTGGAAGGTGGAGTCCAGCAATCTTGGCTGGTATCCCTCCTGCTGTTTCGAGATGGGACCAGAGCCTGAGACTCAGCCCTTTCCCTGCTTCCTTAGGATGTTCAGCTGTATGCAAAAGAAGCACAGAGGAAAGGTCTGTCCTGTCTGAGGCTCTCAATGCAATCACTGCCATTGTTATCCAATTATGTGCTGGATAACTGAAGGTAGCACAGCCCACAAGGGGGCAATTTCATTAGATGAAAATCTACTTGTCTTCCTTTACTTTGATAATAGCTTAATAAATAAACTGAGTAAACCCTAGAACACCGGTGCAAAACAAAAAAAAAAAAAATACTCTAGTTTGCCCTCTTATGTCTAATGTTCTTCAGTTATCATGCTTTCATATCTTCTTACTTGTAGGTTTAGTGAAATAATAGCATGACCTGTTTGGGAAGGCATGAAATAGAGCACAGTTGACATTGTAGCATTACTCATTTAGAAAGACCACGAGAAAATAATGGTGGAAATATGTTGACTTAATTTAGACAGTTGGGAAGAGAAGTCAGCAAGATAGAGAATAAAAAAGTGGGGAGGGTCATGCAAGTTAGAAGCCTCTGAAAGAACATAGGGAAAGAACACAATGGAACAGGTACTGGAGAGATGGCTGAATGGCTAAGAGCACTCTCTTGTAGAGAACCTCATTTCAGTTCTTAGCATATACATGACAGCTTACAACTGTTTGTAACTCTAGTTCCAGTGAGTCCCATGCCCTCTTCTGGCCTCTATGGATACCATGCACATGCATGGTACATATACATACATGCAGGAAAAACATTCATATAAGAAAAATACAAGAAAGTAGATCATCTTTTAAACAAAAACAACAACAAAAAAGCAATACTACAGGGAAGAAGTGGCAATTCTTGCTATCTCATTGAGCAGTAAGTAAGAGTCTGGTGTCTAGAAGGGAGTGGGCATGGCCCAGGGAAAAAGGGAGAGGTGTGGCAACACTGAAGGAAGGTCCTGGAGGACAGCATCTTGGTCTTAATTTATAAGATCTTAGGGAGTCTAAGCAAATTTAGGACTTTTGGGTTAGAAGGAAAAAATACCTACAACTCCTTTGATATCCAAAAATTCCAATACCTTTGAGTATCTAATCAGTAAAGCTGTAAAGATAACAAAAATGAATAATAATGTATTAGTAAAAAGTATGCACCTTGCTAATCCTCCATCTCCTTTCCAATATCCCCTGGAGACACTGTTAAAGAATTTCTAGTATCTACTATACAGAAACACAGGGGCCTCCAAGAATGCTCATTTTATTAAAACAACTGGCTTGGGTATAAAGGAATTAGCATTTCCTGCAAGAGAATTATGGGATACCAGCCTCTGAAGAGAGTGAGCTTCCTGAGCATGGCACTTACTTCCAGAGGGAGTATGAAGTTAGCAGGAAAAATGGATGGCATTTACTCACTGGTCAAATGGGTTCCTCAATCTTTCTTCTCCCAATGTGAAGAAATTACCAAGAAAAGTTCCTTGATCAAAAATGCCTACCACAGATCAAGCCACTTGTCCCAAGTCTAGCCATGTATGTCTGAGGTCAAAGCTTGAGGTCACCACAAAGATAAGGCTTGGAACCTCTGTACGTGTATTTATCTCTAAAGTAGACAGAGGTATTCTGCCCTTCCTTTCTAGCTTAGGAGTTCAAACAGCAATGAGACTTTAAATTATACTCAGGAAAATAAAAATAGATTAATAGGATCCAAGTCAAGCTGCTAGAAGAGTTTTTTCTTTGCAAAGAGACAGGCGCTGAGAGTTTCCCTAAACAGGTTATCATTTTAACACCGTAAAGCACTACATTTATTTTTTTTAATAGCTAAACTACAATTATCTCTGCATGTCTGTATCGCCACTCTGCAGTGCTCCAACATAACGAACCAACTGTCAGTGATACGGATGGATGAGAGTATCAGAGCCACGCCAAACAGCCGGCCTTATCAAAATCCACCCGTATTAATCCTTTTTCTTACATCAAAAATCAAATAACTTCCTGAAGAGAGGCCACAGTCTCACCAAGAGCAGTTCCACAGAGAGCTGCAGTGGAGATTAGCAGTGCAGTATGTTAGGAAATAAATAGATAAGGCTTTATCTTCCATCCTACTGATGTTCAGAACAAGGATTCCATCCACAACATGCAGACAAGGGTCCTGAGCCACACTATTCTTAGTTTCCCATTCCTGGGGGCGGGAGAGGACACCTACAATAAACAATGCAGTCATTCAATGCACCATTTTCCAATGACAAATGTTTGACCCAGTTGGCATTTAAGCAAAAGGAATGAATATTGCTTAAAACCTGATAAGGGGGCTACACTACGAACCCCTCAGTAACTATGGAGGGGGTCTTCCTGGTGAAATAAGCATCATTCAAAGTGGAGAAACATGGTGATTTCCTGCCTGGTGAGGAAGAACTGGTAGACAGAAGGTAGCTGCAGCCTCTGAATCTTGGGAGCAGCTCCTTGGCTCCCCTGAGGTTAGAAGAAGTGATTAATTAATGCCTCCTTGAAGTGCAATCTTGGGAACTGCTAGGGACTTTACCCATGCAACTCAGAGAATGATATCCTTCTAGACTCCCCCTTTTAGAATCCAACAATAGGCAAGTTTCTGAAAATCCCCATTGCCAACAGGCTGGGGCCCCAGGGCTGTGGAGGAATCAGAGGCTCTGAGTACAAAGGGCTCTTCTGGGGACTTCTTTTGTAAAGACAGGAAAAGACATTATTGACACAATTTTAGGGTAAATAAAGAAGCAACCCAGTTCATCCTGCTCTTTCTGGCTATTCCCCAGCATCGGTCTGGTGCCGACCCCAACTGTTAGCTGGCCCAGCCTCTCCCTCAGATGGGCAGCCTTATTTGAGCACAGTA
The DNA here is from genome assembly GCF_000001635.26 of Mus musculus. NCBI lineage: Eukaryota > Metazoa > Chordata > Mammalia > Rodentia > Muridae > Mus > Mus musculus. Next base: position 179,459,778 of record NC_000068.7, on the reverse strand, counting down.
CATAAAAATAGAAATGGCTCCATCTCAAGTCCCACCCAGTACCCAAAAGCAAGCCTTGGCACAGAGAGGGATGTCCCTCATGCTTCCTTTTCTGTTATGAGAGGGCAGCATCAGAATTCCCCCAAGTGGTGACAGCCACCTCATTAGTGACACCTTTACTCCCATCCAAGGAAAGTCACGGCCTTCAGTTTGATACTGCTGAAAATCTAATTCTTATTTTATGTTCATGCAGCCTTGAGCAGAATGAGAGGGTAGAGGGCCAGAGCCATAGATGCAACATCAGGTGAGCACAGAAGATTGTCAGAATTTAAATGCAGACACGTGTGCTTCTGGCCTGGATCCTCATATTCCAAGACAGCAAAGCCAGGGCCTGTGGCTCCATGCCAGCCTGCAGGGTAATTTAATCCTGCTCACAAAGAAATTACAAAGACAGCCCACTGGCCTGCCGGTTACGCTGATTCAGCTGGCTGGATGCAGAGGCCATCTTCCATCACTTAGAGAGAACTCTGTTGTCAATGGGCTCGATTTAATATAGCAGAAGATACTGGACCCAAAGGGCTCTAGGAAATTAGCACAGAGAGCAATTAATTTTTAGCTGGGCTCTTTGTATAGCCTCAAGATGCAAAGGCCTTTGCTCTGACCACTCAGACTTGAAGCTATGTTAAAGCCAATAAGTTAGACCAAGAAGGTAGAAATACTCAGGCAAGGGACTCTGAGTCTCTCGTTCCTGTCTTTCCCTTTAAAATCTTAAGCTGGCAAAATGGGCCAGTTGAGTAAAGGAACTTGACAGGCAAGCCTGAATTCAATACGCAGAACCTACATTAAGGTGGAGGGAGATTGCTAACTCCACAGAGTTGTCTTCTGACCTCTGTGCTCTCTCTCTCTCTCTGTGTGTCTCTGTCTCTCTCAGACATGCTCACACTCACATTTACACACACACACTCAGAGACATACTCCCAATCACACTCACAAACTCATATACACTTACACACACTCACACACATATACGTACACACACACACACATATATATATATATACACTCATACACATATCCACACACACTCATGCATTTGTATGTGTATACACACAAGCATGTGCATACATGTACACACATGCATGCATGCACACTCATATATTTTCACACACAGAGAGAGAGGAAGAGATTCCAGAAACTTTTAGAATGTCTATGTTGAGTTAAAATCTAAATAATTCCTTTGTTTGATGTACAGTACAGCAATAGTCTCTTACTACCACCACATTGAAAAACAGAAATTTGCCAAGATTATTATTGTACTATGACTTTTAAGAACACTCCCCCCACCACACATACACACATATGGGGTAGGGCTCACCAGAGACATTTGGAGACAGCCTGGGTGAATTACGGTGGCCAGATCCATCACAGTAGAATGCAGGTTCAGGGTCTTGGACTAGAGATCCAGGGATTATGTTAAATTTCCCCAGATACACATGTATACCCCACTATGAAAAGATGGGTATCTTTTTCCTAGGAGTGCCAAGCCTCCACTGTGAAGAGATGATGCTCAATGCTCTATGCACAAATTTCATTTTTTTAAAAAAAGATTTTATTGGTTATTTTATTTATTTACATTTCAAATGTTATCTCCCTCCCCATTTTCCCCTCCACAACCCCCCTGTCCCACCCCTCCACCCTGCTTCTATGAGGGTACTCACCCACTCACCCACCTACTCCCACCCCACTGCCCTATCATTCTCCTATGCTGGGGCATCAAACCTACACAGGACCAAGGGGCTCCCCTCCTATTGATTGCCAGATAAGGCAATCCTCTGCTACATATGCAGCTGGAGCCATGGGTCCCTGCATGTGTGTACTCTTTGTTTGGTGGTTTAGTCCCTGAGAGCTCTGGAGGCTCTGTTTGGTTGATATTGTTGTTCTTCCTATGGGGTTGTGAACCCCTTCATCTCCTCAGTCCTTCTCCTAACTCCTCCATTAGGGTCTTCATGCTCAGTCCGATGGTTGACTGCAAGCATTTGTCTATGTAGAAATTTCAAAGGATGCAAAGCTTCAAAATGGATTTTGAACTCCTCTGTAATTCTGGAAGCATAACACTTTATGTCTTGTAAGCTATTTTTATTAGCCAGGATTGTAGAAAATTGGTGTTTACCACCCATTAACCTTTCAAGCATGTACCTACATTCTCCCTGACATGGAAGTCTATCTTACACTCCTGAGGGAAGCAATCCCTTAAGCTGTCTAGTTCCTTTAAGAAGAAAAAAAGAAGTCATTGAAACCACCTTTCTCCTCTCCAGAAGAACATAACTTCTGCAATTTTACAGACATCTGATCACGAGTTTATACCTCTCAGCCCTGCAGTGGCCTCAGCCCTGTTTATCTTAAAATATAAGACCCAGATAAGGCAAGCTTTATAATCCCTTCTTTGTTAACTGGGAGGAAGATAAGAAAGGATAAGATAAGAACTGAAAAGTCTATTTTTAAACAGTTAGGGGCCCACAGTGAGACTAACAGCAGGGGTCCCACAGTAGGACTATCTCTGTAGTAAGTTGTTTCCAACCCCACAAACTCCTGAGCATTTATATGCATTAACCCATTAACCATGACAGGGTACTTCATGGATCCCAGTGCAAGTAAACAAGAGAGTGTGTGACTGGTGCTCACACATCAATCCTGCCCACAATCCCTCCCATGAAGCTTTAAACAAATCACTCCATAATCTATTTATATACACACATATATATACACACATATACAGATACATATGCACACATATACACACACACATATATACACATGCATATACATATATGCACATACATACATACATATACATACATGCACATATCCCTATACACACATAGACACCCACCCACACACACACACACATCACCCCCCCCATATATATATATATATATATATATATATATACATGCATACACACATATATACACATACATGTACACACACACATGAACATACATATACACATATAAACACATGCATATATATACATATACATATGCATATACACACATATACTCATACATATACACATATATTCACATATATATGCACACACATACATATACACATATAAACACATACATGGTGTTGGTTTGCAGACTGTAAGTATGCAGAATGTAAGGGTTAGAGGGTTGTGGAGGCTTGCACCAATGTTCCCGAAAGCCACTGGCATCAGGCAGTGTGTACAAGGCTGGGTTCCCCATAGTGAGGCCATGAGGGTGTTATATGAATCTGTGATAGCAGAGTCCTGAGTTGCAATGAACATGGTAGAAAGGAGCAGGGGGTATCTGAGGATGAAAGCTGGATGAATCCAGCTCCTCCTGAGGAAAAAGATGCTACAGGTGCTGAAGGTGTCAAAGATGGAGGAGTGGGGCTTTCAAGTCTGCTGGCTGGCACCCAGGAGGTCACCAAGGTCTCCAGATGTCCAGTATGGAGCTGCATGGCATGGTGTTTGCCCTGCTGTGTCTGTGTCTTATTGGCCCCCCCCCCCCCCCCCCCGCCCTTCCTTGTTAGGATCTCATCCATCCCTTTCGGAATGGAAATGTTTACTCTGTCCATGTGTTAGAAACAGGTAATTTAGAGTCTGTTTGTTTTATAGTGGTCCACAGCTAAGGGATCGCCTTGATTCTCAGAAGACTTTAGGCTGCATTTCCAAGCTGTTAAAACTCCTAAGACTATGGTGTTTTAGACTCTACAATGGATGTATCTTGTGGTATGAGATGCCTAATGGCCTGTGGGAGCCAGAGATGGATTGTTATTTTATAAAGTGATATATTTGGGTGTCAGGCTGACAAAGGGGTGGACCCGTGGAAGTTAATTTTGATTGCCTACTTTATTAGGTTATAAAACATCTGGGCCATTCATGAGATCCACCTGTGGATGTGTCTGTAGAGGAATTTCCAGAGTGTTAAATGTGGGGGTAGAGCTCACCCTGAGTGTGGGGAGCTTTATCTTATGAGTTCGGTCTTTAGTAAAAGTCAGCTGAGCACCGGCAGCCTTCTGTCTCTACTTGAACCACACCAGGGACCAAGCTGCCCACGCCATCATGATGTCAGACTGCATCCTCCATGAACTAAAATGACCCCTTCTTCTATCAAGATAAATTGTGTCAGGTACTTGATCACAGCGATAAGAACAGTCACTCCTACAGGTGTTACACACTTATATTTAGGCAGCACAAACAAGAGCCCAGCACTTCTTCTGGTTGGGCACCTGAGACAGTTGTGGCTCAGTTTTCTCCAGGTTCCTGGAACAACCAGGAACCAAGCCTTGGAACGCTCAGAGAAACCAGGAGACGGGTTCATGCTCAGGACAAACACAATGCCCATGTTCTAGGGCTGGAAGTTTCAAATGGAAGAGGCACCCTCTGGGGGCGGACGGAAGGACAAGTGTACCTCACATGCCTATGGTTGACCTGTGCCACCCTCCTAGACAAGAAGCACCCAAGCTCCACAAGGTCCATCTGACTATTAGCGAGGTACAGGCATCCCTGGAGTGCCTGTGGATATTCATCTGTCCCTAAAGGCTTACCTTAATCCTCCCTAAATCCCCACACACTGTCAGTAAGGAAACACAGTGAATACGAAGGAGGCCAAGTTAAAGAAGTCAGATAGAAAGTCTTGTAGCTGTTTGGCAGGGTCTATCTTCCTGTGTCCCATCTCCTTTCAGATAGATACTGGGATGCAGTTGTCCTTCTGAGTCCTAATTATGGGCACTGGGCAAAGCAGGAGACTGCACCATTGTGGGCATGTAGGGCAGGATAGACTGAGAAGAAATGAACAGTTGTGAAGGGCTGAAGTTCTCTTTTCACAGTATTCTCTGGCAGTGATGGCTCTCTGCCTCAGTTTCCCCTGTAGGCGAGCCAACATGTTATGCTGCCTGCTGCAGGGAGCTCAGCAAGTCCAGAGAGGCTCCCAGAAATGGCTGCCCTGCCCTGGCCCTCTGCACAGGGCATGCTGAGACAAGAGAGAGAAGCTCTTGGTTAAACCGAAGACTTTGGAGCCGGAGACAATCATTGATCGTATTGTGAGCCACTGCCATCACAGATTGTCCTAAGTTGGATGAGAAGAAAAGCAGACGGAAGCATGGCTGGATCGGGCATGAGGCCTCCTTGCTGGGGATGGAAGGAGGGAACAATGGCCACTGGAACTGGAAAACTCTCCCCTGGATCCCTCAGGAGGAGTCAGTCTGCCACTTTCACTTCAGCCCACTGAAGCCCATGGCTGCCTCTTGACACTCAGAAGAACTGTTGGCTGCTAAACTCCACATCTGTGTGAATTGTCTTACAGTAAGAACCATGTACTCTGTAAAGTGGGGGATATCTCCAAAGCCTAAGTTTTTGGCCTGTGACCTGAGAAATCCCCTAGAGCCACCTAAAATCTGTGGGTACTGAAGCAGAATCACACAAGGAGGCATAGGCACAAGACATATCCTCCAGACACCGATGTCCCTCACCCTTGACCCCTGATGGGGCACTGGAAGGAAATGGCCTTTGTAGGTACAGCCTGGTCACAGATAGTCAAGTGCCTTGTTCTGCTTACGTTTGTGGTACTGGTGAGGGAGCCTGGGGCTTTGTGAATGCCAGCCAAATGCTTTCCCACTGAGCTGTATCCTCAATCCTTCATTCTCTTTAAAATTTTTGTTTATTTTTACAAATTTATGTGTATCTTGTATAAGTATATATGGTGTGAGTGCCCTCAGGGGCCAGAAGAGGGCATCAAAGCCTCTGGAACTGGAGTTACAGGCAGTTGTGAGATGTTTATAGTGGTTTAAATAAGAATGGTCCTCAATGCTCATATATTTGAATGCTTTGTCTCCAAGGTCTGCAAGTTTTTGATAGGGTTGGAAGGATTTGGAGGTGTGACCTTGTTGGAGGAAGTGGAGTTTTGAAGTTTCAGAATCCCAAGCCAGGACCTGTGTCCAGCTCTCGCTATCTGCCTATGAATTGGGATGTAACTCTCAGCTCCAGTGCCTGCTTGTGTGCCACCATCTTCCCCACCATGGGGAGAATGAACTAAATCTATGAGACATTGAGTAAGTCCCCAGCTTTCTATTAACTCCTTGGTCATGGCATCTCTTCACAGCAACAGAACAGTGGCTAAGACACTGCCCAACATGGGTGCTAGGAAGCACAGAAACTGGAGACCTCTGGAAGAACAGCAAGTAATACTGACCGCTCTAGTCTGCTCTGCCCCACATCCTATTCTGAGTAAGAACACGGAAGACAACAGATGTTCGTGAGGGAATGGGGACTTATTTTCTGTTGGTGGGGATGCAAACTGGTGTGGCAATTATGGAAATGACATGGGGAGGGGGCTCCATAAAACTAAAAATGGAATTGGTATGATGCAGCGATACTGAGGCTGGGCATACATCCAGAGGTTTACATCCTACATCGAGACTGTCCCAGGTCCATTGCTTCTCTGCTCCGGATACCAAGGAGGTGAAATCAGCCTAGATGTTCATTAACAGAGTTGATCATGAGGGTGTAGTACATGTGCACAATGGAAGTTTATTTAGCTATAAAGAGAAACGAAACCATGAAAATTTCACACACACACACACACACACACAAACACACATACACACACACACACACACACACACACACACACACACACCTGATGGATTTGGAAATTACTATGTTAAGTGGGGTGGCCAGTTTTCAGAAAGAAAGCCTTATGTTCCCTCTTACATGAAGATCTCAGCTTTCAATTGCTATGTATGTGCATCTGTGTGCACGTGTGCATCTGTGTGCACGTGTATGGGCAGAGGTTGCAAAAGCCAATGGGAGACCATGAGGAAAGAAGGTATTGAGGAAGAGGTGAGGTCACAGAACATGTGTGACATGAAAGAGGAACAGTCCCCCTCCTGGAGGTGGGGCAAGCATGAAGAGCTCAACACAAATACATTTACACGCTAATTCACAGAAGCAAACACACAGTAACAGGCTACCAGGAAGATGGCACCTTGGCCGATGTGGAATCCCTGAGACAGTACTAGAGGGAGCAGGAAGAGGGCAGCCCAGGGCCAGGGTTGAGCCAGAGCCCCTCTAGGGATAAAGAAACAAGCAGATGCCCTGAGGGCACTCCAGGGAACTTTATCACCCTCCACAGACACAAGCTTCTCTAGGCTCATGGCATTTTTTATAGTGGAATTCACTCACAGGAAAAATAGCTCCTTCAAGAAGGCAGAATAATAGGCACATTCTCGGAAAAGATGAATGCCTGTCTGTACTCACCTTCTGACTAGTTCTGCCATTTGCCAAATCATACTTCCAAAGGGGGGGGGGGAAGAAAGAGATCGGGGAGGGTCACCCGGCCTCACCTTTAACCTAAATACACTTGCAAATTTGGGGAATTCACGAAATTTCCATGTTCCGAAATTAAGACCTTGAAGGATCAGGAAACACCACAGGTGCCTGCACACTCCACACAGTTCATTTAGACTGTATTATGAAGTTCATTGTGATCTTTTGTAAAATTTAAGAACCTGGCAAAGCAGAATTGGAAAATCACTATTTCTGAAGCAAAATAAAGCCTCCAATGTCCCAGCAACTGATACAAAAGTCTCCGCCTTGGAGAGATGGCTCAGTGGTAAAGAGAATGGGCTGCTCTTGCAGAGGACCATGGTTCCATTCCCAATTCCCAGCACCCACCTGGTAGCTCACATCTGTCTAGAACTCTGATCCCCAGGGCATCTGGCACCCTCTTCTGGCCTTCACAGGTACCAGGCATGCATATGGTACACAGACATACAAGCAGGCAAAACACCCATGCACATAAAAGTAAATAAAATTTTAAATTAAAATATATATATATATAACAAGTGCTACTACTTGTTGGGATGGATCCTGTGCCCTGCAAGAGAAGGTAGCAGTTGGAGCCTCAGACAGAGGTTCACAAGGACAGGGTCTGGAGGAACCGGAGAAAGACCCTGGCCCCTGGATGCTTCATATCACACTGAGGGAATGGCATAGGGGGGCTCACCACCCAGCTAGGACATCACGACCCAATAGAAAGGATATGTGTGGGAAGATGAGAACTGTACATCTTCAGGTCCTTCAAGAAGTGTGTCAGGCAGTAGAATCCCAGGACCTTTATGTGAATCGGTGATCAGCCTCCCTCCAGTGCCCTAGTGCCAGCCAGGGGTCACAACATGATGTAACAGCGCTTCTATGCAGCTGGGAACAGTGTGTTCAGGCTTCTACATCCTGTTGCGCCCTGTGCCCAGTGGCATAACCTCAAAGCCAGGGGAGAGCCCTGCCCAGGACTGGCACTGCAGAGTCTTAGCCTTCCAATGTCAGAGTTGTCGGTATGAGCCCAGTGGTCCTGTTAGGCCTGAACAGGAGCAGTGCTGTGGAGGGCTGCTGACATGCAGTCTCTCTTCTGCAGCTGTCTGAGCAGAGGGACAGGCAACACACCTCCTGGTTACCCTCATCTGTGCCAGTGGCTCTGAACACACAGGGGATCCAACCGTGCACAGGCATTTCTGGGCTCTCTATGCCATCTGCTTTGATGTCACAGGGAGCTGAGAAGCAGGTAGGAACACGAGCACAGGACTGGACAATAGGAAGGAAAGTGACTCAGCCAATTGGCCGCACCGACCCTCAGTTCCTGATCTAGTAACACACTTTGAAGATCTACTGAGATATCTCTGATGGCTTCTCAGAAGCTGGAGTCTCCTGGCCCTTCATCTTATGGTTTGATTAAAGACAGAGTCTTTAGTGTGTTCCCACACCTTGCATGGGACTGGTGTGCTAATCCTAGACGCTACAAAGAATGCTATTTTCTGACATCAGCATGCCTCAGGGGTAGAGTATGGAGGGAGCTGTTGTCCATGGTGGTGATGGGGTGAGTAGTAAATAGCCACAGCCCCTCAATTAGGCCTTCATTTCCTTATAGGCAGCCTGACTCTGGGATCCATCTCTCAAAACTGTCATTTACATTCAGGAACTGGGAGAGAGGTGGAAGAACACTGGGTGTGTGTGTGTGTGCACTTTTTTCCTTGGCTGCCAGGATCCTCTGAGTGTGAGCCTCAGACTAGCACTGTTTCTTGTCTCCCTGGGCCCAGCTCCCCTCTGTCCTACGAAGCCATGCTGTCCATTCTATATGGTAGCCTTGTATAAGACACCAGTTAGAGAAAAACTGTCAAAAAAAAGAAAGAAAGAAAGGAAGGAAGGAAGAAAGAAAGAAAGAAAGAAAGAAAGAAAGAAAGAACAGAAGTCAGTGATTGATGCCGAGACAGGTCCTAGAGACAGCGTGGTAACCCTGGGGAGACCCCTAAAATGACAGCCAAGAGAAGCATGGTATCACGTGTTAACAACAACTTCCTCCGACGCCAGGAGCAGCAAGCAAGCCAGCATAGTGTCCAGGGCTGTGTCTCCCTCAGCCCCATGACCACTCTGACCTTGTCAAGACTCTGATGTGTTGATGGAGAATTGGTTTGTTAAGGTAAGACACCCAGCATGGCCTCTGCTCCTGCAGGGTGCCAAGGACACTCCTGGAGGCTTGGGTGAAGGCCCTGTGCTGACACATTCAATGTATCTTTGTTCCTGGCTGGATGAGAATCTGAAGGGGTAGCTGTTTGTTTTAAATATCAAATATTTTCCAATGTGCCCTACACGCTCCCTGCACACCAGTGTGCCAGCAGGAAACTCCAGAGCACAAAGGAACGGAGGCCAGGTCTCAGGCTGGGTGGAAGAGCCAGAGACAGCAGCTCAGGTAGGGGCTTGACAGCTGGCACCCACAGCTATTACTGCCCCTTCCTTTGGGGGTCGCTCTTAGTCACTCACTGGGCTGTCTCCAATGTACCTGTCTTACCCTTGCTAAGGTTCGAGGGTAATCTGTGGCGAGGCCAGCTCCACCATTCTGATCGTCACAAAAAGCTACTTGACCAACAAGAATTATGTCTATATTCCAGACAGAGGGGAAAGGACACAGCCATGGCCAACTTAGTCCTTTTGTTCTCTGTCACAATTTTTTTTTTTTAAATCTAGCTTTCCCAGAAGCCTAACCTAATTAAATACCACTGACCAGAAAGAGGCCACATTGGCATGTGGGTGTAAAAGCCTATAGACATTTTAAATGAGTCCCATAGTCAGCCAAATAGGCTGGTACAGAGATCAAGTGAGGAGAGCCATGGCCAGGCGGCCATGGGGTCTGAGGGTTCCGGACATCCATTCATGTTTTGATTTCAGTCTCTGCAGCAGTTCCCACTTGGTCGCATGTTGAGCAAGAATGCTACCCCAGGCCATTTACTAATCACATGGCATGCATGACTGAGCTTCTCAAAGAAGCTCAGCGCAAGACAGGCACTGAGCACATTCACACCTGCCCAAGCCTTCCTCCCTGCCAGAATCACTGGGTTTAGAGTTGGGTCCCATCAAGCCACATGGGCAAAAGACACTTCTTGATGAATTATAAAAGAATGTTTGGGGGTGAGGAGCCATGGCTCGGTGAAGCTCAGGAAGTACCAACACTGGCTGTTCTTGCAGAGGACCCAGATTCAGTCCCAGCACCCATATGATTGGTAATGGCCTGAAGTTCAGTTCCAGGGAATCTGATGCCCTCTCCTGGCCTCCATGGGTACTGCATGCACCTGGCACATATACATACATGCAGGCAAACACATATACATAAAATTAAAATAAATCTTTTAAAAATAGGAAGATAGCATATCTGGAATGCAGTGCTTTCTAGGATTCAACATGTCTTAGACATTGACCCCAGGTGCCTTTTATGACCGTTGCCTAGCTGCCTTTCCATAAGGATATGGGTCAGGGGTCAGACATAATCCTCAGGTCTTAGAGATAAATGATTGGGAAAGTTTGGGGTCATTCATACCTTCATGGTGAGTCTGAGGCAAATCTGGGCTACAAGAGAACTAGAGGGAGGGAGGGAGGGAGGGAAGGAAGGAGGGAGGAAGGAAGGAGGGAGGATGGGAGAGACAGAGAGAGAAAGAGATAGATAGAGAGTGCAACTAATTCATGGCCTGCCTGCTTTCTTCAGGCACAGACCCTAGGACTGGGAAAGCAGCATGGCATCTTTTCCCTCCCTCCTTCCTAATACGGAACCCTCAGTTCTTTCCTGAGACAATTGATTTAAAACAAGTGTAACAGTGCATTTTGTGCAGCTCAGAACACCATGTGACCTGGTGATAGCCGATGAGAACCCTTGCAGGGATTATGGGAAAATGCTTTCCTGAGACAGGAAAGAAATGCAGAAAAACAGGCTTCTGTTTCTTTTTTCCACCCTGAACTCAGATGCAACACACAGAACAGCAGCAGCTGGTCTAGAGCGGCTGGCAATAAAGTAGCAGTTTTGACCGCAGAGTGGTAGGAATAGAGATGAGGCTTATGATAGGCCTGGGTCTGATCTGCTGCCCATCCCTTAGCCATAATATCTCAGCACTCGTTGTAGTGTGAATAAAATCAACCCTATTTATTTAAAGGTCTGTTAGTTAGGCCTTAGCCTTTTTTATTTTTATTTTTTTAATTTAACTTATTTATTTATTTATTTATTTTACCAAATATGCCTTGGAATAGAAAATACAATAAAAACTTAGCAACAGGCCCGTTACCCTCTGCAATCCTCAAGGTTTATGTAAGAGACACAGCTGGTTGACAAGGAACAGGTGTGGCCCCTACACAGACTGTCCCAGGCTAATAGAGGATGGAGACCAAGAGGAAATCTTTAAATGAAGTCACTAATGGCAAAGCCTTTCTTTCTAACTTCTTTGAACTCAGTACAGACTCTTCTCAGGTGACTGCCCAACCCCAGCCCTCCTAGTACAGAGCAAACAAGGCCAGGACTGAGAGTTATCTTTCTCCAAGACTGTGGTGGGGACCAGACCCACATATCCTTTACTTTTCCAAGACACCTGAAACCTTCCTACCTTCGTGGTTCTCCCCTGTGAGCTTGGGCAGGGTGGGCCAGACGCATCCCCTCTTGTGGGAGGACAACACAGGACATCACATTGGCCTGCAGCCTCTTTGGGCAGGCTGACCATTAATAATTCACCAGGTAGAGAAAGAGATGCTGGGTTACGAACTTGCCCCAGCCTGACACAGGGCTCGGAGTAGGCTGCTCGATAGCCCTCAGAACCTGACCGTCAAATTTAGATATTAGCATACATCAGTCATCATAAGTAAATTATTCTAAAAACAGAGCCACGGCTGCACTGCGGGCAACTTTCAGTGCTCGCCAGCAGAGGCATCAGGAAGATACAAGGCCAAGAAGACCTGGAACAGTGAGGGTCCAAAGAGCATCCTGCCTTTTGTCCCTGGTGGTTTTGCACCTCCAAAGGGCAGCCACACACACACTTGTTACCCTGTTGGGGAAGACTATTTTAAGCCTAATTAGCAGGATTTTTTTTTCAGAATGCAAATGCTTTTCATTTAGACATAAAACAAAATGCCACGACATTTCCTCCACCCATTTATCACAAACAAGTTAATTACTGTGTAACAAATCTCTCCCGATAGAATGTGAAGGTCCGGGCTGCTGGTGAGCTGACTCAGGCACTGAGAGGAAGCCACAGCCCAGCCGGTAATAGCTCATGGCGTGCTCACCGTAAAACCACGACTGGGAAGCTCTGCTTGTCAAATTAAGTAAGGTTAAGCTCTCTCGCTCGGAATAACTCAATTATCAGTAGTCATTATCTATTTAGCACAGAACCTACCAGAAGCTCCGAGCTCTGGGCCTGCTTCTGACAGAGGTTTCCTCACTCTGCGCTCAGAGTGCCAAAGTTTTCTGCACACCCAGCCGTTTCTGCATGTCCTGGCTTGAGCATGCTGCAGGCCTCCGTTCTCACCTCCATGTGTGCAAAATTATTTCTAAGATGTAAAGACATCCTCACTCCTGATATCTTGCACCACAAGCTCAAGAGGAAGAAAACAGGGAGCGAGCAGAGGGTGCTGCAGCTGTGGCTGTAACCTGCCACCGAGCTTGAGCAGATGAGTTCAGACTCCAGACACACGGATGCCACATTCTTCTCTGATCTAGGCCTGCTGTATGAAGTCCACCCAGAGCACATCAGGTAAATCCAGGACGGTACCCTTCATGCCTACCAGGACCAGAGTACACAGGAGGGCCTGGCTACACACATGATGCTAGTGTAATCTAGGAAGCATCGCAAAAATATAGAAATTTCTTATCTGTTGCAGACGTTCCTTGTTAACATTTTTTTTTCTCTCTCTTGAGTCCCTGGTCTTTGGGCATGGCAAGATCTCCATGGGTTTGTTAGGTTCACAGAGGCCTTGTGCCTCAGGGTCAGCGTGGGGGGAGTCCAGAATGCAGTAATGGCAGGAATGAGCCACATTAGACTTGGGAAGATGATCTACCTCATCAGAGTCCAAATCAAAACACATATACAGGGCTGGTGAGATGGCTCAGTGGGTAAGAGCATCCAACTGCTCTTCCGAAGGTCCAGAGTTCAAATCCCAGCAACCACATGGTGGCTCACAACCATCCATAACAAGATCTGACTCCCTCTTCTGGTGTGTCTGAAGACAGCTACAGTGTACTTACATATAATAATAAATAAAAAATCTTTAAAAAAAAAACATGTTTAAAAAAAAAAAAACACATATACAGCTCTTGGAGTGTCCTGAACACAGTTTCTCCCTGAGGCCCACCCCTTAGCCAACTGACTAAACTTTGTCCTTTCTTTCTCTCTCTCTCTCTCTCTCTCTCTCTCTCTCTCTCTTTCTTTCTTTCTTTCTTTCTTATGATAAGCAATGGTCAATGGCTTCTGCTTCGCAACAATAAAGCAAAGATCAGGTATGAAAAGTTGGACATTGTCTTCATTCACATAATTTGCAAGGAACAAGAATCTGAAAGATTCCTGCTAGGAGGGGGCACGCCCAGCAGGCAGGGCCAACCTGGCATTGCAATGTGATGTTGTCTGTGATGTTTATACCTGAGAACCATACAACCAGGCCAACACAGACACACATGAAAGAAAGAAAGAAAGAAAGAAAGAAAGAAAGAAAGAAAGAAAGAAAGAAAGAAAGAAAGAACGAACCTCACAATGGTTCAAGTCTAGGATTTTATATCAAAGTGAATTCACAGGCACTCTTGAGCCAGGCAGACCACCGTTGCAGGTTAGATGTGCCTAGACCCTGCATTCAGTGTGCAGAGAAGAGCTTCCACACACCTGTGCACACCTGTTCATAGACAGCTGCTCTGTTTCTTAGAACATAAACCTTCTTGGGGTGGGGAGGGTAGTCAATAGCCTTAGGACTTCAGAGCCAATATGGAAATTCACCTTTTATACCTGTTTGAAAGCCCACTTCCCTGTCTCCATGAAAACAGTTCAAACTTCTAGGAAACTAGAGGTCACGAGCCAGAGCTCTTAGACTGTAAACCCCTAGAACCCAGCTTCTTATCTCCTGCCCTATGAAACCAAAAAGAGCTTAATCAGTTTGTCTGGAAAAGGAAAACAGATAGGCTTGCAATGAGTTTTCCAGCCATCTAGTTCCTTCTGCCCCCTGCACACCGCCATTCCAGAAGCTCATGGATACCGTTCCCCGTGGGTTTTTCTGTCACTGGAGGGGCAGTCGTGAAAGCCACATGCCACATTTGTGAGCAGAACGTCTGTGGGCTTATTTACCGAGCTCCCAACAACATCGTCTGCTTTGTCACGCATTTCGAAGTGGGGATAATTTAAGAGTCCTGCATCTCATACATAAAAATACTTAGAAAGGAAGTCTCCCTGCACAGCATTGGGTGACAGCGTTCCACCCAAATTCTCATTTGTCGTACAGGAAATGATTCACCTCAGTCCAAAATGACAGGCAGGCCTCCCGAATCATTCAGCACACGCAAAGACGGCCCACCGGAACCGCATCGATTTCACAGCCATCTCTCCGCAGAGAGCAGTGTTCCAAGGCCAGCCAAGCCTTCCACTTCATCCCTCCACCCCTCAAACACCCCACACTACCTTTGAGTAGTTTCTCTCCTTCCAGGACATTCGGGGAGATCAACGCAGTGTAGCCTTCTTCGGAGAAGCCAGCCTTACAGGCCTCTCTGACTGTAAGATCCTCACGGTGGGCCTGGGGATGGAAAGGAGACTGTTAAGCCAACCTAAGTTCACAGCAATGTAATCCAACCTACATTTGTCATGGCCACCTCACAAGCCTCTGCCCACGAGCGCAGGTAAAGCACCATCCCCACCCAGAGGTGGGGTGGTGATCCTCTGCTCTCTGGGGGACTTCAGGTTGTATTGGCCCAGGTTTGGAGGAGTTTCCCCGAACTGGAAAGCCGAACCTACTTTTATGGGAAGCACAGGGTTAGCTGATGCCTAGACCAGGTACCAAAGGGGCCGTATTGGCGAATGGCAGGGGGAAAAGGCAGAGAGGTTCCCAGAAGTGGGCAAGCAGCAGCAGCAGCAGCAGCAGCAGCAGCAGCAGGAGGAGAAGGTATCACCAGTCGTTCACCCATCCACAGGCAAAGCCAGGCCCGTGGAGAGAGAGGGAGCTCTGCTAAGAACCATCTCTCCAGGCTGCAGAGCTCTGCCTTTAGGCTAGGTGAGGAGGAAGCCTCCCTCTGCAGGCCACAGGGGTGGAGTTCCAAGAAAGGGAGCTGGCAAATTCAGTGATTCCAGGGCTGTTTCCAAGCTGAGCGGATAGTGACCAGTTCTGCCACTAGGCTGCAAGGAGGCAAGGTCCTCGTGTGTGTGTGTGTGTGTGTGTGTGTGTGTGTGTGTGTGTGTGCGTGCGTGCGTGTGCGTGTGCGTGTGTGTGTGTGTGTGTGCGTGTGCGTGTGTGTGTGTGTGAAGTTCACCCACACAAGGTCCTGGACTCTTGCTCACTCTGAAGCCCCCATTTAAAGCCTCGTCAGGAGAGCAGAAAAGACCAGAAGCCTCTAACAGACCAGAAGGGTTTTCTGTTCCTCTGGAGTCTGCATCTTTAGAGAAAGGAAGGCAATGGGCAAGGGGTTCCACCCAAGCTGCCAGGAACCAAGGGAGATAGCATGTGTCCCCACTAATCCACTCCGCTAAGGAGAAGAAGGCGCACCAGGCTCCGGATCCCTGGTGAGCAAGCTCCGGGAGCCGGGGGCGCAGCCAGCACCCTGCAGTCTCAGCTTCGCGGGCCGCCAGAGCGGAACGCGCCTCCCTGCCGGCCGAGTCCTCCAGCTGCGCGCAACAGCTCCGCCCGGGTTCCGCTGGGAGGCCACCCGCAGCCTGCAGCCTGTAGCTCGGGCTCGAGTACCCGGCCCCGGAGGCTAGGAAAGGGAGGGCTGGGTCGGGGATCTTCCCCCGGCCAAGCTCAGAATGACATCTGGTTCTTGGGGATCGCAGCTCTGAAATGCTCTTGCAGCCCGCGGGAGACAAAAGTCGGCCGGGAAAGTTTCTGTCCCCCCGGGGCGTGTTCCCCGCGCAAGGCGATGGTCCGGTGGCCTCGGAGCAGCCGGTCGCCAACCCTGGTTCATCGCAGAGAATACCTCGGCGTGGCAGCGAGCAGGCCACCGGACCGATCGGCCACGAGAGGGGGTTCAGGCCACTCGGTCTCCGCCCAGGGTCGCTGCGGGAGCTGCCGCTGAGCCGTTCCGAAGACCCGCAGCGAGCTGGAGTTAACCGAGGGAGCCGGCTGGAGACCGCGCAGAGACTGTGCGGAAACAGCGAGTGTGTCCAGCTCCAGTCCCCGGGCTCAGTGCCTCGCGCTCCCGCTGCGCCCTCCTCCCGATCCCTCTCTAAGTCGGGAGGACCTGCTAGACCCCGCGGCTACAACCCGCGCCCCTTAGTCGCCTCCGCCTCCCACTGCAGCCGAGCTCCGCGGCACCCACGGGACCCGGGAGAGCGCCCCGCGCAGCCGACCCGACCCGGCGCGCGGCTGGAACTCGGGATGCGCGACTGCCGGGCGGCGGAGGCGAGTACTACACTACGGAGGGCGGCCCCGGAGCGCAGATCGGGCAACGAGATGGCACCTAGGGTCCCGCCCGCTCAGCTCCGCGGCTCCTCGCTCCGATAGCGAGCGGCTTCGCGCAGCGCGGGCGGCGGTTTGAGAAGACCGGGAGACACCAGCTAGCCCCACGGGTTCCCAGATCGCCTGCGATCGGAGAGGCGGCAACTTACCCGGAGCGCGCCCGAGAGCCCGAGCAGCAGCAGCGGCAGCACAGAGCCTGTGGTCATCGTCCCCGCCGCGCCGCCCCGGCGCTCGCCCGGTGCCCGGCTTCCCTCGCCGCGGCGATGCTCCGCCCGCGCCCGCCCTGCTTTTCCCCGCACTTGCCGCCCGGGCTCCGGGAGCCAGGCCAAGTGGGCCGGCGGCGCGCTCCCTCCGGCCGGTGCGTCCGCCGGCCTCGCAGCCGCCCGCGCCTCTGTTCCGCGCGCTCGGAACTGCAGGTGAAGCTGAGCGGCGGCCTCGCCGAGGCCCCGCCCCTCCGGCCGGGCCTGACGCGGGCCTTAAAGGAGCCGCTCCCGCGCCCACTCGCTCAGCCGCTTGGCCTGGTTGCTCGCTGGCAGGGCGGCCTCAGTCCCGTGGGACAACTAGAGGCCTGTATGAGCAGACGAAGCCAGGGAGACTGGGTTTCTAGGAGCAAAGACGGTGTGAACCAAAGAAGACTGTGTAGTCTCTGCCCAGCAAGTTAGATGTCCTTTGTAGATTGTGGGACCCCTGCTTGTGATCACACCGTGATGTTAGGTCAACTTCTTTTCAGAGCCCACAGTGAAGAGTGGACACTTCCTTCATCCCTGTGTCATCTAAGTCTCCGGACACAGGCCTTTGTGATGGCCTCCAGCCCTCTGAACAGCTCAGGGATCGGAAGAGAGGGAGAGGGGAGGGGTCACTCTCCAGCTGGGCTGGCTCGGCTGACCCCTTATAGTGTGGGCCTGGCTCTGGCTATCCTCCAAGGTTTGGGAGGATTCCTACCCATTCCTCTGTGTGTGCCAAAATGTAGTTAGGTCTTCTGTATAGGCAAGGAAGAAATCAGAGGCCGCGGAAGGAAGGAAGGGACTCCAGCGGGCAGAGCTGTCAGGCACGTCAGCTCCCTGGGCAGGCCAGCTCCATTTGCTTCGCATGGGCAATTTCCAACCCTGACTGCAGGCATTTCTTTAAGCATCGTATCGCTCTCGCGGAAAAATAAGGGCAGCTTGGACTGTGAGTGAAGGCTTCCCCATCCCTCCCTTGGCTAAGCAATGTACAGAAAAGTGGAGTGTCTGCTCAGATGTTTTTCAAATGTTCTTTGTCTCTCTTCTGAGAAAATCTGTGTCCAGAATACAATAGTTCTGGTTTGAGAAGAGTGAATTAAGTTGCCCCAAGGTCATAGTTAACTTGGACAGAGAGACCTTTTCTTCCTTGCCCCCCCTCCCCCCACTATGGTGGATGACACCCTAGGTCTCCTGACTAGTACTCGAGCCATGGGAAATCAGGGTAACCCAGGGTGCATAGTGGGCTCTGTCCAGAGGTATGAGACTGGGTTTAGCTTGGACCACCAAGTATCTGAACACCAAGCCTGTGCCAACCTGGCCCTATGCCACAGACTGTCCCAGTATTGGCCTGCTAAGGAATGAGAGAGGCTACTAACTTAGCATGGCTGGCTGGGCAGTCTTCAGACTCTTCTATGTCCTTCCCTGGGGAGACAAAGAAACATTCACTCTTGATAGAGAGGTACCCAGACCAAAGCAAGACTTGAGTACAGCTTGGCGAGTCGGTGAGCTTACTGGGGAGGTGAGAAGGAATATGGAGACCTGGAGGAGACAGCTACCCTGTAGATTCAGACACACTGTACAGTCAGGGGGAGATGGCAGCAAATCCTTTTGGAGAGTTCTGTTCTGCTTCTAGGGCACATGTCCCTTAAGGAGATGCCTCCCTCCTGAACATACTTCATCCTGCCCACATCAGCTCCTTCGCTCTTCTTGTATTGAGATGCCTCCGTGGGGGCCACTCTGTGTTCTTAGCCCAGACCTAAGGCAACAGTAAGTCACCTGAAAGAGCCCCTCCTCTCTCCAGCTTAGGTTCTGAGAAGACAGCCATGTCAACTTGAGGGACAAGCCATGGATCTGAGGAAGCAGGTGCCTCCTCAGCACACCTCACCCTTGCCTACAGTTATCTATCTGAGAGTTTTGGCCCTCCAGACAAGCACTGTGACTTCCTGATAGAGCTTACTATCCTAGCATTAACCAGCCCTACTGTGAGTATAGAAGGGTTGTGTAATTTAATCTGCCCCAGGTGTGCACTCACAAGGTTCCCTTTATACAGCCGGCAGAGGGAAGTTTAAGGTTCACTTATTAAGAACGGGCTCCCAGCATTAGCACACAGACCCCAGGGCCCATGCACGGGCAGCATTCCCCAAACTTACTTATTCAAGTCGTTGACTTAGGCTTCTTACAGGAATCCACGTTTCTAAGAGCATGGCTCAGAAACGTTGCAGTAACCCATGCGAGTCCAGCAGAGAGCATTGCTTTGTCAGGCTTGTTCTGAGTGAAGCAGAGAGGGCGTGCTGAGACAGGCAAATACAAAGCGGCTCTTTCCAGGGACTGTCCTAGCCTGTTTCTTATAGTCTGGCCAGCATGACCAAGGGAGCTTGTTTAAAAATATGGGTTCTTGGGCCCCTCACCCACTACTCCCTACTAAAATCCATAGGATAACACACACACAAACCCCCCCCCTCACTCACACACTCTCTCTCACACACACTCACACTTATATTCACATACATTCACACACACATACACTCACATGCTCACATATATTCACACACACTCTTACACAATCATACACTCACAGCCACATGCTCACACACTCATATACTCTCACACACACTTAAACACACTCATACACTCACATACATCTATACACATCCATACACACTCATACACACTCACACACTCTCACACACTCTTACACTCACACTCACACATTCACATGCTCACAGACACATACACTCACACACATTCATACACACTCATATATACTCACACACACGCTCACAGACATACACTCACACACTCACATACTCTCTCACACACATTCATACACTCACACACATTCACACACTCATACACACACTCTCACACAAACTCTTACACTCATACTCACATGCTCACACACATTTATACACTCACTGCCACTCTTCAAGTCATCCTTCTACTCAGGAGGAAATATGCAGAGCCCTAGTGAGAATACAGATTCTCCAAGCTCCATCTGCAGCAAACAACACTGCCTTTTCCCTAGCCTCCTTCCTCTCCTCCTCTCCTCCTCCCCTCCCTCCCTCCCTTCTTCCCTCCCTCCCTCCCTTCGTCCCTCCTCCTCTCCTCCTTTCTTTTCTTATTTTAAGGCCCAAGTTGGCTTCAAACTGACAGCAGTCCTCCTGCCTCAGCCTCCTTACTGTGAGGATCATAGGGTTGAGCCAATATTATTATCTTTTCCTTAAGTTCCTCTTTGACTCATAATGCCCATACTAAAATCTATAGTAAAAAACTCTTTCCATTTATTTATGCATTTATTTATTCATTCATTCACTTTGCATCACAATTACCTCTCCTTCTACTCTTACCTTCCCCCTTCTCCCATTCCCCCTCCCCTTCTCCTCAAAGGGGCAGGTCCCCTCCCTAGGTGCTAACCTGCATTGGTACATAGAGAGTCTCATCCTCTCCCACTGAGGCCAGACAGCCCAGCTATGGGAAAGGGATCCATAGGCAGGCAACAGAGTCCAAGTCACAGACAACCCCCTGCTCAAGTTGTTAGGGGACCCACATGAAGACCAAGCTGCACATCTGCTGCATATTGTCGGGAGCCTACATCCATGCATGCTTTTGGTTGATGATTCAGTCTCAGTGAGCTCCCATGGGCCCAGGTTAGTTGTCTCTGTAGGACCTCCATCTTTACTTCATACAAAGAAAGAAAGAAGAGCCTGGTACCAACAATGTTGTGCAGGGAATATGGTCTTAGACCCTTGGACCCCTGCATTTAATAGCCACCCTTGTGGACAGTAAGCATTTGAACTGTAGGCATTGATTCCATAGGCATTGCTTCCCGTGGAATGCCCTGGACCAAGGAGCCTTAGGAAATGCTGCTTCCTGGGCCTTGGGGTTCTGTGGGTGAAATATGAGGCTCTGACCTACCACTGCCTGCCAGTTCTGCATGGGGCAGCCACTGAGACCTCGAACTTCAAAATCTGAGTAGAGGACCCTAGAAGTGTGCTTTTGTTCCAAAGAGAAGTTATGAAAAGACACCAGGGAATGGGTGTTGTACACATGTAAAACTGTGGAGGCTTGAAAGCAGTGAAGTCTTTTATACCTTCCACTTGAGGTATCTGGCAAGGAGTTCGACTTCCACAAGTCAGATGCTCAAAGATCTCTGACTTCTGTCTGTAGTTTTGCAACCCCTACCATTTATCATGTGTGTGTATGCATGGTCATGCAGGTACATATGCGTGTGTGTGTTTATGTGTGTATGTGTGTACATGCATGTGCATGTATGTGTGTGTATGTATGTGTGTATGTGTGTACATGCATGTGCGTGTATGTGTGTGTATGTGTGTGTGTGTGTGTGTGTGTGTGTGGTTACAGATGCATGTTGCCATGGGTGTCCTTTTAAGCTGGTGCTGAGGATCCAGGCTCAGATCTTCATGTTTTTGTGGCAAGCACGTTAACAACTGAGCCATCTCTCTAGCTTGTGTTTATCATAATCTTTTAGGCACCTTAGTGTTAAAGGGAAAAAAAGCTGTCTTGTAAAGAAGGTAGAGCTGGCAAAAATTGTGCTTATAAAATAAAGCCAGATCCTTGGGGAAGTGTGGTTGAGACTATTTGAGGCAGGATGAGAAGGAATGGAATCAACCTGCTACCGGCTCCTGAAAGCCTCTTTGCGCAGAAGACAGAAGACTCTTAAGGGAAGAAGCAAGAGAGAGATGGAGAGGGAGTGAGCAGAGCACAAATATCAGGCTGCCTCAAGTCTGGCATCATTTACCAGCCTAGCCATGCTTCCCTGGAAGTCAAAGGGAGGAAGCTTCTTCTGGGAGTCAGAGGGAGGAGGCTTCTTCTGGGAGTCAGAGGGAGGAGGCTTCGCTGGACTGTTCGAGTTTTCCTATCTCAGCTGCTCTTCCCCTTCAGTATCCTTTGTCACTCGCAACCCTGCCAAGCCTTGCTCTGAAAGCCTGGAACTGTGACCTCACCTCACACAGTGCTATGTCCCACAATAGGAAAAAGACCTGAATATGTGGTGGCCTATCATGGACCGATTGTCAGATATCCTCTCAGTCACTTCCAACTTCTTGCAATCCTCCTGCCTCAGCCTTCCCAGTGTTAGGATTACAGACTGGTACCACTGTGCCCAATTCCATCTGAGCTTCTGCAAACAGGGGCAGTGGGGCTTGGACCTGCTGCTTGTCAGCTTGGCGTCTGGTGCAGAGGTTGAAGGAAGCAAAGGGTATACAAGCAAGTCCTGACTCCCCATCTTCTCTCCCCTCAACCTCAGCCCCTCTACAGCCAGGTAGGAGTTCAGAAGCCATGACAGGCCTCACTGTGCCTCTCATCACCCGTCCTCTGGCCTGCACTGCTCTTTCCCCTGGGGTAGGAAAGTATTTGGTAGGCCATCATACCCACCTCTCACTCTGCGCTGTAGGGGATAGGGACACCAAGATGCTCACCCACTTCCCAGGCAGCCGGGATTTCCACCTGGAAGACACCTCCAGTGATATGGGCTGTGCATGCCACTTGGGCACACATCCCATTATCCCATTTTGCAGAGGAAGAAACCGAGGACTGAAGCTAGCCAAGGAGTTCAGGCTGGAGCCTCATGACACCCCCATCTACTCTCTCACCATTAGCTGCTACACTGGGATGTTTGCCAGGGTAATGGGAAGGGAAGGGATGTAGGATGTTGGAAATGTCTGAGAAGTAGGATGGACAACTCAAAGGGGAAGAGTCAGAGGAGCAGCTGTCAGAGTGGACGGGGCTGGTGGAGAGAGAGATGCAACAGCCCTGTGACCTGAGTCAGTGCCCTGTTTTGTTGCTGCTTTGCTTGTTAGGTTTGGGTCTGATGTTAGCAAAGAAGGTACCACTGGCAGCATGCAGCAAACACCCAATGGTACTGGCTCATGACCTTGCATTCCATCTGTCCAGTCACTCAGCAGGAGGAGAGCTCAGAGCAGAGTCACTGGTGGATAGCATCATCGAACTCCCATGAGGGTAGGGACCCTGTCTTCCAAGAGTGTGGCTCTGCCCCCACTGACCCCCTGTGGTGGTTTGCTTGGCCCAGGAAGATGTGGCCTTGTTGGAGTAGGTGTGCCACTGTAGACTTGGGCTTTAAGACCCTTACTAGCTTCCTAGAAGTCAGTCTTCCACTAGAAGCCTTTAGATGAAGATGTAGAATTCTCAACTCCTCCTGCACCATGCCTGCCTAGATGCTGCCCTACTCCCACCTTGAAGATAATGGACTGGACCTCTGAACCTATAAGCCAGCCCCAATGAAATGTTGTCCTTTATAAGCCTTGCTCTGGTCATGGTGTCTCTTCACAGTAGTAAAACCCTAACTAAGACACCCTCTAAGGTTTCCCCATATGGCTAGAACGGTGTCCCTCTTGAATTGAGCACTGTGGGTGATCCCAGGCCCTCAGTGGTTGAAGATTGACTGCTAACTTTTTAAAAAGCCCTCCTCACTTTACCCTTTTTCTCCCAAGCACACTCCAAATCCATGCACTCACTCTCTCTGGCCAGTGGTTGGAGCCATCTCTCTTTGCCCCATCCCTGCAACTCCCTTTTCTTCTATGTAATCTACACACCAGGGTTGAGGGATCTATATTGGCTCTGGAGTTGCCTCAACATTTTATCCAGATCTCTGCTGAGTACAGCTCTTCATGAAGCTCCGTGTAGGGTCTGAAGAATCCTGACCAGGCTGAGAGACACACCTGACACAGCCAGGAATACTCTGGCTCTCAAGCCAGTGGGGCCATTTCTTCCCAGAGTCCTGGGCAGTCCTCAGCATCCCCTGCGTGCCCTCAACACATGTCTGACTAAGTTCTGGAGGAATAGCTGAGTGAAGTGGACTCAGCAAGGCAGCCTGGGCTAGGGGGAGGGGCTGTGTGCCTGCAAGGACTGGGGGGAGGGGCTGTGTGCCTGCAAGGACTGGGGGGAGGGGCTGTGTGCCTGCAAGGACTGGGGGGAGGGGCTGTGTGCCTGCACCTTTCTGAACCACAGCCCAGGGCTGGAAGAGTAGCAGTGCTGGTGGATGGGCGGGCTCCTAATAGTGACAGAGGATGGGATTCCCAGAGGCAGTGGGGGGAGGGAGAAGGTAAAGACGAGCATCTGAGGAGAGGAAATGAAATTAAGCAGCGAAGTGGATAATATCAGATTTAAGGGAGGAAGAACATGGGGGAAGCTAGAACACGAGCAGACAGAGCAGCCATAAAAAAGGAGTTACGGAGAAAATGGAAAGGAAGTGGAAGTGAGCTGTAGGAATTTAAGCATCTGCCTGGAATTGTGAGGCCTGCCCTGAAATGATGCTCCTGGCTTCTGCAGTTCCAGAAGGACCTGGGGATGCAGCTTGCACCCTTGCATGTTAGACGTAAACAGGTCAGTTGCTGAACTTGGACACCATTCATGTTCTCTCCCATGCAGAAGGTAAGGCTGGGCCCCTGAGCGACAGGTATCCTCAGCCTATGTCATGCCGCCTAGGTGACATTGTTTGAGACCTGCCCTACTCAGCACCCTGTCCCAGGAGGTGTGTAGCAACAGCTACTGAAAGTGTTACAGTCTCAGGTTCTACAGTAACTCTGATGGAGAAGAAACTGCACAGGCAGAAGTAGGAAGCCCCCTCCTCTAGTATCCCTGGAGAACAACTCCCTGGGAGAGCAGGTGAAGGATGAAGAGTGGTGCCTCTAGGCCAGTCTCAGACTGATACTGTGGAGAATGAGCCCAACCCCAGGGGCTCAGTGCAACCTGGGTGACTGACACCAGTGTGATTCCCCCTACTGAGTATAATCACCTCTAGAGGTTCCCAGCACCTTAGCTCAGAAGGAATGATGCCATCTTTCCACTGAGGGGTTTGCTACAGTAGGCAGAAAGATGCTGTCTTAGCGTTTCTGTTGCTACAATGAATACCATGACCAAAAAGTAAGTTGCCAAGGAAAGGGTACATTTGACTTAAACTGCTATGTCACTGTTAATCATTGAAGAAAGTCAGGACAGGAGTTCAAACAGGGAAGGAACCTGGAGGCAGGAGCTGATAACAGAGGTCATGGAGGAGTGTTGCTTAGTGGTTTGCTCCTCTATAGCTTGTCCAGCCTGCTTTCTTATAGAACCCAGGGGTGGCACCACCAGCAATGGGCTGGGCCCTCCCCTTTCAATCACAAGTTACGAAATGTCCTACAGCCAGATCTTATGGAGGCATTTTCTCAGTAGGGGTTCCCTCCTTTCAGATAACTCTAGGCTGTGTCACGTGGACATCAAACTATCCAGCACATAGCCAGGCATGATGGTACACACCTTTAGCTCTTGGGAGGCAGAATCAGTAGGATCTCTATGAGTTCAAGGCCAGCCTGGTCTACAAAGTGAGTTATAGGAAAGTACCAGGGCTACACAGAGAAACAAACAAACAAATAAAACCTAGCCAGCACAGATGTACATCTGATGAAGGAAATGTGGCCAGAGGGAAGCGCTTGCAAGCATAAGGAGCTCCAGCGTCCCAGCACAAAGTGGCTGACTGTGGTAAGGGGACATCTGCAAGCCCCGCACTGGGGAGGCACACTGGCCAGACAGTTTAGTAGAATCTGTTAGCTTCAGCTTTAGTGAGAGACCTTGTGTCCCAGCTGACTGTTACTGTCAACCTAGAGTCACCTGACCAGAGTCTTAATCGAGGGAGTGCTCTGGTCAAGTTTGTCTGTGGGTACGTCCGTGGGGATTTGTCTTGATTGTTAATTGCTGCAGACAGCCTGACCATCCCACTGTGGGCAGCACTACCCCTAGACAGATGGACCTGGGCTACATAAGGAAGCTAGTTGCGCATGAACCTTTAAAGGAGCCAGCAAGCAGCTCATGGTCTCTGTTTCAAGTTCCTGCTTGAACTCCTATCCTGACTTCCCCCAGTGACCAACTGCAACCTATGAGCTGACCTTTCCTTCCTAAGTGGCTTTTGGCAATGGTATTTGTGACAGACCTGTCTCAGAGAGTCAGATGGGAAATGACTGAGGAAGACACATCTGGACTTCTAACACATGTGCACACATACCTATTTGCATGCTCATGTGAATATACCCTACACACATGCACACACATAGAGACAGAGAGACAGAGAGACAGACACAGAGGCACAGAGAGAGACAGACAGAGAGACAGAGACACAGAGACAGATAGAGACAGAGACACAGAGACAGATAGAGATAGAGACAGAGACACGGAGATAGACAGAGATAGAGACACAGAGAGATAGAGGCAGAGAGACACAGAGATAGACAGAGAGACACAGAGATAGACAGAGATAGAGACACAGAGACACAGAGACAGAGAGACACGGAGAGATAGAGGCAGAGAGACACAGAGATAGACAGAGATAGAGACACAGAGACACAGAGACAGAGAGACACAGAGAGATAGAGGCAGAGAGACTCAGAGAGACAGAGATAGACAGAGACAGAGAGAGTTCAAAACTGGTGACCACCATATGTGGGGTGGCAGCATCAGGCACTAGACACACTATGCTGAAAGCTGGGCATGGGGGTAAGATGAGAGATCACCAGATGTCCTCCTCAACTGCAAAGAAGGAGCCCCCGCCTCGCCCCCTATCCTGGTCCCGGGAAAGGGCCCAGCAGAGAGTATCCCAGCTGGGATGTAACTCCTTGTGGCATGTAAAATGTAAAATGTAACTCCTTGTGGGCCCTGTGCAGGACCAGGGAGAATGAGTGAAAGGCCGAGCGGATTCAGGGAGCTGGTTATTCCCCAAGCCTGTGTCAACCTGTGGAGAAAGCCACCTCAATCCACCAGCCAGCATCTTAGTCTAGTACAGATGGACTCCTGTGCAGAGGTGAGGAGCAGAAGTTGGGATCAGGTAAACTGAGGGAGTCTGGTCTAGTTCTCCGAAAGGCCAGTGTCACTGATCCTCCCATGCCAGCATCCTCTGTATCCCCGCTATGACCACAGTGCTATGCATGCTTCCGGACTGCAGAAGGGTTGAGTGGGGGCACTCCCTGTCTAGCCGCCCTTACAGTGTGGTGGAGAAGCTGGGTCTAGGACAAAGGCTAGTTGGCTCAATAGGTGCACACGGTAGCCACACCACAGATTCAGACCATGAACTCAGCCTGTCTTTACTCCCTAACATGCAGAAGGCAGCCACATAGTGTCAGCCTTTACGCACAGAGGAGTTTGGTCAAAACACAGGTACCTCTCACCTACAGAAAGGGACAGAGGCTTAGAAGCTAAGTAGTTGTGGGTAGTCCAAGCTCCCCAGCCAATGGAGTTGCGCAACTGCAGGGCCAGATGTCTATCTCCTGTCTCTGAGATCTCATTCTATACTTTCCCAGTGTAGCCTCTATTTCCTGTGCTAAGTAGACACTCCCTCCCACTTTTGGAAAATTAATACTTTATCTTTAGCTCAGTTGGTAGAATGCTTGCTCAGGATGCTCAGTGTTCTAGGATCCATCTCCAGTGCCACTTACCTTGAGTATGGTGGGACGTATTTGCAATTGCGGGACTTGGGAGGTAGAGGCAGACAGATAAGAAGGGGCTGGCAAGACAGCTCAGTGGACACAAGTTCCTGAGGACTTGAAGTTGAGAACTGACTTCTGCAAGATTACCCATTGACCCACACACATGCACCCAGGCACATAAAATTCAGACATGAAATTAAAAACAAAATTTTAAGGCTTTATTCTTAAGAGTAGCTCTAGGTTTGCAGAAAGGTGGGTCAGAAAGAATGGAGATTAGACAGGCTTCCCTACCCAGTGTTCACAGAGGTGTGATTTGGAGGCTCATACCAGTGAAACAGTCCCTCCTTACTAAGGGGTCAGCCCTGTGGGAAGATTATAGCAGGTCCCAAGCCTGTATGGCTACACTGTTGCTGAGCGCTGAACTTTATTAGGGAGCTCCCATGTTTGACTGGAAACAGTGTGGCCATTTTGATAGTGCCACTCAGAAAAGTTTCCTGGCTAAGCACCCTCCATGCTTCCTTCTAGCCCAGTCCCTAACCCTGGAACCTCCTGCTCTCTCTAAAGACTCTACAGTCTTTTCTTCTCTGGCAAGTCCTATCGCTGGAACCAGAACATGGAGCCTTTTCAGAGCCTCCCTCCACTTAGCAATATAGATTTGAGTTTATTTTATGTCTTCACAGCTAAATAGCTCCTTTTCATAACTGACTAATATTCTGCAACATAAAAGGCAGGCATTTATCCCCCTCCCCCGACATGACTGTCAGATAAAACTCTGGTCTCTTACCTTCTCCACCTACTTTTCCAGCTACAGAGTTGCTGCTTTTTGCCTTACCAGGTGGATTGGCACTGAGCAGCCCAGCCTGTGAGCAAGCTATCTGGGACCTACTATGAGCACCTGTGGTACCCTGTGAATCCCCATGAACCTTTGTGAGCCCCCACAAGCTTCAATGAGCCCCACAAACTACAAGTTCTTTGAGCCCCAACAGTCCCGTGAAGCATCTTTTATGATGATGCTTTGGCCACCAACAAACACAGTCTTGTCTTTTCCACTTGAGAACTTCAGCTCCAGATAAATAAAGTGTTCTGCTTCCAGGTTAGTCCTCTTGTCCAATTAAAGTTATGATTTTTCTGTCTTGCTTATAAGTCCTAGCTAGGAAGTCCTATTCTAAGTAAACAGTCTTTGTTCTTAGCAATAATGATCTTCAGTGGTTTGACATGGTCCTCTCTACCCAGCTCACTGGAAATCTGGTGTTCTGAGGAACACCATGAGACACTGAGAGAGAAAGCCCAGCATAGATCACTTGGTCTGAGACACTCAAGAGGCTCAATATTCTGGAATGTTTCAGTCCAGCCTGAGCCCAGAGAAAGAAGTGATGCTCTGGCCCCTTCATAGACTGATTAGTGTGTAGTGGCTCAACTCCCCTTGTCCCCATTCTTCCTTTTGAGGTGGGAAGCTTAGCCTTGGCATCCTGGGAGAATCCCAGACTCAAGGAAGCAGCAATGTCAATGGTAGATGAGTGTTGATTGGCTGAGAGAAAAATCCATGAGGAGAACAGGGTAGGAAGACCCTCCTATCAATCCTGGATCCCCAGACACCAGAGTCTGAGGGTCAATCAAGCCTGGGGAATGTGGTGTCCTTGGGCTCGTCTCTTCACTGAAGTATCACCTCAGCCAAGTCACATTCCCAGGAATCACTGAACAGTGGAGCCATTATGGAAAGGAGACTTGATTGTAGGTGACATGCCTTCTTCTGCCCAGAGGGTGGGTTCAGAATGTTTGGTCAAGGAGGGACCCTCTTGCTAGAGTGAACACACCAGTGTCCCCCAGTACAGGCTGCCTACCCAACCCAACTTCTTTTCACTTCAGGCAGCTCTGTGGCTGTGTGTAGGCTGAGCTCAGGGAGGGGGGCTGGAGAATGAGAAGGAGAGCAAGAGACAGAATGAGTCCCACATCCTTTGTAAAACTCATCTAAAGTTGTCAGAGTGGGAAGTGATCTGATTATACGAGCTAAGACGCCATATGGCCCCAGCAGGGCAGGGCCTTCTGAGTGTGTCTGTGGGACGCTAACAATGTCTCCTGAGAACAGAACCCCACATGCACTTGCACGTGCTTGGTCAGTACCTGCTCTACAGCACAACCTCGG
Source organism: Mus musculus (assembly GCF_000001635.26). Taxonomy (NCBI): domain Eukaryota; kingdom Metazoa; phylum Chordata; class Mammalia; order Rodentia; family Muridae; genus Mus; species Mus musculus. Next base: position 179,430,033 of record NC_000068.7, on the reverse strand, counting down.
CTGGCTTCACATTCTTCCTGGCCTTTCTTCCTGACACGATCTCACAGGTCTTCATGGCTGTGTCTGTCTATCTTGGAATCTCAACAGGTAATAGCATCACTCACAAATAAGGCAAATGTATGAGCCCATGGGGTTTGCTCACCTTACACAGCCCAGAGTTTACACCTATGAGCTTGCCTTCTCCCCATCCTGAGCCCTGTCTCTACCAATCAGTTTCCAGTCTCCTGGACATACCTCCTGCAGACTGCCTGTATTGAACCAGGCAGTAGTGGGCTTATTTCAGTTAGCATGGTCTCCAGGGTTCATCTGCATGGCTGCCCATGGCAAGAGTTCCTTATTTCAGGTTGGCTAATGTTCCTTTCTGTTGCTGGACCACATCATCTGCCACCTGTCAATCGACACTTGGGTTGGTTGCATAGCCTGGCTGGGGGGAAAAGGCTGCTGGGGACCTGGGTATAGACACATTGTTTTCAAGTGAGTCTGGGACACCAACCCAGAAATATTGGACATTTCACAGAGAAGCAACAGTCTGGGACACTGAAGGGACAATGGAGAGACAAAAAGGTAGTAAGAGAATATCTTGAGACCCACAGGGATGAAACATATTGTATCAAGATGAGGGGGACACTAAAGGTGGCCCCAAAGCCCCACATGTCAGGGAGAGCTAGAAAAAGAATGCACCAAGCTTAGAGTTAGCAGGAGTAGGGCTCTGGCAGTGCCCTATGTGAGCAGAGAGTGGGCACAGAGCTTAATCATAGCTATGTAAATAAAACAAAGTCTTTGTTTCAAGCCAAACTACTGTAATCAGCATTGTGCATATGGGGGATGGAGAGTGGGTAGAACCCATCTCCATTTTCCATTGCAGTCTAAAACCTGCCTTCCTGTTTTCCTGAGGTCTGGAATAGTCAGAATGCAGGCCAGAGGCCTCAGGGGCTTTTATTTGCATGGACCATTTACATAATCATGCATATTCATGGACATCGATTTTCCTGTTGTGTTCAAAATACCATTGACTTCGGTATGTAAAATCAAATAAAATTAATAGTTCAACCTAAGCCAAGTGTATTCACACATATTACTCAAGGCCAAGGGTGAGAAAGCACAGGGCACCATGGGGCAGAAGGTTGGTGGTCGGCCCTGTTAGCTGATTCCAAGGGGCAGCTCTTCCAGCTGTAGAGAAACTGGGAGTGCTCCAGGCAGAAACAAGGGGATGAAGGGAGGCCTGAAATATTTGGCCAGGAAACACAGTGAGAGGAGAAGCCTACAGGAGTGGGCAGGAAACTCTGTGAGAAGAAGAGATAGTACATTGTTCTGTAACTCTGTAGTCTGAAACCTGTTGTGCAGCCCAGATTTACCTCAAGTTCAGGGTAATCCTCCTGCCTCAGCCTTTTTGGAGTGTTGGGATTACAAGTGTGAGCCACCACTCAGACTTAACCTTTCATTTTAAGACTTTCTTCCTTCACATGACCATATGAGTGAGCACTCTGAGAATTGGAGAGGTTGCTTTTTATTGCCTTGGTAGTGCCCAAGCGAATTAAAAACAACACAAAACAAAACGACAACGATGACAACAACAACAACAAACTCCACCACTAATCTAGAATCAGACTCCTGGACTTGCAAGGGGATTTTGCCATTGTGAGAAGGGTTGGCAAGTCCCTACCAAGGCTTGGGATATGGACTCTAAGGTGTAGCATTAGGATATTGCTTTTCATTCCAAAGACTGTGAGCCTGAGTTCTTCCCATTTTTTTTTTCCCGAGACAGGGTTTCTCTGTGTAGCCCTGGCTGTCCTGTGGAACTCACTCTGTAGACCAGGCTGGCCTCGAACTCAGGAATCTGCCTGCCTCTGCCTCTCGAGTGCTGGGATTAAATATGTGCACTGCCAACGCCCGGCTTTCTTCCCATCTTTCGAAAGAAACAGAATACATTTTTAGCTCAGGTAACTCGAAAGCCAAGATCTATATTGGGTTTAGGCAACCGGAAAGTGAAGTCAAGCCTTTACTTCAGGACTGGCTGGATCTGGGCACTCAGTTGTTTGCTCTGGACCCATGGGCTTCTGCACCATTCTGTATGAGGCTGTCTCCTGGGAGCAAGAAGGTCACGTGCACCTGAAATCGTGTAGACACTACATTCGCAGCAGCCTCCTGCTGGTGAGCAGAGTTTATTTTATTGCTTCAGCACAAGTTCTAGAGAGGAACCTCCCTAGATGCTGCAGTCCTGCTAAGCCAGTGAGTAGACCACTCAGTGTTCTGCGTGGCCAGGCTAGAGAGACAGCCAGAGGCTTGGTGGAGTTGGCTGAATCACACCGAGGAGGAGTAGAGTTCCCAGCAGATCAAGAGTCTTGTACCTGGAAGAGGATCAGATGGGGAGGAAGAAGCTTGGGCGTTCATGGAGGGGGTCAGGACATTTCAGCTCGAGAGTGGGGGCTCCTGGGGTCCTGCTTCAGCAGCTCAGGGTACTCTTGAGTAAGGACCTGAATCTGGAAGACAAAGCTGGGCATCTCCTACTGTAAGGGTCCGAAATCACCAAAGGAAGACCCCAGACTCAGATAGTATGAAAGACAAAGAACATTTATTCTGCAGAAACATCCAGTATGCAGGGGTAAACCATTCTTCAAAATTGTGACCCCAGACAAAAGTTGTGCAGGCCATCTTATAGGGAACCAGGGGAGCTCTTTAGAAGGCTCAGGTAATCTCTAATGTGTCTGGTAGGGGCCAAAGCAGTGACATTAGTATGATCTCGATTAGCTTCTTTGTTACTATGTTAGTTCTTCTATATTTAGAGAGTGGGTTTGGTAATCTAAGATTTCATTGGTGGGTGCTGGGGAGGTCATAGGGGTCAGCGTCTGATTGGCTTGTGCCAGGTGGTCAGTGGTCTGCATTCTTACTTCGAATATTTAACCACAGAATGAGACGGGGCTGCCCAGCACAGATGGACCATCTTAAGATATTTTTCTATTTTTGTGGGTATCTCTAGGCTGTCCTTTGGAAGGGGGTTTTATGACTTATTCCTGGAATTTATGGTCTATTTCTGGAGCTGGTAACTTATGGCCAAGTTCTAGAGCGGCTGACCTATGGCCTAGTTCCTGGTACTGGTAGCTTTCTTTTTAAAATCGGACCGGGTCCTAAAATGGACAAATGGGGTTTATGTTTTTCCTTTTATTACCTTTTATTATTGATTAGGCCTTAAAGGAAAAGTGAGGGCCTGGAGAGATGGATCAGTGGTTAGAGCATTGGCTCCCCTTGCAGAGGACCAAGGTTTGGTTCCCAGCGCCCACTTGATAACTCACAGATGTCCGCAATCTAGTTTCAGGGGATTCTGAGATCTACTTATGGCCTCTTCAGGCAACACATGCACATGTGCACTCACACCTGCACACATATACACACTAATGGACACATACACTGTGCACTTACATACCTGCCAGAATACCCTTACACAGTAAATAAAATATATTCAAATAAGAAGGAAAATGAGGGGGAGAAAAAGGAGAAGGAGGAGCAGAAGGGGAGGAGGAGGAGCAGAAGGGGAAGAGGAACAGTAGGGGAGGAGGAGGAAAGAAAAGTGAAAGACCTGAGATATCCTCAGAGACCCAAGTGTTAAGATCCTTCCTGTGGTTGTTGCTCACCCTGACTTAAGTGTGGGAGGTTCCCCGTGGTTTTTTGAGCTCCTAGGGCTGAATCCTGTTGCTCAGCCAGGTTAGCCCCACCTCAGGTCCTCACCTTGTGCAGAGCCAAGCAGTATCTGCTCAGGTCACTGCACAGAAGTGACAGAAGCCTGGGACAGGGAGGCGACCCTTCTAAATCAATGGAGAGCGATGGCTATGTGCTTCACCTTCAGAGATGCGGCTCAGACAGAGCAACTCGACAGCAAAATTGAAAGTAAATGGAATTTCAGGGGTGATGGCGGCAGGGCCAGGGTGGGAAGGTGGCCTTTGTAGCATGAATTCATATGCATTATAAAAAATATCGCCCGAATCTAAAGAACTTGGCATGCTTCCAGGAGACATGCAGACACTCGAGCTGTGTTTACCCAGCATGCTTCAGTAAACTTTCAATCTATTTACAGGTATGCATGACAGAGTACCTTGAATGTATGAGTTATTGGTTCTGCTATAAATGGAATTAATCATATGAGGTGGAGACCTGGAGCAATAACAAGTTGCTGAAGTTAGCTCCGCTTGAGACAAGAGCAGCCCCCTCCCCTGGGAACCTTCTCACCATCTACAGCCCTTGGCCAGCTCACTAGCTACCCCAGGGGTTATGCAAACAGGAAGTGAAGCAACTGTCCGGAACAGGTGGCTAGTGAGAAATAAATCTAAAAGCAGGGGAGGCTGGGAAACAATTTACCCCAGGATGGAGCTTTTCGAAGACAGAGATGCCCAGAGTACTCTCTGAGGTCATCAGTCTCCAGACAAGGCCCTCACTATGGTCACAGAGGGATAATCGTCATGCAGTGTCACGGGTTACATCGCCCAGATGGTCAGAAGTGTAGAAGAGCAGGCCCCAAGTTCATTATGTCCCATTGGGTAGAGAGAAAGGCTGCTCCAATGGTAGCCAACAGGTAATGGGAGCTTCGGCAATAGGTTCTGTCCCATGAGAGGATGAGACATATCTTTTGCATGGCATTCTGAAGCACAAATGAGCAGATGACCCAAACTGAGATAATGAGAATCATGCCAACCTTCTGCCCTAGTCATTGCTAACATTTTCAGAGAAGCCATCTGAGGCCCAGGTTCACACCATTGTAATTCCAAAGTCCAGCTGTTGATGGGGCAGATGCAAAAGACAAGCAGAAAATATTTCACAGGCTGTGGACTAGGGGGTGCTGGAGCCAGTGTCTGCTGTCCTGGAACGTGTGAGCACACTCACCCTCAGGTGTTTCTCCACAGGTGTCTCCCCATTCATCAAAACACAGAACCTGAGTAATTCACCCCAACTCACATCCAATCATGTAGAGCCTCACTGTGATTGACAGGGTGGACCCTGAGTACCAAGCCTGCCAGCTCTCTGTTTCAATTGCTCTGGGCAAACACCAATTAGGAAGAGCAGAAGCACACGGGGGGGCCAGACATGACTTTGGCCACCTCCTCCCAGGCCTGACTGCTGACTGAAAGCCTCTTTCTTGTTTGTCAGGGGCCAGACAGCTTTATAATTATTGAAATAAAGTCGTGGTTTGAAAGTGATGTCAAATAGCTGGCAGTGTAATGATCTTGTGACTATGGCTGTCAAAGAGCTGACAGGTTGGGGGGTGCCTGGTGGGCCTTTGCTTTGGGAAGGCTGGGTGTTCCTTCCTACCCTGCCTCAGAATGGGCTGTAAGAAATTCAGGACAGTCCACACTGCCCAAGGCATTGAGAGCCATGACAGGTTGCTTGTACCCTGGGGTTGTGGTGGTGCGTGGGTGAAAGCCAGTCAAGCAAGTTGATGTGTTTTGGTCTTCCTGGCTTGAGGCTATGGCACTGTGGCCTGGGGCTGACCTGGGTGGATTTTGGTCAGCCTTGTGGCTCCTGGGTTGACACACTTACATCCTAAGTATAGCCTGGGTGGGACCACTGCCCTGGGTTGACTTCTGGTGATCTGATTTAGGCAAGGCTGCTTGGCTTGGCTTTTGCTGACCTGGTAGAGCCAGGATGAGCTGGGTGGGAACGTGACTTGCTTGTCTCTCTTTGGCACTACCCTGGGTTCTGTGTTTTTGAGGCACCAAATAGGAATGGCTTCATTGGCAAGCCAGTCTAACCCAAGATGGTTGAGTTTCAGATCAGAGAGACCCTGGCCGGGGGGTGGGGGAAGAACAACCAAAAATGTAGAGATTGTATAGAGTGACTAATAAAGAAAGATACACTGAAGGCGACCTCTGGCCACAACACATGACTGAACACATGCATATCACACACACACACACACACACACACACACACACACACACACACACACACATACACACACATACACACCCCACAAAACTTTCACCTCTGAAGGCAGATGGCTTTTTACTCTATAAATATCATCAGAATCTTTCTGGAGTGAGAAAAATACTCATGTCACTGTTTTTCCTCACGCACCAGTATTGAGTTGGACCACTGGAACACTTTTGATGTCTAACGTGACAGTTTTACAGAGGCCTGTTGATCACACCAACACACATATGCATGCATTCTTTAATTTTCACTGATTCACAGATACTGCCTGGGAACAACACCATAGTTAGTGGTCCCAGGCCATGTCCCCATACCTCAACCTGGCAGCAATAATCGCTGCCCTTCCCAGGCCAGGGGTGCTTGGACAAAGGAGGAATACATTCCCAAAGACAATGAAACCCAGAGAAAGTCACAGGGACCCTGCCCAGAAGGCTGCCAGGAAGAAAAACTTCCTTCAAATGTGCTAATGAAGTATGAGACTGTGTAGCTCAAACCTGGCCTTTGGGTTTTTTTTTTCCTTCTGCAAAATAAAAAAGAAAATAGAAACTGGTGGTTGTTCAGACTTCCAGCACTTGAGAGGCAGAGGGAAGAGGATCAGGAGTTCAAGGCCAGCTTGGGCTACATGAGACCCTGTCTTACAAAAGGAAAAAAAAACTGACAAGAAAAAAAGGACCTGCTGTGTGGTCCTCTGGAGCACAGCATGACCTTTACCCCCTAGAAGAAACTAGCATGGATTTTCTGCTTCTCCCAGCTCTGGAGGGCCTGGTGGACATTCCATTCCTTGGGCCATGGCTTGATGTCCTTCTTCAGGACAATCTCTAGTTACATGGTTCTTCTTTTAAACAAACAAACAAACAAACAAACAAACAAAACCTTAATTTCAATTGAATTTTGTGTATATGTGTGTAAATGCCAGAAGTCAACTTCAAGAGCTGTCTGCCTCATTGGGGCTGGCTTTCTGGTTCAGAGGTTCAGTCTATTACCATCAAGGTGGAAACATGGCAGCATCCAGGCAGGAGGGGCTGAGAGTTCTACATCTTCATCTGAAGGCTGCTAGGAGAAGACTGGCTTCCAGGCAGCTAGGAGGGGAATCTTAAAGCCCATGCCCACAGTGACAAAATTCTCTACTAAAGTCACAACTACTCCACCAAGGGCACACTTACTCCACCAAGGCCACACCCACTCCATCAAAGCCACACCCATTCCAAAAAGGCCACACTTACTCCACCAAGGCCATACCTAATCCAAAAGGCCACACCCATTCCAACAAGACCACACTTACTCCACCAAGGCCATACCTAATCCAAAAGGCCACACCCATTCCAACAATGCCACACCTACTCCAAAAGGCCACACCCACTCCAAAAGGCCACACCTACTCCTAAAGGCCACACCCACTCAAACAAAGCCACACCTCCTAATAGTTCCACTCCATATTGAATATGCATGTTCAAACAATCACACCCACCTTATCCCTGACAGTCTCTCTCATTGATTTGGAGCTCACTAACAGCACAGGTCTGGTGGGCCAGTGAGCCCAGGTGTCCTCCTGCCTCCACTTTCCTGGTGCTGGGATTACAAAAGCTTACTCCACACCTTGTTTTTTTTACATGACTTCAGGGGGCTGAAAATGGAGCCTTCCGGCTTGCATGTCAAACACAGGAGCAATGGAGTAATGTCCCCCTACCTCAAGGTACTCAACTACACCTGCAAAGTTCCTTTTGCCACACCAGGTAAGATATTCATGACTGTGACATTCTGAGAGCATTCTTCTTCTCTCCATGTAGCCCGCCTTATAGCTAATATGTGGTGTCTGCATGAGACGGCAATTACCTTTCCAACAGCAATTTATACCCGTTCTATCTTCATAATCTGCCTCCCAACCCCTTCCCATTGGCTTGGGAGGGGTTTTTCAATTCTAGCTATAAAAACAGTGGCCTCTGTTTTAAACGCTTCAAACACAGTCTACATTTTTCACATTCTGAGCAGACAATTTCCTAAACCCATCCACCCATCCAAAACCGTTCGCAGTTCTCTCATTGTTTGGCATCTGCTAACCCTGCTGTAAATTGAAACCCAGAGCCATAAGGTAGATGGGATTTCCCGTGGCCAGTCCCCTAAAAGACACCCAAGGGAGGCTTGACTTGTTCATTTGTCTGATCCAGATAATAGTCTGAGTGTGGCAGACCTGGTTAGCATGGCCACGCTGAGCAGGAGTTTAGTCAGAATATTAACTCCCTTTAAGGCAATTTCTGCTTGATCTGATTTAATTCTCCCTATGCATGTGTGAGACAGTTTGAGCCTGAAATTGATGCAAGGATTCCAAGCATGTTCTGAGCAGCAAACAGCAAGAACATCAAGGGGGGTCACAAAGATGAACCCCACTAAACTATGACCAGTGTCGCCTTTTCAGGCAGAGCTTGGGGAGAGGGGCTGTTGGACATGTTGGGGTGTGGACAGGTGGACAGCAAGAATGCTCAGAGCCAGCCGGGCTCATTGGTACTTTGACATCTCTTGCCACAAACACAGTCCTCCCCCCATTCCCTGTTTCCCTGCAGATGTTACAGATGGACTTGGGTGAGGCAAGGTGGTGTTCAAGAGCAGAGACACCACTCAACCTCTGAGTCAGGACCCCTGGACGTCCCTTCAGGCTAGTGTGTCTTCATTCCCAACCCTGAGGACAGACGAGTGAAATGTTACTATACGTTGTTTGCTGTTCGTGTTTATAATTTAATTTGGTGCTGATACATAACGTCCTGGTTAGTCTTTATTCTCAACTTAACACAACCTAGAGCTTAGAATCATCTGAGAAGAGGAAGTCCAACTGAAGAAAAGCCTTCATTTGCTTGGATTCATGTCTGTAAGAGGGCATTGTGACTGTTAGTTGATGTAGGACAGCATTCTAAACCTGTGGGTCTCGATCCCTTTCACAGAGGTCGCCTAAGAGCAGTCAAAAACAGGTATTTACATTACATTTGTAGCAGTGGCAAAATTACAGTTGTGAAGTAGCAACAAAAGTAACTTTACGGTTGAGGGTCACCACAACGCAAGGAACTGTATTAAAGGGTCGCAGGGCTGAGAAGGTTGAGAGCTGCTGATGAGGGAGGGGCCAGCGATTGAGAACCTCTGAAGTGGGAGGAGCCAACCACATGGAGTTGGATACAGTCTTTGGAGACAAAAAGTCTTATGGGATTCCCCCAGGAGACTCTATGGGGTGCCTTTTCTGGGTGGGAACAACTTATGACAGTGCTGGTTGGCTGCTTTGGTTCCTCTGTCTCACCACAAAATAAAATACAAAATAAATAAAAACAACAACAACAAATACCGACTCATAGTCACTCGGAGTGTGCACTCTGTTCCCCACACAGCAGAAGCCCAGGCTAGCTCTGACACCATTGAGAGTGTTTGTACCGGGCTTGTTGTGTTTACCCTGTGCTCTTTAGCTGGCTTTGAGCACAGTCGCAAGCCTCAACTGAGCAAATATTTAAGAGCTGCCTCCAATGTGTGTGTGTGTGTGTGTGTGTGTGTGTGTGTGTGTGTGTGTGTGTGGCTCGCTTGGAGAGATTACCTTTTAACAGCAGCCCTGATACTATGAGAACAATAAAGTAATTTCATGCAGGTGTGAGGAGAAGAACCCACAGGAACATGGAGCAGAGACTTACCAGGGAGCATGGTGGGACGAGCTTGGCTAATTTTGACAGTGGCAAAACCAGCCGGAGGGGACTCGATGCTGCCTTTCCTCACAGAAGCTCAATCAGACAGTGTTCTAAATAGCACTTGTCAAATGTGCACTGCTTATTTGAGGACCAAAAGGCGGATGCTAGCGAGGATCTATAAATCTCACTTTCCTCCTTCGAAAATGTCATTCAACCTGGATTATGGCCTGGGAGCGCTTACTCTGGAGGTGTTTGTGACTGCCAAAGTGTAGTTGAAAATGTGTGCCTCCTGTGGTCTTTATCATAGTAAGGTGACAGTGTCCAGGAGGCCCCTTTGTCCCCAGATCTCCAGACTGACACATGAAGACAAGTTCTCTGGTGAGGGAATTTGGGCAGAAGCTCCTCTGTGTCTGAGCTCATTCTGCCTATCTGTCAACTCCAAAACACTCAAAGGTTCTTTTATTATCGTGAACTTTGTTTCTAATTGATGATAGTGATTAACATTGTATTAATTTCGTGTGTGCAATAAAAAGGCCCCAAGAGCTGATCCCTTGGGGCAGGATCCTGTAGGAGGTACACTGTGTAATACAAATTGACAGGTACATACCCAGTGACAGTTGCAAGACATCCAGACTAAAGGTCTTTTTTAAAAAATGACAAGATGATGGATGGGTGAACACAGCTTTTCACAGAAGGATTATTCTTCTAGATCCCAGAGGCTGGGATGAACCTGTCTGAAGCTGACCATTCTACATGCCCAGGAGCCTCCTTGGATCCTGAACACATGTGAGCCCACAGCTCCGTGCCCCCAGTACGAGGGCTGTCTGGGATATGTAAATTTACACAAAGTATAACTGAATTTAAACCAGCCACACCAACCAGTGTGGTTACTAGAGGCTACCATACCGGCGTGGGTAAACAGGGAACATATTCACCATTCTAGAAAGTTCTGTTGAACAGAACAGCTCCCACAAATTATTTCTTTTCATCTTGTGTTGTGTCCGGCCAGCAGATCACAACATGGGTTCTAGCCTGGAAAGGCATTTTGGAAACCTGGAAGAGAAGAGGGGCTAGGTGGCGAGATAAAGAAATGCAGCTAAGACAGGCATTCTGATCAAAGCTCAATTTTACTGTTCCACACACAATTATAAAGCAGGGGAAGGAGGCCTGATTCTCGCCAATTAGTCTTGGGGTCCAATAGCAGGGTGACCACGTGCACGGCTCTGAACAGCAAAGCGGCAGGTTCCAGCAGTGGGCATGGCAGAACGATTGAGCGGGAAGCTCCACCCCTGAACAAGCAGGTTTCAGGCTGGGGGAGGGGAGACTACAATCTTGCATCATACAGTAAAGCACACAGCTGCAGAGATTCCGTGTGTGTGTGCATGTATAGTACACAGTGGTGCACACATGTACGAACATAAGGCCTTTCCAGAACTCTTGATGAGCCGGTGTCCACAGACCATGCCACCCTGCTTTTCTAAGAGAGTTCTGAGTAACCAAACTCATGGTTTTTTTTGTTTTTGTTTTTGTTTTTTTTTTTTTTTTGTTTTGTTTTGTTTTGTTTTTTATGTTCATGGAGCGAAAACTTCACTCACTGAGCCAGCCATCTGAGGAACAGCATGATCTCACGTCAGTTCTGCACTCTTGAGACTAATTTTGATGTAAATTTAAGTCCCTTTTTGTAAGACCCTTTAAGGGGGAGCAGGCAGGATGCAGAGGACAAGTTCAAGGTAGGTTCCCTACACGAAAGGTGATGACTCTAACCACTTCTTCAACTGATGGATGTGAGAACCACACATCACGTGTAAAGGCACACTAGTATATCAGTGTGGTCGACAAGAAAGGTGTGGATGAAATGAGAGCCAATGGGAAAGAAATCACATGATTAAGAGAAACTGTACTTTACAGTTTGGATTAGTAGAAAATGTACTTGAAGGGTAAGGACCTCACCCATCACATGGGAGGTCCCAAGGTACAGAATGCAGACTCATTAGTGGGAAGATTTAGGCTAAAAAGGAGAGTGTCTGAAAGAGAAATTCATGGGCAGAAGGAGCCTGGGGCTGGCTTTTCAAAAATCTGGAATACAGGAGTCACAAGTTCAGGGAAGCTTGAGCCAAGGCTCTGGAAAGAACATGGAAGAGGCCAGTCAGTCCTCACGAAGCAGGGCTGGCTTCCTTGCAAAGAGGCTGGAGTGTGGACCTTTCAGGGTGAAGCTTCATATTGCAGTAGAGACCCCAGGATGATGGAAATGTCAGGAATGTGGGGTTTCTGTTGAGCAAAGCTGTAGGGCACCAAGGGAAGCTATCCGAAGAGAAGCCAAGTTGCCTCGAATTAGGAAGGTCATAAGGACAAGTTGCAAAGCCCATTAGCATTCACTGGGTGCTCTACACGCTGACTATTGGATGTGGAGCCACTAGTTTCCATGTTTGTCCTTCTTCCTTCTTTTGGTCTGATCTTTCCTGCTAGTCTCTCTTGTTTATTCTGCTCTACCATGTATTGGTATGTGTGTGTGTGTGAGCTGATCTTTGTTAATTCTGCAGAGCCTCACACTTAAGTGTTTACCTTAACTCTCAGAAGCATTGGAGCACCATTAAACAGTGTTGGAGCAGAATACAGGGGCTTGCACAGCTTGGCCGTATGTGTTTTCCATTATGAGATGGATATAAGCCTGTGGTGCCAGGGGCCGAATGTCATTATTTGAACCTGAACTGTGCCCGTCCAGGCTCATGTGTTCCAACACACGGCATCCAAATGGTGGCGCTGTTTTGGGAGCTTATGGAACATTTTGGGGCTGGGATCTAATTGGTAGATCAACAGAGGCAAGCCTGATCTCTTGGCCGGTCTCCTCTTCACCATGATATGAACAGGCCTGCCACATCTTCCTGCTGCCATGCCTCACCATGAGGAATGGAGATCTTCTCAAACCCTGAGACAAAACAAACCAGTCCTCCTATAAGTCACTCAGCCATGGCCTCTCAGCTAAGTACAAAGAAAAGCAAGGTTGTGTCGATATTCCTTCTTCATGCTTGCACCACACCGCTGAGTTAGTATTTTGGGGGCTTTCTTCCTTGCACTCCTCTGCCCCTTCTGTGACTCTCGAGTGGTGGTACCTTATTTATTGATTAATCTTCAACACAGAGTCCTCTGTAGCCAGCCCATCACAGCCCGTGACAAATAGAGTTTGTCTAATGATACTAGTTTTCCAGTGTGATAGTTAAGGAGATTATTTAATGAGGCTGAAGCCAATGTTACTTAACATAACATTACAGCATTATTTAATAAAACAAATTTTAAAGCGATGCCAGGGAATTAAGTGCATAACTCTCATTATTGTGAATGGTTGTTGCATACCTAATTCCCCTGCTCAGCATACTGAAACTCGGCCGCAGCTCCTCCTCCTATGGAAATGAGCTCCCGAGCATCTGCGCAAAGCATGCTGGCCGGCCACGGGTATAAATAACCACAGTGTTGTTTCTTTGTGTATGCAGAAATTAGCCCTGACCCTGATAGAGGTAACGTCTGCATATAGATTCAATTTGACAATTAGTGGCATGTAAGGGTCATTACCAAGGAAATGAGGTAAACATCTAATTAGTTTTTATTGACTTTCACACCCTGGATGTAAATCTTGGGAACAGGTAGGACTCATCACCCGCTAGGGCCTCAACGCTGGCATTTATGTGTTCAGTGAGATGGTTTATGTGTCCAGTGGCAGCTGCTGAGTGCGCAGGCTTGAAGAGGACGCACTTTGCCTGGAACACGGGTGGCGAGTGACGCTCTCTGTAACAAGCCTTGGGCTGTGTGCGTTACTCTTGACTTCAGTGAGAAGAACTGAAGAATCTGGGGTTCAGAGATGGGGAAAAGTCTGGCTGGAACAGAGGCAGCCTCTGATGTTCTCTCGGTGACCATGAGTAGCACAAAAGAGCATGCTGGGAGCTCGCCTGAACATGTAAGGCTAGCCTTTCTTGGTTGAGCCTTGGCTAACCTCTTTAAAAAAAAAAAAAAAAAAAAAAAAACCTGGGTTGATCATAGAGTGAAGAGAACATATTAGTCTATATACAATGGAGACATCATCAACATAAGCATAATGTGCCCACTCCCAGGTACCTGCCCCTCATCTTTACTCTTCTGCCTGTGGAAGGGAGTGCTTCTTCATCCTCACTAGCTACAAACACACCTGGTGCTGCTCAGCAAGGCTCAGGACACTGTGAGCCGTCAGTGCCAATCTGAGACGGAACAGATAAATGACTTCACGGTGGACACACCCACACGAGCTGCTTCCAGAACACGTTAAGAGGATGTGAATGCAATGTATCGGGCCAAGAAGGCAGCGAAGGGAGGAAAAGAGTTTGTTTTCCAAATCCCAGCCCTCAAGTCTGGAAGGCGTTTTGTACAGTGTAAAGAAAATCAACTCAGACTAAATAAAGGAAGTGTGACTTCATGCCTTTGGTATTAGGCACATGGAAATCATTAGTTGAAGGTCCCAAGTATATATGCTCAGAAGGGGCTTCAGTACCATTACTTGTATGAATACTTACTCTGTGTGTGTCCCAGTGTGGCTGGCCCAGGGGATGCGGGAGCTCATTCAGGTGAGTAGAGAGAATGTCACCCATCTGCATTTATATATCACGAGTCACAATTCCTGCCGGTTCCCAGAGGGACGTTTTTTTATTCCTGTGCAGTGTGGTGGCAGCTGGATCTGGGGTGAGTTAGACAAAATTTAAGTTTGTATCAACGTGGTAGAAGGAGCCTGGGCGTGTGCTTGGGACATAGCCACACATGGTCATTCTGGAGGTCATGTATGTTCGGCTCTTCGGTCGATCAGCTTAGCACCCTGCCTTTAGACTGCTGAGCCTCAGCTGTGGCACAAAGACGGAGAAAAGCATGAAGAAGCCTTGTTGGGTCTCTCAGCCCATAACCCATGGAGTCCAGCATGTTGATTTGGCTTACCCTCTTTAGAGAGAATACGACCAGCTTGGCAGATGCTATGGTGTTCCAATAGCATAGGAGTTCTCCCAGACAGAAAGTAGTGTTGCCAAGGGTCTCATGCATTCTAGCATGAAGTTCTAGCAGGAAGTCAGGCAACTGTGTGGATGAAAGCTGCAGCCAGAGGGAGGTGGAGAGGGAAATGTACATTCCAGACATTTCTGGGTCAAGCTGGGCAGATTTAATGACTTGGTAGAGATAGCAGGTGTCAGAGAAAGAAGGTGACGTGTAAGCATGAGAGGCTGAGTGCTGGACTGGAAACCACTTTCCCCATTTCAGACACTGGGGTGAGTGGAGTTTCCAAGAACAGGAAGCCAGAAGCGGCTTGTTACAGTGCCAGGGAAGGTCACACAAGAGCGAGATCCATCCTACCTGAAGAGGCCCAAACTCAGCCGGATGCAGAAGAGGGACTGTGAGATGCAGCCATCAAAGTCAAGCGAAGAATGGTATACAAACGACCAATGTGTTGGCCGCCATGGGAAATGAAGCCGTGAGGCATCCAGGATATCCCCTAACTGCAAGGTAAAGCCAGGACCCAGAAGGCTTTGGGGCAGATCATGTGACCACCAAACTGGGAATGCTGGGAACAGAGGAAGGGCAGTGGAACAGCCGAGCTGGCTGAAGGAGACTCCAGTGGTCCAGGCTCCACGCAACGGTAGCATAGGAAGAAAGATGAAAACTTATCCCATCAAATAGGGGGACGAAAATCCATGTGCATAACCACATTCAGCCTTGCCAAACAACTAACTTCTAAACAACCAAATAAATACGAGTTAGGCAGGAAAAAGCTTTTTTTTTTTTTTTTTTTTTTTTTTTTTTTTTTAAAGTGTAGAATTATCGGCCCCTGAAGGAGCGGGATGAAATGAGTCTTCCCAGCCACAGTGATCAGAACTGATTGAGGCAAGGACATCAATGGATGCTCACAGCACGCGATGAAGGAGCCCGCTGGAGAGGTTGTCTACACCACCGAGAAGTCCAGTGTCATGGTTACTTATTAATTACTGAGGGCAAAGGAGGACTTAATAAGCCGGGAGGCTGACAGACACTCCAGAGTGGTGATCAAGCTCAAGAGACTGAACAAAGGACTTGGTGACTTCTTAAACCCCAGTGGACTGCGCAGTAAGGGGACATTGCCTCACGAACACGATTATCCAGGATCAGATCACATAAGTACAATTGAGGGGTCGTCTGCAAATTAATTACCCAGATGTACCAGGAGATCAGTGCCTTAGCAGAAAATAGAGACGAAGTCTGGGGAGCTATTCCAGATTCGAGGGGATTAAAGGAATCGTGCAACCCAAAGAATTTCTGATCCTTAATTACCCTGGATTTTTTTCCTGGATTAAAAATTAAAGCAGATATAAAAAGAATTATTGAGACAATTGGAAAAAATTGACTATGGAAATAATTTCAGATGATAAGATCGGGTCCTATAACTGTCGCCAGGGTGGAAGCACAGTGAGTGATACTGTGTCACGTTGGGCAAGAGAAGGCTCGTTTGTTTTTCCCCCTGCTTTTCATGTGTTTGCATGTGTCTCTGTGTGTATGTGTGTATGTATGTATGTATGTGTGTGTATATATATATATATATATATATGCATGTGTGTATATGTGTGCATATTGTATATGTATGTGTATATGTGTGTATGCATATATGTATGTATGTGTGTATTTTGTATGTAACTGTGTGTTTGTATGTGTGTATATTGTATGTGTGTATTTTTGTATGTGTGTATATAGGTGTGTATGTATATAGGTGTGTATTATGTATGTATATGTGTGTATGTATTTATGAGTATATGGGTATATGTATGTGTATACATATGTGTATGTATAAGTGAGTATTATGTATGCATATGTGTGTATGTATGTGTATATGGGTGTATGTATGTGTACTCATGTGTGTATATGTGTGTATGTGTATATATGCCTGTGTATATACGTATGTATGCATGTATTTATATATGTCTGTCTATATATATGTGTGTATGCATATGTGTATATATATGTGTGTGTATGTATGTACATATGTATGTCTATATGTGTGTATATATTCATGTGTGTATATGTGTGTGAATTTATGTATGTATGTACATGGATATATATACATATATATGTGTGTGTGTGTGTGTGAATGTACCTGAGGTTGATAGCAGTGACCACTGCTGAGTGCTCTTCCATCTTATTCGTCACTCAGTGTCTCTCAATCAAACATAGATCTAACCAATAGACTGACTCTTGTTCACCAGTTCATCCTGGGGATTGTGGTCTCCTCCTGCTGAGGTTGGGACTGCAGCCAAGTCAGCACAGCTGTCCAGGATTTACACTGCTTTCTGAGGGGGTGTGGCAAGGGATCGGGAACTCTGCTCCTCATGCTTGTATAGCAAGTATTTTAACATCATAGCCATCCCAGTCATGGTGTCTGCTTTTAAGGACATGTTATTGATTTGCTTATTAATAAAGTGACCTAATAGCTATGAATCTAAGAGCTCAATTAGATGGTGTACAAAACTGTACAAGTGTGTGTGCATGTGTGTTACTGTGTGTGCATTTATATGCATTTGTATGTGTTTATGTGTGTGGGGGTGTGCATTGTACTCATCTCCATGCACACTCAAGTGTGTATAACAACCATCTTACAGCTGGTATGTAGGTATAAGAATTTAGAAGTAACAAGTTGGGGAAAGGAGGATATATCTGGAGACTGTCAGTGTCTACCCAAAACACATGTGTGGGTGTGGACGTAAATTAGAGGCAGACACTCTGATGTGGGAACGATCCTTCAGAAACGAGAGCACACACTCATGAATATGCATGCCCAAGAGTCTTTTGGTATCAAAAACAAACAGAGCAGTCCAGAAACAAACTGACTATCTGTCCATCAAAGATTAAAATTTGGGACATTTATAATGTGGAATTTTATGCAGCTATTAGAAAGGATGCCTCTGGCAGAGCGATGGGTGAGATATGACAAACTACTAAAATCCGCCCCAGATGCTGATGAGAAAAACATCCCTTTAAAATGCATGGCTCCCAGAGAGAAAGTGAATTCTCCATGAAGGACAGCACCCATGGCTGCTGGGAACCCAGCACAGTGGCAGGGACAGGCAAGAGCTTACCACTTCTCAGCAATGGCAAACCAAGCCACACTTCCATCCCGAAACAGGAGCCCAAATATTGGCTACCTCCACATGAGGTGAGGTGCTGAGTCTTCCCTCAGGGCACTGCACAGTTCACAGTGCACAGTGGTGGGGGTAGGGGTGTGGGGTGTGGATGGGGTCGGGGAGGTCTACTTAGATTTAGAGGAGGGAAAATTTGCCCTGGAAACCCATGGCCCCAGACTTTAGTGCTGTGTGGGCTGAGCTTGTACGGCCGTCCACCAGCCTTACACGTGGTTTGAGCTGTCCTTGCTAGTGCTGGTCTGACCACTGCAGAAGGGAAGGGGAATTCCCCCTCCCATACAGACAGCAGGAAATTCTGTGCTGGTTAGTCTTGTCAACCTGACAAGGATGGAGTTGCCTGGGAAGAGAAAACTTCAACTAAGGAGTTTCCTCCATCAGACTGGCAGCGAGCCTGAGTGTCTGGTGTTTTCTTGACTGATGATTGATGTAGGGGTGTGCAGCCCACTATGAGTGGTACCAACCCTGGGATGCTCATCCGGGGTTGTATAAGAAAGCAAGCTGAGCAAACCATGAGGGGCAAACCAGTACACGTCCTTCCTCAATGGTCTCTGCTTCATTTTGGTCTCAGGTTCCTGCCCTTGCCTTACATGATGATGCTCTATTACCTGGAAGTGTAAGGGGAAACATGCCTTCCTCCTCCAAGCCTGTCTTGGTCAGTGTCATGTCACAACATCAGAAAGCAAAGAGGCACACTCTTGGATGAAATTCCAAGTTGGCACAAAGTCACCAGGAGCAGTGGGAAGCAAAGTGACTCCTGTGATGATTGGGGTGTGCGCTTATCCTATGGTTCCTAGTGTTATCTTTGTTGCTGTGATAAAATGTCCCTGGAAAAGGAACTGAGTGGAAAAAGGGCTCATAGCTCACGTTTTCAGGTCACAGCCTCTAAGGTCAGGGAAGCTGCAGAGGCAGGGTAGTGTAGTCACACCCAGAATGAATGACTGCTTGCTAGCACTCACCCACACAGTCCAGGGCCCCAAACACCAATGAGCCTCATGCTTTCAAACGTGAGGTTTTCCCACATCAATTAATGCAAGTCATGACCTTAGGTCAACTTCATCTAGACAATCCCTGTGATAGTTTGATATCTTTATGTTCTTAAAAACCTAATGTGCTTTAAAATAATCTTTATGAAATGTAATGACATCACCAGGAGACAGGTGTGGTGTCTCCTTTTACGGTTTATCTTTTTATTGTTTTATTGTCACGATGTCTCCTGTGGATACGCAGCAGAGCTCAGGACAGGACCAGCTTACATTTCCTTACGCCACCATGCCTTCCTGCTGACCTTGCTCAGCATCCCATGCGTTACTAACTCCTCCAAGTGGGCTAGAGTGGGTGCTTCTGCTCCTGGCCCTGAGCCAGCACCCATCACTGTTCCCTCTGACCTTTCTAGATTGCCCCTTTAGCAGTGTGGGATGCCCTGTCCTCAGGCAAACCATTCTAGGGCATTGCTTAGCACCAGCTCCTCACTCCACATTCTCTGTCTCAAAAGAACACTCTACCTGAAGCCAAGGGTGCACAAATACACCTGGCCAAGAGCTTCAGAAACTACAACAGAGCCAGCTCATTCTGTCCCTTGAGCAGAATCCCAGCATCCTCTTGGTTTCTTGACCTTCCCATGAATTCAAGACTTAGCTGTCAAGAGTTCTGTTATTATCATGGAGTAACATTGAGATGGATGAGTGAAGCAAGGACCATACTAGCCTGCTCATTAAAGAGGCCGCTAATAAAACTATGGCACAAGGCACTTCTAATTAGTTAATTAAAATCCCCATCTGAGATAGGGATGAGTTGTACAGAAATCTGGCCAATTAAACTTATTAATTGCTTCTTTAATTTGTTTGGTTGTTCTTGTTGTTAAACTAGAACATATGTTCTATAAAAAAATAAATAAGCTGACTCCCCTGCCCTACTGACCCCACAGTGCTGATGGTTCTGCCTCTGAACCCAAAGGCCAGTGGGGGCTGAGTGTGCTGGGGTTGGCATGAGCTGCACTTCATCTTCCTGTCTGATTCCTGTGGTCTACATCCTCAGCAGAGAAAGGTGGAAATATCTAGAAGTGACTAAGCTACATGTCCGCTGTACACACTCACTGACTGGAGCAGACCACAGCCTAGCTCCAAATATCAACACAGCTGGCCTCCACTCCAGATATCAGCCCAGCCTCCTCTCCAGATATCAGCATAGCCTCCACTCCAGATATCAGCCCAGCCTCCACTCCAGACATCAGCCCAGCCTCCACTTCAGACATCAACCCAGCCTCCACTCCAGATAGAACAGCTTCCACTCCAGATATCCACTCAGTCTTCACTCCAGATATCAGCCCAGCCCCCACTCCAGCATGACATCCACTGCACCCACTGGAGATAGCAACATAGTCTCCACTCCAGGTATCCACACCAGCCACCCTCCATATCTCTTTTCTAGCAGCTTTGAGATTTGGTACGCTGCCCACTTACTTTGTACAGCTCCATGACTGTAGTTCATTTAGGGTTCTGTCCGACATTACAGTCAATTTTGAACGCTTTCATTATTCCAAGAAACTGCGCATCCTAGCCCTCTCCTTAATCTCTGAAGACCTGATGCCTACCCACAGCAGCTGTCACTCTAGTTCCTATTTTTGTAAGAGTTGAGTTTTATTTTTAAAGTGGGTGTGTGTCCGCACACGTGAGTGCACATCTGAGCGCCATGCTCATGGAGACCAGAAGAGGGTGTTGGTTGTCCTGGAGCTGCAGTTACAGGAGGCGTTTAGCCTCCCACATGGCGCTGGTAACTGGAATATGTCTAGTGTGAGAGTGGCACACCATCCTAAGAGCTGGGCCACCACTCTGGTGCCCCCTTTTCTGTTTCTGTCTTTCCTGAATATTTCTGGCATGTGGTTACACAGTACATTGGCACTGTTCATGTGTATGCTGGTGGACCCCCATTCTTTATTCCTTAGTATCCAGGTCTACCCTAGGCTACCTGGTGATTTATTCATTCTTTTGCTTTCTTGCTCCTACTTTGGCCAGACAAGAGCAACACTGCTTTGAACACTGGACACTTCTGTAAATGTTTTTATTTACATATCTGCATAAGGTCACTATGAGTGGAGTTGACGGCTAGTTCACACAGTAAGTCCATGGATGACCATTTGAGGGGCCAAATGGGCTGTCCTCGCCACCGTGTGTTGTTTTAAATCCCTACCAGTATTGTGTGAGGGTCCCTGTCTCTCCCCATCGGCTCCCGCTCCGTGAGTACCTGGTGTCTCTCTGACAGGCTGATTGACATTTCTCTGGTGGCTGATGACACTAAGCATCTCTTCATGGGCTGTTGCCCATTTATGTGTCTTCTTTGGAGAATCTGTCTATTCATATCGTTTGCCAGTTTCTAAATTGAATCATTTGCCTTTTTATTATTGAATTATAATAGCTCTCTGTAGCACCTAGATGCATGTTCGGACTTACACAATGATTTTTACCCTTTTTTTTGTGAAACTTTCCAATTTCCTGGTAGTCATTCAGGGCATAATTTTGGGGTGTTTTTGATGTGGGGTTCATCTATGTCTCCTTGTTATTTTTTTTCTCTTGCATCAAGTGTAACAAGCTTAGAGTAAGCTACGAAAATTCTAACTTTTCCCCTCAGAGTTTTGCAGTTTCAACTTGTGTTTCCATTTTGACTTAATTTTGTTATACATTGTATACAATCCAGATGTATTGTTCTACACAGGTGTCCAGTTGTCTTAGCTCAGTTTGCTGCAAAGCATGTGTTGTCCTTGTTGAACTCTCTGGTGTCTGGCTGGGAGTGAACTGACAGTGGTGGGAAAGTTCACATCACCAGCAAATAGGTCTGATGCCAGAGCTGACTGTCCTGATGACTGCATCTCAGGAACCGGTTGTGACAGGGGAACATGTGAGTCCCCCATGCTCATTTTTTTCCTTCCTGCTAGTCTTGGGATAACTGTTAATTATACTGACCCCACTATAAAACATGGGACACAGCCTACTTCTTGCCACACTGTGATGCTTGCCAAGGACTCCCCTCCCCCTCTCCTTCTGATATTACTCTCCTGGGCTCTGCTAATCACAATAGCTTTTGAATTTGTGTGTGTGTGTGTGTGTGTGTGTGTGTGTGTGTGTGTGTGTGAGAGAGAGAGAGAGAGAGAGAGAGAGAGAGAGAGAGAGGCAAAGAGAGACAGGCAGAAAGGAGAGACAGACAGAAGGGAGAGAGACAGAGGGACAGAGAGACACAGAGAGGGAGGATGGGAAGGTTAGAGGACAGCTTTGGGAGTGAGTTCTTGTCTCCCATCCTGTTTCTGCTTTGTGCATCCTGCCTGCTAGCTGGACCATTACTTCCAGGTGGGTCACCCGTATGGCGGCTACAGGTTTACACCACTTCACCTCGTACTGCTCAAGGATGGTTCCTGGAATCACGTCTGGCAAGTATTTTCACCTGTTGAGCACTCGACTTCCCTGTCTCAGAAAGAACAGTCTTGTGAATTTTGGGTATCTTGGAATTACATGTGTTTTACTGTCAATTTCTAAAGAAAAAAAAGAACTAGAGATTGGACATAGGTGTTCTAGAAACAGTAGTGTCCTAGTAAATGTGAGTCTGGAAGTCTAGGATGGCAGGACCCTCTCATTTGGGTTTTCTTGGTTTCTCCAATCATGTTTTATTGTACCCAGAATGTTTATAACACAACCATTTTGCTAAAAAATATTTTTGTGTCTTTTATTAGTCCAGTGCTATTAGGAATGGAGACATTTTCTCACTTTTACCTTGGTATGCTCATTGCCACTGCATAAAAATGCAATATATTTCCTGCACCGAGTTTATATTTTGTATAGTGGATAGAATCATTTATTATTTCTATGACTTTTCATTTCTTAGGATTTGCATATCCAAATTATGCTATCTGCAAGAAGGGATAGTCTTAGCTCTTCCTCTCCAATTTAGAAGTCACGCATTTGATTTTATTGTTTGATTGCCTTGCTATCATCCTCCGGGGCGTGGTGGTGGGAGGCAGAACAGAGGAGATGCCCTCGTGGCTCCTGATGAGCATTGTTGGCTGGAGAAGTCCTTTACCAAGCCAATTCTCCCTAACGTGCTCACCCCATGGAGGAGGCCAAACCCTGGTGGAAGCTTTTGCGTATTCTCTGAGATGACTTTGCAGGCATGTGGCCTTTTCCTACTGACTTTAAGTATTCCCTTAGTTGAACCTCAGAAATGAGACCAACTGTGTAGTTCAGGGAGGGTCTCAGCTGGTCTCAGTGTACGGTTCTTTCTGTATATCCCTCCACTAAGTTTACTAGCTCTTGGTTGGGTCTTGCACAAAAGTTTCATAACCCATCTTGAGAGAATTTCAGGTTGTGTTTTTTCCTTGTGCTGTGGCCAGGCTTTGGTGCCAACCATGCTGGTCTCAGGGTGATCTGGAAAATGTCTCCTCTGCTTTGAAGATCTTTCCCTCATCCATGTTCTCAGGTCATCTGTGGTTCTTCTCTGAGAGAATGATCACATCAAAACTTGAGGTCCCCAAGGCTTTTTCTGGCTTAGTGTTCTAAAATCCAAAACTCCAGGCAGACAGCAGGTATGGGAAAAAACTAAATATCTGGTGACCCTCCTAGAGCCTGGGGAGGTGAGGGTAGGCAGAAGGTGATGCATCAAGGGAAGAGTCACTGCTAGGTTCTGGGGAAATGGCCTCATCTCCTGTTTCATGGTTGAGTCACTCAGCAGGCCAAGCCACAAGAGCCCAGGGAACATGCTCAGGACCAGACAGAGAGCATGCTGGGTCCAGAGAGCATGCTGGGACCAGATCATAGAGGATCCTGCAGTTGCTGTAAGGCTAGTACTGGCCACAGGGAATAGTCCTTCCTGTATATCACTCCACTGAGTTTATGTGGCTGCTGAAACAGGGATGGTGTGAGGGACCACTACCAAATTTCTGAGGTCAGAGGACATAGCTAGAGCCAGAGCATAGGAGCAGAGAGGGGCTTTAGAGAGTGGTGTGGGGAAAAGCACTTGTACATGGCATGAGTGGGGTTTCTCAGCAGTGTAATGCCTCAGCTATGGGTGGCCTAGAGGCTCTCACCTTCACCAGTGTCTTCTGTGTACATGTGCCACTATAACCACAGGGCCGAGTACACATTAGGGGGAGACATGGTTCCTCACGTTTGAGGGGGATACAATCTGGGGATCAAGGGTTGGCCAGGGTTCTCACCAACCATGCTTGTTTTGCAAATGCCTCTGAAGATGAATGCCAGGAAAGTTAGTGCCCAGGGAGGTCGTCTTTCCCTGCTGTTATCACAAACACATGACCACAAAGATGTCAGCTGTACAGGAAAATTAGCTGGTGGGGGCTGGGGTGCTGCTCTGTCACCAAGTGCTTGCTGTGTAGACATCTGAGATCAACCCCTTAGAGCCAGGTGTGGTAGTGTGAACTTGTAATTTCAACACGAGGGAGGTAGAGAAAGAAAGGGTTCTAAGGGGTTCCTGGACAGCTGGTTACACATGTGCACACACACACACACTCGTACACACACCCTGATTTCCTATGTGACTGTGCATTGATCGGGTTGGTTTAATGGTCTTCTCTGGACTCTGCTTGACCATTTTAAACTACTCTCCCAGGCTAAGAACTGGAACACCATTTCATCCACAACAATTTCCACTGCCCAAATCAAACGTGTGACCAAATCAAAACCTAGGAGTTCTAGTGAACCTGACGTTTATTAGAAGGAGCTGAAGAGCTGTAAGCAAGGGTACAGCTTGGGGAGTGGAAAATCAAGAAGGTAAATTAGTCTACAAAAGAAAGATTAAGAAAGAAAGTGGGGGAAAGGGAGGAGGGGAGGGAAAGAGGGAGGGTGAAGGGGGAGGGAAGAGAAGGGGAGTGGAAGGATGAGAAGAGGAGGGGAGAGGGAAGAAAGGGGGAGGGTAGGGAGAGGGGGAGGGAGAAGGATGGGCAGAGGGAGAGGAAGAAGAGGAGGGAAGAGGGGGGAGAGGACTCTGCAGACCCAAGGGCAGTTTTTAGCTTTCTGTTGGGACGAATGAAAACAACTACTTGATCTCTGAATGAATATAATTTCCAAGAGCCCAGAAGGTATTATCGGTTAAACAGAATAAAGACGTAGTAAATTTCCAGCAAGGAAAAAACAAAAAGCATACTCATTCTTTTCTGTGGAAAATAAATGTTAAATTCTAAGTGGTGTTCTGGAAGCATTCATTGAGTGGGGAAGGCCTCTCCACCGTGCCTCTCATGCATGGGAGATGGACAGCTGCCCCAGAGGGGAGCTTTGCCATTCACAGCTCATGTTGCTTACTCAGTATAAGGGAGTCTCAGTGTGTTGGTATGTGGCTGGAAATATTGACACGCATGTCCCATGGGTGCACAAAGGCTGTGGCAAAGCATGGTGTGATGGGTATTATTAAATGTCAGGTGGCTCAGGGATCCATTGAGATTCACTGAGTGTGTCTATTGAGAGTATTTCTAGAAGGATTTACTAAAGGGAGACTCTCCTCTCCCAAAGTGGGTGGCACCTCTGGTGGGGTCTACAGGAACAGTTGCTGCTTTGCCTGCCCACCTTCCCCCTTTGCTGGTGAGCACATCCACTCTGTTGCTGCCATGACTGCCACCCTCCAATGCCATCAGACCTTCTATCATGGGCTGACGAATGAGTATCTCCAGGAGTCCTCGAGGCCTTCCATACCAGAAAGAGGCGTCTGATGCAACCATTGTCATGAACTGAGCAGCTACCAGGTCAGATCTGTCTGGTGCACAGCCAGCCATGGATGGACTGATCAGTCCCAATCAGGAGAGCCAAGCTAATTAGCTCCCTCTTTGAGTTCTGCTCCGTTAGAGAATCTGAGTTGCGCACAGCTGTGGGAAGATCCTGTGTGGAATATTTCAGCGCCAGCTCTCTGTCCCCTTTAGGCAGACTCATCATTGAATATCTGGACAGATTTTGGAGGTCGAAGAGATCCTCTCTCTCTGATGCCTTCATAGACAGAAGGCTTCATCTTGCTAAGATATCCAACGCCATGATGCCTACTGATGAGCTCAGTGAAGTCTAGCGGGTGTTCACTTTGACGGTGCGGGGTTGGTGGTGGTGGTGGTGGAGTGTTACCAGGGATCATTTCATTACCTTGAACTTGATGGTGATGCTTCTAACCACTGTCTGTGTGTCCCTGGTGAGACTCACAGGGCCGGCTGCTCTCTAGCACTAACATCTCCTTGCTGGGATGAGATGAGGCCACCGATCTTCCCCTACTGTGCAGATTTAGCTTTCTGTAAAATCCAGCAAGTTGTGTGTAGTCTTAGAACCTGGCACCTACAGATCTCCTGCCTCACCCTGCTCTCCAGATGCCTCTGACAGTTTCATGGGGGATTTCATGTCATCCCTGGTACTCCAGACCTGTGGCTGTTTGCTTAACTGGCTCACCCAGGTTCCAATCAACATAATATCCACTCTTGGTGTAATTCCCAAAGCATTTAGAGAGAGTTCTGGAAGCAAGATGTTCCAGATCCATCTGCACCTCTTTCTTCAGATATCGGGCCAAGCTCTGAGGATTCTCTAGGGCATTTCACGTAGGAAAAATCCCAGGCTGAGGAGGACTAGTGAGCATCTTACGGGAGGCTCGATGGTTCCTTCCCTAATGGAGAAGAAGAGGAGATTTCACAATGAGACCACTGCAGGACTGGGCCAAGTAAACACGTTATCCCTGTGTGAAGAAGAAAGATTCACAGAGGTGACACTGGCCTAACTCTTTAACCATGTCTGTAAGCATAACTCTTACACGTGTTCTTGAGCACACCTGGGGTCCCTGGCTGAGCTGCTCTGCTCCTCCCTCAACCCACACACCCTTACTCCCCCCTGAGGAAGCCACCTCTTGCCAGATCTGTAGCCAAGTCCCAGATATCAGGCAAGCAGAACAGAGGGTCCATCGGTGGTGTGAGCTGGACCTGGTGGTGTGAGCTGGACCTGGTGGCTTCCAAGTGGACAAAGGGCAGTGAGGGGACCCAGCCCTGCCTGTGGGCTCTAGGGGGACTTCATGTCACCTGCAGCATTCTTCTGTGCTTTGTTCTCTCTTCCCCAGTTGGCTTCTCTTTTCTGTCCTGCAGTCTGTTACCCATGCTGGGAAGAGGGCTCAGTGCACCGTGACTGATGAAGGCTCAGTACAAGGTCATTGTTTGAGCTGACAGAGTTTCTCTAAGGTAAGCTGGGACGGATGGTTTGGATCCCCAAGCCAGCAACATGGAGCTGCAGAGTCAGGACGATCAGGAGGACTAACAGTGCTGCCCCATCGGCTCTCCCTGGTATACGTGTCCAGCTCCAGTACCAGTGCCAGCCCCACTGTAGACCAGGGTCTGCTCCCCAGGGCCTGCTCTCCAGCAGTCCTGCAGGGATGACTTGGAAGCCAGAGTCCCAGATGGAAGACTCTGAGACCCCTGTGATTTGGGGGTCACCATTCGCTTACATCCCTGGACATGCTAAGAACTGTGGTCACCCCATTTCCCAATTTCCTGTTATGAAATCTAATACTTAAAGAGGGTTCTGTGTGTTGATGCCAGGATGGTTTGGGTGATCTTCAGGCCACTGAGATAGGCCAGCGTCTCTACTGTTAGGAGATGGGCTCCTGTCCAACTATTGAGATGCTCTCATCAGATTTCTAATTTTTAAAGTATTTAATTTTACAATGGAAAATTCTACTCTGCATTAGCCATACAACAAGGGAAGAAAGAAAGAAAAAGAAAGAGGACGGAAAGAAACCTCTTCCTCAAAACCGGAGCATTCTGTCTCCAAATCTAAAGAAGAAGCCTCACGAAGGCACAATGACGGCGGGAAACGAACCGGCGATCGCTGCGCCGCGCCAGCCTGTTGATGTTACAGTGGTTCAATACCACAGCTGCACAGACGAGAAAACAAGACGATCGTCAGGAACAATTACCCGTCAAGCAGCTTGATTCTGGAGGATTTACTCAGAAAAGAGTCAATCATGAAGAAAACAGCTGCTTTGCGTGGGGCTTGTTGGGAGCTGTCTACTGGAATCACTTCTGTTGCTAGGAAAGGATGTGAACACAGCACGCCAGGGCATGTGTGTGTGGTGGACAGTGGCCACGGCCGGACCTTGCCATTTGCACACAGGCTATGTGTCTGGGAAGGGCCTCAGAACTGTCTCATGAAGGCCAGTCCTCACCCCATCCTTCTACTGGATCATCCTCACTGGCTGATGTGGGAAGATTAATGCCACAGTCCACTACCTCCATTCTTAGAGCTCTTGTCTTGGATACCAGAGTCCTGATTCCATGCTCCTAAAAGCTCAGACAGGGCTGTTGTTCAATCTCTCTCCCTCTCCCCCTCTCCCTCCCCGTTCCCTTCCTTCTCCTTCTCCCTCCCTCCCTCACTCCCTCCCTCCTTCCCTCCCTCCCTCCCTCCCTCCCTCCATCACTCTCTCTGTGTGTGAGAGAGAGACAGACAGACAGATATAGACAGACAGACAAACACACAGAGAAACAGAGACAGAGTGACAGAGAGAAAGACACAGACACAGAGAAAGACACAGGGACAGAGATAGTGTTAGAGAGATAGAGATATGATGTGATGTGTGTTATGTGTTTGTGTGTATATGTGTGTATGTATGTGAGTGTGTGTATGAGTGTGTATGTGTGTGAGTGTGTTATGTGTGTGTATTGTGTGAGTGTGTGTTATGTGTGTAATTGTGTATGTGTGTGAGCGTGTTATGTGTGTATGTGTTATGTGTGTATGAGTGTGTATTATATGTGAGAATGTATATGTGTGTGTGAGGTATATGAGTGTGTGTTATGTATGTGAATGTGTGTATGTGCTGTGGTATATGTATGAGTCTGTGTGCATATGCAAGCATGTGCATGTGTAGAGGCCAGAGGTTGTTACCTTATATTTTTGAGACAGATTCTTTTACTGAGCCTGGAGCACACTCATCTAGTTGTGAATCCAGGGTCCTCTTGTCTCTCTCTGCCTCCCAAATGCTGGAATAAACATATGGTTCCCCATCCAGCTTCTTAGGTGAACTCATGCTTAAAGAACTGGACTTACTTGACTGGAAGTACTGGTTAAACATCAGGCTGTGGGTCTCAGTACCTCCTTCAGCCTATTGGGCCTCAAGGATTTGTTACGGCATCAGCATCACCATCGGCATCAACATCAGCATCAGCATCAGCTTCAGCATCAGCATCTCAGCATCACCACCACCACCACCACCACCATCATTTAGATCCAGATTGAAGTAGAAGAACTCACAGTCTGTCAACCAGTGTCTTCCAATTCCCATGTCCATCATAGTGGGACCCCACTTCCCTCCAGGAGACAGGTGCTTAACTCTACTCAATGGCTGTTCCTAAAATTTCCTTGCTTGATAAATTACATGTTCCTTTGGGTTGCACACTTGCCAAATCTCAATATTAATTGGCAACTCTTCCTCTTCAGGCCACAGGGTAATGCTATCTATTTAGAATTTATCACCATTGTCTCAACAGTGTGTTATCATTGTCTCAAGCTCTGTGTTTTGCCTCAAGCATAAAGAAGCTAAACAACGAATCCCAAAATGCTGGCAAAAACCATCTCTACAACATACCGTAGGAGATGTGCTTTCCTGGGGTTTCCTGGCATGCTTGCTTTTCTTTTCACTGCAGGTCTGAGGGGATATGTTTATTGTCTTAAAAGTCCACTGACTGTGGAAACGGATAGAAGCCAGCATACCCATCCTATTCTCTGTATCTTCCCTCATTCTTATGACAGAGCCCAGGAGCCGGCTACATCTGTGGTTCTTGGGTTTAAGAAGACAAAGAGGAAGCTGGGCAGTGGTGGCGCATGCCTTTAATCCCAGCACTTAGGAGGCAGAGGCAGGTGGATTTCTGAGTTTGAGGCCAGCCTGGTCTACAGAGTGAGTTCCAGGACAACCAGGACAGAAAACCCCTGTCTCGAAAAACCAAAAATAAATAAATAAATAAATAAATAAATAAATAAACAAACAAACAAATAAATAAATAAAAGGAGAAGACAAGGAGGAACATGAAGGACAGGAGTCTGTGAAAGAGGCAGCCCTTTGAGGTACATTGGGGAGCAGAAGGAAGTGGATCCCCTTTCCTATAGCTTGATCACACAACTTAGCTTTCCAACAACAGTTGCCCCGGGGCAGAAAAGATTCTGGAAGTGCCAAGGTCCGGAGAAAACAGGGCTGACTTGGACACCTTCCAAAGAGGCAATTACCAGGTCACCATGGAAACCCATCCTCAGCTCTGCTCAGAACCGTGTGGAACGGCAGCTTGTGGGGAGGCTGATGTGCACGCTATCCAGATTAGCGTTGTGTGGCTTCACGGTGCTATGGGCCAAGGAAGACCTCGTGCTTCCATAATATGATATAAGGTCACAGCGGACAGGACTCAGGAAGGACAGGGAACATCCTCTGCTCTGTACTGTGGACGTGGTAGCTGAAGTTCAATGACTACCGTGCTATGACTGTAGCCTGGACCATGAGCTGAAGTGAACCCAGCCTACTCCAAGCTGCTTTTGTCTTTTGTCAGGGTGTTCATTACAGCAAGCCACAGAATGAAACTAGGACCGTGGCACATAGTCCAGAGCCAAGTTTCATTACGAAGGTATGCTCTGCGGGCACCTGTGCTGCAAGGCATCCTCTCCCCCAGCTCTGAAGTGTTTTCTTTGCTCTGGGACTTCAGTTCTTGGTGGTGGGTGGGTGGGTTCAGTTGTCTGCAGCCTGATTGATTCTTTACTTGTGAAGGTGGAGGGAACACCTTCCCGGAATCTACTGCTGAAGCAGAACCTGAACTTTTGGTCTGTCTCAAACTACAGCTGTTCCATTATAGAAGTGTGGTCTTATTTGGCTATCTGACTGGCGCATCTTCCAATCCACGGTAGGTAGAGCAGCTACCGAAGCTCTGAGCGCCTCTGGTCCTACCTTATCTTGGAAATTCGTTCCTTTCAAGACCCCTTTCTTTTAGTCTGCATAGAGGAGTTCTCAGGAACTCTTCAAGGTGCCTTCAGACTGGTGAAGGCATTCCAGAGTTCGGGCTCCTCGTCTCCACTTGACTTTCTGTTTCCACCTCTCCAGAATAGACACAGTCACAGTGTGTGGTCATGAATATTCCTTTCCTATACCTGGCACCTGTTCAGCCTTCCTTTTGCTGAGCCTTGCAGTTACTCCTTACAGATAAAGACTGATTGAATAACTCAGTGGGAGTCTTAAGAACAGGACTCCCAGCTTCCTTCCCTTAGCCCCTACTGTCATCAGGGATGTTCTCTCAAAGCTGTTCACAGTTATGTAGGGAGTGCTCTTCTTAGCCAAGTCCTCCTTTCCACAGGTCAAACTTTTGATGGCCTCCATGCATCAAGACCTTCTGTGGAGTTCCATGATGCCCAGCTTTCCCACAGCCTCTACAATGTTTACTCAAACATGGTCTTTTAAATATGTCACATGAGGGACCCATTCATGAGATAGATTCAAGATGGTGCCACCCAAAAAGGCTCTCTCCACTTGACCATCATTAAGGTATTCTGCCTTTTTTTTCCCTTCAATTTTGTAAGGGTTGGCTCTAAACTATTATTAAACAATCTCATGAAGATATCAGACATAGGACACACTTGAAAGATAAAACAATACAGTTATTTTTATACTTACGATAGACCTCGAGAATCACCTGACCACATTCTTGTACTTTATGGAAATGGTAGTGATGATGGCAGGCTGCCTGCCTCAACCTTTTGGGGCTGAAGGGTGCAAGGTGCCTTTCCACAAGACTACCAGGAAGCTGAGCACAGCACAGTCTTGCCTAGAGAGCCAGGCATGGATAGATGGATGGTCAGACAGGCAGGTGCTCAGGCCAAGGAAACAAACAGACCACCAAGTCAAATCTTAGGTGAACAACAGAGCTCTTTTCTAGGCTAAGTCTGGAACAGATTCACATATTACATTGTGAACACACAATAATATCTATAGGTTTCTTTGTCTTCTTTTGTGGCCTAAGGTTTGAACCCATATCCATTTGCATGCTATGCCTGAATTAAATCACTAAGATACATTATTTTTTCTTTTTTCTTTTGTTTTGTTTTGTTTAGTTTTGAAAGGAACTCTCACTAAGTCAGGCTGCCCTTGAACTTACTGTAGTCCAGTTTGGGCTTTAACTTGCCATCCTCCTGCCTTAGTCTCCCAAGTGGCGGGGACCACAGGTCTGTGTCACCAAACTCTGCTTGTTTTTAAATGTATCAAAGTAACGAACGCAGTGAAAACTGTCTGAAAACTCTAATAAAAATCCAGTCTTGGTTGCACCTTCTGAAGACAACCATGGCTGAGAGTTGATGTGAGTGAACGCTACCATGGCTGAGAGTTGACCTGAACGCTTCCATTGCGTTAGTGTCTCCCTGGAGAGTGAGCAGGCCAACCCATCTGATGAAGAACAAGTGTTGCTAGCGTTTCCTGGATGCACATTGATAGCTACTTTTGCTTACTCTTTCCCCCTTAGCTTGATTCAGCCACCCCACATTGGGTACATATTCCAAAAACACCATTTTTTTACATGATAAATACCTACACATTTTTTGTCAATTAAAAATAATTAATTGTTGATTAAAATGTAATTAATTAGCAAAAACATGTCCTTGATACTTCAAAACACAACCCCTAAAAACTCAGACTAAAAAGTGGTTTTTCTCTGGGTGGGGATGCAGAAGGAGGAACTACTTTGAAAATAAGTCTAGGAGTTTTGCTAAAAATCTCCTTTTGCTCTTGAACTTGATGGAGAGACCCTGTTGCTAATGACACTATGCATATTGGTCACAGGTCAAGTTGGTACCAACCAAGAAGCTTCCGCGGTACTGGCTGACTCTCACAGTACCAGAAGGAGGCTGCCAAGGGAGAGTTCGCCAACACTCTTACCTAGCTGTGAACCTGTGAGCTATAATAACAATTAGTGTGTCAATATATACTATGGCTATAACAGTGGCATAAATGGTACCGGAAGTAACCAACTGCTTTCAGGTTGGGCTTAACACCTACACCATAGGGAGAAATATATGCATGGTATAATATATCTGGACAAGAATCTTTCTGGGGAGCTCATAGGTGCCGGAGTTGAGCCTACTACTAGTATTATTTCATTAAATGGACCGGGTATAAAACTGCCCTCTAAATTCATGTTATATCCATACAAGGAAAAACTACTCAGCCATAAAAAGGGTGAGATATTGATGCAACAATATGGATAGGTCTGAGAGTAAACACTCAAAATCCATCACATGAAACTGAGAAGGCAGGCTGACTCCACAGCAGGCTTCAAGTTGGCAGTTCAGGAGATGAGGCCTAAATCTCTGCTTCCTAGAACTGGGCAAGTCCAGGCAAGTCCAGGCCTCAGAAACTGCCTGCAACCTGAGGCAAAGACAGTGGATCAGCAACAGTTTCTAGACTTCCCCAGCAACAGTTTCCAGACTTCTCCCCTCTCCACTCCCCAGGACCCAGCAATGGTTCTGGAAAGTTCCTAGAGATAGAGATTACCTACCTCTTCCCAGAATTCTCCTAATGTGCTTTAAAATCAGACCTTTGAGCTCACTTCAGGGTCTCTCCATCTTTGTAGATGGTAGACCCCAGCATGCTGGACTTCTGCAGAATAAAACGTTCTTTTTGTTTATATACTATTTGAGTACGGGGTATCATTCTTTGGTGAATATAGACCCTTGCAAAACCTTGTTTGTCTAAAACTAGAAAGTGGTGATTCACAGAGATAAAGTTTCTTAAGGAGTGAGCGTCACTTGAAATCTGGGGAGGAGATAGTCTATAGACGTAGGGATTGGGGTGCTGGTCTCATTATGCACCTTAAATACGTGCAGGTGATGGTGTGACCCTTGCCAAGATGAAGCTGACTTTGATGACAACCTGGGTACCTGCCAGTCACTTAGATCATCCTCTTGTGTTGGCTGCACAAAGTACATCCTTGAGTTAAATGGAACAGCCTTGGTAAGTGTTCCGGTTGTTTCCAGTTCCCCACTATTCGCGGTGGTTGCCATATGTGTGCATGTGATTTCGCTGCCTTTTTTTTTTTTGTCAGCATTTCTGTAAATGGATTTTCTAGAAATGGAATTGTTGGGTCAATGGTATGCACAGTTTAATTTCTAAATGACGCTGTCCAACTGCTCTGCAAAATTAAAAAAGCCAACCTCAACAGATAACCTCAAAGTGTCGTTCTGATGGCCTCTCACTGGCAGGGAGCGAGAACTCATTTCCCACACCCTTGCTTCACTGCCACAAGATAACAAGTTGGGATGCCATGCTATTTCTGCTCTGGTAATGGGATGACTGGCCCTTTCCACCTAAGGTCCATGGTGTGGCTGTGGGCAGCTATCACATGCACAAGCCTCTCTTTCTGAGGGGACCCTTGAGTAGAAGGGTATGGAGGGCCTCATGTATGCAAAAGGAGCCCAGTTTGTCAAGAGGCAAGTAGCAGTGACCATTGTGTGGAGGTTTCTGTTTGATGAAGTCTGTACTCTGGTTCTCCAGCCTGCATCTGCCCCACAACAGCACGACTAGCACAGGCACCCTAAGTCAGAAGTGATGCCAACAGAAACCTGCAGCTGTTCATACTGAGGGGGGCTCTGCCTCTTTCACCCTGTCTAGCAGATGTGAACTCTTGGCTGGAGGCCGTTTTGTCTGTGTTGTGTGGGATTCTGCTGGCTGCGCTTGATCTTTGACTCAAAGTTCTGAGATGTAAATTTACATAGCAGCTGTTCTCCAAGCCCTGGTAAATGCCTGTGTTCGGATCACAGCTCAGCCAGCCAGCCAGCCAGCGGCAGACCCTCCCCATACACAGCTGGACTGACTGCTTCTCTCTCTCCTGCAGGAACCCCAAACAAAGACAAAAATTAGGTGGCTCTCTAGGAACATTTCAATCCCAGAGCTGTCTTCCTTCCACAGTCAATGGAACTTCTTTCCTTTTGCTGTTCAAGGCAGAGGCAAGTCACCTTTCAGCCTTGAAGGTGGCGTGACCGGTTTTGTGGTATCTGTCCCACAGAGCACCGTGTTGGAGACTGATCTTAGCTGAACATCCTCTCCCTGTCAGGAAATGCAGGGCCAGTGGAAAAGGCTTTGTCTCTGGTCAGTTTCATTTATAGCAAGACATCTCTTTGAAAGCAAACATGCCTCTCACGTATCTCGAGCTCAGGCTAGGTACTCCTATTTTCCTCTCAGGTTCACCTCAATGGAGACAGGCTGCAGGCTTGCTTGCCATGATACCATGGGGCTAGGAGCACAGGTTTCAAATCCATCACGTCAGGTTTTAAGATAAGCATTTTTTAACACTTGCAAAGACCAGTGCCCCCCCCCCCCCCCGGAAGACAATAGTTTACAGCTTCTAGACATAATACTGATTCTGCCTTCTCCTTGGCTCTAGCCACTGGAGGAGGGCACCAGCTCCTGCTCCTGGAGATGCAGGCGATGAGAAAGCCAGCTGTGCGTAGTCTGGCTTCTTCTTAACAGGGCAGGCAGGGCTGGGCTTGTCAAGATGCACCTGTGTAGCACAGCATGGGCAGTGTGACAATTCTGATGGTGTCACAGTGTTACAGGCACATGATGCTGAAAGTAGAGCACAGTGAACACGGCCTAGACTATTTCT
This sequence comes from Mus musculus, assembly GCF_000001635.26. NCBI lineage: Eukaryota > Metazoa > Chordata > Mammalia > Rodentia > Muridae > Mus > Mus musculus. The sequence continues at coordinate 179,394,664 of NC_000068.7, read as the reverse complement.
TTATTCTCATCTACACTAGTAGGGCAGGGTCCCCACTGTGGGACACAGTCACTTCCAAGGCAGAATCTACTCTATAGAACAGGTAGTACTACTCTACACGATGGAAGCCACCTACAGGATGTGGGCAACTCTACAGGACAAACCAGGATTCAGACAAGTATGTGATATGGGTGCCATTGAAGCTGATCCCATAGCCCATAACGGACACCTTGCACTTCCCATTCCAATTGGATGTGTCCCCAAGAGTCTCTTGGAGCCTCCACCACTGCTCCCGAGAAAGTAAATACAGGAAACCTCAGCTGCCCTGCTCCCGAAGCCGTCCCTGTGATGCAGCTGGACTGCTGGCTTCAAAGGGGAGCACAACTTTTACTTTGGAGCCAGCAGGTCGTCTCTCCATGTGTACATTGGAGCTCAGACTAGCGAGCGATTCTGGTCGTCACGTGGTTCAAAAACATGTGATCACAGAACTCACAGAGGGCTGCGGCAGAAGCATTCGGAACAGGGATCAGAAGACAAGGGGATGAGAGTGGCTACAGGGATGATTTTTGTCCCTGGTGTCTTAGGAAAGCCTGTTATTCTGCTCAATGGAATTTTCACATTATGGTGCAGTCTAAGTAAAGCATGAGCTGATCTTTCAACTGACTATTCGTTCATTAAACAGAAGCTTAGCTTGAGTTACTGTATTGTAGCTAAATGTACCCGGGTTGTAGTGTCAGTCAAAACAGACAAATGCCTCTGTAATTCCCAACAGGAATGACAAACGTCAATCAAAAAACAACGTAACAGGTGTTCACTATGAATGAGGGCATATGTCCCTAAGAATCAGAGTGTGTCCCTATGAATGGGAGTGTGTGTTCCTATAAGATTTCCAAGAGTTCAGACAACATATGCAAATGTTCTGAGGTGTGAGGGACCAGTGAGCATGAATGTCTGACAGTAACAGAGTCCTGAGGGCATAGTGGTGTCACAGCCTGACGAATAGCAGGGGCCTCAGCAATTAACTGGGTTGTTTGGGTCTTGAGGGTGGGAGGATGGCTAAACCACTGAGAGCTCAAAGCCAGGCAGGGGTGTGGTCATGTGACCTGTCATGGTTCTCTCAGGGCCATGTGTGCCATCAGTGGAGCTGAGCATGAGCTCCGTGTATGTGTGTGTGTGTGTGTGTGTGTGTGTGTGTGTGTGTGTATGTGTCATGTATGTGTGTGGTATATATGTATTTGTGGTGTGTTTGTGTATGGTATGTGTGTGTCAGTTCTGCACTGAGATCTATTATAATATTCTCTAGAAAGTGATTATGGACCCCAAGACAGCTTTCTAATCAGCTAAAGAGCAAAGGGCAAACTAAAAAGGACCATTGTGTTTTCCTGGGGAAACAGATGAAAAAACACTTGTTTATTTCAGATGAGATGCTGGAAGTCAAAGAAGTGACTCCACTAAGTCCTGCTGTTGAACCAGTGGGTTTGTCTGGGCTACAGGAGCAATGGTGAGAAGTGAGTTGCAAGGTGATGGGCAACATGTAGGCAGCTACACCATGGAGGTTTTCACTCAAAAGTTGTTTGCCATTTGCCCCAGGGAAAGAAATGGCATCTGGAGCAGCCAGTCTGTCCCCCATCACCCACCCAGAAGAGTGAATGCAGCTGCTCTCATTCAAGGTGGCCACAGTCATGGCAGACTCAGATAAAACCACCGTATAGCATGGTCTTTCAAAATTATGGAATAGGGCTGTGGAGATGGCTCAGTGGGTAGATTGCTTGCTCTGCAAACATGAAGACCAGAGTTCAAATCTCTAGCATGTACATAAAGACCTGTGCATGTCTGCATGAGCCTGTAACCTCTGCATTAATGAGTAGAGAGAGAAGACTCCTGGGATCCTATTGGTCAGATAGCCTAGCTGAAGCTTTGGGTTTCCAGTTCAGTGGGAGACCCTTTAGGAAACCAGGTGAAGAATGACAAAGGATGCCTTCCTCTGATCTCATGAATAAGTGTTTTTGCATGCATAAACATAAGTGTTTGTGTTCATGCATGTGTTTACACTCATGTGTGTGCATGCACACATGCACATGAACATATATATGCATGGATGTACAAACAGAGCACATGCACACAAACATGCATGTATGCATACATGCATGTACACAATGCACATACATACATGCATACACAATGCTTACACACACACATATGCACATAGACAGACATACTTCCCCTCCCTTCACAGTAAGCAATAAACAAATAATTCCCTGTTAATATTAGTTTTGTCAATCTGACAGATTTTAGGATCACCTAACAGACAAACTTCTGGGCATGTCTGTGAGGGACTTTCTAGATTAGGACAATTGAAGAGGGAGGACCCACTTTGAAGGTGGGGGGACCATCATTGTGGGCTAGGGCTACAGAGCAAATGAAAAGGAGAAAGTGAGCTGAGTACCAGCATCCTTGACTGCTGGCACAATGTGACCAGCTGTGGGTACAATGTGACCAGCTGTGGGTACAATGTGACCAGCTGTGGATGTAAATGTGACCAGCTGTGGGTACAATGTGACCAGCTGTGGGGACAATGTGACCAGCTGTGGGGACAATGTGACCAGCTGTGGATGTAAATGTGACTAGCTGTGGGTACAATGTGACCAGCTGTGGATGTAAATGTGACCAGCTGTGGGTACAATGTGACCAGCTGTGGGTACAATGTGACCAGCTGTGGATGCAAATGTGACCGACCAGCTGTGGATACAACTTAACCAGCTGTAGATGCAAATGTGACCAGCTATGGATACAATGTGACCAGCTAAGGATACAATGTGAATAGCTGCCTCAATCTCCTTCCACTTTAACTTTCCTGTCATGATCAGCTTACTTCCCTACTCAGGATACTTCAAACTGAGTCAAAATAAGCTTCATTCTCTAAGTTGCCTCTGTTAGAGGTTTTGTCCAATAATAAGAAAAGAAATCAACACAGCCCTCTGGGTATTTCCAGTTTGGACATTTTTATCATGCAAATACTTCAAATAGCTATTCAATGTTCCCAACCCCCGCCACACAGCCAGTTCACAATTTTAATGCTACAATACTGTGTTGCAACAAGCAAACATCCAGGCATGTCGAAGACTTCACACTCTGCCAGTGATGTTTATCCCTTAGACAAGAGGGGCAAAGTGGGCGGTGGGTGGAACCTTCACTATTCCTATTTTTACCCCTCTGCTGGGAGTGAACCCAGGGCTGTGTACATTATAGCCAAGTACTCCATCACGGAGCCACGCCCTCAGAATGACTCGCTGTCTCTTCTTTTGAGCCTAGATCTACAAATCCGCCTCCTCTGGCATGAACCCTACTCTGTCCACAAGCAGCATAGTTTACCTTCGCAGACGAAGGAACTGAAGGCAGCAACAGCTTGTCTATTCTTAGAAAGTAAGTGATGGATAGTTCTGGCGTGAGCAGGGAAGGAGGGCTCCAAATGGTGGGGCCTGTGGATTTCTGAGCTGGGTGTCGAAATGTAAGCAAGGATGGAGACAAATGAGAGGAAATGTTTGCAGTCCCCTGACAAATAGCAACCCCAATGAATTTTTCATGCATGCTGGATGAAGAAGGTGGCTTGGCAGCTTTCAAAATATTTCTTCATTCGTAGAAGTGGCTAACATATGATCAACATCCCATACGGTACAGGCATCCCCTTCCAAGTGTCTGTAAGCAGATGGTGCGTCTTTGTGCAGAGTGGGAGAGGGTGTTAGGGAGTTTTGGGGATGGCCTGGGAGCATTAGATTTGGTGAGCTGGTCACCTGGGAGACTGGCCACAGCCTGGATGACCAGAAGAACATTGCAGAGTCAGAGTGAAAGGTAATTCCTCCAAACATATGGAGGAAGCAATAACTCACTGCAGAGATTTTTGTTGCCATAACACGTAAGTCCCCAGATTCTGATTCAAGCAAGTTGCAGAGGCTCTTGGAGCCGTTAACTCTCATTCTAGATGAATGAGGTCACCAGCTGGAGAGCCAGGCCCAAGTCTCATGCTGCAGACAGCAGGAGGATGCCTCAAGTATTTGCAGATGAGACAGACAAAATGAGAGAGTGAGCCTGATGGGTGGGCTCTTGGCTTGGTATGTGAGTGTGAGCGGCGAGCACCCTGGAGCTTGTGGCTCTTTGCAGTCCACACTCTTGAGCATGCTGGATAGATTTAATATGGACAACCATCTGGCCTAAGAGACAGTGTCAGTCAAGAAGCATGGATCAGCTTTCTTCTGAGTGCACACCAGGAATCCCACAGAACCACAACTCCTTGTCCCTCCTGGTTTCCACTTTGCCCACCCTACAACAGAAGCAGACTCTCTTGGATGAGAATCCCTCAGAGATGCCCCTGAGCTCTGCTTATGTGTTTCCATTGGTGATCTCGTGAATGAGACCTAACGTGTTTCTGAGAACATCTCAACAGCTTTTCAGCCACCACTGGCATCCTGAAAGATACACCAGTGCACAGGGCATCACAGGAAAGAGGCAGTGTCACAGCCCTGTGGCAATATTGGTTCTTCCTGGTAAATGGAAGCCTTCGCAGCACTTTGAGAGATGAGTCCAGCAGGCATTTGCAGGCATTTTTACTGACTGGTAAATTCACACCATCTTCCCTGAAAGTGGAAACTGTAATTCTAGGGATGATGTCTCATCTTTAAAAAAATATGCATTTATTTTAGTGTGTGTGTGTGTGTGTGTGTGTGTGTGTGTGTGTGTGTGTGTGTGTGATCCTATGAAGTAGAGTTACAGATGGCTGAGCTACCATGTGGGTACTGGAACCTGAACCTGGGTCCTCCGCAAGAGCAGTAAATACTATTAACTGCTGAGCCACCCCAGTGGCGGCTAGTCTTTATTGTTAGATTGACTGGATCTGGGGTCAACCTAGAGACATGCCTCTGGGCTGGTCTGTGAGGGTTTTGCCAGGGAGGATTAACCAAGGAGAGAAGCTCCTTCCAGAAAGGGGCCTTAACCTTCCCTTAGAGGCCCAGATCTGAGGGAAACCAGAGAGGCTTGCTTCTTATTGGAAAGTGGGTCTTTTGCACTGTTTTTCCTCTTTCAACCTTCTAGCATGGCTCTTAGACCAGCGGTTCTCCAGGAATCCTCCAGTCCTTTAGCACCAGAGTTGTTCAATCTCAAGGGATGGGAAACTACTGAGTTCTAAGCCTCTCTACCAACCCCACTTTGCAGGCTGGTCTCATAAATCCTCTTTATTGCATGCATCAATCTAAGAGATCCATCCCTGTAGAGATGCTTCCCCATGGTAGGCAAGCTTAGGGGAAGGTGATGGAAGCCTAGAGAGTGGCATGGCGTGTATCCGCTTCACCCTTGGAGGCACGTGCTGGGACTGCTTACCAAGCTGCTTCTTCTCCACATGTATCTAGCATTCTTCCTACCCGGGATCTGTCCCCTTGGTGGAGCAGAGACGGATAGTTCTCTCCATTCATGCTGTCCGGCTGTCGATCAGTCCCTACCCTTGTCCTGTCCATTTGGGCACAACTGGATCCTGATAAACTGAGAGGAAGCAGGCTGCTTGTACTAAAAACAAAACCAACAAATCGTGGTGCTTGGCTCAAGTTCACTTGTCAGGTGAACTCCTCATGGAGTTCTTTAAGACAGGTATGATCATGAAGCGTAGGGAAGAGAAATTTCTGTAGCCAACACATAGGAGTACCTGGATCCCATCTTCTAACATTACCAGTTGCATGCCAGGCATACACTTGGGTCACAGCCAACACACCCTGAATGCTCAGAACAGCACATTACAAGGCATGTTGTATCAATTGCATATCAATAACCCAGATGATATCCAGGATGGTTTCTAAAGCTGGTTCTGTCTAGCGTTCCCATTATGCAATCAGAAGACGATAGAGGGTTAGGATTAGGGATTAGGGTTAGCATCAGGTCTACTGGTCTCAGAGACCCGAGTCTGGGCTGACTGAATTGGATTCCTTCCTGCACTATCCAAGGCACTCGCTGTGTTCTCCTGGGAGCATCCCTGGGGCAGTGTCGTGGGCTCTACATCCAGAGAGAAATACAGTTGATCACCATGACCTGGGGACATTCAAGGTCACTGGTCACTGGCTCACCCTTCAGCGGCTCTACTGTTTCTACATTTGGATAGCAGGGCCTAAAGGCAGGGTCCAGATGGGCTGGATGTGTTATAGGAAAAAAAATACACACACACACACACACACACACACACACACATATATATGTATATATATATATATATATATATATATATATATACACACACACACATACATATATCGTCGTCTCAACTGCATGGCTTCAATCTTCCACCACTGATTTAAGTTTTAAAATGTTTCTATTATAAATATCTGAAGAATGGTTTCATCTTAAAGTTGCCCCTTAATAACCTATCCCTTGAAAAACACAGTAAGACTTCAATAATAACAGGAGCGCTTTAGAAGTAGAGTGATAAAGAGTTTTTCTAACACCTCTTTCCCCATTCATGTTAGGTGACAATTTTGTTTACTCGGTTCAGGTAAAATTCCAGGTACATTGTGAGCCCCGCAGAAGAGAAATTGATTTTCTCCCTTACAGCTTGGAGCACGGCGGCTCTTACAATTGCTGTGCCGTCTTTACAATGAGATAGAAGGAAGGCTGCTGCTGGTTGGTACAAACTGATCAGAGCCAAGGCTGCTTGCACTTTCCAGCCTCCAGCCAAGCTTCCTGGTGTCCACTTGGCCTGTTAAGGAAGAGGGCTGATGTCAGCTCTGATGTCTCCTCCAAAGGCTCCTGCGCTCAAGCAGCTCTGGGTTAGACATGATGAGTTGGTAAGAAAAGAAAACATGACAGAGTACAGAGCTCGGGATGAATGTCTTTCTCCCTCACTCCTTGGAGGCACAGCAAGTCTGCTGTGTGGGACACTGGCCACTGGGTCCTTCAATCTACATTTTCGAGGAAAAGCAAGAGTCCTTTTATCTATCTTGGTTTGCATTACATACATATACACATACACATACATATACACACATATGTATATACACATACATACACACATGTATACATACATATAATCATACATATATACATGTGTGTATATATGTATGTATATATACACATATATATGTATATACACATAGACACATACATACATACATACATACATACATACATACATACGTAGCTCGTGTAGCTTGGTATTCTTGTGGGACTCTCAACAGTGTGAGTGTGGGCATCTCTGACCCTTACTCCTGTTCTCGGAACCCCCTTCTTCCTGTTGGGTTGCTCTGTCCAGCCTTGATATGGGGGTTTCTGCCTAGTCCGAGCGTATCATGTTACTCCACGTTCAGTTGACATCCCTGGGATCCTTATTCTTCTCTGAAGGGAAATAGAGGAAGGGTGGATCTGGGGAAGAAGGGAAGTGAGGGGAAGGGACTGGGAAGAGTCGGGGGAGGGGACACCTCAGTTGGGATGTAGTGTATTAGAGAAGGATAAATAAGAAAATATTTTTTAAAATCCTCACAAAAGCACCTTAAAGGAGAAGTTGCTTATTTCGGCACACAGTTTGATGGACAGTCTGTCACGGCAGGGAACCCATGGAGGCAAGAGGCAGCTGGCCACGCTGCATCCACAGCCAGGAAGCGGCAGGGGATGAATGCTGGTGTCCAGCCCACTGTCTCCTTTGGTTTAATCTGGGATCCCAGCACATAAAATGCTGCTGCCCACATTCAAGGTGGCTCTTCCCTCCTCCCTCGCAGGCACACCCAGGAAGTGAGTCTCTTAGGTGATTCCTGATCCAGCCAAGCTGACAGTAAAGATGAACCCTTTCACGGCCACCAAGTGTCCTTGTGCAACTGCCCCGTGCCCTGCTGTCTCCTGTGACCCTGAGGTTGTCTCCCACACCCGCTGCTCCGTGGCTCCTTTACACGCAGCACCTTTTGTGGATGCATTGGATTTTATGTGTCCACCTTCTTAGATGTTTTTTACGAATACTTCAGGACCCGAGTACAGGGCTCTATCTTGTGATGTGTTGCTGACCCTGCATCGTTTGCTGGAAGCCTGATCTGACTGGATGCCTGGCTCTGCTCTCTCACCCTCCCCTGACTCCTCCCTGTCTACTCTACTGGTCCTCATGCACACTGAGAGCTTGGAAACAAATGAATTTGGCATGGACCCTTTTTATTTACTTGACGGGGATGTGCTCTGTGCTTGAGGCTAATATTACTTGACTTATCATTCAGTCAATAATCCCAGTGGACAATTGGTTTCTCCCACACATGTCCTTAATTTCCTTATTCCTGGAGTGGTTCTTATTAACTTCCCAATCCAGTGAGCTTGCAGCTTCACTGCCAGGGCTGCTATTGGGAGTGTCCACTGTGAGTGCTAACAGCAGCTTAAGCCCGGGAATTTCTAGACCGCAGCCTCTGGCCTGTCCTAATTTTTCAGTGGAAGCTGTTTCATCCATGTACCCCAACATAATCTCATTTTAATTCCATACAGATTTGACTGTCATTAAAAAAACAATATACTCACATATGCCCCTAAACATACAAAGAGTCATTCTATAAGGAATATGGAGAAACCTAGGAAAGCATTCTGATCAGCTGCCCGTTAAGATGTGTGTTTGTAAATAGAAACATGGATGTGAGTGCTTTGTCTTCTAGCAGTTCATTTTTGCCTACGAGAGCTGTGCTTTCAGAATTAGATATTAACAGCGGTATACTGGAAATTGACATGAGCGATGTTTGCACACAGCGTTCTCGGGTTCCCGATGCCGGCGAGGAGTCAGCTCTATGAAAATCGATGATTTTATTAATGTATACAGGACCCAGACCTCATCCTGCTCAGAGGCGTTTTAATGAGGTCGGCGCTTGAAGACATGGGGTTCTAAAGAAAAGTTGAATAAATGACATGTCAGTTCTGTTAAATCACACTCGGTTATGTATTTTTGCCTCTTCCTCTTCAAGACTAGCAAGCCACGTAGCCAGAACACACTCGGTGGTGCTGTAGAAACGGGCCACATCTGTCCCTGCCTAATGCTGCAAGAATGTGTCCCAAACCTTCAGACCACTTGTGCCCGCCCAGTCCAGGCAGTCTATCCCCATGATGTGACATGATATTGCTCAATTTTCAGTGCCTTGGAAAGAGCTAATTAGAAGGAATGAGTGATCTTAGAACATCGTGGGCTAAGGATGGCACTTCAGAAGGAATCAAGCTTCCATATGATCTGGGCCTCATGGTTCTGAAGAGGAAAATTCAACCTGACCCTTTGATCCAGTGGCTTCTGCCATCCCTAGCTCTTGGACTAAGGCGATGGATAAATCAGTACAGTGTTTACCTCACAAACCTGAGGACCTGGGTTCGTATCTCCAGCACCCCTGTAAAAACTGGATGACCCTAGCATCAGAGAAGTGGGCACAGAGAATCTCTGGGGCTCAGTATCTGGCTAGTTTTGCTAGAACTGGTGAACTGCAGGGTCAGTGAAAGACATGTCTCAAAGAAGACACTGAAGGAGGATAAAGATGCCTGGTGCTGTGTAGTGTATGCACACATTTCCACAGCACGCGCGCACACACACACACACACACACAAACACACACACACACACACACACACACACACACACACACACATCTGCAGACGCACACTCACAAATAAACTTGGGTAAATAAATCAATAAATGCCCATTTGAAAGGCTTGATTTCCTGTTTATCTCTTCAAACCCTGTTCTTTAGCGTCTAGCCCTAATTGGCATAATTTATTCTTTTAAGAGGATGGAGATACATCTAGCTTTTGGGAAATCCAAAGTTGATCGTCTCTCTGTGTTTCTAATTGGCGATTTCAGAGGCAAGGCATGCTACATCCTGCTCATAAATTCAGCAAGGTGAGAAGTAAGGAGCTTTGATTTAGTGTCTTCCCTAAACCCGCAGCTGCCTCTCAGGAGCAATTCATCTTGGGCAAGGAAGCCATGGTACAGTTCGAGGGAGCCCCCCAGGGCTGAGATCTTGACCTTTGGAGGCACTGGGTATCAAGATTTCCTGCCAAAATGTCCTGTCAATGTATCAAGCAAATTGCAACAATTTGTGATCTGTTGGGGCTGCTCATGGGGAGAATTTGTGGGTTGCAGGTGTGGCAGACTTAGGGGTCAGGCATCTGGAAGAGATATCCCAGTCAGATGTTCCTTGTTCTTCACCCCTTCCTCTGAAGAGTTTCACTTCTGCGAGGAGAGCACCTCACTTCCCCGTGACAGATCTCAGCAGCTATGTTTTCCTAGGCAATCCTTTCCTTTGACAAAGTCACAGTGTTCACACTGAGGTGGGAGCTAGGCTGGAGGCTGGCATTCTCTGTATAGCATTGTGTCCAGAAGGCAGTACTGTGATTGGGTTGCCCTTGCCATCTCTCACGTTCATGCCTGCCCAGTATGGGGATGGAATGTTCAAAAAGTGGGGCCTCCTGATAGTTACTAGGTTGTGGGTCTCCAACATTCCAAGAGGAGTAACGCTGTCACAGAGTGGGAGAGTCTCAAGTGAGGGCACCACTCATGCCTGGCCTCTTCCCTGTGACAGGTCTTTTCTCTACCATACTGTGGTGCATCCAGAGATTTGTCCCCTTGGGCACAGGATTCTGGACTTTTCAGTCCTCTCTCTCTCTCCCCTCCCGGGGACAGGTGTCTGCTTGGAGCCCATGTCTGTATGTATATGTGTGTACGTGAATGTATTTCTCTGTATGTATGTGACCACATTCAAGTGGTTTTATTTGCATGCATGCACATATGTATGTACCTGTCTATGCTTGAGCACATCCGTGTGCATATCTACATGTTTGAGTGTATGTCCATGCGTGCATAGCTCTGTATGTGGACGCCTGTGTATAGACACATATGTGTGTATGAGTGTATGTATTTTTGCAAGCCTCTGTTCATGTGTGTATATCGCATCTGCATGCATTAATGTTATACGTGCTTATGTGCATCTGCCTGCACGTTAGTGCATGCAGATGTCTGTGTGTATGTGCCAGCGTATATACCCTTATATGTAAATGTGTACATATGTTTATGCCTGTATGTATATACATCAGTTTGTACATACTTGTAGATAGACACTTGTGTGATGCACACCCATGTGTGCCTCTTCCTGTAAGACTACATGTATAGGCTCACAGTGTATACATATAGCCCTTTCTGTGTACTCATTTGTGTGTGTAGACTCATGAGCATGTGTGCCAATCTCTGTTGGCATATTTAAGTGTGTGTATATGTGTGTGCATGTTTACACGAGAGCATGTTTCCCTGTATGCACATATATACTCAACAGTGCATGTATGAACATACATGATTTATCTATATGTCTCTGAGGATGCAGCATTGTATGTAGGAGAGCTTTTCCTTTTGGGTATCTATAATAGCTGTATTACTGCAGCTCATGTGGATTATTTTTACAATCAAAGTAAAGAACCAGAAATCCTGGTCCTCCCAGGCCTGAGCCTGCATTCACCCTATGGCCTGTAGGGAAAGGGCAACCTTTTGCACACAGCATATGAGGAAGGTGAGGAGCTGGACTCATAAGCTATGCCAGGCCTGGAGCTTCTGAGCAGACTGCTGTAGGCTCCCTGGAGAAGAAGCTGTGGGGATTTCCTGCACTCCCTTGGAAAACAGCCAGGTCACTGATCAGCAGATTGGGATGCTGAGATTTCAAAACATCCTTTTTCTGTTATTTGTATCAAGAGAGCGAGAGTTGATGTCTGCACAGTGGAGGCAGCCACTGCAGTTAGCGCCTCTCCATGAGTTACCTGCTGAAGACATAGAGCGTGAGTGGGAAAAGACACCGTTATCGTTGCAAAGTCATGTGGCAAATGCTGTGTCCTAGAGGAGAAACCGGAAGGAAATGGGTCCAGCTCAAGGAAACTAGGCAGGATGTACGCTCAGAGTCTCAGCTCAGCCCAAACTGTGCACTGCACTCTCCCTCAGCTTCCTGACCTTCGTGTGGGTGCAGACGCCCTTCTTCCCTGGGAACAGGAGGAGAGGAACAGACCCTGTCACAGGAGGCCAGAGCACACTGGGATGAGCAGGACTAAAGCCAGGTGGCCTATTTTCTTTGACATTGCCAGAGGGGGTGACTGGGATATCTGGAGGCACAGGATTTTTCCTGGTGTCACACCCAGAACTGAGAGTCCGAGGTGGGAGCTGGGACAGGGTTGGTTGGCAATATGAGGTCCAGGGAAGGACTTGGCTCACCCTGGGGGAGGGGCACGGCTTCAAGACAGACACCGAGATAACTTAATGCCTGGAGGATACTTTTCTCCTGGGGAACATGACCAGCCAGCTGCAGACCAGCTACATCCTGTCCTCCAGAGAGATCTGGCTATGCACACCCAGTATCCAAAGGCTACTGGATCCCATGGGGTGGGGGGGGGGACTTCATGAAGTTGAAACAGATTCCAGTAAATCACCTCTCCTCAGCTCCTGTCAGTGTGAGGCTGGAGAGACCGCTCAGCGGGTAAGAGAACTTGCTGCATTTGAAGAGATCCTGAGTTCTATTTCCAGCACCCACATGGTGGCTCACAACTGTCTGTAATGACACCACCTTCTGGCCTCCTTGGGCACTACACACACAAGGTGCACCGACATGCATGCAGCAAACACTCCAACATAATGTAAAGCTTCAGAATGGCACTAGAGAAATGTCAGTCTCTGCAATCTGGGGTGCAATTTCACTTTCCACAGGGGCCAATTATTCAAATGCCACTGGAGCAGGCAACCCCTTTCCTACCACAGGAGCTGCAGTTGGCCCTGCTAAAGAGACAGGCCTTTTGGACGATACGGGGCTGGGGTTTGCGTGCCATTTAGCTTTCCGTGGCAGATGTGATTTTCACCTGGTATCATGGTGTTCTGTGCAGCTGATTTTTCCCAGTGAGAATTGCCTTCAATATTGTCCTTGAGAGCCCATGAAGCAATATTAGAGTGTTCTGTCTTCATCTTCCTGGTGCCCTGCCTGCCTTAATAACTCCCTGGCTTCTGAGAGTGGCATGGGCTCAGCCTGCTTGATCTTTGACATTCACAGAGCTCCATGCTTCGCTCAGGGGCATGCTTGCCATGTCAGTTCTACCACAGGCGTGTAGGTTCTGTAACAAACAATTGGCTCTGCTGGTAGCTGGCTCTGCCTTCTGCTTTTGACTGATCCACAGTTACCTGAATGGGGTCTGTGTGTGAGTTTCTTTAAATTCGCCCCTCACTGTTAAGATGCCTGTGGTAGCCTCGAACCTCGTTGGAGGACAAATATAGAGGAAAGTGGAGGTTAAAATCAGCAGGCAATAAGGGCTTGGGGAAATCCTTTGGCTGTTCAAAAACTGACCCATCTTAATCACTCTTCCTGCTGTTGTGATAAAATACACCGACAAAAGCAACTTAGAAGAAGAAAGGGTTTATTCTGGCTCACAGTTCATCAAGGTGGGAAGTCAAGGTGGCAGGAGTCTATAGCAGTTAGTCATGTTTGTCTGAGATCAGGAAGCAGAGAGTGGTGAACGCTGATGTCAGCTTGCTCTCTCCATGTACACAGTTCATGATCCCAGCCAGGGAATGGCATCACCCACAGCCTAGGGAATGGTGCCATCCACAGTGGACAGCTCTTCCCATCTCTTTTAATACAAACAAAATTATCCCCAAAGGCATGCCCAGGGGCTCATCTTCCAGGTGATTCTAAAACCTACCAAGGTTTTTGAGACCAATCACCCTCAATGATCTAACCCCAGTGTAACCTGGGAGATGAGGACCCCAGTGTGACCTGGGAGATGAAGACCCCGGTGCAACCTGGCTGATGTGATGGGCAGACTGACAGATAGAGAGGATTCTAGGGGCTGCAAAAGGAACAGGAACAACAGTCATGCAACAATGCTGTGGCCACTTAGGATGATAGTCCCCATTTTGTTTGCAGAGAGCACCAAACTGCTGCTTCTCCATATCTCAGGGCTCTTTGTGTATCTCAGGTCTGTCTAGGTGACCTCTTTCATGTGGGCTTGCTTCTGACAATGGGGAGGTCAAGTTCATTGTGGAATGAATGGACACCATTGTCTTCGTTCTCTGATTTCCTCTCATCTCCCAGCCAAGCGGCTGTGAAGGAGGGTGGAGACACAGACCCTCAGGGTTTATATTTTCCAGGATTTATATTTTCCAGGACTCATGGCAGAGGGCCAGGTATTCGCCCCGCCACCTCCCTTCACTTTCTCTTCCTTTACAACTCAACACATTTTAAGCAAAGTGGTGCTGTCTGCTCAGAGCTGCAGGTGTGCTCTCTGCTCCTCAGGCTCAGGGGACATTGCTGGAGAGCTGAGATCAGCTGCAGGAACTGCCGAATCTATCCAGACCTCAGGAGTATGGTAACTCTGATGTTGTAGCACCTGCCCGGCCTGGTTCAGGGACGATACGCATCCACCAAAACCTTTGTTTTATGGGAGAGGAGGAATGTCTTTCCTTTCTGACTACTACAGCAGATGCCAGTCAGAGAGCTGGAGGGGCTCTTCGTGTTCCTCCTTAAAGGGGGCTGTGCAGTGTTCGTCCTTGCTGCAGAGACAATGGCTGTGTTGGCAGCTGGGGGTCTTGTTTCTCCCAACCCAACCAATCCAGGGAACACGCACATGCTTCTTGTAGCTATGACTCTAAGATGCAGCCTCGGGGTTACCTCTTGAATCCCTGGGTGCCCCAGTTTCTCTGGCAGTCCTTATGTGGCTTCTTTTATCAGCATCCTAAGAATCACACATGCAAGCGAGCTTGAGCAGAGGCTTGCTGCTTGCAAGCAGAGCGAAACTGAACTCCAGTGCTTCTCATTAAATGCCTGACAGGAGTAACAAGCCTCACAGAATTCTAGCAGGGTGTAGAGCACTGAGCTAAAACCTTTGTGGGGGTTGGCTCAGGAGCCCGTGCACATATGCCTGTGTGTGTATGTGTGTGTGTGTGTGTGTGTGAGAGAGAGAGAGAGAGAAAGAGAGAGAGAGAGAGAGAGAGAGAGAGAGAGAGAGAGAGAGAGAGAGAGAGAGAAGGGTTAGGAAGAGAGAATGAGAGAGAGAGAGAGGAGGGGAAGGAGAGGGGGAGAGGGGAGGGAGAGAGCCAGTGGAGATCATCTCCTGTGGTCCTTATTGAAAAGGGCTGAATGGTGTGTGGACTGGCCAAAGTCAGCCCCTGCAATGGCAAAGTGGAAGACAGGAATACCGGGTAAAACAAAGAAATGCCAGAAGCAGTGTTGGTAGGCTGGGAAACAGGATGAACAGTGGTCAGAATTTGTTAGGAAGAAGCCAGCCAGGTGGTAGGTGGGGCACTGGGGCGGGCCTGTCCTGCTGGGGGCCGACTGCAGATGTCAGCACCTTTTCTGACCTGAGCACAGTGCAGCGGAGGGCACCCTGCCTTTCTGTATCTGGGACAGACATTTGCTGTAAAGCCTTGGCCTGAAGTGGTGATGCTGTTGCCCAGGCTAGCTGACAGTGAGAGGAAGTAGAGCCATATCTTTGGCTGTTTGAGTTTTTGACTATGAACCTGGAAGGTTATTGGTCCCCAGATTCATACTGCATCCTGTGGACATTGAGCTTGGTGATTCTTGGCAATGTTGGAGGAGGTTCACAGGTAAGTTCCCTGTCTATCTACATTTGGGAACACAAAGAAGTAGCGACTGGACTGCTCACAGTTAAGTTTCTACTTGAGGGCTCATTACCCACCTGCATACCATGAGAAATCAAATTTGGGGTAGAATGAGGTTATGCTGTTTGCTACATTTCTTCAATCTGGGCAGGGCCAGGCATGGCTTGGAGCTGGAAACAGGTTGTGTGTAAGTAGTAGCCAGAGCACATGGTATCTGGTAACAGTGGCTTCCTAGACATGCTCTTGAGCCAGCAAAAAGCATTCTGGAAATAGAAAAAGGTTTCAGCCCCACACACCAGGACAGCCTGGCACAGCTGCCTCTCAGGGTCCTTGGTGGCTGTGACTTAGAGCAGGCAGCCCCAATTCAGTCATCAACAGCTCTTAGTGGTACCTATAACCTGTGGTGCAAAGGACTTACTGTGAGAGTTTAGTCTAGAGGTGGACTGAATAGACTCTGTTAGACAAAACAAAACAAAACGAAACAAACAAACCAAAATCCTAAGTTCTTCCTCTCAGCCCCCACTCCCAGAATGGCAACTCTGAGACTAGTTATTTTTCAATAAATGCCTAGACCACAAGCTTTGGCTCCTTCCCTGACTAGTTCACGTGTAGGGTTATATCTGTCTCCTCAGTGCTCCCAGTGGATCTCCTCTTCTTTCTATCCTGGGTTCCTCTATGTGGCTGGTTAACTCTGCTCAGTTCCCATGCTTCTCTGTGTTCCCAAGCGAATCTTCACACCCCTCACTATTTCCCAGAATCCCCTCTCTTCCTGCCAGTGCCCCACCTTCTATTTCCTGCCTCAGCTCATTGGGCATCTACTTTTTTATTGACAGGTGATGCTTATACAAGATTCTCTCTACTGTTTCCATAGGGCCTCTGATTCTCCTGTTCTTGTGGGTTTAGCATGACTTGGAGGTATATGTAGCCAGTGGGTCTCACAAATGAAGGTTAGAAGAGGGAGGGATGGATAGACCCGGGGTGTAAGGCAAAGCCATGCTGTACTCAGCAGCATCTAAGGACCAGTCATCCTTTGAGGTATTAACTTGAATTTATTGGAAGATCGTTTTCTATGGGTTCCTCCTGCCTGTTAGTTTATTGTTTTTAGGGCAAGGTTTTGCTGTCCCAGGCTGGCATTGAACTCAAGGCAATCCTCCTGCCTCAGCCTTTTCAGGGCTGGAATTACAAGCATGAGCTACCACACCCAAGATTAAAGGATGAATCCTGTCCAATTCCTCAGAGCAGGCTGTGGACAGAACATCTTGGAGAGCTATTGTTTTCAGTGAGTACTGGGATTCTTCAGTCCATTAGTCTGTCTGTGGTCCTCTGTGGCTGGACTAGGTGGGGACGCTTTCTGAGAGAGATGGGGATTTAAATGGAAAGCTCTCTGCCGCAGACTGACTCCAATAAAAAGCCGGACCCTCTAGGGAGCAGAAGTGCATCACTCCTGCCCAACGTTGTCTCTTTCTAACCTCTGAACTAGGTCTATGTCATCCTGGGTCTCCAGCTGCCAACGCATCCTACAGGCCTTGGCATAAGCTGGTTTCCTGAAGTGTGCAAGGTGTCTTTCCTCCTTGGCGAGCCAGTGAAGAGCCAAGCTCCCTCGGTAGGGAATTTCACAAAGGCCTTGTGGAGATCCCACTCCTATAGCAGGTGGAGACTGAACGTCTGAGTGACCTGCAGGCTATGAACCTGTGGGAACCGGCCCTGTGTGCCCATCACTGTTCAGTGTTTGTGCTCTTGTCTGGGAAGGTACAACCCTGCCGGGGTGGGGGGGGTGCTGTGTGATGCATCTACACAAGTTCAGGCTTTAGACTTTGCAGGGGCCAAGAGCCTTGCTCTTTAGGCTAGTCTCATACACAACTGTGCGGAAAGACAACTCATGAACCTTTATCTCTCCTCTCCTCCTCTCCTGTCAATGCATCTCAAGGAAGCCTTGTTGTCCCGAGCACTTCTGAGTCCTGGTGTTCTGTTCTCTCCAGTGGCTTCCTCTGGTTCACCTGAGAGGTCTTTAGGGCAAGGGACATGCATAGATTCTCAGAGGCTAGAAAAACTTCAGCTACCAGCCCCAAACACCAAGCCTGTCCTCTTAGGAGATGACGATTTGGCCTCAGCCACCAGACGCTGCAAAGGGGCGTGAGCCCATTTATGAGTGCCCGCAGAACCTCATTAGTGATTTTAAAAGGGCTCTGTTCCTTCCAGGCTGACCTCCACAAAAATTCATCACCCAGAAATCCAGTAGGGCTGCACTTGGTGAGGGCAGGTAGGCGCGGGCAGACCGCCTCCACCCACGGTAAAGCGTCGACAGAGAAAACCTCACTTCTCATTTAGACACTTTGGGTTTAGATTTTTTAATTATAAGAAGCCATATTATTCCATAATAAAACTTAAACACAGGTTAATATGGTTGGTAATTAGCATATAATAGAAATTTGTTGGGAAATGAATGCCCTCAACCTGCTTAGAAACAGCATGCACCGTTCGGCAGGGTACCCGCTTCCTCGGTAATTATATTTGTAGTGGGTTTTGTCTGCTAAATCAGAACTTCCTCATGAAGACTATATAGACTCCCCTTTAAGCCCAGTCCCCGCTGCATGACTACAGAGTCTGAAGAATATGAGTCCAAATTAGTGACAATTTCCCGCAGTTAAAGTGATTTTTCTAGGCACCCATTTGGCCAGTCTTGCTGGCTGTGTTCTGGGAGGGGCCTCATGGCAGACAGATAGCGTGGGGTTCGGGGAAAGCAGATTCTTTTTTTGCTGAATCAACAGTTCGATGGAGGTGAAGCACATTGAAAAGCAACAATGTTCATCTTCCCTTAGGCCCCTAATATCCTGTTCTGTGTCTACCCAGGAAAAACAACACACGATTTTGCCTTTTGATTTATAATTCATGGGCTCTGTGCACTAGGCTGCTCACGATCATGGTGGCTGGCGTTGCCTGTTGTAAAGACAGGTTGGAGCGAAGCTGGTATTTTGATGTTGACAGTTAGTGCTTGCTTGACATAATTTGAATATAATATTCCTTAGAAACTGAGGGGGAAAGAATCCTGTCCCTTGAAATAAAGTTCTGGGGTATGAAGAGACTTTCCACAATCAGCATTCATGACCCGTTTATCTTCTGTTGTTAAAGAAATATTAAAAATATTTGCAGTGGCAAGATACCATCCAAGCAGTCTGCAAGATAAATTAGAAACAATGCTATCTTGCCTTTGATTTATGGCATAGAAAATGTAAATACATTCTCCTGCCTACAACCTCGTGAGTGAAAAATGCCAAGTGCGGCCCGGTGTGATGATCCTGGGCTAAAACCTTGGTCGTATTGTGGGTTTTATGGACAAGGTTCTAGGAACCTCTCCTGAGGAATGTTGGGGACCTCGGTCCCCTCTGCGGGCAGAGGTGAGAGGGCACCTGTGTGATTGATTGACAATGGGTCAGAGGGTTGGGATTCTGGACTGCGTGGTTTGTTGGGCAAATGATTGGCTTCAAAAGGCCTGAGGTCAGACCCTCTCCAAAGTCCATTGGTGGTTTGCTCCATGTCGTGGCTGCGGCCATCACACTGATGGTAGATGTTAGGGTTCTCTAGTGTTCCCTCTCCTGTCTTATGTGCTTCCCTTGGCAGCCATACTGCTCCGTGAGCAGCTGATGTGCGTCGGCCTTGGTAAGATGACAGGACTTATGCAATATGCCTACATACGTAGATCTAAAAACAATCAACAACTAACCAAACAAACCAACAACAGGCTAGGATCCATGTCCCCACTTCTATCCTGGATCATGCAATCTTCCATCTCCCAGGAAGCCACTGGCCACCAAGACCCAGACTTGCTCAGTGTTCCTATGGGAGTTCCACAGGCTGCATACAGCTACAGCCCATTCCTGAGCCTTTCAGGATACAACAGGACAAAAAACAAGTAATGTTTAAAAAGGGCTTGGGAGGGGCTGGAAAGATGGCAGAGTGGGTAGGAGTACCTGTTGTTCTTGGAGAGGACCTGGGTTTAGTTTCCAGGACCCACATGGTGGCTCATGACCACCCACCAGTCCAGTTCCAACCATTCAATACCCACTTCTGACCTTTGTAGCCATCACGAGTACATGTGTACATACAAACATACATACATACATACATACATACATACATACATACATACATGCAGGCAGGAAAAATACCCATATAAGTAAAATAAATAAATCAGTGCAAGTGGAGCAGGCTCTTGGGAGATGCTCAGTGGGTAAAGCACTCTCCTTGCTAGCCTTAGGATTTCAGTTTGAATCCCTAGACTCCACCACTCATTTGGTGCTCAGAGCATCCTGTCTAAGGTGTGCAGCTAGAGGCATTTCTAGCTACAGGAACAGCAAGAACCTATCCCCATTTATGGTGGGGAAGGGAAGTCTGCAGCCCTTCTCCAGCCATCTACCATCCTTAAAGACAGGCCAGCCTCTTCTCATGTAGCCTTCCCAGCCAGGTTCCTCCCTCTGCACTGACCATTGAGAACACTGAGCACTGGGACTTAGGTTTGTGGGACTCACTCAGGGCTGAGCGTATGAGGTAACTATTTGTCAGGTGAGATGCTGTGGGAGATTTGAGGAGGTGGAGGGCGATGGAAGGCGAGTGTTTCAGGGACCATTGGACTGGATCTGGCAACAAGGTGACTCGTGGTTTCTTAGCTGTTGGGAATCTTCCAATGGTGACAGGTTCCATGGGTGAGGCCTGGATGGAGGTCAGGCAGGCAGTTTCTAGTTCTGCTCTAAGCTCTTTAGAAGACTCCTGGGCCACACCCTTCTGCAACCACCACTCCACCGCCCCTCTAGCTTATTTTCCTCATCTTGAAGTGTCATAGAGTGTTTTGCTACCGCAGACTCTGACAACCCCAGACAGGATTCTGCAAGGAATTGTGAAGGCATCTCCCCACAGCTGGATTTCTAGTCTCTGCGATTCTCACTGCTGTGACATCATGCCTGGCAATAGCAATGTAAGGAAGGAAGGGTTTGCTCTCAGTCTGAGGGGATACAGTCACTGGTAGTGAAGATATGGGACAGGACTGCGCGGTCAGAGTCAGGAAGAAGAGAGAGCTAAAGACTTCTCAGCTTGCCGTTCTTTATTCCGCCTAAGCTCATGGGATGCTGCTGCCCACATTCAGGTTGTATGTTCTCTCCTCAGGATGGTTCTCACAGAGACACACCCCTGGGGGAAACAAGATCAATGAACGGGGAACTCTTCAAGGCAGCAGATCTCAGCACAGTCTGTGCGACCACCCTGGAGGTCCCAGAAACTAGCATAGTTTTAACACTGCCTCTGTATTTGAAGACTCTGGAGACAGATCTTTCCCCCAGTCTCCTTCAATCCTGAAGCTGGAGACAAGGGTTATAAGGAGGAGAGGCACCATCTCTGAGCATCTCTTAGAAGATCCAGTCATCTGTCACGCCAGGTGAGGCATCCGGCTCTCCATCTCCTCCACCCACCTGTTGCTCAGGCAACAACCTTCTCTTCAGAGCCATATTCTGCAGGTGTATTTGTTCCAGGAGCAGAAGAGCCTTGAGTAGCCTATTGCTTCCACTTCACAATGCCTGCAGGGCTCTACTGGGGCCACTGAATTCTGTCCCACCCAAGGCTCTAACTGATCCTCCAAAATCTTGGCTTTAGTGTTGTCCATGGATGGCTTGCTACTGTAAATGATGGGGGTGCCCAGAGAGTTCTTGATAATAGTTAAAGTGTGGTGGGTCAGCGTGCCTGTGTTGACTCCCAGGCTGGCCTGTGCTTGTCTTCGCTGGGATTTCTGGTCCCTTTCTCATTGTCTTAGGAGGCTGTTCTGATATTTTTCCTGGGGAACCTATTTGTATCCACTTCAGATGATGAAAGCGACAGCAGAATAAAGACATGATTTTACCTGAGTCTAGGCTGGTGAACCCCTTAATTTATTGGGCTCACATTTAGAAGCATGAGTTACCCTAAAGCCACCCCATGCAGATGACAAGTCACAAAAGTGTTATGACTGTGACTGAAGTCCCAGTAGAATTCCATCTCTCTCTTACACTCTAGTGCCTTCCATGAGCACATGCAGGAGCAGGGAGTGGGTTGAACCTCCAGCTAAGGGTCTGATGAATCCACTGTTTCTGTGGAGCCATGTTAACAGGCCTGGCCTTGTGAGGGTCTCATCTTCTGAGGGTCTCACAATAGCGCTCTGATTTCAAGATGACAATGGCCATGTCGTGTCTGGAATCCAGAGCTTCCTCCAACTTCTATAAAAGACCAACAGCAGCAAAGAAAGCCCAGGGCACACATGGAAACAGCATCCAGCCAGCCTGTGAGCCTTTGAAAACAAACCAAGAAAGATAAATAACGATACATAGCTACTAAAGTAATAAAGAAAACTTTGACATTTTAGAGCCAATCTGGTATCAGAAATAGATTTTTATCTTTATTTTTCATTTGCCCTTCCATCTATAGATCTCAATCCAGTAAAGCAAATAAACGGGCTGTGTTACTAGCTATATATTTTACACACGATGGAGGCATCACAGAAAAGCCTTTTCTTCCGCGTCGGTAAATAAAAGTGCTATTTCAAACATAATCAAAGAAATAAGAAATACAGTTGCCAACGAGGCGGCCGACTGCTGCTCTGAGCATCCTCTCAGGAAAGGATCCACGGTGGGGCAGACCTGTGTTCACTCTTCCTGTCGAAGGACAGGACAGGGTCCTGCCCAAGTTACGGGGCAGACACAGCTTCCACTCTGCCATTGAATGATGGAGATGACCAATTCAGGTGTTGGGCTTGTGGCAAGCCATGATGGCAAGTGTCTAAGGGAGAAGGTATAAGGTGACTAGGGGAAGAAGCATCAGGGAAGATGGAGGGGGACAGAGACAGGCATGAGTAGGAGACCCCCTGCCTACTGAGATGGTCAGGTTGGATGACTGCACCAGAGATGGTGCACCCAGCATCCTCAGCATGCACTGGACATCAATCCTTTGCAGTGCTGACCTCTAGGTCAACCTCATGCTTTCATGACAGGCTGGACCACATTCCTAGCACCTTCCAAAGCTAGTCTCTTTATGCAGCCAAGAGGGATACTAACTGGCTCTCTGCAATTCCATTTAGGATTGTTCAATCCCCAGGGACCCCATCTCTGATGGTGACTGAATCTTATCACTGGTTGGAGTCAGAGGCACAACTATGACTAAGTCTTGGAAAGATGTCAGCCTGAGCTTGCACTGGAGAGATCACGGGGTGCTGTGTTGGGGATTCCCTTTGCCTTTTCTGGAAGCTCCATTGGCTTCTCTGGAGGCTGGAATGCAGCCTCCTCTCGTGGATGGTTCAGAATAGCAGATGATAGATTCTGGGAAGCCGCTGACAACAGAGAGTGATGCAGCCCACACTGAAGCAGACTGGCCACTCGGAGATGGCTTGATGCTTGCCCACGTGATCGACCACTGGGGGGCTGAAAGCCAGGGTTTGGGCTGTCTACAGCTCTCTCTCTTCCCCGCTCCTGCTTTGGTCTGGGCATCACTAGTCCTGCTGAGAAGATGGGACAGAGATCTCTCTGCGGCTCTGGGGAGTCTCAATATGTTTTGCAGAAGTAAAAGATGGCGTAATTTATCACGGCTGAACATACGCTTTGTTCAATGACAGGGTAATTAGACATTCTTTCAGCAGACACATTAAATATATACTTATGCATTAAGGCTCTGTGTCTCGGATCAGCTCTGTTGATTTACTCCTTATGCTTGGATCTTTGCCTGTTGATAGCCATATAAAACTAAACTTCCCTGCCAAGGAACGGAAGTGACGGGAGCGAGGGGTGTCTTCCATATGTTACCTGAGTCGAGCTGGGGGATGGGCCAGGAGAGGGAGAAACTGGGATACTCTTGAGCATGTTTGTACACACCCTCACCAGCCAGCTGGGGCGTCCTTCCCTTCCCCCTCCCTCACCTAGCATTAATTATGCATTGGCAAAGATAATTTTGCATATATAATGCTGACCTCTCTCACTAGAGGGCAACAAAACCCCAGCTTAAGGAGCCTCCACCTTCTGTTTCCAGTGACAGGAAGCGTTTAATAAGGAGTCACATGGATTTCATAATGAACTCCCTATTAATTTTACATAAGTGGAAAGTTACTTCGGAACACCAGGCTGAGATCCTGCAGATGCACATTCGGCCTCCTCAACAGGTGGGGAGGAGCAGCTGCCCGCCAATCCTCATGGCTAACATTTGGGGTACATTTCTCCCAGCAATTGTACCTGACTCCTTGGGAGCTGCATTTGCTTGCCCTGCAGACCTCTGACCTGTGTGTTTCTTCCTCCCTCTAGGTAATGACCCCAAGCTATGGAGGAAGCATGCATCGTATTCTGCCCATGTGTCTGACCCTCTACCTCAGCCTGCCTTGCCTTTCATCCCTGGATGGGTCTTGATGCGGCTGCAACCATCATTTTTCTTGACTGACCTGGAATCTCTTCCAGGGAGTTGGACCTTAACCTTAAGGAGTGGAGTCCATTTTGGCTTCTATCCCCAAATATGAAAGCAGAAGACAAGGGAGCCAGCACCAAACCTGTGCTTACTGTGACAATTTTTGTTTTTAGACTTTCACATAATAACTTCAGAAAAGTGATGCCTGGGTGTTCTGTTCCATTTTCTAGGTAGGAAGCATTGGAGAGACTCCACTAAGGAGGGAAGAGCTTTAAAGACCTAGGAACTGGGGTTAGAGAGGTGGGTCAGTGGTCAGAGCACTGGCTACTATTGCAGAGGACCTAGGGTTGGCTCCCTGTACATACATGGTGGCTTATAACCATCTATAACTCCAGTTTCAAGGAATCTAATGATCTTTTCTGACAACCATGGTACTGTACAGACCTGGTGGACATGCATACACTCAGGCAACACCTACACATATAGTAAGTAAATCTAAATAGATTAAAAAAAAAAAGACCTGGACAGTTACCTAGAAACAGAGAGGATCTGACTGGCAAAGCTGCCTGAACGTGTCTTTTATTACTGAAGTCATTTAAAATATTGTTAGGGAAGCCAAGCAAAGCCCCAGGTTCCCAGGCTTTGTACCAGTTGCTACCTGTATGGAGAACACTTGGAATCTCTTCTGTGAGAAGTCTTTCCTGCCCATAAGAGCAATGATCATATTGTCCTCCACAGGCAGAGCAAGATGTGCTACCAGCATCCTTAAACATGGCCTTTTCTTTGGAATGAGTGCTTTAAAGCTGGTTTTCAGCTCTGTCACCTGGTCTCACTTCCCTGGCAGGAGCATGGCCAGGTAGGGGGACAGGAGTGGGTAGAGACCTACAAATGTATTTTTAACATTATTGATGCTGTTATCAGCAACATTGTTATTGTCATTATCATCATCTTAGTCTTCATCATCATCATTGTAGTCATCATTGTCAATGCTATCATCATCATAATCCTTACCATCATTGTCATAGTCATTATTGTCAATATAGTCATTGTCATAGTCAGCATCACCATCATCATCATCATCGTCATCATCTTAGTCATTGTCAATGTTGTCGTCGTCGTCGTTGTCGTCGTGGTCATCATCACTATCACTTTTGCAGTTGACAGTTCTTTGGGTGAAATGCCCAGAGGGCTGCAAAGAAGTGCCAGCTATTTTCCAAGTGTCGCAGTTACTTATCTGTTGCTGTGATAAAACACCATGGCCTAAAGGAACTTACAGAGGCCAACACCATGACCTAAAGGAATCTATAAGGCAGAGTTTATTTGGGTTTATGGTTCCAGAGGTGTAAGGGTCTATCATGGTGGAGAAACATGGCAGCAGGAGCAAAGATAGAATGAAGCAGAAGTGGCTTAAGGTTTCTGATGGCACCTTCAGTGACATAGTTCCTCCAGCAAGTAAACCTTAAACCTACCTCCCTAAGCAGTGCCACCAAGAATTCATATGCCTAAGACCTTGGGGGGGGGCATTTCTCACCCATGCCACCACCAAATCATGTGACATTGAATGAACTTGTAAATGTTTCTGATGGCCCCTTGATTTGGCCTTGCTGGGAACACACACCTGGACCCACATATGAGCAACGCCTGCTTGGCAGCTCAACCTTCCAATCCTTGAGCACAGATCTGCTTGTCCAGTGCCCGGGTCCTTAACAATTTCCTTTGGAATGTAACTCATCCTATGAAGACAGAACTAAATTAAAAGCACTCCAGAGAGGAAACAGATTGCAGCTATAGATTAGGAGCGCAGCCTAATCCTTCACAGGCATTAAATATTTAACGTAATTGCACCACAGGTGCCAGGAAGATGTCAGTATTGTTTAATTAGACTTAATTAAACATAAGGAAAAGTCAAATGCGTATTCAGGTCGAGTTTTTTAAATTGATTACAAAACCTTCCATTCGGAGGTCCCATGTGTGGCCAGGTGACACTCACCCTGTGTTAGCTAGAGAACAAGCCTAGCAGGATGTAGAGGGGTCAAGTAAGAGAGCACATATATGTCTGCAGATATTGCACGGGCAGTTGGCCTCCTCCAGGCTTCTGAATGAGGTCATACGTCTCCTGCATGTTTTTGGTCTCATTATTATTGATCTGACCTCTTTTATTGGGTTGGAGACATTGAACCTTCCACCACATATGCATATGCAGTCATGTGCAAAGACGTGCATGCACATGTGTAAAGGAGCATGTGCAAACTCTGGTTTTCTACACTAGAAAGATAATGAGGAGCCTGTCAACTCCTATCTGCACCATCAGCCTGTGGCCCTGGCTAAAAAGACTCTCTAAGTCACGTAACTGCAGACTCATCCTTTAGGGCTGGGGAGGAGCTTAGCCAGTAGAATGCTTGCCTAGCATGCATGACACCCCAGGTCTATCACTGGTCCATCACTACTCCATCGCACAATCATTAACCGAGTCACATGGGCAAAATTTATCTTACCTTGTAAGGCAGTGGTTCTCAACTTTCCTAACACCGTGACCTTTTAATACAGTTCCTTGTGTTGTGGTGACCCCCAACCATAAAGTTATTTCAACACTACTTCAATTTTGCTATTGTTATGAGTTGTAATGTAAATATCTGATCCATGACCCCCTCCCCCCATGAGTCACAACCCATAGGTTGAGGATCACTGTTGTAAAGTAACAAGTTCACAGGACTCCAGGATTGGGACATGGGCATTTTAGGGACACATTTTTTTTCCTACCACAAAAATCATGTCTGTTGAAAACAGCAGACTTCCTGGCATGGAGGGGTGCCTTTTGCTGAAGTGCTGGTGGGTATGTCTGCACTTCACTGATGCACGTGTGTGCACGCTTGTGTGTGCACATACACAGCAACATGATCACTACCTGATTCTCTTTCCCAATTGTTCATCTTTTCTTTCCCATGTTCTGCTCCATTTGAAATTCATACTTTTATCTTAAGCTGTCAATACACATGACGAACACTATTAGAACCAGCCCTTTCGTCTTCTACAGGAGCTCAACCAGGCTGGAAATTAACGCATCATTCATCTTTGACAAATGGGCTAGTTCTTTAAACCTTATAAATTACCAAAAGTCAAAACACTTTCTGACTTACAGTCTTATTTTTTTTCCTCTGCTTTGGCAATATAGTATGTTATTTGCAGAAATTGAGGGTTTTTTTTTTTTCACTCAAAGGCAAAATAGCTAATTTTTAGAAAATTGAACTTTCCCTACCAGAGACTCACAATGTGGTTCCTGGGGCATTGCCCAGCTGGAAACAGATGCTGAAAGACTGGCATAAAGTTGGTGCCCATCTATGGATCTCGCTGCTGTGGTTTGAATGTGGCTCATGTGCTGGCGTGCTGGCTAGTTTTATGTCAACTTGATGCCAGCTAGAGCCATTAGTGAGGAGGAAGCTGAAACTGAGAAAATGCCTCCATAAGATCAGGCTGTAGGTAAGGCATTTTCCTAATCAGTTATCAATGGGGGAAGGCCAAGCCTGTTATGAACAGTGCTATCCCTGGGCTGGTGGTCCTGAGTTCTGTAAGAAAGCAGGCTGAACAAGCCAGTAAGCAGCATTTCTCTGTGGTCTCTGACTAAGTTCCTGCGTCTAGGTTCTTGCCCTGTTCGAGTTCCTGTCCTGAGTTCCTTTCATGATGAACTACAATGTGGAAATGTAAGCCAAATAAACCCTTTCTTCCCCAACTTGTTTTGGTCATGGTGTTTCACTGTATTGATAATCCTAACTAAGATGGTTGGGAACTTAGTGCTGCTGAGTGGTAGGAACTTATGAAGTTGTTGGGTGCTCACCTCTCTGTGTGGATTACTATCTCATCTGTGGGAGTAGGAACCTTATTTCATAGCATGCGTTAACACTTGAGCTTGGCTCCTCTGGCTCTTTTTCTTATGTTCCCATGACTCTACCATACTCTGATGTAAGAAAGCAGCCTTCCTTAGATGTGGCTCTTTGATCTTGAACTTCCCAAACTCCGACTGTTAGCCATACACACCGCTCTACTGTCACAAATTGCTACTCTGCCATTCTGTCATGGCAGAATTGCCAGGACTATGGCGCTCACTAGAATGTCTTCTTGCGTCTCATTTGCCTCCTGACCCAACTCTCACACAGGAACCTTGGAGTAGGCTTCTTGGGGCAGGGGATGTAGAAAAAAAAGACAGATGCATACCTGAAGTGTTGGGGTTCAAGATAGACTTTGGAAATGCGTGTCATTGCTCTCAAGTTGCTTTCTGAGCCCCAAGAACCCATCAACCCTCAGGGCTGACAACAGGCACGAGTAAACTTGGTCTAGAATGATTTTCCCCATTTCCTCAGAGCAGACAAGAAAGAGCTCTTCTTGCCTGATGGTGGAAAGGAAGCGAAGGGGAAGAGTTACTGTTGGACTCCCACAGGAGTAGCCTTAGAGCCCCTGCCTTGTGAGGAGTGATGGAGCTTCAAAACAGAAGGGTGATGTGTGAGGTAGAGACAGTTGGGTGCCATCTGAACTCCCTTCAGCTCAGAGCTGGGAGAATGTGAGGACACCACCACAAGACTAGGAGAAACATGGGAGACTCAGCCAGAGAATAGTTCTCCCTAGTGGGACACAGGGGCAGTTACAGGAAGAGTCAGGCTCAGGCTTATCTGGGTGAACACCACAGGCCACAGCCAGAAGCTGGTAGGGACAAGCATATCCCCATTCACTGATGCAGAGTCAGCCCTGTGTCTGCTGGCCACATCATGGCTGTGCTGCTCAGCACCCTAGAGGCAGACTCATTTCCTGGCTAAAGCTGGAAGGGAAGCTGGGTAATGCTAGGAGAAGCTGCTGTGGTGGAGCACATGGAAAATGAGGGTCCATTTGTTGGGATTTAAGTTCTACATGAAGTTTCAGTGCATGGGGAGAGTGGTGACATCAACCATGAGGTCAGAGCATGTGGAGAGTGGTCACACCAACCATGTGGTTTCAGAGCATGGGGAGAGTGGTCACACCAACCATGAGGTCAGAGCATGTGGAGAGTGGTCACACCAGCCATGAGGTCAGAGCATGTGGAGAGTGGTCACACCAACCATGTGGTTTCAGAGCATGGGGAGAGTGGTCACACCAACCATGAGGTCAGAGCATGGGGAGAGTGATCGTCATTGAGAGAGCTCACTGGTGCACAATGCTTTGCTCATAGATGACGCCAGTGAAAACCATAGTTCTTCAGCTATTAGGTAATTCACTCTGATATTCTGAACAGTAGAACTTAAAGCATGAACTAATGTGGTGTTTCCTGAGTGTGCCAGGGCATCATTCTCCACTAGCATACCTTCAGGTTTTGGCTCACTTTCTTCCTCTTACCTTGGTTCTGTGGTCACAGCTTTATTTGCCAGTGAAGTTCATAGAGGCCTCTCCGTGCAGCCAGGCACTGGGGTCTGTATTGAATCAGATCTCTTAGTGACAAGTATTGCTGCTCACGTGTTAAATATGACCAAACCTGACCTCAGTGAGACTCTCCAGCTTCTCCTTCCTGCTGGAATATCCCCAGGAGCTAGTTAGTCTTGCACCTTTTTCTTTCTAACTATGCCATATTTCTTTTAAGAGCTACTATGTTTCCCTGTTCCTTTTGGCAACTTTGTAAAACTTTGCTTGTGCGCACCTGTGTATGAATATCTGCAGTATGCATGCAATGAGACCCGGTTTGCACCCAGAAGGGGCATCTCTTTAAATAATAGAGGGCCTGCAAATGTGTGGGTGGTTACCACATCCAAAGGGATGATCTGCAGTATTCATGGCCAGGCCTTGGACACATGTCCAGCATTTCCTGTTTGCCTTGTACTTGTGGTACACAGAGACAGTTAAGTTTGTCAATTCTGTCTCCCCTGGCAACCATGCCAACAATAGCTCTCATGGCTGAGAAAATCACCTTGGATCCTGAAGGAAGCTTTAGTTGGGTCTTCTTGGGCTCCACAGTCATGGGAGATGATTGTGGGAGAAATCCTGGAGGCTTGTGCCAGCTTGCCTCTTCCCAGGATTCTCCTCCAGACAACACATCACAGTACCTTCAGCAGTAGTGCCCATGGGCAAAGCATTGCTGCTACTGTGTGGGCCTTTGTGCCTCAGTACACAGATTGCCAGGTGTGGATTCCCCCTGCAGGGGTGAACAGCTTCCTCCGCTTCTTAGATGGGTAGGGATCATGAAAGGCCACCCTTTACAAGGGAGTGCCATAGCCAGGGTCATGAATGATGTTCTTTGCAATGCACTTAATATGGCCGTGTTGCTCAGCAAAGTCCACAGCACGCAGACAAGCTGGTGTTTCATGTGTCTGACTGCAGAATACACAACCCAGGTGCCTTTCCTCTGACCTCAGATCTCATGGCCCATGGCAGCAGGTCTGCTGGCAAGCTTGGCTGAAAGACTAAAATGTTTTTGAGACAAGGTGTCTCACTGATCTGGACCTAGTAGTGAATAAAGCTGGATTGGTTGGCCAGTGAACGTTAGAAATCTGCAGACATTCGCTACTGCGCCAACTTTCATGTGAGTGCTTCAGATCCTTGTTGTGTGCGCATCAGGAACTTCACCATCCGAGCTATCTCGCAGCAACAGTATGTGGGTTTTTTATTCCTTACAGTCATCAGTCTAGGCTTTTAGGCTTAACTCTTAAACCTGATATTATTGAATCTCTCCTATATTTGCTTGTTGCCAACATAATGTGAGTTATAGAAAAGTAAAGTCTGCTTCCTTGTGTGTGTGAGTTGGGGTGAGGGGATGAGTGCCCCCTCCCTCACTCAGTGATGGCTGCCTTTCCCTGGGTGTCTTCCACAAAGACACTCGGGCTAACATTTTGTACATGGAATCCCTAACTCTACGAGGGACTCATACAATCTGGATGTCCCCACTTCATGGCCATTTAGCTTGTGTATGGTCATGTCAGGGTGTTTTTTTTTGGGGGGGGGGTGTTGTATCTGGATGAATTTGCTGTTGGGTTGTGTCTTGCTCCTGACCTCACAATGAAGGGCCCCACAGTCAGAGCCTCTCTCACAAATGACTCCTTTTTGTCCCATACATCCCTACTCAATTTACTATATCCTAGAATATCTTCTACTTTCAGGACCCCTCTCTAACTTCAGAGGACTCCCATGACTGCAGACACTTCAGAAGCCAGCCTTGCCCAAGTCAGAGAATCTATCAAGAAAACATTGCTCTCTATATCAGCTGTGTCCCCTCTGTACCTGGCAGACAGGACTCCTTCCATTCATTCTTTCTCAGAGACCCTGGCCTTTCTCTTTCCTCTCTGCCCACATCCTCATCACTGGCCCAGGCCACTTCCCTAACAGGAGCCAATAACACCAGTGTTGTCTTCCCCAATTTCCTGCCCATGTAAGTCTTCTGTGAGTCGCTTGTGCGTTGTTAATCCCTTTGAAGCCTCACCTGTTTCCCAGGAGCATCTTTCACAAGTTGGCAACTAATTACAACTCACAGGATGAGCAAGCAAATTCACAGAGGTGCAGAAACTGTAGCACTGACCCCAAGGTCAAGGGACCAGGTCTTAGGAAAAAGTCTGTACAAGGCAGACTGCAAGCTACCGAAGGCACAAGGCACTAGGATTCTCACCCACTGTCTCCTTCCTGAACAAAGGCCCCACGGACATACTTTAATGACTGGTGCAAATGGAAGTTTTTGGATTAAATTCTTAGTCTCATAGAGACATTGTCCTGGACCAACCAAGTGAGACCACAATTGTAATAACAGATCTCCTACACAAGGCAGGAGGCATTACGTGTCCCAGAGACGCATAGGTAATGTATTCATGGAAACAAAGCCTGTAAGGATGAGAAAGGACACACCAGCCAAGAAGTACAGGGAGTTTGTGACACTGAGACACAGGCATAGGAACACATCCATGAGCTCACGCAGAAGTCAGTTCTTGGCTTTAGTGTCTGGGTGCAAGCAAGTGAATTGTTGGTTCTAGGGTGTAAGTCTGATGTAACTTGTTATGGCAGAAGGCAGAGAGTGGGTACAATGACTGTCCCAGGGTTCTATTCTCAGAAAGCCTCGTCTTTGGTTTGGAGAAAAACAGAGAGCAGGCAGAGCGTGAGGATTCTGGACCTGCTGAGCTCTGAATGGATCTTCCAAAATACATCGGAATTGAGGCTTAATCACTCTTATTACAGGGGAGAACGTTAGGGACTGGAGAGAGGACTCAGTCATTAAAGGGCTCGGGGAGGAAAGATGAGGACCCAAGTTCAATCCCTAGCACCCCGTAATTGGCCACATGCAGAGGCTTGAACCTATAACCCAACCCCGGAGAAGCAGAGACAGGAGGATCCCTGGGCTTTCGAGTCTAGCCTAATTAGTGAGCTCCAGCTTCAGTCAGAGACCATGCCTCAAAAATTCAAGTGGAGACCAGGTAAGGAAGCTAGCTGAGAGTGACCTCTGGCCTGAATGTGTCATACATATAGGCATACACATGCACACAAACAGACAGACAGACAGACAGACAGACACACAGAGGTGGGGAGAGATCTTTATTTCAAGGACCCTTAGGAAAGGGATGGAGGGTTTGTATACTTTCTTGTCAGCTTTTGTGTTCTATGTGTAAATACATTCTTTCTCCCTAGAGTTGGACTTCTCTTATTAAAAAACTGTTTTATGGTATCCTTGTGTGTGCGTACACATGCCACAGTGTCCGTATGGAATCCAGAAGACAACATGCAGGAGTTGTTTCTCTCTTTCTACCATATGGGTCCTGAGGATGAAGGTGTCCTTGGGCTCGGAAGCAGGTGGCTTACTTGCTGAGCCATCTTACCAGCTCATACAGTCTTCTTAAATCTCCAATCGCCACCCCTTTTCCAGTGAGAAAAATCTCATACCACTTCCAGGGAGATAAACTAGGTATACAAAGAAAGACTTACTGATAATAAATGATAAAGAAATTGATTTTAAAACATCTCCTTAGCATACACACAAGGTTGTCATTTATTAAAGATGAAAGCAAATTTGCATGCGGATGAGATGGAAATGTTTCTCTATTTTTACCTAGAGGTTGAATCTTGCCTGAATATTTGATCCTGCGGGACGTAGATTATATTCACTTTAAAAAATAATTTATCGATATTTTGGTTTTATAATCGTCAACTCTGAGAAGGCTGCTTTACATAAATACGTAGAAGATGGCTGAAGTATGTTTAGAGCCATTTTAGAGATTATTGGAAATTCTGTTCTAATCCCAAGCCAAAATTTGTTTAATGATTTTTTAAAAAATGAAACTCAAGTTATTAACTCAAATAGCAATTTAAAAAATCAAATATTCTAACAAGATGATATGGTGACTTGGTACTTACTTCCTGAGGATAAAATATTAAGTGTCTTCGTTTTCTGTAATTAAACAACTATGTTGCTATAGGAGCAGAAACCCTTGTATGTGTGGTTCATGATAAGAGGCAATCTGGAGTCTGAGCCCACTTTGCATGCAGTATCTGCTGGTGTTAGGTGATGTGCCAGCAAATACACAGCAAAGTGTGCTGTCCTGTCCTCAGATCTGAAGCCATCGTGAAGTCACATGACAGAGCCTCCCTCAGATTTGCTAACGTTCTAATTGATTTTTGCTTGTTGCACATTCAGAGGTATTTTGCTGTTGACAGTCCTTCCCTAGTCCTCACATTCAGTTGCATGACACAGGCTGAGCGTGGCCCACTGGAAGGAAGCTGGGCTGGAGAGGAAGTGGTGCCTTAGCAGACCCAACCTTGCTGGTGATCACCCTGGCATTTGGTTAGAGCAGGATGAGCTGGCTAAGTTGGTGCCTGCCTGCAAGTGTTTATCTCCTGGCCAAACATGGAAAGGAGGTGACCATCTTCTCCTACTTTCCCAAAATCTATCTATCTATCTATCTATCTATCTATCTATCTATCTATCTATCTATCTATCTATCTATATGCATTAGAGACAAATAGGAAACACTTTGAATTTACTTAAAGATTCTTGTTATTGACATTTATTACTTAAAGGTTCTTCATCCTGTTATTGAGAAATATTACAGCTGTGCTCTTGTGAACCAGCTTCCCATGGTGGGATCCCAAGATGTGCTTTAAGATCTTTCTCGTGGTTGGATCCTAGATCTGCCTTGTGGCTGGATGCTAAGATCTGCCTCTTGGCTGGATTCTAAGATCTGTCTCATTACTGGATCCTAAGATCTGCCTTAAGTCCTTTTTCATCCTTAGTTTTTGCTGACGTCGACTTTGTCATGAAAATAAAATTTGCAACAAATGTGAGGGGACCTCTGGGTGCTGTTTGGAATCTAAAGTTCTGCTTTGGATTTTAGTGATGTTCAGATTTGAGGATCCCAGAGACCCCTCTTAAGCACCTCAGTGACCCAAGACAACTGGAGTGTTTTCCTTATGCTCGAGTGGATGTGTGTGTGTGTTTGTGTGTGTGTGTGTACACTTGCACCTGTGTGCCTGTGCCTCTGAAGGCCAGAGGATAGCCTCAATATTGCTCCTCAGTTACTACCCACTGTTCTTTGAGGCGGAATCTCTCATTGGCTTGGCACTCACCATATAAGATACCCTGGCTGCCCAGTGGTCCACAGGGATCCTCCTGGTTCCACCACCCCATATGGAACTTACCACCTTGCCAGGGCTATTTATGTTTTCTGTGGAACTAACTCAGGTTCCCAGGTTTGCACAGACATCTTTGTGGACTGAGCTTCCCCCACTCCTGCCCCAGTCCTGGAGCATGAGTGTGGTGATCCTGAAGACCAAGGGTGATGACTATGCTGTTCGATGCCATCTGTAATCACCCAAAGACCCACACACAACAAAGCGAGAGACGGAATAACTGCTCATTGGTTCCCCTTCATCACAGGATTCCCTCTATCCACTGTGAGGGACAGAGCTTGGTGTGGACAGACCATTTACCAGGGGTCTGATTTCACAGGCTTTCCCCTCCCTGGCAGGAATCACACACAGACCCAGAATTATAGAACTCAAATCACTATCTCATTTCTTTTCGAATTCTAGACTTAGTCACAGTTTCAAATGTCTTTTATTCAAGGGCTTGAATCCATTTTTTAAATAAGTCACTCTGAAGTTTCTGGAAAGTAGAGATGTTGGCTACAATTGTGTACAATCATTTAAACACAAGAATAAGGAGTTTGTTTCTAAGGATGCTGCTGCTGGAAAGACTCACTGTGAAGAATCACTGGTCTGGGTGTGGCCATCTCCAGCATCAGGCCTATCAAGTGAACCTTCATTCTGACTGCAAGTGATACAAGCAGTGAGGTGTGGAGGCTTTTCCTGGTTCCACGCTGCCCTGAGCACCTCCGTTCCCGAATCTTTTCCCAGACTTTCTGCCTTCTGTTGCTCTGCAGGATGGCTTTGCCACCTTGTTTGGTACCTGGTCTCTCTGGATGTGTCAGACACAACCACTCTTCATGGAATCTAAAATATTTTGTGCTTTTCTAAGTCATTCAGGGTCTTATTTGTGATATAACATGAATGTGAGGTATTTGCTTTCATTTGAGATGTTGGTAGTTAATGATGCCACAAAAACCAAGGCATGTTCCCATTTTTTTTAAAAAAAAGGTTTACTTTGCATTTATCTGTTTGTCCATCTACCCACCTACCCACCCTTCCATACATCCACCTGCACCCCCACCCATCTGTCTGGCCATCCACCCATCTGCCCTTTTCTCTATCTGCCTGTCTGTCTGTCCATCCATCTGTCCGTCTGTCTGTCTATCTGGGTGTGTGTGTGCTCGTGTATGTGGCTATCAATACATGTGGCTCCTGTGGTATGTGTGTAGGACAGAGGACAACTCGAAGAAACCACCAGCTCTGTCTTCGACCACCATGAAACTCAAGTCATCTGCCTTGGCAGCAAGTGCTCTCAACCACCAACTCCATAGATTCTCTTCTGATCTCTACAAGCAGCATGGCTAAGAGGACCCCAGCTTCCAGGCTCAGGAGATTGTAGACTTCTCCAGCCTCGGTTCCTTGTCTGTTAGATGTTAGACACCCTGTGCCTGTTGTGCAGTTGGGCATCCAGCTCAGACAAGGACTGCTGAGGCCATGACCTCGCCAGAAAACCTAGGGTTCAGACCCAGCTTGGTTCTGATGGGAGGATGCATTCAATCAGAACCTTGAATACTCTGACACTTCCTGCTCCCAGTGAGAGGCAGGTGATCAAGTCTAACTTGCAAATCCTTCTAGGATTAAATTAAATGAGATCGTGTACCCGAGACCTTTGGCTTGATGCCTAAGTACTCGGTGAATGACAGCTATCATGACTGTTATCTGTTCGCACCCCAAACTCAAAATGAGTTATTTTTACAACATTTTCAAGATAAGAAAGCTGATTTGACATTCATTTTTATAGCAGGCTCAGGAAATTTCTCTCCAAGCCCCCACCTCAAGGAAGATTTTCACACTCTGAAATCTCATCTTGCTTAGTGTCTTCTTTAAGATCTGGCAATGGATTCCACTACTTGCAAGGTGCGGACTAAGTGCTCTGGTGTAGGCAGGAATGGGATCACCAAAGCCCTGCTTCTGGCTGCAGTGTGGACCTCAGTGAGCCTGATCCTTTCTCTACACAGCTCCTTCTCTCATCCCCAAGGCCAGAATCCTCAGCTGCTCTCCCAATATGTTTATAACAGACCCCAGCTGTCTGTCTGGAACCTGGCAGGAACCACTTTCGTCTTGCTGAATGAATGCTTGGGTCAGGATGGCATCGGGATGAGTGTTGGTTGACTGAGAACAGGAACAAGACTCAGATGCAAGGGGAGGGATGGAGCCCAGTTCTTGGTGAATTGTCCTGGGAGGATCACTTTACCCAGGACTTTTTACAACCAATCAACTATAAAAATCAAATGGAACCATCCTGTAGAGTGTTCTGAGCTTTCCAGCCCAGACGTGCTTATCAGGGCAGAGAAGAGGTGCAGGGCACTGTGCAGACCTGTTCTGTAGCCAGGACAGGATGTAACCATCAAGGATCATTCCTTTCTCTCTCTCTCTCTCTCTCTCTCTCTCTCTCTCTCTCTCTCTCTCTCTCTCTCTCTCTCTCACTTGTTTTTTGAGACAGGGTTTATCTGTATAGCTCTGGCTGTTCTAGAACTGACTCTGTAGCCCAGGCTGGCCTCAAAATTAGAAATCTGCCTGCCTCTGCCTCCCAAGTGCTGGAATTAAAGGCGTGTGCCACCACTGCCCGGCCAAGAATCATTTCTTGATGTGCACATAATCTGTGGTCTCTTTGTCTGGGTTTCAGATGAACCTGACACCAACTATGGAGGAACCCAGAGCATCTTTGTCCCGTCACAAGCTAAGGTACTTTTGATTCGAGAAAGTTTAGCTTGTCAGGGAATACGTCAGCCTGTTTGCACTGTTTAACGGGAACCCTGGAATACTCACCTGAAACAAGAGACATTTGATCCTCCAGGGTCAAAAGTGCAAGGTTAAGGTGCTGGAAGACAAGCCGTGGCTTACACAGCCACCATCTCCAGACTTTGCTTAGCATAAAAGCAGGCCCCTCCCCATCTCTCTCTCTCTCTCTCTCTCTCTCTCTCTCTCTCTCTGACTCTCTGTCTCTCTGTCTCTCTCTGACTCTCTGTCTCTCTCTCTGTATCTGCCTGTCTATCTCTGTCTCTCTTTTAACCCTTTAAAGTAAACAGCACAGTGGCAGTAGGTCCAATCACAATGCTGTACAACTACTTTCATGTAGTTTTAGAACATTTGTCCATCCGAAAGTAGACCCGTAGGCACTGAGCAGTGTGCCTCTCTCACCACCCCCTCAGTCTGAAGATTCATATCTTCATCCCTTCCTAGAGACTCATGGAGGAGGCATACACGGAGCCGTGACCTTGGGTGTCTGGCCTCACCACTTAGCATGATGCTTCCAAGGTGAACCCTCCTTGCAGTGTGTGCCAGGGCATTGTTCTTTCTCACCAGTTCATTCTGTGATGTGCACATAGAGGACATAGAGCAATCTGTCAGTCTCCATCTGTTGATGGGCAGATATATGAGCTCCATTTGGTCCCCTAGGTATCACCTATTGTGAGCATGTGTTAATAAGTATTAGTGGTAGTATTTGTTTGCTTTTAAAAATACATTTATTTTATTGTGGGGTGTGTGTGTGTGTGTGTGTGTGTGTGTGTGTGTGTGTGTGTGTGTGTGTGTTTGTGTGTGTGCACTTGAGCACAAGTGTCCAAAAAGACCAGATAAGGTCAAATCCTCTGGAGCTAGAATTACAGATAGTTGTGAGGCACCCATCATGGAGAGCAAACTCAGGTCTTCGGCAAGCTTGGACTACCCCTAGCAATCTGATGCTTCTAATCAACAGGAAGTAGTCTAAAGAGGTCTATGCCCCCTTTTCTCTCTAATCTTCTTTCTCTCCTATCAAGTGTTATTAAGTGTTGGGGGGGGGGGTTGCAAGGGATCAGGCTGGAATGAGGGTTGGAAGGGGTGGTAGATAGAAGAACCCAGTAAAGTCGCTACAAAATGACCACCAACACTCATGTTTGCAAGATCAACATTCTACAGACCGAGCCGACTCTCAGTCCTGCTCTGGGATGCACTTTCCAGCGACCCTCCATTGTTTCTGTAACAAAAACAGCTGATTTGTGAGTGGAACACTTGAGACGAAAGGGCTGGACCTCATTTCCAACGTTCCCAAGCCCAAGTCAGCAGGTGTCCTGGACATGTGCAGCTGTCTCCTGCCACATACCCTATCAACCCTGAGAATACTTCCTCCCCGCTATGAAACGGAGTCTCAGGCTGAGCCTTCTTGTTTAATAAAAAAGGATTTTCCCAGTGGTCAACTCTCTGTGGCTGCGCTCTCATTGGAGATAGAGAATGGGGAAAACACATATATTGAGCAGAATTACCCAGGCAGGCTTCAAAAGAGTCCTCCGGTTCTGTGTCACCAGACTTTCAAAGAATCAGGTTTGCAACCTGTCGATCCATGCAGAATAAACCGACAGTGTATAGTGTTTCCTAGGTGATGTGGCTTCTTTCATTCTATTTCACATGTAAGCCCATTCTTTTGGGGGCATGCTGGCTAGGATACCTGGGGTGTACTTACAGAGATAAGCAGAATATCTTGATTTGGGCAAGAACCTTCCCCCAAATCTTTCTGCCTGGAGGCCTTTGGGGTCTAACCTGGCTCCATCACCCACAGCATTTAAAAGTTCACTTCCACATCATGTCTGATACTGCTAATTGGTCCCCAGAACAGAGGCTGGTTACAGCATAGGCCTTAGAGGAGAAGCTGCTCCTGTTATGTTGCTTATTGGACACAGTTGCACACGGGCTCCATAGATACTGCAGCTCACAACTTTCATCAGAGAAGTTTCCTTTTTATAGCAGATGGCAATTCATGCAGATGCCAACACAGTATTATTGTGTAGAAAGAAGTGTGGGGTGCTCAACTCTAAAAGTGATGTCTATATCACGCCCCTCCCCACAACCCCCAAGGGTCATCTTCAAAGAGGGAACACAAGGATGTTAGGAGCCAGTGGTAGTGGATGTCTGCCGGGAAACTGTAGCTGTGCCAGGAGCTCACAGTGGCTGGGGCCCAAGGGTTGGGCTGTGTGCACAAGACAAGCACATGTTCAAGCCACAAAAACCCAGCATGGGTTGAGGTGGGGCTTACGAAGTCCCCGCCAAATCTAAAGAGCTACCGGCAATCAGTGAGTACTGGGGAAGGCAGAGTCAGTAGGTGGTTCTATACTCATGCACACAGTAATGCAGGCAGGAGAGAGGGAGAGGGAGAGGGGGAGGGGGAGGGGGAGGGGGGAGGGGGAGGGGGAGGGGGGAGGGGGAATAAAATTGGAAAACTGGGGTGGAGGAGGATTTAGAAGGGGAAGTGGGGGATGGATCGGATCCAATCACATTATTACATGCACGCATGAATAATAACTAAAATATTTTACAGTGTTTACAAAATGAAATAAAGCTTGTGTTCCTGCAACCTTTCCTACCCATGTGACTTACCTTTAATTTCCAGTTCTGGAGCTGAGCTGGGCTTGCAAACATCGACTTTTCACCTCAAAATGCCCCTTCCTGGACATCACTCAGTGTGGCTCCATACCCAGGTATCGTGACAATCAGCAGCCATGACCACCAACTTCTGCAACTCCTGTATTCGAAACGTACCTCAGGGGAGACTGCTGATTGTCTGAGGCTGCAGTCCCAGTGCACGCAATTTAAGTGCATGGATCAGACCACGCCTCTAAGAATCGGGCAGTCTTGCCACAGGGAACTGAAAGTTCAATTCAGAGACTGTCTACAGGGGTGGGGTTGACACCATTAAAGGTGTTCTCTTTACTATTTGAAATAAAGGAACCCAAATTCTGAGGGCTTTGGGGGAAGGCTTGGCTACCAC
Organism: Mus musculus; assembly: GCF_000001635.26. Classification (NCBI taxonomy): domain Eukaryota; kingdom Metazoa; phylum Chordata; class Mammalia; order Rodentia; family Muridae; genus Mus; species Mus musculus. The sequence goes on along the minus strand of NC_000068.7, from coordinate 179,354,303 downwards.
AAATAAAGAGTAATTAGCAGAAGAAAAAGACACACTCATATTAGAGATGACTCAGTCTGTCAGGTGCTTGCTCTGCAAGCCCGAGGACCTGAGTCCCACCATAGAACCCACAAACAAGACAAAGCATGAAGCTAGGCTCTGGGGCAAAGACTGAGGGTGGGTGAGTGGGGGAACACTGGGGATCCCTGTCCAGACATTTCAGCTGAATCCCTGCGCACCAGGTTCAGAAAGACCCTGTCTCAAAACAAACAGGCCATGAGGAAGACATCTACATTTGACCTCTGGTCTCCATACCTTAGTGCACATAGATGTGTGTATAGTTGTATACACACACACACACACACACACACACACACACACACACATACACACATATACACACACAGATGTACACACAGATATACACAGACATATATACACACACATAGCCACACATAGAAACAGGCACACCACACACATTTGCAGAAATACACAGACACACACAGACACAGACAGACAGACAGACAGACACACACACACACACACACACACACCCTGAAAGGCTATAACTTCACATTCTATGAGCTGGAATACAGTTAGGAGAAGAATATTAGGCCTACAGTTTTAAGCTGTGTGTCTAGGCCAAATCAGAGCTTCATTCTCCCTTTAAGTTAGGATTGCCACATAACACACAGGAAGCCTGTAAAATTCCATTTTTCAGAAGAACAAGAAGCAATTTTAACATGTTTCCAATACTACATAGAATATATTTATACTAAAAGTTGTTTATTTTTCCAATTTTACTGGGTTCCTGATATTTTTATTTTTTAAATCAGCCAATCGAATGGCTGGGAGTTGTGAAGTCGACGTGTAATTCACACTATCTAAATGTTGATAGCCACAAATAGAATGTTACCTCCCCAGTGTATATTAGAATAACTGTATAAAATGTACAGAATTAACATGTTTGAAAACTGTAGTGTTGGCACTACTGGGGCCAGTGTGTGTCATAATTGTGAATTGATGGTGGCAGGATAAATTGGCATAATTCCTTGAAAGAATAGTTTGATGGTTTGTAAAATCAGTCTCAGTAACTCAGAAGAGCTGATTCAGATGAGGTGGGGGACTCCAGTGTGCGGACCGACTCAGAGTCTGGTCCCAGCAGTGGCAGAAGGATTGGTTAGTACATGCTTGTCCTCTGGCCCAATCTCACTCTGTCCCCACTGCACAGAGTAGAAGAATGAGTCTCCATGAGGCCCCTCACTCCTGCACCCTGATCCCAGCCTTCCCCTACCCCATCCCTACCCTCTCCCTTTTCTGGACACTGCACTGGCCTCCTGGCTGTTCTCCAGACACACCAGCGCCTTCTGTGTCCACCAAGCCTTCCCCTACTGTCCACACTACATGGAGCTTCCTCCCAGGGCCCCACTGTCATGTGACATCCTCAATGAGCCAACCTCCAGCCTCCTTACAGCTTTACCCTGTTTCTGCCCTCTTACCTTTTGCTCAGGAGGCTGTACTAAAGGTCAAGGCTGGTGTTTGAGCTTTGGACCCAAGGATCTTCATATTAACGTGTGTTTAGTCTTATAAAACAAACCAAAACCAAAGCAAACAAAAACAAAAGAAAAACCCTCGGGCCTTGTATGTCTATTGTCCTGGTTCAGTTCCCATTTAGGCAGTCATGTGGGTGGGGAGGAGAGGTGGGGCGTGGTGGAGAGAATTTAAGCAGCTATGCTTGTGATTATTACTATCTGTGGAACAATTTAGGAAATTATGGCTAGTGGATTCCAGTTGATGGGTTAGCAGTTAACTCACAGGACGGTCCAAAGGTATGCTTTCTCCTCACCGCTGCTGTGAAAGGGGGCTAGAGAAAGGTCATCAAGGTCCAAACGTCAAAACTCAAGTTCAGTTAGAGAGAGGGGAAGGGGAAAGAGGGAAAGGGGGAAAGGGGAAGGGGAGTAGGGGAGGGGAGAGGGGGAAAGGGGAAAAGGGGAAAAGGGAAAGAGGAGGGAGAGAAGGGAAGAGAAGGAGAAAGAAGGACAGGGAAGGGGAGAGGAGGGGAAGGAGGAAGAGAGAGAGGGAGGGGGAAGGGGGAGAGGAAGAGAAAGAGAGAGACAGAAAACGAAGGAAAGGAGGAAAGAAAGGTAAGAGGGAGGGAGAGATTAGGTGTATCAAAAGAATAAAAACTAGTCACAAGAAGACCAAGGAGGTCCCATTCATGATCGAGATTGACTCCTGCCAGCCAGGTGAATCTTCATAGCGTTGTCCTTATGAAGATGTGCTAAGATGCAGGCAGGATGCATGGATTAAAAAAACCACAACTGGTGTGGTCTGAATGATAGTGGCCCCTACTGGATCATATGCTTGCACACTTGGTCCACTGCTGGCAGAACTGTTTGGGAAGGACCAGGAGGTGTGGTTTTGTTGGAGAGGGTGTGTCACTGAGAATGGGTTTTGAAGTTTCAAAAGCCGGAGTCATTTACAGTTAGCGCTCTCTCTCTCTCTCTCTCTCTCTCTCTCTCTCTCTCTCTCTCTCTCTCTGTCTTCTGCTTGCTCATGGGCTGAGATGCAAGCACTCAGCTGTTACTCCAGCACCATTGAACTACCCATCTGCTACCAAGCTCCTGGCCATGATGATAAAACTCTCATCTCTTGGAACCATGAGCCCCCAGTTAAACACTTCCTTTTAGAAGTTGTCTTGATCATGGCATCTTATCACAACAATAAAAGAGTAATTAAGACAACTGTTGTTCAGAAACACAACATTAATGTCACAAAATGTACTGTAATATTCCTTGGACGTGGAATTCTTAGAATAGGCCCTGAGTCATGATGTTGAATGATATCAGGTTTGGTCTCCTAAGTCCTGGAGGTTATATACATTTGTGCTACATCACTGTGTAGAGGGAGAAAGCTACCAACAGTGTAGAGCACACTAGCCCATGGATTAGCATCCCAGGGCATGGCCTCGGAGCTTTGCCCTGTGTCCGTCCCCTTCCACTTGAGACACTGTCGTCTCAGTGATGATTGAGGATTCCTCATTACTGTCCCCATCTCAGTAATTCTACACACTATTGTTCATTAACACTTTCACAAACACAAAAAGCTAACAATAGGATATTCATTTTGAATAAGAAATTATCAAGCATTTCTTACACAGACAAAAGCACAAAGAATGCTAGCAAAAGCCCTACTTTCATGGCAAGATTCTATAACCACCAAGTCATGGCCGGTCTATGTCCCAACACCTGGCTCTGTGGGCCCAACACCTGGCTCTGTGGGCCCAACACCTGGCTCTGTGGGGTCAACACCTGGCTCTGTTGGTCCAACACCTGGCTCTGTGGGTCCAACACCTGGCTCCGTGGGTCTAACACCTGGCTCCATGGGCCAAACTGGTTCTGTGGGCCCAACACTTGCCTCTGTGGGCTCAACACCTGGCTCTGTGGGCCCAACACCTGGCTCCATGGGCCCTATGTGACTGGATTTTATTGTTACTTTTCATGTGTTGTGTGTGTTGGGCTTGTGTGTCTCTGTGTGTATGCATGTTTGCAGGTTCACATGTATATGCATACACATGCACATGCACATGGATAGGTATGTGCCAAGGTCAGAGGTTGGGCGTCTTCTTACTCTATTTACTGAGGCAGGCTTTCTAGTCTAGCTAGCCAGCTTGCTCTGGGGATCTCTTACCTCTGCCTTCTGAGTTCTGGGTTTACAGGCACTCTGTGCCTTCCTAGTTCTCATCGTAGGTTTCAGGAGTCCAAACCCTGGTTCTTATGCCTGTACACCAAGTGCTTTATCCACTGAACTGTCTCTCCAGGGCTTAGAGTTGTTTCAAAGCCTATCTCAGGATTTCCCATTTTGCTTTGTCTTTTAAAAATGTCAGTGTTTTAGCCTCTGAGAAATGCTGGGTGACATTTTTCTGTTTGGCCTCTTCAATCTAAAATTCAGCCTGCTGATATTATAATTTAAAGACCCACCTGTGAGTTGATTAAAAGGTGTGGATTTCTTTTCTCCGGAGGTCATCTCGCTTTCCTGCGCAAGATGGAAGGCAGATATGTAGAAATCTCCCATGCAATGCAAAGCAGGCGTGCTTCCATACAGAGTCACCATAGTGAGCCCACCATGCCTTCCTATGCCAAGCTGACTGCACATGCTTCACCCAGAGATGCCTCACATCGACTTCTGTAGGAGGTTCCAAGGTTGTGAGGGCTCTGGCATGAGACAATCTGCTAGACAGGTTACTCAGGGTCAACTGTAGCCCAAGGCTAGAGATGTCTAAAGCTGCAGCAGGCAGACCCAGCCTTCTGCTGCGAGATGAACTAACATAAAGACCAAACCCACCCAACCTAAAAGGGAAAGTGTGAGCTGCTTCTTGACTCTGCAGGGTGAAGCAAGGTCCTTTCAGTGCACACTGAGACCCGTGATACCTAGAATATCAGCAGAGCCTTCTTAGCATTAGGGACAGAGCCCTCCTCCCCAACCCCATCCTAGGTCACTGAGCTGCAAAGAGTATTTGTCATGGCATTAACTTCTGTATCTGCTGCCTCTAAGTTCCTTGGCAACACGGATCAAGGACTAGTCTCTGACCTGCACCCACATCAAGAGAACTTCTCCCTCTGGTTCTCTATTTAATATCTGGACCCCATACCCTTACTCTATGTGCATCGGACTCCTGACCACCTGGCAGGGAGTCTATGGTGTGGTGCACAGTGCCTGGACTGGTTGGGAAATTCTTCTTTGACAGTGTCTCAACCTGAGTGAACATTTCCTTTGTACCTATTGTCGACAGGGAACATTGCATGATTAAAGAACCAACCACAGGGAGAAAGGTATTGCTACTGGGACAAATATTAGCAGAGAGGATGTGGGCTCTGAGATAATTTGCTTCCCTCTAACACAAAGAAGCACAGTGGAGTCGAAATCCTGTCTCTTTCTGCCCCATGGAACTATCTGCAGTCTTCTATCTCTGTGGCAGCTTGGGAGGAGGCCTGGGGGTAGTATCTTGGGATCCACACTACTTGAAATGCAGATCTATCTGAACTGTAGTAGAAGTTTCTGGATTCCACCCAGGGAGATTGTTCAGGTTCTGCTTTTGAGTATGTGATTAATTGATAGAAAGATGGTTTCTGCTCTGGGAGCCTCCTGATCTCCTCAAGGGAACCCATGTCCAGATATCAAAGGCATCTGCCAGCGCTCACAGGACAGGAAGAGGGACACACAAACATCTCACATGTAAAGAACTCGAGTCCTAGCCAGTGAGATGCTGTCAGTCATGTGATAAGTCAAGACACCATAGGTGCCTGGGCACAGGACACTGGGCACCAATTTGTATGTTCTATGGACCCAATCTCATGAAATACCCTTTGAGGGTCATCTTGTAAGCACCTAGCTCTGGAGGAATCTGATTAAAAATTACATCTTTTTTTTTTTTCTTCAAACCAAGCCACTTTATAACCTCTGGTCTCCTTTCAGAAGATTTGGTCCTGGTCCATGTTTGTTCTGAGGCATGTTCCAAAGCAGCTGTTTATTAAAATGTCAACAGCTATGATTAATTTCTGGTGCTGTGTGGTGCATCTGTTTGGGGGCTGTTGACATCACACTGGCCCAAGATGATACTTGTGCTGGGGGCTCTGCCTGGACACCCAGCTCCTGTGTGTTTTCTCTAAGACACACTTACTACTTTTGAATAGTTCACCCTAAAGTTCATTATTCAGATAACTACATTTTTCGGTATTACAAACACACAGGCTTTTCTTCGGAGAAAAGAAGCCCCAGGTCCCGAGGGCTAATGGTTTGCATTGCCCTCTCTTGTGAGGACATCTGCTCATGACATTCCAAGAGTGGAACTTGGTTCATGGAGTCTGAAGTCACATCTGTATGGGAGGTGGGTGAAAGAGGATCTCTGGTAGAGAACATCTGTTTCCAGACACACATTGACCCATGGCTACACGACATGGGATGAGGAGTGACATCTGAGGGTGAATGAATTGAGCCATGCTTCAAGTGACACCAGGGAAAGAGGTGTGGTCAAGGTTGTGAAGTCACCCCTGCAAACCTGGTTGTTGGAACAGTTCTTGGTAGAGGTGCTCACAAGGCCATCCTGCGCATGGCTTCAGACGATGGAGTGAGGCTCCACACGGGCAATAGAAGACTGACCCAATCAGCAGAGGACAGAGAAGTTCCATAAAGCACAGTTCTAAGGTCCAGAGAGAGCTGGGGTTCAGGGGGAAGATTAACTTTGGGTCCAGTGGATTGATTAGCAGCAGAAACTTGTAAATCAATCTATCAAATAAACACTATGCCCCAGAACCAAATCCCTGAAGCTGACATAATTTACTGAAATCAATTTGCAGCTTTATCAATTGGGTGAGTTGTCTATGTGTTAAAATATGTTTCTATTAAAAGCTAATACGGCCTGTTACAATTCTACCTGTGGGAACTGGCTTAAATGGCCTTTGAGGATATTTCAAAATGAGTCAGAGGTGGGAGCTAGCATGCTTTCTGTCGTTGTAGGTGAACACTGTGGATGTGGGGCAACTTTGAATCATAGAGGTTCTAGGGGCTGGAAGTCCAAGACACGGCGCTGGTGTCCTCTTGGCTTCTGTCAAGGGTACTTTGTGATGTGCTGGGGGGGGGCATCCCATGGCTTGACCATGGACATGTGCTCAGGTGTCTCCTCTTATAGAGCTCAATGACACTCTCCTGCTGTCATCTGATGCTAATAGGGGGTTTTCTAAGCGTTCACTCAGAGGAAGCAGCTTGCCTTATTGAACGTGTACCCCAAACTAGTTCAATCCAGATCTGTCCCTTGATTCTTAGACCGGAATATGCTCCTGAGGATGGTTGAATGGAAACTGACCACAGAGGTGGTCACTAAGGGTTGCTAGGGGAGGAGAGACCTAGTCCACAGTTTGAAGTGGGGTGCACATGTAGCTTAGTGTAGGCAAGGGCTCTAGGGACCTAGAAGAGAGTGTGTGCACAGAAGAGGGAGGCACCATAGGGAGTGCTAAAGGATTTTAATCCATCAATTTTTTAAAATATACTTTTTTCAATGTATGGTAGCTTTACCTAGTGTGGGGTTTCAGAAAGACAATCCTTTCAAGTTCACCATGGACTCTGAACATCATGCTGGTTACTTCCTGTCAACTTGACACAAACAGGGAAGAGGAAACCTCAACTGAGGAATTGCCCCAATTAGACTGTCTGTGGGCAAGTCTGTGGGGCTTATTTATTTATGTATCTGCCCAATGATTGCTGTGGGAAGGCCCAGCCCACTGTGGGCAGTTGCCACCCTTGGGCAAGTGGGCCTAGGTTTTTATAAGAAAGGTATCTATGGGAACACGCAATAAGCAGGGTCCCTCTATAGTGTCTGCCTCCACATTCCTGCTTTGAGTTCTGGCTGAAGCCCAAGGCAACTTCCAGCTCCCCTGAAGGGTGGAGGTGCTTGTGGTCCTGAAAGCTTGTGCCCAAGCCCAAGTGTGGCACCTTATGCATCTTCCAGGAAAACCAAAGGGCAACAGTGTAAGTTTGGGGAATTGAATTATTCCTTTTCCACTGCCTGTAGACCTGGGTGTCATTTCTCAGAGTGTCCTGCTGCATTTCCAGTCAGACACAGAAGACAGGCACAGCCCGCCATCTCACATTTGTTTTCTTTCACAGCGGATAAAATACGCTGACAGAAGCAACTTCAGGGAGAAAGAGAATTGTGGGCTTGCAATTTCTGTTACAGCTTCAGGATCTTGAAGCAGCTGTCACAGTCATGAGCAGAGAGCAATGAACTGGTGCATGAATGGCCAGTCTGCTTTCTCCATCCACACGTAATCCAGGATCCCCAAGCATAGAGGATGATGCCACCCACAGTGTGCAGGCCTCCCACACTGATTAACGTATTTGCCACATTGCCTCACAAGCATGCTCACAATATAACCTGACGTAGACAACCCGAATTGAGACTCTCTTCCCAGAGACTCTAGATTGCTTCAAGCTGACAACTAAAAGTCAACTACTCGTGGATTCTATCTAGCCCTGCACCATCACCACAGCTATTTTAAAGATTAAAACCTCAAATCTTTCTGGGGACTAGAAACTGCACACACAATAGATTTTTATTACCTCCATGTTTACTTGGAAATTTAAAGTGAGGAGCAGCTGCCAGGTGACTGTCAACAGCAAGGGCATCATTGCTGAAGTCCCTGGAATGCCATAGGGTGGCCTGGGTGGCGTCACTCCTCTGCACTGTGGTGGAGACTCTGGAAAGCATCCTGTGTCTTTAATTTCTAAGTCCCTTCTTTTATATCACTGCAGGAAGGGGAGATGGTGTCCTTTAAAGATGTCCTTGGATTTGAAATTTCACACTGTTTTTATTACTTCATTAGGAGACTGTCTTGTGACACTGTTGGAAGACAACACCATGAGCTGGGAAATGTCAGCGGGCCTCCTTCCTGCCCCACCATATTTTCAATATGCAGATTGGGTTTCAACATGTGCTTCAAAGATAATTAGTCAGACTGGGATTGGGGTCTGCCTCCACTTTCTTCTCTGATGGGGTATTTATTGCGCAGGATAGACTGGGTTTCTAGGAATCAAGAACCTTAGGGAAGGCAGGCAGGTGGGATAGAGAATGCTTGCCTGTGGCTGCCTTCCATGAACCAATTCAGAAGCTTGTCTGACATTTTCTGCAAGCTTTGAAGTTCTTGGAGGGGTTCGAAAGTCATGAAGAGGTTTGAAGGTTATAGAGGGTTGTTCTTCTGGGATGAAGGTTGGCTATGACAATATGTTGGCATCACTGTTATACATGTAACTTTAAAATGTACAGCTCATCACTAGCAGACACACACACACACACACACACACACACACACACACACACACACACACCTCTGCGCCCATAGCATTGATGAGATTTGGAGGAAGGGCCTAGTTAAGAGAACTCCTGCTCTGGAGTAGGGTTGGGTAGGCATCAGCCCCAGGAAGACCAGACTTAAGGATGCTAATGATCACTAGGCTGTGTTCCCATCAGACGCACAGGAACGCTTGAATTCCCTGGAGCCCAGCTCATGCACCTGAAGCCATTGCCTCAGAGATGAGTTGTATTAGTGAGACCTGGAGTTTGGTTCTGTGAAAGGACATGGCTGCCACAACTAAGGAAACTTCCATCTTTTTGTACCCAAGCCTATGGTTGCTGTGAGCCCCAGGAGGGTCTCAGCATCTCACTCAACTCTACCTCACTTATCCTTGTGCTAGAGCTTGGACCAACACGTGGACTCGACTGTCCCTCTGTTATTCTGAAGGGATGGAGGGACAGAGGGGAGTGCAGCTGGCAGTCTGACCTATGTGAGATAAAAGAGGACAGAGAACGATGCCTCACCAAGATGTGGAGAGCGAGGGCATAGCACAGATGAGAAAACAAAATAAACATGTAGAATTATACCAGACCAAGAAAGAACCAACAGAGAGAGCGAGGAGACAGCTTGCAAAATGGGGAAAATATTTACCAACTATCCACCAGGCAAGGGCTTGCTGTCCAGAATACTCAAGGAGCCTGCACCACCCAAGAAACAGATAATGTGACCAAAAACATGATCAAAACATGGGCAAGAGATCTGAATACACACTCCTCTAAAGAAGATGTACAAATGGCTACTGGTATGTGAGGATGCATTCAGGACCCCTAATCACCAGGAGAATGCAGAGCCAAGCGTAATGAGACATCGCCTCACACCTGTTAGAGTGGGCGCTCTAAAGCCACAGATGATTACAAGTGCGGGTGGGGTGGGGAGGAGGGGGGCTTTGTGTGCAGCTGTGGGGCACGAATTGGTGCATTGATGGTGGAGAGCAGGATGGAGGGGTTTTTCAAAATAAAATGTTTAAAAAAATTGAAAGCTGTAACACCTAAGACCTGGTCATCCTCTTTCTTAGAACTGACCAAAATTGAGAAAAATCTTCACTGGGGAAAGGCACTGATGTCTCTCATTGAAGTATTAGCCGTGGCAGATGGACACAGAAGGAGTCTCTGTGTGCAAATAGATGAATCAATAGAGAAGAAACTGGTATGTCTCTGTGTGTGTTCCTGACTGTGCACTCAATGTAATACATCTGTGTGTGTGCACCTGTGTACACAGCGTAATACATCTGTGTGTTTGCCTATGTGCACAATGTAATACATCTCTGTGTGTATGTCTGACTGTGTGCACAATGTAATACGTCATCTCTGTGTGTATGTCTGACTGTGTGCACAATGTAATACGTCATCTCTGTGTGTATGTCTGACTGTGTGCACAATGTAATACGTCATCTCTGTGTGTATGTCTGACTGTGTGCACAATGTAATACATCATCTCTCTGTGTATGTCTGACTGTGTGCACAATGTAATACATCTCTGTGTGTATGTCTGACTGTGTGCACAATGTAATATGTCATCTCTGTGTGTATGTCTGACTGTGTGCACAATGTAATACATCGTCTCTGTGTGTATGTCTGACTGTGTGCACAATGTAATATATCTGTGTATATGCCTGTGTTCACCACATATCTGTGTGTGTGTACCTGACTGAATGCACAATGTACTACATCTGTGTTCATGTACCGACTATGCACACAGCATAAAGCATCTGTGTGTGTATGCCTGACTGTGCACACAACAAAATACATCTGTGTGTGTGCACCTGACTATGCACATAATGCAATACAAATGTGTGTGTGCCTGACTGTGTAAAACATAATACATCTCTGTATGCATCTGACTGTTCACACAACGTAATACATCTGTGTGTGTACACCTGACCATGCTCCCCAGGGACAGCGGCTGCATGGGTCCACTCCTGGGAACAACATAGAGACAGTGGCAGATAGAACCGGGTAGAACTCAGCCTAGAGACAGCAGCAGATAGAACAGGTAGAACTCAGCCTAGAGACAGCAGCAGATAGAATAGGTAGAACTGGCTCCCAGGTGTAGGGTGGGGGAGAAGACACAGGTCTCTTCGTACTATGAAAGTTTAGTCAATGAGATTATCAGGTTCTGGAGCCCTGTGCTTGTAGGGGGCACAGGCAGCGCTATTGTCCAGTGTACAATGTTATACAACGTACAGTGTTGTGCAATGAAGTTCTGGCTGCAACCCCACCCCCCCAGCCTTTGGTACACACAAGGGAAGGTGTAAAGTTAAAAACCTGGCTCTTCATGGCTCTTCTTTGGCTATCCTGTGAAGCTTGAAGCAGAAGGAAGCTCGTAGGTAGGGTTGATTCTGTCACCAATCAGAAGATGGAGTCTGTAGTCACAGTAAGGTGGGACTCAGGGCCTTTCTGCCCTCTCTAGCCTCCCAGGCTACAGACCTTCCAAGTTCATGCATTAAAGACTTTTCAAACATTTCCCTTTCTTGATGTCCCCTTTCATAATTGGAAATGTCCTCACGGACACACCAAGGGACACAGCTGTTTCTCGTCCCTGTGTGTACTTTCATGAGGCCTCCCTATCTCCCAACCTCTGTGGTTTCCACTAGGTAACTGGAGACCAATTGGTGTTCATACAGGATTCAGTGAATGTTAAATTTTATGACAGTTTTAGTGTTAAGTGTATTGTTGTTTAATGCCTTGAATCACTCATCGGTGGGTCATAGATGAGCTGACAAATGTGTCCTGATACCTCCCAGGACTGCCTGAGCTCTGGTGTGACCTTGAGTTGTGTCTTAGTCTCACCTGCAGGCTCCCTCTGTGATGGTTAATAGTGAGAGTTGGTGTGATCAGCCTGAGGATTGCCCAGGGTGTAAGCAAGCCACACCTCTGGGCATATCCCTGAGGATGAAGTATTGAGAGGGGAAAGATGTAGAAAGCACTGGTTTAACCCATCAGTGGTTCAAAGTCTCAGTAGACTGTTGGGAGGTGGACTTATGGGAGGCTAGGCACGGTTAGAGGAAATAGTTATGGGGACACGCCATTTGGGGCTGTATCTCGGCCTTGCCCTCTCCTGACTCATTCTGCCTCCTGGATGCCACAGGGTGAGTAACCCCCTGTAGCTCATGCCCCTGACACCATGATGTTATCCACCTCACCCTTAGCCCATTATGATGGAGAGGCCTCTGAAGCTTAGCCCAAATAAATATTTCTTCCATTTAAGTCATTTCTGTTTCTCTTGGTAAATACTAACTCACCCTTTTCCAAGTAAGGTCAGGACTTGAATCTACAAGGGGGTTACTACTCCAGGTGCTGGAATGGAGAGGGGGCTGAAGCTGGAGGTAATGTGGAACACTTGAGAAGACAGTGTGTCCATGGTCCGGGGTTGATCAGGAGAAGTGGATTCTGGGAAGGGGAGAGCTCACTGCAAGCACTGACTCTACTGTGTCCTCTTGCCAGATATCTCCTCTTTGAAATGATTGGCGGGCCTCTGGGAGAGTCTGGAATGTATAGGAGGTTTCCTCAGTGGGGCTTGCTATGTCATCTATGACACACCTAGGAGCAAATTTCAAATCATTAGACTACAAAGCACTTAACGCCAATGGTGTTTTAAAGTTTCATTTACTCTGAGCTTCTGGTGAATATCAGTTACACTGGATGTCAGCACGGTTGGCTGATGAGGACCCTGGTCAGGGGAACCACAGCTTAGCTGCCTTTCTTGCACTAGGTCGGTTACTCTGTGTTGTCACCTGCCAGAGCTCCTCACCATGCCCGAAGTCTGGCATCCCAAGGAGGGTGGGACTGTGGAATAAATCCAGCCACGTTCTGAGTATTCACCTGTCCCGATGTGTAACACTGACACCGCCCTCACACCACTGGCTCTGTGAGGATGCACAGAACTGGAGTGTGTGCCCTGCTCACTTGAGGTCTTCCTCTGATGTTCTAGACGCTGCTGGCTCTTGCAGCCGTGAACACAAAGAGCAAAGAGAAGCCACACCGGCTGTGACCTCAGAGCTTTACCAACCTTTTCCGTAAGACACACCTTGGGTTCCCAGTGACCACCTACCCCAAGTCCTGTCCAGGAAACAAATGATGTCACCCAGAAAGTAAACAGCAAATGTGGAAAAAACCAGTAGACAGAGCTTCTACCAGCTTCATGCTCAGGGGGCATGCCCTTCAACCCAGGCAACCAGGGGACATCACCAAGCATGGTTGCCATCAAAGACCAACAGGTAATGAAGGGCTCTTGGCTAAGTCACCAAGACACATGTTCATGGCTCGGGGCTTATGTTGTAAATGGAGTCCTTTAACTGAGGCATCTCCCACTTCCTTGTTTTTTTAAGCTTGTGTTTGCATTGTCTCTGTCCTACCTGGTAAAATTTTGTTCGTTTTATTTGTCTTTAGAAAACAAACATCCTTGTGATTTTTATTGATCAGTCCTAGTGTTTGCTTCCTGGTTAGCATTTGCTCATTAGCACCTCCAGGCTTGGGAGGTGGAGGACCACTCCAGGGGAGGACTGAGCTGCAGTCAGCTGATGAAAGGTGAGGAGGAGGTAGCAGGAGGCAGCTCCCTGGTCCCCACAGCATGTGCCCTTGGCCTTCAGCCTGGGGCACTTACACTTTTAGTCTTGTAAGATCAGAGTGAGCCTGGCAGGAGTCTGTGATCAGTTGATCCATTCTATGATCTGTTTCAACTGTTTTTAAAAATAATTTTTCTTCTTTTCTGGTCATTAATTCCTTTTGATTTCCTTGGGTTTTGCATGAGGTTTGTCTGGAGGCAGCCTGGAGTCAACTTTTTCTCTCTATCAGGTAGAATTGAAAACCAACCAGAAAGTGGCGCTCACATGCACACAAACACACACACACACACACACACACACACACACACACACACACACACACACACACGAAAAGAACCAGATTGGTAGGTGTCTCTCCATTCCCCCAAGACCATGCCCACTCCAGATAGAGACTCAGGGTGTCTCCTGGCCCCACCATAGCCACAGTTCCCAGATATGTCTATCCCTAACTGCAACTGGCCACCAATACAGAGTCAAGGCCTTGTTCCCAGGTGGTCAGATTCCTTGGCTCTGTGAGTGATTAGGAAAGTCCTGAGATGCACAGCCTGTCTGGTCATTCATAGGATCAGAAGCATTGGGTGGGCTTCTCAGGCACCCTGAACCTCAGTTTCCCATCTGTAGAAGCAGTGACAGAGTCCATTTCTAAATGAGGCATGAGACTCTGGCAAAGAAGACAGAATGACTCGTTCTTAGGGTTTTTGTCTGTCTGTCTGTCTGTCTGTCTGTCTGTCTGCTTGTTTTTGTGTTGTTCAAAGCTTGGCTCCTTTCTCTAAGATTTTATACAAAGCGTGTACGAGGCTTACCCACGGTTCTGGGAAGCACTGTAGTAGGTGCGGCCCTGAGGTGGTGGGGCTCTTTTCTGTCACTGAATGCACAGAATGGGCAACTGTCTCGGATTCCAGATCATCTCCAAATGCTCACCTTCGCTGTACAGTGTGACCATCTCAGTCTGATGTCCTCTGAACCTGAACCCTCAGTTTCCAGTCACAGAAACAGACTCAGAGAAGTTCAGGGCCTCCTCAGACTCCATATCTAACCTGAGCCTCACCTCTCTGTCGGGTGCTCAGGAGCCCTTTGCAGGAAGCACTTGGCGCGGTATTTTAAACATGGCATCCCATCTTGTAATCCGTGGAATGCTTTAGACGTGTTGCCAGAGTAACACTTTAAATGTCTTGTTTGGAATTAATATCTTGAAGTTCTTAAAGCCATTGGAAAAACTGAATATTAGTCAGGTGTTTAGTTGCTAAGAGACAAGAGCTTTGGCAGGTGGCCCTGTTCCTAGAGGAGTCGGGAAGGGCCATTGTCGGCAGAGCGTGGAGGGCCTGGCTGTGCAAAGAGGAGCCCCTCTTCCACTCACAGGATTCTTCAGCCATGTCTGGCCTCCAGTGTCTCTTGTCCTAGATCCCTTGCTCTATCTAACTTGAGTCCCCACAGAGAAGGCGGTGTCTGGGGACTTGGTTCTACTTCTGGTGGCTTTTCATTCTTCTGTCATCCTCCCTGTAGGTCACCCCCTGCCATGTTAATACCACACCTCCTCACACTGCCCACAGCTTGCTGGAATACAGAATGGATATAGTACGAGCTGGGGCAAATTCTGTGTGCTAGGAATTTGGACCTGGGTGTCTTACATCCTTTCCTGTTGCTGCGCTAAACACGCTGGCAGGGAGTTGCTGCTTGGCTTCCATGTTTCCAGTCACAGTCCAGCATTGAAGGAAGCCGAAGTAAGAACTCAAACAGGAACCCAAAGGAAGGAACTGAAGCAGAGGCCATGGAGGAATTCTGCTCTCAGGCTTACTCTCCACGGCTTGCTCAACTTGCTTCTTATACAATCCAGGGCTACCTGCAGCATATCCACCATGGGCTGGGATCATTAATTATCAAACAAGGAAATGTCCTACAAGCCAATCTGATGGAGATGTCTCACAGGACAATCTGATGGAGATGTCCCACAAGCCAATCTGATGGAGATGTCCCACAGGCCAATCTGATGGAGACATTTTGTTAGCTGAGTTTCCCTCTTCCCAGATGAACCTAGCTTCTGTCAATTTGACAGAAAAAAAAGGGCAGCAAACTGGGTCTAGGAGATGTTGTGGGGAGTGTACCTCTAATGTAATGATGTACCCCAAAGGCCTAGGGATAGCCATTGAACTGGACAGCAGGTGGGCAGCCCAAAAGTGATATGAGATGTCCAGTGTAGCCTATGGTATTTGTATTGGTTGGTTCTATGCCAACTCAACACAAGTTTATTTTGGAAGAGCAAATAGGAACCCATGGGGAGAAAGCCAATAAGAAGTGCTCCTTCATAGCCTGTGCATCAGCTTCTGCGTCCAGGTTCCTGCCTTGGCTTCCTGCCCTGACTTCCCTGGATGATGGATTTATAAGCTGTAAGGTGAAATCAACCTTCTCTTCCTCACGTTGCCTTTGGTCATGGTGTTTATCACAGCAAGAGAAACCCAACCAACATGATACCTCTCCGACCTCGTCTGTGCTGAGCCCACCGACCCTTTCCACCCGGGCCTCTCAAGAGACGGAGCCTTGCAATGGATCCTCCCTCTCCTGGTTTACCCCAGCTCTAGTCATTTCCTATTGCTTGCAACCAACAAATCCTAATTAATCTCTTTCTATTACTGGCATGAACTCGGGAGCATATTTATATCTCAGCTCATCCCCAGGGATGCCTGCAGTCAGCGTCTCTGTCCTCAGCCCAGTCCTCCATCATCTTCCGAGTCTTAAAACCCCTGGACTCAGCCTCAATGCCGCTTCCCCTCGGGGCATCTCCGAAAGCCCCTTTAATCCGTTTCTCTCCTGGCACCTGGCAGACCTCTGGGCCTCCATACCTGCACCTAGGAGGGATACAAGCTCTTGAGTTGAAGACACTGCTCTCTGTACCTCAGAAATACAGGCTCCTTTAAAACCTTGTTTTTTTTTTTCATGAATTCACCATGATTTCTATTCTGGCTCCCACCATTCCTAGCCTTTGGCCTCAGGTGTGTAACTGAACATCCTCCTGATCCATTTCCTATACCTGTGTGTTGGGAGGGGCGTGTCGAACTGATTATCTCTATGCTCCCAGACCACTGTCGGCTACAGGAGAATGTGGTCTGTCCCTCAGAGATTCGCGGATCGGCAGAAGCCCCCCTACAGACACTGAGGTGGTAGGAAGTAAGGAAGGAAGGAAGTACATACAGGAAGGAGTAAGTCCCACTTATATAGAACCCGGGGCAGACATAGGCTGCAGGAAGGGCCTGCTGACCCCTCTCCGTCCCCATCCTCACCCCTGGCCGACATTCCTCTGAACTGCTCCTGCTTAGGACAATGTCTCTTAAAGGATGGGGACATGAATCCATAGAGGGTCCCTAGTACTTACGGAGTCTCAGCTGGGCCTCAAAGCCCTTCAGCACAGGTAACTGAGAGGTTCCATCAGGGACTGTGGCCTCAGAGGCAGAGCCAAGCAATTCTCTTGAGGAAGGATTTAGTGAAGGTTGAAGGTAAGTGTGGGAACAGGATGGGATGTCATCCTAGGCTCCTGGACTCAAGGACACTCTAGATGAGCAAAACTGGAGGGCCTTTGATACAGTGGTGTTGGAGGCTGTCCCAGGCTGGAGGAAAATCCACCTGAGTTGTTAGGGCAAGAGATGCTCATTCTATAATGCCCTATGCCCCAACCCCAGCATGGCTACCACATCCATCATATAGGGCTATCAGAGGACAGTGGGGATACCCTGAAGGATCTTCTTTAGAAGACCAGCAAAGGAGCTACATTTGGGGGTGGCACAAAAGAGAGGGACGGAGAGAGACAGGGTGAGGAGAGAAAAGCAGACAGAAGGTGCCAGAGAAAACTGAGCAAGTTAACTTCCTTGCCCCTGGATTCCACAGGAGGCTTCTTCATCTAGTTCTTAGATTCATTTTCGTTTCTTCTGGTGCCTTGTAGCCTCAGTAGGGCTGCTCACTGCAGGGAGGACCCTGGGACTCTGAGTTTACAGAAAGGGAAGAACAGAAAATGGGGTATCCTGGACTCATGGCAACCCTGGCTTGGGGGCTTGAGCAGGGCAGAGCTTCTTGTTCTCTGTCAACCTCATCTCTTCTTGATGTCCTTTTGGACCTCTGCAGGTTCCCTGATGTGTGCTAGGCCAGGGAAGTGTCCACTGGGGCAATAGGTTCTATAACAAGGCTTGGGGCTTCTGTGGGTTTTGCCTCTCATCCTGTGGGCTGAAGGGACACAGGAAAAGACCCACACTGGCTACAGGGTTCCCTGCCTACCCTTCCCTCTGCAATGACCACAGGAGATATTTGCATCTTTGTGCCTCCTACCCATCTCCCTTCATCTGCAAGCCCTGCTGGTCTCCTCTTCCTGGCAGCATATCCACTGTGTGGAGTTAATGATGCTTTGTGTAAAGGGTTTCCATTCCAGGGAGCCAAAGCCGCCATTAGGCAGCCTGTTCCCATGGAGACAAGATAAACAAGGCACTTTTTCCTAATGATCACTCTTTGATCAATGACACTGTCTCTGGGGCAGATGCTGTGGGAGACAGCAGTATTGCAGAACACACACACACACACACACACACACACACACACACACACACACACACACACACACCCCACATACAGAGTAAACTCAAATCTGCCCTCCTCGAAGGTGGCCCCTGGTCTGAATGATTTCACTAAGGAATTTTAGGACTGAAGAAAAGACTCTTGAGAAAGCCCAAGCCCAGAAGTATTCTCTTACAGCTGAAAAGACAAAGACAGGTACATTCACCTCACATGTGGCCCAAGTAAATACTGAGTTTCATTTCTTTGTTGTGATCACTGTGGAGTTTGGGGGAGGAAAAGAACGCGTTCCTGTCACAGGAGGAGCATCTGAGCAACATGTCCAGACAGGGGTTTTCAGTCAACTACTCCAAGCATCCTCTGGTCAGGGTGGTGAAGTGGCACCCATGTCCTCATCCTTGAGACCTATTCCTATGGGAGTCACCTCATAGCAGCAGGGACTCTGAGACAGAGTGTAGTCCTGGGTCAGGATGATAGGGCCAATGCAGGTGAAAAGCCCCTGGAAGAGGTGAGAAGGAAGGCCAGGGTGAGAGAGAGCATGGGTCGAATGGCTGGCTTTGACGATGGGGGAGGTACCAAGTCAGGAGCATGGTCAGAAGAGATGGGGGCAGACACTAAAGCTGAAAGGACAAGGAATGGACTCTTCTGCTGACCCTACAAGAAAAATGCTCTGGTAGGTCCTGGATCTGGGAGTCTGGCCTCCAGAACCTGAAGAGTTGACTCAGCAAAGTGTTTTTTGTGCAAACATAAAGGCCAGAGTTTGAGCCCCAGAGCATGTGAAAAAAAAGGCAGGCATGAAAGTAATGTTTGTCACCTAGCACTAGGGGAGTAAAGATGGGAGGATCCCTGGGACTTATGAGCACCTAGTCTAACGTAAAGAGTGAACTCCTGGTCCCAGTTCAAGACCCAGACTCAAAAAAACAAGTTAGATAGCTCTGGAAGAACACTGTTGACCTCCAGCCTTCGCCCACCCCGTGCATGTCCTTAGGTCTCTCTGTGTACATCTAACATAGAAAACAGTGGATGTTTGCTTTACTATATAGCTATGTTAGTGAAAATTTGACACAGTACAATAGTTAATTAATAGTTAATAGTTAGCAGTCAGCAGATGTGTGTCTCCATGCCTGGTTTATCACAGGTAGATTATTCGGTGACAAAAAGCCAGCCAAAGCCATTTGCATGGGTTGAGACATGCCATAGATCCCCGTTCTCAGTTCACCCAAGGGTGCTGGGGATGTGAGCAGGGACAGAGAGGGCTGGGGTGCAGCTGCGATTCTCTTTACCTGGCTTCTAAGCCCACTGTAAGGTTCCTATGTCACGTTCCCTGTTTGCTTCTAGATAATAACAGAGACAAAGTATTTCTGAGGAGAACTCATAGGTGCCCAAGCATCAGGGCACCAGAGGCAGAAGGGCCAAGTGAGTGGAAAGAGGTAGCTGAAGTAGATTCCCCCTGCAGCCATAGCTGGGACCCTAGCCAGGGAAAGTGAGAAAGAACTTAGCCTGAGCAGGGTTCACAAAGGCACAGTCACAAAAGCCAAATTTAACACCTCAGCAACTGAAGGAGTTTATTAGCTACAGCTTCTATAAGTATTAAATTGTATAAAATTACAATTTAGTGAACTGTATTGGAAAAAGCCTTAAGAACTTAAAATATACAACTTGCAAATCACTTTACCGTATTTTAGTTGCTGTGCACATCTAAGTAGTAAGATGTGTGTGTACGTCTCTACTTCCGACTCAAACCGAGAGCTTGGGGCAGAGTTTGCTGGGAGAGAGCAAATGCTATGGAAATCTGAGGCTGTTTCAAGAGGGCTTGTGCTGGCACCTTGATTTGAGTAGCCACAAGGATGTTCTTGGAGGCACGGCCTTGGTGTGGGGACAGACCCGAGGGAGCATGTCCCGGGATGCGCTTACTGAGTTGTTTGTCACGGAGATCTGGGTGGGACATTTCCAGGTCATGTTGTCTTGCTCTGTATTGGGGCCTTTAGGAGCTTAGGAGGGAACCAGTGAAGACCACTCTTACCTTACAGAACCACAAACAAGGACTAGACCCTGGGGTGTGAGAGAGCAGGACCCACAAGCTGTGATTTGGGCCACGCGCATGGAGAGCCCTGTGTTTGTCTGTCTGTCTTCCCACTATTCCCGCAAGGCCCACTAGTCAGCCACACAGTGTCAGTGGGGAATTTGAGTTCAGAGATGGTCATTCATTTCTCTAGGGCTACCCAGGATTAGAGTTGGGCCTTGAACTCACTCAGAGACTTCTTGCCAGGAGATAATTTTGTCACTTTTGTGGGTTCCCAGGTCAGGGACATATCAGGAGGTCAACCTGAAGATCCGAGACAGGAAGAAGGACAAAAAGGAGCTTGGAAAGCCTGCAGGGTGGATCAGAGCACCCCAGGCCTCCCGGAAGCACTGTGTGTGATGTGTTTGAGCATGGCTTGCTCCTTAGCTGGGATTCGGCTGCTCTGTGCTGCTTCTGTCAGGGCGGGCTCTCACAAGGCAGCCTGAGTGGGGACAGGTGCCTCTGGGGGATCTCTCCTCCCCTCCCCTGCAGGGCTGTGTAGTGCGAAGTTCCTGTTGGAAACATAGTGCTGGGAACCCTCAAAAAACCCAGCTCCTGGAGCCCAGGACAAGCCATTTTGTGACTATATCTGAGGAGAAAGATACAGCTTTGCTAAGTCCTGAAAGCACTTGTTTCCTTCCTTTGAAAAACAAAATAAAAACGGGAACTGTTTCACAAGCTGATTCAAGTATTTGTGCTGTGTCTGAGTCCTTAGAGAACTCCACAGCCAATTGAAAGCATGCTGTAAATTATGGCTCCTACTATTAATTTTTAATTACCCCTGTGATCATTAAAATGAACTCTAAGACCAGGACTCTGAAATTTGAGCACTGGAGAAACAAAATCCCACAGATCAAAATGGCTTCCAAAGTCTACTTTTCTTTTGATTACTGAGCTGAGGCCAGGAGGCAGCCCTAGGGGAGCCAGGGCCAATGAGTGTGTCCTTTCAAAGCACTCATCGATATTGGATGGCCGGGCTGTCTGGCTCCAGGCTGCTCTTGGGCTAAGCCACACTCAGCCAGAGCTTCTCTGACTCTGGGAATGGAGAGAATCTTTGTCCCAGGAGAGCCCGGCAGTTAGGAGCCCAGGCAGTTGCCTACGACATCACCCTGAGAGGAAAGACCAGTGTAATCTAAAAGCAAAGGGTGGGGCAGCAGAGCTAAGCATTCCAGGAAAAGTTCTCTGAGCATAGAGTAGTCTGTGCATGTATACACTCACTCATTATGCAAATGTAAATATTTATTGAGCTCTACTGGGGAGGAGGGTTGTGTGAGCAATAACAGAGAAAGTCATCTTCCTGAAGGGACTGGCGGCAGGGAAGAGGGTAACAGAGATTAGGAGTCCAATAGATTCTGTTATATATTGTATTTAAAAATGTTCACACGGATTGACCTGCTAGCATAGACCAGTGATCCTACCTGCTAAAGAGGCTGAGGCTGGGTAATCAGAAGTTGGAGTCTAGCCTGGGTACCATAGTGAGCTCTAGAGTCCCTGTTGAATTGGCTGAGAGAGAAGGTACTTGCATTTCTGGCAACTGGGAGGCAGAGGCAGGAGGATCTCGTATTCAAGGCCAGCCTGGGCTGAACAATTAGTTCAACACCAACCTGGGCATCTCAGTGAGGTGCTGAGAATCATGGAGTTGGCCTGCTCTAGCTGCGTTGAGAGGCGTGGGTCATGGGTTTCTGAAGTTTCAGTCCACAGCTCCTGGGGTACTATGTGCCTTTCAGATCCTGAGAAACTGAGGCACTTCCTCAGGCCATGAAGCAGTCAGGCCACTGGTGTTTTTCTGTGTTCCTTTGAGCCTGTGAAACATGTTGAACTTGGCTAAACCATTATTAATATACATTAATCTTGTATACTTTGTCTAGCTTGCGACTGACATTGTATCATGGCAACCACATTGTATTCTGTTTTTATGTGTATAAAAAAGTCTGATTGCTTGAAATAAACTTGTCTTAGCCTCAGTTTTGCCAAGACTCCTCCAACTTGGCCTGGTTTTGGTTTTCACAGACCAAATCTGGAAACCCTGGCTAGTAAGCACTGACATTTACGGTGAGACCTTGTCTCTAAATAAAAAGCAAAAGGAGGGCTGGAGAGGTGGCTTGCTGGTAGAATGCTGCATCAGCATATACTATGTCCTCACTCCAATTTTATGTACTGAAAACCAAGTGTTCCTCTGAAAACAAAACCTCAAATGCTCAGGTAAGTACCTCTTTAGTTGATATGATGCTTAAAGCAGGGTCTAGGGCTCTTGGTTTTCTTAACCATAAACACTGAACACAAAGAATGGCCTAGGGGGTCAATATTGAGGACAGCCACTTCCCTGCTTTCTGTCCCCAACAGACTAGCATGCACACAGAGACCACATGTTGGGCCTGAGTACTCTGAACATGATGGACCACCTTAATTCCCCAGCAGCTTTGATGCTGCATTCTGTCCCCACAAAACTTGGGAGAAGGCTGATGGGGCTCTGGTGCCCACTCAGTGCCAAAGGTGATTTGCAATACTCTGACGATCCTGAGGATGCCCACGGTGGCTGTCGAGCATTGATGTCCGAGAAGAGAGAAACAAAGTTATTGGTTTTTGTTGTTGTTGTTGTTGTTGACAAATGAAAATATTTGTATCACTACTAACTTTTGATCTTTTATACAGAAGGATTTGACAGTTTTATACATGCCTCCTTCACCTTCCTCCCACTCCGGCCAGCCCCTCCTCGTCTTTACAAATCTCTTTCTCATATTTACTACTTTTGCTTTTGATTAGTGTCCCACAGAGTTTAACCAGGGCCATCTCTGTAACCTCAGATTTGGAATTAACCATTAGAGTCAGTGGGTGAACAACTGGAGACTGTTCCTCCATCGCTCCCAGAATCTGTTAGCTACCAACAAATCAGCAGTAAGTGGTGGGGTCCTATGAGCCCTTTCTCTCTTCATAGCTGGTTAGTAGGCAGCCTGACTTGTGTGGGCCCTACTATGTAGATGCAGCTGATGTGTGCCCATGCCTTGGCTATGCTGTGATAACAAGGTGATGCTTACAAAGAAGCCCTTCACCCGATCTTGGAACTTTTATACTCTTTCTGACTTCACCTCCACAATGTTTTCTAAGCCTGAAAGGGGAATATACATGTTTCATCAGGGCTCTCACCCATCCCTTTTCTCAGCATCTTGTATAGCAATGGGTCTCTGTATTCACCTCTGTTCACTGTCTCCGATTAAGGCAGAAAGTAACATTTGTCAGTGGGTAAAACTACAGAGATTTCCAAGGTGATTAGCCAAGTCACCCGAGCAGTAGTGTTCAGTCCTGTCGGTTCCGAGGCCCCTTTAGCTGTGGGTTTTGAACTGAGCTTGGTGCACTGAGCATAGATTCCCTCTTGTTGGGTTGGCATTAAATCCAGTCATGGAGTGGTTGTTGCTCCTGACAGTTTTATGGGTTTTGCACCGATGGCATGTCATACCAGTTTGCCAGGTATGTACAGTAGTACAGAGTTTGCAGCTGTGTAAAGACCATGATGATTTTACCGGCCCCACCCATCCTCAGTAGCCTCTTCATCACCAGCCAACACTGAAACTTAGCCAGTTGGGAGGAAGCTTTCTGCTTAGTTCCAACCCTATCTCTTGTACCTAAAGGGTGTGGTGTCTTCAGAGTCTTACCCAGTAGTTCCCATGGGCAACCAAGAGTAGGCAAGAACCGGGATTGTTCTAGGGCCCCATGGGATCCTCCAGAGGTATCCCACACCTGGTACTAGGGCTTTTGTTTGGTGTCCTGTTTGTTCCAGGGCTGGCACCGTCTGACCCATACAAGGCATCTGCCTTTCAATGCTCTTTTATGTCTTACAGCTGGGTTACCAGATAGTGTTTCAGAGCAGTCTCCTCATGCCCCCTTTGTTTTGATTAACCTTTTGAAATTGAGAAATCAGATGGGGTTGTTTGGTAATTATCCAATTAGTGTTTCCTCATCCTCAGCCAAGTGCCTGTGTACCTCCAAAATGAGGAAAGGAACGCAATACAAGGAAACACATTATCCCTTTCCGTAAGCAAGGCTGCCATATGCCCATGTTTGTGAAGACCCTGCTTCACTGAGCCGTCTCAGCCACACATCATTTCCCAGATCCTGTTGGTTCCCCTGGGAAAGCCTTGCAGGTCGCTGTTTAAATGGGGAGAAAATTGGTTATAAATCAACTTAATTTTCAAAGATATTAATCCAAGGAGAACCTGATTTTCCGTGAGGCAATGGCTCCATTAAGAAGTACCAGAATGCTTAAGAAAAATGAATACACGAGTCTCTTAAACCAGAGTCATGGAAATGTGTTCAATTATAGAAATGGAGATTTGAAAATGTTTCCCTCAAGCCCACTTCTTTTCTGGTTTCCATTTATTTCCCCAGTTTGGCACAACAGGGAATATTGCTGGGGGGAGGAATGACAGGCATGGTGGTTTTCACAGACTTCTAAGAACCCAAGGACCTGGATCTGTGCCTTCCCATGGCTCTAAAGACACAGGTTGTGAGGAATAGGTAGGGGAACTTCGGAAAGTAGCTTTAGCCAGAAGAGATGGAATTAAAATCAGGTTAAAGCAAAACTGAATCTACACTTTTGAGATCGGTAGACATGAAGGAAAAAAAAAAAGGATGCACTCATTTTGAGTCAATGACACCTCAATAGTGAAGGCCAAAGTGACACAAGGGAGCCCCCCCCCCCAAGAGCCACTTGCACCCAACCCTGATCCTCTTCAGGTTCATTAGTGATTCTTCTTACTCCTGTTACCAAACACTTGAGAAAAAGCTACTTGAGGAAGGAAGGAAGGGAGGAAGCAAGGAAGCAAGGAAGCAAGGAAGCAAGGAAGGAAGGAAGGAAGGAAGGAAGGAAGGAAGGAAGGGAGGGAGGGAGGGAGGGAGGGAGGGAGGGAGGGAGGGAGGGAGGAAGGAGAAAGGAAGGAAGGAGGAAGGAAGGGAGGGAGGGAGGAAGGGTTTATTTTGGCTCACAGGTGGAAGGTACACTTCATCATATTTGGAAAATCATGTTAACAGGAACAAGAGGCAGCTGGTCACACAGGGTCCCCAATTCAGAAGTAGACAGAGATGAATGCTGGTGTTCATAAAGCTTCCTCCAGTTCATTCAGCCCAGGAGCTCAGGCCACTGAATGGTGAATTTAGAGTGGGTATTTCCATTTCCAGTTAACCAGATTTGGGAAATTTGTTTGGACAGGCCCAGAGGCTCATCTCCTAGGTTTTCCCATATCCTGCAAAGTGGATAGTATTAACCATCATATCAAGATTTGGACACTAGGGCATGAGAAGAAGAAAGGGTCATCAGCTAGTGTGTTCACTATCACTGGCAATGCCATCAGGGCTGTCTCTCAGTCTGTGAACTCGAGGAGGCCATTTCTCTGATGGTATCAGCTTTGTCATGATGGTCACTTGTTAACTTGATAAAGCCTGACATCATCGGGGAAGAGTTATGACTGGTCCTTGGCATCCCTGGGAGGGATTGTCTTACTTAAGTTAATTGATATAAGGAAAGTGTGCATGAGCACATTCGTTTGCTCTTGACTGTGTATCTGATGTCATTAGCTGTTTGAAGTTCCTGCCTTACCTTCATACAATGATGGACAGAAACATGGAATTGTACGCTGAAACGAAACCCTATGTTTATACAAATTACCTTCAGTCAGTGTGTTTTTTTCACTCAACAGAAGCAGGACTAGAGCATCCTTGTAGACTTTGGTCCATGATCTGTGAATCCATGTCCCTGTGCCTCCTAAGGCACTGTTGCTTAAACAGGGCTTCTCAGTGCCTGAGGTGATCTGAGGGTCAGAGCTGGATCTTCTCAGTGCAAGGTCCTGGTGTGTGGGTTAGGTAGATAGCCTTCTGGTGACACCCTGTTTCTCAGGAGAACTTGGGGGAGATGACAGTCAATGGCACACTAGGTATTCTGAGTTTGTCCTTGAGGGATGTTGTCCTGGTTAGAGTTACTATTGTTGTGATGAAGGAACTTGGGGAAGGAAGGGTTTATTTCCCTTACATTTCCAGATAAAAGTCCATCTCTGAAGGAAGTTAGGGAAGGAACTCAGATAGGGCAGGAGCCTGGAGGCAGGAGCTGATGCAGGGGCCATGGAGGGATGCTACTAACTGGCTTGCTCCTCATGACTTGCTCAGGCTGCTTTCTTATAAACCCAGGACCACCAGTACATCTCACCTACAATGGGCTGGAACTTCCTGTATTTATCACTAAATAAGAAATACCTTACAGTTGGATCTTATGGAGGCATTTTCTCAATTGGGGCTTCTTCCTCTCCAAAGACTCTAGCTTCTGTCAAGTTGACATAAAACTAGACAGTACAACTGGTCCCTTGTCAGACTGACACACAAACACACCACTTTTCAATTAGACCTTTTCTTTCTCATTTATCCTTGAATAGAACACTAAAATTAATACCACAATATAAGACATAAATAACTTTAAAAATCCCATAGCCCTTACAAATTCAAACACATTAAAAGTTTAGACTCTTCAAAATATCCAATGTCTAAAAATCCACAAAGTTCAAAGTCTCTCAGTTGTGGTTTCCTGTAAAAACAAAACAGAAAACAAATAAACAAACAAAAATCTAAGTCAAGTATCTCACTTCAAGAGGGGAGGACCATGGCACAGTGACAATGTGAACAAAGCAAAACCAAGCTCCAACAGTGTAAATATCTCAGTGACCAATGTCTGAGAGTATCTTCTTAATCACTACATACTTCTCATCTCTAGTTAAGCAACATCGAATGACCCAGCAAAGCAAAGGTTTTACTTTAGTGGTTCTGATCTCTTGTTAACTGCAGCTAATATTTCAGTTCCAGCTTCCCAGAACTACAGATTCTTCACTCAAAAACCCCAGATCTTTGAGGAAGGAAGACATACCTATAATCTGGACCATACCTTCTGCTGGAAGCCTATATAAGGAATTGGAAAAAGAAAATTTTTCCTCTTTGCCTGCTTGCCCTCACCTTGCTCACAAGTCCACTTCCCCACTGACATTAGATTAGACCTGACTTCTTTACAACTCCAGCATCTACCAACTGGAATATCCAGCCTTGTGAACAAAGTAACTTCTGGATTCTTGGCAATTCCATTCATAGTCAGTCATTGTTGAGTTAGCTGGACCACAGACTGCACACCACATCATCCTAATAAACTTCATATATATATGAGATCCATTCTGTAAGATCTGTTACACTAGAGAACCCTGACTAATACAGATTTTGGTGCCAGGAGTGGGGTTTTGTATTACTGTGACAGACCTAACCATGTTTTGAGAGGGCTTTTAGAACTTGGGGCTAGAAAGGTCACAGAGTACGGAGAGCTCAGCGAGCTGTTCTGTAGGAACTTGGAAGGTGAGAACGTTGAGAGCAGTGTAGACAGGCCTGGATTTTGAAGTTTCAGAGGGAAGGAAAAACTCTACTGGGATTGTTGTGTGAAGAATCTGTAGTTCTGGATAGCTGGAGTACAAATTAAAGCAAAAAAAAAAAAAATCTCACAGGTGCTCCCTCCCCCAATTTTAGATTTTAGCTAATTCCAGACACAGTCAAGTTGACAATCAATAATAGGCATCACAAATCCACTCCTTGTCAACTTGGCACACAATCATATGCTGTTATGTTGTGATTGATTTCCATATGAAAGCAATAATTAGGTCATGATGTCTAAACATAATATAACTATCTCACCCTCAATTACAAATATATTGTATACTTAACTAGGTCATAGTTATACCTAAGATGATATAACTAGCCCTCATACAACCGCAGATGCATTATAAATTTAGATTGGTGGCAATGTCCCTTGACAAACATTGTTTTAGTATTGCAAACTTAAATATTCTCTTACCAAATTTTTTAGTATCTCAGACCATCATTATTTCCTTAATTGATGTTACATCATATGATAAAGAGATTGAAGAAAGAAAACACAAATATCGGTTCAAATGCATTCTTAACAAACTATGACAGAAACACTCATATCCACTATAATCCTCATTTCTGTAACTGGTCACATGGCCTTTGATGGCATCTATGGCAACCCTTCTGTACTTCCTCCTCTGTGATTCTTTCTGTACTTCCACCATTCTCTTAAAGAACCTCAGCGGGTCTTGGCTCATTTCCTGGTGGAGTGACCCATGCCCTCATTCCTGATGGGTCTGTGCCCTTCGTCATCATGCCTGGGTTAAGCTGTTGTAGTAAGACACCTAGTCCAGGTGTCTGCTGCGGAGAGCCCAAGGATCCCCATCTGGATCCAGACTCTGCATGTTGTGGGAGACTGATTCTCCTGTGGCTTGGTGCTGTGGAGAGAGGAAGATAAGGCATGCATGAGCTTAAAGACTGCTGGGTGAATGAAGGCTTTGTTGGATTTTGAAATTTGTTAATTATACATTTCTAAGATATAATGTTAGCATCGTCAGGCCAAAGAAGGCCTCCCTTATGACTCCACAATCATTCCTTAATATTCCATCCATCTATGGCTTTAAACATACTGTTTTACTACTGGTCTCTTAGTATAGAATTTCTGGAAATAGGTCGTAATTCATGGCAATTGACTATTTGGTAGCATACATTCTGGTACTGGCTGTGTTTTTCTCCACTGGATAAGTTCAATGACATCTCAGGTAGAGTGACAGGGATGCCTCTCTGCTCTCAGAGCCTGTGCCTTGGGCAACATGACCTAAACTGCCTGCTCAGACAAGCACTGCCAGCCCATAAAGGCGTCTTGCTTCTGGCAGCAGGGCTGGGCTGTGGCCCAGTCCACCAATGAGGCTGCACAGGGAAAGGTTTTCTGGAAGACTACACACTGCCTGCTTTTATGACACTCCCCATGGGGTGAGTGTGGCATCGGCTTCCAAATCAATACAGGCTTTTCTGGCGATGCAAATCTCGAGAACAGGTTAGGGATGGCGCCATTGATTTCTAAATGAAAAGAATAAAACAGCCCCCCCCCCCAACCTCCACACTCCAGATGTCAATGCTTTCTTTTTGTGGTGTGTGCTGTTGATAGGACAGATACCAGGGCAAGCCAAAGTAAAACCCCGAGAAGCCTATGAACGGATGCCCCAAGTGCCCCACTTGTGACTCCAGCGCCAGGCTGCCTGATGCAGCTGTGTGTGGTCCAGGCTCTTGCCAGTCATGGTAGAGGGAAATGGATCATTTAGGGCCCCAGAGGACAAATGTCAATGCTCACATATTTGATCTCTGAACTCTGTAGCATGACAAGAACACTGTGTCAGAAGTCAAACCTTGGTGGAGGACCCCCTATAAGTGACTTCCTGCCAAGGGGACATCGTTTATCCGATTCCACTAGAATCAGCCATGTGGTCTGGGTCATACTGTCTGAGAGTGGCTCAGGCATGAAGGACAAGTTTATAGTGAGGACCCAAGGAGACACTCTGGAGACTGAGAACAGGGAGCCAGGGTCCTTGATGTTGGATTCAGCAGGATCGTGATGGTTCTAGAGAGTGACTCCAACTTCTTTCAGCCATGGGTTCTTTCTCTTTTCCATGTGTTCATGGCCAAGTAAGGCTCCTTTAACAGCTTCTTCATCTGCCACCATTCCAGATGATTGGCAGACACTGAGTACACACAACAGCTTGACTTACTGCTCTGCAGGGAGACCTGTGCATGGACTTGGCTTGGACAAGGTGGTTCTCTGCATTAGAGATTTTCTCATGGCTGGAGAGAGAGAGAGAAAGAGAGAGAGAGAGAGAGAGAGAGAGAGAGAGAGAGAGAGAGAGAGAGAGAGAGAGAGAGTAACTGACAGAAACAACTTAGTGGATTCAGGTCCATCACATCAGTGAAGGTGCAAACAGCACACTGCAACAGTGGAATGGAAATCACAGTCAGAAGGCAGTACTAGTCCAGTGAAGAACCACAGGATTCACCCATCAGCAGGCAGTACTAGTCCAGTGAAGAACCACAGGATTCACCCGTCAGCAGGCAGTACTAGTTCAATGACAGGATTCACCTGTCAATGTGTCAGCAACAACAGACACTGGCCACTTAGTCATATCTCTAAATGAGAGGAGAGGCTGCTTTCCCCCCAAAGTATGTCTAAAACACTGAGTCACTTTAGTTTGAGGAGCACCTACTGGTAAGGCACCCATGCCTCAGTGGATGATCCCGCACCTACATGCAGATGGGCAGCACTAGATAGACTCACTTGATTACAAACTATAAAGAGAGAAAGAGGGTGTGAGGTTGGGAGAGAGACATGTTGCAGGGCCAGGAGGAGTTGGAGGGATGTAGGAGGGAATATGATAAAGATGCACCAAATGACATTCTCAAAGAACCAAGTTAAGATGTTCTTTGAAAACACTGTCTCAGCAACTCCGTGCTCAGTGCTCTGATCTTTGCCCTCTGCCTGAAGGGGTGATTTGGCTATGTCTGTATATGTGTGGTATGTGTGTTGTAGATACAAAAGGTTTCCCTAAGTGTGGTCTTTCAGTCAGGCTCCATTCCCAGGAACTCAGTGATGCTGGAGTCCCCATCAGCTGAGTCTATACAAACTTCTCCTTGGTTGCAGTTGGAAACCAGCAGTGGTGGATACCCCCTGCCTTGATAGAGAGGTGAGTGCTCCCTGATGACAAACCATCCCAGGAGTTGATGGGAAAGATTGTGAGTGCAGGTTGTAAAGGGAAGAAAGAAGCCTGAATTCATTACCTACCTGGTAATGTCATTGTCATTCCTTAAAAAAATTAGCACCCACCACTGTGTCATCGGCCCCTGCTTCTCTGAGGATGTCGTCTCCCTCCTCAGGGTGAGTTACAACCAAGCATCTCTAGAAACTGGCGGCACTGCAGTTCCCATCCTGGGCGCCAACATTGGCTGGCAGTTGCCATGGCAGAGCTGGTGCCTATGAAGGATGAGTTTCAAAATGGAGAGCAGAAAGAAGATAGAGTTATGTGGAGTTAGGCTAATGTGAAGCATGAAAATTTAGTTCTTCATAGTCTCTTTCCAAGTTTTCAGAAAGAAACCATTCAAAGTGTCTGTGGGAAGGGGGCTAAAGGGCCTTGTTAATGTACTCTATCCCCAAAGTTTTGCTGCCTTCCTGGTCCCCTCTGTCACTCAGGATGGGACAGTTGGGACAGAAGAGTGTAGAGGTGGGATGTGCTCATCTCTCTAGTGAGATTTAAATCCAGGGCACATGACCTAGGAAGGCCAGGAATGTTCTCAAGGATGCAGTGAGAAGGCAAGAGGTGGTTAGAGAGATAACACCTTCATTAGGTTGGTGTGGGTCAGACCTGTGACTCCGGCTCACTAGATGGGATCTACACAGGCATGGGTGTAGGCATGAGGAATCCCAGCTTACATGTATACATTGGCTTTACTCTTGTGTTCAGCAACGAGAGTGAGGGGAGATGTCATGTATCTTGAAAGCAAGTTGAATGAGGTTTGATACCCAAAACATGAAGGTGACATTCTGCTTCAGTCTAAGACAAGGAGACTAGGAAGCAGCTCCTGTGCCAGCATCCCTGTATGGAGACCTGGCTGGACTTGACAATAGGAAGTTATTTGCTGGCTGTCTGGGCTCTGGTCTGTGTGAACCAGGAAGAAGCACCAAGTTTGCCAATGGTCCTGCTGTTAGAGCATGCTGGAAGCCGAGGAGGGGCCTAGTCATGTATACCCATTCAAAGAAACCACTGGAACCTTTGCTGTAGCAGTGTTGTGTTGGACTGTAGCAGTTATGTGTTAGGCTGTAGCAATGTTTTGTTGTGTTGGTCTGCAGCAGTGTTGTGTTGGTCTGCAGCAGTGTTGTGTTGGTCTGCAGCAGTGTTGTGTTGGGCTGTAGCAGTGTTGTGTTGGACTGGCTCCAGTCACACAGAAGACCTACTTTACTTGCTTCTCCCGGCCTCCAGCACAGAGGCACCACTGAAATTTGGTTTTCAAGTATTTGGTGTATTTCCTGCAGACAAGATCCAATATTGCTCCATACGAGATTCCACCTTAGAGTCCAACAGTGGCCTTCATGAGAGGTAGATTCTGATGCCCCAGCTATCCAGGCAGGGAAACTTAGGCAAGGAGGCCAATGGTGAGCTTCTATGGCTCCAACCACAGAGAACTTGCCCTCTCAGAGGTGGACATTCCCCCAGATTGTTTTAAAAGGAATGAGCCTGATTAATAAACATGATCTGTTTATTGTGGTAGGTAGGGGACATTGGGCTCTCCTCTTGGTGCTGGAGTACAACCACACACCTCAGCCTCCAGGTGCAAGGATATTGCTTTTCTTTTCTCAGCTTCCTCAACCTGTGTCTGCATATTCTATAATTTAAAACCACACCAGTGCACCTATATGCTGCTGCATTTCATCCTGATCAAGGGTCAGAGTGCCTCTATTGTGAGGGACTATGTGGGAAAGATTTTCAGTCTGTATAATTCTGTTCAGCTGGAGGCAGGAGCTGATGCAGAGGCCATAGAGGGGTGCTGCTAACTGGCTTGTTCCTCACAGCTTGCTCAGCCTGCTTCTGTATAGAACTCAGGACCACCATTCCAGAAATGGCACTACCCACAATGGGCTGGGCCCTGCCCCGTCAACCACTAAGAAATGCTTTACATGTTGTGTACAGCTGGATCTCATGGAGGCATCTTCTCAATTGAATCTCCCTCCTCTCTCTTGACTCTAGCTTGTGTCAAGTTGAGAGCAGTATAGATGATGGAGGCCTCATTTGTGATATTTAAGAGGGAACCAGAGACTTTACTAGCCATAGGTATGAATAATCTCTGGTGTCTGATCAGCTGGAGCTGAAGAATCATGCACGATCAACAAGAGACCAGAACCACTAAAGTAAATCCTTTGCTTTTCTGGGACAGTGGGTGCTGGTCAGCTGAAGCTGAGAAATTAGCAGTAGGCTTGGGTGAAGTCTTCTGGGAAGCATTTCCTGAGAGCACACAGAAGCTGTGTTCTAGAAGCAGCTAAGGCTATACCTAGTGCTGGCAGCCAAACTTGGTAGTATAAGAGTCACCCAGGTAGTACTGGGTTTGAATGCCTGAAGGGGTTATACAGAGAAAATGAGGCTTCACACTGTGAGAAGCCAGGAGAGGCCATTGGCGAAGGTACAGCAATGGAAATCTTGAGGTTGAAGGGGTCATGGAGAAAAGTTGAGCTTTTGCAACATGAAGAGAGCCCAGGAGATTCTATTGGTAAAAGTGCAGCCCAGTTGCAGCTATTTGGTTTGCAGAAGACCCCAGCATTTTGGAGATGCCAGTACCATGGGATGACCACTAAGAACAGCAGCACTGGTAGAGTGTAGCTTGCCCAGCCTTTGAAGACAAATGCATGTATTATAGGAGCAGAGCCAGAGGAATGACCTAAGCTCCTTGGAGGAGCCCAGAAGATTGTGAATGACTCCAAGATGCTGGATGCTGAGTTAGTTACACTGTTGGGGTGTGGTTTTGCTCTGGTCAGATTGTGACTGTGCTCTGGCTCTTCCTTCTTAAAGTAAGAAAGGATTTAATCTGGATTTAATTTTTTTATTTTACGGGAGCCCACACTTGAGAGACTAAATTTTAAAATAGACTTTTAAGTTTAAAAAGGAGATTTTGGATTTTAAAAAGAGAATGAATTTTAAGGTGGCTGAATTGTAAAAACTGTTTACAAATTTTAAAGTTTGTAAAATGTTTTATGTTGTGATACTGGTATTAATGCGAGATCTTGGGGAGAAACAAGAAAGGAAAGGTTATGGCTAACAGTGATGCATTTGTCTGGATGGGTTCACTCACACAGCTCCCTTGAGAGCCTGGCATACCAGGAAGATGGATCAACTGCATGGCCTCCATGTCTGACAGTACTGCCCAAGGAAGCATAAAGAATGGAGACTTCTGGTCTTGCCTTGGGTCCCAACCCTGCAAGGCCCCTCTTACAGAGGAGTCTAGGGAGAGAGCAGGCATGTCTGAGTCTCCCAGAGGTTCCTGACCTTGTAGCCAAAATGGTCATCAGATTGGCTGGCTTTACCCTCATCTTCCCCAAGGGTGTCAGACTTCCAATGTTTGAAATTCTAGGCTCTTACATTGCCACAACACCTGGAATTTCCCCTCCTAACAAACCTCCTTGCTCCAAACTGATGTGACTGCCTGGCTCACACACCTGCCTCTTCTTGCAAGTTTCTGAAACAGCTTCCTGCACTCCACTCCCTTCACACAGTGCACAGAGGCCTCTCTCCAGCCTCTGACATAGCCAGACACTCTTCAGGAACATATCTCCCTGGTACCTTGCTATTGGTAGAATCTCTGCAATCTTGGTTACCTTCCAGTAGCCAGTGCCCCTGTCCCACCATTGTCCTAAAGAGTCTCAGGAGTCATTCTTTCTTGGTTTTTCTCTGGGCCTACAAAATGGAGCACACTGTACCTTCTCCATCTTCCAGGCATGTCCCCACACCTCCCTGCTGTGCTAAGGACAGTGAATCATGTTGAGCCCCAGCCTACGTGAGTGTGTGCTCCTCT
Source organism: Mus musculus (assembly GCF_000001635.26). Lineage (NCBI taxonomy): Eukaryota > Metazoa > Chordata > Mammalia > Rodentia > Muridae > Mus > Mus musculus. Next base: position 179,319,778 of record NC_000068.7, on the reverse strand, counting down.
TGGTTGTGTGCTTTCTCTGACTGTTCAAGTGATTCTGCCTCACATGACCTAACCATCCTACTCCACACTGCCAGGCAGAAATGGAGAATAAATACCACACAGGAGCAAACATGGACCCTGGAGTTAGAGTACCAAGGCCCCTTTACCTCAGGTGAGACAATTTTAAGGCACACATTGAGGTTCCTTCCCATATTCTCTACTGACCACCTTTTTTTTCCTAGGAGTCTTCCTTTTTCATTACCCCACTGGATTCCCGCCCTGAGACTAACTCCCACATCCAAGGCTTGCTCTGGAATCCTCATCTTGACTTGTGTTTCTAGAGGAGCCTCGATGGACACCAGGACCCTGGACAGGCTGTTGATATTCCCACTCCAAGTTTCCATGTGTCCTGGTTTCATTCCTGTTGACATGACAAAATACTCCAACAAAAATCAACCCAGAAAGTCATTTATTTCAGCTTACAATTCCAGGTCACAGTCCATCACTGGAGGAAGTTAAAGCGGGAACTTCAAACAGCTCCTCCCAGCACTTCCACAGTGAAGGAGTAAATGCACACGTGCACTTGTTCCTTGTGTGCTCAGCTTGATTTCTCCATTCTCACACAGTCTAGGACCCTCTGCCTAGGGAACGGTGTCTCCTTCAGTGGTCTGGGTCTTTACACATTAATGAACTTACCTAAAGGCCAACACAATGTAGACAATCCTTCACTGAGACTTTCTATTTCCAGTTGATTCTCAGTTGTATCAAGTTGACAATTAAAGCTAACTACACATGGACAGACTCCATGCGGGTTCTCCCTTGGGCACAGTCTGCCATATTGAAAACTGTATTGACTTAAGGCCTTTGGATTTGTGTGTGACATGGTCTCAATAAACATAGTGGATGAAGGAAAGCAGGCATGATACCCCATTTATAGTTTAGTAGCTGGAGAAGAAAGTCACTCGCTGGTTTATGGGCATCTGTTGGTTTAGAAACCCAAATAGCCATGGCTATTAAGTGCTAGAGTGAAGCTGAGCAATTTTTTAAGATGTGCTCTGTATCTTCCATCTTCCTGATGCTCTGATGTGATGTGTGAGGTTCTCATGGGTCTTCTGTGTTGATGGAAGTGGGTGGGGGAAGGTAGATACTTGTCTTCCAATCACACTGGTGCCTTCACTCTTCTCCTGCTGGGGAGCCCCATACCCTCTTTTGAGATCATGAAGACAAACGCTTGGCCTGTTGCTGGCTGTTTAGAATGGAAATGCCATCGGATCTGAAAGACAAACAACAAAAGAACTCTGCGATCGTTCGTGCTCACTTGTTTCTTCTGCTTCAGATCTCTATTGTGAGCAGTTTTTTTTTTTTTTTTTTTTTTTTTTTTTTTTTACAAAGAGAAAAGACGAGGTTATTTATTGATCAAAATGCCTGGCACAACTTTCTCCATTTATTACAAATTACTCCCATTACTATAGAAACGGCACCCAAACAAACAGAAATTACCCACAATTTTCTATTGTCAAAGATCACTCATGAGATTGGGCAGCCGAAGCGAATCCCCAGGGATACTGGGAAAATTACATAATTATCTACAAAGTGTGTTAATGTCGAGAAAGAGAATGGCTTTCACTGCGTTTGCCACCCCTGACCTCAGAGCACAGTAATTCCTGGCAGAGTGATTGCAGGCACTTTCCCACTGATGGGCAGTGGCAACTGCTGTGAGATCCAAGGATATTTCTGGCAGTTTCAAATAATTAATTCTCTGAAATAGGAAAGAGAAAAGGCCACTGTATGGAGGAATGGGTAGGTAGATAAAATGAGGGAGACAGTCTTTTTCTTCCTCTCTGTTCAGCAATTGGAAAGACACCCCAGGATTCATCCCTCTGTTCCGCCATTGGACGAGCACCCCAGGATGGGAGGTTTGCCTCTTTAACCCTGGGAATGTGGCTTGGGAACTGGGAAAGGAGCCTCTATGGCAGAAGGCTGTGTGGTTTGATGGGACCTGAAAAATTTTAACAACTAAGCAGCCACTTTTAGCTAATGAACACAATTCTAGAGGCACCATGTCTTAGGGTTTCTATTCCTGCACAAACATCACGACCAAGAAGCAAGTTGGGGAGGAAAGGGTTTATTCGGCTCACACTTCCATACTGCTGTTCATCACCAAAGGAAGTCAGGACTGGAACTCAAGCATGTCAAAAAAGAAGGAGCTGATGCAGAAGCCATGGAGGGATGTTCTTTACTGGCTTGCTTCCCCTGGCTTGCTCAGCCTGCTCTCTTATAGAACCCAAGACTACCAGCCCAGAGATTGTCCCACACACAAGGGGCCTTTCCCCCTTGATCACTAATTGAGAAAATACCTTATAGTTGGATCTCATGGAGGCATTTCCTCAAGTGAAGCTCCTTTCTCTGTGATAACTCTGGCTGTGTCAAGTTGACACAAAACTAGCCAGTACAGACCATAAGCAGGAAGGAGTATTTACTCACAGCAAAGAAGTAAAACAGGAACCCACAGACTCCCTAAATAGTAAGACCTCAATGGAAAGTATCTTCCACTCCCAAACAGTGGTTCCCATGCTGGGGCAAATGATTTCCATTGTGAGGAGGTCGATTGTAAATCCCCAAAGGCAACAATTGAAGAATACGTTTCATGTTAATGCTGACAACTGTATGATAACGGTTGTTGCTCAGATAGGGCTGTGGAGATTTGAAACTCTTATCATGCTCCCTGACTGTTGCCCTGTGTGTTCACTTGACAAACACAGTCATTTCAGAAAGGAAGAAAATGCCATCATTGACTCCACAATGACACTGGAGTGATTTTTATCAATATTGTCATTGGCCATCACCTTAACTGAGTCTCAGATCAACTAAAAGACGCACTTCTGGGCCCATTTGGGAAGGTATTTCTCAGAAGAATTAAATACGAGGGAAGACCCTTCCTGAGAATGGTGAAGGGACTCTGGTAATTTCTACCATGATGAGCATGGCTCTGGCAAACCTTGTCTTTCCCCTAACCTGTCTACCTTGTTAGAAACCATTAGACTACATTCTTAAAGCTAGCAGAGGTCTATTCTTTATTTGGCCAAGTCCTCCCCCTGAGGGTGACCATCAAGGTCCAGCTACCAAAGTATTGAAGTCCAGCAATCAAAAGCTCCCTTTGGCTCACCTAATTAGCATGCCCAATCAAAACAAACCAACTTATCCTAACTTGGACCTTTCCCTTTGTACCTTTATAAATTGTCATTTGCCTATGGCCACATCCTGTGTCTCCTCTCTATCTAGAGACAGTTCTTTGTCCCCTGAGGCAAATACTCCTCCTTCCTCTCCCTTGGTCCCTCCCTTTTCCCCTCATCCTCTAGCTCCTGTCTTTGTTTCTGATTCCCTGTGCTCTGTCCATCTGGGACAAATAAATCTCCTTTGTGCTGAGAACTTAGACTTGGGGTCTGAGGTGAGGAATCCTTTCCTATGAGTAGCACCTTCTGGCAGCTAGATGTAAACCAATCTAGGGAAAAGCTATAGCTGTTGCCTGTCTGCCTTTGCTTCCTCCTAGTGAGAGTTGAACCTACTCTGTTGCTGCTGCCAACATCAGAACCAGCTTCTTCAGCCTTCCAACAAGGACTGAAGACCAGCAGCTCTCTAAGAATCCTTCAGCACCAGGCTACAACTGGTGAGACATCCAGCCTCATGACTCTTTTCTCTCCAGCACATAGATAGCCATTTCTGAGCTACCCAGCCCATACTGTGTAAGCCCATCTAGCAACCCTCCCTCCCGGTATGATAGATGTCCATTCTACTGGTTCTGTTCCTCTAGAGAATCCTGCAAATCCAAACACTGATCAGAAATCAGTTCTCCATGAATAGGAGACTTCCTTTTACATCATAAAGTGTTCTTATTAATGTCAAATGTAAATTTTGGATCCTTCTGAAACTCAGGGAATCTTTGATCAAGTTTACTTTAAAGAACTACTTGACTTAGAAAGTTCTTCATGAACTGGCTTCTTGTGTTTCTCACCTGTTATCTGTATTATTCTGTTGTCTGGCACCGTGGCAAATATTTACTTCATGATATAACTTCTTAGTATAATTTTCAGTGAGTGAACACGGGACAGGAGACAAGTACTCTTCCTTGGCTGGCTGGAGGGGAGAGTCAGAAGAGTCTCAAATGGCACCATTCAAAATACTCAAGTTTAAAAAAAAAATCTCCACAAGTATTTGCACCGAGAAAATTTTTTTCAGGAACCTTGTGGTTCATGACGAGGTTCACACAAATGAGAGTTTTCAAAGTTCCTGGGTGGTTCACAGGGAAATCATCTCTGGAAAGAATGTGAAGAACATGGAGAGGCGGGGCCAGTCTTCTTGTGACTTGAGATATGCAGAGTCTTCTAGAATACATACAGGGTCAACATGAAGGTGACCTGTGGTCCTGTCTTGAAATGGCAGCAATTCTCAGCTGGTACAAGAAACAGGTGTGGCTTGCTCTTCTTCAAAAGCATGGACAGAAATTGTGAATTCTAATCTTCTTTCCAGGAGAACTTGAAAGTTTGGGAAAGGAGTAACTGCACAAGGGTGGGAGGGACCATCCTGGGGCATGGGGTACTCTGGCACTGGTTGCACAGCTGCAGATCTATTGCAAGCCATTGAATCAGATACTTAGAATGAGTACAAATCTTTCCCCACTAACAGCGCTAAGAAGTAAGGTGCTGAGACAGGCAAACTGGCTAGCAGCCTCCCGTGCCTTGGACAAGAAATGGGTGCCTGCATCTAAGCAACAGTCGTGGAATCCTTGGATGTGGTCACCACCACCACACACCTGGCTTCAAGTTCTCCCCCTTCTGAATGTTGTGTGCACACTACCCACCTACAAAGTCCACAGTCTCCTGAGGACATGCCACGAAGATTGTCTTAGTTACTTTCCCTGTTGCTATGACAAAGTACCCTACTGTACTGGCTGGTTTTGTGTGTCAACTTGACACAAGCTGGAGTTTCACAGAGAAAGGAACTCCCTTGAGGAAACGCCTCCATGAGATAGATGCCAGCTGTAAGGCATTTTCTCAATTAGTGACCAAGGGTGGGAGGGCCCTTTGTGGGTGGTGCCATCCCTGGGCTGGTAGTCCTGGATTCTATAAGAAAGCAAGCTGAGCAAGCCAGTATGTAACATCCCTCCATGGCCTCTGCATCAGCTCCTGCTTCCTGACCTGCTTGAGTTCCAGTCCTGACTTTCTTTGGTGATGAACAGCAATGTGGAAGTGTAAGCTGAATAAACCCCTTTCTTCCCAACTTGCTTTGTGTCATGATGTTTTGTGCAGGAATAGAAACCCTGACTAAGACACCTGGTAAAAGCAACTTAATAGAGAAATGACTCATTTGGCTTCATGGTTTGAGGGAAAAGCCCATTGGTCGGGAGGTCTAGCAGCAGGGCCTGGTGACAGCTGAAGGTGACATTGTATCCACAGTCAGGACTCAGAGAGAGAGGGGTGAATCTTGTTCTCAACTCACTTTCTCCAGTGAAATGAAACCACCCACTTTTATGGTGGGTCTTCTCACCCCAGTTAGCCCAGGCAGGGTAATTCCCAATAAGCACAGGTAGAGACTAACATAAGCAGACAATGTCTTACAGCCATGTATACAGGCTTGTCTACCAGGGGACTGACTCTAGATCCTGAAAGATGGTGATCAATATTAACTGTCACCTGCCAAGTCCAACGACTGGCATGTGTCTGGGTTGGGCTATTCCACTCCAATTTTGTTTTTTATATCCCCACCTAGAATTGTTCCCCCTCCCTTTATGTCCCATTTAGTTATGTTTTGTTTTTGTATTTGTGTATGTATAGCTACTTTTTGCCTTACTTTTGTATGTGTGTGCACACACATGTATGAACTTGTGTGTATAGGTTGGAAAATAATCAAGATTGGGGGAAAAGGGTTTATTCGGCTTATACTTCCACACTGCTGTTCATCACCAAAGAAAGTCAGGACTGGAACTCAAACAGGTCAGGAAGCAGGAGCTGATGCAGAGGCCATGGAGGGATGTTACATACTGGCTTGCTTCCCTGGCTTCTTGCTTATAGATCCCAGGACTACCAGCCCAGGGATGGCACCACCCACAATGGGCCCTCCTCCCTTGATAACTAGTTGAGGAAATGGCTTACAGCTGGATCTCATGGAGGCATTTCCTCAAAGGAGGCTCCTTTCTCTGTGATAGCGCCAGCTTGTGTCAAGTTGGCACACAAAACCAGAAGGTGGTGTTCCTCAGGAGCCACCCGTTTTGTTTTGTTTTGTTTTGAGCTTTTCAAGTTTAAATTTTCTTCAATAATTAGGTTTTATTATTACTCATTGTTTAATTAAACATTTAGAAAGATTTATTCTTAATATTAATGACATTTTTTTAAAGGCTGGAGCTCACCATACAAGCTATGCAGGCATACACTGAATGACAGGAATTTGCCTGATTTTCCTGGCCCTGGGATTACAAGCACACACCACCATGACCAGCTTTTCTTTCTCTTTCTTGGCTTTGAACTCATTTCCTGTTGCCTGAAAGGTAAATTCCCCCGCAGCCCCTATCTAGTCTCCCTGCCTGAGTCCTCCCCCATCCAGTCTCCCTGCCTGAGTCCTCCCCCATCCAGTCTCCCTGCCTGAGTCCTCCCCCAGGCCAGTCTCCCTGCCTGAGTCTTCCCCCATACAGTCTCCCTGCCTGTGTCCTCCTTCAGCCCAGTCTCCTTGCCTGAGTCCTCCCCCAGCCCAGTCTCCCTACCTGAGTCCTCCCCTAGCCCAGTCTCCCTGCCTGAGTCTTCCCTTATCTCTTCTTGGCTTTCTCTACTATTGCTTTTATTTTTATGACCCATCGTGTTTTACCCACAGCTCAGGGCTTTGTTCTCTGTCTTCCTGTGATCTCACCCTGAGTTAGCGTGTGCCATATCCTATGTACACCAGTGAAAGGGCTGGAATTGACACAGGATACCCCAAGATCAAATTATCAGCACAAAGTAGATTTATTTGCCCCAGAGAAACAAAGGGCAGGGAATAAGAGACACAAACAGGACCTCGAGGACAAGGAAGAAGGGAAAAGGAACAAGAGGAGGGAGTATTTGTACCAAAGGAACACAACTGCCTCTGGATACAGAGGAAACAGAGGATATGGCTGTAGACAAATGGCAGTTTCTGAAGGGAAAAAGAGAAACCCCACATTAGGATGAGGGCATGTTAATTAGGTGAGCTAAGGGGGCTTTTGATTGCGACCTTGGTGGTCAGCTTCAGGAGGAAGAAGTGGCCAAATGAGGGAACTGACCTTGGTGGCTAGCTGTAGGAATGGAACCCTCCAGTTGGCAGAGGGAACAGGGGAAGTGCCAAGTCAGTCAGAGCCGTGTCTGCCATGCTTGGGCCCACTAGAGCTGTTCATACAGTATTCATGGGACTTCCCACATGTGTGTCCTGTGTTCACACTACTTAAGGATTGAGCCCATGCTCAGGTCTCTCCTCTTGTCCTTGATGGTATTGCCTCGTAGAAGTCAGAAGCATGGGTTATTTCCTCAAAGGCTGCTAATCATCTGGTTGCCATCAGGAAAGTCAGGGAGGCTGTGTCGCCCAGCAGTGTCCAGTTCAGAGGGCTCTTTAGGTCTAGGGTTCTTCCCTCTCTCATTCCCTCTGGATGGAAGAGGTTCCGGGAGCACTCACGCACAGTTCTACACCCGAGAGATCAGCTCCAACTTGGGTCACCTCAGAAAGTCCTTATGTTGCAGGCTCTTCTTCTGGATATAGAATTCTCTAACAAGCATTATTGCAACCGTCAACGGCACAGGCACCACCAGTCCTAAAGATACCTTTGCATGGTGGCTTGTGTCTCTAAGCCCAGCTGTCAGGAGGTTGAGGCTAGAGAATTGCTCTGAGTTGAAGGCCAGCCTGGGCTACTTGACAAAACCTCATCTCAATCCCTGACAAGTAAATAAATAAAACTAAAGGACTCTCCTCCTGCCCGCATTGCTCTCTGCATTGCTGCCTGCATAACTGCCTGCATTGTTGCCTGTTTTACTGCCTGCATTACTACCTACATTGCTGTCTGCATTGCTGCTTGCTTTACTGCTTGCATTATTGTCTGCTTTACTGCCTGCATTGCTGTTGAGTTCTGCAACAGGCTGATACGACCCAGTTGAGTTCTAAGCGTGATGGGGTTCTTTGCTCTCTCCTCTGATTTTCAGTACACTGACTGTGTAGTAAGTGGGCGCTGGGCTTGTGCTGCTCTGCTTGAGGACCGTGGAACGTGTGGATCCATAGGTTTTCACCCCTCCTATGCTGGGCAAATCATGACCACCCCTTTCCCTCTCTCTGTTGCTTTAAAATTGCATTCTCTCTTACCTTCAGGGGATTTCAGTTGGATGCATCAGCTGGTCAGATATCATCCCTCAAATTATAAACTTGGCATTTTCAACCTCCTCCTCATGATTTTTCTCATGTCTTTCGTCTCCTCAGAACCACTACTGCCTTTTGCCTCTGATGCTAACAGGGGTGAGCTTGTATCTCAAACATTGCACTCTTCCACAGCAAGGCTAGTCTTCTCTCAGGAATGTCATTTCTCTACCAGGAATCCGGGTAGGCACTCTCATGGCGGTGTCTACCTTTGCTTTAGAACCTTAGACCTGTTTAGAATGTTGGCGTTGGACCCTCCTGTGAGTTCAGCATTGCACCACCTTTGAACTCCCACTAGGTAGGTTTTCTTCAGATTGTGTCTTCTGACTTTCCTAGTTTCTAGGAAGTTATTTTACTGTGAGCTGGACACTGTGATGAACCTGGGTGTGGTCTTCCTCTGAAGAGCCCAGCTCCAGCGTGGACCGATGCTGAGCGTTGCCAGGTGGGGGTTTATGGGAAAGGGCACAGGACGTGAGTAACTGCTTCAAGGGCAGCACCATGTGGAGTCTCAGGTGACACCTGCGGGCTCTGGGATGCAGTGTCAGCTGACACCTGCGGGCTCTGGGGTGCAGTGTCAGCTGACACCTGCGGGCTCTGGGATGCAGTGTCAGCTGACATCTGCAGGCTCTGGGGTGCAGTGTCAGCTGACATCTGCAGGCTCTGGGGTGCAGTGTCAGCTGACACCTGCGGGCTCTAGGGTGCAGTGTCAGCTGACACCTGCGGGCTCTGGGGTGCAGTGTCAGCTGACATCTGCAGGCTCTGGGGTGCAGTGTCAGCTGACACCTGCGGGCTCTGGGGTGCAGTGTCAGCTGACACCTGCGGGCTCTGGGATGCAGTGTCAGCTGACACCTGCGGGCTCTGGGGTGCAGTGTCAGCTGACATCTGCAGGCTCTGGGGTGCAGTGTCAGCTGACACCTGCGGGCTCTAGGGTGCAGTGTCAGCTGACATCTGCAGGCTCTGGGGTGCAGTGTCAGCTGACATCTGTAGGCTCTGGGATGCAGTGTCAGCTGACACCTGCGGGCTCTGGGGTGCAGTGTCAGCTGACACCTGCGGGCTCTGGGATGCAGTGTCAGCTGACATCTGCAGGCTCTGGGATGCAGTGTCAGCTGACACCTGCGGGCTCTGGGGTGCAGTGTCAGCTGACATCTGCAGGCTCTGGGGTGCAGTGTCAGCTGACACCTGCGGGCTCTGGGGTGCAGTGTCAGCTGACATCTGCAGGCTCTGGGGTGCAGTGTCAGCTGACACCTGCGGGCTCTAGGGTGCAGTGTCAGCTGACATCTGCAGGCTCTGGGGTGCAGTGTCAGCTGACATCTGTAGGCTCTGGGATGCAGTGTCAGCTGACACCTGCGGGCTCTGGGGTGCAGTGTCAGCTGACACCTGCGGGCTCTGGGATGCAGTGTCAGCTGACATCTGCAGGCTCTGGGATGCAGTGTCAGCTGACACCTGTGGGCACTGGGGTGCAGTGTCAGCTGACACCTGTGGGCTCTGGGATGCAGTGTCAGCTGACATCTGTAGGCTCTGGGATACAGTGTCAGCTGACACCTGCGGGCTCTGGGGTGCAGTGTCAGCTGACACCTGCGGGCTCTGGGGTGCAGTGTCAGCTGACACCTGCGGGCTCTGGGGTGCAGTGTCAGCTGGCACCTGCGGGCTCTGGGATGCAGTGTCAGCTGGCACCTGCGGGCTCTGGGATGCAGTGTCAGCTGACACCTGCGGGCTCTGGGGTGCAGTGTCAGCTGACACCTGCGGGCTCTGGGGTGCAGTGTCAGCTGACACCTGCGGGCTCTGGGGTGCAGTGTCAGCTGACACCTGCGGGCTCTGGGGTGCAGTGTCAGCTGACACCTGCGGGCTCTGGGATGCAGTGTCAGCTGACATCTGCAGGCTCTAGGGTGCAGTGTCAGCTGACATCTGTAGGCTCTGGGATGCAGTGTCAGCTGACACCTGCGGGCTCTGGGGTGCAGTGTCAGCTGACACCTGCGGGCTCTGGGGTGCAGTGTCAGCTGACATCTGTGGGCTCTGGGGTGCAGTGTCAGCTGACACCTGCAGGCTCTGGGGTGCATCCCCACTGTTTGGCACCCTCTCCAGTGCTGTAGCCCTGGAATCCAGAGCCTCTCACTTGTCTCTGCCCACAGTCTTCTGTAAGGTACAGATGGTTTGTGTTCATCTTAGTATTCATGTGTCCAGGATACCTGGATATATGCTCATGCCTGAACACATGGTTTGCTCCCTCTTCTGTTGAACTCTTGAGTCTTAGGAACCTCAGCCCCCTGTACCAATTCCTGTTCCTCACACTTCTGAGAGCAGTAATCACCATCCACATTACACAAGGTCTCGGAAGATGCTCTCAGAGGGATTGCCTGGGTCAACATGGACTCTCTCCTATTTGTCTCTCTTATGTCAGGATAATGACCTTCAACCAAGGGATGCAGGGTGAGCTCAAAGTCTATCACTCTGCTATGACAGAATGGGAGGTTGAGGCTATCCTGAAACCCAGATCCTGATGAATGTGGGACTGTGTCTGCTGGTTACACTCACATCTGGCTTTGCCCGTTGTCAGAGCCATGGCTGCTAACTGTGCATCACTGTATTGTAGAAGCAGCCTTATACTAGGCACAGGCCAGAGGAGGCACTACACCTCAGAACAAGATCAGAGTAGAGGATGCACGCATTACAGAATGAGTAGTAGAATTGTGTGTGGAACAGGGGTAAGGTCATGATCAAGATGGACAGGCCTTTGTTCACCAAAGAGCTCTTCCAAGTCAGGTAGAGTAGGTTCAGGCTGTGGTGAGGGATCTGGAGAAAGCGGACACAGGGAACAACTGCACTACTGGGGAGGTGGGCCGTCCTGAAGGTGCTCACTAGATGTCCTTTATGGGAGCTTCTGAGTGTGCACAGGTCTCTCCTTCAATCAATCACGAAAACTGCTCTCACTTTCTCCCAGGACATGCAAAGACGTCAGAGGGCAGTCAGAGGCAGTTCTGCTGAGCATCCTAGACTGTAGGGCACACCCCCTGGTCCACAAGGTTAGGAGTGGTCGGGCTGAGGAACAGGGGTGGGGATCCTGCCAGGACACTTGGTAGTGCCAAGCCTTTGTGTCAAGCATAAAGTCAGCTCCACACCTCTGTAGACAGACTTACAGACGAATGTGTACGGGGATGGAACAGAGAATTTGAATGAGTGGACATCCCAGGTCCTTCCTTCTGGCTTGGCTGTGTTATCTACACATTCCTTTCTCAGGCTGGGAGCAGTCAAAGTCACGACCAGGAAGTATGGATAAAGATTAGGCTGTGATGAAACAATGTAGCAATTTCCAGAGAATTCCCCATGGGCCCCACACTGTGCTGGGCTCTCTGGAAACACAAACAATTTGCATAGTGTTGCCAGCCTTAAGGACTCACAACTGAGTACAAGACAATCTTTCAGGAGTCAGTTAAGCTGAAGGTTCCTATCTGCTCCTTTCATCAACAGTTGAAAGAGAAAGGCTTCAGGTCTGTGGTTCAAGGAACAGGCAATACACACAGCTGGGTTAGGCTTTGATTGCAGAACTCCCCCTCCCCTGTTCATCACAAACTCTGAGGCTAAGAGGATGTCAAAAGCCAGCTAGGTTTCTCCATTCCTTCCCTGAAGAGGCTCAGAGGCCAAGGGAGTGCAGGCCTCTGACTGACTGTTGACACAAAGCGGGCTTCAAGTACTGTGGAAGCTGATTTAAATAATAATAAAATACTGGTTGAATGGGAAGATCCATTTGTGTATTGGTTTCTGAGATGAAAGAAACCCGCTTTCCCTGTAATTGCTGTCAGGTTTTAAGCAATCCTCTTTTCAGAACGCACCTCTTAATGCAACCGTGAACATCGTTACCAAGCAACTATGGCCTCGCCTCCAGTGGTGGAAACTGGAGAGTGACTAGCTCAGAGCCTTTCATTCCGCATGCCACACCTCCCTGGCCTGTGGGCACTCTGTGCTGCCAGCTCTCCTGGCTGGTGGCTAGCTCTGTGTGATGAGACTCAATGGCTAAAATAAATAAACAAGCAGAGGGGTCAGCTCCCATGGGGGTGGGGAGGAGGGGTCGCTTTGGGGTCAGGCTTTCCTCCGCTGCCGACAAGAATCGGGACACTGTCTGCAGACCTCTGGGAGGTTTGGCTTTCACCATCAGAAGCAAGAGAAAAAACCCACTGTGAAGGCACACGATAGCCTTGTTACTGGGCATGTTTGAACCCCAGTATGAGGACTCTACTAGAGTGGCTCTAGAAGTACTGAGCTCAGTTGAATCTCCTGTATGGCACGGGAAGGTGTGTGTTGAGGGGCTCCTCCTTGTAATGTGACATGCAACCAGTTGAAGTCACAGGTGAGTTTGTTATGGCCTGCCTGCCCAGCACTGCTGAAACCTTTCTGTACAGAATTTCTGTGAGTTCTCATGCTGAAGTTCGGTCCTGACTCACAAACGCCATGCTTTTTATCTCAGGCACCAGCTCCTTTCTCCCGGATAAGCTCCCCTCCCCTCCTCCCCGACTGCAGGCACCTGCTCACTGCCTGTCCTAGTAACCAGCTCTGCCTGTGAGAGTCAGAAACCAAAACCCGCACAACATCTATTATTCCCTTTTCACAAGCCATACACTGTGAAATGGGAAAGCCAGATGCCCAGGAATAAAACACTACACCTGTGAGTGTGCATGCGTCAGGCTCCAGGCTGGATCCCCATTGTCTCAAAACAGCAGCAGTAGTGTTTGCTGGGAGTGTGAGAACTCTGTTCCTGTCTGGGGTAGTGTAGTGCAGGGGTGTGGCATGAGGCTTCCCTGATTCAGTGCTAAAGTTTATACATCCTGTTCTATTAAAGACATCTCCCACTATTTGTTTTTGGAATTGAGAATTAACTCACAGGCATGTGGTCTGAGCCTCTTACACACGTGGCCAGAGAAGTCGATTGCTGTGCTCTAGCTCCAGTCTCAGCCCTCTCGTTTCTTATTTGATTTTGAGACGGGATCTGGATATGTTGCCCGGGTTGGACCCGAATTCATTCTGTAGCATGAATAGGTCTTAGACTTGTGATTCTCCTCCCTTAGCCCTGCAAACTAGCAGGGACTCCTGGTCTGCGCCTCCAGGAACAGAGTAATCAATCCTTTCTGACAACGTCAAGAAGAACCAGTGTCATTCACCAACATGGAAAATCAGACTCTTTGGCGCTCCTGTGGCTTGCTTCTCGGTCCTTCCAGGTGTGCCCTAGACCTGCTTATTTCCAAGGAATGGCAGGACAGAGCAGTTCCAGCAAGCACTACTGTGCCGCCCCAAGGGATACCTAAAAGCAGCCACTCAGCTGCTGTCACCTGATTCTTGCATCTGCTGGCACCCGACTCTTGAATCTGCTGTCAGTCACCCAACTCTTTCATCTGCCGGTCAAGTTGCCTTAGTGCAAATGTTCAAGTGGCTTGGGCAGATTGGGCATACCTGTAGTCCCTTCATATTTACTGCTGGGAGGAAAGGTGTATTGTCTGTGTTGTTGCCTGCCATGTAAGATGTAAGGTGAAGAAATATCCACGCATTCATATGCCCCCCAAAAGCACTGCATTCTGTACCAAGACAGACCCCACCAAGAACTTCCTGGGTACTTCAAGCTCCATTGGCCTCATGGGAACGTCTTTTCTCAAAGGCACTGGAAGCTGGGGGCTGCTGAATTACTGAAATGCATTTTTTTTCCCCAAAGAAACATAAAATCATGGTATGTTACTTCACCAGTCAGACTTTCAAATGGGGACTTGGCCTTTATCAGCATATTTTCAGGGTTATATATATATTTTTTCTTAGCACAAATTAGCATTGATTTATGTTATGAAAACACACAGCCCTTTAGCATCCAGAGCCTTAACATATACTCTAGCAGAGTCTGTGTATTGACCTAGAAGCTGACACAGCGTGGATTTAGACCCAGTGACTCCCAGGCACAATTTTAGGCACCTAGGACAATCATCTCAGAGCAAGTTGCAGCCTGGTGAGCCAGCTTGCTCTCTGGGTCTAGAAGGCACAGCCCTGAAAACAAAAATCCCCATCTCTGAACACGTTGGGGTCCACAGTGGCTTTAGCAGTGGGTGGCACGCTCAAGCATAGGACCAAGTTCCTGAAGGTCTCCACAAAGTGCCCTGACTGAATTCATGGTGCCTGTGGATACTACACTACTTTAAGCAGAGCCTCCTGGGTGGGTGAGCTGAGGAAGGCCCTCCACTGAGTGTATAGACTAAAGAAGGCCCTTCTGTGTCTAGGAAAGGTCTTCCTCTGGGTGGGTGGGCAGAGGAAAATTTTGTCCTGGGTAATGGGCTAAGGAAGGCCATTCCTTGGGTAGGTAGGCTCAGGGAAATCTGTCCTCTGGGTTGGGGTCTGTACTTCCAGGACTGAGCCACACGGTGCTCCTGCTTCAACCCACCGTGGTTCACCACTGCTGCTTTTCTGTCAGATAGAAGGTGCTGTGAGCAAGATGCTTTGTTAACTAGGCTGAAGGGAACAATCGTCGTGATTGTCATGAGCTTCCAGCGGATCCCACTGCTAGTGCCTTTGCTCAGCAGTCTTGAAGGGCTGCATCTCTGGAGGAGGCTGGCAGTCTGGGTGGGCCAGCGGGCTGCAAGGCTACTCCTTGGCTTTGGTGTAAGACAGTACAGAGGTAGTACAAAGAAGCTGAGCTCTAGACCGACCCCAGCTGGGATGTAACTTGGGAAATTCCTTCTCTAAGTCATATCTTCCTGGCTTCGGTTCACGGTCTGTCCTGTCAGTTTAACATCTGTGACAGGTGCCAGGGAAGACAGAAGCCCATGCAACTGTCTGCAGGTATAGCTAGGGAGATGGGAGGCAGGTAGCCACCTGGGTAGATGATGTCACATTATGGGGGTTCACAGAGAGCTGGCTGAAATCCCAGGCGGAAGTGGGGTTCAGACAGCAACCATAGTGGCTCGAATTGCTGCAGACTGGGGCCTGAGCATTTCTGTCTGTTTGGGAAACTTCCCACATGGTTTTCCAATAGGCAGCACACGCCAGCAGCATCGATGGGAGCAGACAAGCTTCCGCAAGGGCTGCTTTGCTTGAAAAACTCCCCAGTTGTGCATTTTTTATTTCTTCATCAGCAAATATTGATTTATCCTATTTATTTTCGCCGTGTTGGAATCTGCAGCACAGTGCTGAAGAAGCTGTGAGCCTCTAGCTTTTTTTTTTTTTTTTTTTTTTTTTTTTTTTTTTGGCATGGATTCTGGAAGGCAGTGCCCTGTGGACATGCAGTCATGGCCCTGGGGACCATGCAAGTCTTAGAACGGTGCCTGATAACATGACCAGAGTGGCAAGGCTGAGCTCTGAATGACTGATGGACCACACGACCTCCAGTGAAGTCTGCTGGCTGGAGAGGAGAGGGAGGGCGGTTTTTATCTCCCTCGTAGGACGAGAGCTCCTGCCGTCTCACGTCAGTGGCTCTGTGAACAGAGACTCCAGGTCTGTACTCACTGCTGTCCACTACCACAGGCAGCACTGGCTTCTGCATTCTGTTTCCAGCCAGCCTCTGCTCTCCAGGCTCTCTGTGTTTGTTTCTGGAAGGTTCCCTGAGTAGGTTCTTTAACTATGCAAAGGTCGAGGACTGAGGGGAAAAGAGACAGTGTCTTTTCAGATCTCAGTTCCTTGGTTGAGGCCAGAGACAGCGGAGGAAACACGAGGCCTTGGGGCAGAGCGTGGGAGTGAGAGGTAAGGAGCCTTTTAATCAGCCACTTGTGCAGAGCTTCTTCATGATGGCCACAGGAGAGAGGACTCTAAATCTGAAGACCTGGGATCAGAGTCCCGAGTCCTTTTATTCTGACCCGACTTGGGGACAAGAAAGAATTACTATAAAGCTGGTCTTAAGAGGACCACATGGAGCTGAGCGTGTAAACTCCAGCTCTCAGGAGGTTGAAGCAGAGGATCATGAGTTCAAGACCAGCCTATTATAAGCCCTATTGCAAACGACAACAATATTAAAACTATGACTAACTGGAGAGAGAGGTTGGAAGGGGGACTGAGCCCTGAAGTAGTCGGCTGCAATGACCACAGTCTGCCTGGATGCGTAGAACACACACACACACACACACACACACACACACACACACACACACACAGAGGATCTCTGCTGTTTTCACAGTAGTAAACATTGGAATAATTGAGTGTTTGTGGTGTAGAGACAGAGCTTGTGCTAATCAATGCTATTCTGTGCTGCCTTTGGGGGAAAACATGAGTAAAAACGGGCACACATGATTAATTCTGTGCACTACCATGATGGTAATGCCCTACTTCCTTCACTTGGGGTCAGAGTGACTGATCTACATGGGCAGTCTGCCTTACCCCGGCAATGCCTCCCCCAGGGAGAACAAAGTAGTGGGATTCACATTAAGATAGCAGAATCGGTCTGGGGATATGGTTCATTTCAGTTCCCAGACATCATGTGAACAAGCTGGGTGTGCCATGGTGCTGTCAAGAACCCCTGAGCTGGGTTCACAAAAGCCCTGGACTTAGAGTTGGTGGACGTCACACAGGAGTGGAAGAGGACTTGCTGGTTGATGAGACCTTTCAGTGGGAGGAAGGAGGGGGCCAGGAGAGGGTCATGAGAGGGGAAAATGGCTGAAGCGCATTATAAAAATGTATGGAATTGTCAAAAATATAAAGAAAAGAAGAAGAAAATTAAGAAAAGACGTCATAGTGTCGTGGTCACTTGCAGTGACATGAGCCTGTAATCTCAGCACTGGGAAGGTAGGGATAGGAGGGTGTTTGGGGTGCCTGGTCAGCTATCTGGCTTAGCTTACTTGGGAATTTCCATACCAGTGAGAGATTCTTCCTCAAAAATCAAGGTGGACAGCACCTGGAGAGTGGTGACCTTTGACCCCCCACACCTTCACACACATGAACACATACACACATATACATGTCCACACAGAGAGCATAGAACTTCAAGGAGTTGTATGAGACAAGGCAAGAGGGTCCTGGGGCAAAACTAGCCTGGACCCTGGGCCTCATGGGCCTCTCCCTTTTCCCCTGCCCCAGCTCCACCAATCACTTTGGGTATTCAGCAGGTGGTGGCATGGGGAGCCTTTGTGGGAATCATTGGCAGCGTGGGCTGGCTGGGAGCTTATCCACCCTCTTCATTTCACTCTGGGGATCCCCCGCTTGTGTTTCCTTTCAAGCAAAGGCAGCAATTTCTCCTGATGAAATCAAGTGTTCTCTGCATGGAAAACTCGCTTTATGAGATTAAATGTTTAAGTAAAAATTATAAATGCACCATAAAGCACTGATGGAGTAATTAGTTTATTTTTATTTTGCATGTTTTAAAGTCTGTGGGGATTCCTGTGCTAAGGCAAACCCGGTGATGGTCTTCGAATTTTGTGAGGAGCAGAGGAGATCGGTTGCCAGTGATGGCTGAGTGGGCAGCAGCAAGGAGGCCTGCTTGACCAGTGTCTCTTGGTCCCAATGTAGGCAGTGGTGACCCATTCTGAGTGTAAGGTACATTTACAGCTCATTGGTGCATCTCAGACAAGTGTGAGGTGCTAGGCCTGTCTTCTCTAGCTTGCAACTGATACCTGCTTGTGTGGGCACTTTCTAGTTGGTTTTAGGTTTGGAAAGTCACTACAAGGCTCCTACATGACTGGACTCACAGGAAGGTGGGGAAGTTGGGGGTAACTATGGTAAGTGGGTGAGAAAGATAACATCTCCTTGAAGAACTCAGCTGATGGAGACTCGGGGGTAGGGAATGCAATTAGGAACATAAAAACTGTTTTGTGCCAAACTGGTGTGCCAGCCCAGTTTTTGACATTTGTCTGGCTTTTGTAGAGCTGAAGTCTATCTGCCTTGCTTCCACTGCTGATCTACACTACTCTTATTATGAAGGAAGGATCAGCATTTCCCACGTGGAGAACAACACAAGAAAGCCCAAAGGAGAGGGAGAGCTTGGGTGCAGTAAGGGGGCAGGCGGGGAGCTCATTTCTCTCTGTGCAGCCTCCTGCTGCCCCCAGCCTCCAGGACTTCTGTATTCTGTCACCACGGTCTTGCGCGCGCCCAACTGGCCAGGAAGAACGACGCTGCTACAGGATCCTTCTGCACACATTTATTCAGTCCTATTTATATCTCTCTTGTTTTTATATCTCCCTTGTTTATATATCTCCCTTGTTTATATCTCCCCTGTTTATATCTCCCAATAATAACAATCCTCTCTCGAATAATAATCCTCCCTCTAACCCGGGCCTCTCACTCTTATATACTCTCAGTTCCCATCCACGCACAGCAGGCCACGCCACCTCACCAGGCACGCAGCTTCAGCTAATCAGGGCAGCAGGGGCAAATCTCCACCAAATTGGATTCACCTGTATCCTGGTACACCTGCGCAGCACTCAAGATGTTTGTGTCTTATATGAGGAAGTCAGGTGCAAGTCATATGACTTAGCTGCAGTCCCTGGCGCCTTTGGGACTGCCGCCACATCCGCTCCCCACAATTCCCCCTTTTTTCTTTTTTGGCAGAGAGAATGTCTGTAGATAGCCCCCCGCAGCCATGCCCCTTACCCGTCCTTGGGTGACAAACAGCATTGGTTTGATCCCTGTCTTAGGTTGGTGACATGCCCAGGGAGTCTTATCACTGACTACCTCTCTATCATGCCAAGCCACACCTGGGGAGATTGTGTTTTGCTTGTGGCAGGTGCATCAAAAGGCCAGGATGTTAATTAACCTATGGCCAGATCTTAATTGCTGCAAGCAAGCCTCATGGGTGAAGGTAGAGGTCTGATCCCCAGTGTGCAAGCATAGGGGCCCTACACAAAACCATCCCTTAGGCTCATCACCCAGAGAGGTCTTGGCCAGCTCCCGTGTCATTTTTCCTGGGGGAAGGGAACTAGGACACTGAACCTTCATGCAATCAGACATGCCTTCCACAGGATGCCAACAGCAGCTATCCTCTGTGCAGTGCTTAGCCTTGCACCCCACGGCATAACGCAGCATAATTTCTTTTAGAGCGGCAAACCGAATCTGAGGAGATTGTCCCGCCTCCACTGCAGCAAAAGCCTACGCTACCATGGCAAAAGTGCGGGCCGCACACTCTGCACCTAACACATGTGCCAAACACAAAACACACACACACTATAACAAGCATACATCCCAGGGCTCTCATCCCCGCTCATCTTCCCTGAAGCAAGGGATAGATAGCCAGAGGGGCTATCTCTTTAAGGGGAATTCAGGGATCAAAAAGCATGGAAAGAATATCATGTCGAGCTGGTATCGGTTTCTGGAATACCGAAAGGATCTCCCATCTCGGCTCCATTGTTTGTGCTTGTGGGAATATCCACCACATCCACAGGGGCAACTGGATCAGGAGCCTCATTCTTGCAGTGTCTCACCAATCTCTCCAGCACCCAAAGAGGTTCCGTCTGGTCCTGTGGAAACACACAAACAGACCCTCTCGCCCACATCAACACCTGATCTGGTCGATCCTCTCCAAATCTCCAGACAGAAGGTCCACCTACAGGTGGCTGCTGAGGAGGCATAGGGAGAGGACGCAGAAGCTAATTCGCCTTCCTCCTCCGCCTCAGCTCTTTTATTTTGTCCTTTCTGTCCACCTGATAACACTGTGTCTCCTTTCTTTTTCCTTTTTCTTTTTAAGCCCTTCTCTTCCAACATACTTTCTTGTTGCTCTATAAGGATTTTCTGACCTGTCTTGACTGCCTCTTGATTCAAACAGTAACAGAGTCCATATATCAGAACAAACAAGACCAAAACTATCAGACCTACCCACAAAGGGTCAATGGGAGAAAAAAGCATAACTACACAGCGAGGATCTATTGATCACTACACTGAGGTTATCATAGTTCCTTAACTTGTCCCCAAACAGGGAACCTTAACTTGTCCCAAAGCCAGGAACCTTAACTTATCCCAAAACCAGGAACCTTTTGTTACCTTGTGCCTGCTTCCTGGCAACTTTATGCTTGCCTCTATTTTATCCGAGGTCCTTCCCAAACTCCTGGGTTACTTTGTGCCTACTTCCTGGCAACTTTATGCTCACCTCTATTTTATCCCAGGTCCTTCCCAAACTCCTGGGGTCGCAAGTTTCACTCACCGTGAACTTACCCTGCCGGCAACCACTGACTGCTGAAAGTTCTGAACTCGGTGGGGGAGTCGGTTCCCCGTACGGGCCACCAATTGTCACGCCTGCTCTCGACCAGCAAGAACGATGCGACCACCAGTCCTTCTAACAGCAGTTTATTCCGTCCTCATCTTTCTTCTTTCTCTTCATCAGTACCGTTCCCCAGCTGAAGAGTTCTGAATCCACGCCGGATCCTTCTCAACAGTCTGTTTTACGGGAACTTTTATTAACCCCTTCTTCCCCGTTATGCAGTTCTGAATCCTCCCTGTAGCAGGGGGTCTTCGCTCTTGCCTGAAGATGTTTCTTTTCCCGGGTTTTCAGCACCACTTGTCGCGCGCTCACGACCGGCCAGGAAGAACGACGCTGCTACAGGATCCTTCTGCACACATTTATTCAGTCCTATTTATATCTCTCTTGTTTTTATATCTCCCTTGTTTATATATCTCCCTTGTTTATATCTCCCCTGTTTATATCTCCCAATAATAACAATCCTCTCTCGAATAATAATCCTCCCTCTAACCCGGGCCTCTCACTCTTATATACTCTCAGTTCCCATCCACGCACAGCAGGCCACGCCACCTCACCAGGCACGCAGCTTCAGCTAATCAGGGCAGCAGGGGCAAATCTCCACCAAATTGGATTCACCTGTATCCTGGTACACCTGCGCAGCACTCAAGATGTTTGTGTCTTATATGAGGAAGTCAGGTGCAAGTCATATGACTTAGCTGCAGTCCCTGGCGCCTTTGGGACTGCCGCCACATCCGCTCCCCACACCACGGAGATGTGCCATCCTTGGGGTGGGGGGCTGACTCTGTCAGAGCCTGGACATTAGTCACAGCATCTAAGCCAGTCCCTGTGCTTCCTGGTCGTGCTGTCTGGAGATCTCGGGGAGGTTCCTGGACTTCAGTTTTGTCATCTGTAGAACAAGTAAATGGCTTGCTTTGGCAAGCACAGAGTGGATGCCCGGAAGAAAGGGCGCCCAGATCACCCGAGCACTCTATAAGCTTCTGTGCCCCAGGATCTCATCACAAACTCTGCCTGTGCTTCCTGCATCTGCTCGGGGATACGTCAGGTTGTTTATTTGGAATAAAATAAAGCACTGGGCAGTCTCTGGCTGGAATTATAGAGTGTTGAGAAGTCAAACAGAAGCAAAAAAGAAAAAAAAAAGATCACCAAAATGCCAGCTTCTGGACTCTGTAAACATGTGTGTGTGTGTGTGTGTGTGTGTGTGTGTGTGTGTGTGTGTGTGCAGGTTCATGTGTGCATATGCACATATGTGTGAGCAGCTGTACAGGTAAGTGTGTATAAACATCTATGTGGAGCCCAGAGATTCAAGCCACATGTTTTCTTGAATCCCTTTCCACTTTATTTTTTAAGATGGAGTCTCTTACTGAACCTGAAGTTCACAAACTAGTTCAGACCAGCTCGTCAGCAAACTCCAAGGATCTTCCTGACTCCACTTCCCCAGAACTGGGAGTGTGGCTGTGTGTAGCTAGGCCTGCCTGGCCTTTTGGTTTTGGACATAATACTGAAGGTCAGAATTCAGGTCCTCAGCTTTTTATGACTCTCCCTCAGCCGTTAATATTTGGATTCTTAAAGGCAATTCCACAGCTCAGACTGTCTTGACTGAAGCTCAGTTTTACAGTCTCTCTTGGGAAAGCCACCCATGCCCTCATTATCTCTTCACTTTGGTTGGCCCAGGGAGAGTTACCGTGCTGTTCTTGACTCAAGGTATCTTGGTGAAGTGGGGGGTGTTCGTGTGGTGGCATGCTCATGTGTGTGAGTGTGCGTGTGTTTTCATGTGTGTGTGCATTTATTAGGAGCTCACTTCCTGTATATGCATGTATGCCTATGTGCATACATGCCTATGCTAAGGCACTCCACAGGCTCAGACTTTGCAAGCACACTCCCAGATTCTTATGCTCAGCTTGGGAGCTACTCAGCCACCCTTGTGTGCTTCTTGACACTCAGGGCTGTGGAGTGCAGTCAGCAGAGGTGCCTAGTGTGGAAAGAGATGGCGAGGGATGCAGATCCGGGCGCTTAAAGCCCTAATCCTGTCTTCGATGTCGCCTCGGGTTGCTATGGTGATGATTATGCTATTTGAGGATTATCGTTTCCTGTGAAGAATGAGTGCTTAGACTAGACCAACCCTGAAGAAACAAAAGACCCCATTCGTAAACAATCACACTGAAAAATTAAAACACGGGGGAAGCACCCACCCACCTACAGGCATCTGAGCTGACAGATTCATCCATCTGCAGAAAACACTTCTAAGGTTCTCTAAGGTTCTTAAGTTCAAAGCTTGTTTTAGGACAAAAAACAAAAACAAAAACAAAAAAAAAAAAAAACCCCAAAACCAAAAAAAAAAAAAAAAAAAAAAGAAAAGAAAAAAAAAACACTATATAGGCCGTCATAATAAAAGAACAAGAAAGAGGGAAATTAATAAAAATATCGATAGGGGATGAGAAGAATGAAGTAAATACAGAATTTGAAAATAGCAGGCAGCAGAACAGAAAAATGTTAATGACTTTTAGTGAAGATCTACTTTGGAAAGGATACAAGCTGAAGAGAGAGAATATTTAAATGATTTCATTACAAGGAAGAAGCTGACTAGCTCTGAAGCATAGAAAAGCACACAACACACACACACACACACACACACACACACACGGTTGAAGATGGAATTCCCATGGGGCAAACTTGAAGGCCGTGTCTGCCAATTAATGGTCTTTGTAAGTTGAATATTCTCTTCTGTGGAATGTGCCGGATTGTCATATGTACAATATAGCTTCAGATTTGTGGTAAGTAGAAACAAAAGCCTTGAAATAGTTGTGAGAGAAGCCACCTTTACGAGCCTCACAAACAAAAACACTTCCGGCCACACCAGGTTCTGATCTCCCAGATGTGCTGGTGTCAAGGGGTGTGGGTCCACTTTGAATTCATCGCTGTGTTCCATCTCTAGATGACAGGATACTCTAGTAACCAAGGCCACAGCTAACCTGAGGCCACCTGTTTTAGCCAGCAATGCCACAGGATGCTGGGTAATAAGCCTTTCCATGACATTTCAAATAATGGGTGATGGTCAGGAGGCAGGCAAGATGCATGGACCTTGGCTGGGTAAGAATGGAATCAGCTCTCTTTCTTGAATCCAAGTCTTAAATTCTAGACTGGTTGAATCCTGCTGTGGATGTCACTTCACATCACTTGGTTAGTGGCTACCCTAAGCCTAATGTTTGGTGGCCACGATGGAAGACACAGCTGGCAGCAAAGAAGACCCTGAGGCCCCCGAGGCTGAAGTTTTCTATTTTAAGCTGCCTGCTTGCTGCCCCGTCACAGTAGGGCTTCTCCTACAGGGAGTCACGAAGGTTGTGGATCTGTCCTGGGTGTGAACATCGACTGGACCCAGGTCAGAGCTTGTTTCCTTCTGCCACATCTACAAGAGTGCAGGATAGTCTGGCCTAGAGCCACCTCCTCCTCAGCCCTCTATCTACACTTGCAAAGGACGGAAACATCAGCACCATGCTGCACTGCAGTTGGATGCAGCTAGACACAAGCCAGGAGCAAATAGTCCATAGTCGCCAGGAGGCAGGGTGGGAGCCCAGGGAACGGCGCAGACCATCCTTACCTGCCAGGGGGTAACCAGCGCTGTGTCTGGCAGGCAAAGGTTGGGCAGGGGGGATACTCATGGGGATCACAAAGGACCTGAGAAGAGGCAGGGTGTGAAAAGAGGTTCAGCCATGCACACATTAGTGAAAATGCTCTACACAGTGACCATTGGGTGCCAGGACATGGTAGCCACTTGGGCACAGTGGCCAGTAGGAGTCAGGACATACTAGCCAGCTGGGCACACCAGAAAACCAGGAATAGGACCACCTGCAAAAAAAAAAAAGTGGCTTTAACAAAACTTGTGGATCCCATCTGCAGAAAGACACCTGTCCTCATAGTTGACACTTGAGGAGGGCCCACTTCTCAGAATGTTCTAGAAGCTGCTGTGTACTGCACTGTACTGTACTATGCAGAGGGAAGATTGCCTCTCACTTTCATTTTGCAGAGAAATTGGATCAAGAACTTCATTGTAAGGAGCCTAGAAGAAACTTGTTTACAGTCTAGTCATCAGAGACTGGACTGAAAGGGACTGTCACTCACCCAGGCTGGGGCATGTTCATGGTGAGCTTATGTTTATTGTCCACAGTGTGAACAGATTCTTTTCACCCCAGAGTCACTGTTGGCTGGATAGGAGCTGATAGGAGGCTGTATATTTCTATCATAGTACTGAAGATTAGCAGGTATGTGTGCATATGTGTGTGTGCATGTATGCATGTGTATGTGCATGTGTATGTGTGCATGTGTGCATATGTGTGTGAGCCTGTGTGTGTGTGCATGTGCATGTGTGTGTACATGCATGTGTGTGTGTGTGAACCTGTGTGCATGTATGTATGTGTATGTGCGTGTGCATGTGTATGTGTGCACATATGTGTGTGTGAGCCTGTGTGCATGTGTGTGTGCATGTGTGCATATATGTGTGCATGTGTGCATATGTGTGTGAGCCTGTGCGCATGTGTGTGTGCACATGTGTGCATGTGTGTGCATGTGTGCATATGTGTGTGTGAGCCTGTGTGCATGTGTGTGTGTGTATCTGTGTACGTTGGTGTTCTAGAATCTGGTCTTTTTACACAGCTGTTATGAGCTCTGGCTGGCATTGCAGAAGGCAACACCCATGCATGTCCAGCTGGCATCAGTGGCACTGACTGCAAGTCTAGCACAATGCCCCTGCCGACGTGGCAAGGTAGCCCTGCTCAGGAAAACAGAGCTGTCACCTGCCTTCTGTCTCCAGCTCAGGGCCAGAGTGACATAAATGATGATGTCATTGGGTCTTCACCCGGTGATAGACAAGGACTGTCTATCACCTCTTCCCCATTGCAGCCGAGGAAACCAAAGCTTGGAGCTAATCCCAACCCAAAGGAGACTGAGCCAGGACACAGTGCCCAAACGCAAGCATTTGGGGATTTCATTTCAATGCCCTCCAGAGACAGGGGTTCTGAACATTCAGGCTGACTTTGAAAGTTTCCTTCAGGACCTTGGAAAACTTAATCTCACAACCCCAGAGAAATGTTAGGATCATGCAACAGCCTTTCTTAGCTAAAACCAATTGGGGCCAGCTATCCTCCACCTCCTGCCCGCCTGTGCAAAAACACAAAGTCTAGATCTAGGAAATGACCAGTGTGTGCCAGTCCACACGGGCGTCTCCTTCACTTGATAGCATTCCTGGGGAAGGCACTGGCTGAGCCCCTTGTCTGTCTTGAGGACCCTGGCAGCACGAAGCCTTCTAGGACTGACTGCCACGTCACACAGAGACCTACCCCTTGAGGTCTCTTTGGGTACAACATAAAGTCATTGTGTTCAGCATCTAATTAACTGTAATTAATTGAGTAAAAGAAAAAAAATGGGCCCAGAAGAAGAAAAACACAAGGGAAATGAAGATGGATTGTTAAGTTGTGTGCTGCGAGGCCCTGATGAAAGCATCATATTTCCCCGCTCTAATAACCTCGGTTAATACGCAGCGATCAATCACACCATGGCGGGTGTTTTTTAGCTTGCCGGCTTATCGATATGAGGTGGTTTAATGTGGACGGCCCTGACGTATTCCCGATACAAAGCAGAAGGGCTATGGCCGGTCCCTCATCCCTGAACGCCTGGGACTGCGATGGCAGATCAATACTCGTCGGAACACCCCGATTCTTCTGCAAACCACACTCGGGTGACAGTGATTAAGCTGTGGGGGCTTGTCTGTCTGAACCCAGGACGGTTATATCGCAAACAAAGCCCTCATTGATCAAGCGTATTTTATTTTTAATATTCATGGGTTGGCCATACTCAAAACACAGCATTACTATGCGCATGGGAAATGAGCCCTTTGCCCGGCTCTGATCAACACTACAGGGGAGAGAAATGTCCTGTGCCCAAACTGCTTCTGACCAGATCCACGCCTAGCCCCAATCCTCCCTAAAGCTAGCCCTAGTAGAGACTGGGGGAACCAAGCCCTGACTAGGGTCTCTGCACTGTGTCCTTGATTTATAGTCACTCTGAGCTGAGCTTCATGGAAGGACGGGAGGAGAGAGGGAAACAGCAAGTGTCTCCAAAAGCATGTGCTACCGTCCTCCACTCCAGTGTCCCAGGGTGCCATCCAGTGCTGGCAGCACCATCCTATGGCTTTGCTCAGTGTTCGAAGCCGGTGGGTGTGGGTGTGTTGAGGTCCCTCTTGTCTCCTGTTCAGCAGGCTACATGGCATAGTTTCTGAATAGCTACCTTCTGCTGTCAGCAGGAGCTTCACTTGTCAAGGGCCCCAGGAATGAGCAGCCGTGGCCTCCTAGTGTTGGGCTGTGGGTTGCATGGCTGAGGCCAGGGCATGGCTCAGGGTATGGATGTCCTCATGCCTGTTTCCTTGGAAACCTCCTGGGTGTGGCTGTGGCCTCTGGTGAGTGTCTGTACACAAAGGCACCATTCCTTGACACAGAGATCTGGCCCCATCCAGTGCCCTAGGGCAGTGACCTGCTGCACTCAGGCTTAGCTGAGGGATGGACGTTTGCCTGACAGGGTTTTGGAGTCCAGCCTAGTGGTGCAAAATGACCACACAGTCGGCATGGGCAGGTTACAGACAGGTTAAAGCCAAGAACCTTTGCTTCTGAGTACGAACAGCCAGCATGTCACCTGCCCTTGTCTTTCTCTTGCTTTGTACTCTAGTCCCCGGGGCTTTTCTCCAGGCAGCCTTCCCCAACATGGAACTCACTGTGACTTACAACCTAGTGCCCTTGAGGTCTCCGAACTGGGACCTTGTCTCTGGGTGATAGACACACGCATTCTCTCTGTATCTTATTTACTAAGCATGGCCTGGTCACCAAAGGAGAAAGAAATCTAAAGTCTCCGACAGAAAAATGAGGGAGTTGTTTCTTTAGGAGATATTCCAATCCAAATGCAGGAACATATTATTTCAAAGAGAGGCTGCCTTCCCTTTTGATCTGCTGTTCAATGCACCCCTCCCCACACCCAGAATCATTTCTGACAATCCTCTCATCAATTAAGTTTCCTCCAGCGATGCACACAGATATTGCGCTAACGCATGCCATAAATCATGCTGGGGATCTGCGGGATGCGGTGTTGCTGACAAATACGGTCTCCTCATTCAGAAGGAGGCAGGGAGCTGACATGTGGCACCGCATGCAAGTGTGTGTGTGCTTGTGCATGTGTTTGTGTGTATGTGTCTGTGTGCATGCATTGTGTGTGTGCATTGTGTGTGTCTGTATGTTTATGCATGTGTATATGTGTGTCTGCGTGCATGTCTATGTCTATGTGTATGTCTGTGTGTCTGTATGTATCTGATTGTGTGTGCATTGTCTGTTTGTGTGTATATATGTGTGTATGATATATGTGCATATGTGTGCACATGCCAGTACAAGCACACACACATGGTCAGTAGAGATGACATGTACAAAAGACAGAGCCTGATGCATCCAGGGCCTCAGAACAATCAGCCTCTGACTTCTTCTCTGAAGTCCCTGATGATCAGAACATTAGCTGGGACACCTGACACAGCACCCTGGCATGGCCATGGCTTATGTCTGTGGGTCCAACAAAAGTTTGCCTGTCCCACTCTTCTTTGAGGGCAATAAGCAGGTCAAGCTACGGTGGTTCCCAGGGGGATGCAAGAGCATCAACCAAGGAGCTTTGAGAGACATTTATGATTGACCACTCTGGCCCAAGAGTGAGGCTCTGCCTGGGATGGCCTAGTTTGTATAGGTCCTGGGGGGTGGGGGGGATGAGGTATACTTCTCCCAGAGGGTCCTGGAGGTCTGGACATGCTGAGAGGAGTCAGGGATCTCTGGCTGATGATTGTGTCTGCAGATAAGCCTGTGCCTGGCTGCTGTCTATGGCAACCTGACCTTGATTACCTATCTCATCTCTGCTGCCTGTGGCACAGCTGGCAGGGAGGCTAGCTTTTGGCAAGAACCTACCGCAAGGGTGGCCAGCACTGTTTTGCAATGGGCTCTGCTCTACCAGAGCCCTCTCTTCTTGCTCACTTTGGTCATTGCCTCTGTCCATCAGATGGGCCCAACCCCTTCTAATGCTGGAATCCATGTCTGGAGTCTAGCAGGAGAGATTCCCCAAGAGGTCTGGGAGTCTGCAGCCCCAGTATGTGGCTCTGACAGAGCTCCTGTCAGTTAACTGGAACCCCTGGGGATGCTCTTGCATCCCTTGACCTGGGGTAGCGGGGAGGTGGGCTCTCCTGCCATTATCAAGATCACTCCTCCATTATGCCATTACCTTTCCTGAATCCCAGGCTACCTGCATCACCTGACCAAACAATCTCTTAGGAAGCAGCTGAGCCCCAGCCTGCCTGTGCCTCTCCCACAGGACTCACTGGCCTTCCCCCTTCACAGACAAAAGGGCCATTTGCCATTTTCCCTCCCCTTAAAAGTCCACAGCTGAGATTAATTCAACACTTTCTTAAAGTGACTAAGCAGATACAATCAGCTTTATTATTTTTTAAAATTGTTTTATTCTCCACAACGCAGGCAGCCAGCTCTCCCGACACCAAAGTGACTTGGCAGAAGCTTATGCAAAGAAAAAAAACAAAACAAAACAAAAGCCAAGCAAACAGAAACCTTGGACTCTGTCCACAGCAGCTGTCCAGAGCGGCCACGGGGGGTCACTTCTCTCATCACTATGGCAACCTCAAACCCATATTTCACTAGTGGGCATGTTTGCTTCTGGCTATCTTAAGTAAGCCTACCTTTGCCCGTGCTCTCTTATGCCATCCAATTTAGAAGGTCACTGCAGAAATTCTTAGGAATTCTTTCTACCAAGATAGAGAGAGGTCTTCATGGTACACTATTAGACTCCAGCGCCAGCCAAAGCTGGATGAACAGGAAAGCTGTGGGAGCCACAGGGTGTAGCGGGGATGAGTCTGCTCCAGGGAGAGGCGATTCTAGCTTTGGAGGTTTATGCTACAGCTATGGAGGTGGAAATCTCTGGAAACGGTGACAAGGAGGTCACAAGCACAAGGCAAAGTGCTACCCTACTGACAACCAAAACCTACTGTTCTGTGCCATGCCACACAACAGAATGGTCACTCTGGTCAGTGTGTCAAAACTGTGCAACCCTATGCAGACAATTGCCGTGCTGCTCAGGACTCTATTGCCAGTACCTCAGAGAAATAAACAGATAAATAAAATATATAAAACATGGCCATGAATACATGTAAGAGTGTTATTCTTAGTTATTCTCAACTAGAGACAGCCTACATGCCCTTAGTGGATGCCTGGATACACAGACTGTGGTATGTCTACCCAGAGGAATATTATGCAGCAAGGACAAGGATTGTGTTGCTATCAGCCACCATGAATGAATCACAGATGCATTAGAGTAAATGAAAGTAGCCGGGCACAAAAGGCATCCACTATGGAGTCCGGTTTACATGAGGTTCTTGGAGAGGCTTTACTCTGAAGGAAAAGAAGGAATGGGGTGGCGACTGTGAGGGATGGCAGACAGGGTGCGGAGCTGGTCTGTACACTGTGAGGCAGAGTAAATTGTACACATGCGAAGGATGTCAACTTTTACACCACAAAGGTGTTTTTGCTGTGTCTAAGTTTTTAAAATCAGAGGACAGAGGCAGGGAAGAAAGGACTTACCTGGCTGGCTGGATTTGCAAGTCCTTCTGCTAGGTGGAATGGCTGGCACAGGGTCTCTGCCCTGGTCTATGCCTACTCCAGAGCCTGTGTTCTGATGATTTGTCTACTGCTTAGAAAGTCACACAGGCTCTGCAGTTCCATGACAGTGGAGAGATGGGCAGGCATTCCTGTGCCCACAGGTCCCAGATGGAGACTACCACATAAACTTTCCATCATGGAAGCTCTAGGGGTGAGGAACCCACGCTGAGAAAGACATGAACTGGAGGACCACATATTAGCAAGAAAGATGGCTCTTCCCTTCACACCCCTCCCCCAGGGCTCTTCCCTTCATACCCCTCCACCAGGGCTCTTTCCTTCACACCCCTCCCCCATGATTCTTCCCTTCACTCCCCATCCCCCCCCAACTACTAGGCCACAGACACCCTCAAAGTCTTGAAGTTCTACTTCAGATTTAATTAAAACTGCCAAGGTCATTCACTGACTCTCCCAGCTAGTTCTAAGGTCTGTTCAGTTTTTATGGAATCCCATTAAAGTTCACTGCAGATATGTTAAAAACTTTAAGTGCTTTACAGAAAGTTTAAACCATATGGTATGACTTTTTCTAAGCAAGACAAGGACACCTGAGCTTTCTGCATTGGTGAGGCTGAACTAGGGCTGCATTCAAGTCCAGTGCCCCAGAGCCTGGAACCTCTGTGGAATACATGGTCAGGAAGTGGGCCACTATCCTACACTGGAGACCTGACGCCCACCTGTGTGACATTTGCTGAGTGGATATGCACAAATGACCATTGGGCCCTGCTAGGACACCCACAACAGACTGTAGGAATGATTCCAGCCAAGTCTAGATTAGTGAATTGATTAGTGAATTGGGTTTATTGGGATAACTTAACTGCGGGCATGGTGAGGGGTCCCTGAGCACCCCAACTACCCTCCTCCCTCTTTAAGCCCATTCCCCCTCAGTGTCCACACCTGAGGGAGGGGCATGATGCTGCCTGTCCTATTCCATCAGGCCTGGATTAGTGGTGACTCCTAAGGACAGTGAGCTAGCTGCTTCCTGTGCTCTGGGCAGTTTTTACCAAGCCCAGGGCCCAGCATGCACAGGCCACCATGCATTGAAGGGAAGGCAGGTAGAGATTGTGTGACCAGCCATGAAGTCCTGGCTTTTCCTGTGGGTGCAGCAAATCTCTGCATGTGTCCTGTTGTGAAGCCCTGATAAGGTGTCATCAGTGCCAGACTCCCAAGGCAGAGGACCTCACAGGTATTGTTGGTATTTGGAGCATAGTCCCCTCCTTTTGGGGCCCCCTGCAATAATACTTTAATGTGTTTGGCATGGTTCTTGGCCTCACCCCATGCAAAGCCAGATAACACAATGTGTCTGGATGCCGCTGCATGTTTCCTCATGGTACCCATGGCTGGGGATACTCGGTGCAGGGGTACCACAGAACTGGTATGGATGGATTACCATTTTCTTTCATTACAACAATAAGCAATGTGCTCAGAGCCCCTATGATTCTCCATACTCTATAAAAGGGGGTGGGAGCCTGGTCATTACCTTGCTTGGAACTCAAGGTCCCTGAGTCCAGGCGCCATGTGCCAACTAGCAGAATATGTTGGAGATGTGTTCATTGGTCCCCTAGAGCAAAGATGGCAGATGGCTTGCTGGCGTCATGCAGGTTGAGAGGCTCTGGGCAAAGCCTTCGTGTTTCATTCCCTAAGATGGACGTCTTCAGTCCTTATTGCATGAGACACACCTCTCATTCCTTATTTCAGCTTATCCAGTAGCCAGGACACCTGAGTCTCATGGGGGTATATTCTGGTTTGCTTCTCTGTGGCTGTGACAAAGGCCTTGATCCAAAACAAATTGGGAGAGAAAGGGTCTATAGCCCTGGCTTATAGGTTATATCATATAGGGAAGTCAAGGCAGGAACTCAGGGCAGGAACTCAAGGCGGGAACTGAAGCTGGTTGCTGGCTTGTTCCATGGCTCACTCAGCTACTTTTTTTCTATATAGCCCAGGACCACCTACCCATCAGTGGCAGTACCCACAGTGGGCTGGGCCTTCCCATATCCACTGGTAATCAAGAAAATGCTCCCACAGACTTGCCTACAGTCTGACCCAATAGAAGCAGTTCCTCAGTCTAGGTTCCCTATTCCCAGAGGACTCTAACTGTGTCAAGTTGACCAAAAATCAATCTGAGTAGAAGGAAGGGAATAAGAAAGTGGTTCCTCCCACAGAGGCACATCTCTCTAGACCTGCTCCAATCTGGATTGGCTTTAGTTCTGTTCTGTGTGAGGGCCAAAGTAAAGCATTCTGTTTACCTAAAATTAGCAAAGGCTTGGTGATGCTGGAAAGAACCATTTGCATGTCTCCTGCTGGAACCACGTGGAGATCAGCTTTCCATCAATTACAACATAGACGTCTTAAATGTAAACACCCACATGCAATTTATTCTGCTTGGAAGTATGTACACAAGACTGATACTAAACAGTATTAAATGATCATTAGTGACAGACCGCTGAGACTCTCAGGCTGCTGCCTCTTGGGCAAGAGATACTGCAGAACTGTCAAAATACCTGGCACTGTCCTCAGAGCAAACTCACTGTGCTTGGATCCCTGTAATGGTGTGAATGATATTGGTGGCTGAGACTGGCTCTGATCTGCAGCAAAGAAATAGAAGAGGGTTCTCTACTGAGTTTGGGATAACATCCACCTGGATCAATATGTTGGAGACTTGGTCGCTGTTCCTTCAGAGCATAGGTGGTAGATGTGTGTGGGTATGCAATCACTGGCTTCAGGAGGGATCAGGCCTCTCCCCACCCTTCCCTTCTGCTATGAAATGTCTCTCAGCGTCATGAACTGCAAACGGTGCTAGTCCTTCTTGCTTTGTATACTCTGGTCACATTTGGAAATCCACTTGTTCCATGGTTACATTTTTATGCTTTTTCTTTGTTATTCATTCCAAGTATGAGATCTGGTAGAGGAGGCATCCATCATGTACATATGTGCCATTCATCCACCCACTCATCTATCCATCCATTGATCCATCCATCCATCCATCCATCCATCCATCCATCCATCCATCATCCATCCATCCATCCATCCATCCATCCATCCATCCATCCATTCATCCATCCATCCATCCATCCATCCATCCATCCATCCATCCATCCATTGATCTATCTATCCATTGATCCATTCACCCACCCATCCACCCATCCTCCCATCCAACCACCCATCCATCCATCCACCCACTCACTCATCCATCTATTCATCCATCTACTTATCCATCCATCCATCCATCCATCCATCCATCCATCCATGCAGACAAACAGACAGACAGACAGACAGTGATCTGTTCTGGTAAATCTCCAACCTAAATAATCCTGGGGAATGAAAACACAACTCAATCAATATGAATACATGCTGTGCACATAGATTGGGCAGATCTACCACTACACTACCATCTTCCCCACATAAGAGACCCCTTAGAACTTGCTGTTTCTCCAGGCCAGGAGCTTCTGCGCCACTTTCCTTCTTCCTCCTCCTCTGTTGCCTCCCCTCCCCCTCCACTTCCTCTCCCAAAACCTTCAGCTCCACCTTCCGCATTTCTCTGCCCAGTCACCGGCTCTAGCCTTTATTTATGAATTAAGGTGGGAAGAAGGTTTACAGGAAATCACCTGAGTGCTGACTCATTCCTTGTTCTCAACCCCTCACAGGAGAACGGGATTAACATTAAATATAATTAGCCCCAGGGCTATCCGCAACACTAATCCGCCAACCATTAACTTAGAAATCCACTTATTCTTTATCTACCCACCCAACCTTTTATGCATTCACTCACCCAAGTAACATCCTTCAGGTCATCAAAACCACCTGTCCATTTACCTATCTACCTGTCCATTTACCTATCACCATTTAAATATCCACCAGTTCCTACATCCATGTATCCATCCAAATAGCTATCCAAACATAAACCCAACCAAACACCCATCCATCCACCTACCCACCCACTCACATGTTCACCCATTCATGTATCTTTCCATATAGTTACCCATCTAGCCTCCTGTCTACACAGTCCATGAACCTCCCACACGCCAACTCACCTATAAAACTATGTTCAGCACAAATGTTATTCACTACCAGGTTCCTTCATGGATAAAAGCAGAAATGAGTTAGAGGTGATAATCAACAAGTAAACATAGCATGTTAGTGACGACGGATACAGCACAGCATCTTTGGACCACGTACAGTCCTACTTCCCTTCCCAAATGGCTGGTGAGAGTCTCCCTGAGGACTAGACCTCAGACCAGGAGACTGAGAGGTCACACAGGACTCTATGGCAATGGCTGATGTGGCAGTTATTCAACATTTTACATATTTAATTTGGTTGATACTCACAGCCATGCCTGTGGCTGCCTGCATTCTCTAAGCTGAGACCCTGAGGCTGAAGAGGCTAACTGGTGGTACAGCCTGCCTCTGAGAGCTGTCTTAGATGAAGCCTTAGGGCTAGCTTGGGCTTACTGAGCAGATGCTATGAGGTGTAATGTCTGGGGGTCAAGAAGGGATTAATTTATGTCCTGGCTTTGCTCTGATGGCCACAGATGGGACATAATCAGTGCTCCCTAGTGAACACACGACCTTAGATTTTCTGCTTGTCATGTGACCATTACACAGTCATCTCATGGTATCACTGGAAGACTCAGAGAAGGGATGATGTGACTGTCACAGGAATGGGCAGAGACCCACATAGGCCCAGATAGTTGCTCAAGAAAGTGTGTGTGCTTAAATTTACATTTAACTCATTGGTTGTGCACGTAATGGGGGGAATGCCCATGTGCACATGGTGGGGTCAGAGGACAATATATGGGAGTCAGATTTCTCTTTCTAGTTTGTGTTCCAGGGATCCAACTGGGGTAATCAGACTTGACAGAAAGTACCGTTCATGGCTGGGCTATCTCACCTGTCTGCGTACACCCTGCAGTTGTTTTTGAAGATCCCTGCAGAATACAAGGCTGAACATCTGGAGGCAGAAGTGACCTAGCAAGGCTGCTAGCCAGTGTCCACCACGCAATTAACAGTGTTCTTGTTTCTTCCTTGCCAATACTGGTGCTATCACACACACTACTCACATACCACATACAAACATACACACATATACAAATACCACACACACTTAACAATCACATACACATACCACACACCACACACCACACACACACTAGACACACATACAAACATACACACCTCACACATACATACATACCTCACACACATACACTTACACACATAGTCACATACACAATATATATGTGAATATATATGTATATATATACACACACATATATATGTATATATCTATATATACCTCACATACACACAGTGATACACACATCTCACACACACAGATATACACACACAGACCATACACATACCTCATATACACACATACACACATCACACATTCACACACATCTCACACACACCTTACACTCACATAAATACCACACATATGCACACATATGCATACACTCACACACATGGACACACACACTCACACACATTACACAAATGAACACATACACAAGCACACACCACACATATGCACACATCACATACACACCCCACACTTACACACACCACATACCACAAACACACACATACCACACACACTCTCACACATACCACACACACTCTCTCACACATGTGTACACACACCACATACCATACACACTTACACACATGCATACACACTCACACACATGCACACACATATACACATTCACACAATGCACACACACATACACACATGCACAATCACACACACATGACACTCCCACACTCACACCACCTTTATTTTTTAATTTGACAAGCCAGCCTCAGGGACCTTCCTTCTCAGCACGTGGCACCATCTTCCCAGACCTACTGACAGGGAGGTCATCTTTGAGCAGTATTTTGATAAAAGAAAGAAAGAAAGGAAGAAAGAAAGAAAAGAAAACAAAAACAATAAAAAAGGCCCATTCCAGACAAGCAATTCCCTTGTTTATTGATCCGCCCTGTCAGGTTCTTTTATGCAGACACAGGTTCTATGATAAAACTCCAGTTTTGCCTTTTATAGCAATAAATAATGCAGCGTGCTTCCCCAGTGTTCCTGTGTTGTGCGGGCCTCGCTGGCCTCGCGGTTCCGAGCTGGTCCCTCTCCTTCAGGTTGCGTGCTTTCAGAGTCACGATCAATTTTCTCTTCCTGAAGATGGTGGCATGATGGCCCACTGGAGGCCACTGTCTCTAATTGCCAATTAAACTCCATTGTATGGGTTTTCCTGTCTGCACTCTCAGCTCTGAGACCGCTGTCAACAGGCAGATGGGGGCCGATTCCTCAGTCAGAGAGCTTCACATGGCGTCCACCTTCTGTCCCTGGGTCTCCATAAATGGGGAAAGGCATGGTTGATAGAACAAATGGGACCCAAGGCTGCTGGAGAGTTAACGGCAATGAAGAGACCAGAGGGTCAACAAACACTACAGCCTCTGCCTCTCAGGTCTGTGCCCCTGCTGGAGCTCCCTCCTGGGGCCTGGCCAGTCCATCACTGCAAGATCTCAACCGAGGCTGAGTTCCTCAGATATTCAAGGCAAGGAGAACCAAGAATGGGATCTACTGTGCTGGAAGATGTCCAAATTCATGGTGTCTGAGAGTGGTTGTAAACTCCCAGCCTGTCTTTCCCTTTCCCACCTATACACACAAGGAGTAAAGACATGGCCTTCCCTGAGAGGCAGGAAGAGGGTAAGAGACAGATGAGATGGGCTTTTGTGGTGGAGCAGGACCTTGCATCTTCCAGGGGGGCTGCAGGACCAGAATATGCATGAATGGGGCTGGTTAGATGGCTCAGAAGGATTAAGGCTACTTGCTGTGAAGGCTGGGGACCTGAGTTGGATCCCTGGGTGATGTTCAGATGAGGGGTTCTGTGGGAGTGGGGAAAGAAGCAATTTGGAGAGCATGTCTTAGCCAGCTTTACCATGGAAGTCATTTAAGTGGATACTGAGAGACTTAACAGCCAAGTCTATCTCCATCAGGGCCTCATGCCAGGGACAGCGCAATGGCTGAGGTTGAGTAATCCATTTCTGGAGGTGAGCCAGTTTCCCAGGGTATCATGAAAGCCAAGCTCATCTTGCCCCCACCCCGGTTCATGAGCTGGTGGGAAGACCACAGGGAGCCAGGATGAGCATGCCTTAGAGAATCCTCCTGGAAGCTGACTGAGGACGAAGCAGGGAAAACCCAAGTTCTGTGAGGACGGAGGCAATCTCAGTGGTCCTGATCGCTTCCCGTGGTTGTAAAATGAACAATTCATCGAAGATTATTTGAAGGCAAATCGCTTTAAGTGTAAGAAATAAAAAGACAAATTGGCAATTGAATTTTGTGAGAGTCTATAAGTGGGTGATTTGCATGGGCGAGGGAGCTAGGAAGACATAACAAGCTCTATTGGCAGGAAGGGACATTGTCATACAAGAATTGTTCAGGGAGTGTGGTCAGGCACACAGTTCCCCAGCAAAGCTCTTCATAGCTGAGTCTGCTGCAATGCCAGTGGCCTGGTTCCACAAGGAAGACCAGGCCAGTTGGCAGTGTCAACATCGTAACTGACATTTACACGACCCCTTTTAAGGGGACAAATGTTGATGCATATTAGGCTTGTCTCTGGTACTCCAGAACGAATATGTCAAACCTGTGATGCTGTTAGCCAAAACACTGCATGGGGAAGCCCAAGAAGCCATTCAACCTAACTCAACCTAACTCAACCTAACCCAACTCCACTGTGCACTGGGAGCTGCCCCCATGAACCACCCTCTCTACTAGAAAGTGTTTCCAAAGACGGACGATCTCCTGTGTGGGAAGGAAGCCCACAGGCAAGCGGGAGCTGGCTTGACCCTGTCAGGCTGAGCTTTATCTACCTCAGCTCAGGGAGGCCCAGACACACCCAGGTTTTGGGAAGGGCCCCAAGAGGTCTTCTACTCCCTTGGCAGGGCTATGTTGATGGCAGCAGCCTTTGCTGTAAGCTCCCAACATCCATGATCATCTCTGAGCTCCTTCCATTTCTGAACTGCCTCCAGAACCAGGAGCAGCATAATGGGGCAAGATGAGGCAGTGTGGGTTCCACACGGCCATGAAATGTGTACATAGGAGCCAAGGAGGGTGCCAGGACACGGGCAGCTCCTAGGGACCTGGGCAGGTATACATGTCTGCCGCAGGGTGCGTTCCTTCCCAGCATTCCCCTACAGGCATCTCAGGGGCTTTGATGGTCCTAGGCTCCTAGCAACTCCTGCCTCTCTTTGTCTCATCCCTCTTCACAAGCCTTTGAGGAGCAGGGCTTTTGATCATATCAGTGTGTGAACTTCACACAGACATGAGGAGGAACCCCACTGGGCTCCTGCACCTCCATGCCAAGGTCAGGGACCAGGCGGGGATGCACAGTTGGCTGCTGGCTCTGTGATCCTTGGCCAGGGCGAAACACTTTGAATCTCCGTCAGTCTTGGTCCCGTGGTGAGATGGCAAAGGGAAGAAAACTCCTCCGTGCTGGGTGACCTGACGGGCTGGCTCCTGACACACATCTGCTTTGCTTTTAGGCATGCACATGTGCACCTCTTTGGGGTAGGGTCCGTTTGTGGAACATGGCTTGACTGGCTTCCTTTGATGGTTAAGGCTATGATACTGCCCTGTGTCCCACCTCCCCACCATCTGTGACTTGCCTGGATCTTGTACAGAAGGAGTTGAAGACCCTTTCTATTCTTGCAGAGTGCATTCCATTCCCCATGGTCACCGGCTTCTTCCTCAGACCACAGTCATCTTCAAGAGGTAGCAGATGTTCCTCATGTTGCTCTTCCTACTTCTGGCTCAGAGTCTGTCAGGAGTGGCTCAAGTCACCCCAAGACAGTGAATGAATGTACCTCACAATGAGTTCTTCCATTAGTATGATGTCTGTGAACATAGTAGGGTCACAGGACAGTTGCACTGTGTAGCCAGAATCTGCTGTAAGCTGAGCATGCCTGTGACCCAGACTTTGATATCCACACTGAGCCCCATATCTATTTTTGAAAGTCCTGGGGCAGGGGACACCTCAAGAACTAGGACCAAGGGTACAGAGAGGAGCAAGCTATAAAGCCATGTGGGAGGCACTGATCAGAAATGAGTGGAAAACACAGACTGGCTAATATCCATGGTGTGTCTAGGTTTTGTTTTCAGCCATGAGACAAGACTGACTGAATGGAGAAATTCCTGGAAGATCCTCTCAGAAAGGGTGGCTGCTGTTTGGAGATTTTGAAGAACTGCCGTAAAGTTCAAATTCCCTGAACAACACATATCAGAAATGTGTCCTGTCAGCCTCAGATGTTTGGAAAGAGGGATTCCAGCTTTGCCCTTCCTTCCAGAGCTGTCCATTTCTGCACAGGTGATGAGCACGCCAGTATATGGAACAGAGCTTGGCGCTGTTTGGGCACTCAGTACATGTTTCTATAGGGACCAAATGAACAAACTCATGTCAGCAGAGGATCTGCCCTTGGACATTGTGAATCAACATCTGTCTATGTCCCAGGAGGCTGGCCAGGCTGTAGTAGCACACACAGTCCTAGCTCATTGGGGGAAATATTTGAGTTAGATGCCAGGAAAAGAGGTGCTGTCTGCTTGGCCACCCTAGGCAGGACGCACAGGCTGCCACGGTGCTTTTGTGTGTTGGAGGTGGCATGGATTGCTGTTCTCATCGTTCACAGAGCACTGTCAGCGTTTGGCTCCAGCCTGGGCAAGCAGTACATTAAACACTCGTGAAGTGGGTTTGCTCATTCGCTAAGCCCAGGCCATTTCTCTCCCTTCCCGTGGCACTCTGTGCTAGTGGTCTTCAGGATAGGGGACCCAGGAGGATTCACAACCTATGGATGTCTTGCCTCTCTAGAAGACAGCGGCTTGTCCCAGACTCCTGAGCTTCTCAGGCAAGGAGGTTGCAGCCTGGCTTGTCCACCATGATGCTGGATGGGTCCTTGGAAAGCCTGGGGGTCGAGGTGGAATCATTCTTGCCTGGCATTGTGAGTGAGGGTGTAAGAACAGTCAGGAAGCTCCTGTGCCCTGCCTGGGCTGCTCTGGCACTGGAGCTAAGCTGGGTTGTGGCAGGCATCATCTGCCTCTTCCACAGGTAAGCATTCCTATGACTTTTCCCTCTTTCCCTTCCAGGTTTGTCTTATTGACTGGGAGCTTGCCATGAAGGGATCTGTACATGTGGATGTGCTGGGTCAACACAGTTTCTTGGAGTCAGAGAATAAATCGGCTCCGATGTGGCCTCTCTCACCGCTGAGCTCAGACAAACAGCCGCACAGTTTGATTTTCGTATTTTTAGCAGGAGACTCCACATGAAGCTCAGTCACCTGGTGTCAGGCCGCAGGTGATAGTGCACACCAGGAAGTCCCACCCAGTCAGACAAGTTCTGCGTGGAGATGGTGGTGTGACAGCAGCTCGAACATCAGGTCTGGAGATCAATGTGACGCTCAGAGGTTCCAGAGGTCAAAGGTGAAATCTAAAAAGATACACAGAAAACTTCACTGTCCGCTCACTAGAGCTGCACACTGAAGTCGGCGCCTTCATGGGCTGTGGAAACTGGTGACTTGTTCAACTGAAAGGATGGACACAGGAGTATCCACAAGTGCTGTGTGCTGTTCTCTGATGGGATGCAGGAGTATCCGCAAGTGGTATGTGCTATGTGCTGTGCTGTCCAGTCATTGTGCTGAGATTATCCTTGTCAAGTCATGGGCTTGTGGAGGAGGAGACCAGATACCTTTAGATGAAGGAGACATCGATGCTCTGATCGACATCCTGAGAGCTTCATACATAGCCTGATACCCATCCAGTGTGTGAACATGCATGTGGATACATGCAAGCATATGTGAACATGCATCAACACACATGAACACGATGTGAACACTGTGAGCCTATGTGTGCATGTACAGCTCGCTGCATGGTGCAGTTAATTGGGTGGCTCAGAACCCCCTAGCTCTACAAGTGCCTAAAGTCTTACAATGCAGCATTGCATTTAAGACTCTGGAATTTTCCACTGAAATGATAACAGGTAATGCCCATGGAGCCTTGTACTGAGCTTAGGCAGAACCAAAGACTCCTAAACGCCAGTTAGTCAGTCCTCACAGAGACTGCGCTGCAGGTTCTCCAGTCATCCCTGTGTTCCATGCAGAGGAGGGTCAATACTGAGAGACAGTCATACACTCAAGTGCTGTGTGGTGCAGGTGGGTAGACTTAGCAGGCCGGAGCCATCGGGTCACTTTTATCATCGCTGTGACTAAATACTTAAAGGAAGGAATTGTGTATTTCTCTCATACTTTCAGAAGGTTCATTCTACAGTCACGTGATCCCATGCTCTTGTCTAGAACATCATAACGGCAGGAGGCTGTGACAGATGCCAGTTATTCAACAATGACAGGAAGTAGAGAGGGAGCTACAGGAGATGCAAAGAGCAGAGCTGGAGGCCACTCCCCTGATGTCATACTTCCTGTGGCTAGGCCCCTCCCACCTTTCACTGACAACCATTGCCACCAGTGTACTGATTCTATCAAGGGAGAGTCCTTTTGATTAGAGATCATGTGGTCTCTGGAAATGTCCTCGCAGACCTGGCCACGAGTGAGTGTGTAACTGGTCTGGGAGTCTCTCAATGCAGTCCAAGTATATGGAAGCCTTCCATCCACACGCACTATTCTAGGGTGTAATGGTCAGTTTTAACTGTCAACCCGACATTAACATCACCGGGAAAGAGATGCCAGTGAGGATTTATGAAGACCAGGTTGCTCTATGGATATGTCTTCTTGATTACACTAATTGAGAAGACTCAGCCCACTGTGCTTGGCAGCTTCTCCCGGGCTTGGAGCCTGAGCTGTACAGGAATAGAGGAAGGGAGCTGAGCAAAATCAGGCAGGCATCCATTTTCTCTCTGCTGTTGCCTGCGGCTGTGACTTGCTGCTCCACGTCCCTGCCTTCACTTTTTCGTCTAAGTTGCTTCTTGTCAGGGTGTTTCATCATAGCAACAGAAATGAAGGTAGGGTGTGGGGCTTTGAGAACATTTCCAGGAACCTGCTTAAGTCAAGAGTCTGTCATCTGAGCCCTCAGCTTTGTGAAATGCTCCCCTGCTCTTCGGGGCAGCAGACTACAGCCATATCTAAGTCTGGGATGCAAACACGGAGCGGTGTGACGCTCTGGGTGGCTGTGCCAAAATTAAAATCTGCCTGCACATAAGACAGTGCTCTTCAAGGGTTCAGAAAAATCAATCCTACCTCAGCTAGAAATAACGGTTAAAGTACACTGGATATGCGTTATCAATACCGTGCCTACTTCCAGGATGGCAACGAAGCTATTCATATCTTGACTTAAAGCCTGTAATTCTTTTTATACAGACACCTCTGGAACTCAACTCAATTCATTAACAATGCATGGAATGCACTTACAGGCAGGCTCTCTTCTGGTTTATGAAGTGAATCCACCGTAGGATCTTCTCACATGGGACGGGTATGGACTGTGGTCTCCCTGCAATGAAGACTAGAGCCCAGCAGTTTGGAAGATGGCAGGCCAGCTATGTGGGGAGTGACCATGGTGGTTTCACAGGACTCTGCACTCAGGAAAGCCCTATGCTGGGCTCTGTGCTTCACAGGTACAGCTTGGGGATTCTTAGTATTGTAAACAAGGATTCTGTAGAGGACTAGGGGACTTGGACATCCTCATCACCTCCGCTATGGTTGCACTAGACAGAGGCTGGCTCCTGGACAGCTTAACACTCTTCCTCACACCAAAGCCTTGTTTGCTTGCTGCTCCTAACCCAGACCTCATCTCTCGCAGCACAAGCAGCAACAGCAAATCTCAGACAGGCTAAAATCCACAAAAAACAAAAACACAACCACAACCTCCCCAACCCTCCAAAAACAAACAAACAAACAAACAAACAAACAAACAAACAAACCGGAGCCTGAGGTCAGCTTCGGAGTGACACCGAGACAGAGCGGACTTGTACAGAGAGTTAAGCAGCGATGATGAATGTGCCGAGAACTCTCGTGGAAAGGCAAGTGCTGTGTCAAGCAGGTAATGGAAGCAGAGAGGGAGCTCCAGGAGAAAGTCGAAGGAGGGAAGGACAGAGGGAGAACAGAGCCCTCGGCAGCAACAGAGAACTCCCATGTCAGGTCCTTAGGGGAGCCAGTGAGTTTGAAGATGTGTTAAGAGGAACTCTGCAAACTCTAACACAGTAAAGGACACACAACAGAATATTCGGGAGGAACAGGAAAATGTCAGAAGGTGTAACGTGATCACAAAACAAGAAGCAGCATAAAGGATGGGAGGGGAGGGAACGTTTGATGCCATGGTGGCTGGGGACTTACTCGACTAATGTTAAGAAACTTGCAGGAGGTAACTATGAAAAAGAAATCACACAACCAAACCAAACAGCAGCCTGTCCCTGGGCATATCAAACACAAACTGCCAGAAACAGACAAAAGAAAAACCTTAAAAGAAACCGAGGAGGAGCCGTCATCCTCGGAGAAGAGAAAAGTCCACATCCAGCAGACCTCATCGTCAACTGGGGAAGGAAGGGGGAGGAAGAGGAGCAGGTAGATGTGGGCTCTGCACCTCTGCCAAACACGGGTTCTGTCTGCATCCAGTGATAAAATCAGTCCTGGAAAGTGGGGAGACAGACTTTTCCAGACAAGCAAAACTCAGGGGTTCCTTCAGAGCCACGCACTCTGCAAACACCATCCTGTGTTTTTGTTGTTTTGACTGATAACTAAAAGCAGCTTGGGGAGAAAGGGTTTATTTAATTATACAAGTTCAGGTCATAGTCTATCACTGAAGGAACTTGGCAGGAAACAGGAGTTCAAGCAGAAACCAAAGCACACACTCTGCCTTGCTCAGATACTATTCTTAGACATCCCAGACCCACCTGTCTATGGATGGTGCCATCCACAGTAGGCTGGGACCTCCCACAGCAATCATCCCTCAAGACCATTCTTACCAACATGGCCACAGGCCAACCTAATACATCCAGATTTTCAATTGAGATTTCCTCTTCCCATGCGACTCAAGGTTGTGTCAAGTTGGAACTAAAAGCAAATCATGGCAATATACCCCTTGTCAACTTTGAATGTTGGGAGAATTTTTCTCAGAGAGAACACAAAATATATATGAAGAAGTGCAGAGTCAGAGACAAGGAGAACAAAGTGAGTAGAAGATATCTGTCTATCTCTTAGGTGATAATGAAAGCTGAGTGTTTAAGGAAGGCAGCAATGTCTTGTGGGTGTGGTGTTTAAAGTATCTGGGTTATTAAGAGTGATGAGAGTAA
Source organism: Mus musculus (assembly GCF_000001635.26). Classification (NCBI taxonomy): domain Eukaryota; kingdom Metazoa; phylum Chordata; class Mammalia; order Rodentia; family Muridae; genus Mus; species Mus musculus. Next base: position 179,275,250 of record NC_000068.7, on the reverse strand, counting down.
TGAAGAGGACACTAGCCTGAGGAGGATATGGGGCACCAGCCTGAGGAGGGCATGGGGCACTAGCCTGAGGAGGGCATGCGGCACTAGCCTGAGGAGGACACTGGGGCACTACCCTATAAAGGGATTACTCTACCTAGAGTCACAAAATGTCACCTTTAAGGTAGACTTAGGTCAATTACAGATGTGTATCAGTGAATCACTCAGTCAACCATTAAAATATTATAAAAATGGATAGCCAGGCATGATGGTGCATACAGCTAATATCAGCTTGCTAGAAGTTGAGACAGGAGGACTATGAGTTTAAGACAGGCCTAGGCTACATGGTGAGACCTTGTCTTAAGTAACCAAATGAACATGATTGTACATTAGTAAAGGACAGACAATGAAGTCACACTAAAAGCTGAATAGAAAATGAAGATGGAACAGAAGAAAAGAATTAATGAAAACAATAAAAGCTTTACATGCATGATAGATAGTCACACAAATATACTTAACAATCACCTCCAAATTTTATTTACTCAGGTGTGTGTGTCTGTTTGTGTGCCTGTTTAAGTGCAGTGCAAGCAGAAGACAGATGACAGCAGGAGACTCCGTGGAACTGGGGTTATAGGAGATTGTGAGCCACCATGTGGATACTGGGAATTGAACTTCTTATTCTACAAGAGCAGTAAGTGTTCTTAGTCTCTGGGCCATCTTTCTAGACCTCCAAATGTCACTTCTGAAGACAGATTGTTTAAATGCACCAATTGAAGGGCAGTGACAAACAGAGTGGAGCTTTGAAAGCTCAACTGTACACTGATGATAAAAATCCAACAAGAGCGATTCAGATGGCTTCAGTAAAGAATGGAGAAAAACGGAACCACAGGAATGTCCATGCCAACTCAGACATGCAAGCACCTGAGAGCAGGCAAATGTGAGGTACAGAGAACAGTGTTGAATGATGCCACTGTTCCAAGAAGACAGATCAACCGAGTCACCGAGTTAGCAAGGAATGCCTTGTAATAAGTGGAGTAAGACATCCCTAATAGAACTGCAAAGAGAAACAGATAAATGCACTCCGATGCCTGGCCTCTTCAACATCTTCTCTTGGTAATTGATTGATTAAGCAGGCAGGAAATCAGTAAGGATATTGTTGAGCTGAATAGCATCATCCATCAAGTTGATCTAATTGACATTTAGGGAATTCTCCATCTAATAAGAGTGGCGAACACATCCTTCTCAAATGATATGGACGACTCACTAAGACAGACTTCTGCCCGAGGCTCACAACGCCACTTACACCATAGAACTCGCATGGAATGTGGCCTTAGTCTGCAAAGGAACTAATGGTCACAGCAGGATGGTTAGGGACACTCCCTAAATTTTCGGGAATGACTCAACACACCTGTAAATTATACAAGGTTAGAAAAATGAATTTTAGGGGAAAGTTAAATTTTTTTGAAAAAAACAAAAACAAAAAAACCCCAAAGTGTCAAGATATTCATGGTACAGAGAAGGCAGGAGCTAAATGGAGATCTGCACCTACAAATACGTATATTGGGAAAGAGAAAAGGTTAAAAAAATACTCAAGTTGTTTATTAGGAAACGAGAGAAAGAGGAGTAAGTTACACCAGACAAAACAGAGTAAACAATGATCAACACAGTGAATACTAGTAAGGCTTAAAATAGAAAAAGAGAGTCATGGGTGGTGTGATGGCTACTCCCGGTTGTCAAACTGACGACATCTGGAATGAACTACAATTCAGAAATGGAGGGCCCACTTGGGATCTAGATCTTGAGGATGGAAAACACAGGTTTCCGATTCAGGTCTTGACATGGGATGACACACTCTTATTTTGGACCTTGAGGCAAAATGGCCATGAAAAGCTTAGGTCCAGGCTAGGTGGTACATGCCGTTAATCCCAGGAGACAGAGACAAGCAGATCTCTGAGTTCAAGGCCATCCTGGGAAAGAGCAATTTCAAAGTGGAAAGCTTAGGTCCAGGTGTGGTGGTGCATACCTTTAATCTAGGCCACACCCTCTGCTGGAGGCCACACATAAGGACATTGAAGAAGGAAGACTCACTCTTCTTTGTTGGGCCCCATTTTGGCCCTGGTTTGGGCCTTGAGGACTAGCCTGAGTCTGGCTGGAGTTTCTTCTGTCTTGTGGGAGAGCCTAGGCCTGGCTCAAGTTTTGAGACCGGTCTCAGTCACTTCTGTATCAGGGTGACTCAGAAAGACCTGTTTGGCCCTGCCTCTGCCCAGCTATTGCTGATGTAGAGCTTTGCTATTGGCCCTGTCAATCACTCCATACCCTCTGTCACTCTTCCCTACCTCCTACATCATCTTATCCCACCAAAAATCCCCCTCCCTATGTATGGGGAATTGCAGGCTGATATCCAGTCGAGCTGAGGTCTGAACCCCGATTATCATAATTCACCTACATGACACGGTAGGGGTTCCCTCATGCTCCTGGAAATCTGGCCCCTGCCTAAGGTACCACCTCTCTCAGCCCCCACAAGAGAAGCATGGTCAGTAGTCATGTAAGCAATGACCCAAGCTTCTGACCTTCAGGCTAAACTCCTCCCCAGTTACCTAGCAACAGTGAAGACCATAAAAAGGGGTGCTCACCCCCCACCTTGCTCTCTTACTCCTTTGTTCCTCTTCCTCTCACTTCTCTCACTTCTCTCTCCGCTTCCCCTCTTCCCTTTCTCTTTATCTTCTCTCCTCTCTCCTCTCCTACTCTCTCTCTCTCTCTCTCTCTCTCTCTCTCTCTCTCTCTCTCCTCTTTCCTCTGCATTTCTATAATAAAGCTCTTAAACCAAAGAGTCTCTGCTCTGCTCCTTCAAGGCTCGCTGCGCACTCTGGTCACTGTTGGGAACTTCTTCCCCCATTCCCTCTCTCCCATACCCCTGGGGCTACAGGGTGTAGCCCTGGGGCCCCCAGGTCAGGGCTGCCCCTTTTTCACCTCCCCCACAGCATGGGTCAGAGGCTTAGATGCTCACCTGGGGTTGTGTGGAAAGTGTCCCGGGGGCCCCCCAACGCCTGCGTCCGCCTGCCCAGAGCACAGGAACTCTGGCCGGACGTTAGGCCCCTTTTCCTCCCCACTTTTCCCCAGGGCTCTCCCCAGCCCCCCCCCTTTATTTTGTTCCTAACACCTACGTTCTGAACTTACATAAGTGAGAGGCTGATGCCATAAAGTTGAGTTCCTGTGGCTTGGTGTGTTTCTTTTGGGCCGTCGACACTCGCCATTCCCCTCTGCCCTGGAAAGACCCTGGCGGAACCGGGACCTCTCTCCTCTCGCCTGGACCTGCTTTCACTTACAGGTCAGCACAACTGTTGAAACCTATTTCTTCAGGATTCCAGCTTATACAGAAGACCAGATGAAGCACCTATCATTGTGGGATTGAGCAGCTACTAGATTCTTGGACTTCCCCTTCACAGTTGCCCATTGTTGGGTTAGTTGGACTGCAGACTGTAAATCATTCTAATAAATTCCCTTAACATATAGAGACACTCCAATAAGTTCTGTGACTCTAGAGAACCCTGACTAATTCTGAGCTCCCTCTCATGGCATGGATCTCAAGGTGGACTAGTTATTGGCTGGCCATCCCCTCAATTTCTGCTCCATCTTTACTCCTGTACATCTTGTAGGTAGGACAAATTGTGGGTCTAAGGTTTTGTGGCTGGGTTGCTGTCCCAGTCCCTCCATTGGAAGTCTTGCCTGGTTACAGGAGATGGCTGCATATCCATCCAATCAGGCTCCATATCTCCCATTGCTAGGAGTCTCAGCTAGGGTCACCCTCATAGATTATAGCTTGTCCCATAATTCTTCCCCAATTCCTGTTGTCTTCCCCATTACTCTTTCCCTCTGTTCTCCTCAACCTGATCCGTCATATTTCTATCTCACCCCTCCCCCATTCAGTCCCTTTACCCTGTCCACCCACAATATCTAGTCTATTTCCAGTTCTTAGTGAGATTCACATGGACCCCCTTGAGTCCTCCTTGTTACTTAGCTTCTTTGGGCCTGTGGTTTGTAGCATGGCTATCCTGTACTTGATGAATAATATTAATGTATAAGTGAGTACATATCTAGCTTGTCTTTCTGAGTATGTTACCTCACTCAGGATGATATTTTCTAATCCCATCCATTTGCCTGCAAATTTCATTGTTTTTAATAGCTGAATAATACTGCATTGTGTAAATGTACCACATTTTCTTTATCCATTCCTAGGTTGAGGGATATCTAGGTTGGTTCTAGTTTTTGGATATTATGAATAAAACTGCTATGAACATAGTTAAGCAGGTGTCCTTGTGATATGTAGGAGCATCTTTTGGGTATATTCCCAGGAGTGGTATAGCTGGGTCTTGAGATAGATCTATTCCTAATTATCTGAGAAACCACTAAATTGATTTCCAATGTGGCTGTACAATTTTGTACTCTTACCAGAAATAGGGGAATGTTCCCCTTGCTCCACATTCTTGCCAGCATGAAGTGTTGCTTGATTTTTTGATCTCAGCCATTCTGATAGGCATAAGATGGAATCTCAGAGTCCTTTTGATTTACATTTCCCTGATGACTAAGAGTGTTAAACATTTCTCTAAACGTTTCTTGGCCATTAGAAATTCCTTTTGAGAATTCTATGTTTAGCTTTGTACCTCACCTTTTAAATGGGTTATTTGGTTTGTTGATGTCTAGTTTCTTTAGGTCTTTATATATTTTGGATATCAGTCCTCTATTGGATGCAGGGTTGGTGAAGATCTTGGCCTTTGCCTCACAGAATATAATTTTGTTAATGATATTCTGCTGTACTTGTAGACAGAAGCCTAGCATAACTGTCATCAGAGAGGCCTCATTCAGCAGCTGATGGAAATAGATGCAAAGACCCATAGCCAAACATTAGGCCATGACTGGGGAATCCTGCAGAAGAAGGGGAGTAAGGATCATTGGAGCTAGAGGCGTCAGGGCACCACAAGAAAATTTGTTACAGAATCAGCTAACCTGTGTTCATAAAGACCAAACACCAACCAGAGAGCATGCATGGGACTGACCTAGGCCCTCTGCACATATGTAACTGTTGTGCAACAGGGTCTCCTAACAGCAGGATCAGGGGCTGTCTCTGATTCTGTTGCCTTGATGCCTTGTCTAACTTCAGTAGAAGAAGATGAGTCTAGTCTTACTGCAACTTGATATGTCAAGGCTGGTAGATATCCCTCCCTTTTCTGAAGAGAAGGGGAGGAGGACTGAATGGGGCAGGGGAGAGAGGTTGTGGGGAAGGACTGGGCGAGCAGAGAGAGGAAAAACTGTAATCATAGTGGAAAGTAGATAAATACACCAATTCAAAAAGAAATATTTTATTTATGTAATTAAATTAAAAAAATAAAATAGGAATAAGAAAGGCAGAAAAAACTGTTTCTTTGAAATGGTTAATGAAGCTAAAAATAGAGAAGTTAAAAATTAAATAACAGAAACAAAAGAGGGAGCACCACCCCAGTTCCCACAGAACGGAAAGAGAGAGGACTGTCATATCCCTTGTGTTCACAGCTCTCACCACTGTGGTAAAATGGACCTATTTAACTCTAAAGGCAGAACCATAGAGTCACCCAAGGAAAACTAAATGATGATCAGATAATGTATGCATGAAATTAATACCACCAATTGCTAATGACCTTCAGAAATGCCAAGCCCAAGATGGAGTCCGTAGTGCATTCTGCTCAATACTCAAGTTGGAAATGGTATGATCCTTCTATAATCTCTTTCTTCAGGCTTACCCCACATGGCCAGCAACCCACTGATGCCAGAATTAAGAGTCAGACACTTCAAGGAGAAAAACTACCTCTTTTGTGAATTTAGGTGCAATACTCCCCAATGAAATGCTAGAAAGTTGAATGCAAAATGTATAAAAATACTTATGCACTGCAATTGTGCAATGCATACTCAACATTAATGTGAACAATGTCAGGAAGGAAAGTCACATGACCACAACAGTAGGCTCAAAGAACATAGGCATCAAATCCCAACACCCATTCTGGACACAATCACTTAATGCAGTTCTGAAAGTCAAAGCTGAAGGGACAACATTCTCTGAGCTCAAGAATGGTGATCAAGCTAGTGTAGTCAAGATGGTGTGGAGCTGGAGAGGGGATACCATGATTATCAGAAAAGATGAGAGATTCAGGAGTAAACACCACAGAGAGTCAGCTGGTCTGTAACAAAGCTGTGAAGGACAGTGGAGAATACCACCCTTAACCAGGGTGCTGAACAGCTGGGCAAACACTTGCCCTAGAGGAGCTTAGACCCAGACCTTACACCCTTCTTTCAAACAAGCTCAGGCAGATCCCAGACCTAAGTGTGAGACCTACCCAAGGATGGTTGGGAAATGAAGGTCTTCAACTTGCAAGGCCTTGATGACCTCCAGACCATGGAAAAAAAATCTCAGTAGGATGTAGAATTGTGTTTAATCTTTCAAATTTTCTTCTTGAGTCTAAACAGAAACAAAAACAAAACAAAACAACAAAATTAACAAAACAAAACAAAACAAAACAAAACAAAACAAAACAAAACCAGCATCCAATTTAGGGCTCTGGATGATGCTGACAATCCTGTGTTCTGAGAAGCTAGCCTAATGCTGATGGCTAAGCCACAGTGACCTCTTGCTCTTCACAGTGCAATCCACCTGGAGAAATGGACCCAGAGAGAAGTAGCCATGTCCAGCTGAGTTGTGGGAGGCTCTTGAATCTCTGGAAATTCTGGAAGGGACTTTACTTTAAGTCCCAAGTACTGAACAACTCACAAGTCTAAGGAAGTCCCTGAAGTTGAACAGATGCATAACCCCCTTACTCTCCAAGGTCATATAGACAATAAGGATGGCTGAGGAGACCCAGATCAGCTGAGCTGCCTTGGAAGAGGCTATCTTCCCTAATAAACTGCCTGCAAATTGCACAGGAAACTCAGGGCTCCAGCTTTTATGGGCTGTCACCCTTGGTGGGTGGGTGTGCTATGAAACATCTGTCTTTGATTCATCTTTTTTCTTTTAAGTAATGTAAATAAAATCAGTAATTTACCAATCTCGACCTCAGATGTAATGTTACTCCTGTCTCTCGTCAGTTTCCTATCTGGGAAAAGTCAGCACTTGCATTGACTCTCCCCAGAAAAAGTGTCACACAACACTTGTTCCTCCACAAGCCCTTTCCATCACCCTCCTCCTCAGAGGGCCCAAGGTTCCCAGTGTGTACAGTATCACAGCAGCACCTAAGAAAATGGCTTGTCCTGTGCAGTTGGATACCATGGTGGGCATGAAGACTGTGGGAGCCTGGTATCTTCTCCAGAGACCTTTGCACAGACAAAGGAAGAAAGGACCCAAGTACTGCTCGTTTCTGCTATATCATGAAAGTCAGCAGCTGCTGAGATGCTGCATGGTAGCCTGGCAATGGAGAGAGAGGGAGATTAATTAAGGGGAGAGAGATAAAGTGGGGAAGCAGGAAGGCAGGAGGTAGAAGACAGTTGGAGATCCCAGGGTAGAAGGAAGTCAGTGGGAAAGCAGAGAGGGGAGAGAGTATGGACAGTTGCTAATCCTGGGCTTCAGGTTGCCAGCTACAATCCCAGCAGGGTCTGTGGTTGTCGGTGGTTCCTATCCTGCACCAATGTGACACTCAAGTCCCCTAGATGACAGGAAAACAGTAGCTGTGGAGTTATGGCTGTTGGCCCAGAAAAGCACTTGTCAGCCATGGTTAAGAGAGTGAAGACTTGGAAGGGTGTTTATTTCTTCTTTTTGTTTGATTTTCATGACTCCATTTGACCTCTATTTGACCCTGTGCTTGATTTGAATTTATTCAGATTCCATGTGTATCTGATGCAGTCTTGCTAAAAATGTTCCTGGTTGCCTGGTATCTTCCCTAGCTGATGTCCCCCTGTCTGATGACACTTTTCTCAGATCAGTTGCAATAGCTTCTTACCTGCTGCCGTGGTGCAGAAGAGAGAACACGGCAGTCCTCTGCAGAGTGGGGACGTCCAGTCTCCTCTCCAGACTCAGCTGAGCAGCTTGGACCATGACGTAGCCTCTCACTGCCTGTCCATCTTGCAAGCCAACATCTGCTACTGATAATGGCACACAGCACGGGGCCCTGGTTCACTTGCTGCCCCTAATGTGAAAGAGAGACAATTGATTGATATATGCTCAATACACCATTATTATCAACAACAACATTGTCGTTTTACTGAGAGGCACACAGCTGGCTCCTGTACTTCCAATGTCTCTAAAAGCTACAGATTCATACAGGAGCCCAAACTAGAGTTTGAGCAAGAATAGCTTCGCTCAAGGTGTGAAGCATTTAGTGCTAAACAAATTCTCTTTCTCATAGCTGTTACCACAAACAATGTGATTCAATGTATCAAGGCTGCGAACGGAGAACTGAGGAGGAGCCAAGAGCAGGCTGCTCTGGTGCAGGCTCAGCTACCATGAGCACTGATACTCTCTGCCACTTCTGCAAATGGTCTGATTCACAGTTCTCTTAATTTCCCCATTTAAAGGTATTAGTGTGTAACCACTGCACTAAGCGACAGGTTCAAAGTGAGATTTTAATTTACGAGCACCGTGCATTTTTGCTGGATTCATCCGGTTTCTCTTTTCTGCTCCCCGCCTCCTTATTGTTCTTCCCTTCTTTTTTTCCTCAAGCAGTTCCCTTCTACTTTCTTGTCATATATGTACTTAGCTTCATACATAGAAGAAAACACAGACTATGTGGCTTTCTGACTATGGCTTCTCTTATTTAACACGATCTCCAGTCCTATCCATTTTCCATGGCACCATCTCCTCCTTCTTTGTGGCTGGACACAGCTCTGTAGTGTATGATGATGACAATTTTGATAGGTGGCTGCCCCATGCAGGGCTTCCATGATGAGGTTGGGGGATGTCTCAGCCATCACCAGAGGTACAATCCCGCCCTCTATGCCATAGAGAGACTGAAAAGGCTACTGTGTGCTATGCTCCCGTGAGATCACCCAGTCAGTCAAAGCAAAGACCTGAGGAAGGCTTTCTTAGTCCCTTGTAGAATCGAATGGAATGTTTATTATCTGGGGTGGGTGGAGAGAGAGAGAGAGAGACAGAGAGAGAGAGAGAGAGAGAGAGAGAGAGAGAGAGAGAGAGAGAGAGAGAGAGAGAGAGAGAAAGAGAATGAATGAATGAACGAAGATATTCCAGAAGTCAATACCAACATTTCTTTCCTCAGGAACCACACACCTGCTCTTTGAAGACAGTGCCCAGGGCTCGCACAGGCTGCCACAGTTAGCCTCTTCCATGGGTGTTGGGATTTAACTCAGATCTCCAGGGTCTACATGTCAGCAGGGCATGACTTTGCAGACCTGGCAACTTCCTCAGTTCAATTTATGCTTCTCATAGAGAGAGAATAAATGTGTGATTCACCGTTCATGCCCAGGTTATCTCTGGATCCATCTGTGTGGAGCAGGAGGGCTGTGGATGATTTCAGAGCATGTGACCACAGCCATCAGCTCAGCCATTTTCATCTCCAGGTCTTGCCAGAGTGGCTTGCTGCCGCTCACCACCACAGGGAGAACCCAAACACCGTGCTATCTGCCTTGTCCTTACTGTCCTCCCCAGGCTGGCAAGCCCACGGGAGCGGGCATCTCACCAAGGGAGAGACTGAGATCTGCTAACTCTCAGTCTTTTGTGCTGCATCCAAGTCTGTTCACACCTCAGAAAGCATTACTGCGTTTACACTTCCCAACAATTTTTCATCATTCATATTTAAATTATGTTCCTTTGAGAAGGAGATAAAGGCTGGGAATTTTATCAAGAGGCAAATAATGTAAGCAGGGAAGAATCTCACCTTTTATTATCAAATGTGTAAACCATTTGAACAGGAAACAAACTCTTTAAAGACTGCCTTCTGTGCCAGGAGCGGGGGACGAAGGGCTTACACTCAGGTTGCCATGTTTAATGAGCTGGATAGCCAGGCAGCTCTAACGCTAAGGAGAAGTAGGTCACTTTATGGCAAGTATTTCTAAAGCAGCCACAAGTGTGTGTGATTTCCAGGGGCAGGATGCTGAGACCCAGCCCCAAAGCCACTCAGGACTCTCCTCAGGTAGATGATATCCCAAAACAACAGGAGCCACAAGGTCTTCTCAGGAGAAGATACATTGAATTTAGATAGCCTGAAACATAGCCTTCAGTTTTCAGTCTTAGGAAAATATTAACTCAGAATACTTCTCTCTGACCCATGAAACTGTGGCCACAGAAATAACTGAGGGTGGCAGAACCCATGCCTGTTTCCAAGAGGACTGAGCTCAGGAGATGTCCTACACCAGTCCCCGGGAAAGACAACACAGGAGCTCTGGTCTAAGAAGCTCCAACCTGGTTTGTCCCAGGCAGAACCTCAGCCTACTCCACACCTAGCAGTGATCTCAGACCTTGCTCCCACCAAGCTTCTGGCTGGCCCGTTTTGTGGGTCTGGCTGCCCATGACCTGGTTCCTAAGCTGTCCCCAGGTGAGAGGCTTCCTGCTGTTCCTGGTCCCTAAGCCTCCAGCAGGGCAGAAGCATCAGTGAGATTCAAAAGATATTGCTGGGGTGGGGTGGGGCTGGGCTGGGCTAGGGTGGGGCTGGGGTGGAGCTGGACTGGGCTGGGCTGGGCTGGGGTTGGGTGGGGTGGGGTGGAATGGGGCTGGGACATTTCTGAAAAGCAGAAAGTGAGGTTCAGAGTAGAGGAGAGGGTCCCAAGATGGGGTGAACATTGCCCCCAGAAGATTCATCCACCTGTGAACACTGTGAACACTGCCTTCCTTAGAGCAAAAAGCTCCTTTTAAATGCAGTTGAGTAAGGGACCTCAGATGGATCAGCTTGGATTTTCCCAGGAAACCTTAAGAGGGTAGTGTCCTAAGAGACAGAAGAGAGGGGTCACGTGACCACGCAGGAGAGGGCTGTCATGTGATAACACAGGAAAACGGGGTCACGTGAAGACACAGGAGGGGGGAGTCACACGATGACACAGGAGAATGGGTTCATGTGAAATACACAGGAGAGAGTGGTCATGTGAAGACCCAGGAGTGAGGGCTCAGGCGCTGGCTCAAGAGAGAGGGTCATGTGACCACACAGGAGAGAGGGTCATGTGATGACGCTGGCAGGGGTGCAGGGACCCAGCTACCAGCCAAGAACACTAAGCAGTTCCATGGTCCCAGAGAGTGGGAAGAGCCTGGGGTCACTCCCTGCAGTTTCAATGTGTGCTGGCTTTGATCTTGTACAGAGGTTGATGGTGTTGTTTTAGTCCTTCACACCCCAAAGGTACCAGTTCTGGATGGTTGGTCACCCGATCTTCCTCCAGACAGGCCACTCCCACAGAAGCCTGATCCATCCTGCTCTAGGAAGTTGTATTGGTTACTTTTCTCTTTTATTGTCTTAAAGTAACCAACAAAAACAACTCAAAGAAAGGAGGGTTTGTCTTGGCAATCGCAGCGTCAGGGAGATCATGGAGGTGGGTCAGGCAGCCGGTCACATTGCAGCCATGCCCAGGAAGCAGAGGGAGATGGCTGTTTGTGCTTAGCTCACTTTCACCTCTTTGTGAAAGTGATTCCCTGCCCATAGGATGGTGCCATCCACATTTAGGGTGTGTCCTGTCACCTCCGCTAACCCAATCCAGAAGCGACTTCACCGACATGCCCAGAGGTTTGTTTCCTAGGTGGTTGTACGTTCTGGCAAGTTTATAGTATCCACCATCACAATGGCCTCATGGCACTTCCTGGGTCCTGATGGAGTCTCTGTGCCAGCACCAGCATCTTCATACTCTCCTGAAGAGCTGCTTGCCTCTACCTTCTCTGGGGTGGCCAGATACAGAGGCTGGGAAGGAGAACACTCTCAGAATACGCAGGCCTCATTGACCCCCCACATTGGGGGTATTGGGGTTTCTTTCAGAGAGGATGCATGGCTCTGCTTTGGGGACAAGATGACTGTGGCTGGACTCCTCACCACCCTGCACCTCTCTCGGCTTGCTGCAGTCCCACTGTGGTAGCAGAAACGTCACTGTCTGACTGGGGCTATGCCCACTGCAAGAGAAGATGCTTCGTTGCGATTCTTGGGTCTGCCTAGGGCTTGGGCTGCAATTACCTCAAGAAAAGTGAGCTTCTAGTGTGGAGCCTGTGGAGGTCCAGGACTTCATAATCCTCCAGGCACGTGTTGTTCTTCTGAGAGTGTGGGAGCTTCTTCTACAATGAACAACATTGCACTCTGTGGGGCTCTCATGCTGCATGGGAGAACCTGAGAAGGCCTTCATTTCCTGGCTCATCTCTGCTGTGAAGCTGAGTGTAGCCTGTGGATGGTGGCCACAGTCAAAGCTGCCATGGGCTACTTGATTGCCTCTTATTCTCCAAGTCTCCTTTACAGGAGCCCATAAGGGAGACCTGGGCATCACAGAACCCACTTCTTAGGTGAGAGAACTGGGGTTGAGAGCAGATGCTCATAGCTGCAACAGTTGCACCTGAATCTAGACCTTTGCCAGTGACCACTGAGTCATAATGTACCTGCCTATGCCCAGGCCAGTGGAGGTTTTGGGTTAGGGGATGCATAGGAGGTATGCTTGCCCTTGCCTCATTGTTTGAAACATCCACCCTCGAGTCTTGGTTTCCAGAAGCTCAATGAATACACACCAAGGAGCACGCAGTGTCAGGCCAAACAAACAAACAAACAAACAAACACATCAGAATATAAGCACCCATGCCAGATGGGAGGACACCACAGTCCTTTAGACAAGACCTATTCAGAGACCTTTGTTCATCAACAGACCTCCCATCAGCAGCACCACGTTCCAACCCAGTCTGGAGCCTGTGCTGTGTGACCTGACTGGGAACTGGCTGGAAATCTGCACTTAACAGTCTCAGCATTAGCTTCAGCACATTGGCTTTAGGGTAGAGGGGTGGCCTTGGGTACCACTAGGAAGAAATCATCCCTCATACATTGCCAAGATCCAAAGCAGGGGCCAAAAGTACCCAGATTTCCCAGAGATAAATGCTTACCCCAGGGAATGGGCAAAGCTAAAATTTGTATGAAAAAGCTCTTAGTTGCACAGAGAAATGAAAATGTGCTAACTTCATGGTGGGAAAGGATGAGAGGCAGAGGAGAGGCTGCTGGGAAAAAACTGGAGATTAAAGAGCAGCAGGGAGCTGGCTATTTGTAAAAGGTGTGCTGTTTCCTGTGTGGCCTCCTTCTGCACGATCCTCAACAGTGTGGGCTCTAGTGTAGACAAATGACCTAGCCAAGGCAACACCCAGGTACAGATAAAAGGCTGAGGCATTGTCTTAGTTAGGGTTTTACTACTGTGAAAAGACACCATGACCAAGGACAACATTGGGGCTGGCTTACAGGTTTAGAGGTTCAGTCCATTATCATGAAGGTGGGAACATGGTGGCACCCAAGCAGTCATGGGGCTAGAAAAGCTGAGGGTTCTACCTCTTGTTCCAAAGGCAGCTAGCAGAAGACTCCCTTCCAGGCAATTAGGACTAGGGTATCATGACCTACACCCACAGTGACACATCTACCCCAACAAGGGGTCCTCAGACGTCACACCTCCTAATAGTGCCACTCCCTGAGCCAAGCATATATAAGCCATCACAGACCACGGAAGTTCCTTGTTGTGGAATTTTGCAGCAAGGCACTCAAGAATGTAAAGGTATTTAAAAAAAAATGGGAGAGGGTTAAAAAAGAAAGAAAGAAATAGATGGTGTAAGGTCCGCCAGTAAATACAACTCCCGTCCCAGAGATGAGATGCCCTCGGATTATGTGGTATTTGCCTGGAATTTAGAGCAGAGCCAGGAACAACAAACCGTTAGACACTGAGAGCTTGGATCTCACATTCACGGGGATGTGAAAATCCATATGGTGCTCAGAGACTCCCTGCTTTAGAGATCGAAAGAGGTCACTTCTAAGGAACGCATCGGTATAGGGTTTAAGGGCACCTGTCCTCAGACGTGGCAAGTGGGGGCTGAGAGGGGCTCCTGGCTGCAGAAGGGTGTGACCAGGGAGTTTGTTTTACTCTGGCCTTTAATCCTCTCTTGGCTATGGTGACCTTTCCAAGGAGGTCATCTATGTTTGTGTCCTTGGCTTCTCCTCAGGCTTGGCAACTCCTCCTAGGAATCTCACTGTGACTGGCTGAGCAAACAGATTGCGCCTCTGCAGGGACAGCCATGACCCTGTACCCTTAAATGCCCCCTTGACTCCTGGTTGGCTGGAGTTATTACTAGGTTGATAGAGCATGTAATCAATTGGAGGTGGAGAAGGCAGGTCACTGGGCCTCTGGCCTACCCTCTGGTCTCTGTCCCTTCACCTTCTGTCCGCTGAGCAGCCCATCAAGAGGGAGTGGAGCTTGAGACCCTCAGGGCATGATCTGGGAAATGAAGCCAGCCACCATCAGGTCAAGGAACAAGACATGCGTCCTTCCGTTTGCAGATGTAGGAGAGGAGTGTATTTCTAAAAATTCTGCCCTAGATTTCCTGTTTATAGGCAGTGAGAGCTCATAGAGGTGGACAAGCAGTTGCTTGAAAACATTATCTTATTTTTATTTAGCTTAAAAATTGGCACATTTTGATAAAAATCTGAGATAAGGATTGTGTGGTGCAAGCAAGTTCTAAATGACTGAAAATGACGTGTTTCCCAAGGAAAGCCATTTATCGGTAGCTGTAAGGTCAGAAGCAAGCAAGGGCTTTCCTTTCTCTGGAGTCCTTTTTCCTTTCCGTCCCATCTTATTTTCCATTTGGTCATATACACGTGAGAACTTCTCACTGCCTTAGGAAAAGGCTCCTGTCTTTCTGGGGAGCTTAGTTCTCCAGTATGCTCCTGTCAGCAGAGGAGCACAACAAGCTGGTCCCCTGTCCCTTGAGCTTGGATTTACAGGGCATAAGTGTCTTAGGGTTTTATGGCTGTGAGCAGACACCATGACCAAGGCAACTCTTGAAAGGACAACATTTAATTGGGGCTGGCTTACAGGTTCAGAGGTTCAGTCCATTATCACCAAGATGGGTACATGGCAGCATCCAGGCAGAGCTGAGAGTTTTCATCTGAAGGCTGCTAGGAGAAGACTGGCTTCCAAGTAGCTAGGTGAGAATCTTATAGCCCACACCCACAGTGACACACCTACTCCAACAGGGTCACACCTTCTAGTAGTGCCACTCCCTGGGCCGAGCACACATAAACCATCACAATAAGTAAGAAAACAGTACAAACACCCCACCCCAATACAGCTCCAAGGCTGTCACAGTACCCTAACACTCACAGGCCCTGACATCTGACTGTCCGTACCCCTGTTACCCTCACAGCTACTAGACATTAGGCAGAGGAGCTTCCCTCTGAGACCCAGCTCCAGACAGGCACCTACTGAGAAGCAGAGCCTAAGTAAGACTAGCCCGGTGGCTCTCAATGCATATGCTCAAAAATAGGGATCCAGGTTGGTACATGTGGTAAAAAAAAATTATGAATAAAGGCATGCCCCTGCTTATAGTGGACAGACAGGAAACATTGTATATCCAGGCAGGAGGCTCCCTGACTCTGTGGCCCTAAGGTCCACTGAGATAAGTCTCAGTGTTTTCATTTTAAGACCCTGAGACAGAGAGAGGGGTTTAAATGCACCAGGCTGCATAGTTCTGGATGCAGTAATAGGAATCTCAGGCTCTCACATGTGTCTGTTTTCCCACTGTGCTTTAGTCGGAGGCTAGTGGTGTATCATATCTCTGGGTGGGACAAGCTCAAGGACTGTACATGTCTTATGCTCCTCACACCTGCAATCACAGCCAGAAAGAGCCTGGAGCTTCCACATTCTGTTGTCTCCTCAGGTTGGCGGGCTGGACTCTGGAGAGCAGAGCTCCCAGGGGTGAGTGGGGAGCCTCACTTGTCCTGGGCATGGTGTGTCTCTCACTCAGTAGCCAAGAGGAATGGAAAGACAACACAGGGGTTGGCACTGAGTACGGCAGAACGGCATGGGATGAGGTGTGGGTGCTGCTCAGTGGACAGAATTTGGGAAGGGTTCTTTTATGTTCAAGTAGAAAAAAAAAGAAAACCATGATTACTTGTCTATCTCTTTTCTTCATGTTTGTATAGTTTATACATAAATGTGTGCCACCATCACCATTATCACCATCACCACCATGATAAACATCACTATCATCATCATCACCACCATCACCATCACCATCATCACCACCATCACCATTGTCTAAATCAATGAAACTGAGAACTTCACTACTGTGTAGTCTATCAACTCAGGTTCTCCAGAGGAACACTGTGGAAGGAGGGAGGGAAGGAGAGAGGGACGGAAGGAAGGCGGGAGGGAGGGAGGGAGGGAGGGAGGGAGAGATTCTGTCTATCTCTGTTTCTCTGTGTGTCTCTGAGCAGTTCTTTCTGTGTAAGTGTGTCCCTGTGTGAGTTTGTGTTTTTATGTGATTCTCTGTCTGTCTCTGTCTCTATCTGTCTCTGTGTCTGTGTGTCTGTGTGTCTGTGTGTGTGTGTGCACGTGCACTCACATATGTGAGTACATACACTGCTAGGGTCTCAGAAGTGGATACATGCAGGAGATGCTTAAGCTGTGAAGTCAAAAATGGTTTATTCAGAATTTAATTTTTTTAAAGCTCTTACTTTTCTTTAATTTAGTTACTTTTATGTCCCTATTGTTGCCCCCTTCCTGGTCACTCCCTTTCATTCTCTGAACTTATTCAGAGTCCCTCAACTTTTCAATCTGAGAGAGAGAGAGAGAGAGAGAGAGAGAGAGAGAGAGAGAGAGAGAGAGAGAGAGAGAGAGAGAGAAAGGGAGGATGAGGAATAAGGATGAGGGTGGCTGTGGGTTTCTGCTCAGACAAAGCAGATGCAGCCTTCCTGACAGAGAGCTGATGCTCAGAGAAGGTGGGAAAAGACACAAGCACAAACCATCGAATTAAAGGAGAAGCAATGTGCGGGGCGTGATTGCCCAAGTCAGTCAGGTTGAGAAAAGCTGCTTGTGTCTTCCTCCGAATTTTAGTGTAATTATCTGCTTTGTATTATTGATGAAGACACACACAGTTCCATGTAGATATTTAAAATGTTTTCATGTCCTACTGAAAGAAACAGTGCAAAGCTTCTGTGTGCCTGTTGACAGTGGTGACATCTCACTTGGCTTGGAGCTGTGTCTCCAGGATTTTCTGTAGACACTGAGTGTATCAGGTGGCTGCAGCTTGCTTGGTGCATGTGTGTGTGCCCACATGTATGTGTGCATATGCATGTGTGTGTGTGTGTGTGTGCATGTGCACACGTGTGTCTCTCTCTTGCTCTGTGAGGATGTGCTTGTGCATGTGTGTATGTATATGTGCATACATGCATGTGTGTGTCCACCTACATGTGTGTGCATGTGTGTCTGCATGTGTGCCTGTGTGTGTGTGCACACACATGTGTCTGTGTATATCTCTCTGTATGTTTGTGCTTGTGCCTGTGTGTGCCCCCATGTGTATGTGTGTTTCTTTGTGACTGTGTGCTTGTGCCTGTGTGTATGTGTGTGTATGTGTGTACACACGTGTGTGTCTCTGTGTGTGTATTACCTGTGTGATTTCATTTTTCACATTTTAAAATGTTCTATCTCTAACTGAATTTCACTTTTCCTGATAATTTTACTAATTAAATGAAAGGGAATTGACACAGGAATTGAATACTCAAATAAATGTTCTCATTAAATTAATGATGTGGTACCCACTCATTGATCTATTATAAAACTTGAAATTTCTTAATTGGAGTGTGGATGGGAGGGCAATAAAAACCTATGATAAAAGCTGATGATAGAGTAGGTTTCTGGAGTCCAGATTATACAGAGCTGTAACTAACAGGAACGTACAGCCGTGAACCTTTCGTCTTGGGTGTAGAACTGCGGTAAAAATGGATTCGTCTCAGGTAAGGATTAGTGCCCAAATTTATTGTCTTAGCAAAGACAGGGCACTGGAGCCAAGTGTCCCCATCACTTCAAGGACAATGCTTTCCTTTGTGGACGTGATCTGGACACACAATGTGGCTTCCTGGGAGTGAACTGTAAATGGATCAAATGGATTGAAACTTCTCCAAGCCCCTACAGTGTGCTAAGTGCACTGTGCGAGGAGTTTTCTGGGTTATCTGCTCAGCTCATCAGGGTGGAATCTCCTACCCCTGGGCTACAGCAGAAGAAACAGCACATCAAACATGAATGATTCCCTGGTGATGGGTGCAAAAGATACATGGAAAGGGAATGTGTGCGTGTGTTTATCTGTTTGTTGGTCTCTATATGTCTGTGTGTAAGCATGTGTGTTTGTGTGTGTGTCTGTCTGTCTGTATGCATATGTGTCTCTGTGTGTGTGCCTGTGTATGTACACACACATTTGTGCACATCTCTCTCTCTCTGTGTCTGTCTGTTTCTGTTCTCTGTGTGCATTTGTGTGTGTGTGTGTGTGTATGTCTGCATGTATCGGTGTGTGCATGTGTGTCTGTGTGTGTGTGTCCTTCCCTGTGTGTGTCTCTGTGTGTGTGTGTCTGTGTGAGTGTACATGTAAGTGTGTGTGTGTGTGTCCTTCCCTGTGTGTGTGTGTCTCTCTCTCTCTCTCTGTGTCTGTGTGAGTGTACATGTAAGTGTGTGTGTGTGTGTGTGTGTGTGTGTGTGTGTGTGTGTAAAAGCCAGAAGACAACCTTGGGTGTCACTCTTTGGGTGCTGCCTGTCATTGCATCAAACTCAGGTCCTTGGGCTTATAAGGCAAACACTTTTCCAACCAAGCCACCTCTACAGCCCATGCCTTATTTCTTGATCCTTACAGCCTGCATATCTGTCCTGTTAATAAGATCAGCATATGAAGTCATTTGGGAATATTTGAACATTGGCCATAAGGTTGATCAACGTGGCAATAACTTCCTGAGCCTGAAAGCTGGGCAGTTGGTCTACACGAACCATTCATGGAACAAATGAAAGTTAGAGATGTTCTTTCCCATGGACACTTGTTCTGCATTGGTGTATAGGGGTGAGCAAGGTTGCCTCCCTCTCACTGGTACTCTCAGTTTCCCATGGCATACATTGAGGTGGCCATGTTTTCCATCCATACCACTCTGGTGACACCATCATTACTGCAGGCTGTTGATTGAGCTGTCCAATAGATTTCATGGCCTCCACTCTGGCACCCCCTGGGCTGTTCTCCACAGTGATTGGAGATGCTCCCAAGAGTTCCACGTGTTCCCTGTGCCCAGAGCTATGCTGTCTTCAGCTCACCTAGAGCTGTAATGGGACCTTGAAGCAGCATTGGAAACTTGGAAGGTCCAAGCCTGTCTGTTCTTTTTCTCTCTGGTCCTCTCTTCCTACTCTTCATGGCACCTCTGCCTCCTGTTTCCAAAGTTAGGGCCCTCACCTCCCCTGGACATTTGAGTGACCTGCACTTAGCAGCCTCCCAAAGAATCTGCACACAGTGGGTCTTCCTCCCTTGCACACAGTGAGTCTTCCTCCCTTGCACACAGTGAGTCTTCCTCCCTTGCACACAGTGAGGGTCTCTCCCCCTCTCTGGCTGTTAACATGTCACCCCTTCCTTGCTATGCGAGCCCTCCTTCTTAGATCCCCAGCCGTGCCAACACACCAGGCTTGCCCACCTGTTCTTTCCTCTCTATGAGGTATGTTCTGGTGGTACCCACAGGTCAGCCACCCTTTCCTTTGGTCTCTCTCAGAGTAGCCACCTGTGTTCCTTGGCTACTGCTCCCACCATAAATCATGTGGCTAGGTGGTATGAGTCCTGGAATTCACAGCAAGAAGGCAGACATAGCCAGACCGCAAAATGAGCCACGGCAGAAGTTTCTCTCCAGGTACCCTGAGGACCACATTCAAGGGGAGTTATGTGCCTCCATGGTGCCCTCTTCTCCACACAGGACTCAGGGCTCACGGGGCTCCCATTGCCCTTCAAGTCTTCCAGAATCTGTTTCTGTCCACCAGCTCTCACTGTTGCAGGGCACCTCTGCCTGTATTCTGCTCCGGCTCCCTGTCATCTTGGGCTCTGGCCTCTGAGCCTCTCCAGATGTTTTCATGGGTACTTTACTTCATCAGTTCACCTTTCTCTCCTTCTGTGTCCAAGTTGGGATCCTCAGGACCATCTCTATACCACGGTGTTGGCACTAAGGGCTCCTGTACCTGCTACAGGAGACTGGATACCTGCTCTTTTCCCACACGGTGCTATGGTAAGGTCATGGGCCTTCAGGAACAGGCTTCACTATTAGGATGGCATGGGAGAGTTTTAATGTCACACCGGCATCTAGACGTAGGTGAGAATTTACAGAACATCTGGGAAAGAGTTATTGAAGCAGCTTACGAGGGCCCTGGTGTTGGCTGAAGCATCTGTGTCCTCAGGCCCCCTCACCACGGAGGGACATATCTTACTGCAGCAGGCACTGGGGTTAGCAATACTCCCCCTGCCAAAACCCATGGACTATGACTCAGGGTATGGTACAACTTGGACAGAGAGCCATTGTCTCAATTGGGCGAGAAGAATTTAGGCCAGAGTGAATCCCAGGAATTAGGCTTGAGTATTCTGTGACCCTGTACTTTCTTTCTCACACTCACGGGTCAGTCATATACACCTGTATGTAGTGTGTGTGTATGTGTGTGTGTGTGTATGTCATGTGTGATGGATATAATCCTTCTTCCTTCTAAATATGAGCATCCTCCAAGTGTGTGACCTGCCTTCTACACATATATTTTCCATGTCTCCACTTGCCCTTTCAACTCCCAGGTTCTCAGGGGACTTGTAGCTGATTAGCAACAACACTGGTCCTTGCAGCAGTCAATGGGTAAGAGCGAGTGCTATTCCTTAGCCTGTCCATGTGTTCTAGGCTCTAGGAAGAACAGGGAACTGGGCAGAGGCTGGCATTGCCAGTCTACCGCTGAGATGGCTGAAACTATGCAAAATCCGGATGTGGTGGTGGCCCCAATAGGCTCACTGGGAGTGGCACTATTAGGAAGTGTGGCCTCCCTGGAATAGGTGTGGTTTTTTTGGCAGGAAGTGTGTCACTAGGGGGCTACCTTTGAAGTCTCAGAAGCTCAAGCTGGGCCTAGTGGCTCAGTCTTCCTTTCTGCTGCCTGCTGATCTAGGTGTAGAACTCTTAATTCCTCCTCTACTGCTGGGTCTGCCTGCATGCCACCATGTTTCCCCGCCACGACAACAATGGATTGAACCTCTGAAACGGAAATCCAGAGTCAATCAAATGTTTCCCTTTATAAGAGTTGATGTGCTCATGATGTCTCTTCACAGCAGTAGAAACCGTAACGAAGACACCAGCCTTTTCTTGGTGTTTTTTTCTATAAAGGTGGAGCTATCCTATCTGACTACAATTTCATAGTTCTAGTCCATCTACTAGACGACACTCCTCAGTCTGGGACCCTGTAAGCTGGTTAGAATTTTGTCAATTTGACACAAGTTAGAGTTGTCTGGGAAAAGGAACTGCTTTGAATAGAATGACCCGTAGGCAATTCGATGGGGGAATTTCTTGGTTAGTGATTGGTGTGAGGCATCTCAGCTCACTGTGGACAGTGCCTTCATAGACTGGTGGTCCTACAGTGTGTAAGAAAATCAGGCTGAGCAAGCGACAGAGAGCAAACCAGTAAGCACACCCTCCATGGCCTCTGCTTCAGTTCCTGCCTCCAGGTTCCCGCCTTGAGTTCCTGCCCTGACTTCCCTCAGTGAGGCAATGTGATCTGAGAATTGTAAGCTAAAATAAGCCCTTTCTTCTGCACTTTGCTTTTGGCCATGATATTTTATTACAACAATAGAAAAATAGCTAAGACTCCTCATATCTCATCTCTGCCCTTCAGCTACCACAGCTGGCCTGGTGGCTGCTGTTCTCAGCTGGCCACTAGTCCTCATGATTTACTCGCCAGAGGGTGAATTTGGCTTCAGTAGAGCAAGTGAGCAGCAGGAAAACGGGAATTCCCAGGCCTTCTGGGGTCCCACAAGACCATTGGTTGCTGTCTTCATTTGACCAGGGGAAAGACAGAAGTCACCAACACACTGCTGCTGGTCATAGCCTCAATGCCTTCTTATATGAACAGCCTGGGCAGATGTTTTCGCAGTATTTTGGGGTAGTCCTAACTGCCACCCTCATGCTCTGATGCCCTGCCTTCATCCCTGCATGCTATCCCCCATGAGCAGTGGACAGTTCTCCCCATGAAGTAGATAGTCCTCCCCCATGAGCAGTGGACAGTCCTCCTCCATGAGCATGGGCAGTCCTCCTGGGTCACTTCTCACACTCTCTTACCTCCATTTCAGGGCAGGTATTTTTTTTATGCATTGCAAATAGTGAATTAATTATTGATCCTGCTCAGGAGCAGCCATAACCAACCGCTGAGAAAATGCCCACACACTCTCCTGGAGCATGCCACTGTTTCCTGTTTGCTTTTGAGAACTTGCTCAGTGGTTTTGATGGCAGCGTCCCTATCCGTCTGAGAGAACCATGGCAAAATCGCAAGCCAGTGTTTCAGCTGAGCATTTCTTTTGGAACAGGCGTTCTGAACCTGAGAGGGTGATGGGACGGGGAGGTTCTGATGTGTGCAGAGCAATTCAGATGACCAGATGCGCAGGAGAGGGGTGAGCTGGTCTTCTAGGAGACAGGGCATTGCCCTTCATGTGAAGAAAGTGCTTCTCTAGCCAATCACCCACAGGAAGAGCGAAGCCGCTTTCTTTAAGATCTGAAGCGGCTGCCTGTAATTAGTTCCCCACTTAGCTCAATAAATTCCCTTGTAAGTGTGTAATTCATTATAAATAAATATTTCCATGGAGATGGCATGATTATAATAATTCTTAGAGTGTTTACTCTATACCAATGATTATTAACCATATGCATTTCACTATTGTGTGGCAAATTCCCAGGCCCTCTAATGAGCAAGCCGCTTCCTGTTTACATTCTGATTGTTATTTCCATGAACAAAATCTCGCTGAGCTCGGAAACAGTACGAAAGGTGCCAGTGATCTGGTTGGCGCTTTCATTCCAGTTTGGGTCAGAAGTCCTCAGGGGCCCTTCAGGGCAATGTCCTTTATGCAATAACAGTAAAGTTCATATATGTTTATTTTTCCGAATTTTTTGAGTGCAAAGGGTAATTTTCCAGTGTCCATACTAGATCACTTGACGCCCTTTAGCAGCCAAGTTCAATCACATGAACACATTTCAGGCTACCCATCAGACAGACACTGGTAGCATTGCTTCGAATCAAGCCCTAGACCTATCACACTTTTTTATTATATGCATGCACCTATTATGAACTCTAGCTTGTAAGCACAGTGAGAGACTGGCAATTTCGACTGTGGTGGTTTCAATGAGAAATGTCCCCATATTTAAATATTGAGTCCCAAGTTGCTGGCACTGTTTGGGGTTGTTTAGGAGGTGTGACCATGTGTCACGAGCTTACCACCTCCCTTTGCTTTGTGCTTGCCTTTGATGGTGTAAGCGCTCACCTCCCAAAAAGTCACCTTGCCTGCTGCCATGTCCTGCGTGATGGATAGTGATGAAGCCATGCGTGTCTTCCTGCTGTGATGGATACTGATTCCTCTGGATCTGTAAGCCCACATATACTCTTCCCTCTACAATGGTGTCTTGACATGGCAACAGCAACATAAGAGACAATAACTCACAATAAAACTATTATGAGAATGTGCTGGGAGGAGTCTTTCTGGGAAGTAGTTGATCATGAGGGACTGATACTGGAGAAAGCAAGTCCAGTGGCTTGGGGACCATTCCTTGTTCCTGCATTTTCTTGAGTTTGACAGCTTTCTCAGCCTTATTTCTAAAATGTAAGCAGTGACGGACACCACCCATTGCTACGGCTCGAATGTGACATGCTCAGTGAGAGGGATGGATGGCTCAGTGGGTAGAGTGTTTGTCACACAGGCGTAAGGTTCTGAGGTCAGATTCCCTAGATCTGGACGGGATGACAGAAATGCCTGTAATCTCAGGCCTGAGGTGAGGAGGGAGGCAGAGAAAGGAGAACCCGCAGATGCCTGCAGAGCAGGCAGCAGGGTGCACATATCAGTGGGCAAGAGACTGTCTCATGCAAGGTGCAAGGAGAGACCCAACACCCAAAGATGTCTTCTGATCTCTATACCTGTGTTGTGACACTTGTGTACCCATAGGCACATATTACACACAGACTCTACACAGACTAACACATAACCATAGACATACACATTACACAGACTCACACACAGCCATAGGCATACACATTATACAGACTCACACACAACCATAGGCATGCACATTACACACAGACTCTACACAGACTCACACACAGCCATAGACATATACATTACAGATTCACACATAACCATAGACATACACATTACACAGACTCACATCCAACTATAGACATACACATTACATACAGAATCACATACAACCATAGAAGGACACATTATACACTGACTCAGAGACAACCATAGACATATACATTATACACAGACTCATACATACCAGACATCACACAGACACACCATCACCCACACACATCATGCGCAGGCTAACATACTATACAAGGTATCTCCCAGAGGCTGGTGCTACTGTTTTGAGATGTTCTGGGACTTTTAAGAGGCCAGGTCTAGCTGGAGGAAGCAGGTTACTGGGGGAAGGTCTTGAGCTTGCAGACAGCCTCACTTCTAGCCTGAGCTTTCTCTTAGTACCATGTGAGCCGTGCCTCTCAGTCACCATGCTTTTCAATGGTGGAATGATGCTTTTGAACTGTTCCAGAGCAAATCCTCCTCCTTTAGGTTGGTTCTGTCAGGTGTTTCCTCAGGTGGAGGAAGAGGCCAACATGCTTGCCTGAGCAGCTCTCTTGGGCCCTCTGTAATCTTGAGAGTTGAAAGTCAGTTCCTGGACTCTGGGTATGGTAAACAGGGTCTGAATTGTGTCTTCTACCTTTGTGTGACGCCAGAAGCAATTCTCCCCTTTGGTTGCTGTGGTCTTAGCCGGATGCCTGAGGTTACAGAGAGGAAGGGAAAGCAGGAAAGAGAGGGGAAAAGAGAGATTCTGTGATGGGGTCTGCACTACTCCAGCCCTGTAATGAATTGCTCTGCTATGTGGGCTCCTCACAATTGCCTTGGAGACAGCACATGGCTGGGTCCTGTGGCCTCAGCTGGGCTCTCTCCCATGTTCATTGGGCCTGCTGAGGTGCCTCTGCTCACAGGGCTCGATCTGTGTGGCTCTACCTGTGGGAGGTAGGATCACAGAACACAGGCAGCATCTCTAGGTCTCCAAGGCCTCAGTGTGGGTGGAACTCCTTTTGGCCTGGTCTGTGATAAGCTTGCTTCAATGCAGGGCTGAGGAGAACAATCCCCTACAAGCTTGCTTCCACTCAGGGTTGAGGATGGCTATCTCACCTGCAAGCTTGCCCCCATGAAGTGCTGAGGGTCACTATCCCACCTCTTCATAGGGAGAAACAGAAGAAAGAGGTGCTACTGTGGTTCGAGGCAGAGCCCTTCTGCAAACAGCCTGTGTGTCCCTCTCTGCTGCTGTCCCCTGACCCTCCACTGCACACTGAGGCACCTCGCCTTCTCTCTGTGAGAGGGTGACCGTTTGCTCGAGAGAGTAGTCAGAGGCAGAGGCGACAGACCTCACCTTCAGCATGCGACCCCGTGCTTCTCATCTGCTTGCCGCTATTTGTAAGAAGCAGATGTTTGGGATTATAACTCATTTTGCTCTGAATCAAGGATGATTTGGATTCTCGGATTGCTCTCTGAAACCTGCTTTGTGTTCACAGAACTTGGACATTAGCCAGACATGTGCACCTGTGTGTCCTGATCCAAGTCACCCAAAATCCCAGTCCCCAGAGTCCCGTGAACATGGAGTGTGACTCACATCAGTCATTTCCAATTATTTCTTATAAATATATGCAGCTGTGAAAATTGTTAGGGGGATATAAAACCTTTCACATGCAAGATGGTTCTGAGAGGGAGCGAAGACTTAAGGTGCCACTGAGGTGACAGGCTATGTTTGCTCTAAACTAAAAAGACAAGAGCCAGAGAATTTGGAATCTTCAGGAAAGAAAGGAAAATGATTTCATTGTCTTGATTTTCTTACTTTCCGTTTTAATTGCAGGGTTTGGCTTTTAAAAGAAACGTTAGCGTTTGCGAAGGTGTGATCATTAGCCTCCATCAAGCCTCTTGTTCCCGTGCCAGCAGCCTGGAGATTCTAAACCACAGACCATCCATGTGGTCTCTCAGCAGCTCCACCTCAAACTCAAAGCATCAGTGTGAGCAACCTGGGTGTCGCTGCTGGATCTCATGAAGAGATTCTCAGAACATAACCCCAAAGGAGCTACTTCTCCAACCTCTAACTGGAGGAGAATTCCCACAGAGATTTGAGTGTATAGAAACCATAAGCCTGTGGACAAAGAGCCTCACACCGAAGCCCTTCTGAAGGCTCTTCTGCACTGGTGAGTCAAGCCAAGATTAAGACTGATTAGCGGCATCAAGCTGTAAGTGGGATGAAATATGCCCCCACGTCTTGAGGAGCCATCCGTTGGAGTTACCACTTGTCCGATTGCCGTCGGCAGCTGAATTTATCACACAGGCATGAAATCTGCCCGTAGCCTGTTCCCGGCTGCCTGACTCTTAATCAACAGCCCACTCTTGGGGATTTTTGGCTGCCTCACCTGGTTATGCCCATAAATCTGAGTGAAGAGCTGCTTGATTTGTTATTGATTTCCCCATGGACAAATTTGGGGCTGTATCTTCAGCGATCAGTCTTCGCCATGTAGAATCGGGGCAAAGGAAAAGCCTTGGCCACCTTGGGAGGCTCAGGGGCCACTTCTTTGTGTTAAAGCACTTACCATCTTGGATGACTGAATTTAGTTCATGTGATGTCCTCGTGCAAGAGGGGAGAGGAGGAGGGTGTGCAGGATCCACACATCCCTCACAGCCTTGTAGTCCAGGGAATAGAGAAGACATACCAGCAGCAGAATGGACGGTAACCATTGTGGTCTTCCCTATGGCCGCCCCAGCTAGTCCTGACATTTCAAAGGTAGAAAGACCAGCTGTGGACCAGGATCAGTCACTATCCTTGGTTGGGAAACAGTTCATACTGAGACCCCCACAGAAAGACCAAAACCAAAGCCGGTTTTGCTTGAACAGCTCTCAATGTGAACTAAACTGAGGTTCCATGAGCAAAACCTCCTCCCCTACCAAGGATAGAAACACCGGAGCAATAGGGTCACCTAAATGTCTGTCTCACTCTTCTGTCCCGAAAACATCTCAGGTGGAGATTTTCCTTCTGTCGTCTGTGTTATCTTTGTGATCTCCTTGGAAGCAGGTTGATCTGGAACACGGGAAGAAGTTCATAACCTCTGCCAACACAGCAGGGACCTGGGAGACGTGGTCTCACCTCCTGATTTGCATGACACAGTCAGTCAACAAGACTCACCACTTTAGAGAGAAAAGTCACCTCGCCACCTTCCCCTGGCTTTCTCTCCAAGTCTCTCCTGACTGGCCTTGCTTTCCTGATGCAACTTTCTCTGGTGCTGGCTCTAAGCATGTTCTCATGCGCTCTCTAAAAAGATCACATTACTCACTGTGAGACTTTTGAAATTAGACTAATGGCTGAAGACTTTAAGAATGTTTATTTCTATATATGTTCCGGAGCTGAACTCGGGTCCCTAGAAGAACAGTACACATCTTAACTGCTGATCCATTTCTCTGGTTCCAAACTGCTACTTTTTTTTTTTTTTTTGAGACAGGTTATCACATAGCCCAGGCTTTTCTAAAACTCACCGAGGGTGGTATTAAACCTCTGATCCTCTGGCATCTATCTCCCAAATGCTGGGATTGCATTGCACCCAAGTTATATAGTGTTAAGGATCAAATCCAGGGATTTCTGAACGGCAGGCAAATACTACCGCCAGGCTGTGGTGGTGCACACCTTTAATCCAAGCACTTGGGAGGCAGAGGCAGGTGGATTTCTGAGTTTGAGGCCAGCCTGGTCTATAAAGTGAGTTCCAGAACAGCCAGAACTATACAGAGAAACCCTGTCTAAAAAAAAAAAAAACAAAAAACAAAAAAACAAAACACCAAAAAACCAACCAACCAACCAAACAAACAAACAAAACAAAACAAACAAACAAACAAAAAAACCCTTCCAGCTGAGCCCCAGCCCAAGTCCTGGCCCCAGACCCAGACCCAGACCCACACCCAGACCCAGACCCAGACCCACACCCACACCCACACCCACACCCACACCCACACCCACACCCACACCCAGGCTCCAGCCTCCTTTCAGGCACTGTTTAAGCAGGAGGATGTTTAACTCTCCCACAGGCAGCTGAGAGTAGGTTTTGCATTTGTGGAGTCTGTGCTGTGGCTTTGGCTTTGCACGTTCATCGGCAGCCTTCCCATTGAGACACGTGTCCTCTGCCTGCTTGACTAGAGGGCCAGGTTGTAGGGTTTCTTTGTGGCAATCTGAGCTCACTGTAAGAGGCCACAGGATCTGAAACAAAACACTGGGACCCTTGGGAGTATTCACCTCTCCTGGTAAACAGCCATAGGCTTGAGATGTGAATTTTAAAACTACATTCATCAGGCTCTGGGTTTTCAAAAGTGAATTCCTAAGTCTCGGCAATACACAAGAAATAGAATTTCCAAACTCAATTGTACTCTTGGTGGGTGTGGAGGGGAGAGCCTCTAACTCAATTCTCAAAGCTATTGAGCTTTATCTGCAGGCTCTCTCTCTCTCAGGGAAGCTTCTGTTCAAGTTGTCCTTCAAAGCAACCTGGCCTAAAGGGACTGGATGGAGGGTAGGGCCCTTGTGAGCCCCGCTGCCCTTGATAGCAGCCGCCGCCACAGTGTGTCTTTATTAACATTTCTTCAGCACACACTTTCAGGAGTGCCAGACAGCTGCAGGAGTGCACATACTTAGCACAGGGGCTGTGGGCAGCCTGTGTCAGTCTGAAAGACCATTTGACAGGTCTGTCTGTGAAGTCTCAAGTCTCCGCCCATCTTACGCCCTGGATACACCCTGCTTGGCACAGAATGATGGCCACTGTCACTCTAGCCCACACCCTGCAGAACTGTCCCTAATTTATTTATTCATCGAAGACTTTGTACACACATATAAAATATCAGTTGATTTCCCCCTAAAAATTAACAGTAAAAGTGTTAATGTTTTAATCCTTTCAGCTCCTCTGTCTCTGTGTTTCTGTCTGTCAGATTTTTCTCTGATTCGGATTATAGCTCTATTACCATGACCGCTCACACTTTTTCATTTTTATCCTTTTTTCTAAAAGATTTTTTTTTAAAGACAGGCTCTCACTAATTCGTCTTGTCTGGTCTTGAACTCAAAGGCATCCACCTGCCTCTGCCTCATCTCTTGGCAAGAGGCAGCAGAAAGAGCTCAGCTGAGAAAGGAAAACACATCTCCACTCAGACCCCGGCAGTGCTGAGACCCCAGCAGCCCTCGCCCCCCGAAGCTCTGTGAGTTCTCTGGGCATCAGTCTCTCCTTGGAGAGTGAGCACCATCACAGCCA
Organism: Mus musculus; assembly: GCF_000001635.26. Classification (NCBI taxonomy): domain Eukaryota; kingdom Metazoa; phylum Chordata; class Mammalia; order Rodentia; family Muridae; genus Mus; species Mus musculus. The sequence goes on along the minus strand of NC_000068.7, from coordinate 179,245,769 downwards.
TGTTACAGGGCTAGTGTGCAGTAAAACCATCCATGTCCCCAACTCGGCAAAGATGTGAATGAAAAGAGGGACGCTCTTAGATGACGCTGCAGCAACCATGGGCAGCACGCACCCATGGCCTGTTTGGCTTGATGACAGCAATTATAAAAAGACATTTTCAAGGCACTCGGAGAAGCCTGAATGTGGACATACTGTCAGACAGTATTAAGGGAGAGTGTTTATTTTGTTGAGTCTAATAATAGCATTGTGGTTTACAAGTAGATGTATTTTTATTTAAGAGACAGATACAGAAGCGTTAAGCTAGAATTGAACTGCCTTAAAGCCGGAGAAATTATTTTCTAAAATGCTTAAGCAAAAGACATCAGAAGCAAACGGCAGTCTTAACAATCAGGTCAAGCAGGCGTTTGGGACCCAGCTTGCTCTTTTCCTTGGTGCCTGGTATAGTTTTTACATTGCAAGGCTACAGCTATGGTCTGTGTAAACTTCTGCAGGGCCCCACATGTTGCTATGAGAGTCAAAGGCTGCCAGTGTGCATTTATTGATATTTTTCTTCATGCAAGAAAGAAAAATTAACAGGGTGAGCTCATCACAGAGATAGCAATGAAAGTGGCCAACGCAGACCCCTAAGCTTACTAAAGTTGTGACAAGACCCTCTGCAATGTTTTTTTTAAGCTCAGTGTGCCATCCTGGAGCATGGACTTTGCAAATGATAGTCTCACACTGATATGTCAAAAGGTTGGGCACACCTGCTCGAAGGTTCATTATGGTTCTCCTGAGAAAGGGAGATGTCCACTTTGCAGTTTAAGAGTGGGATACTGGCCCGGAGGAGCTGCATGACACTGATCACTATGAGTCAGAGAACTCAGGCTGACCCAGGGGAGAGGAGGTGGAAAGGCTGGGTCCAGTGGGGCCTGTAAGGGAGGAGGGAATCTATGGCCCTGCCGTGGGAAGTCTGGAAGTGTCAGGCTGCATGTCTTCTTAATGTCCCTCTAGCTCCCACACTGTCTGTATCCATGGACTGCATTGTATGTGGGGTGGAGTGGCTCTGATTGGTTCTTCAGGTTACTGCTTCGCCTGAGATGTGTGGCAGGGCAGACCTGAGGTTGTGTAGGGACAAAGTCTGATGCTATGCTTGGTGAGGAAGGAAGTATGAGGAGGATGTGCTGGGAGGAGGAGTCTAAGATACTTCAGTGCTGTGGATATGTGTGCACATGCTTAAGAGTATGCCAAAAGAATTAGCACCTGGAATGTTTGCCAATTACTAGCCATGTTGATGCTATGTATGATTTTCCCGACCCCTCCATCCTTCTCAGAGCATCCGTAAAAATCACTACTCCCTTTCTAGTACTGGAGAGCCTGAAGTCAGAGTTACAAAGGAGTGTCTTCGTGGTCACAAAGGCTGAGCTGCAGAGCCGGGCTTTGATCTGAGCTGCAGGCAGGCTGTCCACCTTCTCCTCCTGCCTCCCTACAAGGCCCCTTTAGATTTTTGCACACGATACTGAAACTAGAGCTTTTGGAGACGGTCCAGTCAATGTTTGCAAAATACTTGTGCAAGGATGGGGGCTTGAGCTCCCATCACCCATGTATACGCCCGCATCTGCAGTGCTAGGAGGCAGAGGCAGGAGGATCTCCAGAGTTCACTGCCCAGGCATCTCAGCTGAGTCAATGTAGTTCTGGTTCAGTGAAAGACCCTACCTTAATAAACAAGGTGAAGAAGATCGAGAGAGATACCTGACATGCATGCTCATGTATGTAGTGAAGATCCACGAGCTTCATGTTGAGAGGGCTCCCTGTAAGCTAGCAGGAAGGTAGGGCTCTGTGTGCATGGGTTTGTAGCTATATTGTGTCATCTGTGTGCATGGGTTTGTAGCTGTACAGTATCCTCTGTGTGCACGGGTTGGTAGCTGTACTGTATCCTTCATGTGCATGGGTTTATAACTGTATTGCATCCTTCATGTGCATGGGTTTGTAGCTGTACTATGTCCTCTGTGTGCACGGGTTTATAGCTGCATTACATCCTTCATACACGTGGGTTCATAGCTGTATTGCATCCTTCATGTGCATGGGTTTGTAGTTGTACTATGTCCTCTGTGTGCATGGGTTTATAGCTGCATTACATCCTTCATACACGTGGGTTCATAGCTGTATTGCATCCTTCATGTGCATGGGTTTGTAGTTGTACTATGTCCTCTGTGTGCACGGGTTTATAGCTGCATTACATCCTTCATACACGATGGGTTTGTAGCCGTACTGTATCCTCCATGTGCACGGATTTGTAGCTGTACTGTATCCTTTACCAGCCTGTGAACACTTCCCTCCTCCTTTGAGATGCTCCTGGAAGTAAGGAGGCCACGGCTCATCAGTGGGGAGAAAGGAAGAATTCTCTTGGATTTCCAGCTGTACCTTGTCTTCTTTGGGCCTGTGATGTGGAGATGCATCAGTCAGATTCATTAGGAGACATAGTCTCTCAGTGGGATGCGAGCCACTGTGTCAGCCTGAGGAGAAAGGAGGACAAAAGAGAAACGAATGAGCTCACCATGCCTGAGTCTGGGAAACAGAGCTTTCTTAGAACTCGGGCTGCTTCTTTTGACACCCAGAGGGCCTAGATCTTCTGCTGGAGTTTAAAGTTGGGGTGTTCTCAAATGCTGGGCTCTGTGGGATACTTCAGTGTCTGAAAACCTCTGCTGATGGAAATTCCAACATATAGGAAAAAGAGAGAAAGAGAGAGAGAGAGAGAGAGAGAGAGGGAGAGAGAGAGAGAGAGAGCCAAAGATGGATCCTACAGCATTGCTGGTGTGTTCTGGCATCAACTTGGACTTGTTTACCTTCCCCGGAGAAGTGAGACACCTTTAAAACACCACGACAGGGATGGTTAGATGGCTCGACAGGTAAAGGGGCTTGCAGCACAAACCTGATTATGTGAGTTCTATCCCCCCCAAACTCACATAAAAATCAATGAGAGTCCACTTCACAATGTTGTCCTCTGACCACCACCTGCTTGCCTAGCATTCACATACCCACTCTATAAGTAATAATAACTTTAAAAGGTAAGGCTTAGGGGGTGTGTGAATCTAAGGCACAAGAACCAGCTGTTAAAGGGGGTTGATGTGTGCAGTGTCTCTCATTTCACAGAACAGCCCAGCATCTCCTTAGTATTGTTTAAAGAGGCTGTTCAAGATTGGCCATGGTTTCTTAGGGGAGGAGTTCCAGAATATTGGAGGGAGCAGTATGGACCTCCCTGGGGCCCCAGTGTGTAGTGCTCGTGGGCAGGAAGCTGGGCTGAGAGGGATGCCTGGAAGGGATGCTTGCCACTCATGCCTGCTTCCAAGGCAGAAGAACCTTTCGGAGAATGCTGGTGAAGAAGACCCACTGTGAATGTGATGGTGTGGCAGAGAAGGTCCCAAGTGCCCCTTGTGATGTCACCACAGCTGGTCAGCTCTAGAAATGAAGGGCTAAGGTTGCCGATGACAGTCCAGAGCATGTGAGTCCTGAGCCCTTCACACAGCAGAGGTTCATTCACACAGCTGGCCAACCTCTCTAACTTCCTGTGACACTGATCCCTTCCAACATGCCTAGGACACTCGTCTAATTTCTTCCCCACAGATGGGGAAAACTATCAGTCACTCAGCTGGGTCCTGTGGAAGTGCTTGCCCCTTGTCACCCACGGGTGTGGGCTGGCATCTTTTTTTCAGAGATGATTATCAGTTTTTCTGGAAACTGTTCTTCATGTGCCTGGCACAGCCATTGACTTCAGAGTGACATTAACTCTCGCAACACTAGGTAAAAAATTTAAATCAGATTAGGGATCTGGGTTGCTATGGCACCGGGAAAGTACACTTTCATGCAAAGCAATTTAATAGATGTGAAAATGTGTACCTTCTTGCAGAAACACTGTATTTTTGAGATAAAAGCCCTCAGCAGTTGCAGGCTAACAGACAGACATCTCTTCTGGGGCCGTCTCCCATCCCCTAGTCTTTTTGGCTTTCCTGTGGGAGAGGGTTGGTGTCCTAAGAACACCTTATAGGTGACGTCTAAGAAAAAAAGGGTTTGGAGCTCAGTTCGGGAATCTGAAAGTCCATTATTGGCAGCCCTGTCTGTCTGGCCTCTGTGAAGTCTTCTACTGGCCAGCATCATGGAGGCAGTGTGTAGAAGAAGTCACATGGGCAAACTGGAAGCTGAGGATTGAGGAGAGCCAGGCTTGCTCTCCAGAGAAGAATCAAGTACTGTGGTAACGACATCAGTTCCATCCAGGGTGGCTCCTGGTAGCCTGATTTCCTTACTTTTGGTCTTCACTTTAAGGCTCTACCACCTCCTAGAGTTTCCACACCGAAGGTTAACCTTTGACATGTAAAGCCTTGCAGGGCACACTGAAGGCCCATCCAAACCACTGACACCGTACGCAAACTCAGAAAGGTGTGTGCAACCTGCTGGTCCTCTGGTTAGGGGGATGTGCACACCATCACAGCTGCCTCTGTCAGCCCTATCTGACCTGCTGCCTTGAGCAGAGAGTGAGCTCCCAGGACTGAGTAGGTACTCACTTATTTCTTCTGGTTCAATACCACCAGATTCTATCTCAGACCAAATACCACTTTCTCCAGGAGGCTCTGCTACATAATCCTATCCCTGCTATCTTGGTTCTGAACATCCTGATTCTCGGTAGCTCTTGTTACAGTCACTGTCTGTTCTGTCCCCATCTGAAACATCCCACGGGGCTTGAGTCTGTGTGATTTTCACTCTTATATCTGTGTTTCAGTGTATAGAGGAGCATGGAGAAGGCACTTCTGCGACATTCTTATTGATCATATGGATGGATGGATGGATAGATGGGTGGGTGGATGCATGTGTATGGGAGTGTATGTATGTATGTATGTATGTATGTATGTATGTGTGGGTATATGGACAGATGGATGCGTGTGTATATATATGTATGTTGCTGTGTGGATAGATGGATGGATGGTTAGATGCATGGATACATGTATGCATGGGTGTATGTATGTATGTATGGATGGATGGGTGGATCCATAGGTGGGTGGGTGTAAGGATGGATGAATGGATGGATGGAAGGATGTGTGTGTGTATATAAGTATGTGTGGGGACGTGGGTGGATGGGTGGGCTGTTGGATGAATAAATGGATGGATGGGTATGTAGGTATATGGATGGATGGATGAATAGATGTATGTATGTATGTATGTATGTATGTATGTATGTATGTGTGAGTGGATGGATGCATGCATGCATGGGTATATGTATGTATGGAATGAACTAATGAATTAGTGGAGGATGAAAGATGGCATCTCTACACTCTTGGGAAATAAGTGAGCTGTACAGATGAATATGGAAACTTTATGGCTTGACCATGAACTCTCTCCTACATGCTCATGCTCTGAAACTTGGTCCCCAAGATGGTGTACTTGTTTGAAAGACTGTGGAACCTTCTGGAGATGGGGTCTTCCTGGGGCGGGGAAGTGAACAACTATGAGGAGACTTTTTTATGGGGTTATACCTGCCTTTAGTTCCATATTGCTCTCTGCTGCCGCGAATAAGCTCTGCGGCAGGATCCCACTGCAAAGTATCCAGGATGATGGATACAAAGACTCTGAAACCGGGAGCCAATGTAGCTGTTGCCCATGTCAATTGTTCCTGTTATTCATTCATCCACTTTGATGGCAGTAAGCAGCACAGGAGACATGGGTGCTTCTGCTGTCCCTTGTCACTCATGTACCAGGGCACATGCCTCTTTGGCCATGGTGTAGGAACGACTGTCAGACAGCTGGGGAAATATAAGCCCCAACAGTACCTTGGGGAGAGAAGCCCTTCCTTGCACTTCCCTGATGCTGTAGGCCTGCTGTTCTTCACACTGTCGGCACACTGGTGCCGATACAGGGCTGCTGCTCGGCAGGAACACCTTAGCAGGAGTACCTTCAGCATCTGTTGTCAGACATCTTTGTGACTCATCAAAACTGAGGACAGGAAAAACAAAACCAGGGCAGAGCCTCCCCCAGTCTCCCTTCCTTAGACTAAAAGTGTTCACATTCACTTTGCAAATTAGATTGTGTGTTAGAAGATCAAGATGGAGCACTTTTAACCCAATGGTGTTTACTTCTGGATGGCAGAATGGCCTGGCTGCTGTCCCTGCAACCCCCCAGATCTGAGGGGCCCTGTCCGGCTCTGCTGCAGTCATAGCTCCTGGGCCACACTGCCCTGTGGGCTCCCATTCTGGAAAGAGGAAACATCTTTGAAAGAGTTGGTTCCAAATTCACAAGGCACACATCCCAGATCAGCAGTCATCAAGGAGAGCTGACATGCTCTGAGGCCATTGTGGTGCCGGGCAGATGCCATCACATCCATAGATATCTGTGATTGTAGCAACCTGCAGAGGTAGCCTCCATTATCCTTTGTTTTGCAGGTAAGAAGCCAAGATCTTCATCTTTCCATGCCTCAGTCAAGGACACACATCTTGAATGTTGGTTCAAGATTCTGCCAGTGGTGGTGGATAGCTTCACCTGTTGGTCTTTGGGGAATTATGAAGACCTCCTATGCACTAAGGGCAGAAGTGGTCACAAGAAGGCCTAATGGGTGCCAAAGCATAGGGAAGGCACAGACCATGCCAGTGGGGATGGTGCCTTATCCCTCTTATCTCTCAGAGGTCGGGCACTGAGGAGGGAGCTATGGGAAGGCCTTTCTGACAAGGGAATCAGACAGACTCATTGCCACAGGCCTGGGTATCTTCATTATAGACCCCACTGGTGTTGATCCGTGGGAACATATGCAAGTGTCAGCTAGAGTAAGCCGCAGAAGCTTTGGGGCTTCAGGACAGAGCCTGGTGAGCGCCCAACTTTAATTTTCACAGCAAGAGCCCGGGAGGAAGTTGGGAAGTTTCTGCTGGCTTTCGCCCCTGCTTCTCTCATCTTCCGAGAAGCAACAATGTATCCACATTCTGATGGTGCAAGGCTTAGAGGGGTTAACGCCAACCTTCCAGTTGCAGCCTTGGCATGGGTGAGTGTTCTGAGATGCAGAACGTAGATACAATGATTTAAAGAAACCCTGGTGACACTGTTTTGTCTTGTAGGGAGAGTCTCTCTCATTAAAAATGAGGCATGGTGGATATTGGCAGTTCACCAACAAGATTCAGTGACTGTTCTCAAAAAAAAAAAGGAAGACAACGTAGTGTTCCTCCTGTGTGGTGTCTCTGTGACACTTCCCAGGAAGCAGAGTGCTGGAAAGATCCAGCTAAGACATCCTGGCGGTGGGGCTGGTAGAGCAGCTGCAGATGGGAACACGGAGGATGCTCGCTTCTTGGCTTTTCATGCTCCGTTCCTGTCAAGATGAGCGTCGGAAGTGTCAGCCCCGCGGGCTGTGCCACCAGGCGAAGCTGTGCACTGTCTTCTTGTGGGTTCTGTGGGCTCAGCCTTCAAACATCTACAAAAGGATAGGGCACTTGGTTTCTGGCAGGATGTAGCTAAACCATGAATTGTGGCTGCCTCCCAGATGGTCATCCAAAATAAGCGAGCAGTCAAACCTCATTTGGTGGGAGGAAGCACAGCAGCTGTCTCCACACAGCCTCTCCCCGGTGACTGGATCAGCTTCCTGTGATATAGCAGAGAGCAAAGCAGTAAGCCAGGTACGACTTGTCTGTCCCTCTATGTCCTCAGGGGTTACCTTTCTGTCATGTTCCCTATTAGGAAGTGCCTAGACCACTGGTGTTCATGTCTTCCCTGTCCCAGGCAGAGAGCTGGCAAATCAGTGTGTTGACACTGTTTAACACAAACCTGGGGACAGCAATCCAGGAAGTCAGTGTTCTCGGTGATTGAACCAGACAGGGCTCTGAGGCTGCAAGATGCCAGTACTATGGGAGAGAGGAGAATGCATGGGCTTACATAATAGGGAATTCATGCCCATCTAATGTCTCTCAGTACACACTGAGGGGTGTGAGGTGTATTGTGTCTCACCTCTGTCTCATCTCAGTTAATTTCATTAGTGGCCATCTTCCCCTGGGTTGGCAAAGATACCCCAAGGCCAGCAGCCTGGCTTAATCTGAAGCAGTGGGCAGGCTGGAAGGACCGTTTGTCTTCTTTCCCAGGAGACCCATTTCTAAAACAAAGGGCTGTAGTCTCTCATCCACAAGGTCTGGTTCCAGTTACCTTGGGATGAAGTAAGGGACAGGTGTATGCTCAGCTCCATAGGAGTAGTGAAACATCATACAACTCCAATGGAGTCTTGCTGCACTAGGGGGACTCTGGTGCCAAGTAGCATCAGCCATGTGTGGTTGCCCTGTAGTTAGGGCTAGGGGTCATGCTGGGTCTTCCCACAGAGTGACCCTGCTGCTCCTGCTGCTGCTCAGGTCCCAGGCTGAATCACAAGGAGAAAGTAAGGTGAGCGTCAGCGTGTCTCTCTGTCCCCTTCCTTGACTTGGATGCAATGTAAGACCCATGTTCTTGCTACTGTGATAGGCTGATAAACCCTTCCTCTCTCTTTTTAAATATGTATTTTTAAATTTTTATTTATAGGAGTATACTGTAACTGTCTTCAGCCTCACACCAGAAGAGGACATTGGATCCCATTACAGATGGTTGTGAGCCACCATGTGGTTGCTGGGATTTGAACTCAGGACCTCTGGGAGAGCAGTCAGTGCTCTTAACTGCTGAGTCATCTCACCAGCCCCTCCCTTCATCTCTTAAGTTACTTTTGTCAAGACTGTCACAGAAATATCGAATACACCCGGGTCCATTCCGTATTCATTGCTAGGGACTTATAGAGAAGCACCCCTGACCTCAGGAGTGGTACAGACACATCTGGAGGAAGCCATCAGTGCAGAAGTGTGGTATGCTTCTCCACGTTCTTAGGCCTCCTGGAGTTTTCCTCTGCTGCGCTCTCTAGTTTTGAAAACAGAAACTAGACTTATATTCCAGTGTTCACTGATGCCATATAAATGGCATAAATGGCATTTTGGATGCTTTGTAACCCAGGGCTGACTGATACGGTCTTGAAATGTGGTGATTTCTGCATGTTGATAGTTGAGGAGACTGAGGTATGCCCATGTCTGTCTTGGGTCTGAGTTGAAGTCATAATACCTTGGATGCATGGTGCATTTGCAACCTGGGATGAAGTAAGGGACAGGTGTATGCTCAGCTCCAACAGTACCTTGGAGTACAGGGTTCAGCTTAATCCCACTTGGGGAGGTGGCTTTTCTGAGGAGAACCACCTTGGTCAGAGCTGTCTCATGTCACCTTCCTTGGGCAGCACAGCTGACTGGCCCACCAGTGTATGTGGGCTCCTTGGGGTATAAGATGGCCTTGTGAACCCTGCAGAGCTGTGGGCTGCCTCTCACTTTCTTCAGACCCTGTCTCCTCCTTACCCCCACACTCATGTCAAATCCTGAGGAAACTGCCAGAAGATCTCTGCATGGACCTTCCCAGAAACCCCTGATTAGAAAACTGTACTACAGCATTTGATACCACGATTGATCCACGGAGGCTGCGAAGTAGAATCACGACCCTTGGACACCTTGAATCCTGGCTCTGAAATCATCCTGCTGATGAATGGAGTGTTGGCAGCAGTCCCAAGTCACAGGGCTTCAACATGAAAGTCTCTCAAGGCCTCATGATCTGAACACTTGGTTCTGAACAGCTATGGAAAGTTCTGGAGCTGGGTGTTGGCTAACAGAAAGTGAGTCGTTAGGGTTTGTCTCAAGGGTTGTAGTTGAAGGGACTTGAGCCAGCCCGAACATGGCAAGCATGGCTCTGGCAGGCCTTGCCCTTCTCTCCAATCCTCCCTGCCTTGCTAAAAACCATTAGATTCCGTTCCTACAGCTAGCTGCCACCAAGGTCAGTTCCCTGATTTGGCTACTTCCTCCTCCTGAGGCTGACTACCAAGGTCCAGCTATCAAAGTACTGAGGTTCAGCAATCAAAAGCCCCTTTGGCTCACCTAATTAACACACCCAGTCCAACTTAAGCACCTCATCCTAAAATGGGGTTCCCCTTGTACCTTCATAAATGGCCATTTGCCTCTGGGCCACATCAGTTTCTTCTGTATTCTGAGGCAGTCCTTTGTTCCCAGGGAACAAATATCCCTCCCCACCCCCTCCTTTGTTTTCACCCTCTTCTCCCTCATCCTTTGTCTCCAGTCTTTGTGTCTTATCTCCTGCTGCCTGTCCCTCTGGGGCACATGAATCACATCTGTGCTGAGAACTTGGTCTTGGGGTATCTCCTGACCCTTCAATAGTAACCCCCAGCCTCTCTTTGATTCCTATCTGTCCCCGTGTCACACATGGTCTGCACTCCTTCCCCCCACCATGTGTCACTTGCTTCTCGCACCACCATGATGGCTCATGAGTGGTCCAAGTGCCTGGGCTTTACTGACTGGGCAGAACCATCTGGAACAGTAAGCAGATGAAACCTCTCTTCCTTTTAATTTGCCCTGTTGGATGTTTCCTGTCAGAGGGAGGGTGGTCACGCCCTGGTGGGGGGGATGCACTATTGGAAAGGGGCAGGCAGCCTTGAGTTTTGTTTGTGAGGCACTTGGTGACATTTAATTTCCATAAAAGGGGAAGACAAGGGGATTGGACGCCTCTCCGTTGGTGTTTATGTTTCTTGTGCGAGTTTTGAGAAGTTAAATGTTTTAACTTCAGTTCCATCTATATTTAAAACTGACTGGCATTAATTCTCTCTTAACTCGCTTATCTCTTCATAACCACGGCGCCTCCCGCATTTCTGGTGATGGCCACTTTTAATACCGCCTCGTCTTCATCGATAGCAGGTTTAATTTCGTGTAGCCGTTTGAAGCCCTGTTTGTCTTTTAATTTTCTCTCTGGCTTCCTTCACAGTTCTCTGATTTGGACGCCTCACTTTGTAGACTCCCCCTTTCCCTGTTTACTTCAGGTTTACCTTATTCTTGGGTCCCACACAGAGCAGGCATTTGCTTCAAGCGAGTGTTTAGCAGTCTGGTGTGGTCTGATTAAAATCCTAAAAGACTTGTGTGGTGCAGGTGAAGGTCACAGTCATAGTGAGAGCTGGCAGGAAGTTGGCAGAGCCACTCGGGTCAGATTGGAGGTGTGAGCTACATGCCTTTCATTTCCTGGGGCAGTGTGAGCCATGCCATCATCACAGGCTTGTCTTAGGGTATCATTTGCTGTGATGAACACCTTGAATCTTGAGAGAAGTCATGGCAAGATCTCAGAGGCAGGAACTGAGGCAGAGGCCATAGATGAATGCTTCTTACTGGATTGCTCCCCATGGCTTGATGATAAGCTGCCTTCCTCTTCCTCCTCCTCCTCTTCCTCCTCTTCTTCCTCCTCTTCTTTCTCCTCCTCCTCCTCAGCACCTAGTACTACCAGCCTAGGGGTCCTCCCACTTCAATCACTAATCAAGAAATTTTTTTATAGACTTCCCTACAGGTCAATCTAATACAGGCAATTCCTCTACTGAGAGTCCCTCTTCTCAAAAGACTCTGGCTTGTGTCAGTGTGACAGAAATAATTACCTGGACAGGTATCTTTCAAGAAAGGATCAAGGCAGTGTGAGGAGGGGAGGGGGAGACAGGGTTGTGACTGAGCTAGGCTGGAGTCTGAGGTTCCCACTGCCAACCAGCCACTTCTCTTTAGGACCATAGTGGGGTCTGGCTGACCCTCCTCTGGGTGCTAGTCTGGGTCTGGCACACAGCAAGCACTTAGCCAGAACTATTTCCTGAGCTCTCTGCCTGGAGCAGGTGTTTCCAGATGCTTAGCATCTTATTCAAAGACGGAAGAAATGCACACATCTAGAGAAGTAGCGAAGGACTTGTACTCAGAAACAAAGTAAACACACAGGTTGGGGTCAAGGGTTCAACTGAGTCAGAGAGCTTGAAGGTCTTGATGATTGGGTCCAGCAGGAGGCGCTGTGCTGAGGACTTCCTTGTGGGTGGCATTCTGGTTTGATTAACAGGCTGGGGTTTTGTAATCGCACCATGCTTACTGATCATGTCCTTTTCCCAGGGTGCATCTGTTTTAATCATATGCACACCCAATGATGCATAGGCATAATGTGGTAAATGGGGAAGCAGTATTTTCCTGTAACATTCAAAGAACACAGTTTGCTGACTGAATGTGCACATTGTCTTAGTCAGTTTCTGGCTGTTGCTGTGATAAACACCATGATCAAAAACAACGTGGGAAGGAAAGGCTTTATTATAGGATACATGATTAAAAAAAGAAAGAAAGAAAAGCCCAGGGACCCAAGGCAGGAAGTGAAGCAGAGACCATGGAGGACCAGCTTACTGGTATGCTCTGACGCTCATGTTCAGCCAACTTTCCAATGCAGCCCAGGCCCACCTGCCCAGAGGTGGTACCACTTACAATGGGCTGGAACCTGCTGCATCAATTAGCAATCAAGAATCACTCCGATGGTGTATACACAGTCTCATGAAGGTAATTCCTCAACTGGGGCTCATGTTGACAACCAAGATTAGCCACCGTGCCCATGAAAACAATTAGTGAGGTGTTGGTCCCCGGTCTCTGGCTTCCAAATATGTTCTAGGACGTTTACATGGAATTAGGGGGTTACTGAAGGATTTCTAGGGAGATGTATTTTGAATGGGGTGTGTAAGCAGCTTGATGCAGATGGGGGTCTTGTTAGAAGGAGTAGTGTGTGGGTGTGGAGTCCCAGGTTGCTAAGGTTTCCCCAAGCTTGTCTCTCTCAAGACTCTCACATGGGTCCCCTGCATGTGACATTGCCCCATGTAAGAGAAACTAGAAAGCATCTAGGCCAGATTCTGCAGCCCTTGGTGGCCTGTCCAGCCATCGTCTGTCTCATTCATCACGGGACCATTCTCTGCATCCCGCAGTGTGTCCTGAGGATGCCTGCGTTCTTTCAGTCAAATCTGATATTCAAGAAGAAACAGCTCGCAATGCACCTTAGGAAAAAAAAAATCTGCTTTGAAATGTCTGTGCAGCTCCTTTGAATGTGAAAGTCCTTTCAAGCTATTTTTAAATCTAATTTTACATTAATCTTTTAATATGATCTAATTCAATCATGAGTCTTAAATCTCTCCCGGCGAACGTGTAGCTCTATTGAACACCCTTAGGTGGGTTTACAGAGGTGAGCCGTTCCATGTTCTGCAAGTGGAAACTGTCTGCTGTGTCCTCTCTTCTGACATGGTTCTGAGCTGAGCTCTGCAGTGTGTTCTCCGCACATGCCTGCCCAGTCCTGGCCTCCAGAGGAGAAGGAGCTGTCATCCTTGCTCATAAGAAGCACGGTGGGGATTTGGGCTTAGTCCTCTGCCCAAAGATGCTTTGCAAACTAGTGGGCTGTGGGGCTCAAGAGACTCTCAGGCAGAGGTGCCATGGGCACCACCACTTGTCACCAAGGCAGCCATTGTCCCATAAAGAAACAGGAGGATCAGAAAGCAGAACGGGATGCATCCTCATGTCTTCTTCCCAACAGTTATATGGGGACAGTTTGTTCCCTAGAGGGTGCGTGGCAAGGCTTGGAGGTGATTTGACTGTCACAACTAAGCAAGGGATGTTTCCAGCACCTTCTGCAGAGACCAGGGGTACAGCTAAACACTCATAAATCCCTAACAGGCAATTGTCTGATCCAAAACCTTAGTGGTACAGAGGTGAGCAGTTCCCGCTCATGGTAGTGCCCTCATTGTGGTAGATCAGACAAGTTTCTGAATACGTTTGTCCTGACAGGCACAGGCAGGACTGGAAATCACTTCATCAAGAAAATGTCAACCTGGCTCTCAGGATATTCATGACACTAAGCCCAAGAGATTTCAGGAAAAGCCTAATTAAGAGCCATGCTCCTGGCAGGTGTGGCGAGGACCGTATAACACTGAATGGGCACTGATAACTAGAACTTCCCTCATCTGCATATCCCTCACCTCAGTTTTTGTGTGTTGCCATGGTTACTTCCATGTATTGATTGACAGGGCCTTGGGTTACCTGATGTTGGCTAAGCGTCACTCTGCCTCTGTCTGTGAGGGGTTTTTGGGTGTGATGTCATTTGAGTGGGAGGGCAGAGTAGAGCAGATGACCCTCCCCAATGTGGGTGGGCCTCTTTCTAACAGTGAATGCTTGATTAGAACCCAAATACAGGTGTCTTAGTGAGGGTTTCCATTGCTGTGAAGAGACATCATGACTAAGGCAACCCTTATAAGGGACAATATTTAATTGGGGCTGGCTTACAGGTTCAAAGGTTCAGTCCATTATCATCACAGGAGGAAGCATGGCAGCATGCAGGCAGACATGGTGCTGGAGGAGCCGAGAGTTCTGCATCTTGATCTGACTGCAGCCAGGAGAGAGGATCTCTTTTAAACTACCACATTGGGCTTCCCTTAAGTGAGGATTGCTGACTGCCCATTTTTGTGGACTCAAGCAGAACCCTGGCTCCTCTTGACCTTAAGCAGATCGGATGGAAGCTTCCAGACTGTTCTCCAGGCTGTCAAACTGCAGATCATGGGGCTAGGCAACATCTATACACAGTCTTACACTGAAGTCCTTTGCACACGCGCGCGCGCGCATGCGCGCGCACACACACACACACACACAGAGTTGGCTCTGCTTTTTAAGAGCACACTCACTACACAGACATTTTTAATTTGAAAATTTATGTTTAATGTGACATGCACTTCTCTTGCTTTTTCTTATGTATCCTCTGTGACTCTGTAGAACGGGTCTGTGGCCCATTTGTTCTGTAAGCCGTGTGCCTTCTGTAGCATCTGATGTCCTTTCCCCACACCCTTGTCCCAACAGCTTTGCAATACACTGATCCATCAAGAATCCCCATGTTACCCTGAAATGAAATAACATAACCCTACGCACACATGTAATTTAATCAGAAATCAATTTCATGCCCTAACTGTAACATAAAGGTCACTTGAAGGGAAAGCAATTTAAAGTGAAATATGTACTTCAGAACACAAAGGCCTAGTAGGCCTGGCCTGAAAGATGCGGTCCTTACCCACTCCTTCATGGGTGAAGAAAGAGACAGAGGTATATGGTACCAGGCAGCTTCCAACAGAGGCAGCTCTCCAGAGCTGGAGGCAGCTCATAGGATGGTCCCAGCACTCAGACTCAGGTCACAGGGAGCCACGAGGCTTTGTGTGCATTATGACCCAGGATAGGATCTGGGTCTATGTGTCAGAAAATGAGTCTTCTCTCCATGCCTGACATTTGAGTGCATCTATCAGCTGTATAAAGTGGACTGGGGGCCTTAACACTTTCCCCTGACCAATAGCCAATGTCAGCTATTTTCAACTGTACAGACACACAACCCTCCAAGAAGCATGAGCCCTGGTTGAATACCACTGAACCCGTCCTTGTCCTCTGGGCGCTTCCTTTTTGGAGATGAGGTGGGGCTTCTGTTCCTTCCTAGCTGCTCACTCTGTTGCCATGTGGATGGGGGTGTGGAGACAGATCGAACCATCTCTGTAGCTCCTGGATCCCAAATGACCTAAAGGTGGCTCCAGCCAGCAAGAAGAGATTTAAGAACCAAAGCTTCACCATGGTGCCTGAGCTGACTTGAGTTGAGTTCCAATTGGGAAAGCCAACCAGTAGTTAGTGTCACAAAAAATCTTCCATCAAAATGAAGAAGATTGGAATATTCAGATGTGGCGCTCCAAAGAGAAGTGCCCTCATTTCAACCAGCCAGCCACTGCCTGCGGCACCCAAGCCTACTCCAAATTACAGCTGCCTGGCTGAGCTGGAGAGTGCCAGGCAGGCTGGCGTTGTGCTCCTATGTTCACCAGCGATATTTTCGGTCCCAGTATCAACCAGTCTTTATGCCTAAAGTTTAACAAATAAACCAAGAGATTGAGAGATGGCAGGACCAAGGGTCAGCCAAGCATTTCTGAAGTCATAAGAAATACCTGTTTTCTAGACCCTGCACTTCATCTGCCGTCTCTCTGGAGAGTGCCATTAATATTTTAATGCAGGTATTGTTGTAGCTGACACTGCCCCGAGGAAACACCATCACCACACCACACTAATGGGAGTCTGGTCGGGAACAACAGCTGTGCACAGATGAGAACCTGCTGCAAGGGGAGAAACAGCAGGAGACAGACCAGCAGAAGGGAGGGCTGGTGTTGCTGCCCATTGCAAAGTATTTATGCTTGCTTCTCAAAGCTCCATCCAAATCCCCAAACTGCATCCTTGTCTCTGTGTCAGCAAAAGCAAATTCATCTTCAGAGTAATTCCACATCATGCACTTAACCTTTCATGGAGATATGTGTGCAGAGGGCCCATCTCTCCCCATCCGGGAGCACAGCATTCGTTCAGTGACCGCGCTAATGAGAGGTCACACCAAGCAGACATGGGGAAGCAAGAGCCTATGTTACAGCTTGTCATTCTTCTACACAAGCTGGGAAATGGATCAGGAGGATTTTGCTCAGGTCTTCTCCCATTCTAATTAGCCATGGTGCCAAAAATGGAGCCAAATAGTTGCTTTGTGAATGCTACTTTTCATGCTACCTTCATGGATGGTAGCATGGGAGTCAACTTTCGAAAGTCCTCAGAGGACACAGGAGATAGTCCTGCCTACAGCTGATGTTATACTTAAAACCAGAACTGTAAAAGTAAGGTTATCTTCCTGCAAACTGACTGTGTGCTTTGAAACAGGTTGAGACCTGTTTTACTTTGAACCAGATCTACCAACACAACCTCCTGCACATGCAGGTTAGCCTAAAGCAATCTGGAAACTACACAATCCAGTTTCCACATAGTAAGCAGTATCCTGGAATCTATGCGTGTTCCTGAGCAAGGAAAACATAACAGGCATATTTTCACTCTGCATTAAATGTGTCCACTGCAAAGCTGTCCCCATTAAAGGGTAATTCCTCAGATCCAAGCACAGTACCAGAAGTAGCTTGGAATATGTTGTATTTTTAACTAAGGAAGGAAAGATGTATGAAACAGTATGAAGAGACTGTTTGATGAGGACATAAGCAGAGAAACCAGGTACTCGTGTGGCCTGAGGATGGGCGTTTGGGAGATGCCGCCTGCTGGTTCATTTAACTTCACACGCCTCCAGGTGTTTTAACAACTTCTTGCTGGACTGTTCAAGTTCTTTCTTCAATGCATTGGTTGGGGTGGGGTTGGTGGGATAGGGAGATAGTGGAAATGGGGCGGGGGCTGAAGGGTGGGGAGTCTGTCTCCTTGAATTCTGCACCAGGCAGTTGGGTTTTGCAGGGGCCAGTTCTCCGGGGTTGCATCTACCCGAAAACATTTTAAGCTCCTTGTACCCAAAGGCGTCTTTTTATAACGGAGGTCCTGCGATTTCTCAATAGGCCATCTGTAGACGATCTTGTCAGTTGGTTCTGAAAACAGCTGCATCTGGGAGAACCTGAGACGGAGAAGGGAAAGTTGCTTAGCTTTTAAGACGATCCTTTCAAGTCCCGTGGAGTCTGTGCATGTCTTCATGTGGGCTACATCCTGGCCCCGGAGAGGCTCTGGTGCTAATTGGCAGCAGTCTTGAGCTTGGAAGTGAGACCACAGCTGCTTCCCATAACCCCTCCCTGCCCTAATTCCCAGGAGAGGCCATCTTAGCTCTGCTCCCATGATCCTCCTCGATGAAAACCACTGCCTTTATCTTGGGTTCCAAGGTGATCTCCAGTGATGATCAACGAACATGAGCAGGCAGAGGAGGGGGCTGCACAGGGAATGGTGGGTTTCGGCTGGGAAGCAGCTTCCACAGACATGGCTGTGGAAGAGATGCTGCTGTTTGCTGAGATTCTGGGCCTTGGTCAGTGTGCCACAGATGGACTTATCTGCCAGGCTCCTGAGCAAGAGGGCAGCAGGGGCTGATACTCCAGAGAAGTACACCGTGAGAAAGACCAGCTCTTCACAGGGTCCACAGAGTGTAAAAGGCAGCTGTCTGTGTGGTATGTGGGAGCCAGGAACCCACAGCTCCCTGAGCTATCCCTTTAATGACAGGGGTTGTGCCAGGCCCTGCGATGGCATTGCCTCCAGTTCATGCCTGCTCAGGAGCATACCCCTGGAAACCACACACAGGATATTCAGAAACAAGGTGGGTACATCTAGCTTTTCCTCTGCCACATGCCACCTGGGAAGCCCTTTGAGGTTCTGAATTCCCATGCCCTCGGTTCACTCAGCCCAGAGAGGTTCCAATGAGAACGGGTCCTTGGGTAGAGACTGGCAGCAATTTCTTCCTGTTTCCTGCTGTCACCCCTCCTCTATCTGGTCCTTTTTACCGGATGCATCTGACACCAGTGCACTCAGGCCTCAGGATACCAGTGAGCACTAACTAACTAAGGCCTGGCTAAGGATTACTCAGAAATGCACCTGGATCCAGCTGCACCTGAAGGTGGACCCTGTCAGTTTTCCATCTTCTGTGTCCCCACAGGCACTCTGTGCTATGCTCAACAGCTTAGCAACTGGTTCCCATCATTGCTTCTGGGCATGGCCAGCCAACTCATGACCAACCACTCACCAGGTCCTCTGAGGGGCTTGCCTTATTATATAAGACAGGTTGTATGGGTCAGCCTGCCGCTCCCAGGTGAGGCTGTGGGTGCTGGTATCAGAGGATTGCACATTGAGAGAAGCTATGTTTGCTTAGCCTGTACCTGAGGCTGTAGCTGGTGCCTTAGCTGTCTCTGTCATACCACATGTTACCATAAACAGGACGTCTTGAAAACATCCATTTATTATCTTGTAATTTTTGATGAGCCCCGTTATAACCCTAGCCACACTTTCTGTTCAGAGATTCTCCAGGCTGCACCTGAGGTGGTGAGGGTTCCTTTCTGGATTGCTGAAAGTCAGTTCCTTGAGGCTGGAGGACGCAGGTCTGGGTCTCAGACACGTCAATCTGTCTTGGTCCTTCCTGGGCATGGTGGCTTCATCAAGGCTAGCCATGAACTCTCTGACAGCAGAGTGCTGGGACTCAGGTGTTCTACTGACTGGATGCAGATCAGGAGTTCTGCCTCCTTTCCAGGGACCAGGCCAGGGTCATGAATCAGTGGGCATCCCCTGAGGTAAGGTCAGTGTCATGGGGTAAGAAAAACATACAAGACACTTTAAAATGTTCTCAAAGCAGTGATACTTGATAAGAAAGTTCTCAAGATGGATGAAAAATCGGATATGATGCCCCTAACTTACTACTCAGAACATGCCAGTCCTGGGGCAAGCCACCTCTTATGGATTCTGAAAGCCAGAAGCCAGAGCAACAGACCCTTGTTTGCATTTTTCTACCACATGTGACTAATACTGACTCCCCCGCCTCTTCCTGGAAGACTTGGTCCTCTGTCTCTCTCTCGTGCTGGCTCCTTTCAGGATGTACTTAAATCTCAAATTCTGGATGTGGGTTTGTCAGACCCTGGGACTCTGATGGAGTTCCGCAGGAGCTGTGGTTTCCAGGCAAAGCTGGGGTAGCACAAAGTTGGGTCAAGGATCTGTCTGTGTTCAGACTGAGGCAGAGATGTCCACATGACACTCTGAGGCTACCTTTCAGTGGCCTTTGTCATCCCTCTTTCATCCCCAAAGCCCCACCCTCTTCAATTGCTCCACACCCAGGGAAGAAAGATGGCCATGGTTCCCAGGTACACATCACTGCTGCCAACTGGGTTTGCAGCAAGCATGCTGTGACTACTTTGGCCAGTGGTAAGAAATGATGCTATGGAAGTTGAACTGCCTACTTTCTGTCTTGAATAAGGTATGGGCAGAGGAGGTGCTGGAAGCTTGGAAGGCAAGGCAGCCTACAGCTGACCTCCAACACACAGAAAAAGGAAGAGCCACGGTGGAGGAAAAGTGGGTTCTTCATGGACCACTGCAGCCTCAAGTCTCTCTGAACCCAGACTTCTTGCAGGGCCTCATGGAGTGACTTGCAGCAGTACACTCTCTGCTATGGCTTCTACTCTTGCAGCCAAATACATCCCGTTGGAAAGAATTGCACAGCCAAGCCTCTGGTCTCTCATTGGACAGCCCTTTCACTGGGGGGTTTCCCATCCACCCCTTGGACATGTCTCTTCTTTCAGAACCAGAAAGCTCTGATTGAGTCTCTCCAAAACTGGCCTCTCTCAATCCACAATAACCACAATCCAGAGAGGCTGAAGGGAGTCGGACTGAGAGAGAAAATTAAGCAATCACAGCTCCCAGGCTCCCCAGGCAATCCCTGCTGCCCCTGGAGGACTCTTCCAGTTTCATGTTTGCCTTGCTTCTTAATGAAGTCCTTTCTTGGGCAAACTGCCTAGAAACTTCTGTGGGAAGCCTGACCCTAGAAACTTCTTTAATTAGAAATAATGTAATTAATAATGATGCCCCAAACTGCTAATCCTTAAGCTCTGGCTTAAAATTTTAAAAAGAGGATGCTCAGGAGAAAGGGTTAATATTATGTTTGCCTAAATGGGTACTGTGCTGGTGTCTTAGGGGTAATGGGACTAGGGAGCCAGCACTCAAGGGTGTTTAAGCAATATCTGATAAGTCAATAAACTGGGTCTGAGTGACAGGTTAGTGAGGAAAGCATTTATTGTGTGAGCAAAGGCCCCTTGTGTGAGTACAAGCCAGGCTTGGAAGCTGATGCCTGTGACCCCACACTAGTACTGGAGAAGGGGACAGAGGACACAGAGACACACAGTCCTCGGAAGCTTACTGTCAACTCTAGTTGAACCAGTGAGCTGCAGTTTCCATAAGAGACTTAGTCTCAAAAATTAAGGTGGACATCAAGACAGACACAGACACCCACAGCCAAATAGTGGATGGAGCTTGGGGAATCTTATAGAAGAACAGGAAGAAGGATTGTGAACCTGGAGCAGATAGGGACTCCACAGAAAGATACACAAAGTCAACTAACCTGGACCCTTGGGGCTCCCAGAGACTGAACCACCAACCAAAGCACACACATAGACGGGACCTAGGCCTCCCTGTACATATGCATCAGGTATGTAACTTGGTCTTCATGTTGGTCCCAAACAACAGGAGTGGGGCTATCCCAAAATCTGTTGCCTGTTTGTGGGATATGTTCTTCTAGCTGGGCTGCCTTGTCTGGCTTCAGTGGGAGAGGAAGAGCCTAGGCTCACAGAGACTTGAAGTAATAGGGCAGAGGATACCCAGGAGGTGTCTACCCACTCAGTGGAGAAGGGGAGGGGGAAGGGGGATGGAGGGCAGAGGGAGGGGAAATGGGAGATGGGGGATATGGAATGATTGTGGGAGGTGGTAACTGGGAGGGGGGCAATGAACAGCATATAAAATGAATAAGTAAAAAAAAATCAAAACATTATACATGTAAAAGAGTTTTTAAAAAAGATTAAAATACATTGAAAGACATAAAAATCAATTAAGGTGGAGAAAGACACAGGAAGACACCAAATGACCATCTCTGGCCTCCACATTCCTGCACCTTCCATGTACACATGCACACACAATCTCCCACAGTGGCACACACACAACATACTCACACACTCACATACATACTCACAGACACACAGGCACACACACACATTCATACACACTCAGAGACATGCACACACACAGGCACATACATACACATACTCACACAAACATGCACACAAACACACATATACATACACACACACACATACACACATACACTCACACACACACAGGCACACACACAGTCACAAAGGCACATACACACACACACACACACACACACACACACACACACACACTAATAAATAATGAGACAGATGGTTTAAAAATCTAGAGAGAAACAAATACAGACAGAAGGCTGATGGGCCATTTCAATTCGGACCCAGGGCAGGTGGTGTTGGGATTCTCAGGGTAGCCTGCGCTCATTGTTCTCATCCAGGAGGGCTTCGGGCATGGGCAGCTGTGGCAGAGCTCACAGAGGTTCTGTAGTGATGGCATAGGGGCAGGCTGGCTGCAGTGGGTCTGTTTTCTTCCTTAGATGGGTAAGGATCTAAGACAGAGGGGAAGGAGGAAGGAAGCTTTTCACTTCACAATGGTTGTCATCAGAGGGTACTTCACAGCCCCCCCCCCTCCAGTCTCCTGAAAGAGGCCCACGAAGTGACAGCTCCTCTCCTGATCACCCGGAGGCACAACCTGCCTTCTTCATTGGCTATCGCTGATGGGCTGAACACATGAGGAGCAAAACTGGCAGCTTTGCTCAGGCAGGGTGGAGAGCTCCGAACAGTGTTGGCCACAGTCACCATCATGTCTTCACTTCCATGAATGCCTTCAATAGAAAACCACTGCCAGTGTTCCCCAGAGCATACTCACTGATACAACAGAGAGGGCCCATCCACCAGACCTGTGCACAGCACTTGGAAGCCAAGCCTGATTCTTGTGTGCCACACTGGCTGTTCTGGGAAGAGCTGTATGTGAGCAGCCATGAGATGAAGCGCTCTGTGTTTGAGAGCAACTATGAAACACTAGTTGATAAACTGTGGTTATTCACACCTGAATATTCCCTGGTATTTCCTCTGAAATTAATGAGATCAAACTTCCTCTTGGGCCACATTAAATAACAAGCAGCTCCCAGCCCTCACAGAGTGGGCAGGGATGAGCCTTCTGCCAAACCCCGAGGAGACATCAGTGCATGGAAGTTCTCTCAGGAAATAAATGGCAGAACTTCCCAGAAAAGCATGTTTAAAGGGCCTGGAGCTAGGGGATCAGGGTCACCTGTCAGGGATGATGAAAGTTACAGGGCATGCTGTGACTAGTGTGCCCTCTAACTGCCCAGGTCATCAAAAGAAGGGTCAGTAGAGAAATGGTTCAAGCTACCTGGAGTCCCAAGTGACAGTGATTGACTGGGGATTGACTCTGAGTGAAATTGAAGGATGGGGACAGAGATGCCCGGTGTACAGTCAGAAGGCCCAAGTTTGATCCTTGTCACCCACTGCCATGTGATGGTGGGAAGTGCTGACTTCTGCAAGTTGTCCTCTGACTTCCACACTTACAGAGTAGAACAAGCATAAATACACATACACACACACATGCAAGCACATACACATACACAACACACATACACACCACACACATAAACATGCATGCACATATAGGCACGTACTGTGCACACGCACGCACACACACACAAACACACTGATTGATATAATAAATATTTTAAATGGTGGGAATGATTGTATACATTTGTAACTCAGTACTCAGGGATGGAGGAGACAGGCTCTCTCCCTCATCACCTCCAGGTATCCATTGTATCTAACACACCTCTAAACTAAAATGATTAAAAAATATATAAAGAGATGCCAGACATAACATCCAGCTTCTTTGGAAGCTGAGGCAGGAGAATTGCCTAAGCTGAAGGGCTGGAGTAATATAACGAAACTATATTTCAAAATAATAAATGAAAATTAGGGGTATAGCTCAGCCAAAGAATGCCCAACTAGCGTGTTCCATCCACAGCACCTTGGAAAGTAAAGCTGAAATTAAATAAACAGTAGCAAGCAAGCCTGTCACTCAAAGTTTCACATTTGTTTCTGAATTCCAAGTAGAAGCTGGAAAAGTTGTTTGTGTGCTAGTTTTGCTTGCCATCCCCCCAGAACTTCCAGACAGTCCTGAAGAGGTGTGCTCTAGCAACACATGGCATGTGGGTGCCCGGTGATGGAAAATCTGCATGGTGTAGTGGACAAGTGTCTTCCAAATGGGTCACAGAGTTACCCCAGTTCATGACAGGCCAGTAGGCTTCCATTTAACACAGTGCAGAGGGCTCAGCAAAACAGCTTCAAACCATACTAATCTAACCTGCAAGAAGCCCCCACCCCTGGGTTTGGAGTGCAGTCTGGAAAGAACAGTCACAGGGATGAAGAAGAGCCCCAAATCAATTAAAACCCAGCTCCTTTCCCACCTGGATGTCTGAGTGAGGTTTTAATTATGTGTATGTGTGCATGCCTGGGTGTGCATGCCTGGGTGTAGGCATACACACATACACATAATTAAATATGTGATATGTGAGTATAGGTGCCCAAAGAGTCCAGAAGGGGACATGGATGCAGGGAGCTACTGCAGTTACAGGAGGCTGTGAGAAGCCCAAGGTGGGTGCTAGGAATTCCAGTCCTCTATGAGAACATCATACACTCTCAATTACTGCATCTTCTCTAGAGACACATCCTGTTTTGACTGACACAATCTTTCACTGATCCAGGAACCTTCTAACTAGGCTGAACTAGCTGGGCAGCAAGCCCTAGGAATCCTCCATCTCTGCCTCCAAGTGATGGGATTGCAGGCTTCAGCACACCTGGCAGTTTACATGGACCCTGAGGCTTACCTAGCAATCTCTTTACTGACTGACCTAATTCTCCAGTGCCTATGTGTGTATGTATATGTATATGTATGTTTATCAATATTATGTATATATACGTTTATGTTATATATGTTTATACGCATGTAGTTATGAGTTGTAACATGTATGTTTATGTATTAGTGCACAATTCATCCTGTTGATTGTGTGTTTACATGTATCCTCTCTCTGTCTCTCTCTCTCTGTCTCTCTCTCTGTCTCTCGTGTGTGTGTGTGTGTGTGTGTGTGTGTGTTATGGAATCCAAGGTCTTGGACTTGGCAATTGTGTGCTCCCTAGTCCCTGTTAATTCTGTATTGTTTTGTCTCACCATGGGGTTCCGACAGGTAGGACAGGGTCTCAGGTGACTGGTAACTCAGTTGGCCAAAGTGTCTTTAATAAATAAATGCCCATTGACCTGAGTTAGGTACGAGTAGAGTATGTGTTACTGAATTAAGAGTACACTATCAAAATGAAGTCCTTTCTTCTCTTTCCTATAGAGAGCTCAGCATACACACAGTCCTGGGATTCTCCACACCACCACAAAACAGATGCTGACTGTAACACAGGCAAATGGGCAAATATACATATAATAAGAATATGCAAATACTATATAAATGAATATGTAACAAGCATATGCAAATACTTACATGAATAAACATTTAAGTATACAGAACCAAAAGACCCTGTGCTGGAAGCAGCCAGGTGGGGCCACAGCAGGTGCCCTGGAGGAGCATGCACAGGTGTGCAGGGAGGAGACAGCAGGTGTCCTAGGAGGAGCATGCACAGGTGTGCAGGGAGAAGACAGCAGGTGTCCTAGAAGGAGGCACAAGTGCTCTGTGGAGGGCCTGAGTTGCTGGTTATGGCCGGGCACATTTAAGGTTGATGGGTTTTCATTTCTGGTCAACAGTTTAACAACAGGGTGATGTGAAGGAAGCAGAATTTACAGTGACTTAGGCTCACCAATAGCTTCAGACATAGGTGTGTGTGTGTGTGTGTGTGTGTGTGTGTGTGTGTGCACGCATGTGGGCACACAGATGTGATGTGGCTTTATAGGGTTAGAGGTATTTGCCAGTGACTGTCCTCCAAGGCAAAATGCTCTGTGAAGATCAGAGCAGATGAGACCTGCACCTGTTCCTATATCATCAGGGCATCATCTCCCCTGGGCTGGATTTGCTCTCCATCACTCAAGAGGCTGGACCTGGATCTGAGCTGTGTGGTTTCTGTGCTTTCTCCCTGGGTGTCTGTTTCCTTCATCAAACTGTAAACAAGTGTGGACATAGGAGAGTAGAGATAGTGTCATGGAAGGAAGAAGAAATTGCTGCACAGAGCAGACCCCGTACCCATGCCCTTGGCATCAGGAGACCCTGTACCCATGCTTTTGATATCTTGGGTACTGGTAGAAAAGGGAAAGCAATGGGCATTTGAAGAGTCTGTGCCAAACCTTGAGAGCATGCACAAATACTTAGGGAGCCTTGTGCAGGAAGCTGGGTGCCGTAGTGTTAAGTAGAGGTTTCTGCATCACAGCTATTTCTGGAGAGCCCAGGTTGCTGAACCTGTGCCCTGCAGCCACATATCCTGTCCTGCAGGGACTTGTGGAGGGGTGGCTGACTTAGCAGTGAACATCCCCAAGAACTACATGCTGGGGCTGAGGAGTGAGATCATCATCCTGGCTTGTGTGAGGGTCAGACAAGTTCTCATGCCACGTGGGCACTCGATCCCCATGCCCTAACAGGTAGCATGCGTTCTCCCTTCAGGTTGCAGTGGGTGCATGGCTGGGTAGTCTTGGGCTGGAGGTTTCAGGCAAT
Organism: Mus musculus; assembly: GCF_000001635.26. NCBI lineage: Eukaryota > Metazoa > Chordata > Mammalia > Rodentia > Muridae > Mus > Mus musculus. The sequence continues at coordinate 179,219,759 of NC_000068.7, read as the reverse complement.
GACTTCAGGCTGGCAAGTTCCAGCTCTGCCTGACTTTCTGACTTTCCTTACTCTCTAGGTAGGATGGAAAGAGAGCCGCTGACCTGCAGACCTTCTTCTGCTCTCCAGACAAGGATCGGTGAGGTCTTTTTGATTCTTTTACTGAAGAAAAGGGTTTGTCCCCTAGGAACTTCTGGGAAGATGCAATGAAGAGAATTTTTTAAGGGGCATTTCCACTGTGCAGGGTTCCAGTAGGTTAAGAATAGCACAAACATGGCCTCTGTCAAGGTGAACATTCTGGAACACCAAAGGCTTTTCTTTAAAATGCTATAAAAGTTACTCTTTGTCTTCATACAAAATGACATTTCAAGTTGTCAATTAGATAAGTTGTTTTCTTTCTCAGTCCCTGGATTAAAACTAAGCTGAAGCCTTACCTCATGAAGGCTGGAATTCTACCTGGCCAAGCCAGGTTCTCTGGGGAGCTCTTCCTGGGCCCTGGCACACTGCAGGGGATGGGGGTCATTTCCTTGATGCATGCTTAATTAGATGTCTCAGACTTGACACCTGGAAGCTGGGGGCCTGAACGAAAAGCATGGTGAACCTCTTCTGTCCAGAGCAAATGAATGTTCAGAGAAAATGGTTATAAAGTTACCACAGCTAAAGCTGCCCAACAGAGACATATTGATCACTGTTTGATACGTAAAATAAAAACAAAGTGGCCAGAGTCTCAGGACTTTGAAAAGCAAAATCTTGGAATGAATTTTGTTCTGCCAAGTCCCCAGCTTTGCCCCAGGCTGAGGATGAACCATTCCAACAGGTTACCTTTCTACCTACATGGTGAGACCTGTTGTCTCTGTGAAGATGACACAGTGGCCTTTCAACAGAGATGGAATTACCAAAAACATTCCTGAGACCCAGAGTGTACCAGAAACACAGTAAGAATGGTTTTTAGGCCAGACATGTGCCTAATGCCTATAATCCCAGAACTTGTGAGACTCAGGCAGACTGCCATTGTTAGAGGTCATATTATATAGTTGGTACCAAGCCAGCCTGGAGTACAGAGTGAGATCTTGTCCAAAACAACCAGAAAAAGGAATGGATGTTGAATGGAAGGGAAGAAACAGGAGAGTAAAGGAGAGAGAGAGAGAGAGAGAGAGAGAGAGAGAGAGAGAGAGAGAGAGAGAGAGAGGAGAGAGAGAAGGAATTGGAAGGAAAGATGAGTGGTTCCTAGATAAACTGGGAGATGCATAAGTGGAGAGATAGATGGATGAGAATGTGGATAGGTGGTATATGGAGGGGTAGATAAATGGATGAATGTGTGAGGTGTATTATGTTTGGATGGGTAAGACATTTGTGGCTAGATCAATAAATATAAATATAAATATAGGTGAATGGATAGATGGGTGGGTGGATGGATGGATGGATGGGTGGGTGGATGGATGGATAGATGAGTGGGTGGGTGGATGGATGGGTGGATAGGTAGATGGATGGATGAATAGATGGATAGATGATGGATGGAGGGATGGATTATGGATGGGTGAGTGGATAGATGGGGGGATGGGTATATGGATGGATGATAAATGAGTGAGTGAATGGATGGGTTGCTGGATGGATGGACGGATGGGCAGGTGGATGAATGAGTGGATGGACAGATGGGTGGGTTGGTGGGTGGGTGGGTAAATGGATGGGTGGGTGGATGGATGAAGGATGGGTGGATGGGTGGGTAGATATATGGATGATGATGGATGGATGGATTAGTAGGTAGGTGGGTGGATGGGGGTGGGTGGATGGGGGTGGGTGGATGGGGGATGTATGGATGTATGGATGCATGGATGGATGATGGATGGATGGATGGATGGGTAGATGGATGGATGGGTAGATGGATGGATGGGTGGATGTATGGATGTATGGGTGGGTGGATAAATTGGTGGGTGAGTAAATGGGTGGGTGAATGTTTGGACAGGTGGGTGGTTGGGTGGGTAGACTGATGAGTGCATGGGTGGTGGGTAGATGGAGTTTATTTTCCTTCCCCATTCCTAACTTCCTTATACTGTTATGAAAATCTCTTACTAAGCATGAAACACAAGCTTAAGGGAGGTATGCCCACCCCAGAGCTTATTATTCATCTGACCCAGGGAAGTAAACCAAAAAAAGATCAAGGTGTGTGGCAGGAGATTTGTGGTAGGAATCGAGTAGTCATAGATGCATGTCAGGAGGTAGGGGAACTGTACCAAGAACACCTTTGATGGGAAGCAAGCCCAGCAGGTTTCATCTGCTTGCCACTTCCCTAAAGTGCTGTCTCAGGGACCTAGCCACCAGGTACATCTGAGGAGCCCTGAGTATAGGTAGAGATGGGGGGCAGTGTGTACCTCAGATCCAGTGTTGAAAGTTACTTTGTTAACAGGACTCAGTGCATGCTAGTATGCATTTATTCATAACAGCCACAGTCTGGGTTTTCACCACAAGCTTTATGGGGTTCTTAGAGCTACTCTTCCATTAGGAGACTCATGTGGACACATTTAAGAAGCAGGAGCTAAAATCTGCCATTTATAGAGAATACCTCCGCAGAGGGAGAAACTCGTCCAACATCCCACACTGTAAATGAGTCAGGGGTCAAGTTCAGGCAATCCTACACTGAGCCCACAATCATAACCATTCTACCAAATCCTTCCCAAGAATGAGTGAGGTCCCAGCTTAAAGTGTCTCAGGGACCTCAGAAGTCCATGATGAGCTCTCATTAGATACCTCGTAGGAACAAGCTGCAGAGAATGTTCCTATTGTGCCCTGCAGTCTACGAGATGCTGAGGACCTTTGTATCTTGTTGCCATGGATACCACTCCCCCTCCTCAGGTAGGAATATTTTCTGTATGCCTGGAAAATAGTAACTCAGTTCTATCAGCCAATTACTTTAAAGACAAAGCTTTTCTTTATTAGAGGGAAAAGAAAGACTTAAAAAAAAACAACATGTTCTCAGATATCATACTTTGTGTTTAGGTAATTTAATCTTAAAGCTGTTCTGTCCTGGGTGCAGACTTCCAGGAAAGCTCTGTGTGGGTAATGTTGTAAAATGCCCTGACCCATGAACTGGGACAGAAGGATGAGCTCAGGGGTTTTCTGTTTAGCAGATAAGGAATTTAGAATCTCATCCAGGAAGGCTCAATATCACATGGACAATTTAGCTGTTGAGCAAAGGTAATAAGGACCAGTGGACAGGAAATTTGATCCAGTGGACAGGAAATCAGGATTGATGGGCATGGGATTCAGGACTCGTAGACATGGAATAAGGACCAGTGGACATGGAATCAGGACTGGTGGACAGTGAATCAGGACTGGTGGACAGGGAATCAGGACCAGTAGACGGAATCAGGACTGGTGGACAGTGAATCAGGACCAGCAGACAGGGAATCAGGATTGGTGGAGAGGGAATCAGGACTGGTAGACAGGGAATCAGGACCAGTGGACAGGGAATCAGGACCAGTGGACATTGTTTTGCTCATGGAAACAGCAGCTCAAGAAGAGGACTCAGGAGGCTGCATGGTACTGAAGTCAGCAAAGTACTTGTGTTCTGAGCTGGAGGACCAGAGTTCATTCTGACAATCCCATGTCAGAACGGTGGGAGTGGCAGTGAGCACCTGTCACCCAGGGCTGGGGAGACAGGGATAGGAGGATCCCCAGGCTCAATGAGTAGCCAATAGAGTATAATTGGTGATCTCCCGGCCAGTGAGAGATTCAAAGAAGGTGGACAGTATACCTGAAAATGACGTCAGCGGTTGCCCTCTGGCCTCCACAAGTATCTGCATACATGCTCTGGTATATCAAACATACATGCACACATACAGACACTAGTATACACATGCATACACAAAATGATGCCAAAAAAAAATCACTGTACCCACCAGCTCCAAGCACCTCAGGTCACTAAGGAAGAATGATCTAGAAGTCAACAGGCAAGAAGCTAGCCTTACAGTCTCCAAATTGTTTCCCAAAGGACCTGGTGAAGCTCTGAGCCTGCAGGTCTGAGAAGCTGTAGGCTTAGAAATGATATTTTTTTTCCTTAGGATATAATTTCAATGTGGTGAAACTCAGTCTTTTTAGTATGCAGTTTTGTGAGTTTTGACAAATGTGTCTTGTCATGCAACCATCAGCATAAGAACCCCGAGCCTCCTCTCACCTTAGCCCCTGGCGATTTGGATCTTCTCCCTTCCCAAACCTGCCTACTTGGGTGTCCAGTAAATAGAGCCCTATAGTGTGCAGGTCCTGAGCCTGGCTTCTTTTGGTAGCACAGCAGCCTGCTGAGGCTCACCCACCTGAATCAGGATTTCTCTTCTTTCATTACAGGCTTGTATCCTATGCCATCTGTTTGTCTATCCACTCCCCAGTGATGGGACACTCACGAATAGATGTGATGTCGTGTGGGTTTCTGTACACAGATATTTTTATTTTTACACTGGTGATGTTGGGTTGCTGGTTGAAGAGAAGGCTTGGTTTTATAGGAATGAGTGAGCCTGTGCCCTTTTTCCACCAGCACTCCTCTGATTGGTTGCTTTCAGTTTCATCACCCACGATCACATTTAAAGTAAGAAGATAGCAACCAAGCTTCACCGTTGAGAACCAAGCTGACTCAAGATTTTCTCAAAGGTCCTGATGAGAGGACAGAGGGGACTTCTGTTCTGTGTCCTTGTCCAGGAGTGGACTTGGCAAGGTCAGGCTAGGCTGCAGCCAGTGTCTTGGAGGAAGAGTCAGGCTGTGACATCTGGAGACCGATGTCTTCTTCCCTCAGGGCTGTGATTATCATTCTCAGACATCTCTGTCTGCAGTAACTTGTGTTCTCTTTGCCTACATTGTCTGACGTAGCTCTCGGATGATATTGGCCATCTCACCCCCTGCAAATAATACATAAGATGTCATACTTTTCTTAGTAAACTTGCTTGGCATATCTCCTCAGCGTATGCAACAACCCCCGGTCCCAGAACTTGCTTTTATCTTTTTTATTTTTCTTTATTTTCTTATTGCTGCTTCTCCTCCCCCTTGGCACCTCTCCATTTGGAACCCTGAGTCCTGTTGGTTCAGGACACTTTGCTATCTGTGTGGAGGCTGTAGAGTTTTAACTGCATGGATGATACCATTGTTTGGATGCTACGGATACTGACCGAAGTGTTGGTTACCTAAAACCCTAGCAGAGCCAACAAATGCAATACCCATGAGGTCCTCTTTTGATCTGAAGAAGCAAGGTCTCTATGTGGAGAGACAATTAAAAATGTACCCTAACACTAGGTGTTGGAAGCGAGTCTTAGAGGTAATTCTGCATGGACAGTGTTGTGAAGGCTGAACGAGAGAATCTCCATTGGAGCAGGAGGGTTGGGGTAGGCATAGAAAGGTGACAAGGGACTGCAGCGATGGCTCAGCCCTCACAAGCATGAAGACCTGAATTCAGTCCTCGAACCAATGTGGTTAAAGCAGGGTGGGGTGGTGCCTGCTTATCACCACAGTCCTGGCTTCACTGGCCAGCCATCCTGGCCTGTACCACAAGCTCCAGGCTTTTATAAAACGATGGACAGCTCCTGAGGCATTATAGCTAGGGCTGACCTTCAGTCTCCATGCACATGGACAGATACAAACACACATGCCCCACCTCCCCAACACACTCAGGAGGCAATTGTAAATGAACCAGTGAGGCTGCAAAGAGATCGGGAAGGGGGTTCAGGTAAAAAGATAAGTGAGCAACAGCGGTTAGGGTCATGTGCGGCTCATAGGAGCAGAAGGCTGGCATAAGCAGGGTGTGATGGAGATTACGGGGCTTAGTAAGGAGGGGAGAAGACAATGGTGGCTGCTGCATCATGAAACAGGATTTGGCCTTGATTTATCAGGGGTCTGCTTTCTCAACGTCCTGCCTAACTTTTGGCATTGGTGTAGCTGAGGTCACTGAAGTCCGCTCAGAAGAGGTACCTGTGAGGGAAAGAACTTGCTGATAGGTTTGGCTGGAGGCAGACAACGCATCGTACCATCCAGAAATTTCTAACATTTGCATCAGAGAAATCTGCTCACACACATTTGAGCTGTGTGTGCAACGTGGTCATGTATGTACATGTGTCTGTGTGTATGCATGTGTGCCTACGTGGATGTGTGTGTGTGTGTGTGTGTGTTTGCTTGGGTGTGTGGAATGAGTACAGGTGCCTCCAGAGGTCAGAGACATCAGATCTCCCTGGAGCTATAGTTAGCTCCATTAGCTACCTGCCTGACCTCTTCTACAAGAGCGGTGTGTTAACTGCAGAGTCATCTCTCCAGCCATCTACAGAACTTAAGAGCCACGTACAGCCCCGTGCAGGTGTGAGCTAGTGATCCACACCTAGAATCCCAACGTCTGAACAGTGGAGGCAGGAGGATCACAAGTTGGGGCTAGTCTGACCCGGAGAGTGAGCTTGAAGCAATAGCCTTTCTCACCAACACAAAACAAATGGACAAAAAAGAACTGTCAGACCATTCGCCTGCTCTTAGATCACTTTGCTTTGGGTTGTGACCACTTCTCACGTTCCCTAAACACCTCCTGCTTAGCTTCCTTTATTGAACAGGAAATCTATCCCAGCATTGATCAGATTGCTCCAGAAACACAGCTGCCTTCCCATTGATGTAGAAACTAAATCTATCTGCTAAGACTAAATCCATGGTCTGCCCAACGACCAAGTCCCCTGGGTTCTCCCTGGAGTGGGATGGTGTGTGCTGAGTCCACAGCAGGGTTTGTCGCTCTCAGAGCTATCACATGGCATGTTTCTCCAGCCTCAACATTGAGAATTTTAGGACAATGGGGCCTTGAAGTAGAATGTGGAACCTTGTTTTAAGCATCACAGGAGAATGCTTGAAGTCTGTCTGGTCCAACAGGTTATGCTGTCTGTCCGTATGTGCCACCCTGAAGTGACTGTGACATTTCCCTTCCACCTTGTTTTCTCCTAGATGTGAATGACTCTTTGCCTCTGTACAGACATCCTGCACCATTCTGATGTTTCTGGGGAAGCTGCACGCAGTGGGATCTGAGGGGTTACAGGAGAGGGACCTGACAGATGGAGTCGGGGATGCTGGCTTGCAAGGACAAGCCAGGGGTTATAAAAATGATCTGCATTCCAGAAATCCAAAAGCTGGGGCCCATAGGAGGCACATTGAGAGTCAGAAGCATAGAGCCCAGTTGCTGAGAAACATCCCATGCTTCTAAAACCTCCCTTCTCTGGTAAGACTTGACATCCACATGTCAGAGAGACAGAACATTGGTCAACCAGTCAAGTGTGAGGTCCAGCCCTGCTCAGTGTGGTGGCTTAATCTTGGTGTCAACTTGCTTGTATGTAGAGTTAACTAAGAGATGTATTTCTGGGTTTTCAGTGAGGGTCTTTCCAGGAGGGTCACCTGGATGAGGAAGACTATCTCTCAGAGTGGGTAGTACCTCCTGGCAGTGGCCCACATATAAAGAATTCCAGGAAATCGTTTCCCTGCTTCACATCTCGCTGGTGAATGCATCTACCACATTGCTGCTGCCATCCTTTGCTAATGTTAGAACCAGGCATCTTCAGCCTTCTAATGTGGACTGGAGACCGGAGGCTCCTGGGACTCCCCCAGGTCGTCAGCACTGGTTTGTCACGGGCTGTGCAGCTACCGGCTTCTCAGTGTCTCCATTGTGCAGACAGCCATTGTTAGACTATCCAGCCCATTCCCTGGAGGCCAGAAGCTCCAACAAGCCCTTTTAATATATGTGCATCCTATCATTTCTATCTCTCTGGAGAACTCTGACTAACACTGAGACATGGGTCTGAGGGACTCTGCAGCTTGGTCCCGTTTGTTTACTGAGATCAACTTTGAGAGTCTGTGCTTCCCCGCTTGGGCACCATGTCTCCCTGCTTCACATGATCATCTGTCGAAAACATTTTCTTCGTAATCTCTTACACCCAGGACCAGCCACAGCACAGTCCTTAGGCCACAGGGACGCAGCCTCTTCTTATAAGTAAATAGAATTTGACTGGGACATGGGAATGTCTGTGTCTGCCCTGACAGAGATGAACAGCCATGATAGAAACATCTGGTATCTAACTCTGAGATGTGTATTGTCTCTGACTGACTTCTACAGCACAGAGCCACATCCTAATGACAGGTGCCATCTACCCTCAGTGTCCCCCAATGCTTAGGGACAGTGACTAGAGGACAAGTCTGTAGGACTGTCGAGAGCTGGGTGGAATCTCTCTCCATCTCATCCCCCAGATGCCTGCCCACCTTGGGTCATGCCAGCCCTGTCTACCTTGTGATTTCTCCAGTTACAAGCATGAACTTGGTGGAGGCAAGGGTGAAAGGCCTATGGCGGGTCACCTGTGGCTCAGCAGGGCTCCGGAGGAATCAGGGAACTGCTGGGAACCCACGCACCTCTGTGGTGCAGCCTCTTTGGCTCCAGAGTCCCTTTTTTTTTTTTTTTTTTTTTTTTGGCATCTCTGGTAAGCTTTCTAGTTGTATGAAACTCTCAGTATTTGATTGGCTCTGCCTGTCCCAGTGAACAGGTGCTTCATGGAGTCAGGGCAATTGCGACCTTAACGATTTGTACAGATGAGCCACTTGAAGCTGGAGGGAGGTACAGTCCTGAAGCTGAAGGCAGCAGTTTAGCTGCCAGCCCGCTCCTCCTCCTTCTCATCCTAGCAAGCGCAACCCTACAGCCTCTGTCTGTAAGAAACAAAGCTTAGCTGGGGTGGGGTCGGAGTTTGGAAGTAGCATGTCCAGCATTGTTTGCATTCATCCTGGCTCGCTCTTTTGCTGAATTCGCTGAAGGAAGAGAAACTCACCCCACGGAGGGAGATATTGAGCTTCCAAACCCCAGCAGTGCCTCAGCCCTGAACTAAAGGCCCAAGTACATTTACGCTCCAAGGAGTCAGGCCAGTGAATCAGAGACTAGTGTAATCAGCTCAGAGGAACAAGCTCCTGGCCTCCAAAGTGTCACAGTGTGGGCTGGGTGCAGCCAGAGCTGCATTCGCTGGAGGCTCTCGGGCGTTCTTAGGATTAGACGGGTTTGAGAGAGCACTGAATTGTTCACACATGAATGTTGATTCTGGCTGACATGGAAGTCTTCCCTGCCTGTACTGGGTGCTGGGTGGGGAAGGCTTGGGAGGAAGAGTGGGCTATGAGGAGAGTCTGTTCCTCATTCACTCTGTGCCTGGAATCCACTCCGCCATGTATGCACTGGCAGCTACACTCAATGGCAATGCCAGCATCTGCTCAGCACACACATGGCTGTCTGTTTTTATGGTAATGTCTGCCTGTTTCCTGACTCATATCCTCCCCGTGTCCTCTCCTATCCGATCTGTATTTCTCATCCTTATCATCTTCTTCCTGTCCCTTTCCCTCCCTCCTCTCCTCTTCCCTTATCTGTATCTGGCCCTATCCTGTCCTATCCTGTCCTCTCCTATCTGTCATACCCATCTCATCTCTGTGGCTTGCACAGATCTGTATCTCTAGTACACCACGGGACTACCAGCTTCACCATAGTTACGCCGTTTTTATTTGTCACCCTTGTCTATACCTGTGTAATTATAACCAAGCACCTAGCACCAAGTACTGGGGCCCCCATTTTCCAGAAGGACACAGCTCCTGACTTTGTGGAATTTACAAACCACCTGGAAGTCAGAAGCGGAACTTGTCGTCATCGTAGACAGCCACCCAGCCAGGTTACCTCCACAGTGAGCAGTATGTGAGGCACCCATGCTTGCGTGTGGTGGAATATCACGAAACAGTTCCCAGTAAGAGGGGGAAGTTGCAGACTGACTTAGGGCAGAGCTTAGGAGTAGTTTTGAGTCCCTCGGACTGGGAATGGGGTTGAGTCTTTGTAGGGTCTTAAATCTTCTGTACTGGACTACAAGGGGAGAATCTCGCTCTGTATGAAGAATAGAGGGGCAGTGTGGAGAGTGCCCCCTGCCTTCATAGCCAAACACCGCAAACTCATATCCAAAGACACCCCAAATCCTCAAACTTGTAGAGCCATCCTAGGTCTTGGTCCTTCCTGGCTTGGGTCTTTGTGAGTCTAAAGCTAAGCCCCATCATCTCCTCACAGCCCACTTTTTAGAACACGGAGACCTTTGCAAGGGATCCTGGGAAAGGTGACTTCTGTTAGAGGAAGGCAATTCTCTTCTGTTGAAGTTGATGCAAAGTGAAAAAAGACCCCCCCCCCCATGTCTGTCTCCTGGAGTTTCTGGAAGAAGCCAGGCTCCACACCAGGCTCAATTATGAAAATTTCCTCATGAACATTTCCAGCCTGCAATGCCTATTTAATCTGAGGACTGTGTATAATCTGTAAATTGGATGAAGAGAAGCCATTGGGCTCTCAAGCACAGGATCTAGAGTACCTGGTGCTGCTCTCTGTTAGAATGCTCACACGTCACACCCAAAAATGTTGGGAGAGAAATGCGTGCAGGGGAGACTGAGAGGGTTACCCTGAGCCGGAGCAGTGTGCTTTTCTTTCCTCCAGGCCCCTCCCACTCCTGTTATAAGCTTCTTGTCTCATTCCTCTTTCTTGGGGCTCCCATTCTTTACTTGGCACGGAGATATTTGACGAATTCTTTTTACAATGGCGTTAAATGCAAAATTGGGCTAGAAGCACTGCAAGGTTTCCTAGTCTTAGACTACCTTTTACAAACATGACTTTTGCACTGAGACCAAGCAGTGACTGAAGGTTCTGAAGTTAGGGTTGAAAGTCCTAGAGTGTCAAGAGGACCCAACCCACTGCCCCACTTGCTTCCAGGAGGCCAGTTAACAAAAATTTACACCAAGCAGTGTGTCTGTTTCCCTTCCTCAGGCTGAACAACTGGTGTGGGAAGAGGTAAGGCCTCAGAGGAACAGATCATAACCTCTATAGTCACCTCCCAGGCCCAGAGAACTGCCTCCTGCTGGCCAGGATAGGGAACCAACGGCAGAGGGGACTCCCCGAATCTCCAGGGAAGCTGTTGTATTAGGAGGCAAGTGGGTCTTAAACAACAGGTTCTGAGACAATAAAATGCAGGCAGGTAGCCTGGAGTGTGTGTGTGTGTGTGTGTGTGTTGGAGATGACCTAGAAATAGCAGACAGGGGGGAGATGGAAAAGAAGAGGCTGGCCACTGGTGTGAGTGAGTGAGAACAGGACATTGTGTGGCCAGTGTCCACCCTGGGGAATACTGGTGCTGGAGAACACTCTGTGTCACTATAAGGTGAGGCACTTGAGACATTTGTCCATCAATAGCTGACCAGCAGTGGCTGGGGACTGCCTGATAGTTCTGCTTTGGAGTGTTCAGGGATGAGGTCTATGGAGGACAGAGTAGAGGCCCACAGCTCCATGACCTGTCTCCTTATCTAGCTGTATCCTCTTAGGATAGGATGCATCCAAGACAACGCAATGTGGTGTCTGGTCATACCTCACAGTCCCCCATTACCATTTGAAGGGTGCATCACCTCAGACCTCTGGTCATCCCATTCTTTCTTGGTGTCCCATGTTGTTTTCAAGGTTCATGTTGTCTTTTAAATGTTATATGCTCACGCTGGGATTAAAACTGCATATTCCAGCTCTGGATTCCTCTCCCAGGAATGTTAGCTAACAGTCCAGTCTCCTAATGCTGTGTGTCTTTTTAGCAGCATGTAGTCCCCAGATAGCGAGCCTTTGCTTAGAAAATCCATAGCTCTGAGCACAACCTCCCTGGTGACAAGAACCTGCACTTCACACTGGGAACAAGCATGTACCCTGCTCCTTTTGAGAGAAGAGTAGCTGGGCCATGGACGTGTGATGTGTCCAGCTTTTTGTGGGAAGCAGCATTCCTGGAGGGACATGGAAGCGTGTGGGCTTCAGTCAGACTGGCTGTGGCATAAAGCCCAAGAGTTCCTCCTAGAAAACCATGAATAAGTGCTACGAACCTAGACTTCTACATGATTCTGCTTGGACTCAGCCAAAGCCATGAGAGGGAAGGGATTGGAGGAGAGAAGGGAAGGGAGGAAGAAGAGAAAGAAAGAAAAGGAAGGGCAGGAGGCCATGACCTCGAGTTGGGCTTTGCTCACTGGAAGGCTATAAGCCTCAGCCCAGAAGTAGTTGTCTGTCTTTGACCTCCTTATAGCCCTCATTACGGCCCTGCTCTTAAGGAGCGGGTCCAGGACAAGCCCGACAGAAGCAACAAGAGATGTAAGGACGGTGGAGAGAAGAGAGAGGAGCCGCAGAGTGGATGGAGCAGCCCAATTGTCCCCGTGGCCTCAAACAGTTGGAAGTGATGGGTCCAAGGAACCCCTACGGCTTCTTGGATAATTATCCAAATTTGGATTGCTTTGCTGAAGGCATTTCTTCCAGGAAGCTTGGCAGGGGGTGCAAGTGCAAGAGACATTTCCATCATGCAGAGACGATCAATTGTCGGGTTTTCATCAGCTCTGTGACAGGGAGTTTAGCCCACAGCCCCCCTGCCCCCTGTTCCATTTGTGTCCAACAGTGTCTAGAAGCATTGTGTTCCTGTTCTCGTTACTGTGTGACCCCTGGGATGCATTGTGCTCTGCCATATTTAACTTGGCTCAGTCCCCTAAGTAGGACACAGAAAGGAAAGGGACATCAGTGGCGGACTAGGGACATGCCTGGTGGGCTGAGTGGAACCCAGGTTCTTGTCACATGACCTTTCTGGCCATTCCTGAGGGCCGTGATAGTCAAAATAGCTGAGCTGTACACAAACAGCCTGGAGACCACAAACTACCATGCAAGTTGGAGATGGGATGGCAGCCTTATTTCATAGATCTGCCCCAAATCATAGATCTACTAATATTGGAAATGGGTCTAGAACTCTTGACCCTGATATCTGGATTCAGGGGAAGTGATGAAGCTTGAGGATGGGCAGGAGACAGAGCTACTATTGAGTGACAACTAAGTTGGAGCTGGTTCAGACCAGTTCAGAGAAGCTCCAGACTGCAGCAGATTGCAACACTGGCCTGTCTTTGGGGCCTTTATTTTGTAACTGCTTGCAATCACATGAGCGATTTCATGTGAGGCCGGTGTCTGATTGTCTGCTCTGCAATGGGTGTGTGTGGTGTATGTATGTGTGATATGTGTGTAGTATGCATGTGTGATGTGTGTGTGATATGCGTGTATGCACAGGAGGCCACCCAAAGCGAAGGTCTTGGATGAGTTCGGTGGAGGCAGCGGTGCTCCTGGGTGGGAGTTAGTGCTCTGACCGCTGAAGAAAAGCTCATTCTTTCTTCCCCAGGCCCTTCTCGCCTTAGCCCAGTCTATCCACTCTCTTTACCTCTTTTACTGCTAGTGAGCTTGCAGGGGTCTGACTGGGCTCCTCCGTGGTCCCAGGTCAGCCACATCCTTGGCTTAGAATTCCAATCTTTGTTGTTTTACTGCCAAGGTAGCACTGTAGCACTTGAGACCATTATCCCCTCTGGACATTGCTGTGGTGAGTCTGTCTCCCTTATGTACCTGAGACACTCCACTTGGATCAATAATGCTACTCTGGCTGCCTCCTCTGTCTCTCTGGTACCATTTCCCCATGCTGTCTCCTTCTGTTTCTGTTGACTGGAGTTTGGTCTGAGTGAACACTGAGGCAAACTCCCTTCACCGACCATACTTCAGAAGGACTCACCAAGATCTATTTCTCCAGTATGAACATCATGTCCCAGAGGGCAGAGCTGATGATGCCAGCACCTAGCACATGCCCTGGAGAGAGTAAGCGCTCGGAAAGTGCTATCTGTGATGGTTCCCACCCCATCCACCATAGGAGGAGTGGTGTGGAGGGAAAGAAATTGAGGTCTTCACTCGCTCTTGAGACGCAGAGAAGATGCAACTCTCAAGGGCCATGAGACATCGGAGCACAAGGAGACTGATAGTGAGCATGGCTGCTTCTGAGAGAGACAGAAAGGAAGTGATCATGTAGCCATCTTCTACCTCTCTGAGTTGACTCAACAAAAACATCTGATGATTGTCTTACCTGTTTTCCGTAAGAAACAGAACAGAGTGGGTCACACTCTTCTGATCCGAAGCCCCAACAGCCCCTCAGGAGCTGCCTGACAAAGCCCTGGGCTCCCTGTCATTTCCAAACATGTGACAACCGGAACTGGCTGCAACACCAGTCATCAGTCCCCAACCCCTGGACTAGCCTTCTGAAGAACTTCTTCAAATCACCTCTATTCTTTCATTGCTGTGACTAAATAAATACCCGTCTAAGACCTTAAGGCAGAAAGTGATTCATGCTGGTCCCAGTTTGATGGGACACAGTTCGTTCGTCATGGTGGTGAAGGCATGACAGCAGGAACATGAGGTGAGTGAGCATGTCACCTTTGCAATCAGAAAGCAGAGAGCAGATAGGAAGTGAGGCTACAAAGCCTCAAGGCCCGCCTCCAGTGACTTACTTCCTCTACCAAGGCTGCACCTCTCAAAGATTTCACAGTCTTCCGGAACAAAGCCACAGGCTGGGGACCTCATGTTTAAATAAATGAGGCTATGGAGGGCATTTGAATTCAAAGCACTTCACCTGAGGTGGCCCTCTGTGTCACAGTGTGTTGGCTCCCTAACCAGATCACCACAGTTGGGGATATCTGCAGCTCCTGACACATCCTCTGTTTGGTGATCATTTCTTCCCATCCATCTGGAAAGATGCTGGATGAACCATGGTGTGAAAACTTGAAATAAGGTGTGGTAGCACTTCGATTCATTAGCAGCAAGATTCTTGCAGAGGCCAGAGAAGAGGGTCTAAATCCTGGCTTCCCTGACATCTTTAATTTGAGTGTTCTTAGCAATGTCATCTTGTTGAACACTGGCCCGCTGCCAGGAAGAAAGTTCTCAGGGTTGTGTCAAACACCCTTGCAAATGGCCTCAGCCGTTCCTTTGAAAGGAACTCACAAGGAAGTCACCATGGAATCGTGGGCTGGCCCCGTTGAAGGTCACGGAAAGGAAGGAGAGAAAGGGACACAAATTCCCAGAGAAAATTAGATGTCAGCAAGTTCAGTTTTAACACCGAGCTACAGTGGGATGAAGGGGGATGTGAGCCTGTTTTATTATTTATGTACCACTCTCAAAGTTATCTGTAAAGGAAATTGTTTGATAGACAGTAAATTAAGCAAAACTGAATCCTATAAATTTGAATTAAATTTTACATTGGTTTTAATATTTAATATAGCACCATAAATCACATTTTCACAAACTACAGGTTCAGTAGAAGCTTTAGAGTTGTACCTATTGTTGTTACTATCATTATTATTATTATTATCATTATTATTTACTAATTATCATCATCATTCGCTAAACACTTCCTTTAATATATGGCTTTGGTTGCATTTTTCTTTTTAACATAAAACTCGCCACATCTCATGGAACGCTGATTCGCTGCTTGCCCCACTTCGCTGGACCCTCCCATGAGATGATACCTTGTAAGGTTCAGGTTGTCAAGCTCTTTCCTTGTTGATTTATTTATTTTTTATTTCTAAAGAAGGTTGTCTAGGAGGCCAATTTTGAGTGTGTGGTGCTGCAGAGAGGAGACAAAGCTTTGTGTTAGGACACTCAGGGGTCAGAGTGGGAAAGGACATGAGACCACACATGCAGCCACTCAGGTGGCTGTCTAGCTAACTCTGCAGCTGACAGACACACCCTGGGAGACAAGCGCAGACACTTGTGTGGCTCATGCAACTCCCTGTGGAGATGTGTGTCTTAATTAGAACCCTGTCACTCAGCTCTATGCTCACATTAATGAATCCAAGTCTATGTAATATAAATTTTACTGATAAATTGCCCTGTGCTGTTTGTGCTTGTTGAGAGCTGAATCTGAGGTCAAGATGTCCACCCCACCATCCCCACCCTCTCAAACACATTGATTTCAAGTGTCGTCCAAAACTCTGTTTTGTTCATGCTGGTCCTTGCTCTGAGGTAGGGAAAAAGCAGAAGCGCTAAGGGCATTAAAAAACATGGCACCCTTGAGAACAGCTAAAAGGTAAAGCATTTACACCAGACATAGTTGTTATTTATCCCACAGTATAAAAAAGCCTGCAGTGGGAGGGGGAGCCCAGAGCTCATCCATGGAGCAGAGCTCTGTATAGAAGCCTCTCTGTCTGGAACTCCGACCGGACTGTTCCGTGGGGCTTTCCCCAGCCGTTCCTGCTGCATGTTGTAAGCTCTTGATTTGGTGGTGTTTTTGTATTCTGTCTGTAGATTCTGTTACCTTTGATTTGTTTTCTCTACTTTCACTTGCTATACACTTAATATAAACACTCACCCTGAACTGAAAGTTCCTCTGTTCCAGATCACTTTCCACATAGAATAGGCTAGGTTAATGAGCCAGGCACAAAAGAGTGGGAAAATAGGACCAGAGGGTGGCCAGTGTCAGCTAATCAAGACAATCAGGGTGAAACAGAGCCTGGGACGATTTGAGGAGGACCCGCACAGTGGGTTCTCTCAACCATAGGCTCCCCCACCAACTCAGACATCTGTGATGGAGGCCCTAAGCTCAGTCAGTCTCAGAATTCTTGTCCACAGGGCACCTCCACTTGGCCAAGGGTGCCTGGAGGCCCCTGACCTTTCTGCATAGGTGAAGAGTCTGGGTGTCACGTCCAGCCTGGCAGAGGTTGGGCATGTGGAAGAAGGGTGAGCATCCCAGTTGCCCAGAGAGGAAGCAGACATAGGACTACAGGAGCTGATGAAGAAGAGAAGCCACTGGGTGGGTGGTCAGACCTGTAGGTGGTCCCACAGCTGGAATGAGGACTTGTTAGGCCTACCAGATGACCAAGAGGAAGCCCAGAGGACCAACTGGGTACTCGCCATGGTGCTGAAAACCAATCAGGTATCAGACAGAGAGCTTCTCTGTAGGAAGGAAGAGGCCATAGGAGGCAGATACTGGCAGCCTACATCATATCCAGTGTCTGCTGCTTAGAGCCTGTCAGACCTTCCCAACCCCCAACCATCTGGTGTAGCAAAAGGTCAATGATAAGGTCAGGAATGGGATAATGATGACCTCAGCCAGTCCTTGAGATCTGGAAACAGTGCCAGCCTCAGAGGTTTTCTGTCTCAGAACACTGCTTTAGTTCAGAGTGTGAACACAGGCAGACTGTTTGGAACAACAAAGGCACCAGAAGGCAGCAAGCAAGGCAGGAAGTGTAGCAGGCAGGCTTTGGAGGATGGGTGGCATTTTGACTCCACTGTGCATACACACAGGGGATAACCACCAAGATGCAAGCTGGGTGGTATGGTCCACAAGCTCTCATTTGGGAGTGAAGCTTTGCAGAGTAGCAAGCAAAGGAGACCAGAAGCACTGCACTGTGCTAGAGTAGACCTAGAGACATCAGCTGAACTCATATACTGTGAAGCAAATACTCACATTCAGAGATACTGGTGAATAAGGTCCATTGCCACTGCTGTCCAGGTAGTTACTACACACTCGGGAACTCCTGCATTGCCAGCTGAAAGGACTTGGAGGCAAGAACATAACAGATAAACCCCAAGTACAAGGAAGCAGGAGCAATGTGGGGTACAAGGGTGCGAGTGGAGAATGTATAAAAGGAGCCAACAGCCCAAGAGTGCCAGAGAATGAGGAGGTATTCATAAGACAAAACCATGCAAAGTCCCACCACGGTGTGTAAAATAGCTTTTATTCCCCTGTATTAATTATTGTTTCCAATGCTCACTGCCTCAGTCTGGTAATCTAGACCTAGTCCTGGAAGCTTCTAGCCTTTGTACGATCTAATCTGGGCCTAGAATGTTTTCAGCCTGGAGACCTGTAGCTGAGCGAGCTCACACCTTCCTAGTTCTTCCTGAGCTTTGGCAGGATGAGCCACTGTTCTGGCTCAAAACTCCTTTCCTCGCTGACTGATTCAATCTGGTCTCTCTGGGATCCTTCTGAATTGCTCTGCTTGGCCTCATGCTAACTCTGGCAATTTGTTCTAATCTTCTGGCTCTCTCTCTCTCGCTCTCTGGCTCATTCTATCTTCACCTGTGTCTAGCTTGTCCTCTCTCTCTCTCTCTCTCTCTCTCTCTCTCTCTCTCTCTCTCTCTCTCTCTCTCTCCTACCTGTCTGTAATGGTATTCCTTCTTTCCTTCTTTCAATGCTCCTTAAATAACCTCTTTCTCCTCTCTGTTCTCACAAGAGTTGGGCGTATCCTCTTCTATCAGCTCTTTCTCTGATTCATCACTTTGTCTTCCACTCATTAAGACATCATTTCCAATCACGGGTGCTTTCTTCTATGAACTGATTTTACCTTCATTGTTTGGGATTAAAGGTGTGTAGTAAGAGCATGTTTGTATTCCAGCCAGAGAAATTAAAGGTATGTGCTAAGGATGAACCACACAATTAGAAATAGTTTTTTTTTCCAGTAAATAACACAGTCTCAGGTTTAACAGTGTGAACTATCCTGTAACACTGATAAGCACACAGGACAGGACATGAACACCCACTGAAGCCCCCCCCGATGGGCACACTGGACAGGACATGGGCACCCTGATGGACACACTGAACAGGACATGGACACAGCACACACGGAAGCCTCCATGGGCACACTGGACATTGGGAACCACTCTAATGGCCCCAAAGAGCCAACCCACAAACATGCAATTTTAAGACAAACCAGGAAGACCTGGCATGGTCCATGTAGACACACAAAGAGAAGTAAGAAGATTTAAGAGTTTGGGGAGCAAGTTCTCAGAGGGTTTGTTCTGGGGAACCGTAACCCCCAGTTAGGATACAATGTGCTTCCACTCAGTGTGAGTACAGAACTTCAGAGGAAGACACGAGTGTTCTGGAAAATGCATCCCTTTTCACCCCAAGTTTCTCATTTTTCTGAGGAAGAGACCACTTCTCCCCCTGTAGCTAGGCTTTCTCGAGACCCCAAAGGGGACCTTTCGATTGTGGAGTCACTGCAGTTTGTTACAGAAAAAGGCCTCTCAGCTCTGCCCAGTAAAGCAGGGGCAGGAACAGCCCAAAGTGGTGAAATGCCTTCTGGGAAGAGGTGGAAATTAGTTTGGGAGGCCCTGCTACTCCCTGGCTCCCATAAGGAAACAGGGCAGTGGGTCCTCTGGGCAGGGGCGGGGCGGGTGCTGATGGACAGCGCTCTCCTCATGTCCCCTGGGCAGGGGCCGGTGCTGATGGACAGCGCTCTCCTCTCTTCAGGCCTGAGTTGGGGCAAGTCCTGCTGTCTAGAACTGGAGCCCAGGGTTCTTTCAGTCCCCCAGGAGAATGTTGAACAGTGTGGGCCTGACATGAACATGACAGCATGGTGTCTACAGGGTGTAATTTGGGTCATATTTTCTCAATGGGTACGCTGGTATGGGGGGTGGGGGGGGGGAAGAAAAAAGAAAAAAAATGGCCTGGTTATTCTCTGAAAGCTCTTCCCTGTAGAGACTTCAGAAAACAGGGCCATCTTTCCTTGCCTGCGAGAGGAGGGACGACATGACACTGTAGTCAGCACCTCCTATGCATGCAGGTGTTCTCCTTCTCACCGGCACATGCAGCTGCATGCAGTGGTGCGGTCACCATGTCCCCGGGGGCTGCAGTGTGACTGAGCTCAGGATTTCCACATACTTGCTTCCAAATAAACTCACCTGGGACTTATGTAAAAAAATCAAAGATAATGTGGGGAGCTCTGCGTGTGTGTGTGCCCCCAGGGAGAGTGGCTTGTCCCAGCGCTGTCCCTAGCGTCTCCGTTTCTCAGGCTTATACTTTTTAGTTGATGAGCCAAGATGGATGTCATATCATTACTGTTGTTGTTGGTATTGCTATTATTTTGTTATTTGAGACAGGGTCTTGCTCTGTAGCTCAGGCTAGACCAAATCTCACTATATAGCTGAGTCTGGCTTCATATTCACGACAAAGCTTCTGTTTCAGCCTCCTAAGTGCTTGAACTTCAGGCGTGTGCCACAGATCTGGGTCAGATGTTGGTAACGGAAGTTTGCACTATTCAGGCTCCCTTCTGTTTCGCCCTCTGCCACCTTTCTGCCTCGGAACCCTTCCTCGTGTAACAGTCTGCATTTGATCATCATACCTCTGCCTCATCTAGGCTGAGGTAGTTTCTCTGACTTTCCAAATTCTTTTAGATGAGCTTGGCAGCATTGAGAAGTACTGGGAAGGTATTTTTTAGAAAACTTTTCGATTCCAGTTTGTGTGATTGATTGATTGATGATTGATTGATTGATTGATTGATTTAGCTTGGGCTGGCATTGTGGGTCTAGGGAAGGTAGCAGAGGTGCTTGGTGCTAGGCTGGGCTCATCACAGCCTCAGGAGCACCATCACTGGCCTGGCTCTCTGCGGGCCATCTGAATCTTGATCACCTGTCAGGAGCGTTTTATGTTTCAACTGCATGGCTGCTTTTCCTTGCTTTCCACACTCTTTGGAACGAAATGGCTTACACACCCCACATGTACAGAGTTTAAAAAAAAATGGCTTCGCCTGATTGACAGTTGATTATGTAGATGTTGTCTGGGTTGTTTTTTTTTTTTTCCTACATACCTTTGTGTCTCCTCTGTGTTATTTACTTAGCCATCCATTCATACTTCCTACTTTGGCTGAGATTGAAAATTAATTTGAAATTCTATCTCCAACTTCAAGATTTACTACAAAGCCACAGCCACCACAGCAGAGGGTGCTTACGGACGTGGCTGTTTAGATCGTGGGACAGAATGGAGGGCCGAGAAATAAACACATGAGTAGTCAAGCCATTGCTGGTAGTTTCACAGACAAAGAACAGTCTCTTTCGCAAAGGAAGACAGAGTAGCTGAAATCTATGTGCAAAAAGTAAAGACACACAGACCTTACCGTTACCATATTAGTGCAACATGGGCTCTGAGTCTAGAGATGAAGACACAGACTTCTCCAAATCCTATAGAAGAATACAGGAAAAACCTTGGGTTTGGCAATGTGAGGTTTGATACAATACTGAATACATGATCAACAGAAGAAAATAACTGGTAAATTTTATTTTACTGAAATTAGAAACTTCTGTTTCTTATTCTTTAAAGTTCCAACAATGAAAACAGCCATCGGGGGAGAAATGCTGGGAGGCTTCTTCTCTGGTAAAGAACTTATCTCCAATATATACATCCAGTATATACATCCAGTATACACACCCAGTATATACACCCAATATATACATCCAATATATGCATCCAATATATGCATCCAATATACACAGCCAATATATGTATCCAATATAAGCATCCAATATACACATCCAATATATACATCTAATATATGTATCCAACATATGCATCCAATATATGTATCCAATATATATATGTACTATATACATACACTATATACATATAGTATATGCATACAATATATACAAAGAGCTGTCAAATCCAAAATGAGAGATAACCTGAATGAAATGCAGGGAAAATCCTGCACTAAATGCCTCATACATGAAGATATGCACGCGCGCGCGCGCGCGCGCACACACACACACACACACACACACACACACACACACACAAATCACCAGGACACTTTACAAATGAAGGTATGAACACACATGTAAAATCACCAGAGCGCACCACATAGCTAGCATTTTGGAAAAAAGGCAGGAAAGACCTTCACAGCCAGGCAGGACTTCCCCACACGGTCCTACTTAGTTAGTCCCATAGGAGCAACTGAAGGAGCACACCACGAAGGAATCCAGCTGCTTGCCACAGGAGTGGGAGACCACAAGTAAGCAAGGGAGAGCCTAGAATGTGCCAGTGGTATAATAGTTTTGATTGTCAGCTTTATGTAATGTAGAAGAATCATCTTGGACGAGTCTTGGTGTAGCAGTTAGTTAAACGAAGGGGAATGTCCCTCAGTGATGAACAGAAAGGACAGTGGAATCCCAGGGTCCATCAGGAACTGGTTTTCTAAGACACAGAATGCTGTCCAGATGACTGGGGTCTCAGTGGAGCATGCCTACTTGCCCTGGAGATGAGGGATCCTAAAGACCCCTCTTCTATATGTTTTCTCAGGAGCAAGGTGACTCACCTGACAAAGCTCAGTGTAAATACACCAGTCATAGGAGAGAGAAACAGAGCCTGGGTTGAGCCAGGCATGACCAACCCACCTTAAGCAGTTTCCAGTATCAGAATATGGCATTGGATCACATCCCACAGCTGTCCTTGGTACCTCAAACAAAAAAAGAGGGAAGGACTGAGTTCACCCCAGGCTAGTCTGGAGGGTGATCCCTTGTGCACATGGTGGTGGGTCACATTTGGAGACATCAGTACTAACTCTTACAAGGCTTCATAGGTGAACACAGATGCCATTAAAACATACCCATTGGTATGAGCTGGTACCTGCGGCTTGCTTTGTCAGCCTAGATCATTTGAAAGAGTGGTGCTCTGATGGCAACAAGCAGACCTGGTGCCTGGGGTTTCCAATACTCTCTGATATCTGTCACCAGAGCTGGGTTCTTAAAGACACATGTTTATTCTTGTACTGGAGCAGAAAAGGAACACGATGAAGCTGGACGATCTTACACTAGAAAATAATGAAGTCCTCAAAATGAGCGTGCAAAAGCCTACCAGATAATATGCACCCCAATAGATGGGGTGTGTCAATGGTACAGGAGCCAACAGAAAATCTCACAGCCAAAGCCAGACTGAGGTGAATATCAGAATAAGAGAACTGGATAATAGCTCAAGTAATAACTGTCCCTGAATGCAAGGCATTAATTAATTAGTGAGTGAATGAATCAATTAAAGAGCAAAGGAGAAGAGACAAGTGCCGTTTGTAGGGAAACAGCCTCACTCCTCAGGGTTTAGTGGTACTCATGAGAAAGGAGTCAATACCATTCAAGGGAAACCAGACAGAAACTGTGCCAGCCATGACCCACAGTCCGAATAGATAGTGATTCATCCTGTGGGTGTCATAGCGACAGAACCATCTTGTATTTGTGAGCTTTCCCCACAATCCAGACACTCAATGCAACCACAGAAAAAACATCATACCCATACCAGCACAAGGCCACACTACAAAAACATAGAATAGGCATTTTTTTTGTGGATAGAAGGGTCATAGGGGAGGTACAAGCTGACAGAACCTTGAGAAAAATGTTGCACAAA
Organism: Mus musculus; assembly: GCF_000001635.26. Taxonomy (NCBI): domain Eukaryota; kingdom Metazoa; phylum Chordata; class Mammalia; order Rodentia; family Muridae; genus Mus; species Mus musculus. The sequence goes on along the minus strand of NC_000068.7, from coordinate 179,196,762 downwards.
GGCAGTGTGTGGCCTCTGTGGGGGCCTAGCACAGCAACAAGATTTTTTTATACTAAGGAAATAGATAAAGTGTTGATTTTAAAGATGAATTAGTGTGTCCTGATTTAAAACCTATCTAAAAGAATAAAACCTAGTGTATAAAATTGATGTTTCTTGGGTAGTTATGTCAGGCATTGCAAGTGTATTTTTCTGACACATGGAAATTGTGATTATTATCCATGTAATTAATGCACATGGTATGCCCTGTACACACCACACCCTTTTCTCTGTAAATATAGAAGAGAATGATAACAGCTAGACCCCTGTCCATCCCAGAAGCCCCAGTGGGCTGTGTAGCTCCTGACAAAAGTATATGACAGACAAACTCCTTCCCTCATTCTTTAGACTGATGTTAGACACTTTGTGCTGTAGGCACTTGGTATAGTCGTGACACACAGCCTGTTAGGGATGGCATTATATTTCTTCTGGTGGAGCCATACATGCAGAAGAGCAACACCTTTGGAACATGCCATAGTTCATTAAGTATGATGACCACCAAGAGTTCTAGAGATGTGGGTTCTGCACCACACGCCCTGGTGATAGTGCACATGCAGCCATCTCCATGGAAGGACAATCAGGCATTCCGTGCATGCGAGGCACTCCAGAGGAGTGAATGGTTGGGATAATGACGTTGTTATAAATAACTCTCACTAATCAGAAGAAAAATTGCCCTGAATTATTGACGATCTTCACAGAGGCCAGGACAGGAAGGAAAATCCTCACAGATTGACTCTCCCTGCTCTCCTAATCAAGGAGGGGCTGAGGTTGAGTAAAGAGCTGTGGTCTTAGAGAGTTTCTGGTGTGATAGTCCACCCCTGGTAACTTCCCATGATAGCTCACCCCTGGTACCTTCCTGTGATATCCCACACCTGGCACCTTCCCATGATAGCCCACCCCTGGCATCTTCCTGTGATAGCCCACCCCTGACAACTTCCCATGATAGCCCATCCCTGACATCTTCCTGTGATAGCCTACCCTTGACACCTTTCTGTGATAGCCCACCCCTGACATCTTCCTGTGACAGCCTACCCCTGACATCTTCTTGTGATAACCCATTCCTGACATACCTTCCTGTGATAGCCTACCCCTGGCACCTTCCTGTGATAGCCCACCCCTGACATCTTCCTGTGATAGCCCACCCTTGATACCTTCCCATGATAGCCCACCCCTGATACCTTCCCCATTAGTCTGCTCCATGGCTTCAGTTCAGCTTTATGATTGGCTCACAGGCCAGTGATAATTTCGCCTCAGCAGATGGGTCCAGGTAGGTTTCAGCCATTAAACATGCAGGGAGTGTTTCTTGAGGTTCTTCCCAAGCTCCATAGGGATAGGGTGTGAGGCTACAGGATGAGTGACGTTCTTGCCTTCAGTCTTGCAGATTTCTGCCTTCTGGGAAAGTGAGAAATGAAGGAATAACCCCCCCAAAAATATTAATAGTTATATATTCTTATATACATGTATACACATATATGTATGTGCTTACATGCATACTACAATGCTCATATGTACATACAAATCATGTATACACATTTATATATGCATGCAGAGCACATATATACATTTAAATGTACATACACATTCCTATCTACATACATATATGTATGTACACATTCATATCTACATATACATTCATATACATACACATTCACATATGCATACATGTTTATATGTATGTACACATTCACTTATACATACACATTCATATGTATGAACATATTTATATATACATACACGGTCCTATCTACATATGCTTTCATATGTATATATACATTTTTATATATGTTAATATCTACATGCACATTCATATATACATGTTTATATGTGTATTCACATTCATATATACATATACATTCACATATACATACATATTTATATGAATACTCACATTTATATGTATATATACATTACTACATATATAAACATTCACTTATACATACATGTTCATATGTATATTCACATTCACATATACATATGCACATGTCCGTGATCACTGACTTATCCTCTTTGGATCCTCTCTCTGTGCACACTCGTGTCCCTGGCTGATCATTTCATGTCTTCCAAATTCTGTTCAATCATCCTCCATCCACCCGCTTCCTGCCCACTGGGATCCAACTCTATCATGGTCTTTTCTCACTACCCATTGATAGCCTATGTCATCCAGGTGCTCCCTGCACGGACCACCTTTAGCACCAGAATATTGGCTGTCATTTTGGTTGGGCTTCTTTGAAAAGGCTCATCTAGACTGTAACTTCCCTTCACTCTGAGCAGGAGGGAATTTGGCTGCACCACTGTCCATCCCAATCCTGAACTGAAGGCCTGAGTGGCTGTGTCAAAGCCACAGACTGGACAAATTCTCTGAACCATACTTACACAGTCACTTTGTCTTTGACAATGAAAACTGAGAGTGAGCCAGATGTGGTGGCACACAACTTTGATCCCAGCATTTGGAAGGCAGAGGCCGGGAGATTTCTGTGAGTTCGAAGCCAGCTTGGACTTTATAGCAAATTCCAGGCCAGCCAAAGGTTCACAGTGAGATCCTGTCTAGAAACAGAACACAACAGAGCAAAACAAAAAATAACAGACCTGGGACCAAGAAGCTGGGGCCAGAAGTGGTGCACAGAGAGCAGGTTAGAGCTGGCCTAGAGTGGTAGGAAGACCACTAACCTAACACCATGGTCAGCAGGATAAGGCACAACTCAGGCAAGTGGGTGAATGGAGCTGCCACTAGAGGGCAGCATTCAGAGGTGTTGCTGGATCCCACTGAAGTGGTTAGCTCGTCCCTGGCACTTGACAGGGTGTCTGGTTAAGCACCCTGGACAGCACCCTGGTCAGCTCCCGGGTGGGTCAGCACCCGGGACAGCATGGGGGCAGCTGTGCAAGAACTTTCTGACCCTAAATGAACGGTGGTCACAGAATGGCCAAGAAATAAACATAATCTACCAGAAACTCTCAGCTCAGCCTGTCATGGTGATAACGCTCCACTGACCCAGCCTTATAGGACGCCTCTGTCTGCAGTGGGAGGTCCACCTCCTGCAAAGCTGTAGACTGTGTATACTTAGACAGGGGGAGTGCTTAATGGAGAACGCGGCCTCCAAAGAGGGAGGCGTGGACTTATCTCCCAGCTCTACAAAAGAGACCTCCAGTGCTTATGGCCCACTGGCTTGTAGGAAGAACCATTAGGGATGCCCATGAGAATCAGCACCATGCATGCCTTGAAGAGCCCCTAACAGGTGACCTAGAACAGCCAGAAGGAAGCCATAAGCCCTTTTAACCACTCAGCCCATCATATCACAGCAACAGCCTCTACCATACTTCTTGGGTAATGCTCTAAAGGGAAATGCCACTTTGATCCACCGAACGCATCTAGACACCCCACTGTGGTTTCCTAGCCTGTCTCATGGAACTCTGTGCAGTCCCATGTAGGAGGCTGCAGGTTGGGCTGCCCTGACTGCCAAGCCTTGGAGCTAATGCACACCGTTGTCACACAGCGTGCCCTTCCTGGGGCTTTGTCCATCTTGCTGACAGAAGGCTGGCAGCTGCCTGTGGAGAGGCCCCCCTTACAGGCGCTTACATCAGCCATTCTTCTGCCTTCTCCACTGTCCACACAGTGAGAGGCTGCCTTCTACACAGCTGGGTCTCTCCATCACTGCTGGTTTAGCACTGGGTGGGGTGGGGCAGGGTGGAGCACTGTTTCCAGGAATAGGCTGTGTTGTCTTAGGAAATGCAAACTGTACCTTGTACCTGTAGTGACCACACAGGGCTCATTTACCTTTAAATATGTAAATATGTCACTGCCTCTTTGCCGGCATGGCTGCAAGGCCTGTGTCTCTCCGGTCTGACTGTTGAGAATTGAGCAGTTTTGACAAAGCCGTTGAGAAAACAGCAAGAAGAGAAGGGAGAGAGGGAATAGTGTGGAAGCAGGGAGAGAGAGAGAGAGAGAGAGAGAGAGAGAGAGAGAGAGAGAGAGAGAGAGAGAGAGAGAGAGAGAGAAGACTGAGCAGGCAGCAAAAGGGCAAGGAGAGGAAGGGGAAAGAGGCAAAAATGAAAGAGGCTGAAAGGGGGGCTAAGAGGGGAAGGGGGAGGATGCAGAAGGAGAAGGAGTGAGGGAGGGCCAGCAGGAGGGAGCCGAAGCCTACGGTATCACATTTCTCTTCCTTGAAAGAGACACCAAAACTGACAGATCCATCCTTTTATTTCCGCATTGGTCTCTCCAGAGCATTCTTATTTAGTAGTAATCTTTTAGAAAAGATAGCGTGTTCAGCAACACACACAAACACCTAACCCACCGGGGAGAGATTTGCTATGGCGGTTTCAGAGATGAAGAGCTGTTTTTGTGGCGTTTTGTGAACAAGCCATCTTTAAGAGTTGGAGGCTGCTCCTGTCTTGATGGGAACAGTCCCACAGCTCCCAGCTAAAAGCCTGAGCTTTCCTCTCTATCAGGAAGAGACTGGGGGTGGGGGGGACTGAGGCTCATTCCGTTAAAATACGAAAAAGGCAGCCCCAACGCGCAGAACTGAACTCTGTGGGAAAGCCTGCTTTTCCAGGGCTGCGTTCCTCACCCTTAGGTCTGTGCCAAGACTGTGGGGCGTTATTGCTTCCTGCCTCAGATTTCCTGTTGCTTCTTTCCTGCTGAGAAGTGCCCTAGAGCCTTCATACTAGGGTGTCCATGAGGGACAGAAAGTGGTACCTTTTCTAGAAACCGTTCAGCGTCTTAATATAAAATTATGGCTATTTTCCTGTTAAGAATAGTTTTGATTTTTTAAAACTGTTAGCTTTTACTTTTAAGTGAAATAATATTCTAAGCAAAAATGATCCAATCCCAATTCCTAAGTTGTCATATACCTAGCAAACTTTTGGTCCGTACCCTTGTCTCCAGAGTATAAACTTACAATATACTGAATACTTTAGTCACTGCTACACACGGGGATCTGCAGAAGTCCTTGATTTGAACCCAGTCAGTAAGTGAACAGTAGATACTAAATTCAGTGTTATTTTAAAACTAATTTTTTATTTTATTTATTTATGGGGGGGAGCACTATGTGTGCACAGTGCCTTAGGAAGAGAGCATCAAAGATTCCCTGGAGTTGGAGTGACAGCTGGTTGTGAGCCACTGGATGTTGGAGCTGGGAACTGAATGCAGGTTCTCTGTAAGAAAAGTACTCGCTCTTAACCTCCAAGCCACCTTTCCAGCTCATGGAGTTCTGTTCTTTAAAGGGTCTACTTAATTATGTGTGTGTGTGTGTGTGTGTGTGTGTGTGTGTGTGTGTGTGTGTGTGTGCATGTGCATGCAGTGGCCAGAAAAGGGCATCAAACTGATCCCTAGTATTGGAGTCACAGGCTATTGTGAGATGAGCTGCTGGATGTGGGTACTGGCATCTGAACTCAGGTCCTCCACAAGAGCAGCAAGTGCTTTTCTTAACTTCTGAGCTGTCTCTCCAGCCTCAAAAACTCAAAACCGTGGTTCTAATAGAGAGCTTTCACAATGCCCTTGCCGTTGAACAATGCCGTGTTTGTTTTCGAGTTCCTTGGACTAGCGTGAAGCTAGTCTTTCCAACAGCACCTGTGCACTAGCCATGACCATAAATAACCTATCTGACATTTTGGCAGGTCTGCCTCCCTACGAAAGGCAGGCACATACAGTGTAGTCTGCATGGCTGCTGCCATGTGAGTCTTACAGACCCTCTCCCTGACTGCATTCGCTCTTCACACTCAGCTGACTGGTAACAGACAGAGTTCCAGGGGCCTCAGAGCTGACTCAGTGCTTTAATTACTGCCTGATATGTCATGGCATGGTTTAAAAATGTTTCATTATTTAACTTGTTTCTGACTCCTTGATCATTTTAAGTGGCTCTGTCCTCAGCGCCTTATCTGTTTATCACTGTATAATATGTTTTCATACCTATAAGGTAAAGAAGTGAGAATCTTTTGTCATGACACATAAGACTCAAATAGTTCTTGCATGACTTACTTCTATAAAATATGTGGATATTCATGTTCTCACCCTGAATCATTTTTAGTGGAAATGATCATGCACGTGCTAGGGTGGGGTGGATGTTAGTGGACAGAATGGTCACTTAGTGCAAAGCCCTGGCTTCAGTACCCAGTACTCTATAACCTGGACATGGTGGCTCTTGCCTGTGATCCCAGGATCTTCTGCTGGAGGCAGAAGAATCAACTTTCAAGATCAGCTTTGATGCAGTGAGTTCAAGGTCGGTCTGGGCAATGGGAGACTTTTTCAAAAGAAAAAGGAAATCAGTTACTAATATTGTCAGCTACCTTAATCTGCTTGGGTTGCCACAATAGGCAGGGTGGCTTAAACACAGACATTCATTAGTCACGATTCTGCAGGCGAGGAGCCCCTGGGGCTTCTGACTTCACTGGTAGCAAGGGCCTCTGTCTTTGTTAGCAGACAGACATCTTCTCTTTATACTTAGTGTGCAATGGCTAGTCCCAGATCTGTCCCCTTCCCCGTTCTTTTCTTATAAGATCACCAATCACAGAGATCATGATGGCATGATCCCATGTCCCATGGCATCACCTGACCTCACTGAACTCATCAGGTGTTTGCTGAAGCCATTGGTCGGAATGATTTAACATCACAGCCTCTGAAGACTACATAACAGTTGCTACAAACAAGAGTTTGACTGTCAAGGATGGTTTAAAGACAGGGGTCTATGTGAGGGCTGTGGGATGAGGACTCCAGAAAGACTTGTGTGTGCAGCATACAGTGCAAATGCCTAAGAAAGTACGTTGATGGCTTTGATCTCTGTCCCTGCTGTCTGAAGAGAACTTGTAAAGGAGGCTTGCCTGGCAGAGGCGGAGCTGTGACAGGAAGAAAATGCTCAGCATGCCCAGCAGAGAGATGAACTTCCACCCTTTAGCAAACTGTCTTAGTTTTAGGGAACTGTCTTGTTTTCAGATATAGAAATCATGGCTGACTGTTAAGCGACCCAAGATCTTCACTAACTACTCATGAAAGGAGACACTAGCTAGAAAATGTCAGTCAGCAAACAATTTAGGTAAAAATAAAAAGATTGAAAGCAGAGGGCAACAGCTATATGGCTTATAAACAGCAGCCCGAGAAATATTGGTGACGTGCTCTGGCCCAAGGTCAGAGTCCCCAAACAGATGGGAGACAGAGACGGTTGAACTGTGGGGCAGACAATTCATTAGTTGACCCGTACCTATGAGAAGAGTGGTCCCAAAGGGTGAAGTGTCAAGTAGGATGCAGGGATCAGGGATGAGAAATAAGGAGACAAAATACAAGCTAAGACTAGGAGGTCTTCCCTAAGCTGAATATTTGTGCCAAGCACATTTAAGAAGAAGAACAGAATCTTATATACTATTTGTAGGGGAGAATGGGGCAAGGTCAGCAGATATCCCAATCAGACAATGTTGGCAAAGAGATGACAGAGTGCCTCAGATGTCACAGGATTTGATAACTACAACCCAGGGGAGAGAGGTCGAAATTCCAGCCTTGACTCCTTCAAGGCCATGGCTCCAGCCTCAGATTGGACCTTGCTGATTCTTGCTCTGGGCAAGGACACAGAACTAATGTTTCCTTTGTCCCTTATTGGGACCTTTGAGAAAGCTTTGGATTAGCCTGGCTCCCAACAGTCAATCATTTACTGGCTTTGATCATGAATGTATCCAGTAGAGTAGAAGTTGAGCCAAGATGTGGCAGTCTTGATCAGCAGTGTATGGCAGCTGGACCCAGAAGTCTAGGCTGACTTCACAGTCTTCCCTAACAGTGTAGGGTGGTCTTCCGGATCAATGATGGGTCAAACCCTGGAGCAAGTTTTAGTGCATCTTCAAGAACTAGAATCATGGAGAGCAGCCTGGCTGTCCACAACTGAACTGAATTAGAATCAGTTAACTACAACAAAAATGTAACTCATATGAATGTGTGGAAACTAAGAGGCAGCTTCTCTGTGCTAGCAGGTGGGGAGGGTATAACAGGATTTGGAGACTCTGAGAAGGATGGAAACCAGGATACAGCATGTCAAAACCATCAGGCACATATGGAGCAATGCTACAAATAAAGTTTAAAAGGTGTACACCACTTTTCCAAAGAAATATCTCCAGTCAGATATTTTCCTGACTCTTTTGAGACACCAAGAGGAATTCAGAGTCTCCACTGAGGGAATCGTAGGTCACTCACAGCGGGCTCTTTCTGTTGCATGCATGCACATTCATATACACAGCACTGTGGAGACATGCTATCTGCAGGAAAAGTAATTTTCTCCTGGTGAAATTCCCAAGATTGGCGAGGCTGTGTGGTCCTTTAGGCTGTTCGTATTAGTTACCCTTAATCTCCCTATATTTCTGTACCCTTCAGTGACTATGGACAGTGTAATTACTGGATTTAAATCAATGCAAGCCTTTACATTTTGACAATGTATCAGAATTGCATTCAAGGAAAGTTGCCAGATTGCTATTTTCATTCATTTAAAAAATTTTTCCAGCCCGGTGAGTGCAACAGTTTAGTTACTTGGTTTGAAGTTACATTCCCTTGGCCATTTTGATTGATAGCCTAAGTGTATCTCCACATTTGTGAGACAGCTGTCTGCACTGATTGCTGGGTTTCTTGTGGGAAACATGTGCTAAGGGTGTCCAACCCTTCGCTAAGCTTTATGTGAACATAATCCTAAACTGCCCCTTAACTAGTGTAGATTTGAAAGTGTGTCAGGGTGAGGCTAAGGTCTTATTTTCATTTAGTTCAATCTCCCAGGATTTTGTGTTTGGAGAATTCTCCCCTTTCACATCATTATGTGTAAGTATAACTAATTTTTCTAGCACTTTGACCATCCCCGTTATAGTTAATTCTTATGGCAATGCATTTACTCTGTGCACAGAGTGAGAATTCTGAACTCCATTCCTTTTGCTCCCATGCCCGGCAACCCCGCCTCCTTCCCATCTCTGGCAGAACAAGTCTTCCTCTGTAAATGCAATGGCCCAGCTCTTCGGCCAACTCTTCTGATACAGCAGAGTGTGTTCTTATTCCACCAACCTGTCTAGTTTTATAATTTTGACACTATCTTTTTTTTTTCTATGAGAAAATACACATGGCATAAAACTGACTCTCTTAACAAGAATTAACACTTCAGAGGCGTGAAGTCCAGTCACAGAATTGTGATTGACACCTCTGCCCGTCACCACAAAGCCACCACCTCAGCTGCTATGTTACATGAGAAAGCACCTGACAAGACACTTGCATTATCTTGTTTTAAAGGGTTTTTATTTTTTGCTCTGAATTCTTCCATGGAAACTTCGAAATGCTTCTTTTTAAAGCCCTTTCCAGAAAACATTTTAAAAATCTATTTGGAAATAAACTATTGGAGTGAATTTACTTTTCAAAAGTATTTAGTATCCACAACCTAAAATATCCCAAATCTCCAGCATGTGGCCACCAATAGCATGCTGTTATATATAGATATTCTGTGATCATTTCTTCATAACTTAAATTTCTTACAGGCAAATAGTACCCAATATCCTGGTACTTCCTTAGAGTCATAGTATTTGACTACCTATCCATGAGAGAGCCCAGTATGTAACTGATACATTTATAAAAGTGAAGTGATATATCTTTATGTCTAATTTGAGTTTATTGGTTTATTTGCATTATGTTCATTAAGCCCCCACCAGTGTGTGTGTGTGTGTGTGTGTGTGTGTGTGTGTGTGTGTGTGTGTGTGTGCATGCACACACACATACTCAAGTTTCTGGATTTCCTGTGATGAATGGGGCATGCCTTTAAAAAGTCCTTAGATGGGTTCTGAAAGGTGTCTGTCACAAGATGAATCAGGCTCTCAAAAATATCCACACTTCATAAACCTCACCACCCTCACAAGTCCCTGCCCACAATCCCAGCCAACAGTGTGCCAAAGTAGGGTGCAATCAGCTAAGATGAATCAGAATGCAGTAGGGTGAACCTCAACCTAACCTGATCAGCATGCTTCTGGAAGAAAAGACTTAGCACAGAGCCCCTGTGACCAGTGATGAAGCCAAGGGGCTCCAAGGCTGACAGGAAACCACCAGAATCTTCAAAGCACTGCACAGATCCCCCCTCTCAGCCTACCATAGAAACCAGCCCCACTGTGACTCTCGATCTGGGACTTCCAATCTCTAGCAACTTGAGGAGCAAATGTCCATTACTGAAGCCACCTAGACACAGTAGCTACAGAGACTGGCACAATCCTGGTTTCCTTGGTGGCAGAGGTCAATGCCTTACTCTCCATAGATGGAAGACATTGGGGACATTTAGCATCCTTTTCAATCATCCCAAGGCCTGCCTTCACTGGGTCTCCCTCTCTTTCTTGAATGTCTGTTGTCTCCTATTCCTGTCCCCACCTCCCAGATTCCCCCTGGTAATTCCTGGGCTTCAGACATGCTTAACTAAGCAGGGCAGATGTTTTCACATTAACAGAGGAGCCAGGCCTTTCTCAGCTCTCATTTTGGAACCTGCATTAGTTGCTTTCTGGTTGTCATAACCCAACAAAAGCAACTTGATGAGAATGTGGTTTGTTTATTCTGCTTATAGTTCCAGAGGAGGTATCCATGTCCCTCACAGCAGGAAATGCATGGGAACACTGAATCTACGCACAGAGGAAGCAAGAAGAGCAGGAAGTAGAGCCAGGTTATAAACCCTCAAAGCTGGTCCCTAAGTTTCCAAATACGGGAGTCTAGAGGGATGTTCCTCCTTCCAACCAGGAGAGTACCCACAGAATGAACGATACACTAAGAGATACATATACCTTCTAGAAAGGACAAGAGCCTTCCAAAGAATACAAATGTCTCCGTCCATGTTAAACCAAAATCAAACCATTTACACACCTGTGTGTAGAGGGAGAAAGTTCCATCTGTCTCAGCCTGCTTCTCACATCCTCAAAGGTGTTTGTCTGCATCAATTGGGGTTGCTCATCTCTTCAGAGCCTCAGACAGGACATGTGGACTTCCTTGAGTCTGCCTGTCCTTTATGACCCTTCCCCCCCCCTAATTTTGGGGGCATTTTCTCGATGTGTGTTTTTCTAAGCAATACTTGGTCATCAAGGTGGCTTACAAACAGAGTGTGTGCCATGTTGACTCCTCCCACTTAACTGGCTACAGCATATATGTGGGAGTCTTGAGCATTAAAACATCATATAATCATCTTTGTGCAGTCTCTTTGAGCTTCTTTCCGGTAAGAGATGCATTTCACCCTTAACCTCAAAGCATTCTAGGTGGAAACCGAGAGGAAGGAAAATAAAAATCAAGACCCTCCAGCTGACGGGACACAGGGGACGGCTGAGAGGGGATTGTGCTGTGAGGTGGTCACAGTGACAAAGCAGAACAAATCACCTTCAATAAATCAACCCCAAGAAATGTGCACAGAGAGTCAAACCAATAAATCAAACCCCAGGACTCGGGGAAGAAATCCCAGCCTATCCTTCTTCTCCAAGGCTCTCGGGACAGGTCCCATCCAGGGAGGTTAGAGCAAGGACACTAACGACAGGCTTGTGACACAGAAGGTCATCCTGAATTTTAGTCACCTGAGGGTGCCAGGACTGCAGCCGTGTACCTTTAGAACGATGAATGTCAGACATGCCGGAAGATGGAAGATGTTGGTACTTTGTGAACCATGTCCCTGCTCGCCCTGCCTCAAGGGGCTCCTGTGCTCCACATGTGCGGACATGCTTCATGTAGCCTTCCAGCTTGTATCTATCACTGCTGAAACCAGACATTCCACCGTGTCACCCGCTACCATTCACCGAGTAGTGAACTACATACAGGATCTGCAGTTACCACAGCCTCACCACCATCACCATCCCTGTGACCTCCAAGGTCACCATCAGAACCGTCAAAATCGAGTGGTCACCGTCAGCATTATCACTATCAGTGTTGTCATTACCACCAATCTTATTATTCTCATCTCCACCATTATCACCACCAGCAGGTCTAAGGTTACCATAGCCACCATCAGCATGGCATGACCACTGTCTTCACTGTCACCACCACCACCACTACCACCACTACCATCACCACCACCACTACCTTCATCATCACCATCTCTGCCATCCAGACCAACACACTTATCATTTTCATCACTATTATTATGATCACCCTCTTTACCATGCTCACCACGGGCGCTTCACTCACCACCACAGGTGCACTGCCTTTATTTTTCTCATCAGCAAGCATCCTATTGCCTGGTCTTGGTTGTGTGCATATTGTGAATGTGACACTCTGCTGGAAAGTGAAACCCCACAATTTAATGATCAGAGTTTTAAAGCACATACTCTCACTGTCTGTATCACACAGAGAAATACACTGTGGTCCTAGAAAGCAAAGCCACTTCCCCAGCTCAGAGGAGAATCTCGGTTTCTTGGTTCCTGTTTTTCTAACTCTAGTGTGTGAACAAGGAAACTCTACTGAGTTCTCACAGAGAACACAACTTACATTGGAGAACCTCAGCTCATCTACACTAAGCTTTTATAGAAGGTTCTAGGACCATGAGGATTGTTGTGATCCTGGAGCCAGCTCTACCAGGACGTGCTGAGAGTTCAAGAACACATGCTGAGTGCAGGATTGACCTCAGCCTGGAGCTCCCCACTAGGGGTCCACACACCATGGCCTCTGAGCTGTGATATCACTGCAGTGGAAAGGTTCTGTTCCCAGCCCATCCTCTGCTTCTGGAGACAGCTCCACAGCGGTACTGTGGGTTTCCCTGAGCACAAGTACCTTAGAGATGACACCAGTTGGTGCACTCTCATGGGCAACACTCACCTGGGTGCTGGTTATTTCTACACTCAGCAACAGGGTGGGGGTGCATTTCTTACTGGAACCAGAATCAAGTGTGAGTTTGAAGTGGGACTAAGTGTACCCTCACGCTGCTGGGAGCGTCACCTTTCAAGTCTGCCCTGAAGGCCAGCAGTGGTCCTCCTGCTCTCTGCAGGTTTCCCTGCAGTTGCTCAGAATCATTTTTCCAATGTGAGAGGAGATACTTTTGGTGAATTCATGGAGGCCTTCCAGTCCTTTAGGGTTCATGCATTCCTTGGGAACTGAGTGGGATAAGAGGATCTGCCTCTATTATAGACACACTGCTGTACATACTTTGAAGGCAGAGAAGTACCACATAACAACTGGTGGCCATGCCACAGAGAAGAGTCCACGTGGGTCTGGGGAAACAACTCTGTGGATGAGTACTGGCTGTGAAACAGGAAGAGCTAAGCTCAGATCTCCAGCAACAAACCTGGCTGCAGTGTCACTGAGGAGGAGGAGAGGAAGGAGGAGGAGAAGGAGGTGGCAGGCAGATCCCAGCTAGCCAACAGCATGTGCACATGAGCACTCGTGTGCACATGCTGCTGAGAGGGGGAGGTATCTGTGTCTCTGTGTCTATGGTATAGTACATTGGTATGGTATTGTTAGAATTGATTAAGAAATCACCATTCAGTAGAAGCTTGGCCAGTGTGCCAGGGTCTCCAATTTTGATTTTTCAATTCCTAGTATGCCTGTGACCACACAGGCAATCACACAGCTCAAGGACCTTGGCTTGCAAACCACACGTGTGGATCTGGCCAAACCCAGCAAGGGAAGGGGTATGTGTCTCTGATGATATGAGGGAAAGCTGGAACCTGGCACAGTGGAACACAGAGGACAGACAGGGAACAGAAGCAGCTCTATCTGAGCACACCCCAGCTTACCCTGCTGTTTCATTACTGGGCCAATGGCAGGCAGGCAGGGAGCTGCAGACCCCATGTTGACCACTTGCTAGACCTGGGGACAGAGAAGGAGGGAAACCTATGAGATGAACTGAACTCACAGAGTCTCCAGAAACGTCTCAAACCTTTTCTTTTTATAAAAGATTTATTTGTTTTATGAATGAGTGCTCTATCTGCATATACACCTGTGTGCCAACAGAGGGCATCCGATTCCATTACAGATGGTTGTGAGCCACTACGTGGTTGCTGGGAATTGAACTCAGGACCTCTGGAATGGCAGCCAGTGTTCTTAACCACTGAGCCACATCTCCAACCCCTGAGACTTTTTCTTTTTCATGTCACTCAGGTTAGCTTCAAATTTACTATGTAGCTGAGGCCGTTCTCTAATTCCTCTTCTACCTCCTAAATGCTGGGGGGTACAGTTGTTGCTGGGACTCTGGCTAGGAAAACATCTGATATCTTTTTACAAAGAATCATTCTTTAATTGATTCCATGCATGTGTGTCTAGTGCAGTGACTATGGGCCAGAGAGAACCTTAGACACTCTGAAGTTGGGGTTACAGGTACCTGTGAGCTGCCTGGCACAGGTGCCTGGAACCAGACTCGGGACCTCTGCCAGCTCAGTGCCTGCCTGATGTTTACTGCGGAGGCCTCTCTCCATCTCCCATTTGACTATATTAGGGCCAACTGCTAGTTAGGTGCCAACTCTGCAGTTGCTGACAAAGCTGAGCCCCTGGAGTGGGCATGCCTCCCAGCTCCTCTTAGGCATGGCAATGTATTCAGGGCTAGGGCAGAGACTCATCCCAGCTCACACCCCACAAGCTCCCGATTTCTCATGCGTTCACACCCATGTTCTGATTTCTGTGGAAAGTTCAGTGCTGGATTCCAGCAATTTAAATTGCTTCTTTCAAAGAGAAAACAGTTGTCCCTCCCCAGACCTTCCTTTATACGAATATTAATACAGCTGCATACGTAACCCCCAAAGCACTTTTCTCTTTTAGCATAAAATTGTTTCTTCAAACACTTGAAGCAGATCACAGGGGTCTGGAACTGGGAAGTGTATCCTGCCAACTCCTTAAGAAGATTTTATAATGGAAGTATTGTCTTCCTAGCTTTCCATCCCTGCATCTCTGGGGTGGCCCTGGATTGATGCGGCTGTCAGTTATGTCCCCGCAGTGACAGCTCTCTGCAAACACAAGCTCTTCTCATAAATAAAATCTAATAATTGTGCGACCCTTCTCCCCTTCTGTTGTCAGGGGAGACAGGGGCACCTCAGTTTTGAAATGTCTCAAGAAAACAGAGTCCTCTGCAAACAACCAAGGCCTCACCTTTGCCCCGTGCCCCCTGCTACCTATTACTCATGACAGCTGGGATTGCTCCAGACACACGATGCTAATGCAAGGGTGACCCTGTGCCATTACACAGTCCAGGAGAGCTGACTAAACTGCCCACAGGCAAGGTCACTGTGCCTTAGTGTGGCTATACTTGTCCTGCCCTGGGGTTGCAAGCAGAGTCAAGGAATCCTGAGAGGGATAGTGTCCTTGGTTAGTGTATCCTATTTGAGGTCCCAGAATGATGTCTCTTGTAGGGCACCCTTCTTGAAGCCACGGTCTGCAGCCAACTCAGGGTACCTGGTTGGGACATGTGCTCTGGGACTATTTCAGGAACCTTGGTGAGGATCACGGGTACCAAATTTAACAGTCTGCTGCTGCTCCAACCCTGCAGAGGAGCATCCAAGAGAGTGTGTTGGGATTTGGACTTTGTGTCCCAGGCACCTGGAGATCTTGCATGTATAAAGTGAAGTCAGACCATGCAGAGCTCAAGGGCTCCTGCTTTGCCTAGGGTGGCTGTACCCATTCCCCTGCATGAGATATTGAGGGTCACACCTACCCTGGGGATTCTCAACTGGAATATCATATCGATCACCTCCAGCCAGTGGTGGATGTGAACAAGGATTTACCTAAATAGCTGCCACAAAGGTCTTGGGTCTGCCTCTCCTTATTCTCCTCTGCCTCAGTTTCCTGCTCCGTGCCCCATGATAATCTCCACTGCTCTTGCCTACATTTCTGTCCACCCTGGATCTTGGAATTCCCTTGTGATGCCTTTCCCTGAGGTGCTGCATGATTCTGGCTGACTCTTCTCACCCGCCTGCCTCAAATCTCGACAGCCCTGAGTCTTCTATATCTAGGTTTTTAAGTGGATTAAACGAGGGGAGAGGTTGAGGGTGAGGAGCTGGTTCAGAGGATAACGTTTGCTGCTCCAGCCTAAGGACCTCGCTCCAGATCCCCTTAACCCACATGTAATCTGAGTATGGCAGTGTATGTCCTAGTACTGGGTGACAAAGACAGGCTCGCTGACCAGCCAACCTAGCCAAGACAGGGAGTTCTGGCTGGAGAGAGACTCTGACTCAAACAAAAGACAATTAAGGAAGACTTCTTGAAATCAACCTCTGGTCTTTAGGTGTGCAACCCACACACATATGCAAGCCTGAAGTGTGTGCACCCCACACACATACTCGAGCCCGAAGCTCAGTGAGTGGGGTCACCAGTAGGGTCTTGGTAGAGGCTGGAGCCATCCCATTTTATTGCCACGGGAATGGGTAAGAGGAATGGGAAGCTAAAGTAAGCCGAGAAAAGTGACCAAGGTGGGGAGATTGGGGGATACAACTGGGCTTCAAACATGGAGAGGGAGCACAAGGCTGAGAGGCAGGAAGGGCTAGGCCAACGGCATGTGCAAACTATGGCCCTGTGTGTGCCTCTTGAGGTCCAGGATGGTCATGAGAGGGCTCAACACAACATCTCAAACTTAAAACATCAGGAGATCTTTTTCTGACAATTTTGGAGCTTGTTTGCACATTTCTAGAGTGTGAACATTGGAGAGGATCAATTAATATCACTCAAATAAACATATGTGTGCTCTTGTAACCTCTGGAGTCTTGTGTTGGACATTGCTATCTTTAATGTGTGGCCCAAGATAACTCTTCCCTAGTCAATGTGATCCAAGGAAGCCAAAAGCTTGGACAACCGTGGTAGAGTAAAGCTACCCATGGTCCTTCCTTGGGAGCTGAAGGGGAAAAAGAGTGGAGGAGGGGAGCTAGGGACCAGGTGCCT
This sequence comes from Mus musculus, assembly GCF_000001635.26. Classification (NCBI taxonomy): domain Eukaryota; kingdom Metazoa; phylum Chordata; class Mammalia; order Rodentia; family Muridae; genus Mus; species Mus musculus. The sequence goes on along the minus strand of NC_000068.7, from coordinate 179,179,919 downwards.
CCTGTGTCCAGAGCATAAAACTCTTACTGGAAAGGGGATGAATCTGGAGCTTAAAAAATACCCAGAGGGCCAGGAGAAGACTGAGGACCACACCGGCTCTACTGCCTGAGTTTGAGGCTCAGAGCAAGCCTAGTCCCACTTCACCTCAACTTATATTGTATCTGAAGAAGGAAGCCAAGCCGCAAGAAGGATCCAGAAAAACCAAACCTATTTCTCCCCTCCATGAGGACAGTGAGAGTGCCTTATCTGAGTCTCTGTCCTCTGCTGCAGCAGAGTTGCCAGCATCTTTGGGGCCCCGTGATTATGATTTAAGAGGCTGTCTTTGGATGAAAGTCTGCACCCGCGGCATTTGCGTATGGTGTGAGCTGCAGGTGCTGTGTCAAATTTGCGTGTCGGATGCTGGGGCCAGGCTACCAACCGTCTTTCTGTTGGAGGCAAGCATCTCATCACACAGGTGTACAGGTGGGGCTGCCTCTATTCTCCCAACACCTCCTTCTGATCCACTTTCCCTCCACAGGCACATACAAGTCTAACAACTGCCTTTGGAATGGCCAAGGACTGATGCTAGAGAGAGTTCAAGCATGGCATTGGAGCAGGAAGCCCTGTGAGACACACAGAGTACCGGGGGCTCAGGGCAGACAGGGCAGGTCACTGAAGAGAGGAGGACAGAGATGGATGTTAGAGCGACTGTCCTCTCCCCGAGTGCCCCACCTCGCTAGGTTCTGGTTGAGCTGAGATGACTGTCACCCCTCATACTGACATTTTCCAACAATATGGCTCTGGAAGGGAGCTTGGGCCACTAAGCCCTGCTGCAAACTACAGTCTCTGCTCTAACTCATCTTCCAGGGAGCTTCAGGGTGGGATGGGGCAGCAGCATGTGGGGGGGCACAGGCAGTGGGGGCGGGTCCCCACGGTTGGCAAACAGTTACAGCAATTACTCACCATGGAATCCCCAGAAGAAGTTGCCAAGAACTGTAATTGGGAACATTTAAAGTTTCTTTCTTTTTTTTTTTTTTTTTTCAAGGCACATTTAATTTAATATCAGGAATTCGATAGATACAAAAGGCCCAATACAATGAAGGAACACATTCCCCCATTTCACACCAACGACAATGCTGTTTAACATGTGCCTGCTGAATGAGATGAGGGTTTACTGAATAATGGGAGTCTCATCACAGCCAAATACCATATACAATCTAGTTGTGAAATGAATGCTTATAATGCTTCAAACACTTTAAACCTGAAGTGTGAGACCACACCTTCACGTTTGTACAGTCCTTGGTTAAGGTTATCTACAGTTTCCACAACCATTCAAAAGACAAACCATTGATAAAAACCACATAGATTTAAGGCTCCATTATATAATATAGAGCTCAGAGCTAAATGGATAAATATTTGCTCTACTTGTACTGGTAGCTATGACGTGATTGTCTCACGGCTATTAGTTGGTTCTTAGCAAGTAAGTCCTTTAAAGGCAAATTCACCTCATTTGAGTTTTGACCCAGTAGTTCAACAATCATGAAGTCCACAGTCTTATTGGCATAACTGTTGTACAGTGTCTCTAAGTCACTATGCTCATGGCTAAGAGCGATGCATATTCCATTTTTACATTTTACTGGAATTTTACATGTTCAATTCATGATTTAAAACCTCTAGGATTTCAATCCTCGAAACTGTCTGAAGACACAGTGTGCCACAGACTTAAGACTTCTGTTTTTCCCTCTATTTTCTTCAAACAGAAACACTTCTCAAAGTGTCTACATGTCCTAGAAGGGGAATTTTTCGGAGTTGGCCTCTTCTTCGGAATAGTCCGACGGCATCAGGCCTCTGAAGCAAGGGGGAGGGGAAGAGAAAAGCTGAAACACAAGGTTCATCTGCTAAGTTTTACATTAACCATTACAAGCTGGACAGTATAAGAATGTGGCTTTTTTGGCTCAAAAAGTCTGAGTCTTGGTGTGGAAACGAGTACTTGGCTGTCCCACCACAGCTTTCTCGAGGTGGGACTGTCAGGGAAGTCTTGACTGGGGAGTATGATTTGTTTACCTATCAGGCGTAAACTTCCAGGCACTCAGTTCATTTTGGGCTTGTTCCAGTTTGTCTTTAGTCTGTTCCAGTTCACCTTTCATTTTTAGGAAAAACAAGTTGATCGCTGGGTCTACCATTGTTGATCTCAGTTGGGCCACACTCGGCTGCTGAACTTGCTTGAGGTACTGGATTTGAGTAGTGCACTCTTGCATCTCCTGCTCCTTGGTTGCTAGCCGCATGACAAGAATGTTCTCCCTGCGTGCAGACTCCTGCTGTTGCTGCTTTAGTTTTTCTTCAGATTCCCTTAAACCAGTCACATCGTTTGAATTAAGATCTGTGTACTTTCCCTCCAAAGCTTGAACATATGCTTCATATTGTTTCCATCTTAGAATTAACTCATCCCGTGCCATAACTTTGAAGTCTGTTTCACTCAGTCGGACCTTTTTAGGAAGAGGTTCTTCGTTGGTCATCTTGCACCCCGAGACGCGCCTCTCGGGCGCCTCCTCGGTCACCGCGCCGGGCGCCTCTGGAGAGAAGGGGCGAGGGGCGGCCGGCTCGGCCCCGCTCGGGACCTCGGGGCGCGGAGAGGCAGCGGCACTACGCCGCCGCCGCACGGAGACAGTCCGCGGAAGCCCGCACCGGCCCCGTCGGGGCTCTAGTTTCTTTCTTTTTAAGGCTTGTTTATTTATATATTTAAAAATTAATTTATTCTCTTGTCCATTATATTCTGACTGCATTTTTTCCTTCCTCCTCTCCTTCAAGTCCCTCCCTTCTCTCCCCTCCCTGCATCCACTCCTCTATTCCTCTTCAGAAAAGGGAAGGCCTTCCAGAGTATCAACCAAACCTGACATATCAAGTTTCAGTAAGGCTAGGCACCTCCCCTCATGTTGAGGCTGGGCATGGCAACCCAGTAGGAGGTCAAGGGGAAGAAAAGCAGGCAGGTCTACCCTGCCCTTGAATTGCTTCCACCCACCATACCAGTTGTCCCTCCAAGTTCTCTCTCCCTTCTTCCTCTCCTTACCGGATGCCTCCTGTTCCCATCCCTACCCACCCCAGCCCACTCACAATGTCTCTTGTATTTTTCCTTCCCAGGGAGATCCATGCATCCTCTCTTGAGCCTTCCTAGTTACATAGCCTCTCTGGGTCTATGGTTTACAGCATGATTGTCTTTACTTCCAGCTAATATTCACTTATAAGTGAGTACACACCATGTTTGTCTTTCTGGGCCTGGGTTACCTCACTCAGGACGATGTTTTCCAGTTTTATCCATTTGCCTGCAAATTTCATGATATCATTTTTTAATAGCTGAGTAGTACTCCATTGTGTAAGTGTACCACATTTTCTTGACCCATTGTTTGGTTGAGGGACATGGAGGTTGTTTCCAGTGTCTGGCTAGTATGAATAAAGCTGCTATGAATATAGTTGAGCAAGTATCCTTGTGGTAGGATGGGGTATCCTTTGGCAATATGCGCAGGAGTTGTATAGCTGGGTCGTGAGGTAGACCAATTCCTAATTTTCTAAGAAATTGTCACATCAGTTTCCAAAGTGGCTGTACAAATTTGCACTCCCACCAGCAATGGAGGAGCGTTCCCGTTACCCCCACATTATCAACAGCATGAGCTGTCGCTTGTGCTTTTGATCTTAGCCTTTCCGATGGAATCTCAGAGTCATTTTGATTTGCATTTCCCTGGTAGCTAAGGATGTTGAACATTGCTTTAAGTGTTTCTCGGCCATTAGAGATTCCTCCATTTAGAATTTTCTGTTTAGATCTGTATCCCATTTTTTAATTGATTACCATCTGTTGATGTCTAGTTTCTTGAGTTCTTTATATATCTTGGAAATTCACCCTCTATAAGATGTGGAATTGATGAAGATCTTTTCTCATTCTGTAGGTTGCCCTTTTGTCCCATTGATAGTGTCTTTGGCCTTCCAGAAGCTTTTCGGTTTCATGAGGTCCCATTTATTGGTTGTTGACCTTAGTGCCTGCAGGACTGGTGTTCTGTTCAAGAAGTTATCTTCCATTCCAATGTGTTGAAGGCTGTTTCCTACTTTCTCTTCTATCAGGTTCAGTGTATCTCGTTTTATATTAAGGTCTTTGATCCACTTGGACTTGAGTTTGGGGCATCTTTCTACAGACTGACAACCAGTTACACCAACACCATTTGTTGATGCTTCTTTTCTTTCTTCCATTGTATATTTCTGGCTTATTTATAGAAAATCGGGTGCCCATACATGTGTGGATTGACATCAGGACTTTGATTCAATTCCATTGATCAATGTGTCTGGTTTTATGTCAATGCCACATGGCTTTTATTACTACTGCTCTATAGTACAGCTTGAGATCAGGAGAGGTGATACCTCAAGAAGTTCTTTTATGACACAGGACTGTTTTAGCTAGGTTGGGCTTTTCTTTTCCATATGAAGTTGAATATTGTTCTTTCAAAGTCTGTAAATAATTGTATTGGAATTTCGATGGTACTTGCATTGAATTTGAGATTGCTTTTGGTAGAATGGCCATTTTTTACTATGTTAATTCTGCCTATCCATGAGTATGGGAGATCTTTCCATCTTCTGATGTCTTCTTTAGACATCAGACATCAATCAGCTTCTTTAAAGGCTTGAAGTTCTTGTCATACAGGTCTTTCACTTGCTTGGTTAAAGTTACACCAAAATAATTTGTATTATTCCTGGCTATTAGAAAAGGTATTGTTTCCCTAATTTCTTTCTCAGCCTGTTTGTCATTTATATATAGGAAGGCAACTAATTTTTTTTTTGGTTAACCTTATATCCAGCCACTTTGCTGAAGGTGTTTAGCAGTTGTAGGAGTTCCCCGAAGAACTTTAGGGGTCACTTATGTGTACTATCATATCATCTGCAAATAGAGATACTTTGACGTCTTCCTTTCCAATTAGTATCCTCTTGATCTCCTTCAGTTGCCTTATTGCTTAAGCTGGAACTTCAAGTATGATACTTAATAAGTATGGAGAGAGGACAGCACTGTCTTGTTCCTAAATTTAGTGGAATTGCTTTGAGCTTCTCTTCATTTAATTAGATGCTACCTATGAGTCTGTTGAAAATTGCTTTTATTATGTTTAGATATGTGCCTTGTATCACTGATCTCACTAAGACTTTTATTATGAAGGGGTGCTGGATTTTGTCAAAGGCTTTTTTAGCATCTGATGGGTTGTGCTTTTTTTTTTCATTTGTTTATATGATGAATTACATCAACAGATTTCATATATTGACCCATTCCTGGGGTGAACCTTACTTGATCATGGAGGATGATGTCTTTGATGTGTTCTTAGATTTGGTTTGTACATCTTTTATTGAATATTTTTGTATCAATGTTCATTTGGTAAATTGGTCTGTAATTATCTGTCTTTGTTGAGACTCAATGTGGTTTGGATATCAAGGTGTTTGTGACCTCATAAAATGAGTCTGGCAATGTTCCTTCTATTTCTAGTTCGTGGAATAATTTGAGAAGTATTGGTATTAATTCTTCTTTGAGAGTCTAGTAGGATTCTTCCATAAAGTACATGGGCCTGGGTATTTTTTGTTTGGGAGAATTTAATGAATGCTTCTATTTCCTTAGGTATTATAGGTTTGTTTAAATTGTTTATCTGATCTTGATTTAACTTTGATAAGTGGTATCTATTGTGAAAATTGTCCATTTCTTTTAAATTTTTTCAATTTTGTAGAGTACGGGTTTTTTGAAGTAAAACTTAATGATTCTTTGGACTTCCTAAGTGTCTGTTATGTCCCCCTTTTTGTTTCTGACTTTTAAAAATTTTGGATATTCTCTCTGTGTCTTTTAGTTGGTTTGAATAAGTTTTGTTTATTTGTTCATTTGTTTTTGTTTTTTCAAGACAGGGTTTCTCTGTGTAGCCTTTGCTGTCCTGGATTCACTTTGTTGACCAGGCTGGGCTTAAACTCACAGAAATCTACCTGCCTCTGCTTCCTGAGTGCTGGGATTAAAGACATGTACCACCATGTCCTGCTTGGATAAGGTTTTTGTCTGTCTTGTTGATTTTCTCAAAGAAGCAACTCTTTGTTTCATTGATTTTTTTTAAAAAAATTATTTTACTTGTTTCTATTTTATTGATTTCAGTACTGAGATTGATTATTTTCTATTGTCTACTCCTTTTGTGTGTGTTTGCTTCTTTTTGTTCTAGAGTTTTCAGATGTGTTGTTAAGTTGTTAATATGGTCTCTCTCTAATTTCTTTCCGAAGGCACTTAGTGCTATGAACTTTCCTCTTAAAACTGTTCTCATTTTGTCTCATAAACATGGGTATGTTTTGCATTCAATTTCATTGAATTCTAGGAGGCCTTTAATTTCTTTCTTTCTTTCTGCCTTAACCCAGTAATCATTCAGTAGAGAGTTACTCAATAACCATGAGTTCATAGGCTTTCTGGATTTGTTGTTGTTGTCAAACTCCAGCTTTAGTCCATGGTGGTCTGATAGATACAGGGGCTGGTCCATGGCACCGTGGTCTCTTAGAATCTGCAGGACACCTACACAGGCCCTTCTAGCTTTCAGAGTCTTCACCGAGAAGTTGGATGTAATCCTAACAGGTCTTCCTTCATATGTTACTTGCTCTTTTTCCCTTGTAGCTTTTAATGGTCTTTCTTTGTTTAGTGTTTTGATTATTATGTGGTAAGGGGACTTTCTTTTTCTGGTCCCATCTATTTACTGTTCTGCAAGCTTCTTGTACTCTTACAGGCATTTCCTTCTTAAGGTTAGGAACATTTTCTTCCATGCTTTTGTTGAAAATAGTTTGGGATCTTTGACCTAGGATTCTTCTTCTCCTTCCTCTATTTCTATTATTCTTAGATTTTGACTTTTTGTAGTGTCCCAGATTTCCTGGAAGTTTTGTGTCAGGAACTTTTTTGATTTAACATTTTCTTTAACCAATGTATCTATTTCTTTCATTATCTCTTCAACACCTGAGATGCTCTCTTCCATGTCTCCTATTCTGTTAGCTATACTTTTGTCTCTGGCTCCTGTTCATATTTCTAGATTTTCCCATCTCTAGAATTCTATCAATTTATGTTTTCATTATTGATTCTATTTCCATTTTCAAGTCTTGGTTAGTTTTATTCATTTCTGTCAACTGTTTTTTTCTTCTTCTTGGCTTCCTTTAAGTGATTTATCCATTTCCTCTGATTACTTGTGTTATAAATTTCCTTAAGGGATTTATTCATTTCCTCCTTAAGGGCCTCGGTCATCTCCATAAAGTTGCCTTTAAGCTCTTTTCCCTATGCTCCTGCTGTGTTGGAATATTGAGGGTCTGCTGTAGTTGGACAGCTGGGCTCTGCTGGCGACATTATGCCTTGGCTGTTGTTTCCTATGTTCTTACATTGGCCTCTAGATGTCTGAATTTGGGGTAATTAAAGGTTTAGGTACTGACTCTCGAGGTTCAATTTGCTCTTTTTGTTTCTCAGTTTCTGTGTCCTTTCTGGTCTTCTGAACTGTGTGCCCTTGGCTTCTCCTAAGTTTGTGTTGTCTCTGGTGGATCTGGGAGTCTCTGCTCTAGTTAGAGACTCGAGAAAGGCAGCTAGGAGGGCAAGGACTGGTGACGGGGTGGGGGCTGCTCACATTGTGAGAGTGGAGGAGTTTGACCAGCAGGCAGCTGACCTGAACTTCTAGTCTTCTTGGTCTCTGGTAGAGTATCAGGAGTTCCTGCCTGAGTTGGAGGCTGAAGCAAGGCACTTAAGAGAGAGTGGGACTGGGTGATATGCTGGGGAGGGGGGATAGGGAAATGGTGAGATAGTGGGAGAGTTTAGTAGGCAGTCAGCGTACCTGGACTTCACCCAGACAGCAGCTGATATGAAGCACAGATGGTTAACTCTGTGGCTGGTGCTGTCTCTTGTCTCTTCAAAGGAAACAGCAGGAAAGTCATATGTTCACATGTGTAGAGATTCCTAAGCTAGAGACTGACCCCCACCTCTTGCTTATAACTTTAAATACTCTTTTAAATGCACACAGATGATGTGACAGTTAACACTAACCGTTAGCTTGTCAGGTTCCAGGATCTTCTAAGAGACAGGCCTCTGGGAATATCTGTGAGTGAGTGTCTATATTAGGCTAAGGTTGGAAGATCCACTATAACTAGTGTATCATCCCATGGCTGGCTCCTGAGCTGCATGAGAAGAAGACAGTGAGCTGAGCCCCAGCACCCCCCCCCCTGCTTCCTGACTGTGGATCAAGGTGAGAAGCTGCCTCACTCTCCTGCCACAGTGACTTCCCTGCTCAGACTTGGCCCTTGAAATGTTAGATAAGATAAACCTTTGGGTAACTTAAGATAACTTCCTGAGGGTAAGTTAGTTATGTATGTTGTTGTAGCAACAGGAGAGCTACTAAGAAACTTCACAATAAACAGTCATTAGTTTTATACACAGATATAACTCATATTTTGAATAAAAATAAACTTCGCTCGGGTTTGCAATCGCACACTTGGGAGGACGATTGGGAGTTCAAAGCCATCATGGGTTATGCAGTGAGAGTTTGTCTTAAAGAACCAAACAAGATGGAGGAAGGGAGACTTACTGAGAGAGGGGAGGAACAAGGGGAGAGGGAGAGGGAGGGGAATTAGAGGGGAAGAAGAAGAGAGATGGGGAGGGAAAGAAGGAGAGAGAAGGGGAGAGAGAGGAAAGGGGAAGGAAAGGAGGAGAAGGGGAGGCAAAGGGAGGGGGAGGGGGAGAGGAGAGGGAGAGGGGGAGGGAGGGGGAGATGAAGAGAGAGGGGAAGACAGAGAGGGAAGGGGAGGGGAAAAAGGGAGGGGGAGAGGGAGATACAGATTGGAGTAGGAGAAAACAGATTGAGAAGAGGGGGAAGGGGAGAGGGAGGAGGGGATAAAGAGGGAGGGAGTGAATAAGAAAAAAAAATTAAAGGAAAAGACATGACTGCTCCTAGGTATGGTGAAGGAGAAGGTTTATTGTGGATAAAAGGGAGAGCACAGCCAGAGGCAGAGATATCAGTGAGATTCCAGAGTGTAAAAGACACTGAGCCAAGGAGGTGTGTGTGTGGGGGAGGGTGGGGGTGGGGGTGGTGGGCGGAGTTGAACCAGGTACAACATCCAAGAGGGCAAAGGTACAAAATGGGTAACCAAATGGCTGGATTACCTAGGGAAGAGCCCAAACGATGGGTAGCCCAGCCCCTGGGCTGGAAAATTCGGAGTAGAGGGAAGGGTGGCAGGGTATGCCAACCATTCCTTTTAACAGCTAGGAACCAAGGGATGCTGGGGGAACTGGTCAGCCTTGTCTGTTTTGATAGTTACACAGGCACCTCAGCCATTTGTCCCAGGGTTGGAGATTTAACCAGGGAGTGGGGAGGAGCTTTGAATTTGGCTGGGGAGCACTGATAGCCCTACATGCAGATGAGCTCAATAGCAGGAAACAACATTCTAGAACACTGTTTGCCCTGGGCTGTACAGCATTTTTCAGCTGAAATGCTAACTTGTTTTTCATACAGCCCGCTCTTATCAAGTGGAGGTGTGGCCCCTGAGCACCCTGCCTCCTGCGGCGCCTGTCAACTCCAATGCCACATGACCAGGATCCTTCTGTTCTTTCTCCTGTCTCCTTATCTCTGCTCCTGCAGCCTGCTAATCCAAAGTGATATCCCTCTGCACCTGGAGAGTTGGTCGCAAGGGAAGATGGGAACCGTGGTAAGCTGCTGTTTGTCTGGCCCGAAGTCCTCTTTCAGACACTCTCAGGATACTCTCCTCCACCTTCCTCTCTCATATAAAATCCATTCTGAGTCCATGCCAGGTGACAGGGTCAGCTCTAAGCAATAGCCTTGCTTCACAGGGTCAGCTCAGACCTCAGGATTGGTCCTCAGCCCTCTGCCCTCACCCTGCCTCATTCAGAGAAAGCATCAAGGGGGGAAGCTTAATTCAGAGGGCTGAACACTATGAATAAAAATCTCTTACCTAAATTAAGCCTTTTCGGCCATTTTTTAATGGTGACAGATAGCAAGGGCGGCTGCATGAGACCGCGGACATAACTCATGTTGGAGGGATGGTGAAGAGTTTAATTGAGCTCTATCTTCTTCAAAACTCCTAGGGAGAAAAATGCAAATGGAGAGCTGCGGTTCCTTGAAAGAGTGGTTTGGAACTGGAGCATTAACTGTCCCAAGATAATACTGAATACTTCAGCTCTCCCCAAAACCACGGCCATAAATCACAGAGACAAACGCAAATTCCCTCCAGTGCGTCTACTTATAGACCAGCAAACCTAGGAGACGCCATCTTCATCTGCAAGAGAAGCCCAGGCACTTAATTGTTAAGGGGGATTAAGCTTGGATTTATGTAACACAGAATGCTTAGGCTTTGCATCAGCTCTGTTTTTCACACACCCCTGGATGAAACAAGACCCTCATTAAACAGCCTTGAGGATTACAAGCACTTTCTGAAGAGCCCTGGGAAGAGATTACCAAGGGATTGTCAGGAGACCACTTGCCCAGGAGCCCAGTTGCAGCAATCCCTTGGTACAAGACCCCATCTTTCCTCTCCCCACCCTCACACTTTCTGCTGCTAACAATTCTCTGAGGCCAGCTGAGTGGTGAACTTAGTTCGGTTGAACACTTACCCAGAAGCCCAGGCTGAATCCCGCAGGCTGCCTCCACTCCAAATGCCAGACAGGAGTTCCAGGTTGCTCTCTCATATCTTATTAACCGGCTACAATTTGAAGTTCCCATGGCCTTGAGCATCCCCCAAGTGTGGCTTACCAACACTGAGCATTAAAGGAAACACCTAAATGTGTTACTTTATTATCTTGTGAAGGACCGGTACCCAATGCAGCACATGATAGGGTGTGAGAGGGGGACCTGAGTTCAGTGTAACCTTTGTTCTCCCAGTGGGAGAGCTATCATCCTAACATTCTTATCAGCGTTACTATCATCATAAGTACCATACCATCAACAAAATCATCACCATCACCATCACCACTGCCTCCATTATAATTACCATTATCATCACTAATCATCACAGACACCACAACCATCATCACCATCAACAACTTCTTTTAATCACCCACATTCATCGTCAACACTTCCATCACCACCATGATTGACAAGTTCATCTCATTCACCACTGATGTCATGACCATTGCTACCATTATCAGTGGCACCAGTATCTTCCTCACCACCGCCATCACCACCATCATCATTATCATCACCATCAACATCATCATTATCACCACCACCGCCTCCAGCACCATCTGCTCTGTCATCGCTAACACCAGACCATCCCCTCTGCTCAGTTGAAGTTGCGACAGAATTAGCACAGAGCTCAGTTCCACTTTTTGCACTCAGGGCTTTCTTCTTGCTCTTTGGATTCGAACCACCTTCTTGGTTGTTGTATTTGCATTGTGTGACATTCCTTGCCAATAGCAGGTAGCTTCTGTGTGTAGATTAGAACAGGCTCTTTCAAAGACTGCAAGAGTCAACCTAGAAGACCTGGATAGTCTGCCATGTGCCACACATTTTTCCAGACTGGGACATCCTGCTTTCTACAAACTCTATCTCAGCCCTTAGGCCATGAGAGTGGATATGTCTTACTGAAGGCAACGGATGTCTAATCTACTGCCCGCCATTTTTGCACAGCACATTTAATACTGGTTCTGACACCACATACAAGTATTTTTACGTGACTCACTGCAATCGCCCGGAAGAGGACCCTGCTTTGACCCAGATGATCTGTGCTGTGGACTAGTGACTGTATTTCCAGTGGCGAGTAGCTCGGCGAGTAGATCTTTGAGTCTCAGTAAAAGAGAAGTCTCAAGACAGCTCTGAGGAAGTTACCATACACTGCACAAGGCCTCCCGCACAGTGTGTGCACACATGGATGTTCAGTGATTTTGCAGGGATCGAGTTATCATCTCTCCTCGCTGTGTGACTTTACTCAGCAGGCAAGGTTTCTGTGCTATAGTACATTTCTGTGATTTATTTATTTAGTTATTTTGGTAGTTTCTGTTTAACTATTCTCTTGCAAATTACTCCTTACACTTTCTGTAGCAGCTCGGATTTCACCATGCAGGGACTGTCCCACCCCTGTGCTCAATACAGCTCACAAGCACTGCACAGATGTATCTATTTTCCTTTACGTTCACCATAGTTGGTGGTGCCTGTTTGAAGTGGGGGTGCACTATGGATTTCCGTGGCAACTGGATGAGAGTCTTTGTTCCCATGAGGTTCCCCCACCAGCCACATGTGGTTTGGGGGATCTGAGCTACTCAGCCACGTATTAATGGAACCGGTCTCTATTAAAATTAAATAAAAAGTGTGGATGGAATTAATCAGATTCTCTGAAATCCCAGAGGAAAGAGGAAATGGATACTTCTTGACTAGTAACAGGGTTGGAATTTTGTGGAATATTTTCATGCCCTATTTAGGAAATGCATGTGGCAGTGTGTGCAAATGATATCATAGTCAAGGCTGAACAAGAGTTGATCAGGTGGCCCAGCCATGTCTCCTGAATGCAGGAGCCACCAACCTCTTCCTTCCTGAGGCACTATTGACCCCATACCCTGCTCTCTTTCCTATACCCCACTATCTTTTCTCTTTAGCCTCTGGAGATGACCAGATTGAAGCAACTACCTGGAGCCGGTGGTACTGAGGGACTCTGAAATGGACCTGATGCACCCAAAGCATTCACTTTGTAGGCTCTCAGTACTCCAGCCCCCACCTCGACCTTCTGATCACCCCCTCTATATGTCATGTGTAAGAAGGCATGGGGCAGCATTCTGGGCACCCTAACATCAACCAGAATAAATGTCTCAGTACTTTTGCCACATCAAGTTACCTGCACAGGCTCCGGGAATTATTGCAGAGACACTTTGGAGGAGGTGTCATCAGAGAGGTGGTAGCAAGGAAGAGAGATGGAAGGAGTCATGAGACGGCAGCCATTTGCCTCAGAAACAACTGTAATACTCTCAAATGGAGAGCTGCAGTCAAACTCTGTAGTTTGACTGAATCTTGCACATGGAAGCACATTTCCTCCCTGAAGCTCATGGTGAGTCCCTGGAGGGTGATCATTTGTTTCTTAAACTGGGAGACATATTTACAGTGGGTGGAAATGGTCCCCCAACTTCCCAGGATTTTTCCTGCAGACTCTCTGAATCCTTATCAGCTCCCCGTGTTAGACACTCCTTACAAATGAACAGTGCTGTGGTAAACAAACTCACCCGGTTCACTAAAGTTGGAAAAATGTTTTGAGTACGTATGTTAGTTCTGACTATAATACCGTTGCTGCGTGTGACAGCAATGGACTCACACGGCCAGCAGCCTTGACTGAGATGGGTAGAGAGAAGAGTCTTACTTTCCAGTCTTACTAACAAACAAGTCATTGTCTAACCTGGTATCCACTTTTTTTTCCCGGTAAAATATCACATCCAAAGGTATAAAGTTAATAAATGATGTGTGTGAGGATAAATGAAAAGCAATACAAAGAGCCGTGAAGGAAGAGAAATCCAGCCAGGGTAGACTGTGTCCATAGAAATGGCTCTGACCCTGTGTCATCAGCCATAAAAGCAGCCTCTGAGTGTGGCAGGTGATCAGAAGGTGGCACTCCCTGTGGCGTCTCTGGAGTGCAAGATCTAGCTATTTCCTTCTTAGTGTCCTGCCTCTTGGAAGATAGGGTTGGCACACCATGACCTCTGGCCAAATGTGACTCACACTTTGGCTTTGCACATAAAGCCTCACTAGAATGCAGGTAAGCCAGCTAAGCCCATTTTTGTGGATTAATGGCTTCTTCCTTTCAAAGCATAGTTACTTGCCCCTATTGCATCCCTGTGATTTGTTTGCTGCACTGGACAAGAGGAGCCAAGCTTTTCCCTAGAAGATAATTACCCTCCTGTCCACCAGAGCTCTGGAGCTCACAGGACACAGGTCCTCTGAGCAGAGCTGGACCTGGCTTGCCAATACAGATGTGGAGGGGCAAGTGTCCCCACTTCAGGCAGGAGTCTCTGCAGAGCAAGCCTAAAGAGATCATCAGTAATCAAGTGTACTTAGGAGCCATGTCTCTGTGGACTCACACCCAGATTCTAGCTCTTCTCATCTGCAGGACCTAGGGGTAATTACTGGCTTTCTGGGAATTTGTGACTCTTCTGAAAGTTGCTGGTAGTAGGCTTTGATCAGAAATGAATGTGGTGGGCCTGGTGCCTGGTTGTGGTGCGTACAGTGAAGTGGAAACTTAACTTTAGAAAGTCAGTTGGATGGTGTTTTGCTGGGGCAAACATGTGAAGGAGTGTTTAGTTGAGGCAGGCAAAAGTGAAAGGATGCTCTGCTAAAGCAAGCACGTGAAAGGACTCATGATGAAGGATTCTTTGCTAACAACACACATGTATTGGCCTATCTTACATTGCATAGTTGAGCTGCATTTGTCGGGACTCCATAGAGAGAAACACACCAAAAAACTTCTGGTGATGTGCTGCAGTTTCTTGCCGCTTCTGAAGACTCGGGCTGATTGGCAGAGTGATGTCAGCTGAGATGCACATGCTGAGGTAAGACCTGTGGAGGACACGTGATGTCTGGAAGGTATAAAGAGGACTCAGCGGACAGTGATGGTGGCCGAGCTTGGCTTGCTTATAGAGCTAGCTGTGCAATGCTTGGGTCTCCTGTCTTCTCTGCTCTGCTTCACTGAGAGAGGCACAGTGAAGAAGTCCTCTTGGTGTCTCTCTGGGTCTCTCCTGTTGATTAATGCTGAGGCTGAGGCCTGGCTGTCTCTGCTAGACAGTGCTACTGCTAGTGATTCATGTTTGCTATCCCAACTCTACTGAACAGGATTGCTGTGAAGTATTTGCGAGTGGATCGAGCTGCCACTGCTGACCTATGATCGAACTGCTGATTTCCAGACAACACAGACAGGAGTCGCTCCAAAGAACCTTTCTAAACAGGTACACTTCTCCCTCCACCCCCCCCCCCGACCCCTGTATCCTTTATTTCCCACTACCTCTGTTGTGTGGTGGGCTACAAAGGAGGTTAAAGCATTTAAAAACAATCATTAAAAATAGGCATTTGAAAGGCCTGGCAATGGTGGTGTACACCTTTAATCCCAGCACTTGGAAGGCAAAGGCAGGCAGATTTCTGAGTTTGAGGCCAGCCTGGTCTACAGAGTGAGTTCCAGGACAGCCAGGGCTACACAGAAAAATCCTGTCTTGAAAAACCAAAAACAAAATAGGCGTTTGAAAAAATTGAAGTTATAAAGCAGCCTACTTCTATCATTTATAAGAAATCTTGATCCTTACTGGTGGCGGGGCTCAGAGCATAGAGTTCCTTTAATACCATGGGATCCAGGTTCATTGGCAGAATCCAGAGTCTGCCGTATGGGCTGTTTATAGCTACACCTTTGATCACAATGGTGATCTCTGGATGAATACGATGAGGTACATTTGCTCACTCATTGATCATGTCTGAAGGGCCTACTATGTGCTCAATTTTGTATCTGGAACTGGAGGTCAAACTCTAAGGCAGACCTAGTCATTTTCTGACCTCCTGGAGTTCAAAATATTTGGTAAACTATGGCAGTAATGAAAAGGTCTGTAAAACACCCTGAGATGTGTAAGGTCATGAGCCTGGATTATCAGAGCCTTGCGAGATGATCAGAGAATGCAGACTGTGTGGGCCAGTTCTGTGCTTGGCATGTCTCCACATGTTGGATGCACTTCTTGAATGTTCCAGGGCAGCTCCCACAGCAAGTCCTGGGTGATTCCTGCTGGATGAGCTGAAATCTAACTTCCTATTGCTTGTATAGGTTCCTACTTCTCATCCTTCAGGCCCCCCTTGATAGCTCTTTGTCTTAGTCAGGGTTTCTATTCCTGTACAAACACCATGACCAAGAAGCAAGTTGGGGAGGAAAGGGTTTATTCAGTTTACACTTCCACATTGCTGTTCATCACCGAAGGAAGTCAGGACAGAAACTTACACAGGGCAGGAACCTGGAGGCAAAAGCTGATTCAGAGGCCATAGAGGGATGCTACTTACTGGCTTGCTTCCCCTGGCTTGCTCAGCTTGCTTTCTTATAGAACCCAGGGCTACCAGCCCAGGAATGGCATCACCCACCATGGGCTGGGCCCTCCCACCCTGGTTCACTAATTGAGAAAAATCCCTTACAGGCAGATCTCATGGAGGTATTTCCTCAAGGGAGGCTCCTTTCTCTGTGATAACTCTAGCTTGTGTAAAGTTGACACACAAAAGCAGCCAGTACACTCTTG
Source organism: Mus musculus (assembly GCF_000001635.26). NCBI lineage: Eukaryota > Metazoa > Chordata > Mammalia > Rodentia > Muridae > Mus > Mus musculus. The sequence continues at coordinate 179,163,685 of NC_000068.7, read as the reverse complement.
TTAAGGTCTCTAACTGGGACCCTAGTCCAACCTGTCATTGCTTGGCTCTGGCTGCTTCTCTGTGTCAAGCTTAGCTGCATTCCAATGGGACTCTATGATAGTCCATCAGTCACAGAGTCTTGCTCATTCTCTCCGTAGGTGGCCATGGTGGCTTACTATCTTGTCCATTGCTTAATTGAGTTTATACTTTGCCCTTCCTTTATATAAATGGTGAAACTCCTGGGAACAGAAGCCTGCCTGGCTTCCTTCCCTAAAGCTGGAGCCTTCCAGTAAGACAGCAAGGGCTGTCTCCTCATGGAGCAGGACTCAGCACACTTACGTTAAAGAATCTGGCAAGCCACGACTTGGCTTGACTGGGCGCAGTGTCCTGCGAGTGAAGGGGAAGTGCTCCAGCTCCAGGGAGAACCCAGAGGAATGAAGAACGGGTGCCACTTAAGACATGGAGCCAGATGAAAGATGCAGTGGTCACTTCCCTGTGGCAAGGCACAGCATGGGGCTAGCCAGGACCCCACACTGACACCCCCAAAGTCACTCCTCATTGGTTCCTGCAACCTGCCTCTCTCCATACTCTGAGCTGTTTGGAACAACAACAAAAAAATGTTCTTATTTCCTATCAGAGTCTTCTGAAGAGTGAATTATCGGGCAATTTCAGAGAGGATATCTAGGAAGAAGACATCAAATCTAAGAGGTTGTGATGAGTGTTCGGAGGTCAAAGGAATTGGGGAGAATGGCTTCATGGTTCTTCTTTTATAAAGGCAGAACACACAATGAAATAACAAATGTGTGAACCCGGGCTCTTCTTCTCCTCTGTGTATTTTATGCAGCATAAAAACATGTCTTTGGAGCTTTGTGAGTGATTTAAAAACCAGACGGGCGCCGGCAAACAGACCACGTCTACCCCAGTAACACTGTCATCTATTTCCTGGCTAAGTGGGTAGAAATGGTGGCCCGTGCTTTCCGGTGAAAGCTGAGCACAGGGAGTGTGGCCTCCAGCTAAGTGGCAAATGTTTTCTATGCATGATGAATTCTTTCAATACAAGGCCCCACCAGAGCAGGATCAAATTAGAGAGTCCTCAGTTCCCGGTGCTCTTTTCTGCCACCCAGCCCAGTGTCCTCGAAGAGAGTTCCCGGCGGCAGCTGAAGGAGCCACTTCTGGCCAGGCATCATTTTTTTTTTTTAATATCCTTTGGAAACATAGCAGGTGAAGTCCAAGCTCCAAATAGGATCATGGGGAAAAGCAGAAAATAGCAGCTTAGTGCATTGTGATTTCCTCTCAGAAAGCCAGTGGGGCTTCCCCTGCTGGAACAGGGAAAGCTATGGATATTCCATCCCATGTTTATAAGTCACCTGTTGATCCTGACAGAAGCTGGACTTGGTTGACACTGGGCCTTGCTTTGCCACACAGGACCAGCATCCTTTAAGACTCTCTCTGTGTGTGTGTGTGTGTGTGTGTGTGTGTGTGTGCGCGCACGCACGCGTTTTACCTGTGTTTCCTCTGCTCCTACCATCTTGCTAAGAGGTTGTCTCTCTCAGGTGTGTAGAGCCAAAAGTGTCTGAACTTTTGATGCTGTGGCATGAGGTCATCTTCCACCAATATGTTGGGTCACCTTTGCAACTTTCCTGGGATGTGTGGGGCCAGTGGGCCATCGGTTGGGGACACAGGACATTAAGTGTCATTAAGTGGATGCCTTACCACATGTCTCCATCTCTGGCTTTCATTCTACGTGTCTTTTAGATCCTTGGTATGGATACATTGTTTATCCCCTTGAAGTGACCTGGTGACTGGCTCACTACTAACAGAGAGACTTAGATCCTAAAGTTGTTTGTAAACTGAGGCCACGATGAAGTCCTCAATCCATCTCTGCTACCTACACCATTAGAGCTTCTGGTTCCACCAAAGCAGATGTGGTGACCTCCATTCTAGGTGTGGTGGGAGGCTCCCAGAAGCCTTCTACAGTTGGACAGTGTTCCTCCATACCTCTCACAACCATGATGATAAAGTACGATCACTCGGGTATACAATTGTATCTGGTGGTTTCAAAGCTTTTCTTTAGTCGTGGTATGGGCAGCTCCTCAGTCCATAGAAGCAGGATTTGCTCTCCATTAGATGTCTGTATTTGTGACCACACATTGTACGTTGCTATTTTCCTTTCTCCCCGCCCCATCCCCCACCTTACTAGAATTTCCTATGTATTATTCTTGTTGATAGTTTGATGGTGACTGAAGTGTGGATTTCAGGGCCAGGCAATTGTTTGTCAAAGGATAAAGTAAAAAAAAAAATCACAATAGAAGAGACCTTGAGGTTGAACTCATGCTGCAGCGTGCAGTCTGGGTAGGATGATCACATTGTCTTCCATAAACATGTGCAGTTAACAACTGGTTTTAAGAAACAGATATGTTGGGGCTATAGAGATGACTCAGTGGCTAAGACCACTTGCTGCTTGCTCTGCAAAGTTCAAGTTCAGCTCCCAGCACCCACATCAGGAAGCTCACAGCTGTCTATAACTCCAACCCCAGGGCACCTGACTCCCTGTTCTGGACTCCAGTGGGCACCACCACACACATGGCAAACACACCCAGATGCAGACACATTCATAAATGCTTTAAAAGGTAAAAATAAGATAGTAAAATTGCTAGATACCGTGAACGGCTTTTTGTGGGCAAGAAAAAGCAACAAAAGCAAAATAGTGGAGCAGCCGGGCTTGCAGGGAAGCAGGCTCTGCTGGGCTCTCAGGGAAGCAGGCTCTTCGGGGCTCAGTGCTAGGCTCAGTGCTAGGCTCTTGGGGAAGCAGGCTCTGCTGGACTCAGGAAGAAGCAGGTTCTTCTCACTGTTGGGCTCTTGGGGAGGCAGGCTTTGGAAGCCAATTGGGCCTTTTGTGGTCTCTGTCAAATCTAGTGTGGTTGCTGCTGGTTCTGTGACAAGGGTAGGTGCCCTCTGTGGTAATGTTCTTCCATACCTATGGGTAAGCTGACATAAGGTTGATCTGTAGACAGTGACAGCTCTCCCCTGGAGTAGGGACTTCATCTTTCAGTGGGAGAGTTTGATCTTTAAATTAAAAGTCTGGGAGCCTGAACAACTCAAAGGGGAACAGAAGGGCTGCTCCTAGTGAGCTCTCTGGGTTTTTCTCTGACTGAAACAGAAGTGAAGCTGGTAACTAAAACCAACACTTAATGGCACTTTAATACAATGACGCTCGAGATCATGCTTTGTCTACATTCACGTGCACACATAGGACACTGTGGGAGTGGGCACCTCTGTTACATCTCTGTCTGCTGGGCTCTGCTGGGATCACTGCTGGGGCTTCGGGGACATGTGTGCATCAGTGCACCGCCTATTCTCTGCACACACTGAACATATGCATGCAGAAATGATAATTGTGCTTCCGTTTAAGTGTGGAGACTATAATTCAATTTTATTTTTCTTTTTACTTAACATTTCCTCCAACTTTCTCTAGAGTTAATATGCAATTATGGGCATAATAATGAAAAAGTGGGGTGTATTAAAATAGTATTTATGGGGCATAGAACAGCACAGAAAGTGCCTGGAGTCTGTGAATGGAGAACCTGCTGCAAATCTGTGTAGCTGTCCCCATTACAGCCATGGTTAAACAGAACGAAACAAACCCCACAAGCAGAAAACAGAGCAGAGCACAAGTTAAACCACTCACTGTTCTGTGCTCACAGCTCTGAGCTGTGTGGTTATTGGATAGCTCTTCTTCCTCTCCTTGCATTTGCATCTTCTTCTGTTTTTCTGAAACATTTACTCTACATAATCTTCACATTGTCTAAAATGCCAAAACATGTCTGGGAAAGTTTAAATGATGTGCAAAGCATCTTCTAATACAATCATCCTTTGATGGTGAGTTACACTTCTGCCTTCGTGGACTCAGGCTGCTCAAGGGAATGAAAGATTAAGATATCAGGTGACTCTGCCTGGGAAACTGCTCCCATACATTTCAAAGCATGTAGCATGCACATGGCAAAGACACCCATGTGTGATCATTCACACGCATACATGCACACGCATACATGCACACATATATATACCACCACCATCACTACCCTCACCACCATCATCACTGTCACGGCCAACATCTTTATCACCCTCATCACCATTATCATCATCATTACCACCTTCATAATCATCCCTATCATTATCACTATCATCATTATAACAACCACCACCACCATCACCAACACCAATACCGTCACGGTTATCATCCCTCTTCACCAACTGCCAATAACATCACCGCCGTCTCTGTCTCTGGCAATTAAAGAAAAAAGTCCATTTTGTATTGTCTATCTATTCTTCTGTGCCATGGAGACATCAACTAGACAGAGCCATATAGTGCCTGGAGAGGGGTGGGGCCAGCTCTCCCCCACCCATTGACATTAGTATGGCTTCAGGTGGCAGCCCAGACCAAGCATCTCCACATGGGCTTTGTTGGTAACACTTCGGACTGCAGCCATCAACACAAGCCTTTGGCTGTGTCGGGACAACCAACCCACTTCTGGCTCTCATTGGCTGTTCAGACCATGGGCCTGTCATGTTCTCAGGTGGCTACGTGTGCCACTCACATCAGGATGGTCCCCAGAGGCAGCAAGGCTGGAGGATGTCACCGAGGCATCAGGCAGCAACACAGGTCGTATACATCCATGTGGGTTTCAGGCTTTATTGCAGCTTGGGGCAGCGGCATGGACCACGTGGTCCTTTGAGGAGCTCTAATACAGAGAGTGAGCCTTTCCCCATTATTATCCGAGGCCAGGAGGATCCAACTGCCATCGGTGTTGGGGGTGGGCAGGTTTTGTATGCTGAGTCTGAGCCTGCATAAGCTCCAAGTTCACCATCCTGCTGACTGGGTGATGATGGCATGTGGACTTCAGCTTTCTCTCTCACCTGTCATGGCCACCACGTCTCCAGCTCTGTCTATCTCCACAGCGCTCATAGCACTTTGCTTTTCTCTTCCCCACCCATCCATCACATATTAGGTCATGGCAGTGGTGCCGGCACCCTGGCCTCTGAGGCTGGGCAGTGCTTGAATGTACAACAGAATGAAACTTTCATAACATAGAGAGTGAAGCCTTCCTAGACACTACATTGTACCCGATCTCATCTAAAGGAATGTCTGTTGGTGTTGAGATTCTCTCTGTCTGTCTCGCCCTTCTCTGGCAGTGGATACTCCGGCATTGGTCTTGGGTACACAGTGCACAAGAGACCCTGGCATGTGATGGTGTGGAAAGTTACAACAAGGCTGAGGCCCTGGCTCCTCTGCTTAGTCTTTTTATCTTTACCACATCTATAATCGCTCCAAAGAAAGGGTAGACGTAGAGACAAAGTCTCCTTCAACCTGTCCCTGCTGAGCAACAGGGCTCTCCCTTCAGGAGTTTCCAGCCAGGCCTGAGATCCACTAGGTTGCTCACCTCACTCACCCTTCCTCTGAGTAAATCCTACTCACCCAGACAAAAAGTGGTCTTCTCTTTAATAAACATTTCCCTGTTGGAGCTATGGAGAGTCTCCAGCCAAGGCCACGGGCTTTGCATGCCTCGATTCCCCTTCCCTGTTTATGCAGCCTCCTTAGAAGAGAAAAGTGGCCTTTACTGAATGTTGCTTGGAAACAGAGGCATACGTTCATTTGCATATTTATTGGTCTTAGTGGGGAGAAAGCCACTCCAGAGCCAGCACTGTTGGGACTAAGGCAAGTTTGTAAAGATTCTCCTGGAATCCGTTTTCTTTGAGGTGTACTGCTGAAGGAGTGCGTCCCACTGGTCATATAGGCTGGTTGTCCTAGCCTTCAAGCGGCTGGAGACTGGCCTGTGCTGGCATCTTCTGTGCTTACTGTTAGTTTTACATACAGAGAAGGCTTTCTGATGCTTGGCCTTGTTAGCTGCAGGAATGTGCTTGACAGGGACAAAGGGGCTCCATCATTGGAAATCAGGGAGACTGCTTCAAGTGTATCTACAATGTCAAAACAAGGTCACACATAGACTGGGGTCCTTTGCTGCTGTGGACTTGGCTTGTTAGACTTAAAGTTTGGCATTATCAGTGGCAGGCTTTCTTTTTTTTAATGTTTTTCTTTTTGAAAAATTTTTTTATTAGGTATTTTCTTCATTTACATTTCCAGTGCTATCCCAAAAGTCCCCCATTACCCCACCTCAACTCTCCTACACACTCACTCCCACTTCTTGGCCCTGGCGTTCCCCTGTACTGAGGCATGTAAAGTTTGCACGACCAATGGGCCTCTCTTTCCACTGATGGCCGACTAGAACATCTTCTGATACATATGCAGCTAGAGTCAAGAGCTCCGGGGTACTGGTTAGTTCATAATGTTGTTCCACCTATAGGGTTGCAGATCCCTTTAGCTCCTTGGGTACTTTCTCTAGCTCCTCCATTGGGGGCCCTGTGATCCATCCAATAGCTAACTATGAGCATCCACTTCTGTGTTTGCTAGGCCCCGGCATAGTCTCACAACAGACAGCTATATCAGGTCCTTTCAGCAAAATCTTGCTAGTGTATGCAATGGTGTCAGCATTTGGAGGCTGATTATGGGATGGATCCCTGGTTATGGCAGTCTCTAGATGGTCCTTCCTTTCGTCTCAGCTCCAAACTTTGTCTCTGTAACTCCTTCCATGGGTGTTTTGTTCCCAATTCGAAGAAGGGGCGAAGTGTCCACACTTTGGTCTTCATTCTTTTTAAGTTTCATGAGCTTCACAAATTGTATCTTATATCTTGGGTATTCTAAGTATCTGGGCTAATATCCATTTATCAGTGAGTACATATCATGTGAGTTCTTTTGTGATTGGGTTACCTCACTCAGGATGAAGCCCTCCAGGTCCATCCATTTGCCTAGGAATTTCATAAATTCATTCTTTTTAATAGCTGAGTAGTACTCCATTGTGTAAATGTACCACACTTTCTGTATCCATTCCTCTGTTGAGGGGCATCTGGGTTCTTTCCAGTTTCTGGCTATTATAAATAAGGCTGCTATGAACATAGTGGAGCATGTGTCTTTCTTACCAGTTGGAACATCTTCTGGATGTATGCCCAGAAGACGTATTGTGGGATCCTCCGTTAGTACTATGTCCAATTTTCTGAGGAACTGCCAGACTGATTTCCACAGGGGTTGTACAAGCTTGCAATCCTACCAAAAATGGGGGAGTGTTTCTCTTTCTCCACATCCTCGTTAGCATTTGCTGTCCCTTGAATTTTTGATCTTAGCCATTCTGACTGGTGTGAGGTGGAATCTCAGGGTTGTTTTGATTTGCATTTCCCTGATGATTAAGGATGCTGAACATTTTTCTCAGGTGCTTCTCAGCCATTCGGTATTCCTCAGCTGAGAATTCTTTGTTTAGCTCTGAGCCCCATTTTTTAAATGGAGTTATTTGATTTTCTGGAGTCCACCTTCTTGAGTTCTTTATATATATTGGATATTAGTCCCCTATCTGATTTAGGATAGGTAAAGATCCTTTCCCAATCTGTTGGTGGCCTTTTTGTCTTATTTACAGTATCTTTTGCCTTACAGAAGCTTTGCAATTTTATGAGGTCCCATTTGTCAATTCTCGATCTTACAGCACAAGCCATTGCTGTTCTATTCAGGAATTTTTTCCCCTGTGCCCATATCTTCAAGGCTTTTCCCCACTTTCTCCTCTATAAGTTTCACTGTCTCTGGTTTTATGTGGAGTTCCTTAATCCACTTAGATTTGACCTTAGTACCGGGAGATAAGAATGGATCGATTCGCATTCTTCTACATGTTAACTGCCAGTTGTGCCAGCACCATTTGTTGAAAATGCTGTCTTTTTTCCACTGGATGGTTTTAGCTCCCTTGTCAAAGATCAAGTGACCATAGGTGTATGGGTTCATTTCTGGGTCTTCAATTCTATTCCATTGGTCTACTTGTCTGAGGCTATACCAGTACCATGCAGTTTTTATCTCAATTGCTCTGGTCAGGCATGGTGATTCCACCAGAGGTTCTTTTATCCTTGAGAAGAGTTTTTTGCTATCCTAGGTTTTTTGTTATTCCAGATGAATTTTCAGATTGCTCTTTCTAATTCGTTGAAGAATTGAGTTGAAATTTTGATGGGGATTGCATTGAATCTGTAGATTGCTTTTGGCAAGATAGCCATTTTTACTATATTGATCCTGCCAATCCATGAGCATGGGAGATCTTTCCATCTTCTGAGATCTTCTTTAATTTCTTTCTTCAGAGACTTGAAGTTCTTATCATACAGATATTTCACTTCCTTAGTAAGAGTCACGCCAAGGTATTTTATATTATTTGTGACTATTGAGAAGGGTGTTGTTTCCCTAATTTCTTTCTCAGCCTGTTTATCCTTTGTGTAGAGAAAGGCCATTGACTTGTTTGATTTAATTTTATATCCAGCTACTTCACTGAAGCTGTTTATCAGGTTTAGGAGTTCTCTGGTGGAATTTTTAGGGTCACTTATATATACTATCATATCATCTGCAAAAAGTGATATTTTGACTTCTTCCTTTCCAATTTGTATCCCCTTGATCTCCTTTTGTTGTCTAATTGCTCTGGCTAGGACTTCAAGTACAATGTTGAATAGGTATGGAGAGAGTGGACAGCCTTGTCTAGTCCCTGATTTTAGTGGGATTGCTTCAAGCTTCTCACCATTTACTTTGATGTTGGCTACTGGTTTGCTGTAGATTGCTTTTATCATGTTTAGGTATGGGCCTTGAATTCCTGATCTTTCCAAGACTTTTATCATGAATGGGTGTTGGATTTTGTCAAATGCTTTCTCCGCATATAATGAGATGATCGTGTGGTTTTTGTCTTTGAGTTTGTTTAATATAGTGGATTACGTCGATGGATTTCCATATATTAAACCATCCCTGCATCCCTGGAATGAAACCTACTTGGTCGGGATGGATGATGGTTTTGATGTGTTCTTGGATTTGGTTAGCGAGAATTTTATTGAGGATTTTTGCATCGATATTCATAAGGGAAATTGGTCTGAAGTTCTCTATCTTTGTTGGGTCTTTCTGTGGTTTAGGTGTCAGAGTAATTGTGGCTTCATAAAATGAGTTGGGTAGAGTTCCTTCTGCTTCTATTTTGTGGAATAGTTTGTGAAGAACTGGAATTAGATCTTCTTTGAAGGTCTGATAGAACTCTGCACTAAACCCATCTGGTCCTGGGCTTTTTTTGGTTGGGAGACTATTAATGACTGCTTCTATTTCTTTAGGGGATATGGGACTGTTTAGATCATTAACCTGATCCCGATTTAACTTTAGTACCTGGTATCTGTCTAGAAATTCATCCATTTCATCCAGGTTTTCCAGTTTTGTTGAGTATAACCTTTTGTAGAAGGATCTGATGGTTTTTTGTATTTCTTCAGGATCTGTGGTTATGTCTCCCTTTTCATTTCTGATTTTGTTAATTAGGATACTGTCCCTGTGCCCTCTCGTGAGTCTGGCTAAGGGTTTATCTATCTTGTTGATTTTCTCAAAGAACCAGCTCCTCATTTGGTTGATTCTTTGAATAGTTCTTCTTGTTTCCACTTGGTTGATTTCGCCCCTGAGTTTGAGTCTTTCCTGCCATCTACTCCTCTTGGGTGAATTTGCTTCCTTTTGTTCTAGAGCTTTTAGGTGTGTTGTCAAGCTGCTTGTGTGTGTTCTCTCTAGTTTCTTTTTGGGGGCACTCAGAGCTATGAGTTTTCCTCTTAGAAATGCTTTCATTGTGTCCCATAAGTTTGGGCATGTTGTGGCTTCATTTTCATTAAACTCTAAAAAGTCTTTAATTTCTTTCTTTATTCCTTCCTTGACCAAGGTATCTTTGAGAAGGGTGTTGTTCAGTTTCCACGTGAATGTTGGCTTTCCATTATTTATGTTGTTATTGAAGATCAGCCTTAGTCCATGGTGATTTGATAGGATGCATGGAACAATTTGAATATTTATGTATCTGTTGAGGCCTGTTTTGTGACCAATTATATGGTCAATTTTTGAGAAGGTACCATGATGTGCTGAGAAGAAGGTATATCCTTTTGTTTTAGGATAAAATGTTCTGTAAATATCTATTAGATCCATTTGTTTCATAACTTCTGTTAGTTTCACTGTGTCCCTGTTTAGTTTCTGTTTCCTCGATCTGTCCATTGATGAAAGTGGTATGTTGAAGTCTCCCACTATTATTGTGTGAGGTGCAATGCGTGCTTTGAGCTTTACTAAAGTGTCTTTAATGAATGTGGCTGCCCTTGCATTTGGGGCATAGATATTCAGAATTGAGAGTTCCTCTTGGAGGCTTTTACCTTTGATGAGTATGAAGTGTCCCTCCTTGTCTTTTTTGATAACTTTGGGTTGGAAGTCGATTTTATTCGATATTAGAATGGCTACTACAGCTTGTTTCTTCAGACCATTTGCTTGCAAAATTGTTTTCTAGCCTTTCATTTTGAGGTAGTGTCTGTCTTTTTCCCTGAGATGGGTTTCCTGTGAGCAGCAAAATTTTGGGTCCTGTTTGTGTAGCCAGTCTGTTAGTCTATGTCTTTTTATTGGGGAATTGAGTCTGTTGATATTAACAGATATTAAGGAAAAGTAATTGTTGCTTCCTATTATTTTTGTTGTTAGAGTTGGCATTCTGTTCTTGTGGCTGTCTTCTTTTAGGTTTGGTGAAGGATTACTTTCTTGCTTTTTCTAGGGTGTGGTTTCTGTCCTTGTATTGTTTTTTTCTGTTATTATCCTTTGAAGGGCTGGATTCATGGAAAGATAATGTGTGAATTTGGTTTTGTCATGGAATACTTTGGTTTCTCCATCTATGGTAATTGAGAGTTTGGCCAAGTACAGTAGTCTGGGCTGGCATTTGTGATCTCTTAGTGTCTGTATAACATCTGTCCAGGCTCTTCTGGCTTTCATAGTCTCTGGTGAAAAGTCTGGTGTAATTCTGATAGGCCTGCCTTTATATGTTACTTGGCCCTTTTCCCTTACTGCTTTTAATATTCTATCTTTATTTAGTGCATTTGTTGTTCTGATTATTATGTGTCAGGAGGAATTTCGTTTCTGGTCCAGTTTATTTGGAGTTCTGTAGGCTTCTTGTATGTTCACGGGCATCTCTTTCTTTAGGTTTGGGAAGTTTTCTTCTATAATTTTGTTGAAGATATTTGTTAGCCCTTTAAGTTGAAAATCTTCATTCTCATCTACTCTTATTATCCATAGGTTTGGTCTTCTCATTGTGTCCTGTATTTCCTCGATGTTTTTAGTTAGGATCTTTTTGCATTTTGCATTTTTTTTGATTGTTGTGCAGATGATCTCTATGGAATCTTCTGCATCTGAGATTCTCTCTTCCATCTCTTGTATTCTGTTGCTAATGCTCGCATCTATGGTTCCAGATTTCTTTCCTAGGGTTTCCATCTCCAGCGTTGCCTCACTTTGGGTTTTCTTTATTGTGTCTACTTCCTTTTTTATTTCTAGTATTGTTTTCTTCATTTCCATCACCTGTTTGGATGAGTTTTCCCGTTTTTTTTTTTTTTTTTTTTTTTTTTTTTTTTTTTTTTTAGGACTTCTACCAGTTTGGTTGTGTTTTCCTGTTTTTCTTTAAGGACTTGTAACTCTTTAGCAGTGTTCTCCTGTATTTCTTTAAGCAGGTTATTAAAATCCTTCTTGATGTCTTCTACCATCATCATGAGATATGCTTTTAAATCCGGGTCTAGCTTTTCAGGTGTGTTGGGGTGTCCAGGACTGGGCGAGGTGGGAGTGCTGCGTTCTGATGATGGTGAGTGGTCTTGGTTTCTGTTAGTAAGAATCTTATGTTTGCCTTTTGCCATCTGGTAATCTCTGGAGTTAGTTGTTATAGTTGTCTCTGGTTAGAGATTGCTCCTCTCGTGATTCTGTTAGCCTCTATCAGCAGACCTGGAAGACTAGCTCTCTCCTCTGAGTTTCAGTGGTCAGAGCACTCTCTGCAGGCAAGCTCTCCTCTTACAGGGAAGGTGCACAGATATCGGGCATTCGGACCTCCCTCCTGGCAGAAGATGAAGGCCTGAAACAGAACCTGTCCCAAAAGCTGTGTTGCTTTGGCCTGTCACAGAAGCTGTTAGCTTCTGTAGTCCTCACTCTCACCTGCACAGACTAGTCTCAGAGGGATCTGGGAACCAAGATGGCTCCCCCAGGTGCTCTGGCAAAGCTCTCCTGGGCAGGGCAAACATCATTCCTCTGGCAGGGAAGGTGCCTGGATGTCTGGAGCCCCGAAATGGGGTCTATCTCAGAAGCTGTCCTCTAGGGACTTTGGGGGTGTCTGCCGACTCTGTGCCCAGGTGACCCAGTGCTGGCGCCGATTGGAAGGGACTTATGACCGTGGTCAGGCCAGGTTTCCTGCTTCTCTAACACTGTCTCAGGTCCTGCGCGATTGGGTTGGAACAGAAGTTGTGTTCCACTCACCGGTGGTTCTAAGATCACGTGGAGAATCCTCTAGGGGACCTTGGGGGTGTCCTGCAATTCTGCACCCAAGGTGACCCGGTGCTGGCGCCAACCTGAAGGGTGGCAGGCTTTCATAGGGAGTCAAGGTTGTAACAAGGTTTTTATTCTTTTTGTTAAGAATTATTTATTTATTTTATGCAAATGAGTACACTATAGCTGTTTTCAGACACACCAGAAGAGGGCATCAGATCCCATTACAGATGGTTGTGAGCCACCATGTGATTGTTGGGAATTGAACTCAGGACCTCTGCAAGAGTAGTCAGTGCTCTTAACCGCTGAGCCATCTCCCCAGCCCTTATTCATTTGTTTTAATGTCACAGAAATCCCTACCTATCTTTCACAGTTTGGTCCCCTGGAATTTTATCTGTCTTGTCCAAGGCCTGCAGATTGCAGAAGCCTGATAACAGGTCCTGGAAGATGTTCTTCAGACAAGGAATAATGTCTCCTGCCGTCTTGAGAGCCATGGCCCCATCTCCTTATCTCCTCTCTGGTACCCAGCAGAGCAGGACAGGCCTGTGTCTAGCAGTGATGGAAGGAACATGATCCCCAGTGGGAGTTTCCAAGATAGCAGAGGCAGGGACTGCCAAGACCAGGGTTTGTGAGATGTCTCTAGTAAACTACAACACCTCAAGATTTCAGGATATATTTTCTTTGACCTCCAATGACCTCAAGGTAGCAAAACACATGTGGAGAATGCCAGCCAAGAACCAATTCAAATTATTTCATGTGATTACAGACACCATGCTGCTGGTGGTGACCTGTGCTGAGAAGGAATTTTCTACCACTTACCTGGAGCATGATGCTTCCCCTGAACCAGCTAGGTTCTTGTGAAAAGTTCCAAAATGATTGGATAAGATGTGAGTTACATTCACAGAGAGGAGAAACAACCAAATGCTTTGGCTGACTGTCTGGAGAACTCACAAATACACTGAGAACACCCGAATTTTGTAACAACACTTCTAGTACTATAAAAGAAAGTTCCAGCTCTTTCTCTTTATGTTAAACTATCCACATTAGGAATGTAGGCAGGTGAAGTTTGTGTGTGTGGGGGGAGCCAGAATTGGGGGGCGGGGCGAAAACTGCTTCTCCAGGCCCAAATATCCTCCATCTCCCCTACCCCTAATCAGCCAATTGAACTATTTCTTCTTCTTTGAGCATTTCGTGTACAAACTGGACATTTCTGAAACAGAATAAGAAGCAGGCAGGGAAACATGTGGCCACATCGTTCTAATTCTGGACACCAAGTCTCTGAACGTGGCACCCCTGACTTGGGTGTGTGTGTTTGTCAGGGAGACACGCTGGCCTTTACAGGATCCAATTTAAAGTAATTTCTCTCCAATGTCCAAGTTCACAAAGCTTGGTCACTGAGAAAAGAAACACAAGATGAAACACCCCACTGCAGGTGACATGCCGTCTTGTGGTTAGGGACACTGGCCAGTATCTGCTCTAAGCAAGTAGCTCTCATATTGGAAGCTGGTACATGGAGGCTAAACTGTGAACATCACTTATTTGAAGGTCTACCGACCTTGCCACTGCTTCAGAGACTGCCAGAATCCATTCTCTGCTCCCTTGTTTCCACAAAGTCAGCTCTGGGATCAGAACCCTCCACCCTGGGCAGAGGGCAGCGAAGCACTGCAAAGCACTCAGGGTATGTGTGCCTTTACCTCAGGCCTGAACCTGTGCTCAGAGGTTCAGATCTAACTCAGCTTCTCACGTGTTGCAGAAAGCATCTATCATGACCAGGGACACTTGGCTCCTTTAACCGGAGGCTGGGAGACCCACTCCTACTTCGGAAGTACACTCATTTGAGGATGACTTTCCTTTCTGCCTTAAACGCACTGTGTCGATTTCCTGTGGGAATCCTTCACTTCTCTGCAGCCTTCAATTTCCCAATATCTGCGAGCAAACACTTAAAAAAATGCACCAGGGCCTTCGTGGGCCCTGGACATGGATGTTATTCACAGCCAAAACAAAAACAAAAACAAAAACAAACAAACAAACAAACAACTCATGAGTTGTAGGCATGCAGAGTCCAACCTCACTACATTCTCAGTGCCTTAATTTGAGTCTATCAAAAACCCACATTACCTCTAATAATGGGAAATTAGTGGAGTCGCTCGTAAGCAGGTTTTCTCTGCTGTTGTAATGTCTCTGTTAATTCAGGTTTAACATCCAGTCACATTTAAGGTTACTACCTGCTTCCCTGGGCTTTTCTGTCTTTCTCACCTCTGGGGTTAATTAGCTTTGCCCAAGGAGTGTGGAGTACCCCCAGTGAGCTCCATGCAGCTTCTTGTATATTTTTCGTGTCTGCCAACTCTGTTTTGTTGCCCCTTCTAAACACAGTCCCAGTCTCCCACCTCGTGGCATGTGGCATGCTGCCAAGGCCAGTGCCCAGATTCCAGTTCGGTCTCCACTATACCAGACCCCAGACAGAATGAAGGTTTGGCTCTGCCTTTCAACCTCTTTGAGTCCCCAGTGGACTGTGTTAGTCCATGTGCTTCAGAAAAAGACACTCCCATGCCTGTGTAACAAGGTCATTTCTGTCATGTGGTGGAACTTTCTGGGACCTGGGAGACACGCCATTCTTTGGGCCCTGACCTGGGTCCAAGCTGCAGGAAAGTGATATCGCTGATATCATGACACCTGGTTATACACTGCGGTTACCAAAATGTGATACATCTGGTCGCCTGTGACACAAAGCCATGTACTAGTCAGGTTCCAAATGTCTGTTAGTAAACAGAAGCGCTTTGACATCTTCCACAGTCTGGTGGTTAGAACAGGCAGATCACGGGAAGGCTTAAACCAGGAGAAAATACAGCAAACCTCAGACATGGGAGGGGCTATGCAGAAGGCTCCGCTAAGAGGATTAGGTCTGTAGTCTGGACTTAGAACACAATAGCACCTCCATGGATTAGCAGCCTCTAGACTGAGGATGAGGAAAGGGAAGCTCTATCCTGAATCAACAGTCATAAAATCTGCTTTGAAAAGAACCCAGAAGGAGCTGGGAGAAACGATCAGAATGTGGAGATAGGAGAGGACAAGGGTGAGCTTTACAGAAAGATGAGGTCATCCACTTGCCTGATGCGGCATGTAACCAGGTGGAGTCAGAAGCTCTTGTCCAGTCTCTGAACTGAAACAGAACCAGCAGCACTGTATCAAATTCCCCGAACCTGTATTGTATCAAATTCCCTGAACCTACATTGTATCAAATTCTCCAGTACCTCAAAGGTCAAAGAGGCCAGGGGCCATTCTTCCATATGTCTTAGTTCCATTTTGTTGCTTTGACAGATGCTCTGACGGAATGCAGCTCAGTGTAGGAGAGGAAAGGTCGTGTTTGACTTACAAATCCAATGGTTCATTTTGGGGAGAAGTCAAGGCAGGGCCTCTAGCAACTAGCCACATCATATTAACAGTGAAAAACAGAGAGAAACAAACACACCCATGCTGCCTGCTTGCTTGTGCTCAGCTAGCTTTCTTCTCTCTCATACTGTTCAGGAGCCTCTGCATAGGGAAGGGTGCTGCCCACAGTGGGCTAGGTCTTTCCACATCGAATGCCCTCAGGCCGACTTTAACTCTTCATTCAGACTGTCTTCCCAAGTGACTCTAGGTCGTGCCAGGTTTACAGTTGAAAGTAATGAGCACGAAGTAGCACCAGCAAAGAAGGTTCTGCTCCATCACTTTTGACGACGCTCTGAGTACCAGGGTGGTTGGATTTAGGCCCCAGAATGGGCAGATCTTCTGAAAGAGCAATGCTTGGGGCTATCAGGGCTAGACACAGGGTGCATCTGACTACAGGACCCTGGCTGAGAGCAGATTATCTGGGCTGGGATTGGCAGTGAATTAGACTTCCACATCAGTGGTAGAGCTAGCTGTGACAGGAGCTTGTGATAGGTGCCCATACATAACAAGAGGATGTTCTTTTGTAGGCTGAGGGGAAACTCACAGATGGGAAGGCTGGGCCCATGGCAAACCTGTTCATTCTGTAGAGGGAGGTGGGCCAAGCATCAAACCTACCCCCCCCCACCATTTCCCTTAATTTCACTGTTGAAATATTGAACATCTCTTTTTTTTTTTCCAATGTATGTCTGGGATTTGGAGGCTCATTTCCTGAAGCCGTGCAAAGTGCTCGTGTGATCAAAGTGGAGGACTCTCTGGGTTTGAGCAGAGTAATTGGGAGGATTAGGAGCTGTCACATCTTGTCGTGCACAGATCCCACTTCTGAAAATTAACTGGAGAAGGTACAAGTGGCTCTTCAAGCTCCCTGCAAGGAGCCACCGTCACAAAGTGTGTCCCATCACACTTCTTGGGCAGCGAGGTCAGTGCCCTTGTCTATCACGCTTGTGGTATCCATCTGCAGATGCTCAGCCCCAGAGCCGCAAGTGCCCCAAGTCTGAAGGACACCATCTGGACCTTCCTTGCTTTCCCAAGCTCTGTGGTTAATGTGCTGTTTAACACGACTGTTCTAACGGCACACCGGAGAGCGTGAAGTTATTGGGATCTGGATTGAAAGCACATTTTAGCCACAGTTTCCTGCAGAACTTGCCAGAATCTACTGGAGTTTCTGTGTGTCTACCTGAAAGATCTGGCTTGCCCTGGATCATCCTGAATTCTTTCTGTTGTCTTGGAGCTGGACAGTCAGCATTCTGAGACTCTCTGGGAGCCTGGAGATAAAGGAAAACCTCCCGCAATGCTGGAGATTGGGCTGCTCTAACCATGTGATGGTTTCACTCAGTCCTCAGGAAAGTGTGGCGCAGGCTATACAGAGAGGAGTGTGTGGATGTAACAGGAGCCGGGGCTGTTTGATTACTGTTTATCTTCATCTACAACAAGCAGAAACCAGCAGCAGTGGAGGGTGTGTTCATGAATAAAAGCAACAGAGCACCCTCAGGCAATCCTGTTATGTGAGTACAGTAAATGCAAAGAGTCACAGCAAATGCCATAAAAACACAAAAGAAGAGAGACCCGTAGAGAGGGGGTGGGTTAGGAAAGAGAACCAACTGTCACACATGCAAAGGGCAGGCACCATGGTGGAGCTTTGTCTCCCCAAAGAATAGCATCATGTCTACAAAGCACAAGGAACTGAGTTCAGATTCCAGAACCCACCTACAAGCTGTGTGCACAGAGTCTGTCTGTAATCCCAGCAGCCTGTGGTAAGAAGGGGGTTGAGCCAGTTAGCCTAATATATGTAGTGGCAAACATCAAGGGACCCTTCTTCTAAGAACATGGAAAAAGGACCACCATGCAAGTTCACTCTCAGGCCTCAATTTGTGCTCTGAGTCACATGACCATGCCTATACTCAGAGCAGCAGGACTGTGGATAACAACATCTTTAACACAGCAAGACCCACTTTGGACTTCTGACCTTTAGCTCCATGCAGCTGTGGATGGTTTTTGTTCCTGGGATAAAAGGCTGACCCGAAGCAACATGGGTCGGGAAAGGTTTGTTTGTCTTACATGTCCTGACTGCAGTCTGTAGCTGAGGGAAGTCATGGCAGAACTCTAACAGGGCAGAGATAGGAACCATGGAGAAAAGCCATTTGTGGACTTGCTATCTTCTAGAACACAGAACCACCTTCCCTGAGGTGGCACCCCACGCAGTAGGCTGGGCCTTACACATCAATCATTCATCTAAAAAATGTCCCAAGAACTTGTGCACAGGTCGAACTGATGGAGAAAATTCCTCGGTTAAAGTTCCATCTCCCTAGCAAGTGCGAGACTCTAGCTCGAGTCAAGTTGACGGTAACCAAGCCACACAATCTATGTGACATGCTGTGTTGATCTGATGCTGTGGTATCAGTCTTTGTTTGCTTGTTTGTTGTTTGTTTTGTTTTTTTGTTTGTTTGGTTTTTTTTCAAGACAGGGTTTCTCTGTGTACTGTCCTGGAACTCACTTTGTAGACCAGGCTGGCCTCAAACTCAGAAATCTGCCTGTCTCTGCCTCCCAATTGCTGGGATTAAAGGCATGTGCCACCATCATCCAGCGTGGTATCAGTCTTTAAACGTGTGGCTATTTGATGCTTCAGCAGCAGGGACTCAGAACACACCCAGGAGAAGGATGCCAACTGTGTACCAGCCCTGTGTGCAGAGAACAAAGCAGGTCACCTCCAGGGTGTGTGCAGAGCCCATGAAGGGGCGTTTGTGCACTGGGCTTTGTTGCCTCTTAAGACATTTGACTGACCCTGGCTGCCAGCAAGGCCATAAGCTGAGGTCCTTTCCTTCTTCAGAATATGTGTGATTTTTATGTGGAAGAATTTAAAAGCAGAATGTCTTCCAGCCTCGAAGGAATAAAGCTGTCTCGAAAGGGACAGAATTTTCTGACAGCCTCCTGGACCTCAAATAAAGCTGAAGCAATCTGAGGGTGCAGTTAGCACTGGGCTCTTTGGCTGGAGGGACATCTTGTCTAAGGGACAATTTTTATATCCATTGTATTTTTCAGCCAAATGTTAGAACACCTGGTACCACGATGGTGGGGATTGCCACTTCAGAAGTGTCACCTGCAATCTGCAGCTCACTGTCTGCATAAGCGAGAGGCGATACCATTTATCTTTAGTGTTCCATGCTGCGTATGCCCCGCTTGCCTTTGGAGGTATTATACGGCTCAGTGGTAACCCCAGGCTTCCGTGCCCAGTGCACCTGGCTCAAGCTTCCTGGCAAGAGCCTTGGTGGAGGTCCTGCCTTCTTCACAGCCCCACTCTCTTATCTGGGTAATGCAGATGTGAATAGTCCTGGCAGTCAGGGTACAGGCATGCGAATGAATCTGATGAGTTCATTGGTGGCTGCTGCTTGGCATGTCAGTCCTATTGGCTTCTCAGGGAGTGGGTGTCCTTCCTTCCCTAGTGTCCACGGTCTTAAGGATGCTGGGCTCCAGACGGGTCACTGTCAGTACAGGACTTGTATGTTCCACCACAGCTCCTCTGAGCTCTGTGTGCTGCTTGCATGATCCAAGGGCCAGCACTGTTTGCCAGGAATCAAGTTTGGGTTTTGCCAGGTGCTGTGGTTCAGCTGGGAATGCTCTGTGGATGACCGGCTCACCCTCTGCTTTGTCTCCTGAGATCTTTTCTTCCTAAGGAGATTTGTCTGGGCTTTTACCCAAGGGCTGTTCTTAACACACATGAACCTAGCTGAAGTGGTGGTGGTGGGGGAAGTGACCCCCTATGTTGTGAAGACCCTTCTGGCTTCTTTATCCAGGGGTTTCTACAGAGACACCTCCTGAGCTCTCATCTATGATTGGGGCAAAAAAGGACAAACTGAGGGGTGGCAGAGAGGGCTCCTGGGTCCATTGCGAATACTTTGTGTTTGTATGCAGAGGTGTTTAAGGAAACAATGGGGACAATGGGGCAAATACAAAACAAAAATACAAGATTCAGAGACTGGAGAAACCACACACACACATGCACGCACACACACATATACATATATATATATACATACACACATGCATACTTACAAAAGGATATATCTATTATCTCTATCTATCATCTATCTATCTATCTATCTATCTATCCATCTATCTATCTATCTATCTATCTATCTATCTATCTACCTATCTATCTATCTATCTATCTATCTATCTACCTATCTATCTATCTATCTATCTATCTATCTATCTATCTACCTATCTATCTATCTATCTCCACTGCTATATAATCAGGAGGATTCAAGCTTGGGTCTCCAGCACCCATGTAAAAAGACTATTGTACTGGAAAGTAACTCTAATGCCAATGTTGTGCCCTGCAGAGCTAGGCAGATCCCCGGGGCTCACTGGACATCCAGCTAACCTAATTGGAAAGCCTTGGGCTGAAAAAAGACCCCATATCAAAAAATAAGGTGGGATGTCCCTAAGGAACAGCTACATATGTTGACCTCTGTCTTCTGCATCTTCTACAGGCACACACACACACACACACACACACACATACACAAATGCATACACACAACCCCCCCCCACACACACACAAGACCAGGTTTTAGAAGCCAAGTGACTTTCCAGGGGTGGCTGTGGCCTGGCTGCAACTGACCACAGGTACCTCAGACAAGCACTGTTTGCAGGAAGACACAGAATGCCCTCAGTATCCCTGGGACACAGTGTTCCTCAGTTTCTACTTGACCACATGTGATTGAGATACAAGTGGGTCTGAGGATGTGGCACACCCTCCAAGGTTAGCTTCCACCCATTCGCCAATACACTTTCCTCTACAGAGCCCTCTTAGGTGAGGCTTTCTGCATCCACTTCAAAATCTTAACCAGGGTCTGCCCTCTGCTCTTCAAGTCCCAGGCAGCCTCTTGATCAGTTATGGAAAACACAGAGATAAAGTCCTTATTGTACAGGAAGTCTGTGTTAGCAGGACAGCCACCACCTTACAGCGATGGCAAGTCCAGCTACCTGAAGGGCCCTGGGGATGTCCTCATACCCATCTCACCATGGTTAACACAGAAACTGGAAAGAATGAAACCTACTGTGTGCCAGTTGGGCCATACCGATGATTTTCATGGACATTCAGGTTTCAGCTGCTCGATTCATTAGAAAAACACTGTGTGTGATTCTCAGGCAAGCACAGTCAGCTCAGGCACGGTTCCTTGCTGTAGGATCACGGGAATGTCATCTCCTGTCAGCGAAGGGCTCAGCTGCCTGACACTCGGAGGAGCTTAGAATGTGTTAGCTGCATGTGAATCAAAGCTCACCTGTCTGTCCATGGCTCCGGCAGCCTGTTCCTCTAGATCAGCCTTTGTGAGATGGCTGTCAGTCAGCCTGAGGAGACAGCCTCGGGCAGCAGTGCGGGACAAATGCACAGGCCTCCCACACACTGCACACCCCTCTCAGAGGACCAGGGAAGAAACTGAATAATTTACCGCCAATTTTGTCACCTTCTGTTCTCTGTCACTGGAGGGGACAATGCTTGGGAATGAGGTATGATATAAACTTGCTTTTCTGCTGCACCCAGAGGTTCAGAGTCACTAACACTTATGTTATGTAACTGAGTCATCTCTTCTGGTCTTCCTATGCCCTGCCTGGAGGAGAGGTGGGGCTAGCTTTTTGTTTGAGTGCTAGGGATGGAAGTCAGGTCTTCCTGATTACACAGCAAGTATGTCACCAGCTGAGTATCTCTTAGCATGGCAGGCATATGATGGCATGGTACATGTTATCACAGTGGGGAGGAGCTAGCTAGTGTATGACATCACAGTGGGGAGGAGCTAGCTAGTGTATGTCATCACAGTGGGGAGGAGCTAGCTAGTGTATGTCATCACAGTGGGGAGGAGGTAGCTGGTGCATGACATCACACTGGGGAGGAGGTAGCTGGTACCTGACATCACAATGGGGAGGAGCTAGCTGGTGCATGACATCACACTGGGGAGGAGGTAGCTGGTACCTGACATTACAATGGGGAGGAGCTAGCTAGTGTATGTCATCACAATGGGGAGGAGCTAGCTAGTGTATGTCATCACAGTGGGGAGGAGGTAGCTGGTGCATGACATCACACTGGGGAGGAAGTAGCTGGTACCTGACATCACAATGGGGAGGAGCTAGCTGGTGCATGACATCACACTGGGGAGGAAGTAGCTGGTACCTGACATCACAATGGGGAGGAGCTAGCTAGTGTATGTCATCACAATGGGGAGGAGCTAGCTAGTGTATGTCATCACAGTGGGGAGGAGGTAGCTGGTGCATGACATCACACTGGGGAGGAGGTAGCTGGTACCTGACATCACAATGGGGAGGAGCTAGCTGGTGCATGACATCACACTGGGGAGGAAGTAGCTGGTACCTGACATCACAATGGGGAGGAGCTAGCTGGTTCATGACATCACAGTGGGGAGGAGCTAGCTGGTGCATGACATCACAGTGGGGAGGAGCTAGCTGGTGCATGACATCACAGTGGGGAGGAGCTAGCTGGTGCATGACATCACAGTGGGGAGGAGCTAGCTTGTGTGGAATGTAGCTTTCAACTTCAAGAGAAGTTTTTCTTCTGGCTAGAGTTTCAGAATCCTCTATCCACATTCACCTGGCCCTGTGGCTTTGGGCTGGGGCCTACAACACTGGCAGGAAGCACTCTGCAGAGAAAAATGATGAATTTTGTAGACATGACATGAAAAAAAGGAAGACCAAGTAGCTGGGGTCAAACTATCCCCCTTTGACTTAAGCCCCACCCACTGAAGGCTCCCTCAGTAAGCAAGAATTTGGGGATGAAGCACTAACACATCACCTTTGGGAGATATCCTAAGCTGAGGTAGCAAGCCTGTGGGCAGCCCTGTCTCATAGCCCGTAGCCAGTGGTTAGTGGTGGCTCCTACCCCCATGCGCTCTTGGCTAGCTCCCATGTTCTTCCTTGTGGCAGAGCCCTGGATTTCTGCTCACACCTGTTACATGGTTCATGCTCTGCTTTAAGCAGCGCCAGAGTCACACCTTGGTGCTCTCTTCCTCTCTGTGCCATGAGACCTTTAGGATACCAGCCCTGTTTTAACACCACGCCTGGCATACTTTAATCAATACATTGACTAACTCAGACACACAGTTGTGCTTCACTTGATCCAGCACAGCTGCCTGCCGATACCTGTTCACATAGGCTGCTCTCTGGACACTGGGTGTTGAGTCGTTATCTTCTAGTGCCCAGAGTCTGGCATAGGTATCTCTCTCACACAAGATTGTGTTACAGGATTGTGACAATCCTCTTGGATTGTCAGTGTCCTCTATATGGTCAATGTCCTCTGATAAAGGAAACAAATGCATTCCTTACCAGCTTCTGGCAGGTACTGATCACTGGTCTCCACTCTCACAGTTCTTAGATGAAGGTGATTAGTTTACTTCTGGCTCGAGGCAGCTACTGATGAGAAGATTGGCCAGGTGTGAGACATATGGGTGGGATTTGCTGAAGAGGACGCAGGTGTGCATATCATGTCGAAGATGGCTTTGCCGGCTTAGGTGAATGGCCAGAAGCCTGACATTTGTTCTCTCGGCATTATCCTCTCATTTGTCACATGTATCAGAGCAGGGCTTTTACTCGTGTGCATCGCTCTCTGAGGATGTTTCTATTCTCACCGGCTGATCTGATGATACTCTGGGTTGTGACTGTTTGTCCACCCTAGTGCCTGCTGCCAGGACATGGGTGAAAGGGTGCAGTATCTTCATCGTGAGATTCCCTTGTTTCTCCATTCATTGCTAGAACACAGCCCTGGAGTGTGCCTGTGGACTGCTGAAGCTCCCTCATAGAAGGAGGAAGAGGGGATCACTGGCTCTTCCATTTGTATGCTCCAACTCGATGTATCTCTTGAGGCAACAGATCAAGTAGGCCAGAGAAGCTAATGGAGGGGCTCTGTTTACTCAGACATGGGGACGTCATCATCTGTGCTGACTTTTCATTGCAGCTGCTTTCGGGACGTCTGTTGCCTTAGTAAAGAGGTTTCTTTGCTGTGAAGAGACACCATGACTAAGGCAGCTCTTATAAAGGAAGACATTTAGTTGGGGCTGGCTTAGAGTGTCAGAGGTTCAGACCATTATCACCATGGCAGGAAGCATGGCAGCATCGTGCAGGCACACATGGTGCTGGAAAAGCCAAGAGTCCTACATCCTGATCTGAAGGCAGCAAGCAGGAGATTGTCTTCCACTCTGGGTGGAGCTTGAGCATATATAAGACCTCAATGACCGCCTCCGAAATGACACACTTCCTCTAACAAGGCCACACCTCCTAACAGTGCCATTCCCTGTGGGCCAAGCATTCACACACAGAAGTCTATGGGGGTCAAACCTATTCAAACCACCACAGCTGGACTCCAGCTTGCCACCCCTCATCTATGCTCTGTAGATAAAGCCCAGCAAGCTCCCTGGTTCCCTAAGGGGAGCTCGGGTGGAATCAGACTTGGATTTGATGTTGGACCTTGTGGGGCACAGATGGCGGTTACATTTCTCCAAGTGTTCTCACCCAAACTCTCTGGTTCCACATAGACTGTTTCCACCATGCAAGCCTGACAAGAAGCCCTTTCCTTCCTGATGACCAGGCTGCTCAGAGTTCATTCAAAACTCATTTCCCTAAGCAGAAGTGGAGATGGTTGCATCTCGGAATGACTGGAGAGTTCTATTCTCCAGGTAAAACTCAGGATTTGGAATGACTTCAAACTCTCCTCCACATGACTCCAGTCAGGCTTGGGAAGATAGTTCAGTCAGTCAGGCCTTTGTTTTGTAAGTGTGAAGACCCAAGTTTGATCTCTAGGTTCCATGTTCAAAGCCAGGTGAGGTAGCACACTCCAGCACTGGGGAGGCAGAGCTGGTGGGACCCTGGAGCTCACTCGCCGGCCAGTCCAGCCTACTTTAGGCCTTAAGGCCAGTGAGAAGCCTGGTCTCATTGAAATATGGTCAGGTTATCCTCTGGCCTCTTCACAATGGCCAACTGATGGCCAGTTTGTAGCCTTGATTTTGTGTGAATGAAGAGTGTTTGTGTGCACATGTGTGCTCATGTGTGCACATGTCTGTGCATGCGTGTACATGTGTGCATGCATGTGCAAGTGTGCATGCACATGGATGTGCTCATGTGTGCGCATGTGTATAACACTCCGATGTGTTCAGATATTTTAAAAATAAATACTGTCATGCTCTTCACAATCGTTCACTTTCAAGTTTTCCCAGAATTAAAAAAAAAGCCCAATCTCTCATAACAATATTGCAAAAAACCCGAAGTGATTCATTTCATGGTTAATTTATTTTGTAATTACAGATCTGTTGGTAAACAGTAGAATAATATTTTTTCATTTTGCTTATTTACGCTATTTATGCAGTGAATATTTTCGCTGTGCTGTGATAGCTGTTCATGGAAGATGCTCCCAAAGTGCATTAATTCAAATAAAATTATCTGTGCTTCTCATGTACACACATAACGATGTTTATGTATAAGCTGAGCTCCTAGGAAGGCTTTTTTTTTAAGAGAGAGGCAAATGTGTATCATCTATTTTTTATTTTTAATTAAAAATGCAAGTTAAAAAGCAGCATTAAATCCTAACTTTAAAAACATAATGCTAGCCAAATATTTTAGCTTCTAATTTTGGAATGTATGGGCATGCATATTTTAAAAGATAAATATCAAAAATTTTATCATGACAGTTTATTTTTATAATAATTTTATAATCATGACCTCAATAAATTGCCAGAAATAATTCAACACAGGACAGAAACACACACAAAAGGGAATGGATGAAAGTACCCAACAGGTTAACAGTTCTTGTTTACAGGAGCACACGCAGGCAGGTATACGCACGTGTTCAGGGCTAGGTGTGGTGTGTGTGTGTGTGTGTGTGTACGTGCCTTTTCTTATGAGACAATTGTATGTGAAGATGTATGCATGCTTTCTTATAAGCCAGGTGTGTGTGTGTATGTGTGTGTGTGTGTGTGTGTGTGTGTGTCTGAGTTGTGTACCTTTTCTTATGAGGCAGGTATATATGCAGATATGTGCATGCTTTCTTATAAGTCAGGGGTGTATGTGTGTGTGTGTATGTAGGTATGTGTGTACAGGTGTGTGTATGTGCAGTTGTGTGTGTGTGTGAGAGTGTATGTATGCAGGAATAGTGTGTGTGTGTGTGTAAGTGAGTGAGTGTGTGTGCCTTTTCTTATGAGACAGGGTGTATGTGCAGATATGTGCATGCTTTCTTATAAGTCAGGGGTGTATGTGTACAGGTGTATGTGTGTGTATATACAGGTGTGTGTGTGTGTGTGTACAGGTGTGTGTGTATGTGTATGAAGATATGTACACTCTTACAAGGCAGGTATGTAGCTGTATAGGTGTGTGTGCATGCATGCAGGTGTGTGCAGATGTGTGCACTCTTCCTTATGAGGCAGGTGTGTGTGTGTGTTTATGCAGGTGTGTATGTACACAGGTGTGTGCACTGAGGGGTGTATGTGTTCAGGTGTGTGTGCTCTTTCTTATGAGGCAGGTATGTGTATATATTCAGGTGTGTATGTATACAGGTTTGTGCACACAGGTGTGTATGTGTGCAGGTGTGTGTATGTATGCAGGTGTGTGTGCAGGTATGTGTGTAGGTGTGTGTGCAGGTGTGTATGTACAGGTGTGTGCATGCAGATGTGTGTGCTTTCTTATGAGGCATGCATCATAGCATAGCATCTTGAATGTCAACTCTTAAAACTTGTGTGTGTGTGTGTGTGTGTGTGTGTGTGTGTGTGTCAGGGTGGAATGTAACCATGTGCACAGACACATGTGGGGAGGATCAAGAACAAGCTCGGGTGCCATCGACTGTCTTCAGGCACCGTCCACCCTGGTTAAATGGCCCTCTCGTCGTTGCTTGCTGAGCTTGGGCTGTTGGGCCAGCGAGCCCCAGAGGTCACCCTTGTCTCTAACTCCCCAATGCTGGGCTGCAGACTCACACTGTCACACCCAGCATGCTTATGCATGTTCTGGTAACCAACCTTGGATTACCATGACTCCCTGGCAAGTTCCTTATTATTGGGCCATTTCAGCAGCATGATAAACACCTTGTCCACTGGGCTGCCCCCTCTGTTCCCTCAGCTGCTCTGTAGCTTTTACAGCATTCCCTTTGAGGGCAGACAATATATGTTTACTCAGAAGTGCAACATGTAGCCTCTGAAGCTATTAATACATGACTCTGAGACAGAGGGATTTCTGACATAAACAAGAGTGTGGAGCCCTCAAATGAATGAGTCAGAGAAAGAACACAGAGTGACCTACTACCATGTGAGATAGCATGTAGATATGCCCAGACTGGCTGTAGCAAAGATAGGAGTGTATGTCTATAATGAAGACCCATGGCTCATGGCGTTTCATCCATTCATGGGCATTGCTTGAGATGAGAGGGAGGGACTGAATGAGGCTAGCAGCTCTGGTGTAGGAAGTGGTCTTTATGGAGGCCCACTTCTTGCTTCTGAGTTGGTTGAGTTTGTGAGCAACATGGGTGGGCTTGGGCACCTGGGGCAGTGACAGGTCTGAGCCAATGTTCTAACACTCATGCCTGAATCTGAGCAGTCTTTTGCTCTCAGCCCATTGTTGGTTAGCTAAGTAACCTCCCTTCTGGTGTTCCCCCAAATCCCAAACAGTGTCATATATTTATAGCATTCCAGATTTTTGTCTTATTAATATTTTCCTAGCAACTTGAGCTATTTGCAGTGATTATGTTTTTTAAAGTATTTATTATGTTTATTATATTTAATTTTGCATATGTCTCTGTGTTGACTATTAAGTACATAAATGAAGGTACCCAGTGGGCTGTTTTAGGTGCTGGGAGATGTGGGAAGATGCATAGGTTCTTTTGGGAAATGAACATAGGTTCTTTGGAAGATGCATAAGCATTCTGAACTTGAGAGCCTTTTCTCCAGACCCTGTAGTGATTATTTTAATTATAACACAATGACATCACTTTCCCCTTCACTTTCCTCCCTCCACCATTCTATGAGTTCCCCTCCCCACCACCATGCTGGCCTTTTGATTAGCACTGCACATATTTCGAAGGTGCAATAGCGACACTCACATCTTGGAGGTCACCAACAGCTCCTAATCGGACTTAAGGGCAGGGAAATGTTGTCCACTGCTAGAAAGCTAACCAACTTCCTTTTTCTTTTAAGTCTAGATCCCATCTAGATAGGAAAGCATACCCCTTTTGTCTTTCCCAGTCTGATTTTTGTCCCTCAACTTAATGATTTCCAATTGTTTCTGTTTTCCTGAAATAAATGGATTTCCTTGTGGCTGAATTAATATATTGATATATCTATCCATAGGAGAATTCGTTTTAGCAACGGCTTGACCCAGGTTTATGAACAGTGAGTGTTAGTGGGGCTGATAAAGTCTGTGGCCTCATCTCTCTAAGGGAGCAGCTTTGAGTGCCTCTGTTAGGGCTTGATTGACTTCAGAACGGGGACTGGGGCAGCGTGCTTTCTGTGACTGTTAGCAGTAGTGTGGTGTTACCTAGGGCACAACCCTCTCAAGAAACAAAAGCAGGCCTGCCTAGGATGCTCTCTATGCTTTTCCCTAGGTGGAAGGCGCTACATACAAATGCTATTTGGAGATACCTTCAGTTTGAGAGAGGTATGTTCTCCGGCCAAGGTTAACAGGAAGGAGTGGGCATGACTTGTGCTTTGGTGTCATGTTAGGTAAAGATTCAGGACAGAATGTGGACTCTTCCACAGTCCACACTGGAGCCACACTGAACACTGTGGAGACCATAGACGGCAGCAGCAGCTGGTCCATCGTGCCTGCTCCAGCTACCCAGAGGGACAGCACAGGTCCTCACCATCATAAGACGGTCCTGGGTATCAAAGGCTCGGAGGTCCAACACATCATGGGAAGCATCTGAAACATGAAGGAAAACAAAGCTCTGGAGGCCAATGTGCTGCCTAGATATCACCAAAAAGAACAAATGGCTCCACAGCAAGGCACATACCTGGCTTCCAGTCCCCAAATGCACAAGGTAACATCAGTCTCTGGCTGGCCTGACCTCTGCCTCCCTCTGTCTGTGATACGTTTCTTGTAGAATGTATGTGATAAAGCAATTTCTGAATAAATAGTTACATATCAATTAAAATGTTGATTAGGTAAAAAGTTTTACCTATCATTGCCAAATCTGTAATTGTACACATATCCTTCATCAAGACAGGGTTGTATTTAAAATCGTGGATTATTTTATTGTTGGTGGTTACGTCTTTAAGTAACAGCCAATGTAAGAATGGCTTGAAAAGTCTTTAGTAGCTCAGAGTTCCTCCCAACTGGCGACCGGCTACCAGGGAAACTACAAATGGCTGTGCACATGGCTCTGGGGACCATCTTCAGAGTTCTGAAGACCTCCTGGAGGGCAGGCTCCTGGAGGATGTTTATTGTTACCTGATGTCCCTGCCATTACAGGTCAGCAATTGGGCAGACCTCAATAAACAGAGGTCGCTGCGCAGAGCCAAGTTCAAGGGCTCCAAGACATCCTTTTCCTCTTTCCTTCTGATGCTGCAACTTCATAGCCGAGCTGCCCCACGTGGCATCCTTACTTCATCTCCCCTGAGTCTTCTGCTTCATTGGCTGTTCTCACACCTGCCAGGTCCCCCTTCAGGACGGCCTCCTGCTTGCCTTCCTGCCTCTGGAGTTTCCTGCTATCCTGTGGATATCTGCTCAACCCTCATCAGCCCACTTTCCGTGGCTCTCAGCGTTGGAGCGTGTGTTAAATGGATTCCCTAGGTGAGAGTGGAAATCAGGAAATGGCTGCAGACTCTGCCACTCCTCTGTCTGGCCTTGATCTTCCCTTCCAGCCTATGAAGTGTCACACTCATGTCTAATGTCAGCCCCTTCTGTGTAAATGGTTTGAAATATTTGAAGGAGCTGTGTGGATTTCTGGGTTCCTGAGGGTTGCTTTCTACAGGGGACATAACCTGTCCATCCAGGGAGCGTGGAATCTGGGATCCCTTCAAAGCACTCACGGATTGGGTCCATGGTGTCTGTGCTCCCACGCTACAGCCTTCTCGTTTTGCTTTGGATGTGTGTGTGTGTGTGTGTGTGTGTGTGTGTATCATCCTTAGGAATGCACTTTAACTCCTATGAGACAAGGTCTCTCATTGGCCTGGGAATCACCAATGAACTTATCTAGTTGGGATCCTCTGTCTCCTCCCTCCCCTCCTGCTCTAGGATTACAGGACGCGTCACCAGGCCTGCCATTTTTACATGGGTCCTGGTACCTAAACTCCAGTCCTTGTGCTTGCATGGTAGGCACTCTACCTACTGAGCCATCTCCTGAACCCCTACTGCCTCTCTCTTCTCCTGCCCCAGGATCCTTTCTCATCTAATCCATAAGCTCCAGGTAAGTTCCACTCCCGGTGGAGTCAGTTCCTCCATCTGTCTGCCTGCCTGCCTGCCTGCCTGCCTGTCTGTCTGTCTGTCTGTCTGTTGTCTCCTACCCTTGCCTGAAGGGATGTCTTCCTTGTCCTTTCTTTGCTGCTGATTAACCGTGACCTTGGGTTACATTCTCAGCTTTATTATCTTTATTTCTTCTCCTAAGAAACTTATCCATTTCTTGAATTTGGAGACTGTCTTTTGTATCTGTGATTACCTCATACCTGATCTGGACCCTGGACTAGCAATGAGTTAAGTGCCAATCTCAGAAGAAAGCTAACATAGTCACAAGACTCATAAAAGATGCAGTCCAGGGTTACAAGACAGAGATGTTTCCCAGGTAACTGTCTCCCCCAGTCTTCAGTCATTGTAAGGAGATTCCTTTTATCCCTGAGACTGAGGCCAAGGTCAAAGGTCAGCCCTGAGGACAGAGCTGGAATCTTGGACCACATTGTAGTAGGTAGGGTGTGAGCTTCCTGAAGACCTAAGACTTCTGTAAGGCCTAGTTTGGAACACCCCTTTCTGCCATCAGGTAACTCTACACTCTTGTTAGCAATAGAAGAAAACTTGGTAAAATGTGGTCCACATGCAGGGTCATAGCAGAGTACACCGTATGTCCCACTCAAGTCCACATTACTTTATTTCTTCTGTTTGTACCTGGCTGAGAACCCCTAAGTCAAACTTCCTTCCCACTCTGACATCCCTTTTATGTGTTGGTGAGAAGCCATGGGATAGCATCCCCTGCTGCTGTGATGTTCAAACAGCAGACCAGGTGGCCCTCACCCCAACCCCAACCCAACACATGTCACCTGGGGACAGCTGGCAGGTGACAGAAGACTGTGATACTGCATGGCAGACGAGAGTCAGCAATCTGCGGTTGAGCCTCTGTCCCAACAGCACATGGCAGTTAAGAGAGAGCTTCACAAGGCAAGCCTGTGAATGTAAATTCTACCTCCTCTTCATTCCTGAGCCTTGATTTCCTCTCCTGGATATTGGAGGTGTTAACCCAAAGTTCTCAGAGTGAGCAGGGATGGAGAAGTCAAAAGATTTCTCTGTGTAGACAGTTCTGTGTCTTTCTCCTCAACTGATGCTTGTGTCTAGGTCTCGTGGTTCATTTCACAGATAAAATATTCTTGGTCAGAGAGGAAAGACAACCTCATCAAGGTCAGAGGGCGCACAATCAGAGGCTGGGGCTCCAGCCAGGCTTGGCTTGCTGCCATCCTCTGGTGAAATTATGATAGGAGCTGTATGACTTGCTCCTTTGACCCAGGAGCTCCTCTGAGGTCTGGGCTGTGGTCCCCATTCATCCCTTCAATGATTTCATCCCTCCTATGGTTTAGCTGAGTATCCTCTTGAGGCTGTGTGCTAAAAAGCACAGTCACAGTGTGGTGCTGTTGAGGAATGCTAGGGAGGACATAGTAAGGTCATTGGAACAGGAGTCCCCAAAGGGGATTGTGGGATTCAAGTCTCCATGTGCTTGCACAGTAAGGTGTGTCCCTCCTGCATTCCTCCATGATGTGGAGTTCATCAGAATCCAAGCAGCCATTTTTACTCAATCTTGAATTGGAACCCATCAATTCATTACCCCAAACAAGCCTTTCACCTTTATAAGCTAGCTGATACAATCCTTATCTGAATGCCAACAAGTATCTACTTTATACCAGTTGTTTCAGTTAGCTTTGTCACCTCGATAGAGCCCAGGGTCATCGGAGAGGAAATCCTCCCTTAAGAAGTTACCTGGATCACAGCGACATGTGGGTGGCTGTCCTGATCATCGATTCAGGAGAGCCAGCCTACTGTGAGTGGTCCCATTCCCTAGGCAGACAATCTCAGGCCAAATAAGAAAGACAGCTGAGCATGAACCAGTGAGAGACCCCAGGCTGTGTTTCTCTAAAGGTTTTGCTGCAAGCTCATGCCCTGACCTCCCTTGATGATGGTCATGGTGTCTAGCACAGCAACAGGAAGGGCAAAATAGTGGGCTCAGCATGTGATGTGAAAGGTGCTCCAGATGCAACCTTTCCAGCCAATCTGACCCCCCCTACACACTCTAAGCCTTCCTCCCCATCCACACCCCCCACCAGGTCTGTTTTTCTTAGAGATTGCTATTGCCCTGTGCATAGCTGTGTGATCCTGACGGCTGGAAGTCAGCTGGAATCTAGATTGGTGTTTATGAAACTAGGGTTCTGGTTGAAAGTTCGTGTGGGTGGAGGAAGCTAGGCAAGGGAGTCAGTAGTGTTCTTGCATAGATGAGTGCGTGATGCCAGGTGGGGAGTGAGCCAGCAGACAGATGCAGAGGAAGGGAAGAAGACTTACAAATGATGCTCTCAACAGGGTAAATCCCAAGGCTTATTATGCTGGGCGTGGGGCAGTGCTCACGGAGGTGGGAGAAAACACTTGGTGACATCTACAGATAAAATTTTAAAATATCCAAAGAGGCTAAAGGCTGGTGTTCTTAATATTTGTAGACATTGGAAGGAGAAAACATTGGGAGTTGGTTTTGTAACCGTAATATTAGCTAAGAACTTCTAAATGATGATTGTGTTCTCAAAGGAAACACACACACACACACACACACACACACACACACACAGACAGAGACAGATATACACAGAGATACACAGAGAGAGAGACAAACACACACACACACACACACACCACACACACACACACCACACACACACACACACACACACACACACACACACACACACCACACAGAGACAGAGACAGATATACACAGAGATACAGAGATAGACAAACACACACACACACACACCACACACAGACACACCACACACACACACCACACACACACACAGAGAGACAGAGGTAGATATACACAGAGATGCACACAGAGAGAGACAAACACACATACACACACCACACACACACATACACAGACAGAGACAGAGATAGATATGCACAGAGATACACACAGAGAGAGACAAACACACACACCACACACACACACACACACACAGACACACAAACCACACACACACACAGACACAGATTGAGAGAGAGAGACAGAGATAGATATACACAGAGATACACACAGAGAGAGACAAACACACACACACACACACACACACACACACACCACACACACACACACACACACACACACACACACACACACACACACAGGTCTGCACCCCACCCAGTCTCTCCAGACCTCTCTCATTTCTGCTTGCATTGGTGAGAAAGGCTAGTCCCAGAGCTATGAGATATGAACACATACAACCATGGATCCTGAGCCCCATTGTGTGCATCTGAGGGGTGAGACACTGAAGGATGCTGGGAATAGGATAGACACATTAACAGAAGCTGCCTGCATACAGGAGCTGTCAGTGGCGTGGGGATTACATTGCCTGGATGGGATTTCAGTCCTGATACTTGAGAATTCACCTTTACAAGACTTGAAAATCCAGTGTCAGAAAAAGGGCTTCAGAATTCTCTGGAGACAGAAAGTTACTAAATCCACCCACATCTGCATGTGACAATTTGGGGATCCTGGATGTCACTCATCCCAAGATGGTTTTTCATTGTAGTAAAGGAAAATCTTAACTGATTTGGGGTCTCCAATGGAATTCCACATCGTGAAGTCCACATTAGCAGTGTGCTCTCCATGAGGAAGGCTTGGAAGTCTGCTCCAAACAAGATTTCCCACAATGCTGCTCTGCCCCAGCAGGAATGACATCCGTTTTATAGAGAAATAATGGAAAGAATAAGTCTGTACACAACTTTAAGATCAAACCAATGAGCAAGAACGTTTTATTCTGATGGAATGTGTGTGTGTGTGTGTGTGTGTGTGTGTGTGTGTGTGTGTGGTGTGTGTGTGTGTGTGTGGTGTGTGTGTGTGTGTGTATGTGGTGTGTGTGTGGGGTGTGTGTGTGGTGTGTGTGTGTGTGTGTGTGTGTGTGTGTGCTTTCTGGTGGTACTGGGGAATGAACTTACAACTTAGTATGCATAAGGCAAATACAAAAATCCAAACCCTTCTTTTGGGCCTCTTTTGTTTTTGATTTTGATATCTCTTAAAGTTGCTTAGCCTGGTTTTGAACTCATGAGCTTGTGGTTCTCCTGCCCGTGTTATCCTGACTAGTTAGGATTACAAGCCTGAAGCACTAGGTGCAGCTCCTCGGAGCTTTTTCTAAAACACAGGCTATGCGTTGTGTATGGTGGCACACCTATAATTCCAGGGCATAGGAGCTAGAATAGAAGCAAGAGAGTTAGAATTCCAAGGTCACCCTGAGCTGTGTAGAGGCTAGCCTGGACTATGTAGTCCACAGTCTCCTTTAATTAATCAGTAAGTCAATCAACCAACCAACCAACCAACCAACCAACCAATCAAATTATTTGTCAATTACCTATATTTCTCTCTAAAAATACATATAATCGGTTAGGGATTCTTCAAGGTTTATGAGTTTAAAGCTAAGCCTTTCCTGCCTCTAAACTTTGATAAATTTTATCCCAGACTCTATAGGTAAATAAAAGTGGGTGCAGGAGATGAGATGGCCATTTATAATTCATTACGGGTGCCACCAAACGCTAATGCCTAGAGAAAACAAATTATTGGCCCCTCCTGCCAGAGCCAGGGAAGATGATCAATATTTCATTCCACGGCACTCTTCAGACATCTGAATAGCTCATGTGTCCTATTTATGCCAGTTAAAATGAATTCAACCTATCAGGACCAAATGCATTCTTAACGACTCTCCTTACCTTGTGGAGAAGCGCAACCACAGCTGGCCTCCCTCCCTCCCAAAGCCTTCATCCCATAGTGCACTGCACATGAACCACTTATGGGGAAGTGGACAGCGGGGCAGGAAGTGGGACACAGACACTCTTGGTTTTTGTCACATTTGCTGATACAGCATTCTTCTCCCATTCAAGTTCTGTTCCTATCCTGTGTTTCTGACACAGTTTGGTAATTCTTGCAGTCCGTAGTGATCATGCCTATCACCGTGGTCTGTGGCTCTCTTACCTTCATGGGTTTGAGGTTCTGTGAACTCCATGTGAACTTGAAAACGGTGTTTGAGCTTTGCTCACTTCGCTACCCACACATGCCCTACTCTGTTTCTTCTCTTGCTGCCCTACTGTGTAGCACAAGGATACCAAAACATGCTGAGTTAATCACCTGGCAGTGGTCTTCAAGTGCCAAGTGAGAGGACTCTTGCAACTTCTATTTTAACCCAAAGATGGAAATGATTAAGCTTCCTGAGGAACCTATTGCACCACCTAGCTGGAATAAAGCCAAAGCCACTCCTCCACTAGCTAGCCTACTGCACGGGGAAGGTTCTGGAAGCAGACACAAGTCATCACACAGTGAATGATTAGAAGGAGAGACAGCCATTGCTGCTGTGGAGAAAATCTCAGTGATGTGGAGAGCAAACGTTCCTTTTCCCAACAGCCTAGTCCAGACTAAGACCCTCTCTCCCAAGCTGGGTGTGGTGGTGAGTACTGTTGAGACAGACACACAGTAGACCCTGGCTTTGGTGGCCAGCCCAAACAGCCTAGTTTGAAAATTCCAGGTCAGAGAAAGACGGTGTCTCAAAGGAAAGATATAAGGAACCTGAGGAAGAACAGGTGAAGTTGACCTCTGACCTCCGCATGCACATGCGTATATGTACACCCCCGCCACATACAAACATGTACATAGAAAGGATCATCAGACCCTTTCTAATTTTGTGAAGGCCGAAAGGGGGATGCATCCTGTGATTATAAGGAGAAAAACCAGCAGAGGTTGGCTCATGAGGTTTAAGGGAGATCAGGTCCCTACATCACACTGGCAAAGCAGCAGGAACTGAGACAGGAGCTGTATGTAGCAGATTCCTCAAAGGTCTCCCTGAAACTGTCGTAGCTCCGGGCGCTGGCCGATTCCCCAAGGAGATGCAATAGCTTCCCATTGGGCAGAGATGTCATCCAGGACTGTAATCTGTAGATATAGGGGAGAAGATAATGTCTAGCTTTAAGACTTCAAAGCACCGGCTGGCTCTTTTGTTAGGGGTTGGTGCACTCGGTGGGCTCAGGTTAAAGTCCATACTCAGTTGACTTTCCTAAGGGGACCTTGAGGACAATAACAGTTCTACTCAACCTGGCTGTCTGTTTACGGCCTGGCTTTACACTAGAGATGAGATCCACTGCTAAGGGAAAGCAATGTTTCGTTCCTATTCCTCAGCATCAGAATCCATTAGCAGCGGACCTGCTCACAAGAGAGCTTGGTGGACATGTACAAGGGAATTGAGGCCATTTCCTGCTACACCTGAAGCTATCCTGGGACACTTTCCTACCTGCTACCTGGGCCACTGTCTCTGGAAGCAAGCAGTTTTTGGTGCCTAAACCTCATGATTGAAGAACTTACTCCTTGTAGGACTATCTCTGAGCACTCTCTGATAGAGCGAGGAAAAATAAACAGACAAACTTCCCAGGAAGGATTTTCTGGCCTAGAAGCCACTGAGAACACCTGTGATCCAAGGAAGGTGTTTGAAATAGCAAGACAAACAGGGGCTTGGAAGAAGCAGGTAACTAGAAGCTGGAGGTAGAGGTTGGCCCTGTGCTTTATCTGATTCACTGAAGTCCATGGCAGGACTTGAGCAGGGTGGGCCACTTTTATGAAGGGCAGAGATTTGTGTCCTGAGATGAAATCTGCTCCCAGGGGAGGTCTGAGAATGCTCTTAGATGTCAATGTAGGACCGCCGCCCTCTACAGAGAATTCTGAAACATTGATTGTCAAATGCCATTCCCACCTTTAGGAATGTCTTTTCCATAAGTCAGCAGCCCGTATCAGCATTGAAGCAAGACCTTCTTCAGCTATGTCCTTAGGGAATGTTCTACCTAAGATAGAATCACACTGGTTACCTACAGACAATATTGAATTCCATTTGTGGAACTGCCTGCAGGTTTCCTATCTAAGCTGAAGCTGAGATTGTTCTAGAATAATTAGCTATGGATTCATAGGCTCTATCACTTGATTACACGAGTTAACTGTTTCAAAATGATGTGTGTAAGAGTAGCTTTCTTAAACTTCACCCTGATTCCCTTCAGAGAACTCTGGGACCCTGCTACTTCTCAGTTCAGAACACCATGAACTTCAGATCCTCAGATGCCCCAAATAAAGCTGTGTTTATGTGTCAGAGAGAGAGCCAATGCTGATCACCAATCCACAGGACACGAAGATGATAGCTCCCTGAAGCCCCCAAGCACTGTTGGCCTCTGTTTTACAATAACGCCTTTTTAAGTGAAAATACATAAATTTTTTTTTGGTCAGTGCCGTTTCATACTTAATGGACATCAGTACAGAGAAGCACAGCTCTCATGTGCATTGGGAAAGCAAAATATGCTTGCGACAGACAACTTGTACCTCTCCAGCATAGGCTCATTGTGACGTCTTGCTTTGGAACAGAGGCAATCCTTCCTGCGAGCTATCTTCTCTTACAGAAGTGTCAGGAAGAAGGGAAAGGAGAGGTGACAAATGACAGTTATCCCCAGCCTGGCCCCTGTTCTCCCTCCACACTGGATAGACCAGGCATCAGCATATCTTCTCTCAAAGTCTTTCTGGTTTATGTAAACCCCACTTAGGATCCTCTTAGTACAAGCTCTTCTCTGGTGATTTCTGTCTGATGGGAAGGATGATAGCTCGGTTCTTTTCCCAGACTCCTCTTCCTGTGTGATGAGTGCCAGAGAGCAGAATTTTAAGATTTCGGAACTTTGTGTACCTTACTCAGAAACGCAGCAATTTATTAATGCATTTCTCCCACTCCGAATGGAAAAGGGCCTCACAGGCACAGGTGGGGAACGGAGGAGGGGCTCTGTCATAAGGGGGATTTTCTATTTTCCTCCCAGCCACAAACATACATTTAAAAGGCCCTGATGTTTTATCTGCCTGTACCTGAGAGAGACTTTATTCCCCACTAATGGCGAGAAATTAAGTTGTGCTCTTCCGTCATTGTTCCCGGGGCACCCTTATTTATTTTGAAGGCTGATTGTACTTTGTCAATAGAAGGACTTGGCAGACAAGGCTTAAAATTGTGGCATCTCTTGCTCAAAATGAACCTCACCTTTCCTCAAGAAAACCCTGAAAGGCAGCTATTTCAAAGACACACACTATTTCTTTAGGTATATAAATAAAAGCATGGTAGCAGCCACGGTACCTTAATGGTGTGTTTGGGAGAGTCTCGGAATGTGCATGGCCTGATCTGGAAGAGCCTCAGGTACTGCACACAGTGGGTGGTGGGTGGCTGCAGCTTATATTTAGCAGATGCGTCTACTGCTGGGTGCTGCTATGCTTTGTTGGAGGAGAAGCTTGGCTACTGTAAGGCTGTGGGCAACTCAGTGGGGGTTCCAGGAAGGTGGTGGGGCTGCTGTGGTAAAGTCTACAAAAAATTAGACATGCCCTAGACCAGGCAGCCTCCCACGCTGCTATCACCAGCATGTTTAAATGCATACGTTGCCTTACGTGTCACAGTTAAGGGTGGCTGTATCCTGGAGGGCCCCTAGAATATTCACAAATGGCATCTTGTTGTCTCAGGAGGTTATTAGCCTCTAATTTATTTTACTTATTCTTCAGCAATTTTATAAGTGCGTTGATCTTACCAGCTCCAATTCTCACCATGTCCCCCCACCCAACATTGCCAACATGTCTTCCCTCCCACCTCCATTTGACCAATTTGTGCTACCTGCTCAAATGCTGTCCAGTCTTGTTGGTATGGTTCTATTTGGGTCTTATACAGGTAAGCATGGCTGTAGTGAGTCCACAAGAACCATAGCAGCTATGTCGTGTTCAGAAGGCAGTGTTCACCCCAGCCCCATGCTTGTCCCCCAGTCCCACCCCTGTCCTCCTCTTCTGTGATGTTCTCAGACCTTGGGTTCACTAATTTCTATCTTTAAATTTTTTAAATCACAAACTGTGCTGAAGAAAGGTTGGTTTTCCTTCGGCAGTGGGAATCTGTGCCAGGGAAGCTCTTGGTTCGAAGACGCATACATGGGGTCTTTCCAACTGCCAGTCCGTCTTAGCAGGGCTTCTGTTGCTGTGATGAAGACCAGGCTCAAACTCAGCTTGGGATAAAAGGGTTTAGTTCAGCTTACAATTCAACATCACAGTCCACTAGTGAGGACGCCAGGACAGGAACTCAAACAGGGAAGGAACCTGGAGACAAGAACTGAAGAAGAGACCATGGAGGAGTGTGGCTTGATCATCATGCTTTGCTCAGCCTAGGACCACCAGCCCAGCAGTCCCACTGTCTTCAGTGAGCTGGGCCTAGACACATTATTAATCAAAGCCTGTAGGCCAATCTGTATGTAGATTTTGTCAACTGAGATTCCCTATTCCGAAATGAGCCCAGCTTGTGTCATGTTGACATAAAGCTAGGCAGCACACACCCAGAGTCCCACAGGTTGCTCTGGACAAGGACTGCACCCTATCGCCTCTTTGTAAGGGAGAAGTAGGGCACCATTCTACTGGTCCCTTACGGGCTTGTGCATTGAATAGGCAATGTCCCCTCCACACTGCAGCAAGGAGTTTCTCTGAAGGAGGCTGAAGACAGCACTAATTTGTAGATATAAACATTGGTATGTAGAATCGCCAGGGCCTTTAAAGGGAAACTGGCGTTAGTTGCTGAAGCCAGTGTGATCACACAATCAGATCACTCCGGGTCTGAATGGGTGGGTGGGTGGGGGCTAAGCCAGGCTGGAAAGCACGGACGGCCATGGACCAGCATCTTTCTGCCACACATCTTTCCCCCATCTGGTGGGTATTATACCAGTACAACCATGTATGCCTGGGTTATTGTGCAAGACCCTGAAGCCGAATTACATTTAATGAGCTCCATGAGTGCCTCCTCGCCCCAGTGGTGGTGGTGATCAGCCTTGCTGTTGCCTCCTTCCTGAAGCCAGCAAGCCCTTGCCTAGTGTTTCTGAACGACTACAGCCTTCATGGTCTTTATTGACACAGAGGCCTTGCTTTCTGCATTAGCCACAGGAGCCAATATGCCACAGCATCTTGGATTGCTTTTCCAGGCTAGCTCTTTTCCAGGTTAGCCATTGATGAATGATGGGTAGCCCATCCTCATTTTGAGGGGCTGCAGATAATGTGACCGTCTGGCTATGCTGTTTGAGGATGCACCTGCCATACTCAGGAGCACCAGTGTCTACGTTCAACCTGATTCTCATTCATATCAAAGCCGGGCAGATTAAAGGTCACCCTGGGCACCCACGGCAGAAGCTGGGTCCTCACTAACTGCCAGACAAGTTCATGTTGATTGCAGAGCTCACGTGAAAGAGAATTACTGTGCCCTTCAGAATGTGGGTGGAGTTCAGAGGTCAGAGGCGGCATGGGTAGATTGTTGGGGCCCTCGCCTACAGTCTGGGCTTGTTGTCCTGAGCTTGTGCCTGCCACACTGACTCAGGATTCTTCCTCCCGACAGACTCTCTCCTACCTCTCTTCTGCTGCCTGCCCTTGGTCTAGCCTTCCATCATTGTCTGAGTGACGCAAGGAAAGAACAGTACCAGCCGTGTTCCACGTTGCTCCTCCCACCGCAGTGGGCAGGCAACTCTGTAAGGGTCCCATAAAGTGAAGCTCGAGGTGCAGCAGGTCTGGTGTCTACACAGCCTGCATCACAGGCTTTCTACATTTCTGCACAGATCCAAGCAATGCTCTCTGTGAGGACGCCTCAGGCTGGGGCTAAAAGTGTGCTTGAAGTAGTAACTCTGGGCATACAAATCTGCAGACCAAGAAGTCTGTGCCTTGTTGGCTATGGATGGAGCTTATGTGTGTGGAACACAGTAAAGAAACAGACGACACACCAACAGCAACGTGGCTTGACCGATTTTTAACATGATCACAAAAACAAATTCATGGAGCAAAGACTGTGTTCTGAGATCCAGTACCACCAGTAATCAGTGTGAATCTAAGTATCTGAAACTTAAATCAAATGGACCAAAGGATTAGTAGCAAAATATTATAAACATTTATTAAAACATCACAGGAAAAGTTTGTCAAGATCCAGAGGTGAAACACATACATCTTTAACCATGTCAGAAGCCTGAGCCTTATAGTAACAGAAGGCACCCAACAAAGCTCTCTTGAAGAGTCCTGGAGGACACTAGAGTGGAAGAGAATATTTGCAAAGTGTGGATCAGACAGAGGACTAGGGTCTAGACTGCACAAAGACCTCGCCAAACTCGGTTTCAGGGAAAGAAAGAATTATGCAATGGGAGAGGGGTAGAACATGCTGTTCAACTACGGAGTCTAAAAATGTTGACTGTGCACATGGGAAAAATACTCAACATCTTTGGACAATCAGAAATGTAAAGGTCTAACCACACTGGGCTGTCGCAGAACACCTATGGGCCAGGCCCACTGCGGCACAGTGAAAGGGCTGCTGAGCCTGGCTTCTCCATTGCTTCTGTGGTGGTGTGACATGGTGCAGCTTGGTGGGTTCTTAGGACCACAATCCAGAAAAGTCACTCCCAGAGAAATAAATGCTTATATTTGCACAAAACCCATGTATGAATATTCAGAGCTGCATTGCTTGTAATGACTCTAAAATGGAGGAAAAGAAAAAGAAAAAAAAAACAAAATAAAACATGTCTCTCAATGATCAAATGCTTAAATAAACTGACAGACAGATGCAGGATGGGACTGAATATAACTCAGCAATAAATTACATCTCACTTTGATATAGTTAATGAGGTGTAGGAAATCTACACACTTAATGATTTTAATTGTAGATAAATGACTGTTAATCTTCATTGTCAACTTATCTGGTCTTAGAACAATGGGCAGATTCCTGAAAGTGCAGAGGGAAGGCTCTAAATGTGGGTGCCACCATCTCCTGGGCTGGGGGTGGTCAGACCAAGCAAAGTGGAGAATAGAGAAAGCTACCTGAGTGACTCCATATGTTCCTCCTTGCTCCCTGTCTGCAGATGCCGTGTGACCACCAACGCCCCTGATCCTGCCACCTCTCCATGACAGACTGTTGGGATGCTTATCCACACTGGAGGGGCCATGGAGTCTATACATTCAAATGCTAACCACACTGGGCACCACTTATGTGCATATGCAGAACAGATGATTCATTTGCTGTCTGGAAACTCCATGGCTCAGACAAGAAGACAAATCAAATAAACCATCATGTTTCTTGAAGTGCTAGAGATTACAGGAATGGGGGTCTCATTACTGGTCCTCGGGGGGGGGGGTCAGAAGGACTTGGGGGGCGGAAGAAAGACAAAATGTGGCTGTGACAGTGTCAGCTGAGGCATCCCTACAGCTGCAAAGAGGCTGCGTGTGCTGGGTGTCCACAGTGCGTCTGAGTTGCTCTAGAGTTTCAAGATCTTTCTCTGTTAACGATGTCTCCCCCACTTCACCCTTGCTTCATGGCTCGGTGGCTCTCACCTGGGGTGATTTCTGTCCACTTGGGGGACATGTGGTAACATCCATAGATATATTTAGTGATGCCAACTTTAGGGGTGCTACTCATGGGAAAGTCAGGGGTGCTACAGCTGAGCTGCTCACTATGCATAGGTTCCACAATGTCAGTGGGCTGCAGGGGAGCAGCCCTGTTGGGACAGCAGAGATGAGGGCTTGTGTAAGGTTGGAGCTGATGCCAGCACAGATCTGAGAGCACCAACTGAGTGCCCTGCTGGGTGAGACCCACAGGCTAAGTGTGGGGACCCTGAGCAGTTGGATGTCAAAGGGTCGGTCATTTGGCAACCCAAGCCTTGGAGAAGAATGGAGGTGCTCTGATGTCTGTAAGCTTCCATCCATCACAGGATGATTATGCTTTTTGCTGTAAGCTGGAAGACTGGCTTTGGCCTTTCCTTTGGATGGGAGGAGGGTTTCCTTGTGCACAGAGGAGGAGTAGGTCTCCCATATACAGCCTTCCTTACTCTTTCAACATGTCTCCATCATTCGGTCCCCCCCCTCCCCCCCCCCCCCCCCCCGTCTATGAACAAAAATCTGAGGCAGAAAGCACAAAATTAGAGCTAATCTCATCATAAGAAGCAAAGGTCACCGCACCCAGAACAAACATCATCGCTTTATTACTTCTGGCGGGGGTCTATCCTAAACTTAAATTAGTTCCTGGCAAAGAGGGGCTGCCTTTTCCTCCTCCCTCTTAACCAAACAGCAGCGCTCTCCGAAGAGCTTGCACTCCACCGAATTCTGGTATTTCGATAAATTCCAGTGTGCTGCTATAGTAACTGTCTTAGCTATGATTAATGTCGGAACATTAGGAGAGCATGTTATTATTATTCTAAATTAGGTTTTGCTTGAATTAATTTTTATGCATGGTTACTAAGATGTAAAAGACTTTCGGAATTGCAGATTGTAACATCCCTGCTTTGAGGATGAGGTAAGATTGGGAACACAAGAGGCCCCCTGCTGAAGGATTTCCAG
This sequence comes from Mus musculus, assembly GCF_000001635.26. NCBI lineage: Eukaryota > Metazoa > Chordata > Mammalia > Rodentia > Muridae > Mus > Mus musculus. Next base: position 179,120,059 of record NC_000068.7, on the reverse strand, counting down.
TCTGAGTATTTGCCTAAGGGCCAACATTTTATTTAGTCAGAGGCCTGCTAAGAAAATGCAGCCTGACACCCATGGATCCTTTAGTTAAAGGCACTTTGCATCACTGCCTGAGACTGCTTTGTGAAGAAGCTCAATAGATATCAGTATGGTGTCATGTTCAGAGTGTATGGGGTAGGCAAAAAGTCAGGCTCCCCCAATGGAGTCCATCCACGTGGCTTCATTTTCTCTTTTGAAATCTTTATACCAAGATAATGGGACTCATGGAAAGATAAACTTGGAATGTTGGTCAAATGCTTACTGTGGCTGGGCACTTAGCAGTCATCCTAATTTGCTGTTTGTTGCTGTGATAAAAAACACACCAACTAAAACTAACGTGGGGAAGTAAGGATTCATTTCATCTTACAACTGCCAGGTGACACTCCATCACTGAAAGAACCTGCCATCAGGGCGAGAACTCAAAGCAGGACTCTTGAGGCAGGAACTGAAGCAGGGACCATGGAGGATTGCTGTTTACTGGCTTGCTCCTCATGGTTGGCTCAGCCTGCTCAGCCCATGGTAAGTGGGTCATGGAAATACAGAGTGTGGGTTTGAGTGGTGTTGTTAATAGAAGAGACTGGACAGAATTAGCTGGGTGGTATAGAGTTTTCTGATGTAATGAAAAGGGAAGGCACCGGACAAGGGGATCTCTAAACCTAGGTACTCAGTCTGGTTGATCTTGATTGGATAGTTGACTAGGGAACCATGGAGCTGGGGAGGCAGGCCCAGGTCAGGGTTAGGCCCTGGGGACTGTTAATACAGATTGGGTTACATTGGGAAGCAGAGACTTAGATATTCACTGAGTACCTAGGGAAAATAGAAAAGAGAACCAAACCTTGAACTCTGTGGAACCCAAGTGTGGTGGCGAGATTTAATCGCCAACTTGCTACAACCTGGAATTGTCTGGGAAGAAAGTCTCAATGAAGAACTGTCTATATCCAGTTGGCCTGTGGGCACATCTGTAGGAGATTCTCTTAATTGCCTAAGTTGGAATGGGAAGACCTTCCCTAAATGTGGAAGGCCCCATTCATAGGATGGGCTGTGCACTGTGTATGAGTGTAGAAAAGGAACTGAGTACCATTAAGCCTGTGTGCATTCATTGCTCCCTGCTCTGGACTGCGGTGCAGGGGGATTGAGTGCTCTCAGTTCCTGCCAGTTACCCCACCCCCACCCCGCCCCCGCTATGGTGGGATGCTTGTTGCCTGGAACTGTGAAGGAGGGTAAACATTTTCTTCCCTAAGTGGCTTTTGTGAAGGTGTTTTATCACAGCAACAGAGATGCCCTCAGGATGCTAGATGACGGCTTTGGAATAACCGAGACAGACACGCAGCTAGCATCCCTATGTCTACATCTGTCTTCTCAGAGGAATTCAGTCTAGGTAATCATGCAACACTTGGATGCAGATCTAGGACTGGACACTTCTGCTTAGCCTTGGGTGTTTGAGGTGCACACGTTGCCGAATCAAGGGCTCATGCGTTTCTATTTCTGCTTGAGAGACTGAGTAACAGGGGCCAGTGGGCAGGACCTGAGAGGAGGCTCCCTCTGCTGCCTCCTCCTGCCTTGTCAGCCTCCTCAATACTGGGGTTAGCACCAGGTGCTTGCTATTTTGGAAGATATATTCCAACACTTTTTTGTGCTCTCTCACTTCCAACCCTTTTGAGTAGATACCAAGGTTTTCAGAACCTGAGGGTAAGAACGTTGTTAATTGTATGAGAAACTCCCAGGTAATTTTCTCTTTGAAAAATAATGACAGAATAAGGAAAAATAGAAACTCTGTTTACTCCAGTGCTTGTGAGGTCTGGCTCTCCTCCCTGTGGATCAAGGTCCTTTTGTGTTATCATGGCTCTGCCGCCCAAGGCACTCTTCACATCCCTACCACTGTAATTAGCTGGCGATAAATTGTCTCAACTTTTATTTGGTTGAAAATATGTTCACTTAATGCCCCTCTTGTAAGGTCTTTAGGCCAGCTGTAAACTCCTGGATTGATTTTTTTCCCCCTAGCATCAGAGAAATCATCGAATTGTCTTCAAGGGTCTTCTGTTCCTGAGAGAGATTTGTGTTTTTGTGTTCCCTTCTAATTTAGTTTGTTTGTCTTCCTTATCTTCTAGGGGTCGTCTCTGCCAATTTCCATGCTTCCCAGTATTCTCCTGGGTGGGCTTTGCTAAGAGTGTTGGGTCTGCAGGGTAAGCTTTTTGTCACCTACAAGATCTAGTGTTCAGGTGAGGTTACATGTAATATATCTATGATGCTGAGCTAAAAATTCATTGAGCAACTTAACAGGCTGAGCACCACAGCTTAAGAACATAGCCCTGAGAGATTGGTTACCCCTTTTGATCAAAATCCTAACTTCATGGTTCTGTTCTTACTGAATATACAATGTTTTCACACCATCATAAAGATGAAACATCTCAAGTCTTTCTACAGCACAGCGAGACTATCTCCCCTCACTCCATGTCCTCCAACTCCTCCAGTTTGCACGCTGTTGCTGTGCCAAGCTTCTTTCCCTAGGGTCCTGAAGATCTGGGACAGAAAACCTAGATAAGAACCTGTAGACTATCTCTGTGTGTCTGGGGGACTGATTTTCTAGAGAGCTGTCTCTTGCCTGGTATGTTAGTCAGGGTTATCTAGAGGAACAGAACTGAGAGAAGGAATATATATATATATATATATATATATATATATATATATATATGTGTGTGTGTGTGTGTATTACAATAACATACAATATATGTATTCATATATTATATATATATATATATATATATATATATATGTGTGTGTGTGTGTATATACATACACACACACACATTCAGAGAGAAGGGGGCAGAATTTATTACAATGACTTACAGGCTGTGGTCCAACTAGTCTACTAGGTCCAAGAAACCTAGAAATTGTTCAGTCTATGAAAATGAGTGTTCCAGCTGGCCTTCGGCACATACAGGAATCCTGAAGAAGTCAGCTCCAATGCCAGTAGAGGGATGGAATCACCAGCAAGAGAAGGGGCAAGCAGGCAAAGAGGGTAACCTTTTTTCTTCCACATCCTTTAGATAGTCTGCCAGAAGAGGGTGTGTCCCAGACTAAAGGTGGATCTTCCCACCTCAGAAGATCCAGATTTAGAGTGTGTCTTCTCACTTCAAATGAATCAATCAAGAAAAGTACCTCACAGGTATGCCCAGACACTTGGGTTCGAGTTAACTCCAGGAATAGTCAAGTTGACAACCAAGAATGACCATCAGAAGTCCACCCTTGTCAACTTGACACACAATCTTCTTATGCCATCCTTAATTTCCAAATGAAAACAATAAACAGGTCACAATTATATCTAACATGATATAACTATCCATTTTGCAACCTCAAATGCATTATAAATTTAGAAATGGTGGTAATGTTCCTTGAGAGACTTTTGTTTAGTATATCAAACTTAAATATGATAACTACTGTTACTCCCATAATTTATATTATATGATAAAGAAATCAAGGAAAGGAAATGCAAATATCCATATGAACATATTCTTAACAAAACATGACAGAAACACTCATGTCAAATATAATTCTCATTTCTATAACTGGTCGCAATGCCTTAGCTGGTATTTATAACTACCTCCCTTTACTACCCACTTCTGCATTTCCTCCACACTCTGCAAGCACCTCAGCAGGCCTTGGTTCCTTTCCTAAAAGAGTGGTCCATGTGTTCATTTCTGATGGGTCTGCCCCCTTAGTCATCCTGTCTGGATTAGGTTGTTGTAGTTTCCTATTGACTTTAGTCACATGATGTGGGTGAAGGTTATGAGTGGAAGGAAGGTCTATGGAAGAGGAATCACTATCTCCTCTGGTATGCTGAGATAGTTAAGTGGTCAGGCAATGAGAGGACTGAAAACTAAGACTAGCCACTATTGGCACACTGTAGGCCAGACACAAAAATATAGCAAGAAAGGTCTTGTAATGCTGACAGGGGCACAAGGCTCCAGATGTCTTCATGTGTTGTGGGCAAGAGACTCTATAGGTTGTCTGCTATTACATAGTCAAATTAACTATGCTTATGTGCTTAAGGCAGGATAAGTGTATATACATAGATATATATGTATTTGTGTATATGGATGTGTGTATATATACACATAGATATATGTGTCTATATGCATGCTTAAATGTATAGATGTAAATTATATATTCTTAAATAATTCTCATACAGATTCATTCTGATTTCATTCATGCCATGCTCAGGTAAATATGGCCTGTGGTCATGGCTTGCTGGACAAGAATTTATGATGAAGTATAAGCACAATGAACTACCTGTGCAGAAAGTAAAACATCTGTCAATAGCAATGTGCATATGTCTGTAAGGGCAAACTGACATACATATGTACAGACTCATACACACACATACACACATATGTATCAATGCTTACCTAGACGTGTTATACAAAACACACTTAACAGATCTAATACATAGGCACACATGTTGCATGTAGCTTTTGCGACCTTGCCTAAGCTCTGGGAAAGGACTGCACTACCAGCCCCTGCCCAGAGAATATTGGACCCATGGATGAAAAACACAGACACACACAGTTGTTCAATTTCAACTTGCCTTATTGCCACAATTGCTGGGTGCCCCTAATCTACCTCAGCTAATGTGCCCTTCCAAGTACTTCCAGCTCAGCACCCTAAATCAGCACCCAATTTCAGTTACTCAGCCACCTTCAGTCTCAGGTCAACAGCCCCAACCTCCTGTCTGTAGAAGTGTCCTGTGGTCACTATGTTCGAGATATCACATGGCCGGTTGGCTTTTCCCCCTCCAAAGCATTGCCAACCCTCCCTGCCTCCCTCTCCTGCATCTCTAGCTTCCCCCAGGGAACCTGGAAGTCCCACCTATCCTTTCACCCAGCACTTGGCCTGTGGCATCTTTACTGATAGATCAAGAACCAATTGGGGAACAGGACCTTATCATCAGAACCACCCCTACAAATACATCACACACAAAATACCCATAAACACACACACACACACACACACACACACACACACACACACGACTGCCAGTGCCCAGGAAACAGAGCGGTGGGGAGCACAGAGCAGTGTGCTCCAAGCATGCACATTATTACAATACTCCGGACACCTCAGGCATGGTGAGTTTTCTTATACCCTTAAGGTTGTAATTGATCATGAGGTCTGCCAGCCCAGGGGCCTCTTGACTGCTACAGGACAGAGCCCAGGCAGTGCCTGACAGATGGAAATTACATGATGTTAAAATAAATATTTTAGTCAGCCAATGACAAAGCATATACTTGGCTATGAATATGTCTTAAAATCCTAGTATGGGCTGGTGCATCTCTAGGTCTGGCCTTGTGCAGACATGTATACAGACTTCCCTGGCAAGAGCAGTGTCACCTCTATGGATGACTCTGTCTTCCTTACCCCCAAATTGGCCATGTGCATGCTTGTAACTCCTCTCTGGAGTTAACAAGTCACTTCAGGGAAGACTCTCTTGCCATCTGAGCATTCTTTTATCTACCTACCCCCTCCCCGCCCTTGCACCATGGCCATCAGATAATGTGTTATTATTTATAAGATTTGGTTTCTCCTCTTGACTCTGCAAGCCCAGGCATTGTCTGTGATGTTATTGACTCCCTTGTGCTGGACACAGAGTAGGTACTTTATTGTCACTGTTGGAACACTTTTGAGCTGTATATGTGAAAGCTTGAAAGGCTGGGGGCATAAAACTCACTCCAGGCATTCCACTCTGGGGGCTGTTTCCTGACCTTCATTAACCATTCGAGGGGAAGCATATTAACCACTTCTCAGATTTAACATTGATGCTCCTGGCCCACCCCACCTCACCTCCAGAGTGTTCTGCCAACCACAGTAGAGGCAGGGGAAATCTCACTGTCAGACGGCAACAGACATATTTTCTTAAAACTCAGTTCATATTTTTGAGTGTATGTTTCTTCAAAATAGAACAATTTGGCACCTATACTTTTAACATCTGAGGTAGGAAAGAGTGAGGTGCCTATTTTTTTTATAAGTTGGCAACATTACTCCATTATTTTCTCTGAAACAGTGAATTGCTTTGTGGGTACCATGTGCAGGAGTGTGTTTGTGCTTTTCTTGTGTGTTAAATCCATCCCTGCTTGGTTTCCGGGCTCAGACGCTCTGGGGCTTTCTTGGATGGTCCCATCTCCAGGAGGTGTAGCATGGTGGGCAGCCAACTTCAGTGCTTTGGGTTCTGGGTCTCCCTTCTGCCTTGTCTTAGTTTTGATAGCTTCTCAGGTTGAAAGCAGAGTCTGGCTCCTTTGCGGCTGCCTTACTTGTGTGTGTAGCTTAATTGTCTTTGGTTATCTGTTGAATGATTTAGTAAGTGAACAAGCTGCTATAGTCTGTTTTATGAATATATTAGAAATATTTTATATTTGGGTGGATTTTTATAAGTGTGTTGCTTTCATGTGTACATTAGGTGTGGGTTGGCATGGTCTGTAGCCAGCAATATTTGGAAAAATCTCATATTTGAATGAGCATGTGTGTGTGTGTGTGTGTGTGTGTGTGTGTGCACATGTGTGGTAGTGCTCATATTCAGCGATAACTAATCTGTTGCCAACAGACAAGAAAGCACTTATAAAACTGGGGTTGAAGGCACCCAATCTTTTGTTTTTCTAAACCCAACATCCCTCTTTACTCTCTCCCCATTTATTGTGCTTTCTTATCAAGCTAGCTCTTGAATGTCCTCAGGGCAGTCTTGTCACTTTGAAAAGATATATTAAAATGAGTGAATTTGGCAGCACATAATCTGTGGCTTATGTGTTAATTATGTTTGTGTTCTTCAGTAGGGCATCCCGTTGAGCGCTGGGCAGGATCCCTAGTGACCAGTCCCTAGTAACTCCATCCCTGAAGACAGATTTAGAGACCGGTTATTTCCTGTGGTTTCCTAAGTGACACGCTGTGGATGTTAGCATTTCTCAGGGATGACAGGCAGAGACAGCTAATGGCTCTTTAATACTCAATGAAAACTACAGCTCTCACCCAGCGGCATCTACTGCATTTTCTTTATCACTTTCAGCCCTGGAAGCAGAGTTCTAAGGTGTTTATGGAGTAGATCTTGGGGTACAGAAATAACCCCTTATTACAGTTTAAAAGACCCGAATTGGGAGAAGCAGATTCCCACAGAATACATGCCTGGCAGCTATAATCCCCAGAGACTGCCTTTAAATTCCAGGAAAAGTACAAATAAAGGCATCCTGCTTGCATAAAAAGCAATGGATCACAGCTACAGCTCCCTAGGATGCAGGAGTGGGGGTGGGAAACAGGGTGCAGGTAGGGGGTTCGGGGCGGGGTTCAGTTGGGGCGGGGCACAGGGCGCTGGGGCACAGGAGGGTGGGGCACAGGACACAGAGTAGCTTCCTGTTTGTTGTTCACATTTTTTTTCTCTCCCAGCACCGAGTCTAAGATTTCTCTAGTTGCCAATCTGCACTGCAGATGTGGTCACTGAAACCCTAAAGAGAAACTCCACCATGCTAGCTAGTCCCAGAACCCTAAAAGGGGCCTTGACCCTCTGGGAAGTGTAGGATGGAATTTCTCCCTCAACCTGTCTCCTTTCAGTCCTCCTCCTCCCCCTCCTCCTTTCTCATCTTCCTTTCTATTGCTTTTCCTTCTCTTCCTCCTCCTTTTCCTCTCCCCCATTATCTTCTGCTTTCTCTTCATCTTTCTGTCTTGTCTTCCCATCCCCTCCTCACTCAATTTTACCTGTCTTTTCTGCCCTCTTCCTCCTCCTCTTCATCCTTGTAGTCCTCCCCCTCCTCCTCTACCTCCTTCCCCCTCCTCTTCCTCTGTGCTTCCTCCACCTCCTCATTGCCCCCCATCTCCTCATCCTCCTCCACATCCTCTTCCACTTCCTCCTCCACCTCCTCCTCCATATTCCCTCCTCCTTGTCATCATTCCTATCTTCCCCCTCCTCCACTTCCTCCTCCTCCACCTCCTCCACCTCCTCTACTTTCTCCTCCTCCTTTTCCTCCTTCTTGTCCTCCACCCTCATCCTACTTCTTCTCTTTCTCCAGTGTCTCTTGCACTGCTTGGATGGTAGACACAGTTATATATCTTCATGTTAGGAACATGGGAAGTTACACATCCCATATTGTCCCAAGTCCACCCCACCACAGGTCTGAGGAGAGCAGAGGGAAGTCTAAGTACAGAGTGAGTGCTGGAGGGGGGAGGATGGTGCTTCTATCTATCGACCTTCGAGCAGCACATGAGCAGAGCAGAAATAGGAAAAAACTCCTCTGTGCCACAGCCTGCCACCTTAGCCCCCAAGATTCCTAGAGTGGTCAGAACCATCAAGTTTGCTTTAGATCTAAGAATGCAAGGCTGGATCAATTTCTAAGAAAGGAGTGCAAGGCTAGCTCAGTCTCCAAGAGTCATTGCAGGTGACACACTTCTGAAAACAGGTAGGATCAGAGAGCATGGAGGATTCTCAACGTCTCATAGCTGAGATCCGGGACAGGAGAGCCCAATGATGTTTTGATGGTGATGATGATTGGGCCCGGCAAGCTCTCTGCACGGAGTTACATTCCTAGACCATACTGATTCTCACTTATTGATCCCAACCAGATTCATTACAATCTACTCACCAAGTGTTTCCTGAGATTGCTTGAGGCCAGGTTCACAACACATAGTCCACACTCTAGATGGTGAGTTTGCCTCACAGACAGAGCTGCAGAGTACTGGGCAGGCAGGTTTTATTCTCACAAGAAGGTTCACTTGTTTGACAATGTCCCAATAAAATCTAGTATTTTGCACAATCTAGGATATAGAATATAATATAGGTAAAAGGATGCATGCTATCTAAGGAGAGGGAACCATGAAAAGTGGGGGACAGTCTGTTATAATCTGAGTCTGGAAATGTCCCTTACAGGCTCATGCCAGAAGGGTTTGATCTCTGGTGGGTGCTGATGCTTGGTGGATGTCTGGAAACTTCAGGACTAGGTCACTAGGAGTATGCCTTGAAGGTTGTATCTGGCTGGGTCCTCTCCCTTTGCTTCCTGTCCTCCATGAGGTGAACTTTCCCCCATCCCACCTACCCACACTGCCCGGTGCACTTCCTCACAGTAGGCCCGAATGAACAGTCAGCCACAGTGGGCTGAACTCCATAAAACCGGGAGCCAAGATTGTGTCCTTTCTTTAAATCTTGACTATGTTGAGTCTTCTATCATAGCATGAAAGGTAGGTAATATGCCAGAGAGAGAGCCTCAGGGTCTGTCGTCACCAGCATGTGTGGAGTCCTGACATTTCCGTGTATTCTTAGCTGTCTCCCCTGAAGGAGGTGGGGCGGGAAAGGAGAGGTCCTACCCCATCAGTCTGCAGATGAGGTGGCTCTGGACTATGGTCTCATCAGGGCTAGAGCATCTAGTCCTGTCTGGCAAACACAGCCTAAAAGAAACGTAAATACCAGACTAGAGCCTGCATCCAACTCCCTCACCCCAATGTAGTTAGAGATAAAGACACAGAATCACAGGCAGTCAGGTCGTCCACTCACTTCCACCGTGTCCCCGGGAGGCACGGGATATCTGATGTCCTCAGCCGTGGGAACTTCCAAAAGCAGACTTCAGGGTAAAGCTACTCAATTTATCCCATCTCCTGTAGTGGCTGAGAGACCAGGACTGGGCTCAGAGAGGTGGATGTTTCTGTCCAAGAGAACCCAGGGATGTGGTTCACAGCTCTGCCTGAATGCTGACATCACATAAATACCACCTATGTTTGCATCTGGCAAAACTCTCCTCTGTCAACAGGAAGGTCGGGGGTGGCCCTAATAAAATAAGCTCCTTTTTGTCAAATAGAAAAAACAGAGCACGAAGGAGGAAAGGAAATCCAGGATTCAGGACAGTCCATCTCCTCAAAGCACAGAGGGGGTGTCGACTCTTTCCTCAAATCGCCCAGTGCTCTGGAGTAATTGCTATTTCAAAGGAAGCCTTTACTGCAACAAAGTGCGGGTGACTTGAGCTGGCTTAGCTTTCAGCCTTTCCACACTGTGGCTTTTATCTGGAAAATGCTAACGGGGATGGCAAGTGCTGGAAGCAGAAGGCAAGGGAAGGATCTGCTGGGTAACAGGGTGTGCAGATCGAAGCACATGGGGGCAGTTCAGCCCAAAGCTCAATGCAGACAATATCTGTTACACTTGTAATTGCTACTAAAGTTCAGGGTGGCATTTTGCTGATGTGTCTAAAATAGTCTTCTTGGGGCTGCTGGATCCGGCTTGACAGCGGTAAAGCACGCAGGGCAATGATCCAGTTGAAATCTTCCGAGTCATTTTGATAAGTGGACTGCCTTGCAAAAGCTCCTTAATTGTGCCAACATTCTTCAATTGTTCCATTTAGCAGGGTCCTTTAAAAGGTCATTGATCAATCACTAAAGATGGGAAGTTTTACATTTTGCTTGCTTAACAAAACAGCCTTAACGAAGTCTCTCCCGCGTAATTTCAGATGAGAAGATACCGCAGCGCCTGTGCTAATAGGCAGTCAATCTTTTTAATTGTTGTTGGGGTGATGGATCCTCTCAGCTCCTGGTCGATGGACAGGAACCTAGAGCTGAGAGGCCAGAGAAGGAGATCAGGAGTTCTCATTTGGGTATTTCATATTCCAATCACAAGAACAAAGTACACCGTTCGCTTGCTTGGCCTGAAGTTTGGTTGAGACCCCATGAGACCCAGAAGATGTAGCAAGCACGAGCCTTGTTCAGGCTGTGTGGTCTAAGAAGTGTTTCTGCAAGCCAATGACCTAGTTTCATTCCTGCTTTGCAACAGATATCCTGAAAAAGATCAAGACAACCTCCACAAACATGTCAAAGCCCAGCCCGATCTAGATAGCATAAGGTTCTCTCCTCCAGAATATTCGGGATTGTGTGAAGTTGGTGGTTAAACTATCAGGTACAATCTCCTTTTACAGATAAGCTGCTTGCCTTTTTTGGTGTGCATTTGCCTTGTGTGTGCCAGGCACCATGGATGTTGAGCCTCCTAGTGCCTGCAGAGCCTTTGCCCGCCTCTCTGTATGCCTTCCCATAGCCACCCTTACAGCCCTCTGTTCTCTGCCCAACCCATGGTGAGGTGTCCTGTCTCATATGAAAACTTCTGCTTGAATATGGCAGAATCTGGCTTTGACCCATTCCTTATGCAAAGCCCCAGGATGAAAGCATGTAGAAGGGTGAAATGTGATTGGCTAGTTTTCTCTCTACTTCACTGAGCGACTGTCCTGTGTCTGAGCACCGAGCACCTCATGGGTGGTTTCCTCTCAGAGCTTTCCTACGTTTATCCATGGGTGGGGCCACTCCATAATTCCTGCCTCCTGCTCATATTTTTATAATTATTTTGGTAATTATTTAGGGGAAATGATTGGGGTAAAAGACTGTGGCTGGCAGAAATGAGGCCCTAAAAGCTAGAGAGATGGCTCAGAGGGGAAGAACATCTCCTGCTTGTGGTGGTTGAATAGGATGGCTCCCCCAGACTCGTGAGTTTGAATGCTTGTCCATTGGAAGTGGCACTATTAGGAGGTAGGGCCTTGCTGGGGGAAGTGTGTCACTGTGGGGGCAGGCTTTGAGGTCATATATGCTCAACCTATGCCCAATCTGTCACACAGTCCCCCTTCTGTTGCCTTTGGATTAAGATGTAGAACTCTCAGCTGCTTCCCCAGTGCCATGTCTGGCTGCCTGCTATCATGCTCCCTGTCATGATGATAATGGACTAATGAAACTGTAAGTCAGCCCCAAATAAATGTTTTTTCTTTATAGGAGTTGCTGTGGTCATGGTGCCTCTTCACAGCACTAGAAGCCCTAAATAAAACACTGCTCTTTCTGAGTCTGATCTAAGGTCACTTCCCAGCACCCATATGACAGCACTCCAACGCCCTCTTCTGGCCTTTGCAGGCACTAGGCACACATATGGTGCATATACAAATGCAGGCTAAGCACTCACACATATAAAGTGAAAATAAATAAAATATTTTTCTCTCAATTTGGGGAATAGAAGCCCCCGTTTCTGTCTATACTCCCCTCATGAAGCCTGGGGGTGCAGGGAAGAACGGGTTATAATGGGGGCCTGGGATTCTAAAATTAGACAGATTTTCAAGAATTGCCTCCAATGCCCAGACCTTTGGGAGGATTTGGGGACAGTGCCACATTCACAGTGGGCAGAGACACTCCTGCCTCTCGGGGTGGCTAGTACAGCCATATGAGTTAGCAGATCTAACTCTCCTGCTGATACCTGGTGCACCAGCAGCTGCCATGTGGTCACCATTTTTGCTATAGCAAAATGTCTGTCTATGCCCCCTTTCTCATTGGTCTTTCTTGCTTTTCTAGGAGTCTATGGCTAGTGTAGGGTGTGTTCTTTTTCTTGTGTATCCAGAGCACAGCTCCATATCTGGCCCATATTTCTCTGAGTCTCAGCCCAGAAGACATGCATCCTCCTGCAAGGGAAAGACAGCTCAGGGAGTCTCCCATCCTTCTACTCACAGATCCATCTTTGCAGATGGGGAGCCTTAGCCACTGCCCCCATGCAGGTGGCCACCTGATCACACTGCAGACTGTTTTCTGGAGATCAACAGTTCTTAAGACATGTGGGAAACCTTCTAGACTTTCTCTAAAAATAATCAGAAGTCGGTTGGTACCACAGGAGACGTGGAAAGCACCGCATCCGACGAGCCAGAGCCGGGGAGCCAGAGATTGTGAGCCTGTGACGGTCTGAGGAAGAGAAGGGCAGGCCTGAACGAGCTTTGCAGCTTGCTTTGCTTCCCTCACAAGTGGAAATTGCAGTTGTGGGAATTTTGCACACAGCTTCATATTTTGCAAAATCGCAAAGAGCAGGAGGAGAGCCACTGAGGCGTGGCAGATGCTCTGTTCTCCAGGAACCCAGCACACGAAAGAGAATTTTCAATGTTAAGGCTTCAGTTGGGAAAGAGACAGGAAGTGGGAGGGAGGGAGGGAGGTTTTGCTTAAGCAGAAGTAGGGGAATAAAACCCCCTTACAGTACCAATCCACACAGGCAGTTTGCGTGGGACCATCCCTCTCCTCCAAAGCCCATATTACTGCCTTCTCCTTCCACGGAGAAGCTAGGTCACACCTGAGCCTTCCTCCAGCCTCTTGCTGATCTCAACAACATAAATATTACAGCAAGATCATGCCTCTTCCTTCTCTTCCCTTCCTGTCAGCTCTCTGCCAGGGAGAAGGAACACCCAGGGGTGAGCCTCTGATTTCTTGCAAACAAGCTTTTGTTTAGGGGAGGCAGTCCCGTACCTGATGTTTGATCATGAATAAGTGAACAGTCCTGGAGATCACAGCAAAACAAGTCGGTGGTTTCTGCTCAAAAAACAGAGAAGGGATTGAGTCCTTGCTGGCCCCTTGGAGTTAGTATGAGAGTGTGCATGTATGACAGTGTATGCACAGGATACCTGGACATGAGCATGTGAGTGTGAGTGTGTGTGTATTCATGTGTCAAGCGTGTGCACGTGTGAGAATATATCTGCATACAGATGTCTCTGAGTAAGAAAGAATGTAGTCATGACATACATGTGGGTGAGTAGCTGTGTGTGGGTAGGTGTTTGGATTTGAGTATCTGCATATGTGTGTGCCTGCAAGTGTGCATTGATGTGAGTAGTGTGTGAGTGTGGCTGAGAGAATGTACATGTGTGTGAACATGTGTGCAAACATTTGCATGAACATGAGCACATATACACGTGACATGAATACCAGTGTGTGTGTGTGTGTGTGTGTATGTAACGTGTTTTTATGTGTGTGCATTAGCATGTATCTGTGAGCATGTGCAAGTGTGTGGGTATGTCTGAGCATGTGTGTATGTAACCAAGCCTGTGTGAAGGTGTACGTGTCTGGGCATCTCAGAGATGTGTGGTGGACACTGTCTATACTATGTTTTGCTATGTCTGCTCTTGACTGAGCCCTGATATCTTCTAGAAGGAAGTTCTGAATTACAGTGCAGTTGAAGTGAACAGTTATTATTGAAGGCAAGTGCTTCTTCCTGAACCTTCAGCTCAGCCCCTCTCTCCTAGAAAACTTAACTGTCAGGGTTCTGCTGTGTACGGTAAGGTGGGTGTGGCTGTTGGAACAGGAAGGTAATCTTGAACCACAGATGTGCGTGACTTCAGAAAGACTCACTGAGGATGAAAACCAGTTTTTGGTGATGAGAGTTAGAACTCATCTGCTGTTGCTGACACCAACCAGAGATGAGCATTTCAGGGTCAGAGGATAGCGATTTTCTTATTAACAATTGTAATTGTTGAAGAGGCCTCTGGGACAATGTAATGAGACATTTTGTCATGGAAATCAATAAATGCATGGTCATCCTAAGTCAAACAATCCACGTGTATTCAGTCCATATAGTGAGAGTGACAAATTTCTCTGTACCAATTTAACAAGAATTCAGAACAATTAGGGAGTTTCGGGAGGCCAGGCATCCAATGAGAAGTACATCTGATTCAGGACTGAGGCCTGGGAGACCTCGCCTGGCTTGTTTTCCTCTTGACTAAGAGAACTGAGTCCCCGTGAGGATAGACGTTATCTGAGCTAAGTCCACTGCTTTTCCTGGTCTCGATCACACTCCATCAGGGTGTTGCTGGTACTGAAACACAGCTGGGCATGACCTCAAGCCCCCTGGATGAGTGAGTTCTTAGTCAGCCTCGGCATCTTTCCTGACTGTGGTGTGCTCAAAACCCGTACAAGCAATGGCAGAGAAGAATTCTTCACTCAGATAATTTGATCACTGGGGGCCGTGATTCTTCTTTCTGGCAAATTGTGAGGAGAGATGACAAGATCGAGGGAGGCCCAGTCTGATTTCACTAATCACACCTCGAAGGTTTAACCTGGTCACATCAGTTCTTTATCGCACAGCCTGAGGAGGGCTAATAATGAGCTTGTTTTTTTCTCTCTTGTTTGAAGTATGTTGTGTAGAGAGAAATAGACATCTCTTTCCACCAGCTCTGCGTGTTTACTCTGGAGTGTGAATAAAAGCAACTATCTGCCGGGAGCCTAACGAATCATTGAGTAAGATCCAGAAAGAGATGAGGCTAATCAGGTATGCGGCGCAGGACCCTGGCAAGGCAGACAGGGTCTGCATCTACCTAGAGTCTTGGCCTAGGACAACAAGTGACAGCAACAGTCGTCTATATCTGTGATTAATTTATCAAACCAAGCAGCTGGTTTCCTTTGAAATTGTGTCTTTTCCTACCTTGCTCTTACGTTCTTTTAAACAAAGAGAAGCTGGGCATTATCACAAACATCAGTGTCTCCCTCAGTAACAACCCTCAAGCCTGCTGCTGTAGACCTAACCCATGATCGTGACCTGGACTCACATGCATAGTGTGTCCCTCTTGAACCTGACTCCTGTGCTGTACACAGCAGGGCCTGGAGAAGGTTCCACCCTGGAGACTTGGGGGGACAGTCTCCAAGTGTTTGCATGTGGAAGGCAGTGAACTTCAACCGATGCTGCAAGGTAGCTTTCGCCTTCTGAGGCCATTGCACGGCAGGGCAAGAGGCAGTGGCTTCAAGAGGGAAGGAAGGCTTTCCTCATGGAAGTTTGTACTGGCTGTTTTTGTGTGCCAACTTGACACAAGCTGGAATTATCAGAGAGAAAGGAGCTTCCCTTGGGGAAATGCCTCCATGAGATCCAGCTGTAAGGCATTTTCTCAATTAGTGATCAAAGGTGGGAGGGCCCCTTGTGGGTGGTGCCATCCCTGGGCTGGTAGTCCTGGGTTCTATAAGAAAGCAAGCTGAGCAAGCCAGGGGAAGCAAGCCAGTGAGCCTCACCCCTCCATGGCCTCTGCATCAACTCCTGCCCCCAAATTTTGCCTTGTTTGAATTCCTGTCCTGACTTCCTTTGGTGATGAACAGTAATGAGGAAGTGTAAGCTGAATAAACCCTTTCCTTCCCAACTTGCTTCTTGGTCATGATGTTTTATGCAGGGATAGAAACCCTGACTAAGACAAAGTTCTGACTCCAAGCAGTCATAGACCACCAAGGTGGGAAGGCCACGGTCTGCAGAAGGAACAGAGCATGCAGGTAGTTTGGAGGAGTGGCCTAGAGTTTGCTAAGAGCCTGTGTCAGTCAACTCCAGGTAGTTTGTGGGTTTGCTGAGTCAGTCCCCTTAGTGTGAGAGGAGAAGCAGAGGAGGAGACTAGATTGCCCATTTTTGAGCTGCTTGCATACATTCATCACACTGGAAGTCGGTCAAGCCATCAAATCTCATCAAATAGAAAGCGGCCACACTGAGTCCAGCATCCAGCAAATCGGGGCAAGACCCCTGTCCTTGGGAGGCTGCAGAAGGAGTTAAGGACCCTCTGAGGCAAACATAGAAAGACAGCTTCAGCTACGTGGAGTCGGCTCAGATGAGACAGTCATGTCCAGTCGGTGAGAGCAACAGGAGGACACATCAGTGGAGGTAGTCCTCAGCAGAGACATGGTCAGAGCGAGATTCCAGCTAGCTGAAGTGAAGGAGATCAGGCATATGAAGGGGGAGCAATGAACAAGGATCTGGTTGGATATGGATGAGAACCAAGGGTGGTCCAGATACCCTGCTTTATCCATGGAGCAGGTGACATGTTCTCCTGAGTCTACCTCTCACTGGGCCTGCATGCTGCTAAAGGGGACAGGGCAGCAAAATAAAGGAGGGCACAGCTCAAGGGTTATCCGGTGTTTGTGTTACACAAGAGAAGGGGGAGAGGGAGGAAGGGAAGGAGGAGGAGGAAGTAGGGTCCCACTAGAGGAAAGGAGGTGGAGGGAGAGGGAGGAGGAAGAGAGGAAGGAGAAGAAAAGGGGGGAGACATGATTGGAGGAAAGATGTAGTGGGGAAAGGAGATGTAGAAGGGGAGGAGGGAGGGGAGGAGCAAGTGGAGGGAGGGGAGGAGCAAGTGGAGGGAGGGGAGGAGGGAGAGGAGGAGGGAGGGGAGGGAAGACCATTCTGAAAGTTGGTTAGACAATAATGAGGGTGTATTTAAGGCTACTGAGCAGCACATTATAAATGGTTGAAAAGGCAAGTTTTATATCCTAAGTATGTTATCACAATAGAGTCAGCTTCCGTAGTGTTCTACGGCTTACGCTGTTCGCCTTTTACCTCCTCAGATAAGCTAATTCCTAAGTACTTTATTCTCTGTGATGCTGCAGTAGACAGAATTGCCTTTCTAATTTCCTTTTCAGATGGTGCCTCATTAGTGGATCGGAACGGAATGGGTTTTGTATGCTGGTTTTGTATGTGTATTTTACTGGCTCTGTTTATTAGTCTCACCTTTGGGAGACAGAATCTCTGAAGGTTTTTGTTCCTAAGAGAGCCTGTCCATGTCCTCCTGTCTATTTGGAGTCATTCTCCTGGGCTTGCCCAGTGCCTCAGACCAGAACTTCCCACTTTGTTGAGTTGAGGCCTTGACCCACCAGTCTTCTCTCCTTGACCTTGGGAGAACTGGAGGACCTTCACCATGGAGGGTAGGCTCTATTTTTCTTTCCTTATTGTTTAAAATGATCTATGCATTCACTTGTGTGTGCCTGCAGAGGTCAGAGAGCAACCTCAGCTACTCCTCCTCCATGCTTTCTGCCTTGAAACTGGAGTCAGGTCCTTCACTGGCCCAGTGCCCACCAATTAACTAGACTGGCTGGCCCTCCTGCTCCCAGGATGCTCTTATTCCTCCCAACCCTACCCAGTGCTGGGATTACAGGCTCCAGCCACCATGACCAGATGACTTTTCTTTTTGTTGTTGTTCCTGGTCTTGAAATCAGGTGCTAATGCTTGCAAAGCAAGCACTTGACCAACTGAGCCATCTTCCCAGCCTGAGCCATTTTCTTCTATCTGCATTTTTTATGGTGGTGGTGGTTATGGTGTGTGTGTGTGTGTGTGTGTGTGTGTGTGTGTGTATCTTTTGCATTTGTGTGCTGTGTGTGATATGTTTGTGTGTGCTCAGAGTGTATGTGTTTATGTGTATCTTGTGTAGTGTGTGCTGTGTGTGTTATGTTTGTATATGTTCATTGTGTGTATACCTTTTGCATTTGTGTGCTGTGTGTGTGTGTATGTATCTTGTGTATGGTGTGCTGTATGTGTTATGTTTGTATATGTTCGATGTGTGTGTATGTGTATCTTGTGTATTGTATGCTGTGTGTGTTATATTTGTATGTGCATGTATGTCCTGCATGTTGCATGCACATGTGTTCTTGGCCTGGATTACCATTGCTCTCTGGGGCTTTGGAGGTCTCTACACTTTGGCACATTCTCCATCTTCATTTTGTTTCCTCCTTTTGCTCTCTCTCAGGTTGGTGGAGCTTCCACTCAAGGCAACACTTGAGTCACTCTCTCAAAGCATGCTTTGCATGTAGTAAAGACAGCAGTATGCTTTCTATTTCTATCGCTTTATTTTGGGAATCATGGTAGAATACATACTAGGCCTTGAACTCATGATACTCCTGCCTCTCTGCCTTCAGACTGTGCAAATTACAGCTGTGTATCACAGCCTGGATCGCTTCTTCTTTCTTCATGAACACCTGGGAACAGGAAAAGACCCAGAGGGAGATCTCCCAAGACCACAGTCATCTCTGGACCCCAAGAGTAGGGGTGATTATTCCCTTCCCAAAAATAAGAGTGTTTGACTTTTATTTCTAAAATAAAAGTGGATGGCAGCAGCAATAAAAATTAAACTCAGTGAAACATCCCTGTGCCCTTCATCTCTGAGGGCTGGACAGGACAAGGCCCCTCCTCCTGTTTGGATCCATGATTTTCAAGTGTGTCCCAGTACAGCCTCTGTGATGACATGGAGACCAAAGGCTGGTTGCTCTGCCTGAAGCCCTCAGTGACCCATGAATGATGTAGAGAAGAAACTGTGTGAGGAAGTTGGTCTTGCCAGAGTTCTCACTAAGCACAGTGCCCATAAGAAAGGAGACAGAGAAGCCATCTTTCCAGTTCTGATCAGCTCTTGCTGTTACTCCCTCACTCCTGCACCCCTACAAGAGCTCCTGGAAGAAGCCCCAGGAACCTCAAATTGCTTTTGTTGCTTAATAGAGGAAAGAAGGAAAACAAAATCAACTCTCACCAGGGCACCTGAAAACTTCCAAGGGACTCTCATATTCATTATATTTTTAAAAAGAAAGGGAAAAAAATACACAGAGGACTCCAGAAGTAGGAGCACCTGGAAAGCATGTGGATAATGAGTGCTTCCTGGCTTGGGAGAGGGTGGCAATGGTGGCTGTGATGGTTTGTATATGTTATGCCCAGGGAGTGGCACTATTAGGAGGTGTGACCCTGTTGGAATGGGTGTGTTACTGTGGGTGTGGGCTATAAGACCCTCATCCTAGCTGCCTGGAAGTCAGTAATCTTCAAGCAGCCTTCAGATGAAGATGTAGAACTCTCACCCCATCCTGCACCATGCCTGCCTGGATGCTGCCATGCTCCCACCTTGATGATAATGGACTGAGCCTCTGAACCTGGAAGCCAGCCCCAATGAAATGTTGGCCTTTATAAGAGTTGCCTTGGTCATGGTTTCAGTTCACAGCAGTAAAACCCCAACTAAGGCAGTGGCCTCCTTCCCATGCAGACTGCAAACACGTCAGTCACAGGACCTGTACAGAGGAAATAGAGTTCAGATTGTGGCCACGTTTATATGCTTCTGTGAGAAGAAGAGCCTGAGATGGCCGCCCCTTCTTGCATGGTTTTTATCAGTAAGTGAGTGTTCGTGGGTTTTGCAGCCTCCTGAGGGGCAGATGCACCGGTGGGATCTGAAGCTGCTGCCCTCTGTGATGCTGCTCTCTGTGCCGGCTCTGACTGAAAGGAGGTTGGCCCTAGGGAAGACAGATGCCATTCCTGGGATCTGGTTGTGTTGCAGAACAAAAGCGAAGATGAGGGTGTTCTGCAGATGTTGGGAGATGCACTCCCCAACAAATGACTGTGTTCTTCAAATACAGCTGCACTGGTTACTATTTGTGTCTCTGGGACAAAATAGCAGACAAAAGGAACCTAAGGCAAGAAGGGGTCACTTGAGCTCATACTTGGAGGGTACAGTTCTTCACACTAGGTTAGGCATGGCTGCAGGAGTGTGAGGGCATGAATCATTTACACAGGGAGCCAACATCAGAGAGGCCAGGGCTGGTATTTTGCTCAGTTCTCCCTTTACATTCAGTACAAAGCCTTACTCTATGGGACCACACTGCCAGTATTTAGGATGGGACTCCTACATCAGTTAATCTGATCTGAAGACTTCCTTACGGGCATGTCCAAGAGATTGTCTTCTAGGTGATTCTAGAAAAATTGACAGTGTTAACCACTGCAGAAGCTTATGTTAGAAGGATGTCGACTGCTATAATGAGCCTCTGAAAAGGGTCTTATGGTTACATGGATAAAAACATTGAACTTGTAACATTGTGGTGACTGCTATAGACTATGGGGAAATTTGAAGTTGGACTAAATTTATTTTGCATTATGCTATGTTTAGGTATGGCCCCCATAGACTCATATGTTTGAACAAGCCTATTGGGACCAGGGAGTAGAATGTGATAGTTTGAATATGCTTGGCCCAGGGAGTGGCACTATTAGGAGGTGTGGCCTTGTTGGAGGAAGTGTGTCACTGTGGGGTAGGCTTTGAGAGAGCTTCTTTTTAGCTGCCTGAGGATGACAGTCTTCTTGTTTGCCTTCAGAACAAGATGTAGAACTTTCAGTTCCTCCATTGTCATTCCTGCCTGGATGCTGCCATGTTTCTTGCCATAATGACAATGGATTGAACCCCTGAAACTCTATGCCAGCCCCAATTACATATTGTCCTTTAAAAGAATTGCATTGGTCATGATGTCTCTTCACAACAATAGAAACCCTAGCCAATGCAGAAGTCGGTACCAGGAGTGGGGTGTTAGAGACTAACCATCCAGAATCATCCACCAGTCAGGGAAATGACTGCCACCTCTGTACAAGATGGATCCATCTCGTCTCCAGCTCACATCTTGATTCAAAGCTCCCTAAGCCCAACAGAGGACTCCTGTTTATCAATGACAGAGTTTAGGGGACTTGTAGGAGTTGAGAGAGTACACCTCCTATACCTCCTACAAGATGGTGGTTTGAATGAGAACAACCTGCATAGGCTCATATATTTGAATACTTAGTCCCCAGCTGGTAGGACTGTTTGGGGAAGATTAGGAGGTGTGGATTTTTTGGAGGAGGTGAGTCACTGTGGGTGGCTTTGAGGTTTCAAAAGCCCCACACCATTCTCATTTAGCTCTCTGCCTTTTGCTTGTGAATCAAGAGGTAACTCCTCAGCTACCATTCTGGAGCCATATCTGCTTGCCTGCTGCTGTCATGCTTCCTGCCATAACGATCACAGGCTCTAACCCTCTGTAGCCTCAAAGGAAATAATTTTTTTAAAATATATATTTCCTTTGTCATACAGTTTCACCATGGCAATACAAAAATAACTGGGTGGCTGACTTCATGGTCATTGCAGCAGAGCTTAGAGAGACAATACAAGGCTGTATATCGTCTTTGCTATAGAACAGCACCACTGGCCAAGGTCCTTCACTTCAGCCAAGCAGAGAAGTTGATTCCCACCTCCCTGGACTCTGAGTTTGTGTCTCCCTTGACTGGGAAACTGCATTCCTCATGACATAGAACATGGTTTAGCTTTGGAAATTCTCCCCCTGGGATATCCATATCAGGAGAATTCTGTATAGAAATTACCAAGTGCTTAGAGAGCTCTAATGGCTTCTTCCAGCTGTCTGTGTCCATTAGCCACCCACACCATATTTTTTGCTGGTTCATAGTAGAATGTGTCATATTTCTGAATTTAGATTACATAGAGTTATATATATGGAATTTATAATTTCAGAATACCTACCATATTTCTGCTTAGTGTGTTTTATCTTCATTTTTACTTTCGCTTACCTGCTCTTTCTGTGCATCATGCTCTTTTGATTTCTTACTTTGGCAGACTTGTTTCAAAATTTACAAACACTGGAAAAAACAGTGAGCGCAAGCTTCCTTTCACACAGAAACAATCCCCACAGGAGCAGGAGCTATGCTCTGGGGGTGCAGTGCCTGGCTCACAAGCTCGAGAACCTGAATCCCTAAAAGGCACATAAATGCCAGTGTGTCTATGTCCATCTGTAACTCTTGTTCTGAGAGAGAGAGAGAGAGAGAGAGAGAGAGAGAGAGAGAGAGAGAAAACCAAATGCAAGCTCCAGGTTCATTGAGAGAACGAGAGTGCCTGTCTCAAAAAATAGGGTGAAGAGTGACAGGGGAGATATGGAAGCCAATCTTGGGGCTCTGCAAACACCTACATGGATAAGCGCACATGAACATGCACAACTACATGTGCACAGTGTACACACATGCATATCCGTTCCCTAAACTAGTCCTAAATGGTGCCTGTGTTCAAACAGCTTGCTCCACACTTCCTTTGTTGTGTTCAGATGCCATGCCTTCTTTACGTCAGAGGGGAGAAGGGAAGCGGGAGCGAGGTAAAGAGAGACAACACCTTTGCTTAATACTCAAATACCCCAAGGTACATCTTAGCGACTTTGTCCAACACTGTGGTGGCGTGGCTCACTAACCCTTCAGTCGACTCTTCCCCAGCTCCAAATAATGTCCCCACCACTTCTGTGACATATCGGTGACAAGAAGATCCAGGTTGGACCAGAAGGTTGTCTTGTATCTGAGTGGGACTAATGGCAAGATAGAGCTGAAACATATACACTGGGGCTTTAGTATTGTTTAAGTTGACGCTGTGGGGACCTATGCAAAGATGCTGTTGGGAACTCCTCAGTGATGAGGTAAGGCAGCTCTTGCCAGAGGGAGCGAACCTCTTATGAAATATCAATGGTGTAGATTTATTGTACATGACAATGGGTTTTTCCGAAGCCCATTCCTCTCAGCTATGACCACATTCAGCCCTTCACACCTCACTGCCTCTCCCTTTTCCTTTTCTCCTGCTGACCTCCTGACCTCCTTCCTCCCCTTTCCCAGTCTGTGTGGCTTTATGTATTCAGATGCACTCTAGGATTCACAGTGGGAACAAAACCACACCCTCCTTTCTGAGTCTGGCTTACTTTATCAGGAAGCCCAGCTCCACCACCCTAAACGCTCTAAGTCAACATAGCACAGAGGCACATGCACACCGATACTGAGCACATGTGGTTCCCAGCAGCTGATTGACAGAATCATTGTAGGTGATGCTTTGTCACAGCAGATGAGCGGCAAAGATGTGGAGGGTGTGTGGAGTTACCTGCCCGTAGAGAAGGATAAAATCATCTTATTTGCAGGAAGATGGATGGAACTGGACTTATTACCAAACCGCTATGTCTCACCTTTCCCTGAAATCACACCCCTGAGTCCACAATGTAGCAGTGTTTGGGATGTGAATTAAATTTCCCTTCAGGGCCTCATTTAAGGTTAATGGCGATGGCACTAAACCAGCCCCACTAGAGTGCAGAGTGCCAGCCCTGCTATCCACTGAGTTAATTTAATTGAATGTGGAGGGAAATCAGTCTATCCAGGCCTTCTGCAGGAGCCACAGGATGCTCCTATGATGATGCTGGGTACATGGATGGACAGGTGGGTGACCTCTGATGAGAGGTGTTTATGCATACAGAACATTCAAAGGGTCCGAGGACATGCTGGAATGAGTTTTAAGACATGGAGACTGAGTCATCCAAGAGGTAATCTTACTGCCTTCACCACTACCTGCTAATCACAGTGTGCTGAGCTAAGCCGTACCATACCAGAGGCTCAGGCCATTACACCAGAGGCTCAGGAACACCACACCAGAGGCTCAGGAACACCACACCAGAGGCTCAGGAACATCATACCAAAGGCTCAGGCACAGCACACCAGAGGCTCAGCTCACCACATCAGAGGCTCAGGCACACCACACCAAAGGCTCAGGCACAGCACACCAGAGGCTCAGCTCACCACACCAGAAGCTCAGCTCACCACACCAGAGGCTCAGCTCACCACACCAGAGGCTCAGCTCACCACACCAGAGGCTCAGCTCACCACATCAGAGGCTCAGCTCGCCACACCAGAGGCTCAGCCATACCCCGGCAGAGGCTCAGTTCACATACCAGAGGCCCAGGTGCTCTCTAGTCTTGTTATATATGTCTAAGACAGACAACATATGGAATCACAAAGATGAAAGCAAAGGAGTGGACACCCAAAGTGCTGTAGTAGGATTCCCTCCTCCCCAGCTTCTTGCTAGGTCACCCCATGACGGGACACCTGGAGTGGATGACTCCTACCTCCTAGGCATTCAGTAAAAATGGAAAATCAGGTGTAGCATGGTCTGAGTCTTGAGGCTTTCTCCAGGATAAAGGACAGTATTGATTGTGGTAATCCATTTCCAAAGCCTAGACTACACTTCCCACTCTGTGGGCAGAGAGGATGGTATAGGAAAGGCAGCATGAGGGAGCATAAAGTCCAACAGCTTTACCATAATCCTGATGGTCAAGGCCATGAGCATTACCACAATTCTGGTAGTCAAGGTCAACAGCACTATCATCTGCCACGTGTCCAAGGTCATACCATCACTGTAAACCAGGTGGTCAAAGTCACAGCAACAATAACAGACCACAGTGACAACACATCCTGTGTGGGACCATGTGAGGGCACTTCTGTCATCTCCATCCCCAAACTAGATACTTCATTCTGTTGACAAAGCAATGTTTGAGTTCTACTCTTGGAACATCTCTTCAAGCATCTGAGCAGCATAGCTCAGAGCCTCCAAGGTCATCAGAAACTGTGGGTCAGGGGAGTGGGATGGCTAGCTGAGAAATAGGAACATCCAGACACCTGCTATGTCATCTTAGATGGATCCTGGAGTTGCACAAAGCTGTATTAACGCCAAGGACCCGGGGCTAGGTGCAGACGAGGTCATGCTGGTGCACTGATACTGGAGTTTCAGTTGGCTTGGATGCATTTGCTACACTAACTTAAGATGCTAATAATAATGTCTAACAGAGGCAGTCCGCTGAGTAGTTCCCATTTCCTTTGAGATCACACCCATCTGGAAGTGAAGAGAGCTGGGGGATATGACTCTTAGGAGGTGTCAGGTCTACTTTGAATAGTCTCCCTTTCCCGAACATTATATTAATGTTGCAATAACTATTCCTGGTTAGACCTGAACAAATGTCTACTTATCTCAGGCAGAGCACCACCAGCAGACCAAAGACAAGATTCTACCTGAGTGTAGTTTGGAGAACCAGTGAGTTTAACTGTGGTTACTTATGAGAGCACATAGAAGGGTTTGTTTACAGAGGCATCTCCAACTTGTGAGAAGCTACGCTGCTAAAGAAGTCTCTCTCACCCGTCAGCCCTCCACTCCTATCCAGCCTCAGTGCAGGACTAGGTCAGCTCTCTCTCAGTGATGCACCACTGAGGGACTCAATTTTATAAGGGTCTCTTGATACTCAGAGCTACTTCGAATTTTAAAAGGATAGCATTCACTAGTTGTGTTTTTCATATGACAGACAGCCAGGTTGAGTTTGGCCAAAATCACATGACTCTCTCAAAGACTACCTCAGAGCTGGTAAGAAAATGTGAATTCTGCAGGTGCTGTTGCCTCTAAGATCATGTTCATTAGAGTGATCATTTCTTTGATGCAGAAGATGAAGAGGAGGCTATTTCTCCAGGAAACAAAGCCAGCTCTCTCCTCTTCAGACAGACTCCCCCCCCTCCCTCCGTGCTGTGATGCTTTTCTAGCTCCTTCCCCAGCCAGCAGGGGAGACTGGAGAAGCAGATTACATTGTGCTTGGTGGTGAATCAGTTGCTAAGCATGTGGGGGCCCACTGCATGATGGGTATTGGACCTTGTTCTTGGTGCCATGTCTTGCTAAGCTATTAAAATTTAGATTAGATACTGCACAAAGCTAGTGTGAGACAGTGCCACGAATTACCTCACGCACCACTGCACTGTGTGTGAGGGGAAGCGTTTGAAGCCGCACACCCAAGCGTGCTGTGTTTGCATCGGTCCCAGCTGATGGTAGCTACAACTGCGGCACGAGACCCCTGCCAGGTCTTCAGCCAGCACCAGCACGATGCCGGCAGCACATCTCTCTGGTTTTGTAGCCCAAAGATATCTTCTGGTGTGTGCATCCTCCCTGCAGAGAAATGAAGCTCTCGGACTTGATATTATCCGACTTTCTGCAAAGCAAATGTTCTCTTCTGAGCGCCGTGGGGAATTTGAACGTCCATGATAAATGGCGGAGGGTGCAGCCTGGGATAAGTTTTGGAATGTTAACTTCGCATTTCCCCCAGAGATGGTTTATTAATACACGGTCTGGTCTCCGGGTTCAGGAATATAAATCAGATTCTATTTAACTAGCTTTAAATTGTGCTCTGTGTCTGATCCTATCTCCATACAGTTTCCAAGTGGCTGAGAAACTTCTTGAAGAATATATAGAAAATGAAGTTTCTATGGCGATGTAATTTGTTTTACCTCCAGAAAACTACAAAAGGAATGGAAGTCATTCACAGACCTACCTCTTCCTTTTTGCACGACCCCCACCCCCACACTCTCCTCAGCCCAGCAGTCAGGGAGGGGCTGGCAGAGTGCTGTTCAAGGACAGATTCCTCATCTCATAATGTAAATGACAACTTATCTCAGAGTCTCACGTGGCTACATCATCCCTCCCCAATAGCTGTGCACCCACTGAAGATACAGAGAACAGGGTAGTCTGTGTGTCTACAGTAAGTGTGTGGAGGAGTCCTAAGCCACAGGCTCCCTCTGACTTCCAATTTGGTATCCTAGAAAATCAGCCACCTCCAGGAGAACCTACAGCCAGGCCTCAAGGGTCACATCTTCCTTGGAGTGGGATAGCCACACACAGAGGGGGATGAGCTGGTGCCTCTTAAAAATTAACCCATTGTCATCCAAGACCTCAGAGGAGGGATCCCTGGTTTGACAATGGAATCCAGAGTTACAAGTGAGAAGCAAACTTTATGTTCAGCCATGAAAACAACAACAAAAATAAAATACAAAAAAACAAAAACAAATTCAAAAAATCTGAAACAGGTCACAGGTTGGCCCCAGAGCCTGGGAAGCAATAAACACAGGCTAGACCAGAAGGAACTATGTCCAAGGGAACGTCTTGAGGGATAAGGGAAGACATGAGGTGCCGGTCATACCCTACTTACAGGTCAGCTTCTGCTCTGTCCAACCTGCCCTTTCATTAGATTTTATGAGCCTTAGCCCCAACATACAAAGCCTTCAGCTGGCTCTGTTCTCCTGGAACGCACACTGCTGTGCATCCCAAAGCCAGCCTCTTTGCTTTGGGCTAGATCAGAAACCTTCAAAAGCAAACAGCCAAAGGGTCAAGGAAAATGGCCCCAGTCCACAATAGGCTGGAAGGGTCTGGATGCTGAAAGATTCCAACGGTAGCTTCTGCATTCTGTCCCTGGTTCCATCCCTGCCTTCCGGGTACGCGATGTGGGTGCTGGATCTTCATGAATGAGTAGTGGTCTGTTGGCCATGTTCTGGCTTCTTGATTCTTTGATATTGTTGCTATTTGGGGACATTTAAGAGGTGGGGCTTGGCTGGGGTGGGGGGGGACATAGGTCCCTAGGGACAAACCTTTGAAAGTTATTCCCACTTGTGACTCTGGCCTGCATGTATTCTTGCCTCACAGTCCATCATGACAAAGGAGCTTCCCTTCCCTTGCCTTTCTCCATACTCTGGCCTCTGTGAACATTGCCACACCTTTGCCTTTGCTGCCTTGTTGTACCGAGACCCTCTGGAGTCTATGAGCAAAAATAAATAAAGTGCCATGGAACTGACTAATGTCCTCAGCCTTCATGCTGTGCCCTCCAACACTGCCCACCTAGAAGAGCCCATCTTCTCTGACCCTGTCCCTGAGCACCTACGGGGACCTGTGTGACTCGTGCACGTTGACGATGGCCACAGTCTTAGCCAGCTCCCTTGTGTATGCTCTACGGGCTAACCTCTGCTCTGTCTTTACTAGTTCATTTAATACTGGGCCAACCCCACTTGTCAAGCACGTAACAGTTGTTACACTTCCTCTGTTTTCTGGATGAGAAAACAGAGACGTGCAGCGATTGTCTCAAGGCCTGGAAGTAAAAAACAACAACAACAACAACAAAAAAAACCCACAAACAGCCACAATCGTGAGCGTATGAGAACACCACACAGGCACACAGGCACAGCTAGGTTGAAAAATAATCTCCCAACTTCAGGGAAACTTCGATGACAAAGGACCAGGTCTTATCTGAGACTAGGAATCACCCAGCCATGCATCCTCATATGCAATCTCCTTCATCATTCAGCATTGCTGAGTCCAAGCAGAAAACCTTCCCATGAACCTGCAGGCTCAGCTTAAACTCCAGGATCAGCCAAGTGTGTCTTCTCCACACTGGAGAGATTAGGTTACCTTTCCCCAGCAGCCAGGGTGGAATTAAACCTCTGTAGCCTCTTTCATCTGTGATGGCAAACAGAAAAGAGGGAGTGAGAAACCATTCCGACCCTTTTCTTTGTAGGCCAATTAGTGTCACCGATAGGAACCCCAAATAATGAATCCTTTGTCATGCATCTACATCTCCATCTGCCAGGCATTGCTAGAGAATGTCCTACACTGTAAAAGACAAGACTCCTGCCTTCACAAGAGCGAAGGGGTGGCTTCGGATGGGAACAAGTCCT
Source organism: Mus musculus (assembly GCF_000001635.26). Lineage (NCBI taxonomy): Eukaryota > Metazoa > Chordata > Mammalia > Rodentia > Muridae > Mus > Mus musculus. The sequence continues at coordinate 179,091,390 of NC_000068.7, read as the reverse complement.
ATAATAAGACTGAAGTGAAGAGAAAAGGAAATTATCAGCCTGAGCAAACCCCAGCCTGGGGTGGGGCGACAGGCAATTGCTGCCAAGAGATACATAGACAGGTCAGACAATTCCCGAGGGAAGTACGGTTGATGGAGAGATGAGGGATAGAGCAGAGTGGACACATCAGGAGCAGTGTCTCCTGAGTAGAAAGGGATGGGAGTGACCAGGGAAGATGGAAGTATGAATCTTTCTGTTTTGTGGGATCTCATGGCAGAGGAAAGGAGTGGGTTTAATCAGAGCTTACATTTGCTGCCTACCTAAGAAGGTTATTCAGTAACCTTAAACTTTTTTTCCTGATTTAAAAAAAAATTTACAATAATCTTATTGTTTAGGTTAATTGATTCTATAGTTGCTTATAGCACAATACAGTAGCTTGCTTTAGTGAAATGCACTAGGAGGGTCCTGACTAGCTCCCAGAGCATTCTCTAGACGAAGAGGGCTCAGCCAAGCTGGTCAAGGCAGGTACTTAAGCAAAAAAGAAAAAATAATTACCCACTGACTGCTGCAGCTCGGTGCTAACACAGAGCTTGCGTGGAACTGGGAATGGGAGTGGGAATGAGAGTGGATGAACCACAAGATTGGGGTAGTGAGAGATATTGACCTCATATTTCTGATCTTGTTCCCATCTCAGTTGAATTTATTCTCTGTCATCTTATCTCCAAATGGAAGTCTGGGTGGGCTCTGCTTCTCTGGGCTCCTATGTTAACACTCCCTGGAGGCAGAAAGTTGATTCCATTCATAGAAGCTCTGTTGATCTCAGGCAGGCAACTCTCTTTATCACATGTATGTCCATTGAGTGACCATTGCGTTTCTGTGTGAGGAGCTTGCAACCACCCAACCAATGAAGACATTAGATTTGTCCTGTGGAGCCAACAGAAATGCCCTAGGCAACAGTCAGGGTGCAACAGAGATTCATATATCTCCAATTGGGCTTTGACATATACTATAGTTCAGTGGTTAATCACAACCATGTAGTTTTTAATTTTAATTTTTGCATGTGTGTGTGCAATGATGTGTTGGGATGAATGTGAATGTAGATATTCTTATATGGTGGAGGATAGGAGTTAATCTTGGGTGCCATACCTCAGGAGCCATCTACCTTGATTTTTGAGACAAGGTCTCTTACTGGGATCTGGGGCTACTAATGCCATTGGGTTGGCTGGCCCATGAGTCTTATATATCTGCCTGTCTCCATCTTTATCTTCCTAGCACTGGGATTACACGCTTATGGAACCATGCCTGACTTTTAATCTGAGTGTTGGTATTCAAAGTCAAGCCCGTATGGTTACTCAAAAACACTTTACCTACTTAGCCATCTCCCCAGGCCCACATCTGTGCACTCTTCCAGGGACTCATCTTACCTCAGAGACACTCCTTGGTAGGTATTGCCTCTCTGGTCTGGCAGATTGTCTGAACCAGATTAACCACATGGCACAATTTCAGGGAATTAGAAAGAAAAAAAGCAGTTGATCTTGAATGAGTTATAAAGGGGAGAGAGAGAGAGAGAGAGAGAGAGAGAGAGAGAGAAGAGAACCTACTTTCCAGAAAATTCTAGCCTGAGCCTCTAATCCTAGACTCTACCCCAAGATGAGATCCCCCAAGACAACAATAACTCAGGACTCTTGAAAGCCTGAGCAGCACTAAGAAGTTGATGGTCGGGACAGGGTTTTGTAAAAGGCCATGGGATGTCAGAGGCTGCTTTAACACTTTGCCAGGCGAGAAAAGAGGCTTCGAGAGAATTGCCACCAAACCAGGTGGTGGTGACATGCTCCCTTAGTGCCAGGACTTGGAAAGCAGAGGTAGGTGGATCTCTAAGTTCCAGGTGAGCCCAGTCTACACTGAGAATTCTAGGACAGTCAGGGCTACACAGAGAAACCCTGTTTTGAAAAACAAAATAAAATGACCCCACCCAGAATAAAAGACCCCAAATCCGAACCGAAACAACAATAGGGAAAAAAAGAAAAGCTAGTTGTCACCAGAAGAATTAACAGCTCTAGGAGATAAACTCCAACCACCACAAACTTACCCTGGGAAAGTGTATCCATGTCTCAAGTGGTGTCAGGTCCCCAGATAGGAGGCCCCCAGGTCACCTCTCACATTTCCCCCATGAACCAAGTTTCACACCAGTGCTATGAACACAAACACATCTGCTGGATCTTGGAAGGTGGCATTTAGCTTAGTAAGAAAATGTCCAACTGTCCCGAGTACAGCTGTATCATCTTGCATGCCCCACCAGCAACACGTGAGTGTCCCGTTGCTCACGTCCTTACAGACAGTTAATGCTGCATGGTTTTTAGTTATTTTAGTAGCTGGGCAAACACGTCTGTTCCCCATGCCATCTATTTTCCTTTCCATGGAAGGAAAAGGCTATACCTCGGTGTAACACATGGCTACCTGCAATCCAGAATTACTCAGACGGAGCAAACACCATCTGTGTGCCCCATCTTCTGACATTGCCGGTGAAGTCAGTGGATGGAAGAATTGGGGTTGGGATATTAAATGCATACCTGTGTGAGTTTAGATGTTTCTTTAATGTGATTTAAAATGAGTTTTCAGAGCAATTATAGACAGAACTGCAATAGTGTGGTGATTTGGGCGTGACGTGCCCTCTTGGAAAAATAGTGTGTGAAAGGCTTGGTCCAAAACTCTCGGGCCCAGCTACTGAATGCTGGTGGATTATGTGTGCTCTGACCTAATCAGATTTTTAAGCTGATGACTTTATTAAAAAGCAGTGGAAAGTTCTGGAGGCGAGGACAGGTTGGAATAAGTGGGTCAGCTAAGTGTGTCCTGGGGGAACTCTCTTCTGTCTCTGTGTTTTCTGGCTGCCATGAGCAAGAGCTTTTCTCCATCATCCTTACCTCAGGCTAAGAATGGAATCAGGTGCCCGTAGACTGCATGGGAGTGGCACTCCATTATTATAGACACCGAACCTTCATGTTGCTACACTGCAGGAGTACCTGACAGATTTCCTTGGAACCACATCGCTGTCTTAGATGCTTGGCTGTCACCTCTGGTGGCAGCCAGAGCCCTGCTGCTTTGAGAAGAGGGCTGATGTCCATCAAGAACGAAAGGCAGGGTGTGAGCTTCCTGAAGCTGCCAAGGCAAAGCACTGTAGGTCAGGGATCTGGACAGGAGGTACAGTGCCTTACACCTCCAGATGCCAGAACCAAGGGCAAAATATCAGCAGGGCCCAGGGCAGGACTCCCCCTGAAGATGCTACCCAGTCAAGGATTCCCTCCTAGGAAATGGTGCCACCCACAGTGGCCTGAGTCTTCCTACATCAACTAATATGCAATTAAGACAATCCCCCACAGACATACCTACTGGCTGACAACTTGATCTAACCCATTCCTCACCGAGACTCTGTTTCCAGATTGTGTCAAGTTGTCAAAGGTAACAGGCACTGAACCCATTCTCCTCTCCATTGTGACCCTGGCTTGTCTACTGGCATCTAAATGACATGATTCCCAAATCAGGTCACACCATGAGACATGGATGATTGGAACAAGAACATCCGAGTCAGGGAAGAACACACCTGACCTCCCAGGTATCTGCGACTGACATGGGCTGGCCTGAGGGGAGCTTCAGTGCAAGGCTAACTGTGATTATCACGGGCTTTATGAAGAGTGGAAATGAAGAATTTTCAAGCCAGTGCCAGTTAAGTCTGAGACTAGCTGAAGGATCCCACACACGTGCTCGAGTGGCTTGCTTCTGAGGAGGAGAGGGGCCAAGCAAAACCCTGAGATGACACCATGGAAGACGGGCACAGACATGATTGATAGCTCAAACCCACTCAATAATATCTCCTTAACTTTATTGTAAATGCATCTGGGAAGGGTCTTAGAAAGTGTGTAGGGTTTTGTGTGTGTGTGTGTGTGCGTGTGCATGCGTGTGTGTGTGGGGGGGGGCATGGTACACTTGTGTTTCCCGGGCACTCCCCATGCATGGGTACTAGGTGTGCAATGTTTCACTGGTGGCGTGTGCGGTGGTTCACAATTGTGCACACCTGATGCGAGTGCCCACAGACCCTAACACGCTCTCTGTTGTTTTTGTCCTTTGCAGCTCCTGCTTCCCAGATGACCACTGAGTGGATGCTTGTGGTGAACGCTGAGGTTGCTTAGTTTTCCCCATCCCTGACTCTAGACAGTATCCCCTTTGAAGTATGTGTGGGTCTCGCCTCTCTTTCATCTCAGCTGTGCACTTCCTCAAAGTCTTGAGATGAATAAATCATGCCCACCTCAGTTTGCGGCGATCTTGCCGCTCAGGGCTCCCCACTTGCTCCGGGGCTCGGCTAAGCCGTGAACTCCTGGGTTTTGTGCAAGTAATTTTTGCCATGCCTGTAGACCTTTCTGCTCTGGGGAATTTGGATAAACAACAGGGCATTCTCTGAGCTTAGCTGCAACATCAACCAAGAGTTGAACAACTTCTTGAGGGCCTGACCCTCAATTCAAATGGAATGTTCTACATTTACTGAGGGGAGGTGTTCTCCTCAGTCAGCTGCAATAGGACCTCAGGGCGGTTAGTGGAAGGGGATAAGGAACCTAGGCTAATGTGGTGTTCCAGTGGATTCCACCAGCTGCTAATGCAGGCACTCCCTCCCTAATGAACAGTCATGGCAGCTCTCATCATGCTCTATGTGCCCTATGGATTCTCCAGCCTCATAGGTGTGTCCTCCGGAACCACAGGCAATTTCTCTGGAGCCTTTCCACAGCAACTTCAGGGGAACCTAAAGGTTGGTCACCATGGTTGCCCCCGCTGCCCAGAGGGGATTCTTCACAGGTCTGCGCACCTGTCTGGGTTGCTCAGCTCTTTTCTGTGTCTTTGTGCAAAATGTCCTCTAACTCCACTTCCCTTCATCTCTCTGCCCTCACTTCTGATTCCCCCTCCTCCTCCCTCACCTCCAATCAGTCTTGCCAGCTCTTCCCCCTACCCTCCAGCAGTCAGTTCTGTCTTCTTTCTGTATCAGGTCTAATCTGGCTACACTCTCCCACTCTTCATTCTGGGTTTCTGTCCACACTGTAGCCAGAGTCCTCCTGGGTTTCTTCCTCTCCCGCTCCTTTAACTTCCCCTTGGTAGAGGGCACTGATTCCTTACAGAGTCAACATTCTCTATAAGACTGAACCTTCCAGCTTCAGACCATAGGACATAAGCAGCGTGTCCGTTTAGAGATCACGTAGGGTGACTATACCAGCCAGATTACCTCCCATCTCAACTAAAAGGAACCCATGTCTCCAGGCCTAAGAATTTGATAGACAGCTGTAGCCCATCCATGCAACTCAGGAAGACATGATCCAAGACAAGAAGGCCAGTTAGTTGGCCAGCTAGGAACACACCATGGCTCTGTTCCTTTCAAGTTCCATAAACAAGTGTTATCTGTTCAGTTACATGCAGAGCAAAGCTGGTCTGTGTTGGGGGAGTCTGGAATCAAGGGGGGGGGGCTGAAGCTCTCTCTCTCTCTCTCTCTCTCTCTCTCTCTCTCTCTCTCTCTCTCTCCTGATCCCCAAAGGTTATGTTCCACAGCTCAGAGCACCACTTCTTATACTGGGTGGCATTCATGGTCACCTGCTTGATGTTCTAGGAGCCTTATGAAGTCCTGTGTACCCCACCCTGTGTAACTCAGAGAACAGGCAGATGTCTATCTGTAAAAGCCGGGAGAGAACCTTGAACATCAGCAGTCAAAAGAGGAGTCATGTTTGTGCTCTGGAGTGGCTCCTGCTATTCTGCAGGCCTGCCTTCCTCAACCTGCTGGGGAGTTCTGATGCAGAGCCTCCCCTGTGTGTGGGGACTTCTGATGAGGAGCCTCCCCTGTGCTATGAAGCAGTATCTTCCATTCTCCACTTAGTATCTCAAAGCCACCCCCTAAAGCCACCCTGTACATCAGCTTCACCTCTTTATGTGGAGCTAAAATCTCCTCTAGGCTTGAGCCTTGAGACCTACACATTGTACCTGACTCCTGTTTGAAGGTCTAGCAAGCCTTGGGGCTGAAATGTACCCAGGCTCTGAGGTCCATTGGCAGTTCCGGACAGAGAACAAGAGGAGGAAGACTGTTCATCAGGACTAGCACAGCACAGACTTCTCCTTTCCAGGTTCCCAGCAGGGTCCAGCCACCCCATGGGAGTCTCAGAAGAAGAAAATTGGAAACACTCTCCAGGAGGCAGCACCACACACAGCCAGTGCTACAGACACTTGGGGTCCTCCGGGCATGCCCGGGTCAGCGTTTAATCTTCAGACGGTCTTTAATATGACCTCTAATACAAAGTTCCTAAATTTTTCATGAAGAAAAGCATGAAAAATTTAAAATTAAAACCATTAAGAGTGACCTCCTGATAAACAAATGCTCAGGCCTACCGGCTTTGTAAGCAGGGGACATCTGTGCTCACCCTGGATGTCCCTGGGCTCAATAGCCAGAGCAGCCCTCATTCCAATTAGGGCTGGAAAGTTTGGGGAGGGGTTTCTGGGATAGGGCAATGGAGTTTGTTTGAGAGGCAGGTGTCAGAGCCTGTTGGAGCCTGGAATGCACACTTTGGGCTCAGTTAGTTTGAATTTTTTATGCTTGCCCTCATGAAAAATTAAACCAGTGTTCTTACCCTTTAGCTGCATTTGGGATTGATGGAGAGACTATCCCACAGAGCTGAGCTGTACTTGCAACATGTAGGACAGGCTGAAGCAGGGAGGGGCCCATCCCTCCTGTGTGGAGCCTATCTGATCTGCTCTGGCCAGGAAACACGTGAATGATGTCAGTCCTGGAACTGCACTGTGGGAGAATCGAGCCCATAACCTCCACTTGATGTGCAGCCCCGGGGATTCATGGGACTCACCCAAATCCCTCGGGGCTAAGCTCTATCCAGCATATCTACAGGATGGTCATTTCTTGAAAACAGACACTAGGCGTGAGGTACACTGTAGGAAGCAGATAAGCAGCCCACAGAGAGGTCCACACTCTATTCCTCAGAGCTTGAACATGCCAGTGCCATGTGAAAGACAATGCTTGACTTCTGCATCCTATTGCTGTGATAAAAATGCTACAAAATCAACGTAAAGGAGGAAGGGTTTATATGAGGCACAACTTGAGGTCACAGTCTATCCTTGTGGTGGTGGAGTCACCACTGGTCACGTCACACACACAGTCTGGAGCAGAGAACAATATGTTCACACAAGCTAGCTGGTGCTCACCTGACTCCTGTCTTTCCATCTGCTCCAAGGCCCAGACCACACCCCAATGAACATAATTAAGACAATTCACTACAGACACACTCACTGGCCAACCTGATCTAGGCAATTTGTTCTTGACATTCTCTTCTTGGGGGATTCTGTTTTGTGTCATGTTGACAATTGTAGCTGACCAGCACAAACTCCAAGACAGAAGACCCTGGTTTGTCCACACTCCAGAGGCCCCATAAGAGGGAGGGTCAAGGGTCAAGTCAGAGTGACAACACGGGAGTCAGTACTTCTCTGGAGATGAAGAGGCCATGGCCCAGGAATTGGACCAGCCTCTTCCACCAGAAAAAGAAGGGAGGGAAGAGAAGACCCATAGTTTCAGAGAAGTACACAATACCCCATTGGGGTGTTCAGAGAAACCCCTGTGTATATCTGACCTCTGGAATTGTTTTTTTAATTATTATTTATTTATTTTTATTTTATGTACATTGGTAATTTGATTACATGTATTCCAGGGTGTGGGATCCCCTGGAACAGGAGTTAAAGGCAATTGAGAACTGCCATGTGGGTGCTGGAAATTGAACCCAGGTCCTCTAGTAGAGCAGCCAGTGCTCTTAACTGCTAAGACATCTTTCCAGCCTCTGGAACTGTTTTTTAAAATAGAGAAGGAGGAGGAGGGGGGAAGAAGGAGGAGGAGGAGGGAAGAAGGAGGAGGAGGAAGAGGAGGAGGAGAAGGAGAAGGAGGAGGAGGAGGAGGAGAAGGAGAAGGAGAAGGAGAAGGAGAAGGAGAAGGAGAAGGAGAAGGAGAAGGAGAAGGAGAAGGAGAAGAAGAAGAAGAAGAAGAAGAAGAAGAAGAAGAAGAAGAAGAAGAAGAAGAAGAAGAAGAAGAAGAGAGGAGGAAGAGGAGGAGGAAGAGGAGAGGAAGGAAGGAATAGGTTTAAAGGAGAACAGTTATAAGTGAGTCCTCTTTGAATCACCCAGATGGAGACACCTAGAAGAATTCCCTGTGGACTCTGGTAAAGAGGACTGGCCCAGCTGCTTCTAACACACACACACACACACACACACACACACACACACACACACACACCAGCCTTTGATTCTCCTAGTTCCATCTCTGAGGGCAGGACTGCCTCCTTCTCTCTAACTTAGGAAGGGTCTCCTGAAGAGAATGTTGAATCCCCACCCCAGAGGAAGCACATCCCTGCCTTACTGAGGAAGAGATGGAAGCTTCCTCCTCAGTCCTCATCTCAGACCCCAGCCTCCACCACACATGAGTGGAACCTCAGTCCTCTTTCCTTTGGGCATTCCCTCCACTCTGGTCTTAGCATCAAGCCTGATGAAAGTAAAGGCTTGGAGCTATACTGCACCAAGACTTGAGATCATTCCAGAGGACAGCAATGGATCTGCTCATTTGTGGGCACTGCTCACAGCTCATAGCTCAAAGTTCATACCTCACACCTCACAGTTTACACCTCACACCTCAGAGTCATACCTCGCACCTCACACTTCACAGCTCATACCTCACACTCCACAGCTCACATGTCACAGCTCACACCTCACAGTTTACACCTCATAGCTCACACCTCATAGCTCACACCTCACAGCTCACACCTCATAGCTCACACCTCACAGCTTCCACCTCACACTTCACAGTTTATACCTCATACCTTACAGCTCATTCTTCGACCTCTTCTTCCTTCTCCTGGCACCATACCCATGTGACACTACCCTGTCCATAGGACACTCCTCCACACTCTCCTGTGACATACCTTCTATTGGTGAAGGCTTCTCGAGCTCACTGAGAATCTGGCTCTAGAAGTAGAGAGCACCCTTTTCCATGCCATATCCTAGCATGGCTGTCTCTAACTCTCTCCAAAGGCCATTGTCTAGGGGTGGAATGACCCCAAAATTTTGTCGCTGAGGGAGAAGAAATTAGCAAGGCAGCTCAGAGCAGAAACAAGGTCTTTGAGAACCTACAGGAGGTTTCCTGTTTATCCCATGACATGGGGCACACATCCCTATAGTGGGAGAGAGAAGCCTGAAGTTCAGCCATGGAGAGAAAGTTGGGAAGAGTTGACAGCTCAGCCTCAGCCTCTCCAGCTGGTTTCCATAGGACATTGGGAGCCCCAGGTTTAATGATGACATATCTATCTGTTGCTGTTTTTTCTCTGACTCGGACACCTGAGAGGAAGGAATGCTCTGCCCACGCTCTCAAACTGGAACTCCACCAACTGCCTCCACAGCATCCCCCCAGCAGGTTTCTGCAGGACCTGAGTGAGGCGAACTGATGATGCTTGCCATCTGCCTACCTGTTATCCCCTACCTCTTGTGGGTCTGTATATCTGTCTGTCTGTCTGTCCGACTGTCTCTCATTTACCTGCCTATATATCCATCCATCTTCCTACCTTCTGTCTCCTATCATCTACTATCTACTGTTAGTCATGTACCATCTATTCATCTATCTCTCATCTATCCATCTATTATTTATCAATTATCTATCCTATCCATCCACGATCTACTTATCTATTAATTATCTATCCATCTATCCTCTATCAACCACTCCCAACTCAGAGGGAAACACTAACACGGGCCTCACAGTCATCCCAGTGTCTGTTTGGCTGCAGTTGGGAGTTCGATGCCCAGGGGCTGTATTGGGCTTCCCTGAATTCTGAGGGTTGGAGAGGCTGTTTTTGCTCCTCTCTTGGGTGGGCTAGCCAAGGTGTGAGATAAAACCCCTTTACTACTGCCACCAACTCTGATAATAGAGCTGAAACTGAGGAAATCTAAGCTCGGAGAGAAAAAGAGACTGACTCCCACCCACACCATTATAACTTCTGGATTCAGAGAGCATGGTGAACACAGCTTTCTCTCAGAAGTCCTGTGCACTCTCTTCTGGGCCAGCCAAAGCATCGATATTTCAGAGATACGCTTCAAGATACTTTTCCTCAACCCCAGCTGAGTTTGGGCCCCAAGTCACCTCCCTAGAGCTGCCTCAAAGTCTGGTTACTAAGAGACAGGGCTTTGTGTTCCAGGAAGCTTAAGATAGCTTGCTCACAAGGGAATCAGAGTCCACAGCTGGGGAGGGATTCTATCCTCTACTGCGCTTACCCTGGTCCTCAAAGCTAAACAGTGTAGTAACTGTACCTCCCTCACCCCACGCTTCCACTTCTCACTGTCTGGCAAGCTCACACCACTCCTGCACAGTTTTAAAACTTAAGTTCAAATTTGACCTCCTTCGTGGCATCCAGTCACAGGGCCATTAGCACAGGTGCTAACCTCCTCTGTGGCTCATTTGCTGAGCACCCACTGAACTTCTGTGACCTTAGTTCACGTATTAACCACCATCTGAGGTCCAGCCTGGACACTGGGCCACAGCCAGCACTTAATATTTACCTAGTAAGTATTTGGCACACATGAAGAAAAGCTGGATCCTAGAAGGTTAAGCAGACGGCTCAAATGGCAAGCTACAGGAAGCAGATGCGAGCTGGCCCCCTCTGCTAAGAAAGGGTGCTTCCCGTGTATGCGGTCTGGTATCAGCCAGTGTGGTTGGTTCACAGTTAGTGAGGAATGCTAAAGGACACTGTGGAGATGCCGAGGTCGGTCTGCTGTAGGCAGGGTTTCAGGAGGGTTCCTTCCCTGGGGCTGAGATTCCCCTCAGGGAACAGGGATGGGGTCCCTTTCGCTTCATCGCTCCTTGGCAAGCAGCAAGATTCCATACCAATTCAAAAGCCACATAGCCTCATGGTGATGTCACCATCTGCTCATCCAAGGTGGGGCATTAGCAGGGGCTGGAGGTGTGCGGAGTTCATTTCCAGGGGTTTTAAGGCAGTTGACTGACTGCCTGGGAGAGGCACACCCTGGGAGGTTCTGTGACGTGGGCTAAGGCTTCCAGATCCCCCCAGCTGCTGCTCTGATGTGGGATGCATGCATTACGTGACGCTCTATGTGAGGGATGCATTGCCAGTGTATGGGGTGGGGAAGAGAGAGAGGAGAGAGAGAAGAGAGAGAGAGAGAGAGAGAGAGAGCATGAGTGTGCTGTATATGTGGATATTTGCATGCATTTGGAGGTTAGAGGATTCCTCCATTGTATGAGTCAAGACTCAAGTCCTGTTTAGTTTGTATGGTGAGACAGACAGTATTTCTCCCTGAACTAGGGACACTTTTTTAATGACTAAGCCATCTTCTTTGTGATACATATGCTTACAGTCACACACACACACACACACACACACACACACACACACACACATGCACACACATATACACACATACATACACACACAGTATGTGTGTAACTGTACCTCTCTCATCCCACACTTTACACTGTTCACTCTGTCTGGCAAGCTCACACCACTCCCGCTTAATTTTAAAACTCAAGTTCAAATTTGACCTTCTCCATGACATCCAGTCACACATACACACACACACACACACACACGCATACATGCATGCACATACAAACACACACACACGTACACATACATACATAAACACATACACACATGCACACACATATACATACACACATGTAAATGCACATATGCACACATGCACACACTTGTATGAAGGTCAGAAGACACTGAAAGGGAAGGAAAGGGCAGAGGAAGGCAAGTGAACAGGAGCCTGCACTCAGATGCCCTGATTCTGGAGTTCGAAGCATCTGGGCACACCTGGCCCATTGTTAAAGCTTATCAGCCTCTGTGGCTGTGGGAACACAGGATCTATGAAGGAGAACATGTTGCCTTCCATGTTGCCATGGTTGTGAACTGGTCCTAGAGGGACAAATATTACTTCTGTTCTGAGTTCCTGGCAATGGTGTTACTAGGCTTTACATATTTACTAAAAAAAAAAAGAGTTAAATTACCTACATCTGAAAGCATTTTATCAGCTGTGCTTGGGACTAATTTACCCTCCACCCCATGATTCATATTGCATGAATACATTGCATGCTACATATGATTGTGATCAGCTCTGCACTATATTCTGGAAGGAGCCACACGAGGTTGTCAGAGCTTGACTGACAGGAGGGACTTCACATCTCTGAATGTCTTAGGGAGAAGACAGAAAAGGGTACCACATGAAGCCCAGGAGCCAGGCGGATGCGGTGAGGACCTGAAACCCTTTGCTTATTCACACTGTGAATGAGATCAAGTTTCTGAGGGAGGGATGCTTGAGAGGAGGGTGTTTGCATGCTCCAGGCTTCTGGCCTATGTCCTGGGAGACAGAAGTGTCTCACTGAAAGCCTGGTCCATACTCTAAGCTAAGTGTGCAACCCTGGAGCATGTGATCAGGCTTTTGGGCCCCTGGGCACCAGGAATCAGACAGGGATGACAAGGAAGGTGTGTACGTGAGAGGAATGCTGAATCTCATGACCTGCCCGACTGCCTGCAGACAGCAGCATCCCTCTAGCCCCAGCAGCTGTGGTGAGGGTGAGCTGAGGGGTCCATCTGCTCTACCCACTCTGTCTTCCTGAAACCAAATGCCCTGTTAGTCTTTTCCAGATTCCTGATTTTAGGGAGGACTCAGACAATGTGGGGCACAGGTCTTGCATATGGGAAATGTCAGAAAGAGGTGAAGGAACACAGCAACTGTTAGTAAGTGCCCCCCCCCCCCACCAGGAACAAGTATGATGTCTCCCCTAAGTCAGGAAACTGCTGTCACTGCTGTCCAGGGATTTGACTTTTGTGCCCATTTTACATGTAAGTCTTAAAATCACAGGCTCAGCATGAAGCAACGGGAAGCTAAGGGCTGACACACACATCTTTAAGATTTCTTAATATTACTTGTGTGTCCATGTACCACATGCATGTGTGTATCCATGGAGGTTAGGAGAGGCCCATGGTGCTAGAGCTACCAGCAGATGTGAACTGCCTCGAGTGGGTATAGGGGACAGAACTCAGGTCCTCAGGGAAAGCAGCAAATGCTCTTAGCCACCATCGTGTCACACACGGGCTGTGGTCCAATTGGAAGTGTAAGCGTTCTTACCTCCTGACTCCTGGTTCTAGAAAGAGAGCCGAAGATAAGTTGGATGCATGTCTTGTTTCAGTAGAATGGGCTTTAGACCCTCCAGTCAGCCTATAAACCTGTGTTCACATGTGCCTGCAGATGCAGGAGCCAGCCCCATAGGTCGGGCATGACAAACTGCCTATACATGTAGACTCCACAACAGTCTGGAAACGTCTAGAAAACCATTGGATTTGCCAAGACTGAGGTTGTTGGCAAAGAAGCATTTCAGGGGCTGCTGCTTCTCTAGCACCACCACCACCAGCAGCACCAGCAGCAGCACATACATAATTTAAAAACCGTATATTTTCAATTACTGTGAGTGTCCCAAACAGGAACCTCTCTCTCTCTTTTTCTTTTCTGGAGAATGTTAAGCACAACCAGGTGATCATTAAAATCTCGCTTGTGTTGACATTTCCTTCAGCTCTGAAACCAAGATAAATTTTCTTAGTAGTAAATGAGACCTCTTGGGAAGAGAGTTTCAATAAAAATGATTTAAGCAGTTTTCCTAGCAAAGGAAAGGAAAGGAAGAAAAGGCAGGAGAGACAGAGAGAAAGATCTCGGTTTTACGGCTTTAGAATCAAAGTCACGGCCTATGTCCCACTGAGATGAAAATGAGTCCAAGATGGAGCTGGGCGGATGGTGAGCCTTTGAGATGTGTGGAGACCACAGTCTCCAGGTGTATGGAGATGCCCAGCTCAAACCTGCCATGTTACCTTAGGTCCTGGGCTCTGTTATCTGAAACATCACATAGAGATTTCAATGTGATCTCATTATTACCAAATTAATTCAGATCCTAACAGGATGTTTGGCAACCCTTCTGGAAATAACAGTGCATCAGCCTGAAGAGTTATGTGTCAGTGGTGCCTCAGCAAAGTCAGGAGTCTGATCTTCCAGGAAGAATAGCGAGGTGATCAGACCCCCACCTCTGAGATCCACCTGGCACGGTCTGGCTGGCAGGGACCCCATGTCCCTCTTAAGAACCCTTGGTTGCTCATTAACTTTCAAACATATTATTTTTACTTCTTTTAAGTTGGATTTAAAACTTCCTCTTCTCAATTTCCAAAATTGCTTAGAATGCCTGTAAAACTCAGAACGCGTTGCAAACAGATGGCCAAGAGCGAGCAGTCAGCATCATAACTGACCGCCGTGGCCACTGCAGGCTCCCAGTGGCTAAGGGAAGTTCTCAGCATTGGTGTCTTTTCAGATCCGGGTGAGGAGTGGAAGAGGCACGGGCCTGCCTCATGGGAGCATTAAGACACACACGTGCATCTTTGTACAGTGCAGATGCTTGACAGGAGTCCAAGCCCAGATAGATGGCAGTGTCCCACACCCCATATCTGGAGTTCTTCTGACTCCATATCCAGGGGTCCCATCAATAAATAGAATTTAATAGTTTCCTGTATTTTTTCCCAAGAAAATTCTCTGCTCTCAAAAGATCTCATGTAACTTCTCTTTGCTCCATTATGAAAGTCTCCAGAGTACTTTGTTACAGTCCATCTCAGGAGGGTGGGGACACGCTGCTTGGCTTAAGTTCAGTTGTGCACATTGCCTGCCATGAGGAGGTCTGGGGAAAGACACTTAACATCTCTGAGCTTGCATCCTGGCCTCGGTGACTTGCATTTATTATCCGACCCCTCTTCTCTGTGTGGGATTTCACTGGGTGTGTTCATCCTGGGATGGCCATTTGATAAGCTTTCCCCGTGGGCAGCTGTCCCTGGCTGTTTGTCTTTATTGATGCTGGGATTTTAGGATTTCAGAGACTGAATCAGGCTATGGAATTAGAATTCTCGTTTTGTCTTTTATAAAAGTCTCTCACTCTGTCTCTGTGTGTGTCTGTCTCTCCCTATCTCTCTCTGTGTCTCTGTCTCTGTCTGTCTCTGTCTGTCTGTCTCTCTCTGAGGCTCCACCCACTCAGGGTCTCCAGGGAGCACTGGGCTCCATTGTCTCCCCGGCTTCACTTGAGACTTGAGGACAGCGGAAGCTCCTTCCTGCTGACCTGTGTCCAGCAAACGGCAGGCCCAAGCCCTAGCTGCTCAGGCCACAGGCTTATGATCTGCCCTGGGCCAGCCCCTTCCCTGCATGGCAGTGGCTTCTGGGATGACACTGGGGATCTAACTCTCTGCCTCCTGTTTCTGGGAGGAGTTTCCCCCTCCCCCTCCCCATGAATCAAGTACAAGGGGAGCATTGCAGCCTCTGGCTCTGTCAGCCAGGAACCCATTTCCACCCAGCCAGAGAATGTGCCTCAGTGGATCATGAGCACCAGCTGGAGTTGGGTGAAGCTGTCTCCACTCCAGGGGTTTTCATAGCCTCTCACAGAGTCCAGGCTGTAATGGGGCCAGCCAGGGCTACAAGGCATGTGTGATGTCAAGCAGACAGGTTTGCCTTGATGGAAATCACCTTCCGTTTGCATTCCACATTTAAGACTGAAGTTACCATCAAGACCCCCCCCACACACACACACACACCTGTACACAAATCACACTTTACTCGGGCTCCCCGTGACGACACAGCAAGATAAAGCCATTTAAGGCATGGTGTGTTTATGTTGGCTGGTGCTCAGTGGACTTGGAAGCAAGACCGGACAGCAAGTGAGCTGAAAACCTTGAGACCCACCCAACAGCAACCTGTTTCTCCTAGCAAGGCTCCTCCAGTTAAAGATTTTACAATCCTTCCAAACTATGTCATGGGAGGGGGGACCCCCAGTATTAAACCACAGGAGCCTACGGGGACAATTCACCCCCAAATCATCACAGCATCTCCAAAGCCTTTCTTAGCAATTACAGCAGCTTCTAAGCAGGTAGCCAAGAAAGCACACTTCTTTACATTTATAGTAGTGACATGTGACATTTTTCCTATATAACACTTTGAGTAACTTTGTCCCGCAAGGGGTTGATGTCACGAGGTGGATGGAGCCTGTCCGTTTTCTCCAGTGTGGTTTCTCCTGACTTCGCACAGGACACAGGTGTGATTTCATGCACCTTCTGCTTAGATGTTCATTTCCATCAACACCCTCATAAGCAGCGATTATTTGATTATCTGTCAAGTCTTTCTTGTTGGCCTTTCTCAGGGTCAGCTCAGCCCTCCCCCTACAACCCCACACCCCCGTATGCAAGCATGCCATGGCTCACAAAGATGTGATTCTCCAAGATGTGTTGTAGAGACATCATATAGCTGAGTTGAAACCTGCTAGCTGTTGTGTTTCTAACATGAGCTAATGCTTAACGAAGCTGATAGATATTTTATGAGGGCATTTTACACCTCTGCTTGTAGGTGAGATTTAGCTAAATTCCTTTGTCTTGCTTGGTCATTGCCCTACGCTGGCCTTAGGGTTGTCCTCACCTTGTAAAATTAATTGGGAGCATGTTTGTGTTGTTACATTCTTGTGAACAAGAAAATCACCAGCTTCTTTACGGTTCAATGGCCCTCATTCACAGCTCCTCCTGGTCTCCGTGATGATTTTGTGAGTGAGAGTTGTCTGAAGCTGTGGAGATGAGGCTCTCAGAAAAGGCAGTGGGATGTAGAGCCTTTCTGTGAATCCTGCTGTGTCTTGGGATTGCTCAGTACCTGTTTTCAGAGAATCACCATGAAAGAGAAGGACCCCGAACTTGGCATCTGGCCTGCAGGAGATAGTGGTCTTCTGGGATATTAAAGTTCAATGGGTAAGAAGCCTGAAAAAGAGAGACAGAACCTGGGGCCACTGAGTTGTCTCAGCTGCAGAGATTGGAGGCTAGAGCTCCTAGAGCCGGTGGGTGAGGGAGAGGGCGAGCATCTATAGCAGAGAAGGCAGGCAGAGGAATTCTCCTGATTTGTGTGAATGTCCTATTTTCAAGCTCCCACCAATGTCCCATCTCACTTGCCCCAGGGACACAGCCAGCCCCCTTCTATTTACTACACAAGGCCCTAGGCCTGACTGAAGAACTGGTTGCCATGGATTTCGATTAGCTGAAAGTTGGGGCTTGAATAGCAAGCCTCTCATTTAAAGGACACCCAGACAGATAAGATGGGCTTTTCAAGGCCAAGTGAGCTGGACCAGGCTTCCTACCCCTTGAACTTGAACATCTCAGAAGACCATTGCCTCCTACAGGGCAGACCAAGAGCATAACCTGGTCTTCAACCTCCTGGTCTAGGATCTAGACCTTGCCCATTAGACATGGTGAGTAAGAGATGTTACATTGTTTCTTTCATTTGCTCTCAGTTTGCTTTTGTGTTAATGTAACAGACCTTTTACTCTGGAGCCCAGGGAAACACATTTGGAAACACATTTGGAAACAATGAAATTATTTTTCAAAGTAGTTCCCATCCTTGCTTTGTGTATTAACTTCTTATCCTTCCTGCTTCTTCACCCTCCGCTGCCAGACTCTCTCACTCGCATTAAGAAACTTGTGTCTTTGCTGCCGTGACCTTTAACTGCCATGGGTAAGACAGGCAGGTAGTGAAGAGCTTTGACCAGGAGAGTGGTGTCTTTGTAAACTTGTGTGAAGACACAGTCGATGCTGTGAACACTCTCATGAAGCAGGAGTGGGCGAAAATGGGGAGTTCTCATCACCATCCCCTCAAGCCTCCCTCTCTTCCTGACATTATTGAACCTTGAGACTTCAATGGCTTCAGATCTAGCTACATTCCCATCGATAATCAAGATCATGTGTTTCCTTGTTTTGTTAAAAACAGCAGTGTTAAAAAATAAATCATTAATTCTCACCTATAGTAACATTACTGTCTGACCTCTTCTCAAGGGAAAGAATGTCTCGGATCATTGAGTTTGCCACAACACAGAACAAGTGCTGTGGCCACCTGAAGGAAGGAGGTCAGAGATGCTGTTCATATCTTGCACTGCCCAGAACACTTCAGTAAACCTATCTGGCATGTGATATCCTTTCCAAGCCTCT
Organism: Mus musculus; assembly: GCF_000001635.26. Lineage (NCBI taxonomy): Eukaryota > Metazoa > Chordata > Mammalia > Rodentia > Muridae > Mus > Mus musculus. The sequence goes on along the minus strand of NC_000068.7, from coordinate 179,073,295 downwards.
GTGATTTCATGTATGTATGTATGTATGTATTATTTACAGTGTGTGTTTGTGTTAACATGCTGTTTATGTACTTGTTAGTGTGTGTATGTATGTATGTATGTATGTGTGTATGTATTATTTATGGTGTGTGTACATGTGCTATGTACTTGTTAGTGTTTGTGTGTATGTATGTATGCATGTATGTATTATAGTCTGTGTTTTTGTGTGTGTGTACATGTGCTGTGTATATACTGGTTATTTGTATGTGTGTGTGTGTGTGTGTATTTTTGTAGTGTGTGTGTGTATACGTGCTGTGTGTGTACTTGTTAGTGTGGGTGTGTGCATGTGGAGGGCAGAGGCAGGCATTGGGCCTTTCCTCTATCACTCTCTACCTTTATTTTCTGAGGACAGGACTCCCTTTCACAGAAACTGATCTGGCAAGATTGGACTGCCAACCAATGAGTTTTAAGGATCTGATTTTCCTATGTTCCCTGTCCCACATGCCTGGTGCTGGGGTTACAGGTGTGCTCTGTCATATGCCCAATGTCTTAGATGTGTTCTGGGGATCTAAACTCAAATGAGTCCCCCCTAAACCTGTGTATTTTGGTAAGGATACTAGGTTTTTTATGAGAACATTGTGTTCAAGTCCCGATCTGGCAGGATGTCATCTGATTTGATGACACCTGCAAAGAACATATTTTGAAAGGGGTGCTCTCAGACACCAGGGTCAGGATGGACCATATCTCTTGGGCAGATGCAATCAATTCGGGACAGGGAGTTGTGCTTGGGAATTGGCGTTCATGTCTGAGGCATTTTGCAAATAGCTTTTTAAATGTCATCTTTGTTTTCCAAGCTTGGGACAGGTCAGCCTGTCTATGGTTCTGGTCTGGGCCACTCCAGCCCCTCCTTGTCTGCACAGCTGATTACATTCCCCTCTTCCCTCATTCCCCAGGTCATTCTGACACTGTGTACCTCTCCCCATGTTTTCTCACAGTGGGGGTTCATCCCAACCCCCACTTCTACCCTTTGCTTCTTTCTGCCCATCTATTTGAATTCTCATTGTTCCAGGTTCTGCTCATTGTCCCTCCCCAGGGAGAGCATCTCTGACCTTCAGAGTAATATGTCCTCCCTGGAGCTACTCACCTTCTTCCCTCTCTTATGTGGCACCTTATTGCTACCACATGAAGAGGCTCTGAACTTGCTCCCTGCACATCTCACCCATGAGATACAGGGTCCAAACAGGCAGAGCCCTGAACTTTGTATCTGTCCTTATTTTAGACCACTTAGGACCTACAGGGTTCATGAATATTCACGGATCAATGACCCTCTTTTTTGAGTTGTTCAAGTCTAGGGTAGACCTGACTCTGTGTCACAAAGTGGGACCAACCAGGCTCTGCAGAGATGAACAAGTAGAGTCCATTACAATATGCATCCAAGTTGTGGGAGATTTCTAGTAATTGTTTAATTTAGAAAGAATGGAGTGTGGAACACCTGCTGCTGATAATATATAGCTCCTATGTTTTCTTAAATTCAATTACGTATCATCCACTAACGAGTCTCCATGTCTCTATCCCACCAGTTCAGTCATTTATGTAATGTGTTCCTGAAAAAACATGATTTTTAAACACAAATCAATTTATTCAGTAATAAAACTTTTATCATTATGGTAAATGGGAAGGCAAATGGATTTGCCATCTACAATAAGTAGGAGTATTCCTCGAAGCTAAATATAACAAAATAAAATAAAACAGAGTAGCACTCGCTGCATTATGACTGCACTGCAAAGGTTCTGGATACGAGGTTGGCTTTCAGGCAGCAGGAGTGAGGTGCAGCTCTGTACCACAGGGGAGCAGGATGTTACTGACTGGAGCAGGCAGGCTAGATCTAGGAAATCTGCCTAGAGAGACCATCACTACTTCAAAGTAAAACATTATTGTGTTTTGTAAGTTCACATGAGGTAAGCTCATATGCATGTATATGAGTGTCGGCTCACATGAGTTGATGTGTATGTATGTGTGTGTGTGTTCCTAAACACCTTTGTGTGCTTGTATGTGTAAGGCATCCTTGAGTGCATGCATGAGCATGTATGGTTACAGGTATGCTCATGAGAATGCATGTGTGTGTGTTCATAGACACCTTTACATACATGTATGTGTGTGTTTTCATAGGCACCCTTGAGTGCATACATGTACATGTGTGTTCACAGTTCCAGTCTATCACAGCTGTGTATAGAAGGGTTTGTAGCTCACAGTCTCTGGAGTACATAGTTTATCACAGCTGAGTATAGAAGGGTTTATAGCTCATAGATCCAGAGTATAGTCCATCACAGGTGGGGAAGCTATAGGAGCTTGAGGCAGCTGGTCACTTTGCATACAGAGACAGGAAACAGACAGTGATGAACACTAGTGCTCATTGCCCTCAGCACTGGTTGTACTTGTTGCGTCCTGGTCTGCCACCCTGTGAAAAGTTCCTGCCTGGCTCTCCCCTTTCCCTGGAAGAACTCCCTTGCTATGCATTCTACTACATTGAACTGAATACTCTGAAGCCATGAGCCAGATTGCATCTCTCCCCCATCAAGTTGCTTCTGTCACATATTTGGCCACATGATGAAAAGTTACTGAAGGAAATTAGTAGCAAAGAAATGGATCAATTTCTGTGAGTAAGCCTGAACAAGTGGTTTTTGAGCCTTTGGAGCTGACTTAGAATTCAGTGGCACTAACACAGACAAGCTGGAAAAGCCCTGGAGTACTGTAGTGCCTCCTAGTGGCTGCTTCTGGTATGAGTTTGGAAGCCAAGTATGCATATAGCCAATGAAGACTGTAGCATTCTGGGGGGAAAAATCGACCTGTGTTCTATCCATGTCCTGAAACTTTGAGCATAATTGATTGAATACAACAGTAATGGACTAATGTATTTGATGGGGAAGAGAGTAGAGAATTTGTTCAGCTGTGGGGACTCTAGTTGAAAGTGGGGAGTAAGAGGTAGAAATAGTTGGAAAATGTGCAACTTGTCCAAAACTAAGTATAGACACGGTTAAAGTTGCAGACAAGATGGCTGTAATTATCAACAGACTGGTGCCATTAAAGAGAAAGTGTGCTTTGTGCTATGACAATAGGAAATGTGTCTGGGTTGAGAGTTGACCCATGGGAGGCTCCAAGGTAAAAAAACAAAACAAAATAAAAACAAACCCAAAAACCAATTTGGAAACTCTCTTTAAACAGTGAGAGCTACAGGTGTGTGCTACAGGAAGAGGGATGCCTAGAGAAACATTCTCAAAGGTTCAGCCATGTGTGCATTCAAATCTGCTGAGCCCTGGTCCAAGGGGACTTGAATACTTCTCAGGACAGAAGCCGAATCTTGAAGTATCCACACAGACCTAGCCTTTCAGATGTGCAGCATAAGGTGCTGTAATTCTGCAGAGATGTGTAACACAATTCTTAAAGAAACCATGTGAGTTCGGGCAATGTGTAACCTCTCAGACTCCCTGAAGGGAATGTTCCAGCTTGTGCTTGAAGCTGGGAGGGGAAGCTGAAGTTGTGAGGGAGACAGTGGCCCATTCTGTAAATGATTGGAATGTGGGATGCTGGCTAAGGGAACCTGTAGTCAGCAAGTAGAGCCGGCCCAAGCGGGAGGACAAACATGCTGTCTGAGGGGAAGTCAGTGGGTCGAGCTGTCTGAGCCCACTGGAGCGCACATCGTAACACCACTTGCCCTGAATCAGGAACATGAAGCTTCAGGATTTAATGGTTTCCCTGTTGGGCTCTGGTCTTTCTTTGAACCAAGCCTTTCTTTCTACACTCCACACTCTTCCCTTGGGTGTGGGATGTTTATTCTGTGCCATTATATATTGGAAGTATGTAATTTTCATTTTCATTTTGCTAGGATCACAGCTCAGAGTTTGCCTTGAGTCTCAGAAGAGACTTTGAACTTTGGACAGTTTGAACAGTGTTAGAATGGTGAAAGCCGTGGGGACCCTTCAAGTTGGAACAAATGCAGTTTGCAATATAAGACTGCCATGAGCCTTTGGGGGACCCTGGGCAAGTATTATGGTTTGAATCAGAAATTTCCCCCATAGACTCACAATTTCTGTCAGGAATTTGCCCATAGTGATGGAGAAATAACAATGCACGGGCCAGTGACTTTTTCCTTACTACAGTCCCACCTGTTGTTAGCACCTGGCACAAGAAAAATCACTTCCCATGCCCAGTTGATAACTGAATCAATAAAGAGACTCCAGCCAAGCAGGGTACATATCAGCTACTCCATGGGTTTGCTGCTTATAGAAAATTGAATGGGGATGGGGGAGAACAGGAGGGCAGAATAGGGAAGAGATGGAGGGCTTCTAAAGGCTGGGAGAGCCTACCTTCTATACCTTCTATGCTAGGTTGAGGATTAGAAGAGAAATATTTGTGGTAAGATGTGTAAACCTGTCACCCCACCCACATCAGATGGTAAGCATAGGACACTGCTAGGATCACCACCTACTTACCTGGGTGACTGAGACCCAGGCTTAGACATAGCTGAGTCTGTGGGTTCAAAGTGGACTCTAGGATCCAGGATGCCCTCTGTGCTGTGGGAGGAAGCAACAGATTCTTATACCTCTAAAAACATCTCAAGTGCCACAGCAGGATTCAAGAGAAGTCAGGAAGAAGCAGAACATCATAACTCAGAGGATGGGGAGGGTGTAGCCATGGCAACCAGGAGCAATATTCTCTCTTCATCTCTGATGAAGGGGGTTCATTCATGTCTGGGGAGACTGAGGACCCAGAAGCCAACAGGATAGTGTTTTTATTGTCTGCTAACGTAAGGGATTGACCCTCTACCCACCCCAGGAGCTGATGGCATTTAAGAAAATCAGCCAAACAATGCAAAGCACAGAAAACAGAAGGGTTGGTTGGCTTTAACCATGGGGTAATTTCCCATCAAACTTTTACCCAGCACAAGTATTTTCCAAACACTGGGATACTTTGCAGGGATACAAAGAAGAACAAAAGCTTAGCCCAGATAGAGTTAGAAGATGATTCTGGAAGCTTCCAACTTCACTGTCTCCCTCATTTCCAGGTAATTGTGGCCAGCTCTTCCTCGTGTCTGCACACATTTTCTCCTAAACAGCTAATAAATGAAAACATCTCTATGCAGAGCTGTTTTCCTCTGATGGAGAGATTTCTAAGTCTGTCACATAAGTCTAGAAGAAATTGTCTGCACAGAGTTCAGGTGTGAGGGCAAGAGGCAGATATGTTTCTGGGGCAAAAGATGAGGGGAGGTGGGAGGGGATGCAGGACATGAGGCAGAACAAAGTCACCCCACCAAGACTTATCTCTGGGTACCTCCTTTTCCAGACCCCAGGCACCGAGATGAGGGAGTCTGAACCCTGCTCAATTTGCTGAACAGGCAACTCCGACCCTTGGGAACTGTGGTTCTCAGGGTAATCTTGTTCCAAGGACACAGCCAAACATGTCTGCATGTCCAGTTACTTGCTGAGGCAGACATTGGCTGTTGACCCATTCAAGTCCATGGCAACCCTTTCAAAGCAGAGCACCTGGGCAGGTAAAACCCTTCATGTAGCCAGTGCCACAGCAGCCTGGTGTGAGCATCCAGGTTGGGGCTGGAGATAACATCCAAACCCTGAGGGCAGAAAAGGGGACGAGCATGCAGGAGAGGCCAGCAGAAATGGGGTGAGTTATGACTAATTCCTTGAGACTGAGGCAACACTCAGGTTCTGGTGTCCTAGGACTGTGGAGTGCTGAGTCACAGGCTGGGGATCCGGCTGATAATGTGATTGATACATTCCTGGATGACCGTGCCCTGCCTTGTGGCTTCCACATTCAACTCTGTAGTCTTTCCAGGAATACTAGACCAGACCTGTGATTCTCTAACAAGTCCACATCTGCTTAAACTAGTTGTGGGGACTCTTGCTTACATCTAAGACCCCTCCTCTTCTGGAATTGCCAGGTGTTTGGCTTTTTTGAAAAGTGAACATGTTTAACATTGAGTGTAGATGCAGAGGCACTACCTGCCTGAGAGTGTCCTGGAGTGAGAAGGGCCATGCGCTGGCCACTGAGCCACGTTACCACCTTGCCTGGCTTAACTCTCTCTAGTGCTTGGCTTTCTTTAGTACCTGAGCTCTAGTTTGACCGAATCATGGGTATTTAGAGTCTTTTTGTGTGGCACACACAGGAGCTCCAGAAAATTGTCTGCCTTTATTTACTTTCTTTCTCGAACAACCACCACATCAATAAATAGCCTTATTATTCTCTGGCTGATACAGTTAATTATTTTTAAAACACAAGATTGTCTATTTGTATCTTGTGTTAGAAACACATGAGATTGACCCAGAAAAAAAATGGACACATCACACTGAGATTGATTAGAAATTCAGAAATGCGGATAGATATTTTTTCTCACTGATGGAGCCCCTAGCCTATGAGCTGTGGATAAACCGTTTGGCCATGAAAAGAGTCGATGGAAACACGCATTAATCTATCCGCTTTCTCCGTGACCAAGGCTGTTAACTTAAGAGCCACGAGGCCAGAGAAGCCATCGATGGGGAGCTACTCTGATAGCAAAGCTAACAGAGATCTCCGTGGCTCTTCAGACACCTAAGTAGATTAACCTGTGTATTGATTACCTGGCCTGCAAATTAATGAGTTATCCCCATTAATTATGTGTGTATCTTCATAAATGTCCTTAGACTTCCTAGTCTAAGGAAGGAAGGTGTGGGGAACCAAGTGAGATCTGTAAGTTTATTCTGAGGAACTGATCTCCACACTGCTGGCCCAGGACATGTTCTTGGCTTTCCCCCTCATAGGTTCCCTTTCCCAGCAAAGAGAGGATGGGCCAAGATAGACTGTCCCTTGGTCTCTATCTTGGCTTCCCTAGACAGCAGACTCCAAATCTGGCCACACCTAAGTCATCTCAGAGGGCTCTGGAGAAAGAAAGAAAAACAAACAAACAAACAAACAAACAAACACAAAGCAACAACAACAAAAGAACATTGTTATTGTAGCCAACACTTTGAAAATACTATTGGCCAGCCCTCTTTATTTAAAATTAGTACATGTATTCATTTACATCCATGGGTCCTTCATTAAGTATGTGTGCATTTGTGTATATATGTGTGTGCAGTTGGGTATATATGCATCTCTATGTGCACGCACCTGCATACATATACTTGTGTGCAGGTCATAGGTCAACTTGCAGGGGTTTCTTTCCATCATGTGGGTTCCAGGAATAAAGTCAAGTCATCAGGCTTGGCCGCAAGCACCTCTACCTGCCTAGCCATCTCCCCCTCTCCCTCCTGCCCTTTCAAAAGCTGTTCCAGTACACAGGCATGGTTAAAGCTCCTTGTGGCTTTTCCATCCTTCTACTTGGACTATGGCTCTTTGCCCTTACCTACATTCCTGATTCCCAGATAAGATTGGACTTGCTGTTGGTGTGAGGAATGGTGCTATAGTTGACCACAGCCTTGGCACAGGCTGCCTTTGTGAGTGAGCACGCTGCTCGCAGGGATGATCTTGGAACTGGGGACTGCTGTGGACTGTCCCTGACACTGAATGGGAGAAATAAATGATTCTATGCAGTCTAAGCCTGGCTTGGGAAAACACTGAGTTCATCTGTGCTGACTCCCTGGAGCAAGTGCATTGATGAGTGGCTGTCCCAACATAGAATTGTCTCCCCTGCCATTTGGGAGGGGCGGGGCTTCAGGTGTCTAACAGGAAGCAGCCTACTTAGTGCAGCCTTGTGCACCCTGGAAGCCTTCCCTTCCCTCCACTAGGGCATGCTAGGTGCCCCTATCCTGTGAAGGTCTCCTGTGGGTAATCACAGCTGCACCAATGTTAAAACAGCAGTTGTCACGCATGGAGAACACTTCAAGGCAAATGTTAAGTCACTGGGTCCATCTGCCATCCTGAACCAGGAATTTTGGAAGTTTGAGACTCCGTAGACTATCCGTCTCAGTTCTAGGGGAAGGGAGACTGGTGGAGGGTGCCCCTTCCGAGTGCATGCTCCAGCTTTCCCTCTTCTGTTCTCAAGAATTGTTGGAGGTCTTTGTTAAATTCAGCAACCTTTCCTATGTATTTACACAATGGTCATTTCAAATGAACTGTGTAGAAGGGGTGGCATCCACGGGGCATTCCTCAGCATTCAGCGCACAGTGAGGTCCAGGAGGCACAGGCTGTCTCGGCTCCATGTGATCTTGGCTTCTGGTCACAGCGGGTCCTTATTTTGTTTCTCCCCTCTCTGAGACCCCGGTGATACTGATTACAGAGTTGAAGAGGGGGGCAAAATGACTGCTTGGGCCACACCAGCTCCGAGATTCTGTACTTTCACCTCCGTGGAGGGTGAGTTCCCACACCTCTCCTGCACCATGAAATGGTAGAGAGAATGTCTGAGTTCGTCTGGGCAAGCACCAACCCGAGCTTGTGAGTCTGGGAGAATAGATGCTTGCAGCAGCTTACTTACAGAATGATGTCTTGCATATCAAAGCAGGAACTTCTCTGTCGCCTGGGGGGCTCTTTCTCTATTTATGAGGCCATTTATCTTTTATCTCGCCCCTGTGAACAGGCAGTGAGATCCACAAAAGACGACATCATTTGTTCCAGTAGCACTCAGACGGCAGCACCATATAAAAGGAAAAAGTGATCCTGATTCCTGCATTCTCCCCACTGTTTGCTATAGATATTTGAAAAATTCTAATTTGCTTTGATATTGAATTAGCTTTGTTTTTCTGCTATGAGTATAGAAGTGTTGGATAGAGAGAGTCTGAAAATTAATAATTCATCTCTTCTTATTTGAGGCAGAGTCACTGGAAACAAAATTAGAAAGCAGCCCATGGCTTGTAGGAGGGCAGGAGTTCAGTGAATATATGTATGTCCATGTGAGCCACCATGCTGTGCAACTGTACTTGGCTGTCCCAGCTTTCCAGATGTTCGAAGGAGCCATGAAGGAATGATCTAAGATGTTCCTGATCCAAGCACAGTGCATGGTTTCAGCGTGGCTGGCTCTTGTTTTTAGTGAATTTGGCTCAGAGAACAGAGAGTGCCCAAAGCTTCAGGAGTCACGGCGTCCCTCCGCTAGGTCTCCTGCTGGTCTCAGAGATCCTGTGTGAGTCTTCTTGCTTCTGGGCACCTTGGTTTTTTACTCATGCTTGTCCTAACATTGGTACAACCCAAAGAACTCAAGACAGGTGTAGGAATGCTGATGGAGACTGTAGCCCAGGGCATCACATATAGAGAGAGCCTTATAAGCTTTTCACACAAAACCAAGACAGAAATGCACTAAATGTACAGTCGATATTGTAGGAAAGAAAATCAGAGGCTGGAGAGATGGCTCAGTAGTGAGGAGCACTGGCTGCTCTTGCAGAGGACCCAGATTCAATTCCCAGCACCCACATGGTGGCTCAAGACCATGTGTAACTCCAGTTCCTGGAGAGTCAACAGCCTCTCCGTCTTCTGTGGACACGGCATGTGGGTGACACACGAACACAAATGCAGGCAAAACATCCATATACACTAAATTAATTAATTAATTAATTTAAAAATAAAGAAGCCACTACTATTAAAGAAGAAGCTTGCAAACACTGGCACTCTCTGTTCTCTGGGCCAAACTCACTAGAAACAAGAGCCAGCCATGCTGGAATTGTGCACTGTGCTTGGGTCGGGAGCATCCTAGAAGATTCTTTCATGACTACATCGAACATCTGGAAAGCTGGGGCAGCCAAGTGCTGTTGAACAGCCCGGTTATTCAAATTGTCACATATATATTCACTGAACTCCTGCCCTCCTACAAGCCATGGGCTGCTTTCTTATTTTGGTCCCAGGGCTGGAGTTTCTCATTCTGGATGCAAATGATAGACTCACCTGGGAATAGTTTAACCCACAGATGCCCAGTCTCACACCTGTCTAGTTAAGTATCTTTGGCTGGGGATCGGGCATTAGTGTCCCTGACAATGATTCTGATATGGAGACAGGTTGATTGGAGATTGTGGATTTCATTTTCCACATTCAGTTCTGAAGTAAAACATGGGTGCTGATTATTAAATTGTTCACCATTGTTGCTCTAACCAGGACAGCAAGATGAGGAAGGAATGAAGAAAAGAAGGAAAGGAGGGAGGGAGGGAGAGAGGGAGGGAGGGAGGGAGAGAGGGAGAAAGGGAAGGAGGGAGGGAGAGAGGGAGAACAAAAGAAAATAGAAGGAAGGGTTGAGAAACAGGAAGTTAACTGCATAGAGCATCTAGCAATTCTACAGCAACAACAGGTGAAAGCTAGCCTTTACAAAACTTAACAGCACAGTTACTAAATATTAAAATCAGTTGTATTGCTAGCACTAGAGCACACAATAGTTCTTACTGTCTTGAAAACACTATTCAGAACACCCAAACCCACAGAGGACTGTGAGAGTCAGCGAGGCAGAAAACCAAAACCAAAAAACAAAACCCTGAGTACAGAAAGGGGACTCCAGCAGGATTGAAGGGATCAGATATAACTGAGGGAGGGAGAGGGTAGTGGATAAACATGTAAAAGCCACACTACGTATAAAGCATGAAAATGTCATGATAAACCTATTATGAATGTATGTACCGTGTATGTAAATAAAAAAGTGAAGATGTAAAAGATTAACATGCCTCTTGAAAGAGAAACTATTAGCTTTTCCTTAAAAAGTAAAAAATAAAACCAAATACAGGTTAAGGTATAATGTGTTCACGGACAAAAGCTTAATGTCTTGATTAACTCAACAAATATAGATTTAGCAACTTTCGGTGGTCAGATCTGACTGTGAGAAGAGACAGGAAGGGCTGCTGGAACCCAGGGAATAGCCAGGATCTCAAAGGTTGCCCTCCTGATACTCCCTCATTAAGCTTCATGTGATCGAAGCCTGGAAGGAGGTGATTAGGGGATAGCTGGTAAAGCCTGTGTTAGGGTGGTAGCAACTTCCTCTGAATTCAAACACTCTGTGCTGGGTGAAGGCTCCTTAAGATTCAGGAAGTAAGCAACTCAGGCCCCTTGCAGAGAGCTCCAGGATACAGGCTTCATAAGCCAAGCTGGGATTCCCTTTTCAGAGATGCTGTTGACACTAAAAGACCCCTGACCCTTAAGCCAGGGCCCTAAAACTTATTGGGAAGTTCAGGAAGCCAGTTTTAGGAACTGCACAAAAAAGGCAAATGATCCTAGCCCCGCAGATGTTACAAAGATAGGCAATAGATCCTGTGGGTTAAGAAGCAGCTTATTGAAAACTGGGGACGTCATTCTCCTCTGAGTGAACCCCCTTCTCACTTCCTACCCTCAACTATGAATAACCCAGCATGAGGTCTGCAGCCTGCACTCTCCGGCTCCCTGGTGTTTCTGGATCCTGTACCCTGATCACAGTGCAGCCACATCTGAAGACCCCACCTCTCTGGCATTAAATAAAACTTCTTTAGCTCTTTAAGCTCAGCTAAGTTCTCACCTTTTCTTTTTCCCTACAAACTCAACTCTTACATATTCATACACATGCTTTTGTAAGTAAATCCACAGGGTCTCAGGTTCATCAAGTCGGACTTAGTGGACATTTTTGTTGTTGTTGTTCTGCATTTGGGGTAAATAGGTATTTGTTCATTTCTTCAGGGAAGATCACACACAAGAAGGTATTCCCGCTTGTGCTGTGCTCACTGTGGCTGAGCTCAGAGCACGTGTCTGCACATGCATGTTCTGGAGTGCCAAATTCCAAGCAGGAGAAGCAGGTAAGTGTGTGTCAGGCTTGTTGCTGTAAAATGACACCTTTGATACAAGGGAGAGATGCTGACTTAGCAGATAACTAATTCAGTCTGCTCTTCTCCATGCCAAAAAATCCAAAGAGAGCAGTGGTGGGGCTGGACACAAACATGAGGTGATTGGTGTGATCCAAGTGACTCATTAAAATTAGTCACAGTGTGTAGGAAGCCATGGTGTAGGAAGTCATGATGTAGGAGGTCACAATTTAGGAGGTCACAGTGTAGAGTGTCACAGTGTAGGAGCTCACAATGTAGGTAATCACAGTGTAGGAGGTCGCAGTGTAGGAGGTCAAGGTACAGGGGGTCACTGTGTAGGTGGTTATGGTGTAGGTGATCACAGTATAGGAGATCAAGTTGTAGATGGTCATGGTGTAGGTGATCGCAGGAACCCAAGTCTGGAGACAGTTTGATGATTTGTCCAGCTGTGCAAAGTTAAAGAAAGGATGGGATGACTTCGGGTTTGGGCCAGCACCAGTGGAAGGATATTTTACACTCTGAAATGGAGAAAACGTGGAAGGACTGTACTGTCATAGGATGGCAGGTAGAAGGTGTTTGCTTTGGAGTCTCGGAAGTTTTAGGGAAGATTAAAGTGATTGTGTTGTTAACTGACTATGAGATTCTGGAGTTGGAAGGAGTGAATGGAGTCTGAGATGAGCATAAATGGCTGAAATGTATCAGCATGTGGAAGATATTTTGACAAGTGACTCTACAAAGATGTAGGGAAGCTCTTTTCAAGAGTGGTCCCGGGACCAGGAGCATCATTTGTTAGAAGGGCAGATCTTCAGACCCAGCTCTAGACTTACTGGGTTGACAAGGCTCACAGGGCAGTTGGAAGCAAGCCAGTGCCTCCCAGCCACAGCCCCACTGATTCCCTACAGAAGGAGGTTGTTCCAAGCACTGAGTCCTGGGAGCTGCACAGGCTTAGAGGGTAGAACCGGCTAAGAAGGAAGAGAAATCATGAAACCACACTAAGAAGATAGATTTCTGCTGTAGAGGAATGTGTTGATTTAATGCCATCCAAAAACAAAACCTTAGATGTTAGAGAGCTTGACAGCTGCCTCAAAGCATCCTCTAACAGCGCAAAGGGCCGAAGACGGATCTGACAGTTGCGAGAAACTCGAGTGTGGAATTAATCTCCGTGAAACTCATGATAACTGTGGGAGCTTTGTATTTGAATGAAGTAGCATTTCACCCGGTGGGAGGGGAAGGCAGCTTAACAATTGGCCAGACATGTGGAAATAGATAATTTTAGGTCTTTCCATAACACATATGCAAAAATATATTCCAGATGGACTAGTGGCCTGGATGTGATCAGGGATTGCTTGAAGGAAAATCTAAGATAATATCTTTATTCCTGTGTGATAGTAAAGAACTCATCAAGAAAATAGATGAATAGAATTTGAACCCAGTAAAATGTAGAACACTTGGATGGTCAAAGCCAGCTCCACAGATCAGGGTTAAGGGTTTCTAGTGGCCCCAGAGGCAAAATTTGATATTTGGAATGTCAGAAATATGAAAATGATGCTCTAAATGACAGTGGGGAAGAAAAAATTCTAGAAATACTTCAATGGGAAATGCAAAGGGAAGAGCATGGAGCATGCTTGACTTGCAGAGGAATGAGGAAATACACAAATGCAAACAGCCCGGCCTTCCCTGCCATGCTGGCTGCAGGAGGGAAACCCCCCAGTTGTAGCTACAACCCGCCATCAGCCCAGCCCTGAAATGTTGCAGCTTCATCAATCTGCAGTTCTGGTCCTCAGAAGGTGGCCACCAGCCACCCGGGGTAAAGTCATGGTGCCTCAGAGCTCTCTCTTTCTAGAGGTTTTGAGGGAGACTACTTGCTCTGCCTTTCTGGCAGCTAGAACCACTTTCCTTACATTGCCTGGCACTAGGTGAAGCCTCCATTCTTAGCACAGGTAGCCCAACATCTCCAAGGCTCTCCTGACCTTCTGTCACCCCATCTCTTGCCTTCCTCATAGGGACCCGAGGACAGACCCATCTGCTATTACAGGGTCTGATGAACACACTCAAGACCTTCCATAGAATCCCAGCTTCTAAGTTCCACCCTGAGACCCCAGAGAAGCTGGGGAGGTGACTCAGTTGGTAAAGTATCTGTTTTATAAGTATGGGGACCTGGATTTGGATCCAAAGCTGCTGTTAAAACGCTGGGTGCAGCTTGGTACTGAGAGGCAGAAACACAAGAATAGTCAGAATTCACTGGTCTTCTAGTATAAGCAATAGGTGGGGATCTAGGTTCAGTAAGAGACTCTGTGTGAAATAATATGGAGAAATGATTGAAGAAGACACCTGATTTCAACTTCTGGCCTCTACATGTATGTATACACTACAAAAACATACAGACACAGATGCCTACCACACACACCACATATACACACCCTCAGACACATGTGTACATACACAGACATAGACACACAGAGAGACACAGATTCATACCACACACACAGAGACACACAAAGATGCATACCATATACACACAGACACACATACACCAATACACATATACAGACACAGATGCACACTATATACACACTCTGACACATGTGCACACACACACATACACACACAACATATATACACACAATGCACATAAGCACAGATGCATACCATACACACACAGACACAAGACACTCACACACCACACACATACACACATACACCATACACAGACACAGATGCACACACACACACACACACACACACACACACACACCAGACTCCCAGCTATTAGGGGATGAGCAGATTGCACCTGGAGCATGGTTTAGCCCACCACACATGCTTTGGGAAGATGCTCGGCACCAGGAGCCCCACACATCTTAAACCACAATAGTCTCTTGCAACTTTCCAACACTGTATCACCCTGAAATGTGTACATGGTTCAATCACCTGGATTTGATTTGGAGATGTTATACAGACAGGCACAGGAGCATTCACAAGGCACCCTTTGAATCAAGAAAAAGAAAAAAGAGAAGAAAACTGGTGCTCAGAAAATAGATAAAATAGGTATCTATAAAAATGGGAGATTTATTTACAGTCTGATGTGGTATGCTGGGAAGATAAATAATATCAACATCTATCAATAATATTATAATGTAAAACATCTTGCGAAAGGAAGGATAAGATTGCTCTTAGGTGATCATAGAAGTGCAGACAGCACTGTGGGTGTTGTTAATGGAAGCATACATATGTTTTCAGTCTAATAAATCCATTTAGTATTGACAATTTCAGGAGAGTGGGGGTTTCCAGGGACAAAGTAGGAGGATGCCTCAGACCCTCCCTCTCTGCACTTTATTTAAAAGTCTCACACATTCAAATGCCAAAACAAAAACCAAGAGTGCCAGACACACCCTTATTTGAGAAGCTGACCAGCTTCACAAAGCATCCTTGGGCTGTTAGCGTGTGGTAGCAATGGATGCTTTTCAAAGACACCAGAGTCACCAACTGTCACACCCAGCATGTGAGTCCTCTCGCCTGGTCTCAGAACTGGGGATTCCTTCTGGCTCACGAGCTTCCCTTCTGCTCTGTCTGCCATTTTCTGGATCTCATTGACCATGCTTTGATCCTCCAGAAGACCCATGATGAAGAATGCCCAA
The DNA here is from genome assembly GCF_000001635.26 of Mus musculus. Taxonomy (NCBI): domain Eukaryota; kingdom Metazoa; phylum Chordata; class Mammalia; order Rodentia; family Muridae; genus Mus; species Mus musculus. The sequence continues at coordinate 179,057,959 of NC_000068.7, read as the reverse complement.
CACAAGTACATTATAGAAGTGCATGGTCCCTCCCAGACACCCTAGCTCCCTGCTCCATCTCTGTGTGAGAACATGCTTCACTCTTCTTCTCTAAGCCCGTATCCTTGTCCCAACCTTCTCCACATTAGGAAGGTCTCTGTCCCTCTGTGCATCTGTCACCACACATCATGCATGTCTCATCTGGCCCCAGTTACAAGGAGCGGCTCTGCTCAGGTAGAAGCAACTCCTCCCCAGGGACAGCTAAGTGTCCATGCCTTGGGTCCCACTCTGCCTTGGGGCCTGGCCTTTGCCTTTTGCTGGCATGTAAAGGTTTCCTGACTGTGTGAGGTGCCCAAGCAAAGCTACACATGCACCAGCTGTTATCTGATATTCTGGGAAGTCACCGTCCACGGTCCACGAGCCCAGCTTCGCTCACCCTCTCTGGTCTTCCTTTTGACTCCTGAGCAAGCACTTGTGAGATGTGGTTGGAACATTCCAAGAAGGACCATGGAAGCACCAGCCCTGGTCACATGTCCATGTCCTCCTGTCCCTCAGTCCTGTTCTCTGCCCCCACCTGCCTGCTCTGTGAGCTCATCTCAGTCCTGAAGGGAGGCCACAAGCAATGTAACCCTTCTTGGTATTTTCAGTTTTGCTATGGATTTCTTTCAAACAAAGAAAAAGAAACAATCCTTCCTGTCATCACTTCAACAGGAGCCATATTCCCTCTTATGTAATTTCTCCCTCCACCCTCGTAGACCCCAGGTAAACTCCACACCTTTCAATGTCCCACCAAAGTTCTCGTTAGGTTATTTCTGTAAAAACACGCCCCATTCCTCTATTTCAGGGTGAAAAATGTATGTTCTGTGTCATTATATATTGGAAGCATATAATTTGCCTTTTGACTTTACAGGGGATTGTAGCTGGGGGGGGGTGTTGTACTATTGCACTATATGTCAGGAGAGACTTTGGACACCTTTGGACAGTTCAAGGCTGAAAGACCAGAGCCTTTGGAAATTGAAGTAAATATATTTTGCCTTCTGCCATGAGCCTATAGTGACCGTGGCTTTAAAATGGAGAGTTTAATGAGAAATGTCTCCCACAGGCATGTGTGGGAGGTTGTGGAACCTTTAAGGATGTAGAACATTTCAGAAGGAAGAACCAAGGTGGGTTTTGAAGTATTATGGCCTGATCCCATTTCCTGCTATCTCCCTCTCCCTCTCCCTCTCCCTTCTTCTTCTTCTTCTTCTCCTTCTCCTTCTCCTTCTCCTTCTCCTTCTCCCTCTCTCTCCCTTTCTGTGGATGAAAATGTGGCCGACCAGCTTCTTGCCCCTGCCACTGTACTATCCTGTCTGTGCTGTGATTTCCCTGCGCTGTGGACTCTATCCCTCTGCGACCATAAACCGAAATAAAGCCTCTCTATCTTACATTGATTTTTTTTTTTGGTCTTACTATTTTATCACAAAAGCAGAAAAGTAACTACTACACTTCCCTACAGCATCAAATATTTATCAAACGGTCAAGATTCCAGACGCTTTCAGAGACACATCTATATTTAATTTGCTTGAATCAAGATTCAGGATTGTCTATTCTGCCCCTGGCTGCACTGTTTTTGTGTCTCCATCTTCCTTGTCCCCTTCAGCTCCTAGTGATTCGTCACAGAGAGACCCAGCTCATATTCCTGTAGAATCTGTTACATTCTGAGCGTTGGAATATCCCGAGTCACTTATAGTAGCTTGTGTTTCCCTTATTTCTTTCTAACTGGTCACCTTGAGTTCACAGCAGGAGGTTGCTCACATTGGCAGTTGGGGGAGAGGAAAAAGAGGGAGATGAGAGAAGAGAAGAGAAAGAGAGAGAAAGAGGAACAGGAGGAGGGAGAGAAGGAGGAACAGGTGGAAGCAGAGGAGGAGGGACAGGAGGAAGGACAGGAGGAGAGGCTAGGTTAGAGACAAGAGAATAAACAGGAGGAGGGAGAGGAAAGAACAGGAGGAGGAAGAGGATAGGAGTAGGACAGAAGGAGAAAGGAGGAGAGAGAGGAGGAGGGAGAGGAGGAGGGAGAGGACAGGAGGACAGACAGGAGGAGGGAAAGAGGTTTCCTGCAGGGAGCTGTACTGTGTTAGGTGAGGAAAATTGCTTCCACAGGGATCTTCTTTCAGCCAGGGAAAGACAGAGGATCAGTATCTATAGGGACACTAATGAGCTGAAGTGTCCAGGTCGGTTACCTGCCTGGACTCAAGTCATGGCAAGCTGGACATCACAGATGTTCTAGCTGAATGGGAAAGCCTTGATGCAGTTGAGAATCACATCCATAATGAAAAGGCCAGGGAGATCTTAGAAGACGGAGCTGGACTCTCAGGACTGTGATCACTGAGTCTCACCTACTGTCTGCTTCCAAATGAGCATTCGCATTTCCAGGCCTAATTTTCCTTTATAAAGAAGGCTTTGCAAAACGTTCTGTACTGTCAACACTAAGCCCCACCAAACTCGAATTTTCTCCTGATGACTGCTGTGCGTGCTAGGACAGGTAGGTGTGTTTGACTCTCTCTGCCTCTGCCTCTGCCTCTGCCTCTGCCTCTGCCTCTGCCTCTGCCTCTGCCTCTGCCTCTGCCTCTGCCTCTGCCTCTTTCTCTGTGTATGTGTTTGTGGCTGTGCACATGTGTGTGTGTGTGTGTGTGTGTGTGTGTGTGTGTGTGTGTGTGAGAGAGAGAGAGAGAGAGAGAGAGAGAGAGAGAGAGGGAGAGAGAGAGAGAGAGAGAAAGAGAGAGAGAGAGAGATCTCAGGAAGAGAGATGGTGCTCACAGATCTGGCATGATTTTTATCCCAGGACCCTGACTTGCTTCTCTGACCCCTCCCATCACTGTGTTACCCAAACTTGGCTTTCAGAAGAGAAACACAGGCTTGTAAGACTAAGGTTGCTCACTGGGCTTGAGGGAAGGGGCAGTGTCACTTTGTGGCAGAGCTCCACCGTCTAGATTGAATGGCATCCACCCACCTCAGCATGGCCTAAGGCCCAAGAAGCCTCCAGTTTTCCCCCAGTGGGAGCCAGCAGGTGGGTGCTGGCCCAGCCCTACCCCTCTTCTCTGAGGAGCAGAGCAATATAGATGGGATTTGCCTGTCTCTGGGAGCTTTCTGTCAGATCCCCTGTGATTGCTCAAAGTGTGTGCTTAATCGAACAGCTTCCCTCATAGTCTGAAATGAGGTTTATAAAATACCAGTGTGTATACACAATCATGAGTGCAGCTTGTCTCTGCATGTGTGGATGTGTGTGCACACCCACTGAAATGGCCTTTTCATTAATTGCAACTTGTAGTTTGGTTATTTAAAACAAATTGGCTTCCAGCAAATTGCGTGCTTTTGGCTGGGAACTGGAAATAGCGGGGGTAGGCTGCTGCTGCTGTGTGCTATGATAGTCATTAATCAGAGCTTATGCCTAATGGCTCCTTCCATGGAGTCCGTATCAGAGGGACGGGTGAACAAATGGGCCGAAGGGCAGCACGGCTCTCCTTTCTCACACACGAGGCTGCTGGAGGTAGAGGAGTCAGCGTGGAAGCTGGGCAGAACGTGGCTTCCTTCCTTCTGTCAGAGTACACGGAGCCTTTGCATGCACAAGACGCTGACTAAAGGGCACAGAGGCTGCAGGGATCAATGTGTTAATGAGATATGGATCCTGCTCAGGGGGAGTTAGTGTGCAAATCCAATGAGTCTCACAAATACACGTTCTCTGTGCTGGACACAAGAGATCAAACTCAAGCTTTAAGGGTCTGCCTGGGTCATCAAGACACACCTTGAGGCAGAGAGAGAAAGTGGGCGGAGTCCAAGTCACTCAGCTACCCAGTAACTAACTCAGTCATTATTAATTCATTCATTCACTCACAAACACATTCATTCACTCATGTTTTCAATCATTCATTTACTTACTTATTTAGGATTTAGTGGGAGTCTATTATATGTATTCTAGATACCCAGTAGGCTATGGGCTCTGAAAAATAAATCTGACTCTTGGCAGAGAGTGAGGGGTGGGACCATGTGGGAAGGGCTTTCTCCACATTTTCCCTTCAGCTTGTCCTGTATCAAATTCTGGGTTTCTGGACTGCAGTGCTCTTGGCTTCAGTTCTCTGTAGATTAATCTGTTAATCCCTGTCTTTCCAGGCTGACTCTGTAAGCTCAGGGATGGTGAGGTGGCCTTCATGCCATCCCAATCCCTTTTGGCCTGGGCTTTTAAGTCTCAGCTTGGGTCTCACCTCCTTCCAGGAAGTCCCTCATAGCTCAGTAGGTTCCCCACAAGTCCCCATCCTTCTCCTCTCTGCTGTCAGCCTGCATGGCTTCCAGGAATATGTTTGACTTCAGAACAGAGAGAGAGAGAGAGAGAGCATGACACCAGGCCTGTTTTCTGCTGGTCTCTCATTTTCCAGAACAGGCCTAGGAAGCCCCCAGTCCATGTGCATAAAGAACGAACACTCTGGTCAAGTAGGTGGATTGTGCGCTGTATACCTCAGCACTGCAAAGTCTGGGTAAGGGGGTAGGCAGGGAACTGAAGAAGCTGTCTGGTGTGCTAGAAGATCATGATTGGTTGATAAGACAGGTGTTTCCATAAATTTCCTAGAGAGAATCACAAAAGTTTAAAAAGAAAATACCTATTTCTTTTTCTTTTTAAAATTTCTATCTATCTATCTATCTATCTATCTATCTATCTATCTATCTATCTATCTAGACATGGTCTTATCATATAGCCTTGGGTAGCCTGGACCCCACTATGTGGACCAGGCTGACCTGGAACTCACAGAGATCAGTCCACCTGCCTCTGCCTTCTGAATGCTGGGATTAAAACTTAGTATGACTGTCTCTAGTAAAATAAGCATTTCTGCATGTCAGTTCTATTAAAAATTCAAATGTGTTTCTTTCTGTGACATCAAATGGCTCAAATTATGGTGAATATGGATCATTAACTAATACAAGGCATTAAAGATCAAACAAAATTACAAAAAATAAGCCCAAGAGGACAACACACAAAAGATTGCTAGGGTTTGTATGGCTGTTCCAACATGAAAAGAGCTGAAAGATGGAAAGACATCCCCCACACCTCCATTCCCTCCCCTTCTCACCAGGGAATAAGCAAGAAGCAATCCATGCAGATTCAAGAAGGGCTTTCTTGCTCTGTCAAGAAAGCATGCACACAGTTGAAATTTCTGTGACACAGACATTGACGTGGTGGGTGGGGTTGGATAGCCGTCTTGTGAGGACGTCCCTATACTAAGAAAGTGAGAACAGAGTGGACTACCAGAAGTGCCTGAGTGTTTGGGAGCTTCCTGAGACTCAAGTGCCAGGTAGCCACCTCAGCAACAGTGCAAATAGGAAACTATAATCTGAGCCACTGTGGCATCAGAGGGCTTGGACCACTCTGGCCCAGTCAGTGTGTTCCAGCTGGTACTGGCTAGTGGGTGAGGCTCTGGCATTTGGCCACTTAATTCTGGGTTAGCTCTGAGCTTGGGCACTGCAGAGGACCTGGGGAGGACTCGTGTTCAAACGCCAGCACCTTCCTTCACAGACGCTCCTTTCTCCACCACCCTGGGAAACTTCAGAGGCCACTTTAATGGCTGATAGCACATCATGGATCCTGGTTCCTCTCCCTGAACGATGCTATTTGACAGGATTACAGCTTGACTGAGGTTAGTGCTAATAAACAGATACAGTCTGGATGTGGCTTCTCTGCTCTGGCTCTGCTCCTACGGGACTATGTGCGGATGGTGGGTGGAGAGTCAGTCTCTCCCCTTTGCTGTCAGTAAGCTAGACTAGAGATGTAATTCCATAACGAATGATAGCCATTCCCCAAGCACATGGAACCACACTGGCCCTGGCCCTGGCCCTGCCCCACACTCTGGGATCTGTAGACCGTCACTTTCTATGACTTTGGTGAGACGTTCACCTCCCAAAACACTCCTAGAGATGTTCAGGTCACCGCTGGCTCAGCCTTCCGGCTCTGCTTTCCTTCTGTGTAGCTACTGACCACCCTGTCAATAACATCCCCTACTACCACACCTGAGTGATTGTACCTGCTCCCTCGGAAGTTTCCAGATTGGCTGAGGAGATGAAGTGTTTGACATGAGGACTTGAGTTTGATCCCAAACACCAATATAAAGACCTGAGTGCGTTTCAGCATTGGGGATACTGAGGCAGACAGATCTCTGAAGCTCGATGGCCAGCCATCCTAGCTATGCAGTTGAATATGTGAGCTTCAATCTCAGTGAGTGACCCTCTCTCAGAGGAGATGGGAGGGGCTATACAGAGAGGGACTACACATGGGGAGACAAGGAAAGGCGGGGCAGTGATTGGAATGTAAAATGAATGAATACATAAATAAATAGAAAAAATAAGAGAGTAATTGACGAAGAAGACTCTGGATGGTTTGCTCTGATCTCCGCATGTACACACACACCACACACACACACACACACACACACACACACGTTCACATATTCAAATGAATACATACACATATCAAAAATACCTGTGCGCCTTTATTAATTCTATTGTCTGTTTCTGCTTTGCTTTTAGAAGTTAATGACTCAGCCATGTGCTAAGATGTGATGCTAGACACACAATGTACATGCATGGAGAGCACAACCCTACTCTCTCAGCACAGGATGGGAGATACTCAGCTTTTTGGGGACAGTTTTTCCACTTTCCCAACAATGTGTCCTTAAGGGGTCATTGCCTGGTGGTGACAGTGGGAGGCAGCCATATATTTTATAGCATGCTCTGCAGTTGTGTCCTGGCCCCAGCTGACAGCTACATTGTTTCTAAACATTGCCAAGACTCCCTTGTGGGACACTCTTGCTGTTGGTGGAACCTTACACCAAAGCTGTGGACAAGGTAACCTGCAGCAGGAATCAGCAGCCACCACGGCCGCTGAGAGGAACAAGGCATGAGAACTGAGATCCCCAGAGCCCATCAGGGTAAGCAGGGAGTGTGCGGAGGCTTTGGAGGTCAGGGAAGTAATGGTGGAAGGAACAGGGCTGGGTGGCGCTGATACCTGCCCACAGCAGAGGCAGAGGTTTGACTCAGCTACCTCCTGCTAGCCAGAGGAAACAATGTTTCCTGAAATTGTTTCCTTCAAAGTTTTCTTTTACTGAGAGATTTCTTTAGCAAATAGCAGTCTGCTCTGTGCTGGTGACAGGTGAGACAGTCTTATTTTGTACAAGATCAGGGAAGCAATAAAAACAAAAAATTAGCATCTCTCCATGCCAGCATGAGCCACAGTGATATTGGGAGGAGGAATAGACTGGGTCTGGGATGTCCATCTTGTCTGCTTAGAACATTTGTGGCTCAACTATTTTCTTGAAGGAAGGAAGTCATTTCCTCACTGTCGCCAAGAAAATCACTACGTACCTGTGACTTCCAGCCTCAGTTTCCCCAGGACTCCATAATTCCTAGCATTTACACCTTATGTAATGGTAGGTTTACTATCTTAAGCCATAAAGGTTTGGAATCGTTTGTTACTTATCAGCAGCTGGTGATAGATTCAATTCTACACCTGCATACCCAGGGAAGTGTGCAGAGAGACCAGAACCATGGGAAATCAAGCTTAGATTTCAGTTTATACTTCTGAACATTTATCCAAGCATGCCCATGCCTTGGAAAGCATTTTGAAGATGGGAGACTCAATTGAGCTCTTCTTAGCTTGTATCTTCTAAAGAGCTGTTTGAGGGCTCAGGTGAACATTCTCAGAACATCCTGGGGTAAAACTGAGCAAAGGGCTCAGAAATGAAGAGGGTCAAGAATTCATTCCCTTGTAGTATCCAGATTCATGGTCAAAGGCAAGTCTCAGCATTCCACATGTGTGTTGAGGTAGGAGTCTGGGGCTCCAGATCTTACTAAAAATGGATTTCGTCCTTTTTTTTTGTTGTTGTTGTTGACTTCAGGGTCTGGCCAGTTCATTATCTTCCATTTGGAGTTCTGAGACCCCTGAGCCCGTGTGAAACTCTCCCCATTTCATACTGAGAACTCTCAGCCCTTGCCCAAGGTTAAGAGGTGGCCCTGTCTGTGGAGGTGCATTACTCTGCTGTCTGTCCTACAGTCCAGATGTCTGTTCTCATGCTGACTCCCATTGTGGATGCTGCCATTCTGTGAAAGTCTGAGGAGGGCAGGGCTGGGTTCCTTCTACCTTCTGCATGGGTTGCTGGGATCTTGGTATCTCCATAGGAATTTTTGTTTCCCACCAATCCCTGACATTATTAATGATACTCTGCTATGCTTGCAGACAGAATCCTAGCATGACTGTCCTCCGAGTGGCTATGCCCAGCAGCAGACAGAAGCATAAGCAGATACCCACAGCCAAACTGATGGGGGTCAGGGATACCTACGGAGGAGTTGGAAAAGGATCAGAGGCCCAGAAATAGATGGAAACTCCACAGGAAAACCAACAGAGTCAACAAACCTGGACTCCTGGGAGCTCTCAGGATCTGAGCCACCAGCCAAAGAACATACACCGGCTGGAATAAGGCCTCCAGCCACATAGGCAGCAGGCAGGCTGCTCAGTCTTCATGGCCACTCTGTCTGGCCTCAGTGGGAGAAGATGCACCTAATCTGCTTGGGTTGGGGGATACTCAAAGGGGTACTGCCCTCTCAGAGGAGAAGGGGAGCAGGAGGCATGGGGGGAGAAGGGACTTGAGGGGAGCAGCATTTGAAATGTAAACAATTAATTTAAAAAACTTGTTTGAGCTCTGGTTTAACATATATTGAATGTATAGAGCACTGTAGATGTTTGGGCATTTTGCCAAACTGATTCTTCACATTCTTGAACATGAAATATCTTTCCATTTATTTCTGTCTTGTTTAGTCTCTGATTATATTTTGCAGTTTTCAGGGTATAGATCCTGCACCTTCTTGGTTAAATATATCCTTAAGCACTTCACTGTTTTCAGTGTTATCGCAGGTTGAGTTATTCTCTATTCCCAATATAAAGAAACTTAACTTGTGTGTGCGCATGTGTGCATGTGTGCAAGTATGTGTGTGTGTGCACATGTGTGCGCGTGTGTGCGCATGTGTGCATGTATGTGTGTGTGCGTGTATGTGCCTGTGTGTGTGTGTGTGTGTGTGTGTGTGTGTATGTGTTGATGCTTTATTTCACTCTGCAGCTTTACTGACTTTGTTCTGAGGGTGGAGGTTTTGGGACTTTGTACATGCAGAGGTCACACCAATCTGCTGTGCCACCTTTTATTCCTTCTTTTCCACAATTCCTCTTTGCTCGCATATCCAGCACCAACAACTGCAAAAAACTTAAAAATAAATAAAAATTAAAAACCAAGCAAGCTAGAAGAATAACAAACTAAGAAACTACACAGTCAACAATCTCAGGGTTTTTGCTTGCAAGGCACTCTACCCACTTAGCCACACCTCCAGCAAGTAGAGTCTTTTCAGTGGTTTCCTGAGTTCCCAGATTTTCTGAATCAGCAAAGATCCCCTGAACTGTGTGCATAGCTGTGTCCATCTGCAGAGCATTCCCCCAAATCCCCTGGCCCTCCCTCCATCTCAGCTGCCCACAGGTTTCCCCACCCAGGAGTTTATCCCTGGGTGTTAAAGAAGTGTTTTGATAACTGCCAATCAGATTCTTTTCTTAAAGGAAAATTTACCCCTTCATTATATGCAAGATTAATGAAAAGACAGGTATGGAAAATATTATCAGAGAGGCCAACAGGCTAAAAGCCACATCTTAGTAAATGGCACATTTCTACAGTGCAGAGATAGAAAGGTTACTTTCTGTATGTCGTCATGCCCCTTGGCTTTGCCCCTTCCCCTAGCTGCAGACATCCCTGCAGCATATTTCTATATTTTTACTGTATAGCTGCATGTCCAGTTTCAATATACTTCTTCAGCTTATGTTATAAATGCTTATCTATTTAATGTGTGTGTTTGTGTGTGTGCGTGCGTGTGTGCGCGCGCGCGTGTCTGTCTGTTTGTCTGTCCACAGAGGCCAGAAGAGGCCACTGGCTTTGCTGGAACTGTGGTTACGGGTGGTTGTGAGTCACCATGTGGATGCTGAGAACCAAACCAAACTCTTACAGGTCCTCCATTGCAGGAGAAAGTGTCCAAGTGCCAAGCCATCGCTACAGCATCTATACTGGGTTTTAAAGATCTGTTCTGTGGGATACTCTACCCAGCCTGCCTACCATGTCTCACATTACCCTGGACCCTGCATTTCAATGCCTATCATTTAGATTTATGAAGCTCTGTTTCATAAACTCGGGGAACCTCACTATATTTGTATATTGCTACTTCTATGTGTGTGTGTGTGTGTGTGTGTGTGTGTGCATATTTTCATCTTGAAAGACACTCAGATCATGTACACACACACTCACACACATTCTTACATACAGTCACACACACACTCATACACACATGTTCACACACATACTCTTAGACACATTCACACACATATGCTCTCACACACTCACACACACTTAAACACACTCTCTCGCATGTATACTCTCTCACATGCATACTCTCTCACACACACTCTCACATGCATTCTCTCTCTCTCTCTCTCTCTCTCTCTCTCTCTCTCTCTCTCTCACACACACACACAGAGAGAGAGAGAGAGAGAATGTTTTCAGGAAAATGGATGCAATGGAAGGCAATCATTTTAAGCAAATTAAACCAAGTTGAGAAAAACACATAAGTTTTCCTTCATTTCTGGTTACTAGCTTATTTACAGACACATGTAGCTATGTGCTCTTACATAGATGTCAGGAAAGTTTTAATATTAACAATATTTAGGGGACAACGCTCTGTGCTGCTGTGCTTTGCTCTGATCCACAATTCATGTCTTCCTTCCACAGCATGGAGAGATGACTCCAGCCACACCTCCTTCAAAGGAGTTCATGTCCAAGCTGTCCTCTGAGGTCTCTAGTGACCCCTCCTGTCACAAAGGCCAGAGGGCAAAAGGGCCAGTTGAAACCACCAAATTCACTTCTGGTGCCCTGCTTTGCCATTTCTAGACGCCCTCCGGTTAACTGCTTAAAGAATTCCTGAAGTCACAGAAGCCGGAAGAGACCAACAGAAGCTGTTCCCAGGAGAAAACAGAAACCCAGGCATGTTTTCAGAGAGGACTCTGTTCCTCCACATCCTCAGAGTCCAGGGATGCTTTTAGGTTTTCTGTGTTGTCTCCTCCCTCCCGATGCCACCCTGGCATAACATTTGAGGACATGGGTGGCTGGAAAGGAGCTGGGGACGCAGAGCTTTTAGGATCTAGACGCATGTTCATAATTACTCTGGAAACCATCCATGTTTCCTGTTAACCTCTCTTCAGTGGCAGACCCCAGAGAGTACACAGGCTAACCCATGATGTCTCAGGCTAACCCATGATGTCTCAGGCTAACCCATGGTGTCTCAGGCTAACCCATGATGTCTCAGGCTAACCCATGATGTCTCAGGCTAACCCATGATGTCTCAGGCTAACCCATGATGTCTCAGGCTAACCCATGATGTCTCAGGCTAACCCATGATGTCTCAGGCTAACCCATGATGTCTCAGGCTAACCCATGATGTCTCAGGCTAACCCATGATGTCTCAGGCTAACCCATGATGTCTCAGGCTAACCCATGATGTCTCAGGCTAACCCATGATGTCTCGTGCACTTCCATTCTCCATGGTTAGTGTTTATTAATACAGAGTTGAGGCACTGACTCCCAGTAAATGAGCTTTTAATTTGTCCTGCCCACAATAGGAATGTTCCAGTGGGCCAGCTTCAGGCTCTGATGGCTCTGAAGAGAACAGCAGAGGTCTGGGACCTTTTTATACTCTATGGAGATGCCAACTCTCTGGAGGACCAGAGAGAAAGAGGCCACACTGGAGGCATTCTTAGCTTTTGGGTTGGTGGAGGCCAGGGAAGCCATCAATAGATTCCCAAAGGTTTCACCTGTCAGTTGCAAGGAATGGCTGTTAAGAAGGCTAATGACAGCCTAAGGTAATGTGTCCTTAGGCTCTGTACTTGCAAGTCTCAACCTCTCTATGACCCCTAGAGTTCTGGTCAGTTACTCAGCCTGAGAGGCAGGGCTTCTTTCCAGGGACTTAATTCACCTATGCATTTGTCTAACAAAAAATTAGTTTTTTGTTTGTTTTACACTTGAGGCACAACTCATAGCTAGGATTCCACATTCTGCTTCAGTCTTCCAACCCGCAGTGTAGAAACATCTGGGCATGCCACAGGGAGCTGGAGCCATTGCCAGTGAACCCCTGGTCTCCAACTTAATATCTGTGCATATTGGACTGGGAGATGTCCAGAGAGGGAGGAGGTCTCCATTTCTTCTTAGCGCTCTATGGTACCCTGTCCATACTCTCCATTAGCACCCTGTGGCTGCATCCTGCCTGACAGTCTGCCAACCACATGGCTCTCATTAGCATCCCTTAGGTTGCTAAGGAGAAGGGCTGCCCCAATTACTATGAGGTTGTCAATCCTGTAGCAATGGATTCAAACCCCTCCTCCTGCATGGTTCAATGAGGAGATGAGCTGGCTGCAAGCTCTGGAACCTGGATCCCAGCTGGAGGCATGGCCCTACACTGGAAAGGGTGACAGACAGCATCAAAAGCCCAGCCCTTTGAACATTAACCCCCAACCTCCTATTCCAAAAGTATAAATGACATTCATTTGCCCCACCCCCTGCCTCACACCCCAGACACCAGAGTCAGGATAGTTCAATGTCTGCAGTATTCACCCCTGAGTGCTAAGTGAGACCTGGGACCCAATACTTGACCTTTCTGGGCCTTGCTGTTCCAGGTGTGAAATGAAAAGATTATGTGGCCAAAGACAGTTCCAGCTCTCCTGGATCAGGGTCACCGCCTGCTGGCTCTGGAGAAAGCCAGCAATGGAGGCTAAAGTGGACACAGGCAGGGTTGAGGTCCCAAGGGCAGCCACATGATAAATGACTTCTAATTTCCGTGAGCAGTCCTGGGAAGCTCCCTTCTGGGGGCCTGGAGGCTCTGATTCTTCAGCTTGTCTCCGGGGCTGGGTTTGTCTGTACATTGGGATTGGTGTATGCCTGGGGAGGGGAGGCCAGAGACAGACCTCTTGTGTGATGCTCAGGGAACCCCTCACCTCCTTTTACCATGGGGTGTCTCAGTAACCTGGAACTCATCAAATATCTAGACTGGCTGGCCCACCTGACTCCATCTCCTGGGTTCTGGGGTTCCAGGCATGAACCACCACACGGGATTTTTTACTCAGGTCCTCATGCCTACCAGGCAAGCACTTGCCTGGTCCATCTTCTCAGTCTAGGGATGAGGGTTAATTGGGAAATAGCTCTGTCCCAGGCTGGCATTCTCCTCATAGCCAAAGGGACATTTCTCTGGCACTCGGGGCAGTGGCACCAAGAACTCTGCACACATTTGCATCCCTATAAATTAAAAGAGCATTGGCTCACTATGTAAGTCATGGAACTCTCAGAAATGCCACAGGCAGTTTTCTTCCTTTTCTCTCCTGCTTAAAAGAAAAAAAAATGATGAAAATAGCCACAAAGAGGCTCTGTCCTTATCACCATGCGCCATCCAGTCATTTTCCCTTCCCTGTCACAGATCCAGTGATGGGACAGGGGATATGGGGTTGGGAAGCTCTGTAGGGAGAGAGGCATTTAGAGATGCACAAGAACTGGGCTGAGGTTGATGGGCATCTTCCTGATGAGGAGTCTAGGTGAGGAATGTTGCAGGGCCAGCAGCATGTATAGCCTCAGGGTCTTTTCTGAATTTAACAGAGCATAACCCTGCCCTCTCCTGGGTGTGTGGGGAGAGGATTCAGACATCCCTGCTTCTCTCTCTCTCTCTCTCTCTCTCTCTCTCTCTCTCTCTCCCTCTCTCTCTCTCCCTCTCTCCCTCTCTCTTTCTCCCTCTCTCTTTCTCTCTTTCTTTCTGTGAGGTGGGGTGGGAGGACTTAGCTCCAGGAGGCAAAGGAACCAGCCTGACGCTATGGGGTTTTCACTGTGGTGAGGCCTCCTTCTTGCCTTCTGTTAAATATTATTTTAAAAATATTTGTTCCACTCACACTATGAAGCCATCTGCTCTTACACATACCCACCAGCCTCGAGAAGTAACCGTACCCTGCCCTTGGGAAAGTGGGGGTGGAGCAGAGCAGGTGTGAGGAGTCCCTTGTGGGAGCTGGGGCCCATCCTTACCTAGCCTTCTGGAGTCTATCCAGGGTCCTCCCACCTCGGGGAAACTCACTGTGCAGAGCCTTTGGCCACCCCACCCCACCCCCATCTTCTGGGATTTGAGACAGGGATAGAAAGCATGTACTGGAGCATTTGCCAGTGACAGGGACTATAATCTACCCACTGCCACTGTGCTTGTTCCCTTTGGAGAACTGTCTTTTGTCTCAGTGGTTGGGTGAAGCAATCCACGGAGCACCCAGGAGAGAATGAGAAGTCCCGGAACTAAATTAAGGGTTCCAGGACTTCACGTGGTCACTTGGCATCTTGCAACGTCAGGTCAGGGTTCTTCCTGGTGGCATTTCTGTCCAGCCCACACCCCTTGAATCTACAGAGACTCCCTCCCCACGAGGATGCCTGTAACTCATGAGCATGGCCCCTCCCACTGACTGCTGCATGGCCCCTCCCACCAATTGCTGCATGGCCCCTCCCACCAATTGCTGCATGGCCCCTCCCACTGATTGCTGCATGACCCCTCTCACTGATTGGAGCGTGGTTTCTCCCACCAATTGCTGGCTGGAAATGAGAGTAATTGACACTCACTGGCCCACTCAGGTTGAAATTACTCACTGCTGATGACTTGACTGGGAAGGGATTTAACTTTGAGGCTGGAAAGCCCTGTTCAGATACCTGGGGAGTTGGGGGAGGGAAATGAAGGAGAATAGGAGGAGGGGAGGGGATTTGAACAATGGGAAGAGAGAGAAGACAGAAGGCAGCATAGTGTAGACACAGAGGCCTGAGGCACACTGAGAGGTAAGAGTCAGAGATATGGTTGCTGAATGGCACCGGAGTGAGGTTGACTGCAGACTCTGGGACATCCTTGGTCACCCCAGCCGACTACCCACTCTGTGCCTTCCCCTGGACACCCTGTCCCCAGCTTCTGTGAGATTAGGCTTTATTTTCCCAATCATCTCCTTTAATTCCCCATAAATTTTGAACAGATTTCCTCCACAGACACTCTGGGTTCTGTCTTTTAAAACACAGACATTCCTGTCTTTTTCATCATTAGCTCCACCTCCTATCCTATCTTTTCTCTTTAACTTTCTCAGAATTATTCTCCACTTCATTAAGTTTCCCTTCATCTGTATCTACTTTTTTCGGTCATAGAAATGATGGGAACATGTTGACTCCATGGAGGGCCTAATGTGAGGACGACATGGGTGTGTTTTGTGGGCAGAGAGCAGGTCTGAGCTCTACTTATGATTACAGGATGTTGAAGCAAACTGTAGCCTCACCTCAAAGAGAGTTTATTCTAATCTGAATCTGAATCACTTTGGTCCAAGAATAAGGATTCCTGTTGTCCCAAGTAAAAGGTCCCAAGATGGAAAGTGTCGTGAACTTTGTGTGGTTGCGGAACAAAAGACAGACAGGTCTTTTACTGAATACATTGGTGGGGACGTGAGGCAGGAAGCACAGCAAAGCTTAGAATGTTCTGCTGTAGGTTATGGTATTGCTGTCTGATGGTGCTCTGGGCTTTTGGTTGGTGGGAGCCTGTAGTCTGTTAAGAATACATTCCAGTGGTTTTACCGGATAGTCAAGGGGGTGTTAGGTGTGGCTTTTAAGGGGAGAAAAGATAACCCAAGATAGTTTGGCTCTGGATCTGCAACACTTCAGTTCTCCACAATGGGATGTTCTGATCAGTCAGACAGCATTTTAGACTAACTCAGGTGTGACTTTTTCAGGGAAATTCTGTTCACAGTGTTTGACAAGTTAGTTAATGATTATTCTTCTGAACCATGTTGTATGGCATAGTTTTGTAGTCTATTTTTTACATATTTAAGGGTTTTTTTTTTCTAGAGAAGTAAAACAAAACAATCAACAAGCCTGAAGCCCATGCGCAGTGGATCTGGCGGTGAAGGGAGCCCACTAAAGGGGTGTTACTCTGGGGGTGACTTTGCTAATTACGAGGGCAAAGCTGTCCCTGAGGCCAGAGAGGAAGAGGAGAGTGTCTCCTGAGAAGCTGTTGCACAAGCAGCCTTCAAGCAGATCCACATCAGGAGCTCACCCTCACTCACCTGCTGACCTCAGCTCCGAACTCAGGTCCGATGCTCCTAAGAGGCTGTGGCTATGGTGTGGTCAAATCCATGTCCCCTCCAGAGGTCTGATCTCTGTAACCCCACAGTTCACCTGATTCTCTAAGGCATGATTCCCGAAATAGAGCCACAGGTAACAACTGCAGGTAGCCACTAAGCAAGTGAATTGCGAACAGAAGTCTGCTTATGACAATCCAGACAGGGGGAATATCAGATGTGGAGGTAAGAGCTCTGTGTGTGCTTAAATTGACGCATGTTTGGAAATGTGAAGATAAAGCCAGACGGCTCCAAAATAACTGCACAGAAAAGAAATAAATAGAACGGCTGTACATACCACAAGCACACAGCGTATAATTAAAATTAAAAACTCATCGGATAGAATTAACTCATTAGAGCAACGTGAAGGGGAAATTGCTAAGTAGAAGACTGTGCTGAGCAAGTTTAGATCCCAGAATAAAAAGACCCGGGTGGGGAAGATGAAAGGGGACAGAGACAGAGGCATGGACACAGGAGAGAGAAGCTGTGGAGCAATTCATTCTACATATAAGACAGGATGGTGACGACCCAAAGCAAAGCCAGCCGCGAGGGTAACCCCAGTCCTCCTGGGCAGGAGAGCCAGGAGCTCAAAGCCAGCCTTAACTACAGAGCAAGTTTGAGGTAACAAAGCAAAGCAAGACAAAACAACAACACCCTCAAAACCCCTCTACATTTGATAAAGAGAGCCATATAGAAATTGAAAAGGTTGCTGTTTTTATGACGGCAAAGAAAAATATCTCTGTGTACAAAACTGAAACTGTAATTCAGAATAAAGTAATGTGAGCCAGGTGGAGGATGAGGAAGAGAGAAAAGAGGACAGGGAGAGCACAAGGGGCTGCGGCCTGAGCCGCCTGAGACACACAGGCCAGCTCTGCCAGGGCCTGACTCAACACTAGTAGAGCCCTGCCCCTAGTCAGGACTGTCCATCCCCCAGGCCTGGCAACCTGTAGTTTTCCCTTCTGATGCAGGTAGCAGCACAAGTCAGCTTGGCAGCACCAGTGAGAGAAATTGTCTACTCGGCAGTATGCTGGTCCAGGGGATGAAGAGTGAGGGGCGGATCCCACTTACCATGATTCTCCTCAGCATGGATAGATCAGTGTGGTCCTGCCAGACGCTGGGGATGATCTCCCTGAAAGTTCACAATTAGTTTGAGGTTGGAAGCAAGTGACAACGTTACATTTGACCAGTCAAGGTTTAAAGAGATACATTTTCATCTGGCTCAGACTAAAGACAGGGGCTCCAGAGTGGGAAAGGGGAAACAGAGTATCCTATGGAGAGAGGCTCTATGTTTTGTCTTTAACATAAGCCTTTGTCCCTTTAATTGACAATTTTGACAGTCTCTTACTTGCACATGTGTATTGTGATCCCACTTCCCTCCCCACTGCCTTCTCCGAAACCCCCTACAGTAGGGGTCCTTTCGCCCTAACTACTCTCCCCACCCATTTACAAACCTCTCTGAATGGCCATAGATTCTGCATTCCTGATCACAGCAGCCCCCTGCCCAGTCCTGTCTCTCCCAGAAGGCAGCATTTCATACCTCACTCTTGGCTCCTACTGTCTTCCCTGCCCTGCTTCTGCGGTGTTCCCTGGGTTTGCATTTGGCAAGGCAGCTGTCTCCTTTAGGCCAAGTATTACTCTACCAGGAGGTAACAGGTCAGGATTCCCACCCAGCTCGTGGACTTGCAGGCATGGGATGTGACCACCACTGCAAATTGAGAGTTCTGGCTATTCACCCATCCCTCCTTCCCACATTGGGAGGAAATTGCTCCTCTGCAAAGCTGCCAGTGGGACCAAATTTAGTGACAGTGGGAGGGAAAGGTGCTGGCTAATGCTGAAAATGAAAACGTCAGGGAAGAGAGAGGAGGGAGGGTGTCCTCAGAGCTCTGAGAATAAAGGATTACCAACCAGGAGCATCCTCCTAGCTAAACCTCCCTCAACATCAAGGATGAGAGACACATTGTTGGAGAATAGAAAGAGAGCCCACTCAGTAAGGTGCTTCCATGTAAAAATATCAGGTGCTGAGTTAGGAGCTCCATTACTCATATACGACGTTGGGTGTGGCAGCATGTTCTTGCAATTGCAGTGCTGGGAAGGGAGAGACAAGAGGATCCTACAGGTTTGCCGCTCAAATAATTGAGTCAAAGCAGGAATCTCTGGGTTCAGCAAGGGTCTCTGTCTCACAGATAAGGAGCAGAATGACAAGGAAGACTCCTGACATCCATCCCTGGGCTCTATGCGCACATGGCCACATGCATATGTGTGCACCCCATACACATGTGCACATGCACGCAAACACACACACACACATACACACACACACACACACACACGCGCGCGTGCGGCCGGCGGGGGGGGGGGTTCCTAAATAGGCCTTAACTGAAAGAATCTGTGGTCTACAAGAGAGGCTAAATGGATTCCTTCCGCTGAGATGGAAGGCCACAGGGAGGGAACTCTAAATCGCACAACAAAACAATGAGAAATTCAAAATAAATATTACTTTGCCTTTAAAACTTTACCTCCCCCGTCTGTTTTAAAAGCCAATCTGGTAAACAAATAATCACAAACCCATAACAATGGTATAAGTCCTGGAGTCTTAGTTTGTGTGACAGTGACCAGACAAAGAGCAGAAGAAATGGAGAGGCTCAGGAAAAAAATGGCTGCAGAGTGTTGAAATTAAGTCAGTATAAACTGGGTTGTATAAGCTGTACATGTGCAACCAGTGGGTCAGTTGTGGAGGATATGCACACAAAACAGTCAAAGAGGCACCAAGAATTAAAAAGATATTAAGAGGGTTTGGAAAACAGAAGACAGGGAATCGTGGGCTAGAAGATGAAAGAAACATCCTAGAGCAGCAGAAACAAGGAACGCACGGATCCCCTTACTGGTGATCACTTTCTGGGCAGGTTACTTAAAAACAGTCAGCTGCAAAGGATAGGAGGCCGAGGAAATCGGTATCATAGATCTGCATGCTGCAGAAAGGATACACACACAAGATGCTAAGGCACAACGGCTTGATTATGGAAGCCGAGATGGAGGGAGTTCTTGGGGGTTTCATGCCATAACTTCAAACGAGGTGGAATGATTAAATTAATAGAAAATGAATGAGACAACACTAGTGATAGAATAGCTTGTAATGTTAAAAACAGTAACTCATGGGGCATAACCACTATAAACAGGTCAGCCTCAAACAACACAGGCCCCAAATGCATAAAACAAAGCCAAGAACTCTGAATGAAATAGGTGATTCAATAACAGTAGTGGGAACATTCAGTGGTTTGGTGTGGAAGCGAGACCGAAGAGGGCTCTGGGCCTTTCCCTCATGTTGAAGCTTCATGCCTCATATGTTCTCTGTGTCATCTGATTTGCTGTTTGAGACACAGAGGATCTAGCCCTGAGCCATGAGATACTCGGGCACACCCTCTGTTCTAATTTCCTTCCTGTGGCTGTGATAGAGCACTCTACCCAGAAGCAGCCTGAAGAAGAAAGGCTTATTTCTGTCACAGCCCATCACTGAAGGAAGTCGGGGTAGAGACAGACAGAACCCATGGAAGGACACTACTTGCCGGCTGACTCCCTGGCTTGCTTATAACCCATGCTCAGCTGGCTTTCTTACACATCCCAAGATTGCCTGTCTAGGAATGGTGCTGCCCACGGGGGCTGGGCTCTCTCATATCAATTAACAATTAAGATAATGGCTCGAACGTGTCTGCCGGCCAATCTGATCTAGGCAGTTCCTCAGTGGAGGCTCCCTCTTCCCAGGTGACTCCAGATTAGTGTCAAGTAGACACTAAAACTGAGGAGAACACACACTGGTGTTTCCTTATGATCCCCTAGTGTACACCCAGGTAACAAAAGTGATCTTCACACCAAAGCTTATAAACAGCAGCTCAGAGAAGCACTGTTCGTAACAGTCAAAACAAGAAACCCAGGCTGCTGACCACAGAGGAACGGAAAGCATTAACCAGGCAGAAAGGGGACAATGGCTGACATTTCTCAGACAATGGGTGAATCCTGAATACAGCATGTTAAATAAAGGAAGCCAGATGCAAGTGGCCATGTGGTATAGAATTCATTTCTATACAATCTCCAAAAGAGTTTCATAGAGACAGAGAGTACGTTAGTGGTTGACAGCAACTGGGCGGGGATATGGAAAAAGACAGCTATGGGATAGATACTTACTGGGGTAAGCAGGGTGACAAGATAACTCTAAAATTCACATGTGTCGGGTGTGGCTACATGACGTAGCTCACCAATGCACTTTAAACTGGCAGCTTCTGAGCTATGTGAAATACATCTCCATGAAAGTTTTAAGTAAAGACAATTCATAGTGTAGCAGGCAAGAACAGAGAGTATGAGGACAGCTTACCTGTACATCGATTGGCTTTCAATAAAAACACCAGTATTTCAACAGAGAAATGACAGCAAACCGTTTCAGCAAGTGGTTTGCTTGAATAGTTAGATGTCGATACTGGGACTCTGAAGCTGATCCCTACCTTGTAATGTATGGGAATCAATCAGATGTGGATCACAGACTTAGCTGCAAAATCCCCAACACAAGCATTCTCCAGCAATAAAATGCATGAGGGAACTTTTTAATCTCGTTGGGTCTGAAATCTTAGGATTAAAAAAGACATAAACCACACACACACACATATAACAACACACACAAAACATACAAGCAGATACACACAGACACACAGAGAGATGCATACTCACAGACACATACACAGACACACAGATACACAACACATACACCACATACAAACAGATACACACAGACATACACACAGAGACACACACAGACACACACAGACATACAGATACACAAGCACAGACATACACAGACACTCAACACACAGAGACAGATAGGCACACAGATATGCACACACAGATACATAAACAGACACACATAACACACACAGATATACACAACACAATCACACACAGATATGTAAGCACAGACATACACAGACACACAGATACACACATAGACACATACTCACATACTCACAGACAGACAGACAGACAGACACACACACACACACACACACACACACACACACACACACACACACACACACACATCCTAAGTTGGACTTTATTCAAGTTAAAATCTACTTTATACAAGAAATTGTTGAAAGGTTGTCTTGGCTATTTTCCTGTTGCTGTGATAGACAAAACCAACTTAAGGGACAAAGATTCAATTCTGGCTCACAGTCCATGTGATGCAGTTGGTCACATCACATTCTCCATCAGGAAGCAGAGGGTGCTGGGTGTGGCTGCTCAGCTTTCTGTCTCCTCCACCTCATTCCAGGATCCCAGCCCAGGAATGGCACCACCTGCCATGGTCAGGTCTTCAGGATTCTATTAATTAAATCAAAGTAATTCCCAACAGGTATGCCCATAGGCCAGCCTCCCAAGTGACTCTAGATTCCATTAAGTCGATAATTGACACTCACCACCACAAAGGCATAAAGACAAATCATAGAGCAGAGAGATAGTTGTAGCATACAGCCAACAGGATGTGTGTGTACAGTACATGCAATCACCAGTCACTTTCTCAGCTTAAAGTCAGTGAGAAATTGTACAAAATGCCCACACAGGCACTGTAGCAGATAAAAGATACATGTACTGCCATTTGGAATCATTAGAGAAATGCAGGCTGATACCAAGTAGTTACCACTGCGCGTCTACCTCAGCCAGGGCAGAGACGAACGAGGATTTGAATGTGGTGCCAAGACAGGGAGATGGGCGAAACTTGTATTCACTGCCGCAGGAAGACAATGGAGGGGGCTGAAAAGCAAGGGGACTGGTTTTAATAAGATAAAGTTAAACCTAAGAAATTAAGCAATTTGTCTTTTAGGTATCTATCCCCCCCCCACACACACTCACAAATCTAAACAAATGCTCACACAAAGATGAGTTTGTGGTCATTTTACAGCAGCTTTGTTTACAACACCTTCAAACTGGATAAAAACCAAATCTGTACTGTTGGTGAGTGTAGGGGTGTCACGTGTCTACACAATGGAATATCGGCTGCTATGTGAGAAAGTAGCTCTCAGCGTTCCGAGCTTGGCGAGAGTCCACACTCAAGCTGCGCCTTCTGCTGGTGTTACCTTCTAGAGAGAGATCAAGGCAGGCTGCTCTGTGAGTGCTGGGGAAGGAAGGGCTGGACTATGAGGTGTTGAGGGAGCTCTGGGAGGTAATGGAAGGATTCTAAATGCTTTGGTTTATTGTCATTTCATGAGTGTGTGCATTGGCCAAGATCCAGCATGAAGCACACCTGCAAGCATCGAGTTCCGAGGGATGTGGATCATGCCTCAATAAACTTGACTTTAACAAATTGCATCTTGAGTACCCAGCTCATCTGAAAAAAAATCAATTTCATCCGGATTGTAGATATGAACATAAACATAAAGTCAAGTCTGAAAGAGGACATTGCACAGAAGCAGAAGAGAACATTTCACAGCCTTCATGTAGCCAAAGGATTTGAAACAGAATGCACATGTAAGATGCACACAGAGGCACAGAGGCGCACACACACATACACATACACTCATGTGCACACATGCATGCAGATACACACATATGTGAATGTATTCATGAACACACACATACACAGATACACATGCACACACAGGCACACATATACATATGCACACACATAAACTCATGTGTGAATATATGCATGCATGGACACACACAAAGAAAATGCACATGTAAGATGCACACAGAGGCACAGAGGCAAACACACACATACATTCATGTGCACATGTGCATGCAGACACACATGTATGAATGTATGCATGCATGGGCACACACATACACAGAAACACATACATGCACACATAGACCTACATATACATATGCACACACATACACTCATGTGTGAATGTATGCATGCAGGGACACAAGCATACACAAACACACATATACACATGCATACATACAGACATACAGTCCACACGTATCACACACACACACACACACACACACACACACACACCTCTAACCATGGAGGAAATAAAGAGATAAATGTAATTTATTTGAGACTGAAAGCTCTGTTTTATTGAAGGACGACACAACAGAGAAAATAACAAGAAACTACAAAGTGGAGAGGAGTCCAGAAATGCAGGCACTGGTCATATAGATCAGATGGAAAGGATGCCAATACAATGTACAGAAAACAGGTTCAGTAAACACAGAGCTGGCATTCACCTGAGGAGCCTGCTCACTCAGACAATAAGCATGGAATATGCCAAGTGTCGGCACCCAGCAGGAGGTGGCCTCTGGCCACAGAGATTCTCCATTCTGTGCCACAAACACTGACGTTTTACACTGATGTTTGAAAGAATTTCTAGAAAGGCAGGGAACACTTAAAACTCACACATGGGAAGGATGTAAGCCACCCCAATAGTTTGGTTGTATCTGTCAATAATTTATCTCCTCCACATACACTCAGGATAAACACATGCATGCAGAGTTCCAAAATACATGTATGTGAACGTGCATGTTAGCTTTAGTTACTGTTTTTCTGAGGCCGCGCCTGCAACAGCGTAATCAGTCAGCAATGTATTTTCACAAACTCGAGAGCATGTAACAGGCATGGACAAGTGCTGTAGACACCAAGCAGGAGTTACACATGCAAAATGAACATCTCGGGAGCCTGTCTGATCCGTGATATGGCAGGCATGGGCAATGGGCACTTTAAAGGGCCCAGGTAGGTTGTCGTGCAAGTCTGGCATGCTGGCTGTAAGACATTTGTAAGACTCTGGATGCACACGTCTGCTTGTGAGGCAGCGTGCTGCTGCTGATCTGGCTCCTGCACTTCCTTTTTCTTATGTGTCATTTCCATTTTACAGAAGACTCACTGTTGAAAGGTTTCTTCAAGAAGCCAGGTACAGCCACACACATCTGCAGTCTCAGCACTTGGAGGGCTCTGACAGGAGGGTCATGAGTTTGTAGCCAGCCTGAGCAAGATAGGGAAGGTTTCCCATTGAGTAGTCTTGAGAGTTTCTACCCCACCACTCACGAACATTCTCCTAATGTGATGGTCCAGAGCAAGTGCCCCGTCCCAGAAAATCCGTCACTCCGTGCTTGGTGTTCAGTGGTGAATCCTTTAACAAGGTTTTCCCACCAGCTTCTCCCCGGGATATCCAGGGATCCTTCCATCTGCCCAGGAAGAAAATTCCAGATCTACTGCTCTCCCCACTACACTGGCTCCTTTTCTGATCAACTCAACAATCACTCACAGGTTGGGGCCATAACTGTCATAGGCCTCAGAACAAAGGCTGTGCAGGGCAAGGGAGAGGCCAAGGACAGGGAAGCAGAGAACATGTTGTCTGTGACCAGATTCCAGATGCCAGAGCTGGCACGCAGTGCACCATGCCTCAGGCAAGTCCTTATCTCATGTTTTCTAAGCATGTAGCCATGGGTTCTCAACACTGACCCATAATCCAACCCTGCTGCTTCTTAGCCACTCTTCCCTCTACTCAACTTCTCAGGGTGCTCAGAGAGAGTGGCCTATAGCTCCATGTAGAAGCTCCCGAGACTAAGGCCTCAGCTGCTCTTACAAAAGCTTGAATTACCCAAGCGTCCTCCAGAGTGCAGAGCATTGGACCCTAGGGAGAAACTTCCAGGAAGGAGGATAGAAAGTATGATGGAGAGAGAGAAAGAGAGAGAGAGAGAGAGAGAGAGAGAGAAAGAGGGAGAGAGAGATAGAGAGAGAGAGAGAGACAGAGAGAGAGAGAGAGAGAGAGAGAGAGAAAATGATGATGACGATGATGATGATGATGGGGAGAGGAGAAGGGGATGTTGGGAGGTCCTGAGATGCATGGAAGGAACAGCACCAGCTACAGCATATGGATAGGGGGCAGCAGAGAGACCAAAGCAATGCCCCTCCCCAGGTCTGGTAAAAGATAACATCAGGCTGTGTGTGAGGAAGGCAGACCCTTCACCATCACAGTGGCACAGGCACAACGTGTTCAGTGGCCAAGAACCACATAGATCAATGTCAAAGTGGCCTTTGCTGTGGAACGGACTCTGGTCAGCATGGTACCCTCCCAGAGACATGAAAGTGCCCACTAACGTGACAGGATGGCTCTCCTGCCACCTGGATATGTCATGGCTTGATGCTGGCATCCACTACAGCCAGAGAAGAAGAAGAAGAAGAAGAAGAAGAAGAAGAAGAAGAAGAAGAAGAAGAAGAAGAAGAAGAAGAAGAAGAAGAAGAAGAAGAAGAAGAAGAAGAAGAGAAGAAGAAAAATCAGGTACCCTCCACTACCAGTCTGATGAGCAAACCGGGCGCCTCCAGGTGACAGTGAGCTTAGCATCTATCTGCAGGCCTGCACAGGAACCAGATTCTGCAGTTTTCCATAGACAGTGTGTGATGGGAATTTGTCACATTGTGAGGACACTCCCTGTGCAGCTGGGTGCAGGTATGAGGTACCCTGAGAGAGCATAGCTGTGATGAAGACACACGAGGTTGTATCCCTACAACTGACAGCTTTGATGTCTCCCTACCCATCTGTCTTACTTCTTCTATCCTCTGAGGAAATTGCTTATTATTATTATTTTTATAAATGCATTCCCAGTGAAGAGAAAATTAAATATGCATGAATTTTAAAATGAAGCAGCCAAGCAGAGTTCTAAAAGCACTTCATGGAATCAGCCGGCCAATCTTCCATTAATATTTTAATTTGGGAGTAACCTGGGTCTGGTGAGGAATTTGACTTACACGCTATGCTGGGAGGGAGAAGGGGATGGGTATTTGAGTCTGGGCTGGAGTTGGAGATGTGTGTGTGTGTGTGTGTGTGTGTGTGTATACATATTTTCACCCAAGTACTTGGAAACACAATCCAATGTGCAGGGCATTCTAACTGAACCCATACACCTGGAGCTTCCATGTCAACCAGGATTACAAATGATTTTGGATCATGTTTTAAATGCCTGCCTCATCTCTGAAACCAACTCAAGGGAGAAAGGATTTGCTCTGGTTTGAGGGCTTACAGTCCCTTGTGGTGAGGAAAGCGTAGGGTGACCATGGCTGAGATAGCAGGAAAATGGGTCTGCTTGTCCACATTCCTGCAGATCAGAAACAGAAGCTGGAATGGGCAGGAAGTGGAGCCAGGCCATATACACCAAGGCCCGCCCCTCAGTGATCCACCCATTTCTTTTTTTCTAACGATCTCTTACTTCCTACGTGATCCATAAATTCCCAAAATAGTGTGATCCGCTGGAGACCAAGTAAGTATCCAAACACAGGTCCTCAGGGGCATTCTGTAGCTTAGTAGTCTGCTTGAAGGGAAGCCTGCCTTCTCTTTTAGGGTACTAGGGTACTGCTTGTTTTAGCTAGTGCTGTAATATTATGCCAAGGCAAGGGCAGAAAGGGAGAAAATGTTTATTTTACCTCTCAGTCCAAGGCATGTCCATCGTGATAAGGAAGACAGGCAGCAGCTGCAGGAGCCTGAAGCAGCAAGTCACCTGGTGCCCACACCCAGATGAGACCAATGAACTGAACGCATGCCAGGGTTAAGCTTGCTTTCTCCTTTTGATACAGGACATAGAAAATGGTTCTGCTCACAAATGAGATGTATGTCCTATCATTGATTAATGAAGTCAAAGTCTGTGGAGAGAATCTCTGGTGAACCATGTGGAAGCATCACCGGTTACTATTTCTTCTAGGATCTGCCCCACAGTTACCTGGCAACAGCCAGGTATGCCTGGCTCAGTATAAGGGACTGTTTGCCCCCTCCTCACTCTCTTATTCTCTTGTTCTCTTCCTGTCTTACCCTCTTCCCTCTCTGTCCCTTCTCTCCCTATTCCCTTCCCCTTCTCTCTCCACATGCTCATGTGCTCATAGTCAGCCTCTACATCTCGTCTCGTCCCCTCCCCCCTCCCCTCCCCTCTCCCCTCCCCCCTCCCCCCTCTCCTCTCCTCCCCTCCCCCCTCTCCTCTCCTCCCCTCCCCCCTCCCCTCCCCTCCCCTCTCCTCCCCCCTCCCCCCTCCCCTTCCCTTCCCTTCCCTTCCACCTCACATACTCTAAGCATATCCCTGGCTTCATCTTCTTTTTTTTATATAAAACACATCATCTGTCAATAAAAAGCTGATAGCCTATTAGCAAATAGCAGGGAATAGAGGATGGGAAATCCAATACAGAGACTGGAACTCTGGGATAGAGTCAGGGAGGAAGTTTCACCTCCAAGACTCTGAGGAAGTTGGACATATGAAACTAGGAGATGTAGCTAGCCAGCCTCATGACAGATAGAATAGATGAAATGGGCTATATAAGTAACTAGCCAGTAAGAAAAAAAACCTAACCTTAAGGCCATAAGCATTGTACTAACTATTAAGCCTCTGATCTGCTATTCAGGAATTGGGCACAGTGACAACAGTCCTTCACATGCATACCCAGAAGCCTGACTCCCGGTGACTCTAGTTTCTGTTGAGTTAACAACAGTCAGAACTCACCTCCTCCTGACACCAGTGTTGGCTAGTGGTTCTGAGTTCTGAGATGGGTTAGAATCACTGGAGTGTTGAGGAAACTGGTGCCTGGGCCTCACCCTGGAGATTCTGGCTTTGCTGCACTCTCAACACTGAACAGATGAGGGAATGCCAGGTAAAGGAATCTTGTTGCTAATAGAGACCCAGGAGCAACAAGTAGGAAGCCCATGACTACATTGGTGACAGATTCTGCCTCCAAGAGAAGTTTGGTAATGTGGTTACTTTAGCTCTTTCTTAGAGTCAGATGCTAGCTTTTGTTGCTGATAAAGTAAGGTTTTTATACTGAGAAAGTGGATGTCAACTGTGGCCTTATAACAAAGTCCACCCAAAGGCAAAAAGCTTTGCTCTGGATAGCATGGGAGTAGCCAGTGTGCAGCCTGATCCTCAGCACCCTGAGGGCTCCACCTTGAGACCTGGCCTGAGTTGAGCCCAGCACTGCTGCTGTTGTCAGTGGACTGTTACAGCTTGAATAGGAAATATCCCCTGCAAGGTCTTGTGTGTGAATACCAAGTGTCCGGCTGTTGGCATTGTTTAGGGATTTGGAGCCTTACAAGAAATAGCTAGTTATAGGAGGTGGGCTGCTTGTGGTCTGGCCTTGAGGTTTATAGACCAGCTCCATGTCCTATGCTACACCTGCTTGCTTCCCACCCACACTTTGAATAGCTGGGCTGAACAGTGCTTCCTTCTCTATGTGAGAGCAGTCAGGAGCTAAGAAAGCCCTGAGGATTTCTCCACAACCCTATAGAACCCCAAATCCGTCTACCCATCTCCCCCTTCTTCGCAGAGAAATTCCAGGGAGAAAAATCTCAAAGCGGGGTTCCCTATAGTCTCCTCTGCTCTACCAGGGAAGTAGAGACAACTTTCTCTAAGATCCCTCCATATTTTTAGAAAATAGAGTATGAACACATCTTTGGGGGATGATGTGGGGAAATGGGGGACTCACAGCACGTGGGCAGGTGAGTCTGCCTCTGGGCAGGATGTCACCAGTTTCCCTGGTCAGCAGTCAGAAACTGCTGTACTCAGCAACCAAAGGACAGAGAGGCAATAAATAGCTCAAAAGTCTTCACAGAGAGACGAGGAATGCAATTCTTCCCTCTGGATATTCTTCAGCTGCTTGAGTTTTTATTTTCACCAAAGTATGTATCTATAACTGCTGTAATTGTTGTGAAGTGAGATGTGAGCTCTTGACTGTTTTCTACAACTTGGTGTTTGTTCCGTACACATCACCCGAAAGATTATGAGTTTGGGGGAACACAGAACAAATTAAAATGTTTCTCACTGAAATAACTTGCTGGCCTTTCCACTCCGTAATTGTTCTCTCCGTAGTGGAGTGAATTAAGTTAGGGCTTGGCGGATGAATAGTATTCTGCCCAGTGATGGAACTCCCTGCAGATGGGGGACCGAGCTGCGACCTATTGTCATTCTCCACCCTTTCTGTGATGGTTGTTTGCCGCTTTGCCAAAATGTATCAGTAATCAATACATGGAGTATCTCTAATGCATCCCCAGGCATGCACGTGGTGATGAAGACACCGAGGGATGAATGGTCCTGCGGGGGCTCCACCTGTGGAACCCTGGCTCACAGGGATGACCAGAGGTAGGTCTGGGAGGGGCCTTGAGGAACAGCAATGAGCTGCAAGCACAAGAGCCAGGGAGACCACAAGTCCCAGCACAGGCTCCAGGCAGCCTTGGACAAGGAACAAATTTCAGAACTAGGTTTTAACTTCTGCAAAAATAAGTAAATAAGTAAGTAAGGAAGGAAGTAATAAATAAATAAGTAAATAAATGGATAAATAAACTTCAAGGTTTGTTTATTTTAGGGATAATTATACATCTATATAACACATTACACATAACATGTGTGTGTTACATACAGATACATTTAATACCTGCAATACAAATGTTATACACAGATACATTTATGCATGCATTATGTATATATTGCATTTATGTACATATTTAAAATCATATATATATATATATTCTGGCTATATATGGCTCCTTGTTAGTAATTACTTCATATTCTCAAATCCAGTATTCCCAGGGACTTGAGGGCAGGAAGCACCATGAGTAATGGAGATCACTTTGTATTCTGTTGGCTGTCTGTGTTTCTCAGAGTATAACCTATCTGAGTTCTGCCGTGGACATACAACAGTCCCATGGCGACTTGCTTTGGCCAACTGTGAATGAAACCCTCCTTCCTGAATGTTGCTAACACAGACAGCATGTTAGCACTACAAGAGGTCCTGAAGTCTACCTTGGTGTTGCCTACATATCTTAAACATTTCCAGGATTTCAGGAGTTAAAGGAACACAGTCATGGGACACACCAGACACTAATGGCTCCCTCCCTAAGGGGCATCGTGTGTGTATCTTGTTTTCAAACACAGTGGAGAGCGTTGGAAGTTATGAACGCGGGTTCCATATGTTAGTAAGAGAGTGTGGCTTGCCCTTGGTAGTCCTGAGTGTCCTTCACAGCTCTGGCAAAGATCCAGTTGGCCCTTCTTCACATTGATCAGTGGCAGAACCCACTTCATAGGGCCGGAGCAAAGCTTGCACAGAGCACTGGCTCAGCCCATGCAAGGCAGGGGTGCCCATGCAAGGCAGGGGAGCCAGGTTATAGCTATTTAGACATTGTCTTTGCCATGCAGGGATGTGGGCTCTACTGAGTGTCTTCTGCAGTCACCAGACAGGAAGGAAATGTCTGGGCTGCCAGGGGGAAAATTGCTAACTCAGAATGATGTCTTTTTAAACCAGAGAAGCTGTGGTCCCTGAGGTCTGAGGGTCTGAGCTACTTTTGTTGATGCTATTTAGAAGCAAGGAGGACATTGTCAAGGCTCTGCACTGTGGGGGGTTTTTGAGGCTAATTTATGTGCTGTATTGAGCCGAAGGAGGGGCAGGTGGACTTTGGGAAGAATGGCCTAGTCGAAGCTGCTTCCCAGAGTATCTAGGAGCCCGTAATGGGCTTGGACAGCAGGAAGAGATTGTGATGATTGCTGAGGCAGCGTGGGAGCTCAAGAGTAAGGATGTGTCCCACAGGCGTGAAACAGGACTCAGTAAGAAAAAAAAAATCAGTCACTCATGAGAAGGATCTGCTAAGACACAAAACGGAGACCTAAGGGACTTAATTGGGGTTCATTATCTCATCCTCCTCCAGGACATGAATTTGTCTTCCTGTGGCAATATTTGAAATGTGTTCCCACCTCTCACAGTCATCCATTGGATTCAAAATAAGGTGAAGTGCTTAGAGGCTGGGGACAGAGGTATCCACATCTTCATGAGGGTAGACAGAGCTCCTGCCTCTTCAGAATGTCACGGAAAGCCTAACTCTCTCTCATCCATGAGACATGCTCTCCCAGGGCACAGATGGCCTCAGGAACAAGCCTTGGCATGTGGGGAGCTCTGCTCTGCCTCCTTGACTCCTTCACTCCAAATCCTAGCCTGTGGACAAACAAGCTTATGGACACACGCCTTCCATAATCCTAGTCTGTGGACAAACAAGCTTATGGACACACGCCTTCTCACCTGGCATGTTCTGAGGACAGGAGGTAAGCTTTAACGTTCAACCCCTGAAAGTAGCAGAGATCAGGTCAGTAGCCATCTATACAGGGCGATACATTCTAGTCTGAATTCACATACATGGAGCAAGGAGATAGAGTATTTGAAATGAGAATTGTTATGGAAAATTCCAGTCCTGCAAAGGTACATGGGTAATCAATATGTGCCCAGATGGCTCAGTGGATTAAAGTGCTTGCCACATAAACCTGAGGGCCTTAGTTTGATCTCCAGAACCCACATGGAGAACCACCTGTGTTTTCTGCACTCCTATCATGAGATGAGCCCAGAAGCTCACAGGCCAGTTACCCCAGTGTATGCAGCAAGGAAGAAATCAGACTCTGTTTCACCACAGTGGAAAGAAGGAGAGAATTGACTCCCCAAAGTGGTCCTGTGTCCCCTACCTGGATTCTGTGGCATGTATACTCCCACCCTTGCACATACATCAAACACAATTATTATTATTAATTAACACAATTATTAGCAATAAGCATTAACTAATTAAAAAGCAGTGTGAATGTGTCCCTCAAGCTACACGTATTTGAGGTTTTCTTTCTTCTCCTTCAGCTTTGCAAACCCCACTTCCGATTTAGGATGGAAAGATAAAGGGGGCATTTCTGAGCTGTTTGGAGAAGTTCTGAGCCTGTGGAAATCTTGTAATCCCCCAGGTCTCATTTACAAGAGGATGGAGCAGCTCCAGGCTTGGCTGCATCCTTCCTGGGTTGACTGCTTTTGTATCCCGCATAACTGTCCATCAACCTGCCTTCCCAGCAGAGCCCAAAAGCCACCTGAGGTTTGCCTCTCCTTCGGGAGCAGGAGGAGTGTCTCTGAAGACTGGCCAAGTAGAGGAACGGAATAAACCTCAGAGGGACTATGAGTGGTACAGAAATTGATTTCTCAGGACTCCAGTCACAGGAAAGCTGTTCTGTATCCCCAGACATCCAGCCTCCTTCTGCAAAGCATACATGGAAGGGCTTAGAGATAGCAAAGAGAATCTGAGTTCTCCACCCGCCCCACACTCACTGCCTTTCTGTACCTGAAGATAGGGGGATGGGCAGCCCCTCCAGCTTCCAGTCAGAGTGGAGGGGTGTTCTGTAGCCTTTCTTCCAGCCTAAGACTTAACAGCTTTGCCTCTGAATTCCTCCAACCCCTGTCATCTGAGAGATGGATGGCTCTGTGTTGTGGGTCCAGCATTTTCAAGCACAGGGTCTTTATGAGGTCAAGGCAAAGCAGGCACATTCGGAACACATCCTTGTGTGTTTGTGTGTGCGCGTGTGCATGCACATGTGCGTGTGCGTAACACGATGGGGATCCTTGTCATAGATATAAACAGAAGTACCCAGGAGCATTGAGGGAGCTGAAGCACTGGGCTGAGGGCAAGCTGGGCAGATGCTGACAGGAGACATTGCCTGCTGGCTCTCCTCTGTACATGGTTAGTCTGGAGTACTTAGTGTTTCTTTACAAGGATAAACAAGGCCCTGATGGAACATTATGGCCCTCCTTCACAGGGAGAGGAACCTAGAAAGTTATATGCTCTCTCTCCACCTTAAGTTTGGGCTAACCTGGGCTAGCCTGAGTGAATCATCTTGACTTTCCTTGGATAGCACGAGCTACCATGTCATGCTTCCAACCAGTGCTTCTTCTGCTAGTGAGAAGAAGTTGTGTTCCTAATCTCTCCTGCACAGGCTGCTCTGATTTGCTACTGCACCCAGATCCACAGCCCAGCCCAGTGGTGTTTGGCTGCATTCCAGAGTTGACTGGGCTGCTGGGAGCCTCAGATAGCCTCTACATGCACATAAGAGACACTCAATGGATGGATATCTCCAAGCCAGGGTCCCCAGGTTTCATCTCCTCTTGGCGTAGAATTCCCCTAGAAAGCATGGGGCAGAGGAGGGCTTAGCAAACGCTGACTCCAGGACATTGTGCTAGGGATACAGAATATGGAGAAGCACGTATGGGATGTGTACCAATGTGTGGTGGTCTACTTCAGTTAGGCCCTTGGGATTCAGCTGGCATGCTCTGAGGAAAGATCAATACCAGATCACAGAGCAGAAATGGAAAAGGTCAGCTGCAGTCATACAGGATCCATTGTAAGTACCATGGAAGACTTTAACTCCACACTGGGACCAGTTCCCTGCAGCCAGTTTAGAATAAAGGAGATCAGTACACACCATCAGGAGAAGTCCAAAAAGTGAACCCAGACAAGCAGCAGCATGCTACACGAGACTTGGCACAAAGCCAGAACCCCGATGGCTATGTTCCCACAGAAACGTTATATTCCACATCAGATGGTCTGTGCTGCAGACATGGATTCTTGATAGGAGGAGGCCTGAAAGAGTGAGTTACAAACAGGATTTATAAGATAGTCTGGGAGTCTTGCAATGTCTGTCTGTGCACTGCAGAGGCTGAGAACCCAGTAATTGTTGAACAGATGAGGTTGGGTGCCTCACCAGTTTCAGTCTGACCCCAAAGGCCTAGAAGATTCTTGAAGAGTTGATGGTGTTCAGCTGACATTTGAAAGCAGATGAACCCTCTGATGTCAATAAGAATGGCTTTTATGGGAGTAGCAATAGAGCAGATGCACTCACCAGCAGGAAGCAAAGACAGGCAGGCAAAATGGCCCTCAGCCTTCTTTGTATTGATCTGAAGAAATCTCACAGATCCATCCAGAGGTACATCTCTTAGTGCAGTGGTTCTCAACCTTCCTAATGCTGTGACCATTTAATACAGTTCCTCATGCTGTGGTGACCCCTGGCCATAAAATTATTCTTGTTGCTATTTGATAAGTAATTTTGCTACTGTTGTGAATCATAATGAAAATGTCTGGTATACAGACAGTCTTAGGAGACCCTTGTGAAAAGCTCATTTGGCCCCCAGAGGGGTTGCAACCCACAGGTTGAGCACCACTGTCTTAATGGACACCAGCTGCATTCAAGTTGACAGCCAAAGTCAACCACCACTGCAGCCAAGTACTTTTCTAGCAACCTTCCGACACAGGTTTGGAACAGGGTTGAAAGTTTCACTGGGTCAAAGTGAAGGAAGTCAGGTGTTAATCTCAGCCAGTGGGATCTGCAGGATGCAGCCTAGACAGCCGTAGCTCCATGTCTCCCTGAACCCAGTTATAGTGGATCACATGTGCCATGGCCAGTCTTTTGTATGTTTTCTGGGACTGCAGTTGTGCCATATTACAGGGTGGAGTAGTCATGGCTTCACAGCCCTATAGCACCCAAAGAGATAAATGGCTGGCTTCATCTGGACACTAGAGCTGGGGTGAACCTGAGAGTGATCCCTAAGCCACTGTAGACACAGTCAATGTGGGTTTATAAAAGTGGAAAGCCAGATATCCCTTGCTGTTTAGCCTGAGCCTTGCAGATGGACTGCTTCTTGGGTGAGTAGCTCCTGTGAGCTGCTTTGGGGAACTGATTTAAAGTAGCTTGTGCATGTTTTAAAGGATTTCTTGATGTGTCCCATGCCTAAGAAGAGCTAGGTACTGGGGGCATAGCAAGGAAGTGGACTAATTTTGTCCTCCTTCCACGCACCTCCCACTTCCCTGAGGTGACTGTCACAAACACACACTCACGCTCAAGTTCTAGAAGCACGGGTGGGTGTGTATGAGTGTGGGAGGAATCAACCTAGGACTGTGTATTGGGTCACAGCAATTCTATTTGAGGAATGCCTCTCCACGCAAATGACACTTGAAAAGAGAACAAGGTGAACAAGGTCCCATGACTTGCAAAAGGTAAAGCAGTTGCCATCCCCAGAGTAAAGAGATTAGGGTAATGGCACCATGCTGAGTGAGGGGAGGGGTGGGGCCCATATCTGCCTGGGCCCAGTGCATACAAAATGAGCAATGAATGGCTTTAGGGCCCTCTTACACCTAAGGATTCCTTATGTCTTTGGCAGGTTCTGGTTATAAGCCAGGAATGTAATGACATATGTATAACACTAAAGCTTTCCTTCGGGCTGTGGAAAGCTGGGAGTATTGTTCAAGAGCCCATCGACAGAAGCCCAGCATCTCACATCTTAATGAAGCCTGCAGAGGAGGAGTCAGGCTGCAGGCCACAAAGGCTCAGAGCCCAAGGGTCAGAAGGGCAAATCCAAGGGAGATGAATCTGAGTGTGGGGAACCTGCAGCAGGGTACCTGTGGCAAAGCCTGAGGGTAGGTGCAGGCAGAGAGCAGGCTGTTTGCATCAGTCCTTACTGTCCTGCCCACAGCAGCCATGGGCAAACACTGTGCAGGTGTGACCTCAGCTTAAGGTACCCAGAGCACCACCTGACTGACTCATCCTGGGAGCATCTACAGCAGGCAGTCACCAGGGTCAACTGGACTATGTTTAGGATTACCTGGAAGGCCAGGCAGTGGTGGGGCATGCCTTTAATCCCAGCACTTGACAGGCAGAGGCAGGCAAATTTCTGAGTTCGAGACCAGCCTGGTCTACAGGGTGAGTTCCAGGACAGCCAGAACTATACAGAGAAACCCTGTCTCGAAAAACCTAAACAAACAAACAAACAAAACAAGACAAGACAAAACAAAACAAAACAAGATTACCTGGAAGGCACACCTCTGAATGTCTGTGAGAATATTTTTAGCAAGGTCTCACTGAGGAGGGAGATCTGCTCTGAATGCACTCTGATCTACCCCATGCCAGCCAGCTCTCCCCTCTCTCTCTGCTTCCTGACAGTGGGCAGACTGTGAAGAGCTGCTTCAGGCACACGTAGTCACACCTTCTGCTTCATGGTGGTCTGTACCTTCAACCTAAGGACCAAAACAAACCATCTTCCCCTAAGGAGCCCCTGCAAGATATTTGGTCACAGCAACGGGAAACATAGCTAACATAACAGCATGGTGGAGATTTAGCACAGGCATGGGCGCTGTGTCAAAGGCTTTGTTGGGGAAGACAGAATGTGCAGAACACGTAGGGAATTTCAGTGGAGGTGTTGCACGTTGGAATAGCAGAGACAAAGAACTCCTCACCTGGACTTCCTGGAGGACTAGAGTACGCCGAGTATGAGTGAAACGTGAAACTGGGTCAAAGGAATCATCATATAAATTTAAACTCAAAAATATAAACTCAGAACACAGCAAACTACAGAGAAGTGCGGAAAGGCCAGGTTTCAAACAGAAATAAATGGAAAGCTAGAAGCAAGAATGGAGAAAATGGCACAAGAAATCCCTGAAGGGGTTAGGACCCGTGTAACTCCTTAGAAATAGTTAAAGGTACAAATCCACATACCCAGGAAACCCAGAGACCCTCAGCCATGATCAACACTACAATACACATAAATACAAATTATGAAAAAAATTAAAGCAAAATAGAAAACCTTGAAAGAATTCAAAGGAGAAAAACTGATATGAAGCGAGGGGAAAAACAAAGAACTACTCATTAGAAAAATTTTAATTTGAGGGAAAATGCACCAGTCTGGAATTCTGTGTTGTTTTTAGTAATAAAACACACTATCTGCCCACTCTGTGCCAAGCATCACTTCTTAACCTTCAGAACATTCCAGGGAGAGTCCCATCTCCTGGGCCATACATGAGCTCAAGGACTGCTCATTGCGCTTTCATGACTTCAAGTCTGTAGACCACCTGAAGGTCTGACCCAAGCACATGGCAGGGCTGGCCTGCTCCAAGGAGGGTGGCGCTGGTATTGAGGACCTGGACACCCTGCAGGTAGAGCTTGAGACTCTGCTGTCTTGTGCAAACATGCGGCTGCATATACTCAAGTTGGGTTGAGACAGTGAGCTTGACTCCCCCCAGATACGGGAAGCCCAAAACTGGCAGGGAAGACAGGACATGGGTCAGAGCCTGCCTCAGGATGACCCAAATCCACAAACTTTCAGCCCAAGATCCAAGAACATGAATTCACTGATGACCCAATTGAGATGCCTCAGGTCCCCAAGAATGATGCTCCCAACATGCTCTGGACCACGGTGGAGCCCTGTTGTGCTGATATCACCAGTGAGGAGGTACGAACGCTAGTGGAGCTCGTAAGGGCCCTGAAGATAAAGCTGAACATTGTAAGACTGACACTGGGGACACACTACTCCCAGTGCTGGGCCCAGGAGGCTCTGCTAGAGGAGCAGAAGGATAGACAGCTGTGGCTGACAAGAAGAAAGGCCTCATGGGATCGAACTCATGAACTGGATACAAAAGATGTGGCTATCCTACTGAGGAAGTGTGAGGTCCAGCATGAGCAGCCGGAAGATGGATGGCCTTTTGGTCCCCTGACACAGCCAACCTGCTGCAGGCCCTGGTGGAAGAAAATATTATTTCCCCTATGAAGGACTCTGCTGTTCCTGACATGTCGGGGAAAGAATCAGGGGCTGATGGAGCAAGCACGTCTCCCTGAAAACCGAGCAAGCCCTTCAGCATAACACATGCCAAGACCCTGGAGAGCTTTATCAATGAGTTGCTGATTGCCCAGGGCCTCCTGGAGTCTGAGGATCAGCCTCCTTAAGGACGCATAGGCTGAGGTCCTTGCTGTGCTGTGCAAACAGCAGGCCACGCTGAAGGCATTCAGGGTACACAACAACAATACGAAGCATGATCTGCCCTCCTGGTTCTCGTGCTGAGCGCCAGCTCCTCTGAGCAGTCCATGTGTCTGCTCCTTTCCTGCTCCCACCACTAGCAAGGAAGACCTGGCATGGTCAGGGTTGGCTATGTTCTACTCACCTTGAGTCTTTGGAGCCCAGTGTGTAGAGACAGTCCATGTGTGGTTGCTGACTTTCTGACTAATGTGCAAGCACAGGGCCCTGGAGATGTTCTATGTGAATGGGGAGAGTCCTGAGCTTGACCACAGCAGGGGGATCTGAAGTTATATGTGCAGGAAGAGAGGGGACCTGAGGATGAGTTGTGTACACTTGTGAGGTATGGAAAATACAGAGAAGATTGAGGAAATGAAAGATATATTTCAGGTCAATGGAATCCTTAAGTAAAGATACACAGACATGAAGTCAAAAGACAGGAGGGAACCCAAAAGAATTTCTAGTATCTGGGACCTGCACCCCACAAGGGGAGAAAGGTGGATAGTATGTCAGGGGATGGGCAATGCCTTGTTTAGGACTATTGGCATTGGCCTTGAGGTGCTGAGAAACATATTCTCTGAGGTGTGTCATGGTGGCATGATGTCAGGGGTGATGGCTCAGCCTTGCACCCAGCAAGTGCTGAGCAGAGCTCCCAGCAGCAATGGAGAGGAAGGCTGAGTCAGAGGGCCATGGAACGTGGGACAGGTGTGTGGAGAGGCTGACATGGCATCCCACATGTGCAAGCTGATTCACAGGATGTGGGTGGAGACCAGAAATGTCAAAGATGCCCTTCAAGGTGAGGCTGATGAGGCCAGTGATCATCAGAAGAGGATTGTGGGAGCTGTAGGAGGGAGGCTCCCAGGTCCTGAGCTCTTCCTTTGTGAAGTCCAGGTGGAGGGTGTCAGTGGGCAGCTGACATTAAAACCAGGTTTTTACCGTGGAAGTCCACAAACATGGCAGTTTCTGAAACCAGATGAGGGAATGGAGAACCCTGCCTTCCTGTGTTTCTCCCTGAACTGAAAAGTAATGTTTTTATTCTTTTCTTCTTCTAGCTTGTTATTCTTTCATATGCCTTTTCTTGTTTTCTTTTTAACTAAGAGTGTCACAAAGAAAATATGTAAATATGTCCAGATGCAATTAAGTATCTCCCAAAGAAAGCCGAGTTGTTTCTTTCTATCGATAATTCTTGTCTGCAGGTTGCCATAGCTGCCTGTCTTTTAAATATCTCTCACACGGTGTCTAGTGCCTCGTCCTTCTCTGGGTGAGTGCTCGATAAACGCTAGATGGTAATAATCTTACACACCGCTGCAGTATCTCTGCCGGAAAACCAGCTGCTATTGAATTCCATAAAGTCAAAGTTGTAGAATAAAAAAACAAAGGAACGTGATCTTCTTTTGTTTTGTGGTTTATGAGAGGATTGGATCAAAATCACGGTTCCAACCCAAATAATAGAACCAGCTTCCTGTGATGAAGGGAAGGAGGAAAATAGCATTTATAGAACACTTGCCAAACGCCTAGCATTGTGCTCACGTAGATTAAAAGGTATTTTAAGCATGAAGATACAGAGTATATACCACAGAATTAAGTCAGGGCATCTCACTGGTAAGATCCACGAGGGTTTGAAACTTTCATCTAAAGGAGGATTGCCAGGAGACCAAGGCAGGCTTGGGAAACATAGTGAAACCTTGTTTCAAAAAAAAAAAAAATACAAGTTTCATTTCCAGAACTCAGGTCAGGAGACTTACAGCCTCATGTAATTCTAGCTCTAGGAAGATCTGATGCCTCTGGCCTCTAAGGACACTCACACTCATTTGTGCATACGTTCTCTCTCTCTCTCTCTCTCTCTCTCTCTCTCTCTCTCTCTCTCTCTCTCACA
Source organism: Mus musculus (assembly GCF_000001635.26). Taxonomy (NCBI): domain Eukaryota; kingdom Metazoa; phylum Chordata; class Mammalia; order Rodentia; family Muridae; genus Mus; species Mus musculus. The sequence goes on along the minus strand of NC_000068.7, from coordinate 179,018,266 downwards.
CACACACACACACACGCATGCACACACTCACACACACACACGCATGCACACACTCACACTCACACACACACACACACACGCATGCACACACTCATACTCACACACACACACACACAAATCTTTAAAATTTACATCTTAAATTTTATCTACCTTATCTGTCTGTCATCTATCATCTAGCTACCTATCATCCATCCACCTATTTATCTGTATACTTAGAATCTATCCACCCATCCATCTACCCACCCACCCACCCATCCACCCACCCATCCATCCATCCATCCATCCATCCATCCACCCACCCACCCACCTGCCCACCCACCTGTCCATCCATTATTGTCTGTCTATCTTGTGTCTTAAAGGGCTTTAACTACAGTCTCTGTTGACATGTTCAGTCTTTCTGCATCCTGACCCTGTCCTGGGAACCCAGCGGGAGCCATCCTGAGCACGCACCCTGCTCTGCTATCTTTTGATGTCTCTGATGCCTCTTTTGCTCTCATTCATTTACAACTTTGTTTTGAGGGCACTGTTTACAGAAATGATCTGTAGGCAACATAAATCTGGAGTTGTTTTTCTCTCCTTTGACTCTGGAAACATTGTTGCCATTCTGGAGAGAACACAGACAGAAAAGAAGGAAATCCCCCACCTCACCCAGAGTTTAATCACAGACACCTCAGTGATGTGTCACAAAAGAGCTCTTGAGACATGCCCTTCAGATGATGGAATGGAGCCATCTATGTCCTGTTGGTCCTCTTTCACTCCCTGTACCCCTTCCTCCCTATCCTAGAGAGAAGTTGGTTCTTACACCTTGCATCATAACCGTTTTCCCCCTTTGCTTTGTAGGATCGGTACTTAGATGTGCTGTGCTGAGTTTTGCCTTTTAAACTGTGAGATAGAGCAATGGCTGTTTGGTGTTCTTCATGTCCAGTTTCCTTCTCTTGGTGTGTGTGTGTGTGTGTGTGTGTGTGTATGTGTGACACTCTTCCTTTGTCTTTAGTTTGTATGTAAATGATAAAAACTCATGCGGAAGGAAACAATACCATAATTGCTTCCTGGGCCAGGTCCTTTCCCAGGGCTTTGCTTTAGTTTGCGTCATGAGCACTGATGTTCTGTATTCCTTCGTCTGTGTTCTGGCTTCTGGGCTGACTACCGAGTGCAGGGAGACGCTATTTCCTGGAGGCAGAAGTTCTGGAACCATTTCTCTTGTTTCTTTTAAGGGCCTCTTCTAGCCTTCTTCCTGTCGGGTGTCTGTTTAATTATTGATTTGAGGGTGGTCTTTATGCATTCTAGGGAGGAGCCCTTCAGAGGTCAGATGAATTATAGATGCCTCTTTCTATCTAGTAGCTTTTCTGATTTAATTGTTTCTTTTGAGGCCAACAGAGTACTTAATTTTGGTGCCATCAAATTTGGACATGCTCTCCATCATGATTAGAACTTGTAAGGATTCTGGACTTTTAAGTGTTTTCCTGGGTCTGACTGAGATCATGAGGACTCTCTGTACCATGAGCAGTCCTGCCCCTACTGCCCATGTGTGATAGCTAATTGGCACCACAGACTTCACCGGATTTAAATTCACTGTGGAAACACATCCCTGGCATGCTGGGGGATTTCTTTAAACTAAGGAGGGAAGACCTATCTTGGATTTGGGCAGAACATTCTGCATCACCTCTCTCTGCTTCCTGACTATAGAAGTAATATGAGCAGCCTCCTCATGTTCCTGCCACCATGCCGTTTCCGCCACGATGGGCTGAACCTTCAAACTTTACCTTTCAGTAGCTGTTTGTCAAGCATGTTGTCACTGCAGTGAGAAAAGTAACCAATTCTTAAACATGGAAGCTACTCTCCCCTCTTTCCAAAAGGGCACAGGATTGCTCCTCCGCTATTCATTCTAACCACCTCTCTCTCTTGCTCTCTATGGTGAACCAGGTATTCACCTGTGTGAGGGGATTTTAAGGGCTCGTGATTACCTTCAGTGGGGTGTTTGTCTGTCCATCTAGTGTCTAGAAAGCATTCTACTTCACGACCATTGCTCTCCTCACTCTGTCTCCTCCCTTGTCCTTGCGCACGCCGGACTGGCCAGCAGTAACGACGCTGCAACAGGATCCTTCTGCACACGTTTATTGGGAGAGCTTGATTGCAGAGGTGAAGAGACCCCGAGCCCAGAACTGGTGCTGCTTATATAGGCCTAGGAGAGGGGTGTCTCACACCCGGATTGGTTATGCACTACGCCTCATTTGCATGTTCCTCATCTGATTGGCTACTCTCTCTCTCTGTACCTCACAGAGCCTCATTATCATACCTCATTTGCATGTCTCACATCTGATTGGTTATACTCTCAAAGCCTCATTATCATGCTCGGGCCAGGCAGTGTCTTTGCAAAAAACTTTACTGCATATGTACACATTGGTTGTTTGTCCAAACTTATGTGTGGTGGCCAGCAGTAGTCAGTGCCACTCTGCAACGGCACATGTGGCTTCCCACACCTTGTGTGATGACAATGGCTTCATCAACGTCCTGATGTAGAGGTGCTACCTGACATGCTGAAGCTGTCTCCATGGCAGCCCTTCTTCCTGGATTACCAACTCACTTTTCCCATTAGATGTCTGTTAATGCCTTATTAGTGCTCAACATTTTCGGTTATTAAAGCTTAGGTGAACTGCATGGCATCATGGGAGAGATCAACAGAGGCACTCAGCTAGAAAGCCTTTGCCCCAGTGGGGCTGAGGGAACATTATTGCCTGTCACCAGACGTTCTTCTCTACATGGAAGACAATGCCCATCACTGCAGAGTGGAGAGGTGGAGCCTAGGGCTCCGTGGTGAATGAAACACAGCAGGAAGAGGAGCTGGAGTGGCCCAGGCTCCACCCGAAGCACTTCCTATGGTGGCACAGAGGGGCCTGATAAGTCTGGTGGATCTGCTGATCAGAGTCAGGTTCATGGAGAATTTGAGGGCAGAGCACAGAAGGGCTCCAGATATCTGCCCAGGTGTGGCTTTGAGTATTTGGTTGGGATCAAAACGTGCACACAGAGTGAACTGCTGTTGAGGTTGGCCCTGTGAGGCTCCTGTCTGTGCTGCTATTGTTCTTGTTCTTGGTGTCCTTCCTTTCTGTTGTCTTGGAGCTGAGCCCAGCGGTTGACTGACATGCCATGTGAGTTCTCCACCACTGAGTGTTATCCCAGTGCTGGATCTTCTTTTTGAGAGATTTTTCTCTGTGTTGTCTGGACTGGCATCATTCAAATACGAGCTCTATGGCACTCTACGTTGGAGAGTGGCTAGGTCCAGCCTCATTCTGCTGCTTTCCAGCTCTGTCCTTCACATTCTCTTGCCTGTGCATTCCCTCAGGCCCTTCTGCCTGTGAGAGACCCCAGCATTGTCTCTTGGGCTGGCTGTTGCTGCTGGAGTTACTCACTCGGTCTGTATCTGCCTGAAACCTTATTTATTTCCTCACATTGCAGGAGACTCACTGTGCTGGACAGAATTCTACCTCCGCAGCTATTTTCTTTTTGCCCCCTAACGCGTTTTTAATCTCCCTGTCTTCCGGTACGTATCTCTTCCACTGAGAAGAGCCTTGTCAATTTCAGTTAACATTGCTCCTTTGAAGGCACCAGGGCTCTTTCCTCTGGCGAATTTTGAGAATGTTTAAAATTCCCTTTGCCTTCAGTTTGAGGAAGACTCGCTGCTATGTACCCACATGTGTAATTGTTTATTTAATGCTCTTGGCTTTGTGAAGGTCCTGGGATCTGTGGCTTTTGTCTTTCAGTGACTTGGGGGGGGGGGGGCTCTGCCAATATAACAAGGCACACTGCTTCTCCACAGTCCCTTCTCTTAGGAGTTCTAAGACCTGTGCACCAGACCCTGTCCAGTGGCTGTAATAACCCTACCCTATCCCTGGACCTTCCTGATGGTCAGCCTGCGGTTCACTCTTGATCTTGACATCTGATCTTCCCTTTCTGTGTGTGATTTACGTGTTAAGCATGTTGACTGGGTTTCATGTCTGTCTATTTCTTCCCAACCTATGAGATGTTCCTCGTAAAAATCTCCCTTGGTGTGGTGTCTCCCTTGATGTAGATAGCAGATGTGGGCTTGTTTGGTTTTGCCCTTCCTCCCTTCCTCCCTCCCTCTCCTCCCCTCCCTCTCCTCCTCCCCTCCCTTTCCCCACCCTCCTCTCCAAGTGCAGGACTGGTCCAGGTCCTGGGCCCCGTTGACTCTGTCTAAGCTCTATGTGTTTGCTGCTGCTTTCCGCTGTGGATTCTAGTTCTCCGCCTGAGTTTGCAGAATGTGCAGAACACTATACAGCTTTCTGTAGAAATGGCTCAGGGCCATACTGCAGCAGTGTGAGCTCACCTCCAACCAGAGCTCACCATGGGATTAGTGAGAGACTGAGCCACAGCCTGTCCATGTCCTGCCTGCCACTTGCTCCACTCACACACAGAAGCAACCCTGTCCTGACCATTCACTGTCACGTCCACGGCGTACCCTCTCCCCACGGTGCTACTGAGAAGTTGTATAACTTTTTTCCCCGCTTGCTGTTTTCATGTTGAAGCTTGGGCTCATTTACTTTCTGCACTGTTTTAAGGAGATTCATTTGGATTAAATAAACATTGCTGAGGCTTCCTGTATACCAGACACTATGCCACTTGCTGGAGAATAAATGGTGAAGCAGAGAGAGAACGAAAGTCCTACTCAGACCCTATGACTTCTCTTTAGTCTGCTAGAGGGGGCACATGGAAAATGTCCTCAGCCCATAGCGTGGTGACTGCAGAGCCCATCCATCTGACACAGTGAGGAAGGACCTCAGAGGATGTGCGAGGGTTTTGCACACAGAATCCTCCCCACGGAGGGTCTTCACACACAGAGAGAGGATGTCACAGAGTGTCTCAGGCATGCTCCCTGTGTCCTCTCCAACACCTGCATGCCAACCACAACAGCTCTGCTTTGAAGGGTGCTGACCGGCCATGCTTACAGACCAATTGTGTAAGAGGAAATGAAGGCAGATGTGGAGAAAGCTTAAGATCCATTTAAAATTTAAACAGTGCTCATTGTCACAAAAGCTTCGCGGTGAGAGCAGTCTGGCTGCCTTGGAAATCTATTCCCACATGTTTATACGGGCACTTCAAAGACCTATTAAAGCCAGCTCTTTGATGTATGACCAGCTACTTCAGTGGTGACTCTCTGTTAAGTCAGATCTGAATTCAGTGGGGAAAGGGACAAATTGGCTGTTTTATCTAACACTTTCAATATCAACTCACAATGAAGAGGGGCGTTCTTTCCTACTTAAAAGCTACAAGATGAGTTTGCCACCAGGATAAAGAGAATAAATATCCAGAGATGGGTTACAAAACAAAATCAGACTCTCAGTGGCTGAAGGGAGTGGACCAGCGTCCCCGCAGACTCCATGTTTCTCCTCAGGGACTGCCATCAATGGCCAGGAAGACACCAGTTCCTGAGGATTCAGAACTCTGGGCAGAGTCAGAGAAAAGGTATCACATTCCTGTGTCTGGGGAAGCTGTTGGTGTGTCCTGGCACTGTGATGCCTGAGGGGTGGTGGTCACTGGGCTGGCCATGAGTTGTGATGATGGAGCAAGGGTACAGACTATCTCTACCCACATATACATACTCAGAATTTTCTCTTGGAGAAGAGTCATGGTTGCCATAGGAGCGGCTTCGCTCTTTGCTGTGCTCACAGCACCATGGAGCACAAGCAGAGGCAGACAGGGAGAAAACGACAACCCTCCCAGAGGTGGGATCATCTTTCCTGATGCAGAACTGCCTGGAAACAGAGCCACTATAGAGAAAGGCACATGTAGGTGTGATAGAGGGCAATGGGACGTTCTGATTTTTAAAAAAGGCTCCTTCAGGAGGGCTCCTCCTGCTCCCACCTGCAGCCGCCTAACAAAGTTGGCATTTTGTCAACTGAAACCCCATCTCAGGTCCAGAGGCTGAGTTCCCAAGTCCACCCATCAACAGGCCTGATGTGGTATGCTCATGGGGACTGACGACTCGGGCTGTTCACACTGGCTCGAGAATGCAGCCTTCTCTCTCACACTCATGACACCATCCCTGTGTGTGGATCTGTGTCCTGTCCAAGTCTCTCACCCTTACAGGCCTTAGGTTGATCCCTTCAATGGTCAAATCTTAAAACATTTTCATCAGAGAGTAGCGGGTGTTAGGGCTATAATGTAGGAATTTGAAAGCCAGAATTGAGCCCAAAATACCTTTTGAAATGAAACATAAACTCCCAAAATAGCTGTATAAAAATCCAAACAAAAATAAAATGTAAGAATTCTGAATTGTAAAATTCACAAAGAAAATTAAGAAGCAGAATGACAGATGTGGAAGCGTGAGCTTGGTCTGTCGCCAGGGTTAGCTGGTCCACAGACATGCAGGCATATATACACATATGCATACACATATAGACTGACAGAAACTTGTAACACACACGCACACTTGCATACACACATATATACAATGCACACTTGCACGTACATACAGACATGTGCATATGCACGCACGCACACCATAACAACGCAAAAACTTATTTTGAAATAACTGCTAATAGAGAGGTGGACAGGAGTTATTTAGGGAACTCAGAGAGTGATATTGACTCAGCTCTTAGCCAGCATATAGAGGCTCTGCATCCAGTGCCCCCTGACAATGCCTCTTTCTCAGCAACTGCTCAGCAAGGCTTGCTGGTCCACACTGCCAGACCTGAGAATGGATTATGTTTTAAAAGTCTCCTGAGGGTGCAAATAGACCTGAAATCTGTGTTGGACATTTTGTAAAGTGTAACACAATTACAATGTGTCAAACCTTTGACTCAGACATTTCACCCCTATCAGCGTCTGCTAAGCAGACCTGCCTGTGTGTGACAGACCCCGAGCAGAAGGTCAGCAGTGGGATCCTTGTGAACTGTAGGGACATGTTGACACAATCCAAGCTGGGAGCATTGGAATGGTTTTCGTGGAAACCACATGCTGTTGAGGAAATGGAGTGGTTCTTTGGGCATGGATGAGACATAATTCCAATCCATATTATTTAAAAAAAGCAAAGACAGAAGCAGTGTGTTATGATTCTGTCTGTTATAGTTGGATCTAAACTGTACCTTAAAGACTTGTGAGTTGAAGGCTTGGTCCCCTAAGGCTGTGGTGCTATCAGCAGCAGTTGGATCGTGAGGTTTCCAGGTCCAGCAAACGATGAATTCATTGATGGCCTCAGAGTCTGATGTGCTGTTGGGAGGTGAATGGGATGGGGTTTGGCTGCAGAGTATGTGCTTAGAGGCATGCTTCCAGGTGTCATGTCTACTGAGGGTTGAAGCCACTTCCAACCCTGTTGTGCAGCCTCACGAGGTTCCAAAGCCCAGAGAGCCCCTCTCGAGCTTAAGCCAGATGAAAGTCCCTGTTTTGAAGTTTCTTTCCTCGGGTATTTTGTCACAGCTTACGGAATGGGACATACTTTGTCATTCTTGATAAAATGTACATCCAAGACATACATACATTCCAGTATTTCTGAGAGTGTAAACTGACATCTGATAATACAGGAAAAAAATATATAAGAAAATTAACTTTACACCTGGGAGACAGAAGTGAGAACACAAGACACCTCTCTCTTTCCACCTCGCAGACATTTCAGCCCAGGGCCTGAGGCCAGTGTGACCCTGATAAAGGCTGCAGAGAGGCAGATGTGGGGACCATTTGCACTATTATGCTCTGAGCTTTTAGCGCTTATTTCAAATGCTTCATGATTAAAATGTAAAAATGAGTATTCACATGTCTTTTTCCCCACTAAATTTTCTAAATAAAAGATTCCCACACATCCACAGCTAAATCTGGCCCCATTTTTTTGACTATGACATCAATTTTATTCAGCATTTTCTACAGCTAAATGAAAAGAAACACAATTCAAGCTAACGTGAGCAAACCCAAGTCTTCTGGCTCCTGTTTCTGGAAAGTTCTGAGAGTCGCCTTCAGTCCTGATTGGGATCGGAGATCATAGGATATGGCCTTCCCTTTCTCTCGACCTGTCCTGTCTCCACAGGCTTCATTCTCTGTTCAGTTTAGTGTCGAACCTGCATGTATCAGTGTCTCTTCTCAGTGCTGTGACAGAATCTCTAGGAACACAACTCATTTAAGAAGGGGTTTATCCCGACTCACAGTTGTAAATACACTCACAGGGGAGATACACCTCAAAGAAGGCAGGATGGTGGAAGTGTGAGGCAGCTGCTCACGTTGCATCCGGTCAGGAAGTACACAGAGGTGCACAGCCAGCCTTCTTCTGCTCCCTTTTGATCTGATCTCTAGTTTGTAGAGGATGACCTTCCTCAGTGCCCATGATGGGTCTTTCTTCCTCAGCCGGACCTTCCTGGGACTGCCTGACATACCCCAGGGTCTCCTCCAGGATGACTCTAAAGCAAGGTGAATCAACAATGAAAGTTAACGACGACTGTCAGATCTCACACAGACCGTGGGATGCCTGATGGCAAACCTGAGGTTCTGGTTAACTCTTCCTGCTTGGTTGGGTTCCCTGTGTTAGATTTAAAGCTATTAGGCAAGTGCATGCCATGGACCATGCTGTTCACCTTTTCCTGTCTTTACCAGGAAGCATGGTGGTACCAGGCACAGTCACAGCCTATCTCCCACAGGATCTGATAAACACATTTCCTCTTTTGCAGTACCAAGGCAATCCCTCTTGTGGGCTGTGGAAGCCAGCGGCCACCTGCAGAGTAAGAATGATTGACATTCCCATGCCAGCTGACTTCTTTGCTTTACCTTGTTGCAGATTAGGCTTCACACCACCCAATGCTAGGAGGGAGTGAGGCTTGGGGCTGGGCAGTATTAGACATTAGCACCTTGGGGAGTGGGGGACGAAAGCAAGGCTAAGTTCACTGCCTGACTTGTAGTTGAAGATGGTGGCCTAAGGCAGGACCCCTGAGCAGCACCAGCTAGCCCTTTGAACAGGGTCACCTGGCTCCCTGCTGCCCAGGCAGGACTTGAGATCCATTCCCAGTCCTGTGTGTGGAAGGGGAGCTGACCCCCCGGTCTCCGTGGCCTTGACTCCCTGTAAAGTGTTTGTGTTTCTTACCCATTATTTGAGGGAGAGAGTGGCCCAAGTCTCGACAGCTCATGAACCCTGAGGGGTTGCTGGTTTTTTTTGCTGAGTTTTGCTTTGTATTTTAGTAACACTGTGTGCTCTTGTACTTCAAATCTAAACTTTTACAGTAGCAAACACTGTGGTTTGGTGACAGGGGCTGTTGAAGCCATTCCAAGCCTAGCCAATGTAACTGCCTTGGGCACACCTCCAAAGTCTTTAAATTCTATATCCTTCTCATAGAAGAAAGTACTGAACACGGAAGATGGGTTTTTGTGTTATTATTGTACCTGAGGGGAGTTGTTTCTGATCCCCCCTCAGAGAGCAGAGCTGGAGTGTGGAGAATTTGTGTGTGTTAGAGATGGGAAGGGAGAAGGGGAGGGAGAGGGGGAGGGAGGGAGGAAGGGAGGGAGGAAGGGAAGAAGGAATGGAGGAGGGAAATACATGTGTGTGTATACTTTAAATAATGACTTTATTACTGTCTGCAGTTCAAGTTTTCAATATGGGTTTTATTTTCTTACCTTTTGCGAGGTTATATATGTATGCATCTGTAGTTATTCCTAATGGCATTAAACAGTGATTTGTTCTAAAAGACACATTAAATGGTGTCAAATTTACAGTATTCAATTTACCACTAGCAACAAGAGCTCGGGGGCGAATGCTTAGATTTCTCTCTCGCTCTCCTTTTTTTTTTTTTAAATCCTCCCGATGTAACTAAGGCTGCCTTCAAACATTACTTGGTATAATTATGATACATAATTTTTTTCCCACATTGATGTAAAATTAGGTTCTTTCTTCCAGTTGTCTTTAGTTTGGGCGTTCTGGGTTGTTTTGCCTCTCAAGGGTTTTGGATGTATAAAGTGCATATGGGTTTCAGATACTCAGACATCTAATTTTGACGCCCTCCCCTCGAAATTCTGCTGTCTCCCTTTGATTTTGGAGCTTCGACAGTCAGCACTATGGTTTCTATGCATCTGTCGGGCTCTCTTATGTCCGGAGGGAAGAGAAAAGTGTTTCCCAAAGGGTAACTTTTAACATGTCACATTTCTGAGAGCTCCCCCCCCCCCCGAGACCACGCTGGAGAAATTGGCACCGGGGAGTACATCTATTAAGCTGTTGTGATGTGTCGTTCATGTCTCTGTGAAGAAATAGTCTTCTTTTCTTCCCAGTAAGCATGGGAAGTGATTGGCCCTTGGAGAGAGACACCATGCAGTCCACAGGGTACCTGGGCCCTAAAACCTGAAAATGGCCCTGTGCCTCTGAGGAGAGGATGAGTGCCAGGCGACTCAGAGCATGGTCTCAAGCAAGACAAGGGAGTGTGTACCCTGTGCAGAAATGCAGTCTTAGACTTGGGGCTGACATTCGCTACATGGAAAAAGGATGCATTTTATTTGCCTTAGGACCCAGAGCCTTTATGGCTGCTGACTGAAGCTGCGGTATGTTTTTATCTTGCCTTATGAGTTTAGAAAAAATATAGGTAAAATATACAAGGAGGAGCCCAAATAAACACCTAAGATCTCAGAACAATATCAGAGCGAATGTCACAATAAAGGCGCAATCAAGTATCTTTGAGTCTGTGATATTTACACTATGTAGTCTATCCAAGATAGAAACGAATACAGAGAATAGATGGAGATACAGTTTAGAATTCTCCCCCAAAGCTCATTCAAGAGAGTAGAAATGGTAGTAGCACTCTTCAGAAGGTTTGGAAAGCAGTTGGAAGAGTGTCTCTCAGACAGCTTGAACAGGAATGCATGAAGTGGCTCTCCACAATTGTTTTAATATTCAGAAGTTCTTAGTGCTTGAATATTTAGTGGAGATCACTCCACAAAACAATATAAGCTTAAATCCAAACATTATCCCCATGTAAATTTTATTCCAGACTAATGTTTCCTTCTATTCCTTGTAGGAATCTTTGGTTGAGCCAAACTGTGGGGCTCAGCAGAATCAAGTGTGGGGTTGTTATAGTTTGCTTTTTGTTGCTGTGATAAACACTGTGACTGGAAATGACTTGGCTAGAAAAGAGACTCTTTTAGTTTATTCTGCTAGGTAATAGTCCCTGACTGAAGAAGGTTAGCAGGAGCTGGAGGGGCCATTTACTGGCTTGCTATCTAACTTGCTGCTGGTCTCATGCTCAGCTTGCTTACTTACCCAGCTAAAGCCCGTTTGCCTAAGGTTGTTTCCACCCATAGTGTGCAGGGTCTTCCTACCTCAACCATGAAAGAAAGAAAGAAAGAAAGAAAGAAAGAAAGAAAGAAAGAAAGAAAGAAAGAAAGAAAGAAAGAAAGGGAGAGAGTGAGGGAGGGAAAGAGTGAGGGAGGGAGGGAGGGAGGGAGGGAGGGAGGGAGGGGAGGAAGAAGGGAGGGAGGGAAGAAGGGAGGGAGGGAGGGAGGGAGGAAGGAAGGAAGGAAGCCTCTTAGACATGTCCACAGCCCACCCTGATCAAGATAACTCTCCAACAGAGGGTCCATCTTCCTGGGTAGCTATACTATGTGCCAAATTGACAATAAAAAAATAACCCAGCAAAAGGATAGTTAAAAATAATAAATCAATGTTGACTTATTAGCTACATGCTAATAGAAGAAGAAACTGGGCATGAGGCATATAGGATTCACTATCTTTATGATATTTCTGTAAATACCAAAGTATTCTAAAATACGTTCTTACTAAATTTAGTAACAATGAAAACAGTGCAATAATCCCCTACTATGAGGCGCTCAGATCCAAATATTTCAACGGTAAATTCCACCCCAAAATTAAATATGCTCTTAGTCACAAACCTATTATTTTTCAAATCCTCCAAAATAGAATAGGGGTGTCCTTGTGAGTGCTCATTGTCAGCTTGGCACAATCAAGAGTCATTAGGGAAGAAGAAGTCACCACTGTGGGATTTCCAAGATCAGATTGGTCTGCAGCCCTGTCTCTGTCGCATTATCTTGATTGTGCACTGATATGGGAGATCCAGACCACTGTGGATTATATACAATGGGTTGGAATTATATCTGAAAGTAGTCTGAGCACATGCAAGAGAGAGCAGACCAAAAAGCAGCCTCCTTCATGGTCTCTGATTCAGTTTTTATTTGATTTCTTGCCCATACTTCCCTAAGTGATGATCTGTGTCCTAATAGCATACATACAGGATACATATAGTATACATACAGCATACATATAGTATAATATTTCATATATAAAACGTACATACAGCATACATACAGTGTACATATGGCACATGTATAGTATACATAAAATATACACACAGCATACATACAACATACATACAATATGCATATGACATATATACAGTACACATATAGCATACATATAGTATACATACAGTATACATACAGCATACATACAGCACATATACAGTGTACATACAGTGTACATGCAGAATAAGGCATACATATGACATACATATGGCATTCATATGGCATATATGTGGTATTCATAGACCATTCATATAGTATACATGCAGTATACATGCAGCATACATACAGCATACATATAACATATATATGGTATACACACAGCATACATATGGCATACATACAGCATACATATAACATATATACAGTATACATATAGCATACATACAACATACATACAGGATGCATACAGTATATATACAGTAACAGGCCATGGCACATTCTTTCCTTTTTCAAGTTGCCCTTGTTCATGATCTTCATCATAAAAAGAGAAAAACAAACAGAATAGGATGAAACATTTCTTATATAAGTCTTCAAAGCCATTCTCATGATTCTAAAACAAAGCAGCCCCTTTACACTCAAAGACTACTTACTACAGACTATTATCTCTCAAGCATGTAGACATGGACGCCCTCAACAAAATACTCCCCAAAGCCAGCAAGATTTCAAAACAACCATTTAGCTCATGTGACTAAGTGTTATTGGACTCAAAATGCAAAGCTGGTTCAATTTCCAACACATTTGACACACCACACCATTTTAACAGGATGAAGGGTGCAAGAGAACCCTAAGGTATGTACCAAATTGACAATAAAAACAGTGGAAATAAGAGAACCCTATGGCTGCTTTAACAGATATAAGGCAGCTGAGGAAGTTCTTGTCAAAAACTCTGACAATCAGGAATGGAAAGGCATTTGTGTGTTAAATTAAATGACAGTTATAAAAACCCACAGCTAGCTCCAAATCTAATAAATACTAAATTATTTCTAGTACTTAGATAAATGCTAATTTATTTTTCATTAGGTCATGAACCAAACATGGGAATTTCCTCATCTGAGGTTGTAGTGAAGTTCTTCTGAGAGGAATTTTTAAAAGGACTAAAACAAATGAAAAGATCTCTAATGGATAACCCAAGTTCATAAATCAAATGATTGGGAAAAAAGCTAAAGACTGATGATTGGCAGCTTCAAGGCCATCCCCATCAAGACCCCAGTCTCTGTTTGTTTGTTTTGTTTTGTTTTGTTTTGTTTTGTTTTTTTGTTTTGTTTGTTTGTTTGTTTGTTTAGTAAATCCTCACAATGGCTATCAAGGTTCATGTGAATGTATAAAAGACACAGAGCAACCAAGATGGTTTTGAAAAATGAGAGCCAACGTTTAGGGCACACATCAGCTTATTTCACACTTACTGTGCAGCCTCTAAAATCAGAACCATGTTGCATTGTATAAGGACAGGCATATAGACCAGTGGGCTAAGAGGGAAAGATCAGAAAGAAAACCATTCCTTCCTTATACATATTACATGTATGATTTATACATTGTGTCAATGGCTGTCTGGAGCTGGGAGGATGAGTCAGATGGTAAAGACTTTGCCTTACATGTATGGTGACCTGAGTTTGATCCCCACCATCCATATCAAAATTAATAATAATGAAAAAATGTGGTAGTAAAAGCTTGTAATCCAGGTGTTGGGGGAGGGAGAATAGGAGGATGCCCGGGGCTCACCAGCCAGCTAAGGCTATCTGGAGAACGCTGGGTCAGTGAGATGCAGTGACTTAAAGCTAAACAAAACAAAAACAAAATAAAAACCTACTATGATAAAACTATATGAAGAATTCAGTTAGACCTCCTTGTTACCCAAATTGGAGTCACTTTATCCCACCCGTCCTTATCCCAACTAAAATGGTCAAATTAATTATAAAAGGCAGAAAAAAAGATGTATTCAACATGGCCACACTGGGAAGAGGAACAAAAAAATTCAAGAACACCCTCCAGTTCATCTTTAAGGTTTAAATAGAGGGCCAGGGGACACATCTACACATGCTCTGACAAGTTATTGGAGCTCTACGGAATCTCTTTCCAGGAGAAAAGTCTGCCTCCCTGCTTTCCACAACACCTGGGATCTTTTCCTTCTTTCAACATGAGGTTCTGGGGGGAAACCTGTGCCATGGAGCATACTATGTCTAGTAGCCAGATAGGGAGACACAGGGATCTCTTTAGGTTATCTTCATCTCTGCCAGGTCACTTGAATGTCACATTTGACCACATACAAACTAACTTACACTGGGTGAAAGACCCAAATACAAGCACTGCAGACACTGTGCTGGAGCACTGCAGACACTGTGAAGGAGCACTGCAGACACTGTGATGAAACACTGCAGACACTGTGATGAAACACTGCAGACACTGTGATGGAGCACTGCAGACACTGAGATAGAGCACTGCAGACACTGTGATATAGCACTGCAGACACTGAGATAGAGCATTGCAGACACTGTGATGTAGCACTGCAGACACTGAGATAGAGCATTGCAGACACTGTGATGGAGCACTGCAGACACTGTGATGGAACACTGCAGACACTGTGATGGAGCACTGCAGACACTGTAATGGAGCACTGCAGACACTGTGATGGAGCACTACAGACAATGAGATAGAGCACTGCAGACACTGAGATAGAGCACTGCAGACACTGTGATGGAGCACTGCAGACACTGAGATAGAGCATTGCAGACACTGTGATGGAGCACTGCAGACACTGTGATGGAGCACTACAGACATTGTGATGGAGCACTGCAGACACTGAGATAAAGCACTGCAGACACTGTGATGGAGCACTGCAGACATTGTGTTGGAGCACTGCAGACACTGTGATGGAGCACTGCAGACACTGAGATAGAGCACTGCAGACACTGTGATGGAGCACTGCACACACTGTGATGGAGCACTACAGACACTATGCTGGAACACTGCAGACACTGTGATGAAACACTGCAGACACTGTGATGAAACACTGCAGACACTGAGATAGAGCACTGCAGACACTGAGATACAGCACTGCAGACACTGAGATACAGCACTGCAGACACTGTGATAGAGCACTGCAGATGCTGTGATGGAGCACTGCAGACGCTGTGAGGAAGGCTTAGAAGAAAGCACAGGTGTCCTCACCAGCATGTCTAGTCTAGCACATCTTAGAAATAAAAACAAAAGCAGGGAAACAAAGAACAGACTGGAATGGAGAAAATACAGCTCACATAGCTGCTGAGGGATTTGGATCTGTCTAAAGAATTCATGTAATTTTTTTTATATTCTGTATATTTCTTTGCTCTTGATATTGTGTTTTAAAGTACACACACACACACACACACACACACACACACACACACACACACACACATATATATATGTATATGTGTGTGTGTGTTCAAAAAGCAAACATAGAAACAAAACAAAAGAAAAAGAAGGCAGCAGCTGGCCCTGACCTCTGAGCATGTGAGAGTCAGTTTTCTTCCCCAATGGGAGCTGGGGTAGGTTGCTCACCCTCCAGTAATGGTGCCTTATACCTAGGCACATACTGTCAGCACTAATTGAATCCACTCAGGATTATGAAGAAGAAGTGGAGGGGAGGAGAGGGGAGGAAATGCGGTAGAGAGGGTGCTAAAATAGGGAGCAACAATAGGTGTGTCTTGAGGAGCTACAATAGGGAGCAGTGGTATATAGGATCTAAACACATTGTGTTCATGTGTAAAATACACAAAGAACAAATCAACATGCAGGCAGAATGGCAGCCAGTGCACATGAAGATCTGAGTAAAGATCTCCCTCACACGGACACAGTGACAGATTCGCCAAGTTTCTATATGGAGTGGCTGGAGGACCTGGCCATTGCCAGCCCAAAGAAATACAAACATGTCTCCCATGAAGCTTCCGCACTCATGTCCACTGTTGCCATTATACACAGTAGCTCAGAAGGAACAGACGCACTGGTGCTACCTAATAGTAAACTCTTGGAAAAGATGTGCACTCCTCCCATGCTGGAAAACAACTTGGTGACCTAAAGGACTGAACAATGACATGGGCTGGCCATAGTGGATTAGATGCTATGGACCTTCATTTACAAGGCCTGCTCAGAACAGGGGATCTGTAGAGACAGAACACAGATTAGTGGTTGCCTTGGATAGAAGGATGTGGGGCAAGAGGAATGTCCATGCCTCTTTTTGGGTGGCATCTGTGCTTAGAAATGGCTGTATGATTGCCACTGAACTCAATTCCATTGGGTTCTGCCTGGTTATCTCTGTAAGAGATGATGTTTCTCTGGATTTGTTAAAACAACAGGGTGACATAAATGTGGGTCATGTAGGGACTCTGCGCTATCTTCATGGTTGCGCTTGTAATTTATAATTCTCAGAATAAAATAAGTTTATGATAATAAAAACTCTTCAGCTCCTGGTGTATTCCCCACCGGTTCCCTCTGCCAACTAACCAAACAGCTGTGATTCCACGGACGGTCCTGTCTGCACTAGAGGAAGCTGGGCAGATGCGCCTGCCTTCTCCTCTATTCCTCAAGCAAAGCGTCTTGCCCAGTGACAGAAATGTGACCGGATGTCACACGGCAGACGGGTCTCTGAGATGGAATGAACTGCCTCCGGCAATCTCCCAAAGCCAGCAGTCAAATGAGAGCATCCCTCTGTTAATTATGCGCCAGTGCGGGGTTAACTGAGAGTGGACTGTGAAAAAAAATCATCTAAAAGCATATTTATTTGCACCCAATTTTCCAATTATGCATGTGTGTGGAATTACACATCCTACAGTAGCTGAAAAATTTTCCCTCGTTAATAACACAATGCATTGGCAGAATGGAATAGAACATAATTCTGTTGCATTTAAGCCACAAAAATAAATCAAAATTAAGTACTAATGTTTATTCTTTCAATCTGAAATTTTAATTGAACTGCCCTTGCCAGAGGGGTCAACTGGTCGCTGAATGTGTCAGCAATCAACATTCAATCTCTGCTATGGGAAAAGGGAGCCCCATCAGGAGCGGAAGACCATAGACTCTGCCTGGTGTCCCGTTCCACATCAGGTGGCTGCCCCCTGTCTCAAGGCAGGGTAATTAAAAGGGCCAAGGAAACATGAGCAGGCTGCAGGAAGCACCAAGGCGGGGAATCCAGATGCAACCATCAGGGTTTCGGATCTGACTGCTGCTCTTGCTTTCCTCGGCAAAGTCGAATCGATGAGCCAGACTCCGAGATCGAAGAGGACTGTGATGGAATGCCACCTTATGAAGTAATTGGCCTCACGGATCGGCCCAAATGAGTCATGAAACTATTCGTCAATAGCCTTGGCTGTGACTATGAGCAGTTACACGGTAGCTCCAGGGACAGTGATCGGAAAAGCTTACTGTACAATTCCTTCGGCAACACATTAATCATCTTCACCTTGAACTAGGAGTGTCGGGGAAGAAACAAACACCACTGTCACTGTGAAACCAGCTAACAAGGACCTGGTTTCTGCCTGATACAGATAGATGCAAAGGCTAACTAGCTTGCCAGGGAAAGGGCTCACTTTATCTGTTAGGTAAAGACTTGTTTCCTTTGGCCAACATGTGTTGATGGGTGCAAGAACTCAGACATGTGTTGGAGGATGAGGCCATGGATGACTTCTGTTCTGCTCAGAGTACTTTTTAGTGAGGTGCTGCTGTGAAGGGAGCCCCACCTGAAAAGTCTTAAACCACACGGGCTCTGAGTAAAATAGAAGACATGCTCTGACCCGTGGGCAACTCCACTGGTCAGCAAATGGACTTGTAAGATATCAGGCCGGGCTCTCACCCCTCCTCCTTTGCTGTGTGTGCATGTTCATATGTGCGAGGGTAAACATGTGTGCCTATGCAGATGGAGACCAGAGAATAACCTCAGGGTCATTCCTCTGACACTGTCTAGCTTGTTTATTGAGACATGGCCCCTCACTGGCTTGGGCTCAGTAATTCAGCTAGGAAGGCTGCCAATGGGCCTTAGAGATCCTCTTGTCTTTGTCACTTCTTTTTACAAAGATGCTGTGTGTGTGTGTGTGTGTGAGTGTGACTGTGTGTCACTATGTCTGTGTGTCTGTATGTCTCTCTGTGTGTACATGTAATTGGATTTCATTGGATTGTTTTATACAGTTGGAGGCTTGGTGGTCCCACAATACCTAACTGCAGAAACTAGAGATGCAGAGAAGTCCAAGAAGATGGAAGCCTCAGAATAAGGAGGGACCACTGCTGTTGTCCATCCAAGGCCGAAAGCCTGATCCCTGGCGCTCTGCCGATGTGCATCCACATTCAAAGGCAGATGGACCTGAGGTCTGTGATGTGTGTGAGGATACCAGCTGCATTTATTTCCACTGCTCAAGGGGAGCTGAGTCTTCATGATGACAGGTGCCATGCTCCTAGAATGGAATGACCATACAGGCTCACTTATTTGAACAATGACAGCATAGTTTTGGACAGTTGTGGGGCCTAGCTGGATACCCAGTCCTAGGGACTACCTAGCCAATCACTACTTCTGGTTGAAGCTCTCCGCCTCTAGTCTCCCACTATCACGAGCCTCCCCACACCTTCAATGACTTCTCTAGTCATTAGCCCCAAATAAATTCTTCCTCCCTGAGGTTGCTGTTGTTAGGAAAGTGACTAACACAGTGGGCTTCCACCTCCGCTGCAATTGCTCTGTGGAAAACAGAATGCTGGGTAATTCTTCCCACACTGAGGGTTGGGGTTCTCATAGTTCACTGAGCTATACGCTGCCTGTTGCCAGGGACCAAGGCAGTATTGCATAATGGACCCACAGTGACAGCTGAGGTCAGCACTCCTTTCTGCAGGGGAGGGTCGCTTGACATGTAAATAAATAAATGTGTGTGTGTGTGTGTGTGTGTGTGTGTGTGTGTGTGTGTGTGAGAGAGAGGGGGGGGAGGAGAGAGGTATTGACAATGAGGTTCTGGGCTTAGAATGGAAATCTACAGGATGGCCCCTATGTTACGATATATATCACTTGCTGGTATAGCCTGAAAGGTGACACCTAGGGAAAACTCATAGAAATTCATTTCTGATTTGGTTTGGAAGTCTGTTTGGAACTCAGTGGGTAGGGTTGGCATGGTTGCTCAGTTGCTAAAGTGCTAGCCTGGTAGGCATAAGAGTCTGAGTCTGATCTCTCAGAACCCACATTAAGAAAAGAAACAAAAGGACTGAATAATGACATGGGCTGGTCATGGTGGACTGGATGCTATGGACCTTCATTTACACAGCCTGCTCAGAACACGGGATCTGTAGAGTCAGAACACAGATTAGTGGTTGCCTTGGTTGGAAGGGGCTACAACATCCTCACAAGACTCTCAGAATGGCACCGTGCATGGTGGCACACACCTTTAATCCCAGCACTCGGGAGGCAGAGGCAGGCGGATTTCTAAGTTCAAGGCCAACCTGGTCAACAAAGTGATTTCCAGGACAGCCAGGACTATACAGAGAAACCCTGTCTCAAAAAAAAAAAAAAAAAAAAAAACCAACAACAACAACAACAAAAACAAAAAGACTCTCAGAATGGTTGTCTGTGCTGTGTAGTCCCGGTTTTGTCAGTCCAAGCTCAAATCTGCACCCCAGCATATCTCCTTGCTAACAACCTTCCCTGACCTAGGCTGGCTTTGTATCAATAGAAACTAGTGACAAACACTTGGAGCCTAAGTCGTTATCCCGGGGCTTCCATAGTAAATTATTGCCAATTGGTGACTACAAAGAACAGAAATTCATTCTCCTGCTGACCTGGAGGGCAGAGGAGCTAATGCAGTGATCTCCAAGGCTCATCCCCAGGAGGCTGGAGGCTGGGGGTGGGGGACACCTTTCTGCTCTTCTGGTTGGACATCACAGAGAACCTTCTTCCTGTGGTGGCTTCTATGGGTCTAGATCTCTCTTTTGTCTAATAAGAACACCAGTGTTGAGTTCATAGCATAGAAGCAAGCAAGATAAGTTTTTAAATCCTCAATTTTCTTTATTTTTCTTTCTGTCTGTGTTTCTCACACTCAATCCTAGAGACTTGTGTATGCTGGATAAGAACTCTGCCATGTGCTATATCTCTAGAAGAGCTCCTAACTTTCACCAGTGGAAAATTATTTCACAAATAAAAATATAATGCCCCAAGTTTGCAAGGAAACTTCTTTCAATGTGTGCTTCAATCAACGATAGAGTCAAGGCAAGACTGACACCTTTCTCACCAGAATAGACTGGCTGAGTCAGGCACTGTTGCTAAGATTTCAATGAATCCTGATTTTTAAACAATGTTTTAATTAGCCCTTTTCTCTTTTCTGCTTGTTTTCTAGTCATAGACAGTAATTATAAAGAAAAAATAGTTCTTTAAAGATCTTGCTACAATGGTCAAAGAAACTATAATTTAAAAATTTTAAAATTTTAAATCAGTAATGTTTAAATGTTGACTTTGATAATCTCACTTGTCAATTTGATGAGATCTAGAATCAACTAGGAGGTAGGCTTCTGAACATGCCTGAGGGGGCTTATCTTGATTGCATTAATTGAGGTGGAAAGACTTGCCTACTGTGGATGGCACCATTCCCTAGGCTGGAATCCTAGACTGAACAAAATAATGATATTAAAGTAAGCAGCAGAATGAATCACTCTCTGCTTTCTAAACTATGAGTGTAATGTGACCAGCCATCCAAAGTTCCTGATCCTAGGATTTCCTGTCCTGATATAACTGTATCCTTGGATTTCCTGTCCTGATACACTGTAGCCTTGGATTTCCTGTCCTGTTACACTGTAGCCTTGAACTGAGAGTAAAAAAAAAAATCCCCTTCTGCCTACATTGCCTGTGTCCAGTGTTTTGTTACAGTAACAAGCAAGTAAGTCATATTCCAGGTCACCTTGGTATTTATTATCCTTAGAGCCAGCTTTTAAATATTTGATCAATAAGAATTACCTTTTATTCTAAGTTTCTGGGCTAATATCCACTTATCAGTGAGTGCATATCAAGTGACTTCTTTTGTAATTGGGTTACCTCACTAAGGTTGATATCCTCCAGATACATCCATTTGCCTAGGAATTTCATGAATTGATTGTTTTTAATAGCTGAGTAGTACTCCATTGTGTAAATATACCATATTTTCTGTATCCATTCCTCCGTTGAAGGACATTTGGGTTCTTTCCAGCTTCCGGCTATTATAAATAAGGCTGCTATGAACATAGTGGAGCATGTGTCCTTATTACCAGTTAGAACATCTTCTGGGTATATGCCCAGGAGAGGTATTGCTGGATCTTCCAGTAGTACTATGTCCAATTTTCTGAGGAACTGCCAGGCTGACTTCCAGAGTGGTTGATAAGTGGATATTAGCCCAAAAACTTAGAATACCCAAGATACAATTTGCAAAACACAAGAAAATCAAGAAGAAGGAAGACCAACGTGTGGATACTTCATTCCTCCTTAGAATAGCAAACAAAATACCCATGGAAGGAGTTCCAGAGACAAAGTTTGGAGCTAACACGAAAGGATGGACCATCCAGAGACTACCCAACCCTGGGATCCATCCCACAATTAGCCACCAAACCCAGACACTATTGGATATGCCAGCAAGATTTTGCTGAAGGGACACTGATATAGCTGTCTCATGTGAGGCTATGCCATTGCCTGGCAAATACAGAAGTGGATGTTCACTGTCATCATAGGATGAAACACAGGGCCCCCAATGGAGGAGCTAGAGAAAGTACCCAAGGAGCTGAAGGGGTCTACAACCATATGAACCAACCAGTACCCCCAGAGCTCATGTCTCTAGCTGCATATGTAGCAGAAGATGGCCTAGTCAGCCATCATTGGGAAGAGAGGCCCCTAGGTCTTGCAAACTTTATATGCCCAGTACAGGGGAACTCCAGGGCCAAGAAGTGGGAGTGGGTGGGTAGGGGAGCAGGGCGGGGGGGGGGGGAGGGTATAGGGAACTTTCGGGATAACATTTGAAATGTAAATAAAGAAAATATCTAATAAAGGAAAGAAAGAAAGAAAGAAAGAAAGAAAGAAAAAAAGAAAGAAAGAAAGAAAGGAAGGAAGGAAGGAAGGAAGGAAGGAAGGAAGAAAGAAAGAAAGAAAGAAAGAAAGAAAGAAAGAAAGAAAGAAAGAAAGAAAGAAATGAATGACCTTTTATTTAGATGGACTTCTCTCCCCAGATTTGGACTTTGCTTACATTCCAAGACTGGACTTCAAGTGCAGCTAATTCTCTGTTTTCAAGGTACACAAGGCTCCAATCAGCATCACTCTGTCAAGGTTATCAGTATTCAAGCCAAGAACATTCATAGCCATGAGGCTACCCAGCTCTGAGACACGATTTGCTGAGGCCACCCTTTCTCTCAGATATTTTGATTGAATTGTAGCTGTTTTCGAAGGCCAAACTAATCTTTCATCCACGATTTGGCTTGGTGCTCTTTATGGTGCTTAAATAGCCTGCCTGAAAGCCGGAGTCTATAGTTCATTTGCTGTTGTCTTGATGGTTGTGTGAATTTCATACTGAGCTTGAAGAAGGACGTCTGGCTTACTTTAATTAGTTGATTAGTCCTAGGGTGCTGTGAACACTGGCTGAAGTTCATGATGGCATTCTCTGCAGAGCAGAACCTGGCACAGACTTGGTTCCCACCTTTACAAAGACCCATTTATGGAGTGGTCAACAGAAAGCCTCCAGTGGGACATTTCAGCTGTACCATAAGCAGATGTGTCTCATACCTGGTAACAAAACCAAGGAGGTGAGTGGAAATGAGTCCCAGGGATACTGATTTCTTTTCCTACTTACATGGCCCAACCTTGAAAGAGTGACAGTGACCAAAGAACCTTCGATAAAAAGACAAAATGTAAGAATGAAGGATGGAACTCATATAACAATGGCTGAAAGCACCTTCATTTACCTTTGGGAAGCGATGTCCAGTATGAAATTAAACACCAGGTTGACTATGGTCATATGCAACAGTGTTCATATAAAATTTGATATTTTGTGTTAAAAATCTAGGTCCTGTGCTGGAGGGATGGCTTGATGGTTAAGAACATATGCTGTTCTTGCAGAGGACTTGAGCTTGGTTCCCAGACTCCAGGGCTGGTGGCTCACAACCATCTGTAGCTCTAGCTTCAGGGAATCTGAAACCATCTGCTGGCCCCAGAAGGCATCTGCATTCACATGTGCATATACCCACACAGAGATACATGCATGTCCATGTAATTAAATAAAAAAGGAAATCTGAAAAAAAAGGAGAAGCCTACAGGTCTAAGAACAGTAATATCACAAGTTACACTGCATTTCAGGATATTATTCCACACCCAGAAGAAACTGTTTTACAACTTCTTGCAAAGTTAAGAGTAAAATGTTTTTAACATCATAAAATCCCCCAAGCTGATTGTCACACATTATTTTGAAATGGTGACAGTCGCTCTCAAGACAAACACATTGCTCATTATTGATTGCCTTACGATGGAAGCTCATTGGAAGAAGGGGTGAGATCATGGATAAACAAACAGCTGGGAATATAAGATGGGAGGATCCAAAAAGACCTAAGAATGAAGAAGAGGCACCCTGGAAATCGCCACAGCATATCCACTCACCTCCTTTAAAGGTCACTGTGACATCTTTAAGTCCCACTGTAGCTAGAAGAAAATTCCACACTAACAAATTTACATGTCAAACGGCAAAGTAATAAAATGTATAGAGAAAATTATGATATTTGTTACAACTTTGAATGGAAACAAAGTCCTTGATATAGACACACAGTTTACTAACCACTAAGTAAACTCACTCTGTTGATATTGAAAACATCTGTTCAATATAAAATAGCTCAAACAGATCACAAGTATAAACCGGAAGTCCAGACCAACAGGGTACAGAGACAAGGAAGACAGGATCCAGGGCATTTGGGGCCAGGTCCTGCAGGGTCAGAGGTGAACCAAACAAATGACTTATGAGAAAATGAATATGAGACACGAATAAATTATACATTCCAGTGAGAATCAAGCAGAGTAACATGGGAACCCAGTAGTAATTAAGAGAGTACAGATAAGGGGCCGGAGAGATGGCTCAGAGGTTAGGAGCACTTGTTGCTCTTTCAGAGGACCAGAATTCAGTTCCTAGAACCCATGTTGGTGGCTCACTACAATCTGTAACTCCAGTTCTGTGCCTGCACGTACAAATGTGAACACACACACACAGAGGCACACAGGCACACCTGAATGCACACTCAAATACACACACATACACACACAATTTTTTTTAAAAAAATCAACTTTAATGAAAGTACAAATCATAACTACAAAGGAAATGCTTACTTGCTCTCCTTCCTTATCCTCTAAACATCAAAAACACATTTTCTATGAATTGTAGTTGGGACCACAGGGAGCAATTGGGCAAAGTCTGCTGAAGGAAGTCAGATCTTTGACCCACATTGTTCTGTAAACCCAGCTCCTAGGTGAACATCATGCCCTGGTGTTTGTTTCCAAACCTAAGAAGATACATATGTCTCTGACTTTGTAATGACAGAAAGGGATTGGTGGCAGGGATGGGGGACAGAGACACGTGGGTGGATGGCAGCCTGATGGGGGGCATGGGTATATGGGGTGGGCATGTATGGTCTTGGGATTTTTACTCATTACTGAAGGTCTCCTGGAGAAGGCAGGCCTGAACCCTATGTTTCTCTTATAGGTAGGCTTGTGGAGTAAGTAGGTCAGGATGTGAGCTTGTGGTCTGTAGGCCCTCTGGTCTCCTGCATCCTGGGTTGCTAACCAAAAGCTCCTCAAACCAGTTTGGTGGATGCAAGTGACTGCCCGCCTGTCAGGCTCTCTTCTTCATTGATGGAAAAGCATGACATAACAAGATGCTTCTGAAACCCTCCTCAAAGCTAAAGGAGGCTTGAGAATGCAGGCCTGCCCGAGGGAGAAGATGCTGGATACTTCTAGCTAAGACAGAAAGAAAGAGGAAGAGGACAGAGGGCTAGATCGCTCCCCAGCCTCTCTATCTGGAGAAATGGCTGATGAAATGCCAAGTTCCCATGGAGACTAACTCCTGTGAGGTTAAGACAAAGCAAAGGGAGCAACTCTTGGGCAGCACAGAGCTGCTTGCCAGCCTGCGTCCTCCTTCCACTTAGGTAAGAGAAGCAACCCTCTCCCCTGATTGCTTCTTTGATGATAAAGCTTGCTGATGAATACCTTCATGTTGGGTTGAAAAGGCAATTGTCTAGAAAGTGACTCCAATTCCCTCAGAGCCTAGCTAACACTCAGCACCTGGAGACGTCAGGATACTTCTGGAAACTTTGTCTCTCATTATGAGGCCCTAATTCGCAGCCCAGATTCCAGGAACAAAGACCCTTCTGTGGCTCCACAGGTTTCCAATAGCAACCTGCCTCCCTGGACCAAGATGATCATGTGATGCAGGCCCTGGAGGCTGCCATTCCTCCTGGGACCCCATGCTGGTGGGCAGATGCTGGGAAGAGGATCTGCTGAACCCCAGACCCAGGCAATTTTACTCCAACCGCCTTGCAGAGTGTACAATTCCCATTGCTCCCTTCCCTCCCACAGTCCCAGAGGACCGATTTCACAAAATACAGTGTGAAGGTTAATACAGAGTTCCCCAGTCTGAAGCTGCAGAATGGATCGTTATTAATTATGAAAACAGTAATTACAAAACCCCAGCAGCACGCATGGTCCTGTGCTGAACTGACTAAGCAGGAGGCTCCTCTCGAAGCTTGCTCTAAACAGCAATATATATATTTATATTTGCTACACATCCTTGTTAAATACTTCCTTCTCCTTATCTTTAACCTCGACATTATTAAAACTGCACCAGGAATCTATTTTAAAAATCTCACCCTGACATTTCAGCAGAAAAAAATGACCTTACCGTTTTACAGGTGCCATAATCATTCGACAAGATGCAAGGATTCCTCTCCTTCCGCAGCAAGTCAACATTCCAGCAAATGCTTGTTTAAAACTCTTTCCTCGGCTGTCACTTGTGAGTGGGCTGGGTGCTCCCGAGCACACAGCACAGAGGATGGCTAAATTGTGAGCAATTTCCATGTCCAGGCAGCAGGCAATCTGCCTTTCATCTTGATCCTGCTTCTCATCCCGTCTCCAAGGTGAGCACAAGTCTTCCTCCGGCTCAGGGCAGTGTCCAGGAGCCCAGGGTACCCCAGGTTCCACGAGCTAATGAGAATCACCTAAGATTGTGGGTCATGCAGGCTTACTTGTAGCTTTCTTTCTAGTGGCTTTTATTTTTTATTTTGGCTGGTTCTTTCCACACTGCCTTTCAAACAATAGAAGCAGATCTGGGTAAGGATGTGTGTGTGGAAACCACAACAGGCTGCCACCCAAGGATGTCTGAGTTGGTGCTGCCTTTGATGGCATTTATAGGATGTGGTGATGGCTGGGATGGTTGTGTTTTAGGAGATAGCAACCTTAGGTATGAAGTCAAAAGTTTTTATAAATACCACATGGGTGGCTCTGATCTAATAATTCCCTTTAATCCTCAGAATACCTGAGGGTTCATCCCTTCCGTCTTTCCTCAGCGAATGGACCCCACTTGAGGTGCAGAGACCACAAGTGTTTGCCTTCCTCTAGAATGTTCAGCAAAATCATGATTTGTTAGTCTTCTGCTTAGAGAGTGAGGAGACATAGACTTGCATCACCTAGCTAAGATGCAGGGAATGGTTGAAGCATGTCAGAACCAGAGGTGGGTCAGTGGAGAGCTGGCCATGGCTAATGGGTCAGTACAGGAGCTGGACACTGATAATGGGTTAGCACAGAGCTGACCATGATTCGGGGGTCAGTGCAGAGCTGGCCACTGCTGACAGGTCAGCACAGAGCTGGCTATGGCTAGGATCAGTATGGAGTTGACTACTGCTAACAGGTCAGTACCCACTGGTTTGGGAGATTCTTCTGTAGAAGGCACATTAAATTGAGGTAACTCGGTGTTAAGATTTGATTGGACCGTTGCTTCTGTCGTATGACTCCCTACACATGCTGTGAGGGGCCAGAGGTCCTGCATTGGGTCTCAGCATAAAAGCAAGCCCCATGTGCCCCAGCATCCTAGGGGTGTTATAAAATCTCTCCCCATGACTCTGGTTGGTGAGTGGTTCTACCCACTGCAGCTGAGCTGCCCACTCCCACAGTCTATGAGAAAGAAGCCAGGATCCCTGGTATGTGCTGTCTGTCCCTCCATACCTGGCCATCTCTGGGCATCAGGATAGAGGTGTCAAACAGGCTCTTAGTCCATCTACAGTCCACATCCTGGCTTGTTTCTTGTGGTTTCCTGTCTCTTTTTATCTAGTAGCGTTTTATTGATGAGCTTTCCCCAGTCTCTCAGGAGAGTGTGTGTGCAGAGGTAGAAAGAACTTGACCATATGCTCAAAACCAGATTCTTAGAAGTATTGTTGCCTGAGAAACACAAGCTGGCTTCTTGTTTCTCCTCTTGACAATACTTTTCCATAAATACAGTTTTAACTGTTTTTTTTCCCTCAACTTAAGTATAAAATAGCTTAAAACTTAGCCTGTTTTTTTCCCAATGAGACAAGCAGTAGATTATGTGAGAGATTTTAATCATGTCTCTTTCTGAGTACACTGTCACTGTCTTCAGACACACCAGAAAAGCGGTTGCTGGGAATTGAACTCAGGACCTCTGGAAGAGCAGTCAGTACTCTTAACCTCTGAGCCATCTCTCCAGCCCCTCTTTCTGTATTTTAAATAGTCACTTTAGCGTCTGTTTCCTGCTAAGAACTCACCAGGTAAAAGGGCACAGGACTTTTTTAACCCACAAAACACAGCACACCCCCATACATTACATCTGGGAATGGTAAAGGGTGGGGCTTCTCTATAAAGTGATTTGGGAATCTCTTATGAAACTGAACATGCCTCTACCACACAGCCAGCCATCATACTTTGAGCATTTATTCCAGACAATAATGAAAACCTGAGTCCACACCAAGTCCTCTATGTGGATGCTGCAAAGAGCTCCCCCTGCAGGGGCTTCCAAGTGGCAATAACCTGGGTGACCATGAATGAGCTCAAACAGATGTGGCTGATCTTATGCTACAGGTGTTACACATAGATACAAACTTACAAGCTGTGAATACAAGAACTTGGATGAACATGGAGGAAATTACCTGGTGTGGAAAAAAAACCCACGGCTCCTAAAGCCTGCATTCATACTCTCATTTGCATAGAGCTTTGAAAAGGACAACTTCTCTAATAAGAGAAGAGAGTAATGGCTGCTGAGGAGGAACAGAGAAAGAGTGAGCAGCCACTTGATGGATTCTAGGGACCGTGGGGTAGAGATGTCTAATTGTCAGTGTTGGTGTGTCAACCCAACATGTGGCCATGGCCATAGGCGTTCTTACCTCGACAAACTAAATAATAAGCAGTCTGTCATAACACACATCTGCACACGGCCCACAGCTGCTGCAAATTAAACATTTAACTAGAAACACATTGAATAGCCCAAGGCTGGAGAGGTGGTGGCTCAGTGGTCAAGAGCAATAGTTGGAGAGGTGGCTCAGTGGTCAAGAGCCCTGGCTGCTCTTGTAGAGGCCATACTGGTTCTGTTCTCGGCATCCAAACTGTGGCTCACAACTCTCTATAGATCCATTTCTAGGAGATCCCAAATACTCTTCTGGCCTCCTCAGGCAACGCACACAAGAGGCACGCATACAAACACACAGGCAACACTCATAGTAAAATAAGTCAATCTTGAAGCATATTGACAGGTCTTATTTATGCAATTATTATTGTTATTTTTATGAGGGTTTTTAATATGCATGTATATACACAAGTTTGTGTTTAGTCCTGTTTGTTTAGGAGTATGAATGTATGCATATACATGTACAACTTCAGTGATTGTTTTCAGGTGTCTCTCCCCCCCCCCACCCCCTTGGTGTTTGAAACATGCTCTCTCACTGGCCAGAGAGTAGCAGGGATCTTCCTGCCTCTACCTCTCCAGCAATGGGATTGCAGCCTACATGACTGGTGGGTAGTTTTGTCTGTTTTATTAACCAGTTCTTCAGGACTGAACTAGGATGCTCAGTTTTGCAAGGCAAGCCCTTCAGGAACTGCTCTATCGCTCCATCACCCCAGTACTTTTCATTGGGCCCCTTGAAACAAGTTTTTGCTATGTAATCCAGGCTGGTCTTGAACTCACACCCCACTAGCCTAAGCCTCCCAAGTCCTGGAATTACAGGTATGTCCATACTCAGCCTGACAGATCCTTTTAAAATAAACTTCTTGGAGGCAATGTTTGATTGCAAGACTAAGTCAGCAATTTAAATTATTTTTCCAGTCCAATGGCTTGAACTGCCCCTCCCACCCCCCACCCCCCCCCCCCACACACACTAGGCACTTGTGTTACTACCAATCTGTAGTCACAGTTCCAAGAGCTTAATCTTACCTCTGGCAGAGCCATCTGTGACACACACATGCAAGTGACCACAGTTTATCCAGGGGAATGACACTGTCTGGTGACAGTCCCTCAGCTTTGATTCTGCTCCCAGACAAGTAACCAACAAAGTATATTCTAATTAGGTGATGTTGCCCGTTCTAACAGCATCATCTCTCCCTGGTACCCTTTGCACTTCATTGTAAGGTTAAATGAACCTAAGGGGGTTCTAGTCACATTACACAAGGGCAGAAAGGCCATGTGCCCAGAGAGGACGCTGCCATAGAAGCACACCCCAGGTGTCTCCAGGACTGGTCTTGCCAGCTGGAGAGTCAGAGTAGAGAGTGCCCCGTGGGCACCTCATTGAGATGCAGTGGGACTTGTCTGTGACTTTTGTCCCTCATGCTGGCACGCTGAGCACAGTGTCCTCCTGCTGCGGGGTTTCTCTCTCCATTCCAGTCTCGTGCCTCTGCCCGTGCTGCATTCGGAGGCTCAGCCTGGGACTCGGGGCTTTGATTGTCTTTGAAATTTTCAAAGGAAGGGAAAGCTGTCATCTTTTCGAGTGGTACTCGGTCTAGGTAAAGAATGTTTCTGATTTCTAGAGTGCCTATCAGAGGCAATTATACCCTGATTGACCTGTTTGGCATTAAAATGTCTCCTAACACGTGCTCCCGTGTTGGGATGCGACTATCTTATTCCTATTCTTCCACACAGCCCCGTGGGCTTTGAGAGTTCAGCACAGTTCTAAACTTCGGGGATGAAAGGCGCCAGATGGTTGTGTACTTTTCTTATGCACAGCTAACATTTTTTTTTTCAGATCAATATTTTAAGCTCACGGAGAACATAGAGTCTTGAATTTATCCCAACCCAGGTAGGATAAACAGCCAGCTTTCTCCGAGGGACAGTGACAGATGCCAGGGATACAAAAGTAGAAATAGACAGGAGATGTGACTGTTAAAGAAGTCTTTATCTGGTCACCCAGGCTGCAAAGTCACCTCAGTGCTATTCTAGGCAAGTTAATGAAGCTCTGTATCAGACTGAGATTCACAAAACAGGCCGGGGAATGCAGTTGAAAGGTGGGTCCTTGCCTAGCATCGGAGGCCACCCTGGGTGTCCTCTCTGGTGCCCAGTTTGACTTGGCTTTTGCATGGCGGTTGGAGGAGGAATGCATACAAAGATGAGCCGTGCAGCTCTGCAGATGACAGGCTCAGCTTCAGGGTCCTGTTCCCTCTGCCTTGTGGAGAAAGGGGCTATTTCAAATATCACTCACATTTAAGACTGCTGTCCCTTCCTGAACTCATCCTGAGTTTGATGATCAAGTTGGGCGTCGGGCCCTGGCAAAGCTGCCAGTTCTGACTGTTTGTGTTGTCAGCTCTCCTTCCTGCCGGGATACTTCCTTTTTTCTCAGTTTTATATTGCATTTTTAAAAATTCTAAATTAATTATAGAACAGCTTAACTGTACGAAAACAGAAGTCTTTGTTTTGTTTGCCTTTGAGTCAGTCTTTTGAATCCCAGGCTGGCCTCAAACTCCTTATGTAGCCCAGGATGCCCTCGAACACCTGATCTTCCTGCCTTTGCTCTGGAGTGCCGCAAGTGTGAACCACCATATCCGGTTTGTGTGGGGATGGGGATGAAACCCAGGACACTGTGCAAGCCTGCAAACAACTCGACTAACTGTACTACATGCTTGCCCCCAAATCAGACCTTATATAAGATGGTAGGGCAGCAATATATACCAGTAAATAAGGAGTAATTTGGCAGCTCTCCCTCCCAGCTCTTCCCTTATCTCCTCCTGGGTTCAGATGCTCCCTCCCTCCCTCCCTCCCTCCCTCCCTCCCTCCCTCCCTCCCTCCCCCTCCCTCCCTCCCTCCCTCCCTCCCTCCCTCCCTCCCTCCCTCCCTCCCTCCTTCCTCCCTCCCTTCCTCCCTTCTGCCCTCCTTCCCTTCCTCCCTCCTTGTCTCCTCTCCTGCCTCCTTGCCTTCTTTTCTGTGCACCACACCATTACTCTATGCTTTATATTTAATTAAAATAGTAGATCACACCAAGCATCTGCTTTTGAATTTTTGCTTTTTCTTCCTTCCCACCATGCTGAATTTTTTATACACCGAGAGGTATCCCACTACTGCATCTTAAGTGCCCTACAACAGGGCTGGGCACTTCTTCCAGGAATAGAAAGTAAATATTTCAAACTTTGTAGGCCACAGGGAGGTTTCTAACCCTTGCTCTCTAGAATTTCACTGACTAACATATTTTTATCTACTTCATCGTTAATCTATGTTCTTAAAGTTGCTTTAAATTTTTATATTATAAAAGTAATGGTCATTATATTTGTTCACAGACTTCCTGTATACACTGGTTACAGTTGCTAAGGAATATTCTAGAAATTACTCACTTGGTTAATATTTCATTAGAGTTCCTCCTCATGACCTGAGGGAAAAGAAGTGGTCCAAACAGTAAGCTTCATGTGAACAGAAAAATAAGTCTTGCTGGAGCTGGAGAGGTGGCCCAGTTGATAATGTGCTCTGCACAAAAACCCGAGCGCTGCAGTGTGATCCATGAACCCACACAAAAGGCCAGGTCCGGGACATGAGTTCTGATGAAGGCAGAAGCAGGAACTCAGCTGAGGATTCCTGACTGAGCAGCCCAAGCAAATCAGCAGCTCCCGAACAGGGAGAGCTTATTTTAAAACAGCAAAATGGACAGAGTCTGGAAATGACAACTGAGGCTTTCCACCAAATAAGCACGCATATAATACATGTCTCTCTGCACATAAGTGCAGAATACACACAAATGTGCATGCCTAAACACATGTGTGCATATGTACATACACATGCACATATACACAAAACACACACACACACACACACACACACACACTAAAGCTTGTTTGTCCTATCGCAGCTTGTGTATCAGGATAAGACTAATCAAATAACTAAATTGTAACTCCATTGAGAATTCAGATTTAATTTATTATTAAAGTATCATCTGGATCCTTCTGAAAATATCTCACATTAAACATCCTTTTAATGATATATGTAAAAATCGTAGTTTCTTCACGTTGAAAGGCTCTTGGCAATGGTGCATGTGGTATGGATTGAGGCCAACAATCTTAAACTTTCACCCCTAATTTCTCCTGGGCTGGATGGAGACCATACAGCTTCCTGACATGAGCTTTGGGTCTTTGCAGCTGGCTTTTCTGGCGGCTGCTGCCATCCTGAGTGTCTGTCACCCCTGGCTCCCATCTGTCCAACTGTCCAGGAGGAGTAATTGGGGGCTGGTACACTTCTGGAGCTCTGGGTTCTTGCGCTTCTTATATGTGTGGATTCTGGTCCCTCAGTTGTGGAAATTTCCAGAGCATTAACTCTAATTACGACTCGTGCCTTCTCCCTGTCATTGCTGAGCCCCTCACTTGGCTCTCCTACTCACGACTTCTGCATTCCATTTTTCATCCCTTTAAATCCCTGCACTTGATCCTCAGAAATTGTCTAATGTGGGTGGCTTACAAGAAGGTGGAAATTAAACACCCCTAATGAGAACAGGAAGATCTAAGAGGGGCTGATCAGAGTCGTGGGGTTCTAAGGTCTGCGTGTTCTTTGAAAAGAGAATATAAATATTTATTCACTTTAGACTTTGAAAGTTGAATGTGTTAAATTTTTAAGGATTACCCATAAAGGGAAGGGGGAAAAAAGGTAAAACTGCCAAGTCTGATAAGATATTGAAATAAGGAACGAGGAAAATGAAAAGGTGCTTAGCATAGTCTGTCTGTCATAGGGGGGAAATTATGAGTATATTACGATTACGCAAAAAATCCTAAAGTTAAAAAAACAAAGGATTTAAAAAATTAATTTAAAAATTTTAGAAAATTAAGTAATCAAATTCAATTTAAAAGTTAAAAAATACAGATTTGATTATTTTATAAGCCAGCAATAACATACTAGCTACAAAAAAAAATCTACAATGTGAGGTTCCAGAAGACTAAAATGAAAAAAAGAATTGTAGAAAATTTATTGTGTGAGGACTGGAAAGACGTCTCAGCTGTTCAGAATGTCTGCAGTTCTTCCAGAGATCTGAGTTTAGTTTCCAGCACGCACAGTGTGCGTTTCAAACCACTCAATACCCCAGCTCCCGAGCATCTCACTTCGTCTTCTGGCCTTTGTTAGGCACCTGCATGCATGCGACCTAGACACACAAACACAAGTGTACATTCACAAAGATAAAATTTTAAAAAGAAGAGTTTGAATCAGTCAGGAAGGAGTTCAGGGCTGAGGGAGTTATGGGGTAAAGGGTAAACCGGCAAAAGAAAACTGTTTGGTGGGAAGTTAAGAAACCCAGACAGCCATCTTGCCATTCACAGCCTCATGATGGATACAACAGATACCGACTCTAAACAGGGAAACTGAGGCTGATAAGAGTAACCAATGTCCTACGGGACGAAAGCCGACACAGCCAGAACACACGGGATGGGTGAGATTTAGGCCTGGCAGCTCCAGCCATATCCCAGCTACTAGGAAGGCATAGGACTATCCCAAGTTCAAAGCCAACGTGGGTAACTTAGTGAGACCCTGCTTGGAAAGGCTGTGAGGGCTGAGGACATAGTCTAGTGCTAGAGCTAGAGAACATGTGTGAGGCTCAGGGTTCAATGCCCAGTTTCCTTCCTGTCACTGTCACCAAAGGACTCTGGAAATGGGTCCCTTATAGGTGAGTGAGTTGGCGCCTGGCACACAGCCAGCTTTATATCAGTATTGGATTGTGAGCGGCATCTGAGCTTGGCATCGTACTTACCTACCCACCTTTGGGCTTCAGCTGGCTGTGGCTTTTCAGAGAGTGGCACTCAGTTATCACAAGAATCGGAATATCCATAGCTGTGTCCGAGAGTCACTCGCTGAGGCCCCGGCGTGTCACCTCTATGTGCGGAAATGGCATGTGTCAGCTGTGAGCACCGATGTCCCTCTGCTGATTTTATGGTTAAGTGCAACGCTGGATTTTAAAGCCAGATGAGGGAAACAAGCCTAGGAGACCCAAGGAGGGAACAAAACTCCCCATCATTTTGATATTAGAGATTTGAATAGCATAAACACTGTTACAGCAAAATAATCGGCAGAGGTCTTGGGCACCATGGAGATTGTTCCTAACAGCTGAAAACCACACAGCTTTCCCATTTCTGTAAACCGAGCACTCATTTAGAAGAAAAATGAACTGTTTACTCAGAAACCACATATCATTAAGCAGATAGTGCTCAACACTTGAATCTAAAATATATCTGCGAAAATTGAGCACCCAGACTCAGAGCACACGGTGTGATGGTCATCTTCTCCTTGGACATATTAGGTTTTGTTTTTCTCTCTTTCCTTGGAATCAGGAGGGAAGATTTAAGAGACTGTAAGGATTTTTATTAAAAAATGAAATGGTAGAAAGATAATTAAGCACAACAAGTATTAGAGAATTGTAAGTTGCATTCTGGATAGGGATGAGGCACTGGTGTCTGCCTTGGACTCATGCCTCAGGGGAGGAAGGTCTTGTGAAGGGAGACAAGTGTACAGGATCCCTTTGTCTATCAGACTTTAGAGGCCGTCTCAAAGAACTGGCCCAGGAGTCTCGAGCTGTGAAGGAAATGGCTGAAGGTGGTGCAGCCAGAGGCGGGGGGCTTCTTTCTGGAAGTTCTGAAACACGTCCGACCATCTTTCAGGAGATACTGGAGCCCGGATCATGATGGGTCGGTGATGGACTGGAAACACCTCGGGCAGGCCTGCTGGGTTACATCTGCCTGTAAGAAAAATCATTTTCCCTCTGTACGTCAGATTCGTCTAGGAAAGAGTTAATATCATGGACAGACAGAAACAGTCAGAGGGAAAGATAAAATAATGTGCAAGAGGCTGCTGCATATATCAGGCCTGGCAAACACAGACAACAGATTAGTTTCTGTTTATAATATTTCACGGCTCTCCATCCAGTCATAGGTATTTCTATTTTCAAATCACTTTATTTAGGAGAATAC
Organism: Mus musculus; assembly: GCF_000001635.26. NCBI lineage: Eukaryota > Metazoa > Chordata > Mammalia > Rodentia > Muridae > Mus > Mus musculus. The sequence goes on along the minus strand of NC_000068.7, from coordinate 178,982,571 downwards.
TTTACATTTTCTTCCTTATACCCTATGGAGTGAAAAGGGCACAGTGTAAGCAGCCCTGCGTTCTGTCTTGGCGCTTTTCACCCTCCCTTTATTTACCTGTATTTGTTTTCCTGTACTCCTTACCCCCAATTCACCTATTGCCACTTTAAAGCGATTGAAATCAGACTGAAGCGGCTTCACTCTCCGCCCTGCCCACAGCTGCAATCAGCCCTCCTGAATGGCTCCATCAGTCACAGAAAATCCAGGGAGGCACACAGCGCAATCAAGCAAGTGGAGTTAAAGAAGGAGTTGCTTAATCACGGGAACTACAAAGCTGCCCTTTCTTCTCAGTAAACAAAACTGGAATGTGTATTTCAAACAGCAAACAGAGGGAAAGGCTGAGAGTACATGTCAGGCATTTTTCTCTTCAGGGGAGAATTCTTCCCATGGTCCCTTCCAGATTCACAGAGCTCTGGGCGCTCCAGGCAGAGTAGAGAGTGGTTTCTCTGCATCCCAGGGCTCTCCCACAGACAGCAAAAGACCTTTTTCTGTTGGTGAACAAGGTATGAGATGTGTTCTGTGCAGTCAGATCTGGGGGTGGGGAGTTATGTCTCAGGTATTCACTGAGTAACAGCTCTCTACCCCCAGGATAAGTACAGGCAGTGCAGAGAACACAGCTTAGCAGGGGCCTGTGAGGAGAGAGCCATGGGCCTCACAGGCTATCACTCAGAATCCTCCCTTCAGTACCCAAACAGGTCTTCCCACCACAGACTCTGGACTTACCCACATGGCACAAACCTTGATGGAAGAAGTAACAGCTCACAGTGATTTTCAGCTCACAAAGCCTCTTGGGCTCCCTGGCATGGTCTTCCACCAAATTCCTAGGGGGTGTAATAGGGTTTCTTAGATGAGAACTTGCAAGGTTCAGATTTCTCCCAGAACATCGCGTTTGGACACCAAATTCAGGGCAAGCCTGGGCAACTTACTGTAGCCCAGAGTCCTCTGTAGAAGGAGAGAACTGAAGGACTGACTTTTTAAAATTCATGCACACACACACACACAAATACACACACACACACACAAATATATACACACACAAACACACAGACACACACAGACACAAATATACACACACAAACACACACACACAAACACACAGACACACACACACACACACACACACACACACACACACACACACACAGAGGAAATGTTCAGCACATACCAGACTCCGGTAGTTTAAATCTCTATTAAAAGGTGCTGCTGGCTCTCCCCATGTCAGCCTGGACACTTACATATGTGAAACAGTAAATGTCAGGGTCACTTCTGTACTGAATATTCGGTGTCAGGCACATGGGAGCAAATGGCAGTTTCTGCCGGTGTCATCATTAAGGCCTCTGTGGCAGCTTCCTTTGCAAGCATGGTCCATGGATTGTGTATTTGTATGTGTGTGTGTGTGCATGAATTTTAGAAAGTCAGTCCTTCAGGAATCTAACTCAACTCCACAGTCATGGCAGTGAGAGCCAATGGCTTCTAGCTCAATGGCTTCTTATGTCATCATTTTAAGGCAGGGCTACAGTAAGTTGCCCAGGCTTGCCCTGAACTTGGTACAACCTATTCAAGAACTTGACCTTCCAATCCCCCGAATCAGGCTATGATAAGATAAGCCAATGGTTTTGAATCAGGAGTCAAACAGAACTGCCAGACCTCTTATTTCCATGCTCACCAGTGCTCTAGGGTCTAGACCTCTGGATTTAGGAGAGCTCAGTCCAGCTGTCAAACACAGAACCCCTGAGCTGTAAGGGAAGAAGTCGGGGATGTAAGGGATGAACTGTATGCTCTGTACGCAGGAGGATGTGAATTCAACCCTCAGAACTCTGTAGAAAATACCGAGTGTGGTTGTACCTATGTGTAACCTCAGCATTGGAACATGGAGACAGGAGGATTCCTGGAGCCAAGCAGTCTACTTAAATCAGTAAGCTCCAAATTCATGTCTCAAAAAAGTATGGTTGAGAGGTGGTTCAACAGTTAAGAGCACTGGTTGCTCTTCTGCAGGACCCAAGTTCAAATCCCAGCTTACACATGACTGTGGTGCACAGACAAAATTCAGGCAAAACACTCATACACACATAAAATGAAATTTTTTATTTTAAAAAATAATAATGGGGAGTGGTACCTGACATCTGGCATCACATGCACACACACACACATGTACAGGTGCACACACATGTGCATGCACACATACACATGTGCAGGCTCACACGCGCGCGCGCGCACACACACACACACACACACACATATGAGACACACAGAAAACATTCGTCACAATCTCCAGAGAGAACAGAGTGCTCTCTGCCAGTCACTGTTGCCTCGGCATGCCTGTCTTTTGTTCTCTGCGGCTCTGCAGTGTGCTCGGAGTCTATTTTAAGAAAGGAGAAATGACAAAGGAACTCCTCATGTTCTAGTCAGTGCTCTGAGACCCCAGCATTGCTAATTGCCCACTACATCCACCATTGCTGCGCTTTGCACCAGAGGACTTAGATTAACACACACATGCACACTCACACGCACATGCACACGCATGCACACACATGAGCATGCACACTCACACACTTGGTAATTAGAGTGATTAGAAAATGGGGACTGTTTCAAGTCACCCCATGATTGCATTAGCTAGGAATTCACCACGTAGAAAAGATCAGTTCTGGCCTTTTGTATCGGTGGCCTGATAACATGCCCTGATATTCACAACTGTGGTGGAGCTAAAAGGCTGAAGAATTGCACTTCAAGTGTGAAATAAAGGGAGTAGTGTTTAACACCATCTGTGGAAGAGTTGCATGAATGCATTAGGGCAGGCCGTCTGGGGTCCCCAGAAGAAGGTGATGCTGTGGAGGTGTGGGAACGGAGCGGGGATCACAAACACAGTTAGAGTGTGACTTCGGAGCCACGGATCTGTTATGTCTGCTTATGTCCGTGAACACTTGGGTTTGACACCAGGCTGACATTCTGTCCTCCACATGCGGGCTTTGGACTGATGACCTCCTGGGCACGTGGGCAGTGACCGAAATGATGGGGATGGGTACCTCACTTTAAATCCACCCCAAGTTCACATTTGCTGCTGTTTTCAAACTCCAGATGACAAACTTTGCTCTCACACAGCCCAGGATAGGGAGCCGGTGGAGTTTTCTCCCAGCACACTCATCCCAAGCTCCTTTAATGTGTTAGAGGACTCACCCTAAGACTTCCCTTCCTGGTGTGTGCACAAAGTTCACCTTGCCTCTGCACACCCCAGCTCTTCCCTAGCCAACTCTGCCCCCTTGCTGCTGTGATGACTACATTTTAACTAAGGTCCATCATTTCTTACCCCAGTGGCCTAAGTTCTTGTATCACTTGATTCTCTTTCTCCTTGGAAGGAGCCAGTAACCACTACCTGAATCTTTAGACAGGGTCACATGCTGTGGAATAATGGTTCAACCAACACAGACCTCAGATACACAGTGACTCTGAGAAACACTTTTGCCTACCGATGTGATGTGGTAGCTGTCAGGACGTGATGTCACACTGCTGCTGTCAGGATGTGATCTTACACTGCTACTCATGTCTGGGGCAGTGCTAGTGAGAGCATGCCTGCTTGGATGCCAGCTATGCACAGGCCCAACACACAGCTACACTTGGCAACATGATAACAGATGACTGGTCCTGGATTATGGATTTACATATCCTAACTTTTATCATTAACCATTATGGCAAAAGAAATTTTTCCTTACAGAGAAGCATAAAGGCCCTGAAGCAGCCTTGGCAGCCCCTGAAGGGTTGCAGAAGGACGTTTTTCTCCACAAGTGTCCCTCCCAGGCCATCTCAGGCATAACCACCCACAACCGTGAAAATGAGGAGTCAGATATGAAGGGGAACCAGATATGATGTTTCCGACCTTGTTCAAGCCTGGGTGAGCTCGTATACTTGACTCTCACTCCTTAACAAACAAACACAGGGATATTTTAAAACAGGCAGATCAGGGGCCCAAGATGTATCCTGGACTAGGGAGGAATGCTCTGTGAGGCCTTATAAGGATTGCAGCGCCTTACCTGGGAACCATACCCACCCACACACCTAAGGCTCCACTCTGTCCCTGCTGCGGTCTGAAAGGTAGAACCAGTAGCAACACAGAGACTTGGGACTGCAGCAGCTTGGAGCTGTGGTGGCCCCTGAAGGCCCTTGTGTTGAAAACTGTCTCCTGAGGCATTGCCGAAAGATGACACCTCCCGGAGCAGAAGTTCTGTGGGAGGATTTGGGCCTCATTCATTTTGGAGCTTTTGAAGGGGTTGTGGGTCTTGATCTCTGACCCCTTCTCTCAGGTTTCCTGGATGTAAGGTGAGTGGCTTTTCTCTGAGCATGCTGTCATGCCTTAGCCAGGACCAAAGGGACCGCCTGGCACAGCGTGGAACCCACCAAAGAGCGACCAAATCAACCTTTCTGTCTATAAATTCACCATCTGTGCTGTTGGTTGTGGTGATGCAGAGGTGACTGGCACAGACTTGCAGGCCCACCCTGCAAACTGCAGGAGCCTGCCTTTCCCCCTCACCTTTGGAACTTCATGGCTGGAAAAGGAACGTGACTCTGAGTGAGGCTCACCCAGAATCAGGTGGCCCGAATGTCTTCCTTATGTAAATCCACCTCAGAAACAGTGGCTGACAGCAGGCCTGTCACCTTCACTCAGAGGGCAGGGCTGGACAAAATCTGCTGACATTTTTTTTTTTCTCTTCAGAAAGGCAGTGAGAAGGGACAAGGGCGGGCTGTTAGCTTTGCCTATGCAGTTGATTGCTGGAAGACCCTGCAAACACCTGTATTCTTCTGCTGTGTTTTGCTAACCCGACAATGGAGTCCTAGGGTCCCCAAAACCAACACCAAATGCCAACAGACCTATGTAAACCATCTGCTCTGCAGTTTGTGTCCACCTGGACAAGGTCTGGAATTCAAACATGGCATCGCTGGCTCCCACAGCTATCGCAGGCTGCTGCCTCATTTAGACAGGAAGCAGTACGTGGTCAGTGCAGTTACTGTCTATGTGTACAAAGTGACCCTTACGTTTATGACACAAGTGACCATTGGTTGGAACCGCATCACTGTGAATACTTCTTATTTCTCATGAGATGGGTGGCAGCTTAAGATGTGACCATGGCGGTACCCAAATATTTCCCCTTTCTGCCCATTTCATTGGCATTGAGAGTTTGACCAGTAAGGACTTGACTCACACTCCGTCAGTAAAGAATGTTTCCCCAGGAATCTCCTTGAGGTGCACTGGCCACAAGGTCAGCCTAACCAGCAAGCTCCAGTCCATCAAGAGGGGAAGAACAGCTGAGGCTGACCTCTGACCTCTACAGGAACACTCACAGCTGTGGGTGTGCATTCACTTGCTCACAAAAGCACAGAAGTGCACACACACATGTACCACACACATACACACACACACATTCACACAGATACACACACATACACACAGATTCACACACAGACACACACATGCATACACACAGACATACACACAGACACATACACACAGATATACACACAGAGACACATATAAACACATTACACAGAGAGACACACTCATACATACACACATTACATACACACACATTACACACACACACATACATACACACAGATTCACACACAGATACACACATGCATACACACAGACACATACACACAGAGACACATATAAACACATTACACAGAGAGACACACTCGTGCATACACACACATTACACACACACACACACATATCCACACATCAGCCGTCTTAATCTCAGCTCTGACACTTTGGGCAGATGTTGCCTTGGTAAGGGAGATTATATATTTGTATGCTTAATGGCTCCTCTGACCTCTGCCCACTAAATGCCAGAAGCAGCTGTCACCCAAGGTATGGGGAGAATTAGGACAACCAAATAACAAGTATCAAATATGTCAAGTGTCCCCAGGGTGGTCAGTGCTCTCTGGACCGAGAAGCTGAACCCCAGTGTTGTCACTTGAGTGAATGAGAGCTGAGTGCTGTGCCTAATTTTGTTTGTTTCTCTTCTTAATTAAATATTTTTGTAATAATAAACTACCCAAAATGACATTTTTTTTCAGCACTGAGGTGAAGCCTATCCACTCCTGTGAGAAATGCAAGCCCTCTGTCAACTACGCTAATCCCACAGTCCCTGAAATGACTTCTTAATACATTTCAGAGTCTTCTCCGCGCATCCTGCTTCTACGATAGCACGTGACACCTGTCATCTCAGGACACTGCTTTAGAAGGATATGATAATTAATTAGTGCCCTCAAATCCTTGGTGAGCCAGGAGGGACGCCTTGCTTGGAGGGTGGTGCTAAGCAGGGCTGTCTCTTCCTGGGCAGACAGATGATAGCCCTGATTAAATCTGAAGACAAGAGGAAACATGTAATCTGATTATCTGCACCAAGTGGGTGTATCATCACTGATTTCATTTTCTAGAGGGAGGGGTCTCCACCATATATCATAAGAACATTTGTTCAGCCACAGAGCCGGTGGCTGTACAGTGAGGGAAGTGCAGGAAGTGTCCGGAGGATGCTGGCTGTTTTAGTTAGGGTTTTACTGCTGTGAACAGACACCATAACGAAGACAACATTTAATTGGGGCTGGCTTAGAAGTTCAGAGGTCCAGTCCATTATCATCAAGGCAGGTACATGGCAGTGTCCAGGCGGGCGTGGTGCAGGAGGAGCTGAGAGTTCTGAATCTTCATCTGTAGGCTGCTAGGAGAAGACTGGCTTCCAAGCAGCTAGAATGAGGGTTACATCCATAGTGACATACCTATTCCAATAAGGCCACTCCCTGGGTCAAGCATATTCACACTGGCTACACCTTGTTCTTACCTGGATGTTACCTTAGAAATGTCTTCTGGTAGTCAATATCTTCCTGCCCCCAAATATAAATCTTTATAGTTGTTGAGAAGAAAACACATTCCTGTGTATGTTACATGCTGCTCCCAAAACGCCATGATGACCAAAGCGCACTTGAGGTAGGTTACAGAAGGGAACAGCTTTGAATCTTTCCTTCATCAACTTCAGCTACACAAGACCCAGGGCTGCTGAAATTTTTAAAAGGCCCAGGAAGGTTGGTAAACAGGGAAACGTCGCTCTTCACAGACACCTGTATGAGTCTCATTTCCATTCACTGACCTTGTGTGTTTGACACTGCTGTGTGACATTAGTCTGGGGATGATGTGGGCAAATTGTCTACTAACCCCAGATAGATAACCCACGACAGACTAAGGCAAAGGTTCCACCCAAGTCAAACTTGGTAAACCAGTGATTTCGTTGGAGATATTTACATGAATGTTGGTGACTCAAGGGTCACATAATGAAAAGCCCTCCCCAGCCTAGATCATAGCTCATGAGAACTACAGCCCTGGAGCTGTGTGTGTGACAGACAAGCAACCCAAAGGTCACAAACTCTTTTCCGGGCAGCTGGGGCTACTATCTCCCTGATAGTCCTCCTTGTTTGTATAACTTTGGGGAAGAAGGAGCCTTGTGAATTTGCTTTGCTTCAGGTACTTCCTGAACCTTCTGAAATGCCTACTTTCTGAGTCTTAAGGGGCTTTAGAGGAATTAGTTATCTACTACCTTCTCTGGACTTACCCTTCATGGAAGGCAAACCAATCTCCAGTCACAAAGAAAGCAGAGGATGGATGTTGGCAGGCCCTGGTCTGTCTAACCTGGATGAGGGAAGCTATACTTTAAAAAGGAGCAACTTCACAGGTCAGTCATACCCACACTTGGCACTCTCCACAGAGCACAGACACAAACCCAGTGTAAGGTATGAATGAATCAGCAAACAGATATGGTCAAGACATCTCTGTGCTGGCCACTTGTACAAAACCCATCTTCTCAAACTTAGCAGTAAGACTCTAACTCTTCATCCAGGCTCAGTGTCTAAGTGCTTTATACCAACTTGATTCAGTTTGAAGCCAAAGAAACTGAGGCACAAAGCAGGTATTTGTTAGAGCCAGTGAGTGGAGATGCTGGGTTGGAGCTGTGTGGAGTCATACTGTGTGTGTTTATCTTTGGTTTGCTTGATTGATTTTTGCTTTGTTTTGTTTTTGTTTTGTTTTGTTTTGTTTTGTTCTGTCTTTAGGACAGAGTCTTATATAGCACAGTCTGGTCTCCAATTCATTACGTGACCAAGAATAACTTAGAACTCCTGATGCCCCTGTCTACATCCCAAGCTGAGATCACAGGTCTGTGCCATCATATCTGTTTTATGCAGTGCTAGGCATGCACTCCGCTCTGAGGACTGCACTACATCCCAGCCCTGCCTTCCCTGCCCCTGAACACTGCTGTATTTTCCCCACATTAAAGATGTGTGATCTGATTAATGTCATTTAACTGGGTGTAGGTTTTGTGGACACTAATCCAGTTTTTGAGTAGCGGTTTCTCCCCTTGGTTGGGATATCATCCAACTAGAAAGTCCCAAGGTTAGCAAGGAGACCCATGAGTAAACAAAAACTCATTCAAATCCCACTGGAAAGCTCAGCTGTGTCTGCTGAAGACCACTTTGTGAGCGTGAACAAATGTCTATGTGGATTATGAGCATGAATCGTTTATGGACAGCCCTGGGTGAGCACCAGCTCTAGGGCCACATACAATGGTCACATGGGAAAGGAAGACACTCCACCTCTGCATACTGCTTTTCAGTGACAGCCACAGTAGAAATGCCTGGGTGAGAGCTTCCTCCAAACATAGCACAGGATGTTGGGACCTCAAAATCAATCTCTACACAAAGGGAGCCAACCATTCCATGCCAGTGAATCTGTGGGTCTGAAAAAAAAAAGTCATTATATTTGTACTTTTCTACAAATTCAGAATGAAGAATAGGAGTCTCCTTTATTTAGCTCTTTCTACTTAAATAATGCAGCGATGGGGGCAATCTGGGGGTGGGTGGGAAGGAAATGTATAATTTAAAGTCATTGAGAAAGGGAGAGAGATTGTCTCTTCCACTCACTATTTAATGTCACGGTCCTTAAGATAGCTGAGGGCATTATATCATAGAGAAGAAGTGTCCCATAGAGTTTTGTGGTGGGGCATCAAGGGATTTCTGGGAAGGAAGACAGGAGTAAAAACAGTTGACAAACATGAGCCAAAAAATCTCCAGTAGCATCCCCAGCAAACCTCAGGGATAAAGAACACACAGGGTAAGAAGAGACAGGCTCAAGGAGACGCAGCCTTTCTGTGTGCTTTCCAGGAAGAGGTCAAAAGCCAGTCATTTCTCTCTCTCTCTCTCTCTCTCTCTCTCTCTCTCTCTCTCTCTCTCTCTCTCTCTCTCTCTCTCTCTCTCTCTCTCTCTCTCTTTCTCTCTCTCTCTCTCTCTCTCTCTCACACACACACACACAGAGACACACACACAGACACACACACAGACACACACACACAGAGACACACACCTGTCCAACTGCTCTGCTGCCCCTCCTTCCCCAGTTCATGGCAGCTTCTTTGTTATTTATGGTTACTGTTACACACAAAGGATGGTTACTGTTACACACAAACATGACAGCTTCTTTGTTACTATTGTTACTATTACACTGTTACTGTCACACTGTTACTGTCACACTGTTACTGTTACACTGTTACTGTCACACTGTTGCTGTCACACTGCTACTGTTACACTGTTACTGTCACACTGCCATTGTCACACTGCTACTGGCACACTGTTACTGTCACACTGTTACTGTCACACTGTCACTGTTGTTACACTGTTACTGTTGTTATACTGTTACTGTCACACTGTTACTGTTGTTATACTGTTACTGTCACACTGTTACTGTCACACTGTTACTATTGTTACACTGTTATTGTTGTTACACTGTTACTGTTGTTACACTGTTAGTGTTGTTACACTGTTACTGTTGTTACACTGTTATTGTTGTTACACTGTTACTGTTACACACAAAGGATGATTTGCAGGAGCATTTGCACTTCCTTTAAGAATTTATGAGGACCAGTGCTCAGGCTGGAGATGCCACAACGGGCTCTTTATCTCACAGCATAGAGTCATCTCTGACCCATCCCAGTGGCAGTTTCTCATCCCCGCCCAATAGCCCCATGTGTGGGGTAGTCCAGAACGATGCATGCATCAGTATCGTCTCTCCAAGTTTCTGTGTAGCATAGCAGGCAGGGCCATGCTGGGTGGCTGACTCTATAATCTCCTCAGGATACAGCCAGAGAGCCACGGGCTGCGTCATCCCCACAGACAGGAGTTTTCTCTGTCAAGCTTCTTTAGGTACTTGGATTGTTCAGCTCCTTGAGGTATCAAAACTAAAGCCTCAAGGTCCTAGGAATGACCAGCTCTGAGTTCACAGCAAGGTAGATCTTGGCTTCTCAGTCAGTGAAAAATGTGTCTCCAATAACAAGAAGACCTAGGTCCTCCTTTGAGGGGATCACCATCTCTTGACTAGTTCAAAAGCGCCAGAGATGTTATTTGCTTAACTCAACTAAGTTAGACCCAAATCAAACCAGCAGAAACATCTGGAGGGAGGGAGTGTACAGGGGTGTGAACTGCTCTGGCTTCTGTAGGTTGTATCCCTCATACTTCTACTCTTGCCTTGTCCCAGATTCTTCTGTGGAAGGCAGGAAGACTGAAGAGGCCTGACAAGAGTGAGTCTGCCTCTCTACCACACATTTCTGCTTCATTTCCTCACAGCTGATTGAGACTTTCCACAACCAGTCCATCCTGGCTCTAAGGACAGAAGGGAAGGCCAGCGCCTGAAAGCTGAGTTCTCAGCCTGCCTTAGGGTGGACTCCCACTCTCTCAGTCAGAACTTTACTCTTTTCAATGGCTTTTATCTAGCTTGAAATGACCCAAGAAAAATGCAACATAGCAGCGAGGACCACTGGTCATCATGGCTCAGAGGCATGGCTGCCATCCAGTGCAGCAGTACAATGTAGACAGATCATTAGGAAGGAAGCTTTGGTCTGCTCTGATCCTGAGGTTCCCTTGCTCAGCACTCCTGATACTGAGGCTTTGATGATCAATCCACAGGGATGTGAATACCTTATTACATAAGGTTACCAAGTTAAAGTGTACCTAGTGCATGGTTAGATCTGTCTTAGGTTTTCTATTGGTGTGATAAAACATCATGATTGTTAACAAATTGGGAAGGAAAAGGTTTATTTAAGTTCATGAATCTCAGGCTATATTCCATTGCTAAGGAAAAGCAGGACAGAAATGCAAACAGCAGGGACCTGGAGTCAGTAACTGAAGCAGACAAAGTGGAAGGATGCTGCTGCCCATAGAAGGATGCTGCTGCCCATGAAAGGATGCTGCTACCCATGGAAGGATGTTGCTTACTGGCTCCCTCTTCTTATTGTCTCCCCTTGCCCTCTTACAGCATGCAAGACCACTATCCCAGGGCTGGCCACCAAAATGAGATAGGGCTTCCCTTACTAATCACCAATCAAGAAAATGCACCACAGGTTTGCCCAGGCTAATCTGATAGAGGTATTTTCTCTGCCAGGGTTCTGTCTTCCAAAATGACTCTTGTTTGTTTCAAGTTGACAAAAACTACCCAGCTCAGGGACAGAAAGTCAATTCACCATATTAGCTTCACATTTGAAAATCGTGCTGCATGCGTGGCTGGGCTCAGGAATGCCACAAGTTCTTTGGGGTTCTCTTTGCTGTCTCCCTCTGTATGCAACTCCTCCATCACTTCTCACTTGGGGTTCATCCTTTCTGTGGAAGAGAAAGTGGCAGAAAAGGACAGAATTGGGTTTGCAATCAATGGGAATGATGGACCACCTCAACATGAAAAGGAAGTCTCTAGGCTTGCAAGGGACTAACTACCCCCTATGTTGGGTGACAGTGACATTCCTACCAGGAAAAGAGTTTGAAGCCCATGTAAGTCCAACTTCAAGATGATGCAAGTCGGTAAAGAAGGTATGGGATTTTCTGTACAGACCTACATTGGGCTGAGACATCTCAGGCACTTACCGAAGCCACAGGCTCTTACCGAAGGCCCCTGCCCCAACAACTACATGCAAGCCAGAATTTTACATGCCAGCAGTGGGAATGTGAAGGAATTTCTGCCCCACTTGCTCTAGATCCATTCCTAGCCAGTGGGGAGGCTCCTGAAAGGATGCAAGGCCTGTGAGAGTGGACAGCAGGCCTGTGAGCTTCTACACATCTAAGAAAGAGCCGAGGTCCTGGGGAGGAAACACCATTGCCTGCATCTCGATGGTCAGATGCTGCTGTGAGACAGAGCAGTGAGAACCAATGGGTGAAAATCTGAGAGAACTCTGAGCTGGAACTGATTTGTGTGGCCAATGTCAGGGCACTTCTGAATTTTCTAAGTTTGAAAAACATCTTTAGAGGAAGGCAAGCGTTGTCGCTGCCTGACACCCGAGGGGCTGTCAGAAGCCTGGCCATATGTAAAGCCTGTATTAGGATGCTGGGAGGCGGGGAAGCCATGCAGCTCTGACAGCTCAGAGCCAGTGGGCATGGGTTGCAACGGAGCCCTGTAGACTCTTTAGAGTCTGTCTGGCAGAGGCAGGGTTAAGGGTACAGCCTTCCACGGAGGGACTCATTACAGGAGGCTGTGAGCACAGAACAGGGCAGTCTGCAGTTAGTGTAGACAGCTTCACAATCGACTGAACACTGCAAGCTGTTGTCCCCAAGAGAGAGCGGAGCAGGAAGGATGGCGTTGTGCCGTCTGGCCATCAATATCTCAGACTTTGATCCAACTTCAGATTTAGCTCCAGCACACGCTTGCTTGACAGGCGCTGGGAAATTGTGCAAAGTTTTCATTTGCTTCGAATTTCTCACTTGTTTTTTTTTTTTCTTTTACACACACAGTAGGACTCGTTCTTTGTGAAGATGGGTTTCCTGCAATCTGCTCAATAGTTCCTGAGTAGTGTGGGCATGCTGTGCATGCATGCATGCATACGTGCGTCAAGTGCACGCTGAGCCTGAGTGCGTGTGTATATGCTTAAGTGTGTATGTACGTACATATGTGCATGTGGTGTGTGCTTGCATGCAATGCATACGTGCACACAGTGTGCAGGCATGCAGGTGTGCAGTGTGTGCGTGCAGTGTGTGTGTGGGTGTGTGTGTGTGTGTGTGTGTGTGCGTGCATGTGTGACAGCAGAGGTCAGCATTAGATGTCTTCTTTGGACACTTCCCATCTTATTTTCTGAGCCAGGTGTCTCATTTATCTGGAGCTTATATGTAAGTCATCGGCCACAAGCTGCTGGTGCCATCTTATCTGTCATTCCCAGGACTGAATCACAGATTGGAGGCAATGTGCCTGGATCTTTGTATAGGTGCTGGGATCTAATCTAGGGTCCCCATGCTTTCTGGACAAGCAAGTTACAGACCATGCTATATCATCAACCTTTTACAAGTTCTTTATCAAAGAGGTTCCTTAGTCTAAAGGACCATGAAAAGGAAAGCAAGAATATCAAGTGTCTTGACTGCAGGGATTGTCAGGGCCTTTAACACTGAGCTATTCACTGAGCCTCCGAAAAGAGGGAACCCTCAGGGTCCCCAGCTCTCCACAGGTGTGGCTCACTGAAAACTCAGGAAGCTTTTAGAAAGTTCCAGCTGAGTGAATAAATGCCACATCTAAGCTGTCACCGGGGTGACCTCAGAACACAAACACATCTACCTGACAGACTAAGACAGCCATAAGCCACCCATGGTTGTGCAGACCTGTAACCTCAGCAACTGGCAAGGCTGGAGTAGGATTGCAGGTTGGGAGTCGGGCTGTACATAGTGAATTCAAGGTCACTCTGAACAGTGGAGTGTGACCCCGGCTCAAAGTAAATTGTAATGGAGGGTTCAGCATGTGGCTGGGTGGTAGAGCACCTGCAAAGCAGAGACGAAGACCTAGCTATGTTCCATGCCTAGTTATTACAATTAAAAATTGGTCGGAAACATGGAGTCCCCGAAGGACACAGCCCAAGCATCAGCTGTCTCCACTGCAGGGTCACTGGGAGCCCCTCCCTCTCAGGAGACCCTCCCATCCCTGCCTTCCACAGCCATGAAAGTTGCTCAGGGTCTAATTTAGCAGGCTTTGAGCTCCCGACACTTCCCTGAGTGACATTTCACAGAAGGATCATTCTTCCTTTGTCTGGGAAGAATGACTTCCCAGGAGCACATGTACGTGAACACTCTTGCTCATATGGAATTTAAGTCACAGTGAGTGAGTTTGGCATTTAATAATGACCATGGTGACTCTTGTCTGTCCTTGCAACACCCTATATTCAGTCTATCATTCTTACATACATTCAGGCAGGCATGCATGAACACATGCTCGCACACTTCATGGGAATCATGTGAAGGCCTATGTAATCTTGGTTGACTTCCCGGGAGGCAGAGGTGTATATTTCTATTCTTTGGAAGCTGGAACAGAGAGAACTCAAGTTACAGCCACTGTGAAGGAAGCAAACCATGCTGGCCAACTTTAGCTGACACAAGAGGCAGCTGAGTTTGCTTGAGTTGGGGCAGCCAGGAGGAGCCATATTTTATCCAGCCCCCCTACTCTCATTCATGGCTCATAAAGCCCCACACTGGCCATTCCTGCCTGGAGGGACTGAGAGGAATCAAGGCTCTGGGCAGCCCTAGCCCTGCTGCCTTCCGGAAACTGACTCCAGGTTCCTTCTCCTCCCTGCTCTTTTTCTTCCTCTTCAGTGGTGTCTTTGTTCTTGGCGGTCTGCTTCTTGCTTCCATAATGAAAAAGCAATACCAGCAGTGGGTTGCCTGTAACACAAGCTTGTTTTGTTTCCAGCCTTTTTATTATTTAACCTGCCCCCATGGGGAGGTAAACGGATACCCTATCAGGGAAGAGGCAGGCAGGCCTAGGGAGCAGAGGAAATTGGGGGGTCAAGATTTGCTTGGGCTGGACGATTTAATTTGCCAGACTGCTGGGCCTGTCAGAAATTTCTGCCGCAACCACTGGGGCCCTCGTGAAGCCGAACCGCACGGGAAGAAAATGAATTCCTGGATCAATTCCTCTGTTTGGAAGCCTTAACTTGTATTCAGCTGAACAAAGAGTAAGACAGACAAGAAGAAAGGAAGGAGCCTAGAGTCTGAAGCTGTCACGGAAGACTGACCCACAAGGCCCAGGTCCGGTTTTTGTGCTCTCCAGAAGCCAGAGACCCCTGCATCAAGCTTGACTTAGACCCCCAGAACAGCCTTCTTCTTCCTTTCCTGTGGGCCTGCCCCAAGCTCTGTTCTCTTACTCAAAGAACAGGATGATGAAGCCACCCGTGCCGAATTCAGACATGTCTTACCCAAGAGGTTTCCATATTGGTGGTCTTCAGCCTAGGGTGCTAAGATGGGCTGGACGTTTAGGAGGAAGAGTCTGCTTGGTGCTCCAGCCTCTGAGAACTCTCTACTAGAGAGGATTTTTCTGCTCCTGTGAGGATAGGCTGGTATAAAATACCACACCCCTTCCTGCTTTCTGGTGACTGTTTTGTCCTGGGATCCACTCCCTTGAAGGCCCCTGTCATGAATGCTCTCGCCCATCCTGGAGCACAGTTGGGGGTTGGAGGTGATCACTTGCCAGAGAGCAGGACCTTTCTGCTTGAGAACCTCCAGACTGTGGGCTAAATAACCCTCTTATTTAGTGCATCACACAGCCTTTAGTGTGATGTTATCACAACGGACAGCAGGCTAATACACAAGGAAAGTGTGTCTGGGGCAGTGAAGCTGGGATCCCAAAGGCCTGGCAGGTCTGTCTTGTCTTCAGGAGGATGGGAGTCAGGATGAGTCTTATATGGGAAGAAGGTTGCCACTGCCACCATCTGTCCTAGTCACTGCTTATGGCTGATTTCCCAAAGCCTTCATGTTAAATCCTGTTTCAGGGTTTCCTATTGTGTCTTCACTAGGAATGCATCTGGGAATTGCCAAGAAAGAGCTGATGTGGAACAATGCTGAAGGGGGCAGGAGTATGCTGTGGACTGGGGAGCCAAGGGCAGCACCAGGCATTGAGAGAGAAGATGCGGGACAGGCAGGTGTGCTATCTCCTGGCTCTGAAGGTTTACTTCAAGTTACAGAGGAACAAAGAATGCTTAGTATCCTTTTGTTTACTGTGTAACGTGAAAAGTTTAAGCAGAAATCTGACAGTATCCTTCAAGTAGCTAAGTAATGGTGGTAGAAAATAGCTGAGCAATGAAAGAAAATGGCTGAGTAATGATAATAGAAAATAGCTGAGTAATGATGATAGAAAATGGCTAAGTAATGTTGATAATAAATAGCTAAGTAATGATGATAGGAATAGCTGAGTAATAGTGATAGAAATAGCTGAGTAATGCTAGAAAATAGCTAAGTAATGGTGATAGAAAATGGCTGAGTAATGGTGATAGAAAATAGCTGAGTAATGATAATAGAAAATATCTAAGTAATGGTGATAGAAAGTGGTTGAGTAATGATTATAATAAATAGCTGAGTAATGATGATAGAAATAGCTGAGTAATAGTGATAGAAATAGCTGAGTAATGCTAGAAAATAGCTAAGTAATGGTGATAGAAAATGGCTGAGTAATGGTGATGGAAAATAGCTGAGTAATGATAATAGAAAATAGCTAAGTAATGGTGATAGAAAGTGGTTGAGTAATGATTATAATAAATAGCTGAGTAATGATGATAGAAAATAGCTGAGTAATGGTGATAGAAAATGGCTGAGTAATGATAATAGAAAATAGCTGAGTAATGATGATAGAAAATAGCAGTCATATTTTTAATAGCCAGAAGCTGGGAACAACCCAGATGTCCCTCAATAGAGGAACAGATACAGAAAATGTGGTACATTTACACAATGGAATACTACTCAGCTATTAAAAACAATAATTTCATGAAATCCACAGACAAACGGATGGAACTTGAAAATATCATCCTGAGTAAGGTAACTCAGTCCCAGAAGAACACACACAGTATGGTATGCACTCACTGATAAGTGGATATTAGCCCAAAAGTTTGGAATACCTAAGATTCAATTCACAGACCATACAAAGCCCAAGAAGAAGGAAGACCAAAGTGTGAATGCTTCAGGGTTTATTAGAAGGGGAAACAAAATACTCACAGGAAGAAATATGGAGACAAAGTGTGGAGCAGAAACTGAAGGAAAGGCCATCCAGAGACTGCCCCACCTAGGGATCCATCCCATATACAGTCAACAAGCCTGGATGCTATTGTGGATGGCTGGAAGTGTTTGCTGACAGGAGCCTGCTATGGCTGACTCCTGAAAGGATCTGCCAGAGTCTGACAAATACAGAGGCAGACACTCGCAGCCAACCATTGGACTGAGCATGGGGTCCCCAATGGAGGACTTGGAAAAGGGACTGAAGGAGGTGAGGGGATTTGTATCGCCATGGGGGAGCAACAATGTCAACTGGCCAGGTCCCCTGAGCTCCCAGGGACTGGACCTCCAACCGAAGAGTACACATGGAGGGACCCATGGCACTGGCCACATATGTGGCAGAGGATGGCCTTGTTGGACATCGGTGAGGGGAGCATCCCTTGGACCTGAGGGTATTTAATGCCCCAGTGTAGGAGAATGTCGGGGCAGGAAGATGGGAGTGGGTGGAGGGAAGCACACTCATAGAGGCAGGGGGGGAGGGATGGGATAGGGGGTTTCCAAAGGGGAGACCTGGAAAGGGGAAAACTCTTGAAATGTAAATAAAGAAAATATCCAATAAAAAAGAAAGAGAGAAATAGCTGAGTAATGATAGAATTCAGAGCCTCTCTAGGGAATCCCCGAGCAGAGACTGGGGCTTCAGTCTGATAGGCATCATAGCAGCTCATCTTGAATTCTGTTTGGAATCTCCATGGGAACACACTTCTGGGTGTGACTGTGAAGGTAGGTCAGACCCACCCAGAATGTGAGTGGCACCATCTATGGGGTGGGGTCCTTCACTGAATGAAAAGGAGAATTGAATGTAGTTTTTCTGGAACCCCTTGGGCATGAGTTTATGGTACCCAGTGTCCATTTCTTCCTGTTTCCTGACTATGGAAGCAATGTGATCAGTCGCCACAACCCTGCCACAGTGATAGATCACCTTTGAGTTAAGCCACGTAAGTAGTTCCATAAGTACCTTCTGGGAGGTATTTGATCACAGACATAGGAAAGGAAACAAATACAGATGTCCTGTACCCTTGGTGGAGACACTAGGAGGGGTACATGACTTCCAAGGTGACCCTTCCCCACAGTCAACACCAGACGGACTCCAGGCCCAGTGTTAGAGAGAGGGAGACAGAGGAGAGAGCAACTGGCCAGTATTTTTGAAACTGTCAAGGTCTAAGGAGATGGGTAGCCTCTGAATGCCAGCCTCAGACTAGAAGAAACTGCACAGGCTGACCGTATGCGGTGTGAGTCCTGAGGTGGATCCCTAGAGGATCTGGAATAAATGCACCCTGCATATCAGCACATACCTCCAGAACACAAATTCCGAGTTCCAACAAATGTTCAACGGCTGCTTAGACTATGATGTAAGGGGAAATAGGGTGAAGGGCCAAGGGTCTGTGCACTCTCAGGGTCGTTTCTGCAAATTTTCTTTGGTCCCCAAATACTCTTTCAAAAGCCATCACTTTTGTCCGAGACTGTGTAGCCCCGAAAATATGTGGTATCACAAAAACCTTAGCTCTAGAAAACAGTCACATTGCTCAGAGGTGACCTTCCCTGTGCTCAGGGACCTGCAGTGAGTGACACTCTCAGCTCCTGACCTCTCTCTTTGATTCTGTATTCACATTTTAATCAAGCAAGTTAAAGTCATCAGTGTGCCCTAAAGGCCAGTGACACCTGGCACCGCTGAAATCTCATAAATAAATTAGGAGACCTGTGTGCTGGGAGAACCCTTCCTCGTCCCTGGGATGGAGGCCTCTGCATCTCATTCTCTGTAAATGCTGTGTCCTTGGTCAAGGTGGTTCTCAATGGTGGGACAGATAGAAGGCTCCTGCAGGTCACTGCTGTAGGTCCTCAGAAGGAGGGAGGCATGAACAGGTGTGATACACTGGTGACAGTTCTGGTCTGGCTTTAAAGAACAGAAGCCCAGGTAAATAAATTCAGCTTCCTGTTATGTGGATCCTACAGCAAGTCAACCTCAATGGTGATGATCAGCCACGTAAGTCAGCTATGGAAATAACTGCAAAAGTTCTGATGAATTTTTACCGACAGGGTGGTAGTCTATGGCCTTTAGTGTGGGATGATTGAAAGCTATGTTGTTCTCCTGATGGGAGCAACAAACACAAACAGACAAAGAAACAAAACCGCTGGCTTCTTGCTCTGCAAAGGAAGTGATGCATTGGTCAGCTATTGCCACACTGGTGCTGAGTAACAATCCACTCCTAACTGAATGGTTTTCCCACCAACCTGTTATTTTTCATTATTTGCGGCACATCAATTACATTTTACCCAGTCTGGACTGGGGTCAGTTCATATCTGATGTGTGGTAAGGCCATTCTTGGAAGGAGTGACAGGTTAGGTTATTTATGGTTGCTCTTCCTTTGGCTGTTCAATATGTATGTAACTGTCTCTTAATGTGTGTGAACACACATGTGTACTCCAGATGTACAGGCATGTATATGCAGATGTGCATGTGTGTATATGTGCATTGTGCACAGGTATGCATACATGTATATGCAGTTGCAAATGTGTACATATGTGATACATGTTTATGTGCAGATACACTATGTGAATACTTGTATATGAAGATGTACACATGTGCATGCATGTATTTGAGCTTGCATTTGTAGGCCAGAGCTCAACTGCAGCTTTTATTTCTTGAGTGTCAACCACCTTGTCTTTTGAGACAGGGTCCCTCAGTAGCCTGGAACTTACCATTTAGACTAGTCTGGCCAGGCAGCAAGCCCCAGGGATCTTTCTTCCTGTTTTTATCTCCCCAGTACTGGGAGTCCAAGAAGAATATGCCACCACACCCAGTTTTTTTTATATGGGTGCTTGGAAACAAACTCATGACCCCACTCTTGCACAGTAAGCACTTTGTGGACTGAGGCATCTTCATTCCTTTCTCCCTGGCCTTTTATAGTCAATGTTCCTTCCTTTGAGTGGAGGAAATGACCTCAGTAGGCTTTGTCAACCACACACATTTTTCAGAAGAATAAAACCTGTCTCTTAGGCAATGCATCTTTAAAAACATATTGATTGGCATATGATTATGTCCTATAAAATTCACTTGATTAAAATGAGCAATTAAAAGGGATTTAGTAAATTCACAGAGGTGGATAAATATCATCCCAGTGCGTGTTGAGGTCATGGTAACAGTGACTGCTAAGTTGTTCAAGCCTTCAAATAGGGACGCCAGATACCACCATGCACCTGCTGGGCTCAGCATATGGTCCAAAGGGCTGCAATGCATGAGTATGTATGTAAATGCACCACAACACACACAACACACCCACAAAGACAGTGGGAGCAACACCACGTAGATAATTTAAGGGTCAAGGAGGCAGAGAAGGGCTTGATCACCATCGACAGCTTTGAAGAGGGATGATAAAGCCAGAAGCCACAGAACTTGGTGGCTTTCCACTAGAAAGGTAGGTACTCTGTCCTGAACCTCAGGAAGGATTGACCCCAGCATCCCTGCCCTAAGCTAGGTGAGACCCAATCTTCACCTTTGACCTCTAGGATGATATCCTGAGCTGCTCATGTTCCTGTGTGGGGAACTTGTTACAGCAGAAGCTAACACAGGCTACAGCCTCTATTCTGACTCCCAGCTGAGGTGTGTTTAAGCACAAGCATCAACCCCAGTCTCTGGTACAGAATTTCACAACCAGCAGTGACTTTCCCTTGAAGGACATTTGGGATTCTTGACATACCTGTGACTAGGACGATAGAATCCAGAGGTACTGCTGGAAGCCTAAATGTCCATCATAGAGAATTATCAGCTCTCCCAAAGGCCAGCTCTGCTAAGGGTAATAGGTCTCGTGAAATAATTATCCCACCTAAAAATAACACAGCATTTCACCACTTTCAGTATAGATACACCATGCACGGAGAGTGGCCTCTTCTCGGTAGTAGATAGTTCATAATTTGTCCTTATGCCCAATGGTTGGCTGTATTCACCCATGGAGAAAAGCCCCATTGCCCCTTTAACCAGATGGAGGGTTCTGCTTGCTTTACCTGGGCAGAGGGCATGGGCAATGTGCCTCTGGCCTTGCTTTACCTCCGTGCCTAGACTCTGTTCTTCGCACAAAGGTTGGTAAATGCTTTGACACTGTCCCAGTGAGGAATTGAGATCTGTGATCCAGATGGGAAAGGACCTTGCACTGAGAGTGAAAGCCAGCTAGAACTGAAGGAGCCCAGCAGAGTGTCCCCAGCAGAGTGTGTGGGCTGGGTGCTGTATGTGAAAGTATAGAGAAACTGCTTATGGCCCTGAACTCACTGCTCATATTAGGTTGGCCCAGTCTTGCATGGATTAAAGGGGTGTGTGTGTGTGTGTGTGTGTGTGTGTGTGTGTGTGTGTGTGAACAGCTATGTGCCCTCAGAGCTTCCTAGTGCCTGATGATTTATATCAGGTGCTCTCGAATAAGTACAAGAATTACAAGAGGCTGCTTGGTCTCTGAGACTGTGGGAGCCAATGCAGGTCAGGACAGAGGAGGAGAGAGAAAGACAGACACAGACAGAGAGACAAACAGAGACAGAGACACAGAGAGAAACAGACACAGAGACAGAAAGGAAAGAGAGAGACAAAGGAAAGAGACAGAGAGGGGAAAGAGAGACCGAGAAAGACAGACACACACAGAGACAGAGAGGAAACAGAAAGACAGACACAAAACAGAGACAGACACATAGAGACAGAGAGGAAACAGAGACTCAGAGAGGGGAAACAGAGATTCTCCAAGTGTCTGATGGAAGACTCACAGAGGGCTGAGAATACACAAGACAGATATCCGTGCAGACACTTGTCTGTGTATAATACACAAATCAACTTACTTAAGTTAATAGCATCTCAGACACTCCAAGATGTACTTTATGGTTGTAAGCCATGTTTGACATTTCATCTGTACACTCCAACTTTTCCTCGAAAGTCATGACCAACATTTATTCCCCCAGGCAGGACACCCACATCAAAGTACTGATCACAGCATCTTCTAACCTTGCGAACCAGTGAGCTTCTTAATCTTACTTACAGGCGCGTTGGGGGACATTGTTGACCTCACCAAACAGCCACAGCTCTGAAAAGCCTCACCCACAGGCATTTGGGGAAGTTCCACAGATGTTGCGTGTACACAGATGGAGTCTCCTCTTGGTCATCCTCTCACCTCCCATGTACTCCAGCATTTTCCAAGCCAGCCATGTGGGAGGGAGTGGCTGGAATCCCAGCTGAGATCTGAGTACATGCTCTTAGCTTGTGCTCTGGAGCATGGTGGTGGTGTGGGCACAGTCAAGGCTACTCTGATTAGCATGGTAATGGTGGCTATTCCCAGAGGAGCACACTCTCAGACAATCTATTCCACCTGAGGACCCTTAAGATTGGGCTTGCCATTTTCCTGTCTGCAAATGAAGGCTTGAATTCCAGCGCCCCTGGGAGATGCATCTGCTTAGCCTCTCCAGGACACTGTGCAGAGTGGTGCCCACCCTAACTGATACTTGTGCCACTCCATTCCTGAGGACGACACGTTGGAAGCAGCTCACACACCCTGGGCCCCACGCCTCCTCCAGCCACACTGCCTTTCGATGGTGGTTGCAGGTTCAGCTTGAATCCTCCATCTGCAGAGCTCATTAGAGGTGAGAAACTGCTTTTAAACCAGCAAGTGACAAATTCCCTTCACTGTGCAGGAGCCAGAGGAGTGGGGGTCAACATGGGTCACTACTGTTTAGAGCAATCACGGAACACACACACTATGAGCTGACCTGTCACTTGTCAACAACAGCCCAACCAGGAGTTATTTAATCATGGAACGGAGCACCCACCACCTTCCTACTCCACAGAAACATAACTATCTGGTTCTGTAACAAATATCTGAAGATTTTAGCTGCCAACAGTTATTGATCCATCCCCGAACTCCTTCTCCAAATCAATACTTTGTGCCACCAAGACTGCAGGCTCAGGGAACAGAAAGTTGGCCTCCTGTATTTCTCTCCCAGGCAACTGGAAGTTGAGGACAGACTACAGGATAAGCTCACTCCAGGCCCTGCAGGCACAGAGTCAGAGGCTCCTAGAGAGGCACCACACCTACGGAGGGGCACAAACTTCACCTAAGCAGTTTCAAGTAGACAGTGTTTAACGAGAGCCACACTGTGCATACAGACTTCAAGCTGTGACCCAGCAAGAAAATCACCAATTTAATCTTACTAAACATACCTTCCATTTTTTTTAAAGGTGCTTCATACCACACAAGATAGACCGTTATTGAGATAATTGGATCCTTATGGTTCTTAATTTTTCACAGATACACTATTTCTAAAATAAGTCATAAACCATCATCCCTGAATGAAAAGTTAATTCACACTGAGCATGCTTCTACACTTTGAGGCCCATGTGTATATGCCTCTAATGTAATTGAGAGAGACGCTGCCCCTCCTCCGTCAGCACTGTGGATCGCACACACCCCCATATAGCCCGAGCAGCTGCACCGGCCTCTGGCTTTCTGTCAGTCATCTTTTGAGAAATGGATATGTCCAAATATTCGACGGGCCTGTAATGGATTGAAATTGTTGTTCCAAAAATCATTCTCTTCCTGGCCAGAGAGGGATTGCGTTTTACATTTGCACTGAGCTAAGCGAATGTTGAATAGATGGAATATCTCAATGACCATTCTTCACAAATGAATAGGCTCCTGTGATGTATAAAGAAGCCGGTGGCATGTTTCAATAAAAAATAAAAGTGTGCTTTTCCTTTTCAAAGAGATTTTCTTTTTTGGCTCCGAGGTAGCATAAACATCAGTACAAAACAAATAGCCAAACATGCCTGTGTGTAGAATTCGGCTTTAAAATGCCGATGTGTGCTCTCTTCCAAGGGTCCACCAGACTCCAGACAATCAAACACTTAGTGTCAGAACCGCTGGAAGTTCCAAGTGACCAGCTAACCAAGCAGACGCCTTGATAGGAAAATGAAACAATGCGTTGGTCATCGAGTAGAATCTATCACCCTAGATTCATCTCCTCTGCTTGTCAAAACTTTACCTACTTCCATGGTATTTCAGCCAATAGGGCACTGAAGGAGAGATGCTAGTTATACAAAGTGTTAATATGCTTTGTGATTACACATTAGTAAGTGAGATATGACTTACGGCAAGAAGAGACCATGGAGCCTGGGAAGGCAGTAGTATAAGAACAAGATTGAGCTAGCCAAGGCTCTGGTGGCTCATGCAGTCATCTTTACCTTGGGAAATAAATCTCCACAGAGTGCCCTTTGGGTCCTTTGCAGCCATCATAGAGGAAAATAACATATTCTAAGGACAGCCTTAAAAAATGACTGGCCAAAGGCCTTGCATTGCCCGTGTTGGCTATCAGACATCCGTGGAGCTTCAAGGGCTGCTGACACACTAGCTCCTGGTCTGGAAGCCAAGTCACTGTTTCTTGGGTGGGGTGTGCCATGGCTGAGCTGATGCCATGTGTGTCCTTGTGGGCACTGCCAGCCTGCACTATGCTGATCATCTTAAGTGTAAAGGCAGCTAGAAAGGCACATAGCCTTGAACAGGGACTTACGGTGGAGAGAAATCAGAGCCACTACTCACAGCTAATAGCATTTTTATGTTTGTCTCTCTCATGTAGAGTCTTACTCTGTATCCTAAGCTAACCTCAAACTTACAGTCCTCCTGCCTCTGTTCCCAGGTGATGATTAAAGGCAGACACTAGTGTACTAGCTACTCATCTTGGGACTGAACCCTACAAAGGCAGGTTAAGGAAGGAAGAATTCATCTGGGCTCACAGCTGCAGGCAGATGTCAAGCCCAGTGTGTGTGGAGCTGCAGGAGCCGGCATTAACTGCTCACACGGTCTCCATAGTCAGGAAGCAGAGAGAGATGAACTTGGGGCTCAGCTGCTGTACACAGTCTCCGTCTGAGGAGTGGCAGATCCCACATTCAGGGTGC
This sequence comes from Mus musculus, assembly GCF_000001635.26. NCBI lineage: Eukaryota > Metazoa > Chordata > Mammalia > Rodentia > Muridae > Mus > Mus musculus. The sequence continues at coordinate 178,957,529 of NC_000068.7, read as the reverse complement.
GTCTTTCCATCTCAGTGAGCCTAATCTTGATACCTCCTCCTGCTCAGAGGTCTCAGCAAGGAGGTTCTGCATCCTATCAAGGAGACAGTCAGTATGAACCATGAAGGCACCACTTTCTTGCTGATTTTAAAGACATTTAGAGAATGTTCTCCCTGGTTTTTAGGTTCATCTACAGATCACTGTGACACCCCTAGTGTGAAGAAGACACACACTCACTCTAGCCATGCCTGTGAGAGCAGCTCTGACTGACAACCCAATTGTGGCAGCCGCAGGCTGTGTCCTCGTACGTTACTGGAGCTTTGTCATCATGTGACTCTCTTGGCTGGCCATTGCCCTCTTCCTGCCTGCCTCCATTCCCCTTCCTGTTTTTATGTGCAGTGTTTCTTCCCTTGTGTTCCACTGACACTGATTCAGCAACACACATCCATATGTTACAAGAAAGGAAAGAAAACAATCGGTGGAGCACATCAGGAGAGGGTGCAGAAGCAGTCAGCTTCACCCCTCAACAGTCATCACTCGGCAGATGCTACACATGGGGTGAGGTGAGCGGGGTCTGGCTGGATTTCACGGCACACTTAATTGGTCACCATCAATTATCCACTCTCTTCCCTTGGTTCCTGGTCACAGCCTCTTTCTCAAGCCTCATGGAACTATTGTTGAAATCTGCATGGACGCATGACCCCTGAGGACCCAACCCAGAGAGGAAAGCCGGCTCTGTCAACATGACTGCACTTTGGTTTGTCATGTGAAGAATTCAGTATCCGAATCAAAATAATTCTTCCCTTTTTGCCCTGAGGATGTCCCTCCTTGAAGATCACACCATGCCTGCCCCTGGCTGGACCTTTGGATAAAGGCAGGACTTGTTTTCAATGCTGGGATGTGTCAGCTTCTGTCACTGTCCATTGTACCTTTCAAGCCCAGGGCTGGCGGCACGTGTGCGTTTCTCTCTTGCGTGTGTTGCTTGGGGTATACACTGCAGCCTGACAACATTGCCCTTTGACTGACATTTTCAAAGGTAGGAATATGCCACATAGGATTTTTCCCTAGCTGGTCACACGGGGATCTTGTAATCTATGACCTCTGGTGAGATTGAAGATGAGAAGCAGCGATGACCCCCTGACCTACAGACTCACCTCCCCAGAGCCCACCTGAACTTCCCTGGATCTCAGCACCAAAGCTTCAAGTTGGTCCTCATTTAGGGCATAGACTAATGTGACATGTTGACATTGAGCCACTGTCATCAGAAAGAGGGTCCCACACACCATAGAGGAGGCCAGTCTGCCATGCCAGGGGCATTGCATTCTGTTAATCTGAATGGTGTCCTTCTGACTCTGTCACTCCAGAGAGTGCTTCTGCTCACCACTCTTGCCTTGTGAGATGCCTTTGATGTTAGTACATAGAGCTGTCTCACAAATACTGGCTGGAAAGCTGAGAGCTAATGGAAAAGACCAGGGAGACATAATTGGGGTAGAAGGAGGCTACCTCAGCCTTTCTTGTCATGTCTTCCTCCTCAGAATCAGAAACAGTGGCAAATGGAGTCTGGGGTTGGGGCCTGAGTCGGAACACAGACCTATATTATCCCTGCTTAGTGAGTAAGGAAACCAAGACTCTGAAAATCAGATCATTTACAACCCAGGTTAGAGAGACAGGAGATCGATCATAAGTCATTCCCCAGGGGTAGACTTGGACTCCATGCACTGAACCCTTTTGTGGTGCGGCCTGGGCTCTTTTGAAAGGTGGGCTGATTTGGGATGACATTGGTTACAGATAGAAGGCTGGTCCTTCCGGTGAAGCCTCTAAAGGACAAAGCTCAATTCCCACCACCTGGAAGATGAAGGAAAACAGAATCCTCCAAAGTGATGTTCAACCCTATCCCCCATGAGTTACTGAGCATACAATCAGAATAAACCTCACACAGCAGCAGCGATGGTAATCAGGTCTCGAATCCTTCTAAATCCCGAGGAGAGAGGAGCCTGCAATGCATGCGCATTGACCACCGCACAGACTGAGGGTTTGGGATCTGACTGGTTTATGCTAACTAGTCTCCAGGTGGACCCTAAGGAGCCTCCACTCACTCAGCTTCCTCATGGGAAACCAGCCCAGGCTCCTTAGTACTGTTTAGAAAAGGGGGTCAAGTCCCAGTCTGACAGAATGAAAGCAATCTTAGAGATGTTGAATTTTCCTGTCAAGGGGCTTCCAGCTCACATGTTCTTCTAATGAGCTTCATAGAGGGAGGCCAGACTGAAGCGGTCTCAAAGGCACCAGGTGGCCATACGGGGGAGCATTGGTCACACAGATTTTATTAGCAAACACCCCATTCAGTCTGTGGGACATCACTGTCGCAGGCTCCCCCTCGGAGGGTCTGTCCAGCCTTCTCCAGGATCACTTCCTAGCTGCCACAGGCGCTTGCTCTAGAGAACAGCAAGTACACAGTAGGTGCTCAATACATGCTTGCCAAATGAATTGTGCTTATTGCACTGCTCAAAGCCAACCCTTTATTGATTGTTCATCGTCAAGAAGCAAGGGTGGGAAGCTTTATTAAGAACTGCACAATATCTGAAGAGATTCTTGTCTCCCTTTAGGCTTGATTTTTCACCACAAGTAATAAAGCTATTTAAACCAGCAGCCTGTTGGAAGAACAGTTTTCTGAGTTGGGTAGATGCCAGGATCATGTGAGCTTGCTGGATGAATAGGTTCTCCCGGTGCTGGGAAGTTCTGGGAAGACATTGTTATTCTGATTTTTCCTGTTGTTCTGCTTAAAACAACTTAGGTGAGGAAAGGGTTATTACATCTTATACTTCTGGGTCAGAGTTCATCACTGAGGGAAATCAGGGCAGGAACTCAGATAAGAGCTTGAAGCAGAGACCATGGAGGAAGTCTCCTTGCAGAATTACTCACAATTTTATGCTTAGCTAGCTTTCTATACAGCACCCACAGAGAACTGAGTCCACCTACACCAATTAACAACTGAGACAACTCCCATCAGCTCACCCACAGGCTGATACAATCTGGGCAATCCCTTCTTTCAGATTTCCTTCTCAGGTGACCATGTGTTGTGTTGAGTTGCCAGTTAAAGCTTACTAAGACAAACACAAAGAGGAAGGGATGGCTCTACCTTCATGAGGTTCTCCTCAGTTTCTCTCTCAGAACCTTTCTCTGTGCTCTAAGCTAACTCTTGCTTCCTGTGTGCAGAGTATGTTCTAGAACATTATATCTGTCCCACCATTGGGGAAACATGCGCTCATGAGCTTGGGTAAGGACTAAGGCTTGTAACGACATCATGGCTCAATCCCAAACCTCGGTCTTATTTCTTAAGAGCTGAGAATGCTTTGACAGCTTTGTTGGACCTTATAGTATACTCTTAGGCTTATAGAGTAACTGAGTGAGTGTTTATAAAACCTACACACCCAGCCCTATTTTCCACATGGGCTATACACACACTTTTCTCTATTAATATATTTGTGCAGTAAAATGAATCAACCAATAAGTATTACCACCTTTTAATTAAGTAGCATCTATAGTTTACATTAAGGTTTGTTCCCTACAGTGCAGTCCACATGGTTTGACAAATGAATCATGACAGGGTCCACAGGTGAAATCCCACACAACAAAACCATCATTTGGAATGCTGTGATTTTCTTGTTCAGGAAACCAGGACCCTCAAAGCTCATAGTACATGGAATATCCCACAAATAGAATCTCAAGACCCATGGTTTTTTAATGGGAATCATTTCACCTGTTTATGAACTGCCTTAGTGTTTCTATTGTGGTGATGAGATGCCATGACCAAAAGGCAAGTTGTGGAGGAAAGGGTTTATTTGGCTTATATATCATTGTTCATCATGAAAGAGTCAGGACAGCAACTCAAACAGGGCAGGAACCTGAAGGTAGAAACTGATGCAGAGGCCATGGAAGGTGCTTCTTACTCAATTGCTTCCCCTGGCTTGCTCAGCCTGCTTTCTTATAGACCCCAGGACCATTAGGCCAGGGATAATAGCACCCACAATGGACTGTACTCTCTCCCATCAATAACTGATTAAGAAAATGCCTTACAGACAGATCTTATGGAGGCATTTTCTCAATTAAGGTTCCCTCCTTTCAGATAACTCTCATTATCTGTGTGTCAAGTTAACATGAGATTGGCTAGCTGTTGGTGACTTGTCTGTTCACAACACTAGCCAAAGTAGGTATGGCTGTCAACCTGGAAAACCAACCAAGTCCTTTGCTCTCTTGGTTGGAATGAACAATTGGCTGGTGCCTCATTGGTTCTGAAGTCAATATAGTCCTTCTCAGGACTTAGCAGTGAGATGTGGCCATAGTCACCAATCCCTGTGTCCTGATAGACTTAATGCACAAAGCAGCCTCTTGGAAATGCTGGCAATCATTTGGCCAACAACATTCTCAGGACCCCAGAGTGCCTCCCTGCTTTGGTTTCTCCAATGAGTTGTTATTATTTATGACCTGATGCTTTTCATGTAGCAATATTCTGGCAGGAGATGCATGTGGGCTCTTCCCCTAGCTCCTGCTAGGTCACCCTGAGCCCTTGGAGATTCCTCCCTGAGGAAAACAGTGGTCTGTTGACCTTGGGCCCCTGGGTCACATGGTACCAGCCCAACTTCTGGAGACAATAGAGATGAAGGTCAGCCATGCAGAGGTCAGCTCTGCCCGTAGGATGGGTCCCTGGTCAGTACCCTGGACACCAAGAGTCAGGGAGCTTCCCAAGCTGGCATGTGACAGGTGTGTTGTCACACATAATCACTGAAGAAACAGATGGTGGAATTCTCATGACCCCACCAGGATAGAGCCATTGAACATGAGACATGGGATCTTCCCCTGGCTGATTTTCCTCTGTGTCTTTCACTGTGATTAGCTACAGTCAGGAGAGCAGCTGTGGTTTGTCAAACAGAGACCTGCCTCCCAGATGTCACTGTGTGGAGCCTACAGTCCCATGTGACATACATTTGCCATAATATTTCCAAGATTTTCAGGTTTGGGGGAGCAGTGGCTCTTCCCTTTGTCTTCTCGATCTTCTCAGAGAGCATGCTGCCTCCTTCCTTGGGGGTGTGTCGGAAGAACCAGCTAGTTTATCGGACTTGAGATGAGCTTGAGGGACATCCATCCCCAGAAGGTGGTGGCTGATGGTTTACTGAAATGTGATCTTAATCGAGTGTTAGCAGCCATTCTTCGGATAAGTGAGAGGAGTTCTCAGACTCGTGGATTCCTCTCTACCATGGGTGTCAAATGTGTGACCCTACCTTCCATGAGCTCCTCCTTCTCCGGCCAGCTACTTCTGCCAACTGTGGTGTGAGTGTTGGAGTCTCTACCCTTCCTTACATCTTTTTATTTCTGCCTCTGGTTTCCTGAGGTAGATGTTTCCATTTCCTTTTAAAACTCAAGAAATGAGACCAAGAGAAGTTGAGTGCCTGCTGCCCTGAATTCCAAGGTCAGCCCTTGCTGCTCTGGAGGAACCGGGAGCTGAGCCGGCGAGGGCTTGCTTGCTTTATTATTATTTTTTTCTTTTTCAACTGTAGATTAAGTCCCAGCGTTTCCAGCCGTCTATGGATAAGAAGCAAACTTCAGTCTTTTTTAGTAAAGGTTTATTTTGACCAAGTGTGACAGAGAAAAGAAGTTTCAAATGAGGTTTCCAGGTTCATATTTGAAGAGGTTTGTAAAAGCCAGATAAAAATACAAGGTTTTCAGTTCCAATTAGAACTGGATGTTAGAATGAATCGGTATCAGGTCACCGTGACCCGTGAAACTCACTTCTTCTCTTCATGGGAAGCCTTTCTGTCTTGGTGGCTGTGCTGAAAATAATGTTTTTTTTCTTTTTAAAAACCTGGAAAATGCAAAGGAGCTCAAACCTCATTTGGGGTCATTCCCCCACTTTGTACGCGATGGATAGTAATATGTAATGAAATGTTAATAAGTACTCTCTGTCCCTGCCATATAAAAGAGTGAGACTCTGCCAGGTGAAGTCCCACCCTGAGTCCCAGCCTCCTAGACCCCACGGAGCACAGCTCAGGTTTGATGTGTGGGATGCTGATAGTAAGGTGTTTTTCAAAGCTCCCAATATATTTGTGGGTGACCTTTTGGGGCCATAAGTTTCTGGACTTGGCACTCCAAGAGAGTCAGGAGAGTGCTAGTGAGCAGCTCTGAGATGGAGGGACCTGAAGTCACCACATCTGACCACCTGAGTTTGGTCTCTAGGTTCCACATGGTGAAAGGACAGAACTAATTTCTGAAATTTGACTGTCACAAGTGTGCTGTGACATACACATGCACAAACACACATGTGCACACACATACACACATATACACACATAAACACATACATGCACACACACATACACACATACATACATACACACACATACATCAAAACAAACACTGGGACACACATGCATATACACACATATACACACAAACACACATTCACACACACATATATACACATATATACAGATACACACATATACATATACACATATATACAGATACACACACATACACATATATATAAACAAACACACAGATACACATGCACACACACACACACACATTCTCACAAACACACAGAGACACACACATTCACATACACACAGAAACAAACACACACACAGATACATACACACAAAGGCACACATATTTACACACAAACACACATACACACAAAAACATACAAGCAGATACATATGCACATATACACACAAACACTTACCGACACACACATTCACCTATACACAGGAACAAATATACATACATACATACACACACACACACACACACACACACACACATTCACACACTCTCTCATATGCACAGGGGCATGTGCACACATAGAATGGCAAAAGAACAAGCTGAGACTATCAGCCTGTATTTGTTCAAACATAGCCACTTTTCTTTGTGTGAAAATATTCTACTGTGTTGTGTTTGCCTCATTATTTCAAATTCTTGCCCAAATGTGCCTACATTTGGCCTGTTTTTATGGAGAGCATTTTTGGCCTGTATGCTCAACTCCTTATTATGGCTCTGGCAATGTTTCTGTAATTACTTCATTTGGCAGTCATGTCTGCTTTGTTATTTCTGTTTTCAAAGGAAATGCCTCAATCCACAGCCCAGCCTTTTTACCTGCCTTGTCTGTGAATAGTACCCTCCTTCCCTCCCCCATCAGTGTTTTGTGAGAAATGCCCAGTTTCTTAGCAGAAACGGTGAGAGGCCAACTGGGAAAGGACTTTGAGCTGTGGTTACCATAGCCTTCTTTTGCTTGCCTTGGATTAGGACCGGAGAGGGACCTGGAGAATCTCAGTTTGACTTACACAGTTAAGAAATCACATCCTCAGTACTGGGAGATGGCTTAGTTGGCAATGTGCCTGCTGTAGAAGCTCAGGACCCGAGTTTACTTTGCAGCATAAAAAAACCAAGGGCGGTACACTTGCCTGTATCCCCAGCACTTGAGAAGCAGAGATGTGGCAATTTCAAGGGTTTGCCGGCCAGCCAGGCTAGCTTCAATCAGTGAGCTCCTGGTTCTGTGAGAGAGCTGTCTCAAAAACGAGTTAGATTACAATCAAGGAAGACACCTGATATCAGCCTCTGGAGACCCAGCACTCTTGGTTTGAGCCTGGAATGCCTCTAAAGACTGTGTGCTGAAGGCTTGGTCCCTAGCTGAGGTACTGTAGGGAGCAGGTAGAATCTTACATAGCAGGAACCCAGTGGGAGAGAGTTAGGTCATCAGAGGCATACCCTAGATGGGAATAGTGAAAGTCCTGGGTCCCTATCCCCTTTTGCTCTCTCTTTCTCTGTCTCTGTCATTCTCTCTCTCTCTCTCTCTCTCTCTCTCTCTCTCTCTCTGTGTGTGTGTGTGTTTGTGTCTCTCTCTGTCTCTGTGTCTGTGTCTGTCTCTCTCTCTCTCTCTCTCTCTCTCTCTCTCTCTCTCTCTCTCCTCTGTCTTTCCACTGCCATGGAGCAGTGAATGAGTTGTGACATACACTCCTGCCATGATGCTCTGCCTGAACAGAAGCCTCTGCCATCTTAAACTTTTATAAGCTGACTATCTCAGTTCCTTCACAGATTCTGTAGATATTTACCAATCACTGCTATGGGCAAGGCACTTTGCAAGGAATCTCTTTGTGGAGACAGGCCATAATGCTGTAAGCCTTAGATGGCAAGTGCAGAAAGGATCAGCACCCCCGCCGAGCAGCTGTGGTTATGGTAATACACACAGTGACCTAGGCGGCTCTGCCTGGTTCCAGAAAGGGAAACAAGAATTCCTGATGGCCTGGAAGGAGCCACCTTGCCTCGCTGCACCCTCCCACCTTCTCCACCCCCCCTCTTCCTTTTCTCTGTCCTTCTCTCACCCCTCCTTTTTTCTTTGCAATGAGAAACAACACAGCTAATCTGAGCATGTCTTAGCCACAGGCCAGGGAACTGGTTGAGAGAAACCGGACACTCTGAGGATTGCCATCAGAGAAAGGCTTGAAGACTCAGTGTTTCCTAAGAGCCATTTGCTTCTAGGGGAAGGGATTTGCCCTGCACGTGATTAGCCAGCACAGCAGCCAAGGTCAGTGTCAGAACCAGCATCCTGTGAAGGTATCATCTGTAAGAACAAACCCATTCTGGGTGTTAAGGAGAGTGAGGGCCTAAGCAGACATGTGAGGCACTTTGGCCTCACCCTGGGCCCTCTCAGGGGTACCCCATAACATGCAGGTGGTTGGCACATGTTGTCAACCTCCACTTCAATGTCAGCAGAGGAGATATTGAAAACTGCAAAGTATCCCAGCAGCCTTCAGGCCCCGCCGCCTGTCACCAGATGACCTTCCACATAGAGAGATAATCTTTCGGGACAGGAGAGCGTCCCACCAGCTGCACGAGAAGGATTAAATCTCTGTGATAGAAGAATGATTCATGCTACGATAAAGCCAAACAAAACCTAATTGGGTGGGGTGAGACCCCCAGAAATTATGTTCACTGTGAAATACAGAAGAGAACTAATTACCCCAGGGCAGTGCTGCATTTAGGTAGAATTCTACAGTCAATTAGTATTCCATTTAATTGTTCAATTAATGAACACATAAATTAAATTCATAGTTTATTTCTACTACTAAATTACTTATTTGAAATGCTTCTTTGGAAAAAAATAAGCAACTCAATGCACACATTATTAAAATGACTTAGCAGTGTGTATTCGGGGCTGGTTTTAATTGTAAAACAATCCACCCGCCACTGGCTGACTGCTGCCTGCCTTACAGGAAGGTGGATAATTTAATTCCATCTTATCAAGGGAACAGGTGAGCATCACACTGGCTAACACAGAATCCTCCAGGCAGATTTCCAGACTTCTGCTCGCAGGTTGCACACCACCCCTCACACACACAGAAAGGCAATGCTCAGAGCAGAGGTTTAGGTAGAATTACTGAGAGATGCAGCTGCAGTGGACACATGGAGAACACACTCCTAGATCCTGGGCTTGCCTGGGCTTCATGCTCGTGTGCACAGGGGTTGAAGTAATGACTGCAAACCAATCTCTGGGATTAGTAGCTCTCATCTATGTTCATAGATAAGACCCATTCAGCAAGCTCTATGTTGCTTGTGGCCTCCTGGGAATCCTCTGGAGCCACAGGAACAGTGCTGTCTCTCACCCAAGGCAAAAGGGCCATTGATGTTTAAGAGTTAAGGATATACTGTGGCTAGGAATTGGGGTGTTTCTGCCCCTGGGAGTTGCTGAGGTCTTAATCAGACCTAATATCACTTTGCACAAAATACTGTCTTCTTTCCTGGACTGTGGATGGACAGGTAGTATGGGAATAGGGGCCAGTGAGTTTCCTGGAAGCATAGTTATGGTGAAGTCCAGAATTGTTTTGCTTGTTAAAAGGAAGTTCAATTATGTCTGAGTGGAGTCATAAAGTAAACGTACCAACAGACCAAAGCGACGAAGGTAACTGCAGAAGGCAGAGTTATGTGGGAATAACGCCACCAGGAAGTTCCTCTAAACTGGGGCTTCTGATTTGCAAGATGGTGGTGGGTTTGCTTTGGTCTGCTTTGCAGGTGTGGGCAGGAAGAGCCATCCATGTAAACAGACACAGACCTGTGCTCTGGCCTTGGAGTAAATGGCTCAGTCTATGTCTTAGAACATCTCCGAGAGCACTAGACAATGTGAAACAACATGGCAGACTGCTTAAGATGTTGCTCACGCAAAGATGGTGCTCAACCTAGCAAATCAGAAGGCAGGGGGCTCTAGAGACCAGAGGAGCTAGTGAAGGAGCCCAGGAAACACTGGAGGAGGAAAAGGCTGGCTAGTGAGATGTGCCCAAAGCCTTGAGTGTCTCTGGAGCATGCATAGTATTTCCCCTGGGGATAAACCCTAGCAGTTTCTCCGACTTGTGGGCATGCATGGGTTCCATGCCAGCTCTGCAGTGGCACAGACCCTGGCGAAAGGCACACTGTCTCTTCTGTTTAGTCTTCCATAAAGGCTTCTCCCAGGATGAAACCTGTTGATATTCTTCCAAGCTATTGGGGGCTGTGCATTTCCTAGCCACCCTCTATGGGAGGGTCTGGGACACTGCCCAGCAGGCTCCATAGCACCATTATAGCATTTACCTCTGGGAGGATGGAATCCTAACAGAAACTCCAGAGTCCTAAACTTCTAGCTGTGATCTCAGCAGTCACTGGTCCAGTCTCACAATTAAAGGCTGTGTGCTAACCTTCAGGTCAGGATCTTATTATTGATGCTTCAACTTAGTGCAAATTATAATGGGATAAATCACCAGCCGTCTGCAATCCTTGTTTATTGAATTTCATATGATCCATTTAATTTAGGCCCTCCCATCTCTGAAGGTGAAGCCTATTGAAAATCCGTCTCTTTATCCTCATGCGGCCTAATTTATGTTTTCCCCTTTAGCTCCTCCGCCCGCCTTATTGCTGCCATTGCCTCTGAGGGTCTGTCAGACAGAAGGCGGGCCTGGGAAGATTAACTTCCATATTGCTTTATTTGGTGTGCTATTCAGGCGAGCAGACGGATGCTCATCTCTGCGCCTCCCTTCTCAGAGACTCCTTGTAGTGCCCAGCAATACATTACTTGTGTTAACTCAGAACAAACAAACAACAACACCTAGAAAAATCAGTTCCTGACTGTATACTCTGGATTTTGAATTTTTAGTTTAAATATAATGCTTAAAGAATAGGACTGGGGAGGAAGGTTGGGGAGATACCTGGCTAAAGTGCTTGGCACACACACATAAGAACTTGAGTTGGATCTTCAGCGCCCGTGTAAAAGATAGGCATGGTGACACCAGGCCTTTAATCCCAGCACTAGGGAGGTGGACACAGGGCAATGTCTCGAGCTCACTGGCCTGCCAGCCTCGCCTGACTGGTGAGTCCCAGGCTAACTAGAGACCCTGTTTCAAAGGAGGTAGATGGTATTTCTAAGGATGACGTTGAGTCAGTCCTCTGTCCCCTACTTTACACTTGTACGCATCTTTACATAGACATGTCCTTCAGTACATGCATACACACAAGCAAACTCATTCAAAACCAGGCTCAGAGATTTGGCTCTAAGGTCACACCCCTCACAGGCATGTGATGGTCCATGGGCAAAATAAAGTGAATGTGGGAGGGGGTTGCTCACAGTTAGAGGAGGGGAGGTGTGGGAGGGAGCTACTCACAGTTAGGGGAGGGGTAGGTGGGGAGAGGAAGGACAGAGAGCCAGCCAAGAGGATGGGAATCAGACCCAGTGTTGAGGCACACTGGGAAGTCAGGAGGGAAAAGATGGTAGGAGTGCCATTTGGGGAAAAGGAGAAAAGAAGGAAAAGACGCAGAATGCAGAGAGAGTCATCCCAAAAATGCCACCAGCAGACCAAACTGGGGAGCATAGAAGACTGCAGCCTCCAGGTGCAGGATATAGAAAAGAGAGACATGGGAGCTTTGGGTGTGACTGGGTGAAGGGTCCCTCCCTGCTCATCAAGGGGCATTGCTTAGCCATATGTGAAATTCGTAGCGTGAGCCCTGCCTTGGAACCATGTAGATCACAGAAAGACTGTTTGGGACATGGCAATAAGTTAAGTGCTCAGTGCTTGAAGGATGGAACTATCTAGGCAGGTGTGGGCGACAGGACGTGGGGGGAATTTCCTGGGCATGGAGACTCCACCTTCGGGCTTTGAGATTGTGATCCATGGAGCCCAGCCAATCACTGGGCGAGTGGTAGCATAAGCTGACTGTGTGGTGCCAATCACAGGCAATTAACATGTGTGACAATCCTAATTAAGCCCTTACCTGAACTGGTCCTTCATCTTGGTCTTTGCAACATAGCCTGTCCTCATCTTGATCTCTGATCTAAGACTCTCTTCTCAGCATTCCAGCCTACCCTATTAGTGATGCTAAAATACTGGTGTGGGGTGTTCCTTCCAACCACTGAGTGGACACTTGGGCAGAGATGAAGGCTCACGTCAGCATGGGAAGCTGGTTGGAGCAGCCTCCCCTCAACCTCTACCTTTCTTGTGATCCAATGATACGGACATTTGCCTACAGAGATGTCGGAAGGCAACCCTGTGCATTTGCCTTAGCTTTTGAGAGAACTTACAGAAACTGGAATTTTTAGAAAAGATTACTAGTAGAAAACTAAAGAAATAATTATTTCACCTTTGGGCTGGAGAGGTGGGCTGGTTAAGAGAACTGGCTGTTCTTGTTTAGGTCAGTGCCCACGCGGTGTGTTTCACATGAGCTTACAACTCCAGTTATAGGGAATCTAATGGCCCCTCTGGCCTCCAAAGTACTGCACACATATGGCAGACATACATATGTATAGATAAACACTCATGTACATAAACTAAGAATAAACAAACCTTTAAAAGAAAGAATTCAGAAATAATTGGCACTTTAAAATGTGTGATTTTCAGCTTTTTCTGTGAAATACATTACAAAAATAATACACTAAAATCTTACCTAACTGTACTTGAGCACCATGGTAGGTTCAATATGTCCCTAAGGGGCTTGGAAGATGGCTCAGTAGTAAAGAGTTTGTTGATCAGGCGGGGGACATCTGAGTTTAAACCCTAGGACCCACATAAGAAGCCAGCAATGAGGAGAAGACAGGAAAACCCCTGGAACTCACTGGTCAGGTAGCCTAGCCTAGTCAGGGAGTTCCAGATCCTAGCAAGAGACCCTACCTCAAAATGCCATCATCAAGGTATAGAGGTTGGTCTCTGGTCTCCATATGATATGCACAGGGCACCTTTGTGCACATTCACCTGCATATACATGTGCACCCATGCAATCCTGATGCAGCATGCAGGGTGCTGAGATCCGTAAGGCTGTGCTCTCTGCATGGGTCCATGCTTCAGTTAATATTGTGGAGCAGATTCCTGATAAGATGTATTTTGCAGCCTCCCCTCTCTCTTGAACTTGTTCTCCTGGCCTCCTGGCTTCTCCTCCTGCCTTGGGAAGGTGAAACACATAGGCCGGGGAGGTGTGAGTCCTCAGCAGTAAGCCGTCCAACCCCTAGGATGAGGTAGAAGAAACTCCATCTTTCAGAATGATTCAATCTTTGATGTTCTGTAGGAGGATCACAAGACAAGCTCTATATGCAATATGGGGGACCCAATTCATCACCATCTTAAAGGTCTTTGCCATCCATGGTCAGACATGGTTGTTTCCTGTTACCTGAGTGGCTCTGGTGGCAGGTGTGGTGTTAGTCCATGTGTGACATAAGGTAGAACATTTGGTGAGTCTACTTTACCCATTTCTAGAAGGTTTTCCTCTCTTTCTTCTCCACTTCCTGTGTGGTCTCAGTTCAAGTGTAATCATGAGTATCTTCTACTGGCCAGCCATCCTATCTGGTGCCAAATCCTGTAACCCACATCCAAGGGTGTCACTCTTCCCTGGAATGGTGGTTTGATTAGGAATGGCCCCCCAAAGACTTATGTGCTTGAGTACTTGGTCCACTGGGAGTGGCACTATTAGGAGGTGTGATCTTGTGGGAGTAGCTGTGGCCTTGTTGGAAGAAGTGTGCCATTAGGGGGTGGGCTTTGAGGTCTCAGAAATTCAAGCCAGTTTTCTGCCTGCTGTCTGTGGATCCAGATATAGAACTCTCAGCTCCTTCTCCAGCATCATGTCTGCCTGCACACTGCCATGCTTCCTGCCATGATGATAATGGACTGATCCTGACACTGTAAGTCAACCCTAATTAAATGTTTTCCTTTAGAAGAGTTGCTGTGATCATGGTGTCTCTTTACAGCAATAGAAACCCTAACGAAGCCACCCAGCTCCACCACAGCAGAGCTGTTTGTTGGAGGGGCATTTCCTCACCTCCGGCCTTGTGATCTAATTTTGAAATCCTGAAAACTTCCTGTCCCCATCCCCCACGGTGCCTCCTTCCTGCTGTGCGCATCAATAGACTCCAAGACCTGCCCAGGGCTCCCTTGAACTAGGGGCCTCCTGGGTCTTTCCCAATGCCTGTCTCAAAGCACCTGTAAACACATTGGCCTGTGGGCCTTGACCATCCATCTAATCTACACCACATCCCTGAGAGCACTTTACACAGCAGGCATTGATCACTGATCACTGATCATTGATCATTGATCAGGAAGGATCACCACAGCTGCAGCCAAACAGCTCCCAGAGGAGAAAGCATGCTTGCAGTGTAGACTTCTGATCTGTGAGCTCACCCTCCTGCCCACTCTGCTGATGTGGCTCCCAGAGGAGAAAGCATCCTTGCAGTGTAGACTTCTGATCTGTGAGCTCACCCTCCTGCCCACTCTGCTGATGTGGCAGTCCTTCCTGATGGCCTGCAATATTTTGCTCCGAGGAGTTGTCACTTCACACCCCCAAAGCCAGAGTCTGAGAGGTCAGGGGTGTGTGCATTCTCTACTGAATTTGGGGGGACACATGACAGGTCGTGAATGATTGATGGAAACTGTAGAAAGAACCTGACTTATAATCATGTAGAAACCATCACCCCCCACATCATGATTCTCCTCGCAGCATGGGGTTCACACAGGGAAGGATAAAATTACCATCTTTGGGTTCTGTCTGCAAACCTGGTCTTGATGCTTTTCTTGGTCCATTTTTTTCCATTTCTAGGTTTCTGAAAACAACTTTCCAATGTGGAGAAAGAGGGCGGTAAAGAAGGAGGGAGAGAGGCTGTGCTGTGGACTTCCTGTCTGGTAGAATCTGACCATTTTGCTTCATTGTTCTTGGAACAGAAAAGCTAGCTTCACTTTGTGGTGCTTTCAGCCTCTATGGGGCTAACACAACAGCAGCCCAGCGGTGTATTAGAAAGAACGACAGAAGGACTGGCTCCCGTCTACCTCTTTGGTTCCTAAGCTGTTCTGTATTTGATTGACACCTTGGAGTGTAGTCTCTGCTGCCTTCTGTTCTATAGAAAGACAAGGGAATGCGGTCATCCGTCAGCCACTTCTGTGGCCATGTGGAAGCTGAGGAGTCAGAGGCCAAACTCTAGCTTGCCACTTGAAGCAACTGAAGAGAGTGTAACCCCAGCTGGTTTTAGCAGCCACATCCACTGAGCCTGGACCAGGGTGTTTGTGGGAGGGTTTCCAGGTTTGCAGAAGTGGGCTGAACCCAGTACCTATCCAGAGCATAAAAAGTGCACCCTGGTTTTAGAGACAGATTCAGGCAAACATGTAGGGTACCACAGGGATCCTCACTTGGTGGTGTTGTGAGTGGCAGGCACTTCTGTTCTTACTGAGTGGTGCCTCTGCACCGCGTGAACACAACGCTGGTTCCTGCTCTCCATAGCCACCTCTGTGGAAGCTGTGTGCTTCACAGGCAAGATCAAGGCTGAGAAGGCCAAGGAGATGAAAACTCAAGAAACGGCCTCAAGCCTTTAACTCCTGAGAGTGAGGGTCACACTGAAGCAAATCTTCTGGACTCCACAACTCACTTCTGGTGTGGAAGCCTGTGCTTTTCTCTCCTGCAGTTTGGCTTTGGAGCCTCAAGCCAAGAGGCAGGAGAATGAATGCCCCTGCAGGCATCCTACAACCCACTCTCTTCCCAACCCTACTCTGGACACCATCCTCCACCCTGCCCCTGTGATGCACAGCATAACCCAGATGAAAGGAGAAGCAGGAGTGGCCTTCTGCTTTTAAAGCTGGAAATTGTGGAGGTGGAGAGATGAGTGGGCAGTTAGAGCTTCAGGAGATGGAGAGATGGCTCAGTGGTTAGAGCATCAGAAGGTGTTGAAATGGCTTAGTGGTTAAAAGCATTGGCTGCTCTTGTAGAGGACCTGGATTCAGTTCCCAGCATCCACGTGGTAGATCACAACTATCAGTAACTTCAGTTCCAGGGGATCCTATCTGTCCCCCTTCTGGTCACTAAACACACTGCACACACATGGTGCACAGTCATACCCATAAAATAATAAGTAAATACTTTTTAAAAAAGAACTCAAAATTGCCTTTTCCTGTGCATACTCTAAACAAAATCGAAGAGAGCGTAAATGAAGCATTCCACAGAACTTAATGCTGAATGTTTGCTGTTTGTCTGTCTGGCAAGAGGTATTCCATTCCATTCCATTCCATTCCA
This sequence comes from Mus musculus, assembly GCF_000001635.26. NCBI lineage: Eukaryota > Metazoa > Chordata > Mammalia > Rodentia > Muridae > Mus > Mus musculus. The sequence continues at coordinate 178,940,999 of NC_000068.7, read as the reverse complement.
TTCCATTCCATTCCATTCCATTCTCTGTGCATAACTGCCACACACAGACATGTGGACACATCCGTGCACGAACCTATCTGGGTAAGGTACAGTGTGCTAATCAGAGAGTGCCACTGCGACAGAGTGAGATGGCATGCACATCTTAAAGAAAAGACAGGTTTATTTATCTAATGGTTCCAATAGTGTCAGTCAATAATGGCTGGGAAGGTCAAAAGTCATATCATGGTGTACAGCAGGTTTAAGTAGACATAATATCATAAGAGAGAGGGAGGAGGGAGGGAGGGAGGGAATGAGTGTGTGTATGTATGAGAGAGAGAGAGAGAGAGAGAGAGAGAGAGAGAGAGAGAGAGAGAGAGAGAGAGAGAGAGAAAGAGAGAATGGGGAATAGACTCCAACATTTTTGTTACTCAACTGTACAATTTTCTTGGGATTGTTTTTGCCCAGTATAAAGCAGATCAGGTTAAATAGTTCTAAACATGTAGTTTCCAGGTTGTGTGTGTGTGTGTGTGTGTGTGTGTGTGTGTGTGTGTGTGTAGAAAGCTATCTGGTTTCTTTGTATCTCTGGGCCAGACCTGGAGCTGCTCTTCAGCACTGAGCGACAAAGAAGATGCCCAGAGCAGAAAGGAGAACTGTGGCCCAAATATGTGCAGCTTGAACATTTTAGATGCCAGGTCAAAAACTACCAAGGTGACATTGGAGGAAATAATTCAAATGTGATTTCAAGACAACAGACAGTCCAGAATAGTCTCCCTGTGTACAAAGCCTGTCACTGGAGGTCCTTGTGGCTTGATACATTGACAATGAGCCTAATGACGAACCCTGATTTTCAAGTTATCCATGATGAACGTTTGAAGTACCAATTTTCTGAACACTAGATAAGGTGGAATAGGTTTGGTGGTTAGAATCAGGCTCCCTGGAGAACTCAGCAGGGCGGGCATTGATATTCATTCCTAGCTGTTATCAGTCTGACCTCTACAGAACGGTCTGGATTTATGGCAAGTGCATTAAGGAGTCTGATGGTCACTCTAGCACTCCATCCTGTGTAATAATTAACGGAGAGCTCTCAGCTTGGGCTGAACCAGGGCCAAAGCTCCCCACTTACAGAGACATCCATGTGCTTGGGCAAAGCTTAATAGGAACTTCCTAAATGCTGAGTGTCTGACTATCAACAAAGTAGAGACAGTTGACTGTGTGTGTGTGTGTGTGTGTGCGCGTGCGCGCGCGCACGCGCACATTACACATCACACACACGTAAATAAAAAGTAATCACGGACATTTAAATACATATATGGATTGTAAACATGCTTATGCAGATAGATACACTGTTAAATCTGCCTATCTCTGAAGTTCCAATCTGAGCTTCTCCAGTTGCCACTTTGTCTGAAGGCTCCATCTATTTCTGGGACAAAGAGAGATGAAGTGCTAGGGTCCATTCAGAAGACACCTATGACCTGGTATCACTCAGCAACATTGTCATGAGCCTGATGACCAGGGCCTGACATGGCAGTGGAATTAACACCATAGAGCTTGACCGTTTGGCACTGTACTAACTCCCACATTCTTAGCTCTGCCCTCCACACACATTAACATATAAATCATTACTATGGAAGCATACATGCTTATTTTACTAAATGAATGGGAAGAATGGGACTCAGGGAGGTACATCTGAGGTTCTAGATGATTCTTCCACCAAGTGTTTTATTCTACAGACAATGACATCAATTGCTTTGATATCCACACACCCATGCACACATACACTCTTCTGCAGTTTAGAAATATTCATCCTATGTGTTTAGTTCTGTGTTTGTATGTCCATCTGTGTGTGGGTATGTGCATATGAGTCCAAATGTCCACGGAAAAGACTTCAGGTCACCTAGAGCTGTAGTTACAGGAGGAAATGAGACACCCAGTGTGGGTTCTGGGAACCAGAACCAGGTCCTCTGCAAGGGCAGCAAGCAAGTGTTCTTAACCAAGGAGCCATTGCTCCAGATCCCTGGTCTATATATAGTTAGCTACTAGAGTGAGGAGCAAGACCAGAAAGCTCCAGGAGTTGTTACTGGCTGGTATGGCTTCTGTTATCCAGTTGAACCACAGTGTTAAGTTTTGTCATACAGGAATCCCTGCGTGGTCACTATCTGGCTTTCACCTGGGAATAATATCCTGGTGACTGTCGTGACTTTTCATTGCACTTGTAAATGTGTCTAAAACTTTCAGCAGATGTCAAGTTCTCTGCATTCACCTGGCCAAGCCCAAGTGGCCAAGGCCAATTCTTTGACTTGACCTGCATCTTCACAGCCAAGGTGAATTCACAGCAGAGATGACTGGAGAAAAGCAGCCATGGTACCAGGATCCAACCGGAGTGTTAGCTCACCTGAAGAGCCTCCATGAGCCATGTGGTTTCCATAGCAACACAACCAAGTAGATCTCAACGTGCAGCCCCAAGACCAAGGAGCCTCACTGTCTTGCACAGAATCAGAGCTTGGACAGGGCTTCAGTTATGACCAGTATGGTGAGTTTCTGGTCTGTTCTCATGACAAAGGGTGAGCATCCTCACTCCCTAACCTTGGACACAGCCAGAGGAAGTCATCTACATCCTGGTGGACTCCCCTGACAGGTTGTGATCACTGTGAGCAGCCAGACCTGATGCTCTGACCTCCCCATGGCTCTATGGCCCGGTGCACTTTCCTCCAGAGACACCCTGCTTTATGTGGTCACTGAGTTCTCACCTCTGAAGTGCTCTGTGGTACCACGGTACTAGCAGCTCACCAAGATTCCCCATTCCTTTAGATCCTTGTAATGTTTAACCTGCATGGTAGTATAAAGCCATTCCATGATGGTAGCTCTCGTCAGCTTGACTGGACTGAAGACAGACTGATTACGGGTCACCTTTGGGGGTGTCTGGGTGGTGTTTCCAGAGACGATTGTCATGTTGGATGGTAAATGTGTGAGAGGCCCTGTGCTGAGTGGGAGCACTTCCCCCAGTAGGCTGGAGGTTTGAATGGAGCTAACCAGTGCAGAAGAAGCCCTCTCTCCCTGACAGTGAAGCAGGGAGAGCCTTTTCCCCATCAGTGAAAGCAAGATCTCTCATACTCAGCCTCTGTCTGCAGGACTGTATTGAGCAGAGGTTTAAAAATGCCTTTTAGACATGTAAAAATCGCTTAGTCGGGAACCTTACTGCCCCAAGGCTGCACCTGACAACCTGAACCCAGTGAAGCCACTCACTCAAGGTAACCAGACACAGTCCTAGAATCCCATGATGCCCACTGGACAGTATATAAGAGAGAGCAAGAACAATGCTCTGCTCTACACAACTGGGGAGAAGCCACTTTGATCTGCCCTGTGGTTAGGGAGTCTCCCCCAGTATCCTGACCCTCAAGTCAGAGACTTGTGTTAGAGACTGGATCTGACCTCCAGCTAAGATATGTCACCCAGTTGAACAGCCTGGGGAGATAAGCTTAGGAACGCAGTTAGGAACTTAGAGTGTAAACACTGTTCAATGACCCTCAGCATAATAAAATATCTTTTGTTATACTGGTTACTGTATCTACATTCTTGTTTGTGACAAGGACGTGAGCTTCATTGTGTCAGAATACACTTGTTACTGTAGCACCACCCAGCTTCCTGTGATGCCCAGCCTAACAGGGGTACTCAGCCACTATGATGCTGGCCCCACCAGTGCACACCAAAGAGCTATCAGGAGAGCTTAAGGACCATTCTGGTAGAAGTTCAGAGGGCCAGAATGCAAATAGAAATGCAGACAGTGAATGCCGAGCTCATGAGGCTTCAATGGAGAAGTAGGTTTCCATTGGGACTGGAAGAAACATTAGTCTTTTCTGTCAAACACTGTGCAGACAAGGAATTCAAATCTTTTTATTTCCTACGACTTGTGAAATATTTAGACAAATGTTTTGATCCCCTCTGCCCAGTCAGGTGAAACTTTCCTTTGCACAGAGGCCCCACTGCATTCCCAGACCTTGGTGGCCTGGGGGTGGTCTGAACCCATCCCCATTCCTTCACTTGGTTTTCAGCGATTCTGATACAACGAGCTGATTGCAGGAGGCTGTGAGGTGGTGCTCCAGCTGGGGAGGAAAGGGTGTTCAGCACCTGCATCAGAATAGCAAGTGAGCTAGCTTCCTGCCTCACCGTGCTCCCTCTTCTGCTCTTGTGAGCAGCCCTCAGTCCTCAGCAACCATGAAGTTTTGCTTTGTGCTTTCCACCAGTTGCAGTGCTGCCCCTTGCTATGTGACTCTGACCTTATTTCTAACACACCAGAGCCTATTGCTGTTAAGTGTGGGCAAAGAACCTGGCTGCAACCTGGCTGTCTCTATCAAGGAAAAATCTGAATTTTGATTGAATTAAAAAGTCATAGACCGGGTTGTTTGGCAGAAGAATTTAAAGCAGCAGCATCGTGGTGTCATTTAGCCAGTGGCATGGTCGTTGCTCACTGAATGAGGTTTTAGTGAGAATTCAAAACAGAAGGATGCAGAAAATGTGCAATTGATTGAAGAAAGGAGAGGCAGAGGGGGAGGATAAAGCTGCAGACATGGCTCACAAGACACGATGAAAGAGAAAGCCCTGTACTTTGCAGTAGGACAAATAGAAAGTTGTTCGGAGGGCAAGACCCCATCCATGGAAGATTCCAGTTTGTAAAACAACAAATTTGTTTGAAAGCAGAGAGCCTGAACCAAGGCTGCCTCTAGGACAGTGGTTCTCAGCCTGGGGGCAGCAACCCCTTTCGGGGGTCCATGACCCTTTCACAGGGTCACATATCCTGCATATCAGATAATTACATTATGATTCCTAACAGTAGCAAAATTACAGTTATGAAGTAGCAACCAAAATAAAATGGGGGTCACCACACAGGAGCTTGAATTAAAGGTCGCAGATTAGGAAGGCTGGGAACTCCTGCTCTAGGGCATTAAGCTCACACAGACTCATCTAGGGAGACCATTCGTCAGGCTCAGCTAGGCAGGCATTCAGAGACCACAGCAGCTGTGGTAGAAGGGGGCCAGGGCACATTGCAAGCTGGCAGTGCCCACATGGCGCTGGTTTTGCAGGCATGCAGGATGAGTGAGAAGGTCCCGTAGGCTAGCACCAGGGTTCCAGGCAATGTATGGCGGGGCTGCGTCACCTGCATAGAGCTCTTGCATGGGCCGTGTTGAGGCTGTGAAGGTGGGCGAACATAAGCTGCAATGGGGACCTGAGAATGCTGTATACGCCAGAGACATAGAGTGGGCATCAAACCTCAGAATCATGAAAGAGAGAAAACAGTTCTACAATTCTGAGCCAGATTTGAAGCAAGTTTTAATTAAATATTGGGCACAATGATGGACTCTGGCCAGGTCCGTTCCATGCTCCCCAGGAAATGGTCACAGAGTAGAATTGTGCAGAGGCTTAAAAAGGCAAAACAACATACCCCCCCTCCCATTTCCCATCAGGTCCAATTGGGGCAAACATACTCCGTGACTTTTTTTTTTTTTTTTTTTTTGGCCAGGTCCCACCCACATCCAATCAGGGGTAAGCTTACATCCTGACATGTCTCCTACCTATGCCCGCCCTCATCCAATCAAGTACATCCTATGCAGTTGGGTCAAACAAACTTAAACAAGGGGAGTGAAACTAAACATGGCTAACGACCTGCATTAACCTTGGGTTCTCACACAGGGAGGGTGTAGACACCTAGGGGAACCTCTCAACAGGGAAGCCACAAGCAACAGAGCTGGAGGAGCGGGGTCACCAGAGGGAAGTCAGATAAAGCTAAGATGGAGTCCCAGACGCCAGCCCTGCGACTGTAGCGTTTAGTGGTTGCCTTGCTGAGTTTGATCCAGCTTTGACAGACTCTTCCTCATTATCTTCTTATAACTCCTTTAAAGAACAGGAACATTTATTCCGCGGTTGTTTAAGTATATAGTTTGGTTTCAGGTTTTTCTTTATTTTTCCATTTTATAAGCCCATACTTTTCCACCTGGACTGGTGCTACCATCTCCCTGTCTCTGAAGGCTTCTCTCTCTCTATGTCCCTTTTGCCCCAATGCTTGCCTGTTTTTTCCCAAGGTGGCCAGTGTTACCTTCTCACCGCCTCACAATCCTTGTTCTTCATCTACCAATAACCCCTGGTCTTCTCCAAGGATAAGACTCAAGGGCAGAACTTGATTTGGTGGGAGCTGTCTGAATCATTTTTATATCTATAGTCCATTCCATGCCACTAATAATCAGAGTTCATCAAAACAGATGGCAGAATAGTCCCAAGCTAACAAAAATTTTACCTTTAAAAAAAAAAACTGGGCAAGAATATATTTTTAGATATTTCTGGGTCAGCATTTTTCTGAACTTAGCTGGCCATGAAACATTTTTAAATTATAATATATTGATGGAACACCAAGAAGAGTTCATGAAATATAAATGCAGGCTGAGATTAAAGCGGACAGCACCCCAAAAGACCTCAAAGGTGAATTAATTGCTTAAAGAGACACCGAAAATGTGACTTATTGCCACTTTGCTTTTCCATAGAACAACAAAAATTACAGAGATTTTCTTATGGGAAAGTTAAAGAGGAGAGCAAATTCACGGGGAGTCATTTTCTTATTAACATTTCGGTCTTTTGCTAGGAAAGAGTGCGTCCTTAAATGTCTCATTTCACCACTTCCTCTGGCTCTGCTCTAAAGCACAGATCTGTTTGAAATCAGGGTAGATGTTGCTACAGGCTTTCCTAAGAGAGGCACAGACCCAGATCTGTTCCTAAATTTTAATTTCGGTGAGATATGGGATGCTAGTCCTCTGTGGCGACAAAGGAATAAGATACCGATTATGCTTTTTACAATGTTTATGAGCAACTGAGACAGACCACTCCCCCAAACCCTTACTTCCAATAATACTTGTCAATCTCACCTGAGTATCTATTTTATTTCTTTTAAATTCTTTCTCCCTCTCCCCCTCTCTCTCCCTCCCTCCCCCCTCCTCTGTGTGTGTGTGTGTGTGTGTGTGTGTGTGTGTGTGTGTGTGTGTGTAGAGAAAGGCATCAGATCCCCTGGGAGTTACCAGCAGTTGTGTGTCACCTGAACACGCGTGCCAGGAACCAAGTCTGAGTCTTCCAGAACAGCAAGCCCTCTTAACCACTGGACCACCTCTCCAGCTCTCATTCTTGGTATTTAAAGGGAAATTCTCACATCACTCCCTTTACCCAGAAGGTTTTACTTTGAATGTCAACCAGTTTGGGGCCCACAAGAACCACACATCAGTCGTGCTCAATGACTGCTGTTTCCATAAACTGACCTCCTTGACCTAAGGCCTACGGGGAGCCAATCTGTACACTTTAAATATTGAAAGCTGATAAACACTGACGAATTACACAACCAGAGGTCGAAATATTCAGATAAAATAAATACGCAGCACAAAGCAGTGGTCAGGTATCTGACCGCCTCAGCCTAAAGGGACTTGCATGTGGTTCCTGGATGCCTGGAGATTTGACCCTGAGTATTGGGGAGGTCACTGGCTGAGGTTATGTGCTAGGCTGTTCCCTCTACAGAGACAGGGGCAAGCGGCATTCTCCCATATGTGTGTTTTCCAAGGTTCTCTGTTTTCAAAGTCCTGACAGCATTACACTATGAGATGCATCATGGCTTCGACACACACCTCACTTCTGACTTTTGTGGGCTCTTCTAGAGGAACATGGGAACAAAATCCAACCACTGTGATATCAGAGAGAAAAGGGTCTTATTTCCCCCAAGATGCCACCACCTTATAAATTCATAAAAACTACTTTATAATCTGCAGTGATGTTTAGTGACCTACTGGGCTGCTCCTTCTCTTTGTGTTGGATGATGCTTTGCCTGGTTTTGCTCAGTAAATTTCCACACAGACTCCTCCCATCTCACACTTGAATTCTTTCCTCCAAGAAGACCAGAGCTGAGAACCTCTGTAACCATTGTAGTCTGGGGAATTGTTTCTAGAGCATACCTTGTCCCTGCACTGTGTGGATGAATTCATTGCTTTGCTTTTAACTCTTCAAGGTGCCCGGCAAGATGGCCTTCTGTCACATCCATCTTTCCCAGGGGGAGGCAAACGTGCTGCAGAGAGATTAACTGAGGTTAACTGAGATGGCTCTGACTCTGTGCATGGGGAGTGGTGATCCTGGCAGAGGCCAGACTGGCATCTTGAGGCTCTCTACTTCCTGCCCACTCAGGATATTTTGAGGGCATATACACTAATAGACACAATGAAGAAATACACCAGGATGTAATGATCTTCTCTAAGGTTGCTGTTGTAGAAAGGACTTGTTAAGGCTGTGGATGGCGGTGGATCTATAGGTAGAAAATACACTGGGTTTTGTAGTTAGTCCCAAGGCAGGACTCTTCTTCCCTGCACCACCTGGGGACCAGAAGGACCATGCCTGTACCCTGCACAGAGATGTTCTAAATAACATGTCTGTCTTGGAGACAGTGCTGGTTCTGAGTCCTTTGAAAATCTCTTCTTTTCTCCTCTCATCCTTGCCTCCGTGGTCTTTACCTGCCACCTTTCCTGAGGCTGGGGACTGCCCATCACTCAGATTTCTGCAGCAGCTCCCAGGAAGCACAGAGAAGAGCTGGACAGCCCCAGGGGCTCTTTGACTTGTGGTGTTCTCCCACCTATGCTAGCCCTGCAGAATCCCACAGTTCTCCTGGGGTCAACAAGCAAAGCCTTCACAGGCTCGTCTCCCACAGGGAAGACTGATGAGTGTGAAGCCTGACTCATGTCTAAAATAAATGTCTTCAACTGACTGAATTTTACACTTTTCTCCCGCACTCCGTATTTGGACAAACAGAACTCAAACAAGAAAATGAAACCAGGGGCTAGAAGGGTGGCCTGGTAGTTAAGAGCAGGATCTGCTCTTTGAGACCAGAGTTCAGTTCCCAACTCTCATGTCCACTAGCTCACAACTGCCTCTAAGTCCAGTTTCAGGAGCCCACATCGTCTTCTGCCTTCTGTGTGTATCTACATTCTAACACCCATACACATACACATAAAATTAAAATATTAAAAATAACACATCTTAAATAAAGAAAAAAAACTATCTATAGCCCAAACCATCCAGCAGATGAGCACAGAATTTTATAACAGGATAAATTTTCCTGTCACTATAGCCACTAGGCCTGTTTTTTTTTCTTCCTTTTTATTTTTTCCTCAGACAAGGTCCCATGTAGGTCAGGATGGCTATGAATTCAGTACACGGTCAAAGATGACCTTACATTTATGATCTTCCCCCCTCTGTCTCTCAAGTGCCACAATTTCAGGTGTGTGATATCAGATCTGGCCTTTGTTGTTCTGGGTACTGAGCCTAGTTCTTGATGCTAGGCATGTACACTACCAACTGATCTACATCCACAGTCCATGATCATGCTTTAGAAAGCAAATACCATAATCAATTTTCAATGTGTTTTAATATGAAATTACTGTGGATGATTATAATAGTCAACAGTAATGACAATATTTTAACCAATTTCTTAGCAAATACATTCAGACTTTTCCCTTTATTTACATTATACATACTAGCATAGTGAACGTCTTTTAGCGTGAGTCTTCAAACATGTCCTATTCCATTTTTCAAAGATTCTAACTGCAAGGTATTGCCTGAGACAATAGTGATGGGCATATTGATGATTTTAACTTGTATTTTTAGGGTCCGGTGGGAAAACTGTGCTTATTTAAATGACCAGCAGTGATGATTGAACGTGCCTCTTGATGCCACAATTGATTCAAGCATTTAGTCAATAAATTTATGTTTTTGGTTTGCATCGACTTTGTTTACTTTAAAAACCCTCAATTGGTCAAGGTATATCCAGTAACAGACTGTGGAACATTCAGGGTCCAGGGAGTAACAGATTGGGCAATGTTCAGCCCCACATGGGATGTCCATCTCACATCCACTCATGGCAGGACTGAAGGGTCATTGTGGAAGATGAGGGAGAGAGTCTGCAAGAATCAGAGGTATTGGGTGACTATATGCAAACAGTACACCACGGGACAAACAGGACAGACAGGACACTACAGGACAGACAGAACAAAGACAGACATGAAATATAAAGCTATAACAGCATGCTCAGAGCTGCACAAACTCAAAGTAGACCTGCAGCAGCAGCAGCAGTGAGCCCAGCAATGAAGGAGAGATGTGCATCAACTCCTATCCCTATGGTCCATTGATATAGAAAAAAATACTTCAATTTTAACTGAGCAGCATTTAAAAATAACCTGCTTGTTTGTGGTTTTAACTAGTGTTATTAACCTGGTATAAATGAAAATTTGGCTATTTCTGCAAAGTAAAAAGCCCAGGAAAATAAAATTAAAAGCTAATTAAAGTCCTGAATGGGTGAAGTGAGGTAGGAGCAAACCACTCTTGAGGTAACCATTTTAATTTTGTTTTCATTTTAAATTCTATAGAGATTTTATGTGTCTGAAAACACTCGCAATAAAAATAAAATCTTAAGAGTATATGTAAGGAAACACTACATCTAATTTTAAGTGAATCTATTACCCACAACACTGAGAAAACCACAAATTCAAAAGCGCCCCAGAGAGCTATGTTGTAGACCCATAAGCAGGAAACTATTCTGAAGACAAGGAGAGTGACCAAGTGACCTGTGTTTGCTTGACAGACTGAGGTTGGGAGTGGTAGACTGTAGCACTGCAACCTGGGTTAATTATTTGCTCATTCATACGTTTATTTTGGTTTCTTAAGACAGAGTCTCACTGTGCAGCCTGGAATTGAATTGTCCTACCACCTATCACCACACTCAGCAATGGCCACCCTCATGGAGAAGAGGCTGAGAACCCAAGACTTGAGGTTGGGTGCTACAGCAGTCCTAATCCTGCTGAAGGCTGGTGGGCTCCTGGAGAGCCTCTGGTCTTCAGTCCACCTTGGGAAGCTGGAGAAGCTAGTTCAGAGGTCAGAGAAACTTGGTTGCAGCAGGAACAGCAGCAGGAACAGCAGCAGCAGCAGCGAAACAAACTTGCTCACCAGCCCCAAATGCAGACAGGAGAGGGTGCCTTGGACCTCCCTGTATTTGGGGCTGCTTCCAGAAGGTGCTAGGTACTCTAAGGTCTCCTCCCAGTGAATCCTTGCAAGATCCTCCCTAAGGTATGTTTTTTAGTGATTCCAGATCAAATCAAGTTGACTATAAGACTAACCCTCACAGTAGAAAACCTGTCTCTGGCACCCAGAACCTTTCCAAGAATCTTAGCTCACAGCCAGCTCTTTCCCCTCAGAGTGCCAGGCCTCCTGCCCTGCTTGTCTTTCTCCAGGCTTCAACCCACAGCCACAGAGGGTCTGAGTCCCCAACCCCCACCTCCATGGTGCTGAAGCTTTGGGGGCACTTTTGCCGCCACCAAGCATCAGGTACATTCACACTAGAAAGCAGTCACAGTCCTGCTCCTCTTCCTCAGGGAAAGCTGGACCTTGGTGAGGAAGAATCATGCCAATGGCAGAGAAAACACACAGGGCCCATCATCCTGGCACCTTCTATCATGCCTGAGGTTAGTGTTCCATCCTTACTGGGTTTCAACCATTCCAGACTGTGCTGTGGGAAAATTACTCTCCTGGATGCAACCTGGGGGGACTTGGCTGCTATCACTTGCTAGAATCAAGAAGAATCAAGAAGACCTGTGTAACTTCTCACAGTTTAAGCAGCCAGTCCTGTTGATGGTATTTGCTGGTAAGCCCAGCTTTTGTGTATGCATTGGTACAAGCCCAGGCACAGCTGCAGGCTTGAACGGACCCGAAGGAAACACAGGCCAGCAACTCGAAGGCAGAGAGGCAGCCGCTGTGTGGGCGTGAGCAGCCAGCTCCTGAAGCAAAGCACATCTTCATTCACTCATGCGTTTAAAAATGTCTCATCTCCAGCTTCCTGCCAGGGACCCACTCTTAATAACTGGAAGACTGGAGTTGGTTGGGTGGAAGATAGCTTGCTTATCATGTGCAAGGCCCTGCTTAGCACACACTACAGGAAGACAACAGGGAATACAGAAATGACCAAGGGAGGACTTGTCCCAAAGGAACTCTGGCTAAGTGAGTACAGAAGCAGCAGCTGTCTCTCTCAACTGACAGCAGCTGGAGGCTCCCCTGATGATAGACATCACCCATAGAATTTAGTTGTGTCTAGCTTCGAGTTCACTGAGGCGGCTGGGGGTGTTAGGCAGGGGTGTACATACCAGGTGGAGTAAGGGTGTTGCTAGCTCTTTCTATCCACCTGAGTCCTAAACCAACAGGAAGCTCACTAGGATTCCAAATCCCCTTAGAGAAGCATGGTAGATGTATTTGGGCCTTTCTCTGGACCACTGCAGTCTCTCAGTGCCAACGACAGGGTCTCTTCTAGTATTTGGTAGAAATCTAAGGTAACTGTCAACTGCACCCTCAGTGAGACATGGGAGAACAGCCAGGGATGAGCACACTGAAGTGTCCACACAGGGAGACCATTGTAGACTCATGGGAGAGGGAGCACTTCACTACTGGGAAGCATCCAGAAGGGTGTGAGGTGTCAGGTAAGCCCACCAAGGCTTCTCACAAGCACCTGAGTCAGGAGCCCTGGTCCTCAAGCTAGATAGGTAGACAGGAGCCACAGTACCAAGCCATCTGTCTCCTAGCAAAGTGTGAGCTTTACTACATGGGGAGAAGTCAGGCATGGGAACCATGGAGATAGAGCGCTTGCCGTGCATGGCAAGGAGGACCTCAGTTTTATTCCGTGCTTGTAAACACAATGGTAGAAAGACAAAGTCAGATGGATTCCTGGGGTTGATTCAGCAGACAACTGAAGCTCCTGGTGAGTTGGAAGCTAGTGAGAGACCCTCATTCAAAGAACAAGGTGGATGGCACCTGGGGAACAACAACTGAGGTTGACCTCTGACCCCCAAATATGCACAGACAGGTGCATATGCCCTGGGAAATGAGAGGAGAAATGCTCTTGGGGAAGATAGCAGCTGACAAGCACACACACACACACACACACACACACACACACACCAGCACATACACACAAGGGAACAGACATATGCACACAGAAGAAAATTAGAATAAGTGTCGTCTTTTTAAAATTTTGATTGAAAGTGGGAGAGGTGGGATATTTCAAGTCACAGTAGGAAATGAGATGAGAAACGCCCTAGGGAAGACACCAGCTGGCAAGTCACTGATACCTCGACCTGTCACCCACTCTGCCTGCCCTGGGGGATAGGGCCTGCAGATGCCTGGAAAACCATTCTTAGCTCTTGCACTTCTGCTGTAAGCCTGGGATTCACATGTCCCCATTACTGCTTGACAGAGAGGAAACCAAGGCTTAGAGATGTCTGATGACTGGCTCAGAATGACAAAGCTGTGGGGTGGGGGGCATTGCAGGATGGTGTCAGACCTCAGCTCCCAACCTCAGGGCTTCCTGTGACCAAGACACAAGCATGCACGGATGAAAGCACTGCGGTGGCCAACTTGGCCATCTCTGTGGGAACCTCATGCATCTCTGCTTTACTGGGGACTGTGCCTGGCTGGCTCCCCTGCGCCTCAGAGGGAGCTGAAGCAGAACACACTCCGGGCATTCTGCAGAGCCTTCCCTTAATTACAGGTGGCAAGCGGGGGCACCATTGTGAAGCCACGCTTGGTTAATCTGATAGAATTTTTCAAGGAAACAGCTCCCAGAGTCTGTGGCAGGAGCCTGGCTATAATCTCCTTGGACTTCAAGAAAGCTCTTGATAGAGTGGTACACAAAAGACCAATATTCCAGGTCAGCAAGTGTGTAATAGTGAAGAGAGCAGCTGGAACGGGCCTGAGGCTTGTCGCCATCTCCAAGACAGAGGAGATAGGTGTGGGAGCGGGCAGCTAGGCGAGAGCTGTGCAGTTCTACGGACAGCAGCATTCTGGCCGGCTCTGCCTGTTTTCTGAGGGTTCTGGCAAAGATTCTTGAATTAAGGGACCTGCTTGGCTTTATCGGAGGCCCCTGGACTTGAGCTTAAATTCTTCAGTCCGAGAGATAGGCAGAGGTGCTCCTGGGTCAGGAGGAACTCGAGTTCTCTAGCTGCAGCTGAAGCAGCGATTTTCCCTGAAGTTGCTTAAGGGAATTTAGATTCTTCAGAGGATTTGAAGTTATCTGAGCGGCCGAGTGTTTGAGCTTAGCTTTAGCTCTCAGCATTTCTTTACCTTCTGAAGAGAGGCTTCTGAGCTGCCTCTGAGGAGTCATGTCCTCTGGCTGCCTCAGCTCACACAGCATGCTGGAAGTTTATCCTCAGCAGTGCAAGTGGAAAACCAGGACTCCAGACTGATGAAGTCAGACTTTATGTTTAGGGAAGGGGTGGCGTCCCTTCAGATCTGGATCAGGACATTACAACACACCCCAAAATACCAAAAAGGCACTATTTTACCTGGGGGAAGAAAGGTCACTCTGTAGCCGTTGTGGGTACAAAGCCATCAAAGTAGAGGGTGGAACCAAACTGAGGGAACCTCTGGACAGTGCAGCCAGGACTTAGACAAGGGTGTTGAGTTCATTCTTCCTTCTTACATCATTCCCACCACTATGGTCATGATCACCACCCCACTGTTATTACACCTCTGCTGACATCATCAACCCTATGCCCACCACCACCACCATCATGCCCATCACTCTTATCACTACCACCACCCTTACCACCTCAATGCAGTTGTCTGTGCCCAGCACCTATGCCTATTGGCTCACTGTTACTTTAGAGTGTATCATGGGAACTTTCCCGAAGTGTTCCTAAACATTAGCTCATGTCACTAGCCCCCATTTGACTATGATCTAACAGAGGCCTGGGAATCCAGTATCCATTTAGTGCACAAATATTTTACAATTCTTAAAATGTAGAAACAATTGGACCAGAACCTAAAAACATGGTGTCTGAAAAAGTTCCTATCTTCCCTTCTGAAGAGTTCTGAAAGGCAAAAACTATCATAGTTGAAAACCAAAGAACAAAAGGAGAGGATCTGACTGGTGGTAGGAGGTGGGAGCAAAGAATCTACACAAGGTCTTACATGAGATTGATGGGAATGTTGGCTTTTATCTCATGACTCACGGAGGGTCATTTATAGATTTTCTTTAGAAGCAAGGGAAGAGATGGTAAACCTAACATTTTGGAGTGAATTCAGGTTGCATAGATGAAGATCTCCAAAGAGCTATGAAAAATACCCAAGGTAAATGCTTTAGGATACAGAGAAGGATGGTGAAGAAAGAGGAATTCACAAGGGCCAAGACTGTAACAGGAGTTTGCCTCAATCCACTTGGTGCTAGTCACCAAGTCTGAGGGTCATAGGCAACTCTGATGGGAAATAAGCTCAACCTCCGTCATATTGATTTGTGAAAGATGTGTCTATTTTATCATATGTATATGTTTAAAGCACCTACATACATGTCTGAATGTTGCATGTGTGTCTGAGACACATGGAAGCCAGAAGAGGGGATGGTATCCTCTAGAACTAGAGTCACAAGCAATGATGGGATTCCATGTAGGGTGCTGAGAGTTGAACCCAGGTCTTCTGCAAGAACAGTAGATGCTTTTAACCACTGAGCCATCACTACAGCCCCAGCCGTGGTGAGCTTGAGAGACGTCAGGAATGTGCAGCTCATAATTCCTGTGTATGAAAGACTGAGGTGAGTTTTCTTCTGGCTTTTCTTGCCTTATAGATAGTGGCTTGACAACCTGAAGATGGTGAGAAGATCCTCTGTGGAGTAAAAGAAAAGACAAACACAAACAAACACAAGAGCACAGAGAACAAGGAAGAATGAGGCCAGAGCCTGAGGATTCTCACACTGGACATCCAGGTGGCAGAGGATGAAGGAGGCAAGTCAGAATGAGGTGCATGCTGGGGGCTGCTTGGTCATTGTTCTCACAGCTGTGTTAGCTGCCAGAGGTGCCTCTTCCAAGGGTAATTCAAGTGAGAATGAAAAAAGAGAGATTGGGGGAGCTGAAGGGTGTGGGCTCTGTATTTTAAGTGTCTACAGAGATGGACTGGCTGGGGCTGCTGAGCTGGTTGCATACTGGCAGCTCCGATCTTGGCCTTACCCAAGAGAGAGTCTGGAACTGCACGTGGAAGTTATTGGAACATTTGAGTCATGGAATCTCTGGTTCCTGCCAAGTCTGTGTTTCCTGATATTCCTGTGACAAGCCCTGTCATGCATCCCACTGCCACACCTTCTCCACCATGAGGACTCAGCCTTCTGGAACCATGGACCAAAATGACCTTGCCTCCCTGCAATGACTTCTCTTACATATGTGGTCACAGAGTTGATAAAAGTGGCTCGGGGGCATTCTGCAGAGCTTGCCTTCTTTGCTGGTTATTCAAGAGTTCTTAGTGAATTGATCCCACTGTGCATCTGTCACCTCCATTACGTCTGCATCATCCCCTAAGGCATTCTGCACACTGCTGACCCAGCTTATCACTCCAGAAAAAAAAAACTGAGTTTAGGACTGCCATTCTCAAGAACTTGTCTAGCCCATGGTTAACCTCTGCTGTGCTGGCTTGGAGCAAAGAGTCAAGGTCCTTGAGGAATCCAGACTATGCCTGCAGGGAGGAGATGGTGATAGGCAGTGAGCAGGAGTAGGATTCCAAAGTTGAGTCCAGTGAGATAGAGTTGTTGTAGGGACAGAGAGGAATCAAGACCTGCAATGGGTCAGAGAGAAGCAAAACCAGGTAAAACCAGAGAAAAGATCTGAGGTCAGCACAGATGCCACTAAGCATGTGTGATGTGGGGCTAAGTCTGACACAACCAATCTGAGTCTGGTCCATTTGGGAGGAAAGACAATTTATCTCTAAATGCATATGTACCTCTTCCCAAACCCACCTCTCTACAGGTGTCCTCTAGTGACACAGTCAGTCACACACATGTGGATACTTTTTAAAAATTGTTTAAGGCATTGTCTTGTTAAAACAATTTGAGAACATTGGCAGTGTTCTGTTGCTGTGAAGCGATGCCGTGATCATGTCAACTCTTACAAAGAAAAAGCAGTTAACTGGGGCTGGCTTACAGTTTCAAAGGCTTAGTCCATTATCATCATGGTGGGAAACATAGTGACTGGCAGGCAGAAGTAACTGGTGGCTCTATAGCTGGGATATATCTGCAGGAATCTGTATACAGCAGAAAGTGAGAGAGAGAGATTGGACTTGGCTTGAGCTTTTGAAACCCCAAAGCCCACACCAAGGGACACACTTTCTTCCACAAGGCCACAACTACTCCAACAAGGTCACACCTCCTGATCCCCCTTAAGTAGTGCCACTCCCTAATGATCAAACATTCAAATATATGAGCCTATAGGGTTCACTTTCTAATCACCACATTCTACAACTTGGTCTCCATAAGCCCGCAGCCACATCATAACACAAAATGCATTTAAACCAATTCCAAACATCCCTGTGGTCTCAACACTGTCTACAAATCCAAAGTTCATGCCTCTTCTGAGACTCAAGGCAATCTCTTAACTGTTGCCCCTGTAAAATTAAATTAAAAAGCAGGTCACATACTTCCAGGTATACAACGGCACAGAATCTATGTTACCATTCCAAAAGGAAGGAAATGGACTTCAGGGAGGAAATACTGGGCCAAAGCAAGACCAAAAAACAAGCTGGGCAAACTCCAAACTCTGTATCTACACATCTGTGTCTGATGTCAAAGTGCTCTTCAGATCTCCAACTCCTTTCATCTTTGTTGACTGCAACAATTCCCCCTCCTGGGCTGATTCTATGCACTGTTTACCCCTCTTCTTGGCAGGTGTCCAAAAACTTTGACATCTCCAGCATCTTAGGGTATCCAAGGCAATCCAGACTCCACTTTCACAGCCTCACAAAGTGGCCTCTCTGGGCCTCCATATTCTGTAACCCTTCTCTCGTGTCCTTGACTCTGAAGTCAGAACCACATGACCATAGCTGTCACGTTCTTCTGCTGCTACTGGGACTGGAGCTTGGCCCCTCATGTAAACACATTTTTCAACAGTTTTCTGTTGCTCACAGTTTCCTCCACAACTTAAGCTTTTCTTTAATTCCTTTTCAAAAGTTGGAATCTTAGCAGGGTGAGGTCTTGCTATGAGGTCACCACTTCTTTTATTCCATTGAGCATCTGGCTGTTCTTTAAACATTTTATCTCCTTGAGCACAGGACTTGGATACATTACACTTCCTGGTACTCCTTTTCTACTCAAACTGTGCAACTTTGTAATTTTGTTTCCTTGCTCAGCTTTCTCCTCTTCATTATAGATCTGCATAAGACTGGCCACTAAATAACCACACGGCAGAGTCAATAATAGGCTGCCTTGAAACCTCCCTTGCCAATGTCATTAATCCAACGACTCTCCAATTTAGCCTCAGGCAGATTTTTAGAACAGGCCGGGAAAGCAGCTACATTGTTTGCCAACTTATCACAACAAAGGTCTTTATGCCACTTACTAATATTCTGCTCTCCAAAACTTGAGCTGGCCCCACATTGCTCTCAGCTACACAGTCTTCTATGCTCAGGATGGTCCCTGAGTCTGTGCTTAACTCATGCAACTTGTTTCCTAATTCAAAGTCCCAAAGTCCATATTTCACCAACAGGCAGTACGGCCAGGCTTGTCACAGCAATGCCCCGCTCCCTGGCACCAACTTCGGTCCCATTCAGTATTTATGGATATGAAGAGATGACTGTGACAACTCTTATAAAGGAAAGCATTTAATTGGGGTGCTTACAGTTTCATCATGGTGGGAAGCATGGCAGCATGCAGGCAGGCACGGTGCTAGAGAGAAGCCAAGAGTTATGCATCTGGACCAGCAGGAGGCAAAGAGAGAGTGACAGTAGGCCTGGCTTGAGCTTCTGAAATTGTGACACACTTCCTCCAACAAGGCCACGCCCACTTTAACAATGCTACACTTCCAATACACTCCCTATGAATCCTTGGAGGCCATTTTCATTCAAGCCAGCGCATGCCCCAAGTGTCTCCAGTGACCTGTTCAGGATGACGTAGAGACATGGAGGAAGTAGCTGGGTTTGGAGTCTGGGCCTTTTTTTACTTTTGCCTTTGAGAGGTAACTATACTGCAGTAGCTTATGGACAAGGAAGTAAGGATCCTGAGCAAACCAGGATGTAGCAGTAATGCATGTAGAAATTCTGCCATAGAGATGGGGAGACTCAGTTGCCAAAGTATGTGGCATATAATCCTATTGTCTTGAGTTCAATTCTCTTAACCCATTAAATAAAAAGCCTGTCAGGGTGGCACATACTTATCATTCCAGCACTGAGGACACAGAGACCGTAGGATACCTGGGGCTTGATAGCCAACCACCCTAGCCAGTCAGTGAGCTTCATGTCCTGTGCGAGTCCCTATCACAAAAAACAGGTGGAGAGAAATCACTGAAGACACCTAATATTGATTTCTGACACTAGTACACACCCATAGACAGGAGCAGATATATACTCCTCTCTGGACAGGTGTACATGATGTACGCACACTCACACAGAGAAAGATAGAGAGGCAGAGACTGAGAGACAGAGAAGTTGGGGAATTTGAACTTAGCTGGTGCAGAATGAATCTAGAAGTTAGTGTGTCCAGGCTCTAAGAGCTAATGTTGCACTGGCTGAATCAGGCTCAGTCTGACTGCACCTGGCTTCTTCTGCTCTTTTATCTTACCCGAGGTAGAGAATAACACAAGCAGAATAGCCTTGCTTGCGGGTCTAAAATCAGACCCTGCAAAACCTAGTCTGTCCCCATGCAGCCTCCAGAAATGTCACCCATGTGGAGACGCTGGGTTTCCTGAACTACAGGAAACCTTGGGGTTACAAAGGCCCTACTCTTGCCTGCAGCAAACAGCTGTCAAGGTTAGAAACAACCCCCAAGCTCCTGGGAGTCACCATTCTTGCTCAAATTTGTTTCCAGAGAGCAATGGAGACCCCCCACAGCGAAGCTACATAAAAGTGCTTAATACTGCGAATTCCTACTTGGTTATTCACAAAAACTGCATTGTGCAGATAACTTCGGTTGGGCCGATTCCAATTTGAAAACTCCAGGTAAAAATGCATACCCCCAAATTCATAATTAGACAATGTTTATTGCCTCAGTCTGAGCATTTAGACTGTTGAATATGGGTTAATCTTGGATAGATTTAAAACACCACCTGTTCCCGTCTGTTAAAAAATATATTATAATTGTAATTTCTGTTTCACTGAAGTGCTTAATCCCCATGTGCTTTGCTTCATCTTTTGAATAAATAGCTGGATTCAGGAAGCCTGCCTCAGTCAGAGAGCAGGCAGGTGGCTCCTCACATGTGGGGGTATTTGTGGGTGTGGCAGATGTGTGGGCCACAGACAACCTTCTCAATGAGACATCCCTGGGTGGAGTTACCTCATCTCAACCGGAACCAGAGGGTGTCCTCAGCCCTATGAGAGAACAGTCATTCTGTATAGAATGAAATTGAGGCTGACAGAGTTCTTTGATCAGATTTTCAAAACACCAAGGTACCACAGCCTGTGAACCAGACCGGCTTCAGCCAGACAGAAGGTTTACAGAAGCTACTCTGACTTCCTAAATTCAGTGTTCTCCAAGGGCTAAGTGAGGAACCAGAAGGGGTGGTGCCCTAATTAATTCTGCTATTCCTGCCTTTTCTACAAGGACGTTGGGCTACAAGATGGCTCATCCCACCCACCTTGTTTCTATTAAAGCCAGAGACAAGGGTTCATCCCCAAGGACCATTTGTGGCATTCTGAGAACCCCAAGTGTCCAAGGTAAGGGCTCCGATGATTCTCAGCCCGAGGCAACTTTGTCCTCAGAGATTTTTTGTCGTTCCTTCAGTTCTCATGGGGATGGGATGATCCTTGCATCCGTCTGCTGGGTAAGGACCAGACAAGCTGCTGACAGCCCTGTAATGAACATTATGGCCCCAAAGCAGAGGTCATCAATGGTGCCAAGAATAGGGATCCTCTAGACCTGCCGTGGTACCTACTGTGACTGATGTAGTCACCTGTGAACTTCTGCTTCTGTGAGTCAGAGCAACAACATCCCCTCAACACTTACTGAGTCCACAGAGGAGACTTGCCAGGGACCACCCAGAACCTTCTGCCTGAGGCAGCTGAACATCCTCTAGCAACCCCAAGCAGCCATTGTTCATTTTGATTTTCTACTCAGCCACAGTCACACAGGTCCTCATTAGGCCACATATGGACCAAGACAACTGTCCAGAGAAGAGCCCAGTGTCCTTTCTCCACTGTGCCCCAAATGTGACACTCAATGTGGATGAATCTGACTCTGAGAACTCTTCCCCACAAAACCAGGAGGAACAAGTGCTTACAGAGAAACTATAGGTGCCTGCCATGGCTTTACTTCTGGCTCCCTCTTGAGACCCTGCAGCCGGTGGCCACAGCAGCAGCCTGAATCCATCAGCATTTGTTCTTCTGTGAGACATTGAACTAGGTCATCATCACAAACTACCTGGTCCAGGTTTGTTAACTGATGCCCATGGTTGAGTCAGAGACAGCACAGGATGGAGAATATGGCCACAGGGTGAACCCAAGAATACCCAGAAACTTTCCAGCGATTGCTCCAAGGGGCAGCAATGAGGGCACATCTGCCACCATATCCACAGTGGCCCTGCTCCACAGCACCAGTGAGATGAGTCACCCAGCCAGGTCCCAGGCAGGTTTTGAGCTGGCCCCCAAGAAAGGGGCCAAGATGGAGCCCAAGGCTGGCCTAGAACTGTCACACATCCCATCAAACACAACCGACTCTCTCCTCCTCAGGAGCCGCGATGCAGAAAAAGAAATGGAAATTAAACTGAGATGGAAGGAGCAGAGGTAGATTTAGGATGTTATCTGTACAGGTCAGCCCGGTAGCCACAGGATTAGAGAGGTCTGTGGGAAAGTAAAATCTTAATTTTAGGTCCCTCAAATGAACCAAGTTATCTACAAATGGAAAAATCCCTCAAAGTGGAGTGTTCTGTAATAACGCATTGAAAGGTGGTCACTTTATGCAGGTTTATCTTGGCTTTATATTAAGTGTGCACCCCAAGGTTAATGCACACATTTGAAGAGTTTGACTGGGGACCAAAATGTTGGATGAGGACAGGACTGGAGCGGCCATGCCTTCCATGGGACTGGATGAACGGAGGAGCAGGTGAGAGGCTGAGCTGCATCTCTAGAGCCCCAAGAACTGTTTAGAGATGATCGGCAGCAGTCTGGGCCCAGACCACAAAGATCAGGACACATGTCTTTTGTCAAAGCCTCCAGGGCTGGGCCAGGATCTATCTTAGAACTTAAAATGAAAATTTGCTTTGAGTTGCATGTAACAGTTAAGGGAATTATTTACTAAATTTACTTATTTAGAGGGAGGCTCTGGAGGAGGGCCTCACACTGAAGAATGGGATACAAGGTGTACTTTCCATCTTACACAGTGCTGGGGCTCTTAGTGGTGTCAGGAATCTGAAAGTGAAAAGCATTCAAGCTATTTCAAGAGAAAAGCTGGATAGCCTAACTATCCACACATACTCTGAAGGCCACCCCCAGCTTTCTCCTGTTAATGAAATAGGTGAACACACCCAGACATCTTGTTGATGGTTAGGGGCACCATGATACAAATATATTACCTGAGGGAAGACATCTAGGAAGGACTCTGAGGGGCAGAATGTTGGGGAATAATGCTAACATGATGTCAGTTTTTGTGTGTGACAGTGTGTGTAAGTGTACAAAGGAGTGTGAGCATGTGACAGTGTGTGCAGGTGTACAAAGGAGTGTCAGTGTGTGTGTGGGTGTGCAAAGGACTGTGAATACGTGGCAGTGTGTGAGTGTGCAAAAGATTGTGAGTGGGTGAGTGTGCCAAGGAATGTGAGTGTGTGCCAGTGTGTGCTAGTTGTGCAAAGGGGTGTGAGTGTGTGACTGTGTGTGTGACCTGCAAAGGAGTGTGAGTATGTGTGAAAGTGTTTGTGTGTGTGTGTGTGTGTGTGTGTGTGTGTGTGTGAAGAGAGAAAGAGAGAGAGAGAGAGAATGTTTGTGTAACGTATGAGCACATACATTAGTGTATGTGTGTAATGAGTGCATGTGTGTTGGGGGTTGAGGATGTATTCAGTAGGGTGAAGGAACTCAAGATAGGTGTGACTGAGCTAGGATGAGGGAATGGGGAATGCGAGGGGCATGGGGGAGACGTATTCTCAACAGCAAGGAATAGCCAGAGACTTTGAAAATGGAAGTGGGGGTTCTCCAGTGTTCTCAGGGCTCAATTATGAATTTTCTCACATACTTCCAGTGCATCCAGGTTCAGGCTACTCTTAAGAGGAGACAGAGCTAAATTTCCCTGTAGAGGAAGATCTGCCCTCCATACTTATTTTAGAAAATTTGAGACCAACGGCTATTGAAAATAAAACAGAAAACGTTAGGTCTGTGCTGCCCTTCAGCTTTTGGGGTTGTTAATTCAGGCAATCAGTATGTAAAGCTTGAAGCTCTCAAGATTTGTAAAATATTTATGAGACGGTAAAGGAAAGTCAGAGGGCCGAGTCACGAGTCTGTTAAGTACGGAAATGGAGACGGAGCTAATGGTCTTGTTACTTGGATTCCTTTCGTATCAGATGCTGCAGACCAAAAAGATGGCCGACTTGCTAGGGTTTGTCAAGGAGAAAGAGGCCCTTCTCTAACTATGGTTCAGAGATGCCCATGGGTTGGGTTTTTACGTGAGAGTACACACCCTGCTTCATTCTAAACAGTTCTACAGCAGAGCAGATGAGTGGGGTGTGTTTGATGTAGAGACTTTGCTGGAAGGTTCAGCTGCTTCTCCCTGTCTTTCAAGCAGCCCTGAGATAGGGCTGATGAACCAGCCTGTGGCTGACGCCTGTCAGCCCAGATTTCCATCAGCCCTCCTCGGCACCTTCTGCCTTTAGAAGGCAGTGTCAGGGCCCTGTGATATTTCTCACTGGAATGCGATGATTCATGCTTATTTCGGAGCAGGGGGAATATTTACCTTCTCAAAGCAATCACAGATCTGAGATAGTTAAACTAAATTTTGTATTTCACCCTGGCAAATAAATTTATAGGAAATACAATTATTTATAACTACGTTACACACTACAGTAAATGACAGAACTGAATGACTTAGAGAGAACGTGTCAGCTATCCATACAAATCCCTGCAGCTGGGGTATTTTTAGAGGCAGTGGAGGGCTGTAGGCACCACTGGGTGGCTACAAAGCCCTTTAGCCACCAGGGGTTTGTTTTCTGATGAGCTGTCTGGAGGACCCCAACCCACTCATTGTTTCATGCCTAGTCACAGCACTTGCACTGTCAATCAGCCATTCAAGCCATGAGGGGACCCAGCTGCCTTCTTATAAGATGACTTCCCACAGTTACTCTCTGAGCCAATCTCTATATATCGACTCTGAAGTCTATATATTGCTCCAAGTCCCAAAATCCAAGAAATCTGCAAAATCTCAGAAAGACTGAGAACCTATAGAAAGATCTGTACTCCCAAGACCACATCCACTCCTACAAACCAGAGGCTCACAAGTACATCCTGCAACACTCTCCCACCTCGTCCCCACGCACTTAGAGAGAAGAGTCCACATGATAGGGATCCCGTAGCTTTGCTTGACTCTCCAGAGCCACACACTCCAGCTAGGCTCACCAGGCTGAGAAGGAGCTCCCAGCCAGTTGTTCAGCAAAACCTTAAACACATATGTATTATTGCCACACCTAGGGACTAAAACTCTCACTTTGAAACTGTGTGGTTTTCTTCCTCCAGGATTGTCAGTAGGCCGGATAAAGGATCTGACTATGTTCACAAGGACATTGCATCTGTGTCTAAAATGTACAAGTCTTCTTCCTAAAGCCACCACATTTCCTGATTGATTGGTACATTCTGACCTTAGAGCCAAGACTAGCAAGCAACACAGATGTACTTTCTAGGACAAGAAGTGTCCTGTCCTGTGTTCATGGCTGTTCCTGTGAATACCTTTACACATGGGCATATTCCACCCTGTTGAGAGTCTGGACCATAGAGCCAGAGTCTTCCCGCACATAGCAAGTGGGCTGAAAACCCACGGGTGACACAAGGGGCCACTGGTCCTCAACCACCACAAGCAATGATATTTCACGCGGCACTGCCAGTCAGCACGCCACTTTGCACATGAAATTCCTACCATTTGCTTGCCCTCAAATAGCAATCTGGGTGCTAACATAAGTGTAGAACTTGGTCATCTTTTATCTGTAAGGCCTTGTGCATGCTGCTGGAACTGGCAAGTCTGCCTCCACTCCTCCATATGTCCATCTTCTCACCTGTAAACTGGATCACTGGCACTTCTGCATATGAAAGAGGCATAGGGCTCAGGTGGGCACATGAGGGTCACCCCAGTGCTTAGGGATAGCCATGGCTTCAGCCTCCCAGGTAGTCACCATTCTAGAGATGGAGCCTGGATCCCTCTGATAGTATCTATTCTGGAGACAGAGCCTAGCTCTCCTCTGACAAAGCCTGCTTCCCTCTGACAGTCTGCATTCTGGAGACAGTGCCTGACTCTCCCTAGCCATTTTCAGCTGGAATCAACTTTGAATTTGTGGTGAGGATGCTGAGAGCTGTTAAATGTTAAATGACAGGAGCCATAGAACAGACTGTAGCTTCTGCCTTGTCTTGCTGACACTGTACACCCAGTCACTTGCAGAGGACCCTGGAGAGAGACCCTGAGGTTTATAGTCTGATCGACACTGGTACCATTATCCCTGAGCACACCTCAGTCTCTCAGAAGGACTTAGCTGGGCGTGGGAATTCAGCCTCTTTGTAGCCGTAGCCTTGGCCAGATTGAGCTTTCTGTGTTGCTCTGAGTCTCTGACCTTCAGGAACTGCTCAAGGTCATGCCTGCTGGATGCACCACCCTTCTGAGTTTGAGGCTGATTTGTCATCAACTGATAATTGATACAGATGACGGTATGGCTCCTTTAAGATGGCAGGTTGAGCACTGTTAATTTTTGAGATTATACCTATTTTTTTTTAATTTCCCATTTGTCAGTAAATCAACACCATCTGTCAAATCAGGACTCCGTGTATACACATGAGTTCGTGTGTACATTCGATAACTGAACACACACGTGTGTGTCGAGTGAGTTACAACTTTATTTGTAGATAAAGAAAACTAGAACTAAACCCCGAGATTTGTGATGCAGGGCAGGTGACACAGCTCCTCTCCTCTGTCCTTTCTTTCCAGCTGTAAATTTGGGTTATACTAGGCCAGTTCCATGTCTCATCCTTTACCTATTACTGTTATTGACAGAGGAAAGCAGTCTTAGGGCCAGTGTCATCATGATGCACATAGGAGGAGCTTTGGACTCTTGTCTGCGCACCAGTGAGATGTTTGCTTTCTCCTGGGGGTTTCATCCACCTCAGGGCTTAAGGTGATGTGTGGAGTAACAGCCAGGGACTGGGGGTTATTCCTGTGCTCTCAACTCAGAGCCCTTCAGCAGCATCAAGACAGACATCAAGGCTACTCTTCCTTCACTCCCAGTTGCAGGTGAGGTAGCAGATATATCATAAACAGAAGCATCTAAGCTGGGTCCTCACAGGTCTTAAGTCATCGCAGATGCAACCCACCTGTTAGAAGCCTTAACATGACAAGGTGAGGGCCAGGGGAGTCAAGTTCCTTTAGGGTCTCCAGAAAAGAAAAGGCAAGAGGTGTCTGTACCAATGTGACCTGGGACAGAAAAATATAAGGTGATCCACACTGTAGGGTCTGAACACTTGGAACAGCCAGATTACAGGCTCCAGTGAGCCAAGAGAACTGTGAAGTCCTATTCTACATACACCTTTAACGCTGGCAGAGTCTGGACACTACCCTGGCTGAGCCTAGTAGATAACATGTCTACAACTCATGACATGACCATCAGAAGAACATTCTCTCCATTCCCCCCGCTGTTGGACATCTTCATGGGGACAGGGACAAGGAACAGCTGAATTCTGCATTCTTATGACAGGTGGATTGGAGCAAGAAGCTATATCTAAATTAGGGGTACATGTGATAATTATGAAGTATGAAGTGCTTCCATCCTTCCATCCATGGCCTGCCTGTAAATCCTGGAATCCTCTTGACTTTATCTGCCTGCTCTGGGTTTCAGGACAAAGTCACCACACCCAACTATGTGGGAGTTGGAGATCAAACTCAGATCCCCCCTGCTTGTGCAGCAGGCTCTGTGCCCACAGAACCCTGAGCGGTGTCCCCCCTCCACCACCACCACCATGGGCATTCTTCTTTAAGAGTTTGAATAGAGAGAGCCATGGACTGCACTCATCTCCATGTACTCTCTGTGGCTGTAAACACTGGAGCTCCCATGGGAGAGCCAATGGGGTTGAGCTTCCTCTCGGTGACCTTCCCAGGCATCTATAGGGTTTCCAGGTCTACAAGGCAGCAATGGGGTGTTGACAGCTGTGGTGGCAGAAGTTCTAATTGCTTGGGCTAAAGCAGCTTCCTTTTGGTAATATTTACCTTTCTTAAACTCTTTGCTACTCTAAGGGTAAGTGTCCCTGGTTTCTAGTAATTAACTCCTGCTGGGTTTGAATAAGTGCTCTCTCTGGCCAGAGAGCTCATTAACTCTTTTTGAACCAGAGAGATAAGAAAGGAAAGAAGTCACTCACACAAACAACACACACAAGGGTGAAGGGGAAAATGGCTGCACCCATACATTTGGATGGATGGATGAATAAATGGAGGGATGAATAGATGGATGGGTGGGTAGGTGGATGGATGGATAGATGGATAGATGAATGGATAGATGTGTGAGTGGGTGGATGGATGGATGGGTGGATGGATGGATAGATGGGTGGGTGAGTGGGTAGATGGATGGATGGATGGAAGGAAGGATAGATGGATGGATGGGTGGATGGATGGATAGATGGGTGGGTGTATGGGTAGATGGATGGATGGAAGGATGGAAGGAAGGATAGATGGATGGGTGGGTGGGTGGATGGATGGATGGATGGATGGGGCAGAGCCCCCACAAGCCACCATTATATTTCTTTTCTCTGACCTTTTTTTATAGACAAAAGGTTTTTAAGAAAATTACTTCAAAGATAAAATGTTTTACAAAAGGGGAGTTACAGAAGGATGCTGATAGTTGATTTTAAAGCAAGGTTCCATCTCATAAGCTCATTATAAGTTCAAAGCAACAGTTTCACATGGTCTTGTCTTATCATTGTGCACACCTGTGGCTGCATCCTCAGATCTGACCTAGAATGAATGTTTTTCCTTGACCACAAACTTGTCACAAGCCTATTTCTCTTCTTAGTGTAATTATGAAAGCTTATTGTATTACTTATTATGCAGCCTTTACTTACTATTCCTGAGGATTGGGCACATTCTAGTCTTGATTCTAACTTTATTATAACTTTCTAGCAAAACAACTAAAACCACTTCTTAAAACTTTCTTTCTAAATTCATTTGAATCAAATCAGGGGTTTTAAAAAATCATTAATTCATCTAAATAGTATTAACTTATGAAAGTTCATCTTCATGTTGATCTGCAGGAAGTCTGCCAAAAGAGTAGGCCAATACCCAGAAATCCGTAGACTAAGTAATAGTGACAGGAAAAGCATTATCAGCTGCAAGAAGCAATCCTGAGATGAAGTCTCTTGAGACCTTGCCTCCCAGAGCTCATCCATTCCAGAGCAGGCCAAACAGTGGGCCACCTCCAGGAAAGTCACACACTAGCCTTAGCCTCTCCTAGATGACTTCTGACCATCACATAGATGGAGAGCTGGTTGCAAGCCTGGTTTCACAGCAGGATTTGCATATGTAGCTTGTCTTACCTCTTCCTTCTCTTGTCCTGTACTTTTGCATGCTGGTTTGGTCCTCCAGTATTGTCTAAAGAGGCAGAGAGCAATAACATGAAATATTATCTTAGGGCAGCAGAGGCCTGACTGCCTCGGAACATGGAGGAGACACAGTCCCATCCTCATAGCTTCTTGTCCCAGGGACAGGAACGTAGATCTAGTTAAATGAAGAGCTGAAAAATGATGGCATTGAGGAGGGCGATATCAAGCCAGGAGACAATACTGCAGACAATCCGGGAAGCTGGCCTCCCCTTTTATGTTCCCCCTTATTTGAGTGATATCTGTCCCAGTCCACCCTCTAAAGAGCCCATAAAACCCTCTGCTGTAAAACAGCTTCCTGTACAGCACAGGCCTCTCTTCCACGTGGACCACTCCAGGGAGTGTAGCTATTGAATTTCTCTGAGAGGAGGGCATGTAACTAAAAACCAGGAACTGCCCCCTCCAGGGGACAAGGACAGCTGCTTTGCTGGTCCTGGGGAGGGGCATAGTATGTACAGGCATGCTTGCTTTCAGAATTCTCTAATGCAAAAGGATTGAAGTGGGGAGCCATGTTCACTGATGCTGTAATCTGACAGGAGGAGTTTTGACATTTCAGGGGCCTGATTCATGAACATGCATGGGCTGTAGTGGTAAGGCTGGCAAACACCTTTACAAAGAAAGACATGGGCAAGTAGACATGGAGGTTTGCCTTGTGCAGCCTCCCTGGACGTGGCCACCCTAAAAGCCAGGGCCTTGGGTATTCTGGGATATGACTTTCCTTTCCAAATCCCACCAAGATCCCATCTTGAATGCTTTTCTTTTGACTTGAAATTTGGTGGAATTAGCTTCCATTATTTCACAGTTTCTCCCAACAGTCCCCAACAAAGTGAATCAAGACACTGACCTCCTAAGTTACTGTCACAGAACTCCTAAACCTGGTGGCCTAAAGAGCAGAAATGTGTTGTCTGACACATTGGAAGGTTGGAAGTACAAGATCACCTTCAATAGGACTGGTTTCTCTTCC
The DNA here is from genome assembly GCF_000001635.26 of Mus musculus. Lineage (NCBI taxonomy): Eukaryota > Metazoa > Chordata > Mammalia > Rodentia > Muridae > Mus > Mus musculus. The sequence continues at coordinate 178,911,229 of NC_000068.7, read as the reverse complement.
TCCTCTTCCTCCTCTTCCTCCTCTTCCTCCTCTTCCTCCTCTTCCTCCTCTTCCTCCTCTTCCTCCTCTTCCTCCTCTCCCTCCTCTCCCTCCTCTTCCTCTCCTTCCACCTTCCTCCCTCCCTTCCTCCTCTCTCTTTTCTCCTTCTCCTTCCTTCCTCTCTCCCTCCTGCCTCCCTCCTTTCTCAGTCCTCCTTATACCTCTCCTCCTCCTCTGGCTCCACTTTCTTCTCCTCTTTACCCTCTTCTTTCTTCTTTTCTGTTATTCACATGCTCTCACTGTGTACATTCCAGGCTTTCTTCCACTTCCCTTCCATCCAGCCTCAGCATCCGACTGCTGGGTTTTCTTGTGAATGCCACATAGCCAGGAAGGCCCAGCCTTCTGAGGCATCTCCTGAACTGCAGATGGCTGAGTTCCCTCTGTCTTTTCAGGAACACCTGTTGGTGGCACAATGTCCACTTTTAATAAAGACCGCAGACACGATAGAATAGGGGCCCCCAAGGTGACCCTGCTGAATCTGTACCACACTATCAAGGTTTCAGCTCTGCATTCTGAGGGGCTGTGGGGTTGGAACTTGTGCATATTTGTTTTACCAATGAAAGTCCAATGAAGTCAGAGGAGGACGTCCTCGGGCTGCCAGTTTGTACATAGCTGCTGGGCAACTGCAGACGAGGCTGCAGTGCTAAGACCCACCCCTGCACCCAGCAAGACTACTCCTACACCCAGGGAGTCTGCCCCCGCACCCAGTGAGTCGACCCCTGCACCCAGTGAGTCTACCCCTACACCCAGTGAGTCTACCCCTGCACACAGCAAGTCCACCCCTGCACCCAGTGAGTCCACCCCTGCACCCAAGGAGTCCACCCCTGCACCCAATGAGTCCACCCCTGCACCCAGTGAGTCTACCCCTGAACACAGCTGTGTCACACACAAGAAAGAGAAACTGACAACCGGTTGAGGTGAAAATTTTCATTTTTACAAAACTTTTTAAATTGGACATTTTTCTTTTGTGCATTAAAAATTTTAAAGGCATTTATTTACTTATTTGCTCCCCCCTCCTTTAGATGTGACATCCAGGAGAAAACAGGACCAAACACTAAACTCAAATCTTGCGTCTGTGTTTCTGAGCTGAATATGCTGGCTGATTGCAATATACAGGATAGATGAAAAAGTAGGTTGGAGAGATGGCTCACTCAGCAAAGCATTGGCCTTGCCAATGTGAAGACTGAGTTTGATCCCTAGAACCCACATTTGAAAAAAAAGCTAGATATGGGGGGCATACATTTGCAAACCCGGGCCTGGGAGACAGAGCAATGTGGTTCTCTTCAGCCTGTTCACATAGCATAGGTTACTTGGTGAGCTCCAGGAGGGAGAGAGGGAGGGGGAGGGGGAGGGGGGAGGGGGGAGATCTGAATGATGTCACTTCCGGATCACATATACAGACACTCATATGCATCCTCTACACACATGTGAACACACACACACACACACACACACACAATGGATGAAAACGTGTCACAGACGCTATGAATAGCAGCCTCAGAGTGGACAAGGATTCTACCTTACTTCAGTGTGAACTGGATCAAGTCTCCCAGCTTTCTGAGAACCAGTTTCTCCCAGAGCCCACTGCTTGCTGCTTTATGTCCCCAGCATTTGGCTTTTTGCCGTATAATGGGGAATTAGTTGAAACACATGGAAACATCCCTTTGAGCAGGTGCACGAACCCAGCAGCCGGTGTTGAAATGACAGCTGAGGCATGAAAGCAAACACCAGTGGATAAATGTGTGTGTAATTTTAGAGTTAATAATCATGGTGCATAATTTTCTTTGGAAGAAGGGCTTATAATAACGTTTTTAGAAAGTGCCAAGCAAAGTAATGACACAGTTGGCAAGCCACAAAAACGGAACAATTTGGCAAATGCCTCATTAGCCAAGTTCCTGGGTCAGGGCAAGGCTTTTATTTTATTTAAATCAGTACATTAAAATTTCCAAATACTTTTTATTTTACGGTTTTGTAATTTTTCTTAGAATTACAATCTTGCTTGCTAATGTGATCCTTTAAAATGGAGTTCTTTAAGTCAACTTGAAGACTGTGAGAGGAATGTCTCATCCAGGAATGCTAAAGGGAATTGATTCTAGCAAAGTAAACAAACCAGCACTTCTAGTCTTGTTCCCCAAGAGCTGGAAACATTGTGTCCATCTCAGGGATACTAGACACCAGTGTTCACATCAACAACAGCCGGGCAACCATTGAGCCAATTGTGGGAGAAATCACATTGAAGACTAGAATGGCATTTTTCTATATTTTTGGAGAAGTGTTGTTGATCTTCCTATTTCTCAAAGTTGTAATGTCTATTATTGGAAACTCCAAGGTTACCGAAAGTTCAGAGAATGGTATGGTTTATGGGTCACATGGCTTACTGATCCCCTTTCGTTTACATGGGCAGGCTTACTCATTGCTTCCAACGGGAAGCCTTTCCACAATAAGCATGGGAGGTGGACCATGGGAACAAGGTGTGAGCCAGAAGGATGCAACTGACTGTCCTTCCTTCATTGATGAGATGGGGGTACTTACTATGTAAATGTACTTTCTGTTTTTGCCCTTCATTCCTTTAAAGCCAAGATAAGTTGACATCATACACAGTACTCTAAGTATTAAATGTCAATCTCTTGTTATCTGCACCTTGGCCAGTTGTTGGTCTCTGTGTTAGTCATTATCTAATGCAAAAAGAATCTTCTGTGAGCACAGCTGCAGATTGTGTAGTCTGTGCGTGTAACAATAAGTCACTAGGAGTCAGGGTAGCTGCAAACACAAGCCACACAACTCTGAGTATGGAGAGGGGAGGTGGGTACCAAGTCTCACCACAGCTAAGATGGCTTCTGGGAGAGGGAGAGTCCTTTTCTCTTAGAGTAAGGTCACTGCTAGTTTGACCAAACTCCAAGACAAGACAACACAACTTAGAATATATAGACAGCATAGGATGTATAGACTCATGGATTTAAAAAGAAGGACACACAGTTGTGAAGGAAAAGAGGGGATGGATCTGGGAGGAATTGAGGGATGGGTGGATATGGTCAAGATGCATTGTACGAAATTCTCAAAGAACTCCAACAAGAAAGAAAAGAATGGAAGAGAAAATCAAGCAACCTCACGCATCCAACCTCATTCTCTAAGCGTGTCTGTCCAGGTTTCTTGTTTGCCATTGACAGTTGATACTTAATGTACTTGGCGAATTTTGACTTCCATTCTGTGAAATCTCATCTACTATCCTAAAGTGATCAAACATGTAGGACATATTGGACCTCGATTTTACCACTTGACTCTATTTTGGAATGTCTCACATGCCAAAGCATAGCCACCCTTCTGCTGGCTACACAGACGTCTCTTCTTGAACATGTTCAGAAACTTATTTAGCTGTGTTCTGTGAATAGATTTTTGGATGTTCTGTTTTATGCACTTAAAAATTATTTGTGTGTCTCTTTGCTGTATGACACTACTTCTGGAGAGATGAGGAAAATATTTACACATCTCAGATAGGAAACTCATGACAAACCAAAGTAAAAAATCCCACCAAAATCCTGAGGAACTCCTAACTACAGGACTATTAGAGATAGGCTACTTATGGGAATGGGATGTCTCAAGATATCTGTATTACTGAAAATCCACCTCAGCATAGACAATGACTCACAGAGCTACAACCCTAGATCTCTCTGAAGAGCTCTCCACAGATCAGAGCTTCCTCTGCTCAGCAACCACGACTTCTTACATAACCTTGGTAGAGATTGTGATTCTGGTAAGTTTCAGGGTCTTCCTGGAACTTGCAGTTGTCTTCTTGATTCAGAAGGAGCTTCCTTCCAGAATAGAATGTTTCTTTTCAGGGGAACTTGTTAGCAATGCTCCATTTGTTTACTTATGAGATCCAGAGTCCCTTGGTCCGAGGTTTGAACTTATCCTTCCTAGTAATATACTTAAGCTATTGGATTCTTTCAGAAGCCTGGGTATTCTACTACCCCGTGGACAGAATACAAAGTGCCTCTCACTGAGCATCACTGATTAATTCTAGTTTGCTACTCTATAGTTGAGAAAGATATTCATTTGATGTCTTACCTCGCAGTTAATTATCGGTGACCTGTAGAATCTTGCCATGGGTTTATTGAGTTTGTTTCTCTTTCCTGTCCAAAATAAGGACAATCAATACATTTTTCTACGACTGTAACAATCACTATTAATTCCATGTTAAGTGGATGATTGACAGCAGAAATGCTTGCTGATAGCCATTGAGCATGTCTCCACTTCATCAATGGGTCCTCACGACAATGCTCATTTATTTGCTCACTCAATAAATATGGATTGGGTGTCTCTGCCTTAACCCTGGAGTAAAGATGATAAAGCCAGCAATCACCACAGACACAGCCTCACAGAGAATAAGCTTTCACTTCTACATTAAACATGGACACTAGAGCAGAGAGATGGAAAGAGATTCAATCCACAGCTCCACTGTGCACAGCTAGCAATGAGGAAGTTGGGTCACAGAGCCACATTTGTGATTTCACATTATAGAATAGACAGGCTCATGCTTCTGTAAGGTTTCACTGTAATGATCATCTTCCAAGGCTTTTCCCCAGTATGCTCAAAGTGTATGCAATTAATCCTCAGCTCCCTGAGGAGGAGGGAGTGGCCTTTGCTAAAAGAGTGTTTGCTGTCAGGTTTCAATCGATCTCCTCACTGACTTGCCCATGCCAGGATTGCTAGATGGTCATATGAATCAAAGCCTCTTCCTGATATAACAGAGTCAGGTTTTAACCCATTTCCTCACTGGCTTGTCTCCACTAGGACTGCTAGATGGCCCAAGTGAATCATAGCCTCCTCCTCGTATAATAGCAAAACCCCACCAACAGGTGACCTCCCAAACTCATGTTTGAAAACAGATAAGTACACTTAAGTATAATTGATTGCACGAGTGAGGATGTGCAACGTGATCACACAGTCTAGTACTTTCCAAAGTAATTACACTTCAGAAAATCAAAATTAATTTGTACACTTCTGGTGCACTTTGAAGGCTGTTGACATTTTATTGTAGTGCCTCTAATGAAATGAAAATTATTAATAATTGTTCCTACTTGAGTGTGACAAATGTCATTTAGCTGGAGAGGCAGAGGCACCACCAAGCACCTCCGAATTATAATGTGGTTTGAAGTTGAGAGTGGATGTTAATATTCAAAGGGGGTGTTGGTTCTACACAGCCTTTGCCAACCTCCCATAGGCTATATATACTGAGTCGTCTGGATGGCTACAATGCTCTCATCTTTTTTAATGGTCCAGCGATTAGAGTGGCAAAGGAGCATGGGAAATGTGCACAGAGATCACTCTGTTAAATCCTTCTGCACAGATGAGGTCACGAAGCCTCTATTCTCATAGGCAGCCATCATCAATAAGACATGGGCTCTATGGTGAAGGACACTGGAGAAACAATGGTTAGTTACACTAACAGGTACAAAGAGGCAAAAATAAGATTCACTAAAGTTTATTGTGTACAAAATAGGAAAATTACCCTGAGCTTCGTGGGGAAGATTTATTATAAAAACAAAACAGGAACAAATCAAATATTGTTGCTTATAAGGACTTCAAATGGTCTTGAAAACTTACTTACATTGGATGCTGGATAGATAGATGTTTTTATTATTGTAACCTACATATGACATAATGTTTACAATCAGTGACCTTTAGAGTGTCCTCACTGCTGTAGTGATTACCCTCCATAGAGACCCAGAATGGGCTTGCTCACTGGGAAGAAAGGGTGCAGGTGAAGCAATAACTTTCTAACCCTTCCTCCACCTCAGCATCAGGAAGCTGCAAACTGACTCTCTCTCCCTTTCAGTAGTAACTTGACTTAGTTTGTTTCAAGTAACAAAATAAGTTGCTTGTTTTTAACTTCTGGCATATGGGTTCATGCAGTGGGTAGACAGTTTTTTATGTCACTCTGTCTGTTTTCAGGGCGTAGCTACATTGTAACTTATCAATGTAGCATTACATTGCAGTCTGAATATTAGTCAAGGGAATGGATACACCATTAGTTGTTTAGTATATTTTCTCATTACTGTGATTAAAGCACTGTGACGAAAGTAACTTAAGGGAGGAGAGTTTCTTTCAGCTCATAGTTTAACCATACTCTACTTACCCTTTTACCAGTGCTAACTTGTTATCCCTGCAGAGGCTAGGCAGCATGGTCCTGCCGGGAGCATCTGTGAACACTGATGCCTGAACACCAGCACTCAGCCCAGTCATTCAGCGTAAGGCCTTCACAGAAAACAGGGAATTTAAATGAGGGGTGTAGAAGCAGACAGGAGCCCATGCACACCTTTGACTTTCAGGTCAGGTTGAACTAGGCAGCTGGTTGTGAAGGGGACCCCTACTCTGGGTCCACACAGCTGCTTTGGAGAGCTCTCCCCAGCCCACAGATCATGAATAACTCTCCACATCAACTGTGCAGCTTTCCACATTCAAGCAGAAAACCCGACCACAGATAAAAGTGGAAGTGTATTTTCGATACTGCTGATATGAGATTCCTGCTGGGGTGTTAGCATGGGAAATGGCCATACAAAGAAGGAATCCAAGAAGACCCAGGGGCTCCTAAGGCCCAAATGGATTCTGTACCTCCCAGGGTTCTTTGTTTCAAACTTTAAAGATGAGGAAATTCAGCAAGCTTAAAATCTAAGGAGTTGAGACCATCCTTCAGATAAGAATCTGGAAAAACTGGTTGAGATGCCACACAAAAGATGGGCCGCCTCTTCCATAAGGGTAGACCTGCAGAGTGGCAGAACACAGTCTAGATCACTAGATTAGTGTAATAGAGAATGGCCTTGAGTCTTGATCTTCCTACCTCTGTCTTTGAGTGCTAAGATTCTATCCCCATGTCCCATGGCCAGAGTTGTGTGGTGCTGGGCACTGAACATGGGGCATCAAGAATGATGGGCAAACTGTGCTATTCCCAGCCCTCTTCTAGGATAATTCTTGTGACAAGATAGTCCAGTCCCCTTGACACACTTCCTATCACCTAGAACTCTCTGAACTAGGACAGGGTATGAGGCTTTCTCCAAGAGCCCCATCTACTCTTTCTCAGTGGGTGTGGTCCCTTGACAATGGGCATGCTCTTCCAGAACTGATAAAGAACTGTTATGCCCTTGATGAATAGTTCCTCTTCTGAGATAGTTGGAAGAGGAGAACAAAACCTAGTCTCTGACCCTTAGAGCAAAACATGATTCCTCTCACCTCGCAGTGTTCTCTTGGCACAGCTTACAACTATAAACAATCGATAACCCAAGTCCCCCAGCATGGCTGCTAATGATCAGGAATTGGGTCTGTGCCTGTAGTCTCTTAGACACACAGTAATTAGGATGCAAGTGCTGTTGACTGTGGTCTGATTGTGCACAGCACAGCAATGGGGGTAAACTGTGCTGGGAGAAGAGAAAACAGGATTTCCAGATTGCAGAGCTTTCTGTTCCATAAGCAGGTAGGATCCAGAACAGATGGGGAGGTTTTCAGTGCTACAAACAGGAAGCTCAGAGCAAGCAGGAAGGCTCTTGTCTCAATGTATAAAGGCACCATGGTGTAGCTTCTGCCCTTTTCATCTACTCCATTAAATCAATATCCAAACAGCTCACTTGCCCTATCCACCAAGAGACCTGACTTGGAGTGGCCTGTTGGGAAGACCTTGTTCCACATAATAGGCAAGGCATGATGTTGCCTTCACACACATGCGATATCTGGTTTCATAGGACTTCCTGTGTTACAAGAAAGATAATAACAACCATGAAACCACTCGGGATGTTGGGGGGGTCTGGGTGTGGGAGATCGCAACATTGAGGTTTAGAGTGTCTAAAGTTTCATGGGTAAAACAGCGGGCTGGAGACTCAGGGAAGATCTGAAGGTCAGCCAGGAGCACCTGTCTTGCTCAGGGGAGGTTGGTCAGACTTTGTTCCTCAATGGATGGCAGGCAGCCCACCCTCTTGCAGAGGATGATCTGCTTAAGCGATTTGAACCTTCATCCCATCCTAAGCCACTGTCATGGAGACACCAACATCACAGCTTACCAAACATTTAGATGACTTCATCCTGCCAGGCTGACATGCATCCCATTCCCAAATTAAATGAGTTTAGGTCGGTGTTTTAGGGTCTCGTTTTGTGTGGAAGAAACCTCTGACTCTCTAACCTGGGTCCTCACATCTGATGTGGCAGTCACCAATCCTCTGGGTTTCTTGTGTATATGAGGGGGAGGGGAGACAAAGCTGATGTATGTGACTAGGACAGAAAATCTTTCCTGGAACTCTGGAGTCTCTGGAAAGACTCCCTCAGAAGCCTGCAGGTTGCTCTTGATGGCCGCAGGTGAATATCAGCCTGTGCTTCTTGGTAACTCGTGACAGACTCAATCATGGGTCTCCCCTGGCCATCAATATGTTTCCTTGAGGAGACAGTAGATTTTCAAATCAGCTCTTTTACTGTCGTTCAGCTTCTCCTGAGCAAAGTTCAGGCAAATAAATTACTCGGAGAAAATCGATGGAGGAACATGTTTACAAGATCAGATAAGAACACTTCAAAAATGTATCCCACCTCTCCCAGCCAGCCATCTAATGCACCTGAACCTCACGGTGTTAGGATAGGGCAAAGTCAAACAGAGAAATGATGTCAGAGTGGGCAAAGCCAAACAGTAAATGAGGTTGTGGTTTAAACACAGAATTTAAAATATCCTTACAGTTTAGTAAGAGGTGGCGCACCATTTCCTACACACTGGCTACTCCCAGCTTGTGTTCATCTGGTCACCACCAAATGGCTTCACATCCTTCACACCAGGAAGCAGGAAACCCTGACACTGCCTAGTAAGGTCTTCTTGAACCAAACAAACCATGCTGACAGCAGGAGATACATGCAGTTAAAAGGTGACTGTGGACTCAGGTATGTGGCCTCATAGGCAGACCCTGAGAGCCTCATTTTTTTTTTCTCATTTTCTGGGCTCACATTCTCTCAGAGGGTCTTGAGAGTCTCCTGAACCCATGTGTAACAAGCCTGCTGAGGGCAGCCAATAGATAGATCCTCCCCAGTCTGAGGCAGGCCTGTCCAGGAGCACACAGTGTTGAACAATGTGTCAGGTGCAGATGCAATCTCTCAGTGCCCTCCTCATGGGATGGTTCTTCTTCCTTGAGATTCAAGAGGGGATCCATAGGCAGCTAGAGCGCTTCATATGAAAAGAGTCCATGTTCCAGCATGAACATATTCAAACTAAGAGGAAAACCCCTGCCCACCAGGGCTCACAAGTTCACCAACAATTAGGCGTCTTTTCACTAAAAGAACTTGACACTTCTGTGAAGTGCAAACCCCTTGTAAGGCTTCTCCAACTCTAGCTGATGAGAGCCAAGCAGGCGTTCTACCTGCTGTTGCCTCAGACCCAGGAGAGGTTAGCACCAAAGGGTCCTGTTAGGCTGGAACTGCTAGTGCTTCCTAGTATTTAAAAAAAATTAAATCATTTTTCACCCAGTTAAATTGAAGTGCATGGGCCAAGGGGCTCTGAATTGTCCTCAGCCATGGGCATGTCTTGATTCATGTCCACACTCTCATGGCGAGCAAGTCAAGTCAAGGATGAGTTCTAAGTATGGTCACAGACACAGGCTCTCGGGTCTGATTTCCCCTCCTGGTTTTAGAGCCTCTCCTTGTGTATAGCATGTGTATGATACACATGATTGCTGATTTTGGTTCTGAGGCTTGAATACTGGCCATCTGTCAGCACAATGGAAGAGGTGTCTGCCTGTGTGAGGCCATCTGAGCTCGCTTCACCCACAGTAAGGACCAGGAGTGGGGTGTTCTCAGAAGGTTCCAGCTCAGGTGGGTTCCCACTGAGCCTCATTCTGGGCTCCTGGATTAGCCGAGTAGACGCTTGCCTTTGTTATCTAATTAGCTTTGCCCTTCATGGAGTTCCACAGACATTCTCTAGGTGAGAGACCTTTCCACGGTTATTTCTAAACTGTAGCACTAATCTCCACTTCAACACAATTAAATTTTACTCAAACAATTTAATTAAAAATCACAGGTGAGAAATGTCAGAACTGATTTGTATTTAAGATGAGCGAGAGCCCCTGGGTCTGGAGCTGGCCCATGATGCAAACTTTCCTATCTCAGCCTGCTTCCTGCCATTCCAGAAGGCTTCAGTTCGATCAAAGCAATTGCCAGAAGCAATCTAGCTTCCTCAATTGGCTCCTGGAAGGTGACGTAGTCCCTAAATGCAAGGTCAGAACAGGTGGCTGATGGACAGGCATGCGTCATCACCAAAGAAAAGCAAACTGCTCTGAGTGAATGTCGAGGTCGATGCCCCCGGGAGACAAAAGATGCAGAGTTCTCCAAGGTTCCACTGCTGCAGACCAAGGGAGTATGAGTGTGTGTATGTATGTGTGTGTGTGTATGAGTGTGTGTGTGTGTGTGTGTGTGTGTATGTATGTATGATGTATATTCACTTATTAGTATAGGTGTGTGTACATGTATGTGTACATGTATATTCATGTATGTGTACCTGTGTAAGCCAAGGTGGACATTGATCATTCTTCCATGCTGTTGTTCTTCACTTATGTTTTTACCAGGGTCTCTCACTGACCTTGAAGCACATTGATTCAGCTAGGCTGGCTGGCTAATGAGTCTCAAGGATTCTGTGTCCCCATCCTTGTCCCTAGCTTTGGTGGGTCTATGAACACACTGTCACACCCTGCTTTTCACCTGGATGTCTTGGGATAAATTCCAAGTACTCCTTTTGTGCAGTAGGCCCTTCTCTGACTGAGCTGGCTCCCCAGCCAGGGTCCCTGCTGTTTTGAATAAAGTTTTATTAGGTTAAAGCCATGACCATGTGTCATGTATGTGTACACATGTATTCATGTATGTGTACCTGTTGCCTTGATGCCATCCCCAAGTACGTAGCCCACAGAGCCACGACCAAGCAGGCATTTCTTCCCTCGTTCTAAAAGCCCATTTCAAGCTCATGCCCGATCTTCAGCCTGAAGATTGACAGGCCTCCAAACAAAACCCATGCATAAACAGCCCCCTCACCACCCAGAGAAGTGCAATCTAGAGTGCTCGTTCCATAATGGAAATACATCACGAAGGATTTCTTTTCTGAATAATATTTCTCTGTGACAGCGCAAACATGCACTGTGCCAACTGTAGCTGGGCATGCATAAACCGCTGTGCAATTCTTTATTGACTCATTTTATCATGCAAAACTGACATGAGCTTCTTATTAATCTGTCTCCAAAGAATCAAAATGCTTTAATAAATACCATCGTTCCTTTAGGTCCGGAAAGAAATGACACTGTTAGTTAAATGTTGTATGGCATTGAGCAAAAGCCGCTTATTCTATTTAACTCAAGTCCATGCTTGACAAATCCGGGGACCAATAAAGGAAACAGTACCTCACTTGCTTGATAACCAACCAGGGGCCATTTTCATGAAGCAAATAAGAAGGAAAGATTTGGGGTGGCATTTGGGGGATGGGGATTGTTTCAGTCCTCCATGGAACCCTGGACCTTTTATATGAATCATAGCGGCAAGCTCTAGGGGCTTGTAATGGGAGCAGAGGGACAAAGCAAATTGTCTCCTGGGGATAGGTGAAGGCTTAGGGTACAGGACAAAGCCTTGACTCCATAGACCTCATCATGAGTGTGGCTTATCCCAAAGTCATCTGGGAGCTTGCTAAAGGCTCCTTTTTCCAGATGGGGCCCAGATGGAAGTGGACCCTGGTGCAAAGCCCGCACTCTGGAACTGGGCTCTCTACTAGGCCTGACTCATGCCACAGGCACAGTCCTGATTCCTCTTAGAACAATGAGAGGAGCGGCCCTTGGTCCCCTGAAGGCTTAATGCCCCATTTGAAATGTAAATAAAGAAAATATCTAATAATAAACAAACAAACAAACAAACAAACAAACAAATAAATAAAAGTAATGCCACTGTGGGTGCTGTTCTAGCTTTTTCTCTCAGACGTGTGGCCCAAGTCCCGAGCCTTCCAAGGATGCCTGAACTATCCACCAAAGTACCTGCACCAGACATATTCTGGTCAGAAGGCCTGGCCTGTGTGTCCCGGCTTGTGCAGGAAAACAAGGTGGCAGGACATGTCTCTGCTTGCTGCAGAATCAGCTCTCTGAGAGGAATTGGGAGCCTTGGAGTACTGATGTCTGCTCCACGTTTCTTGGCTTCCCTGATACCCATGACTTATGTCTGGGTCCCACCCCTGTTATAGAAGGTGTTCAATGTATCTGTCCTCCTGCCACCTTCTGTCTCTGAAAACAGCACCTCTGCTTACCATCTCTTCGTCCTACCTCCCTGTGGCACATGGAATGATCCACGGCACAGAGGCAGATGCCACCCTGTGGCTCCCACCCTAACATAACCCGCATGGGATCAGCCCATTCAAGGAGTTTCCCACCCAGGTTCCGTGAGCTCACACCATCCAGGTGGGGGCAGGGGCTGCATCAAATTATTTTGTACCTTATTGTGGTCAATCTCTAAAGTGATGTTCTCGGGAACAATGATGACAACAGATTTCCCCACATTTAAGACTGTCCCAATTCTGAAAAAGCAGCAAAGGGTTTGAAATCAGACAGCTAGGCTATAAAATAGCCATTCATGGCCCCTGCTTCTTTTGGCACTAGAATGTTCTGTAGCTCCTTCTTCTGGGAAGATTGCCATTCACCTCATCTTCAGTTGTCCCTCAGTCATTCACACCTATGTCCTGTGTCCTCTCTGTTTCTCTGTCTATGACTCTTTCTCCATCTCTCACTCTCTCTGTCTCTGTCTCTCTGTCTCTGCTCCTCTCTTTCTCTATCTCTCACTGTCTCTCTCTCACTGTCTTTCTCTCTCTGTGTTTCTCTTTTCCTCCCCCTCCTCTCTCTGTCTCTCTTCGCTCCTCTTTATCTCTCACTGTCTTTGTGCCTCTCTGTCTCTGTATCTCTATACATACAAATGTGTGTGTATCTCTCTATCTCTCTATCTCTCTATTTCTATCTCTCTATCTCTCTACCTCTCTCTACCTCTATCTATCTATCTATCTATCTATCTATCTATCTATCTATCTATCTAGTGGCACATAGAGTGCTCCATAGAGGCACACACACACACACACACACACACACACACACACACACACACACACATAAATACATATGTTTCCTATATATATAGGCATTATACCACCTCTGCCTGCATCCTGGTCAATGACTGATGAAGGGCAGACTTGGTCAAGATGGGTCCCACACAAAGTCTGTTTTTAGTAGGACCCAAGAGTGTGTAAAGAAACTGAGTTAATGGAGATGTCCTGTCACAGCCTCCCAGGGACATAGTCAATCCCAGAGCTGCAAGCCACTCCAATGACCCCTGTGTAGGCAATGGGGCCAGTCCTTGGGAAGGAAATGTAACCTGCATGGGGCCATGACCTCAGCACTAGTGATGTCTACTCTGAAGGTCAGCACACAATAAGGAAGGGAAGGTGTGCCCCTGGGGAGCCCCCCCCCCACACACACACCTGACTGTGTGACAACAGTAACTGCCTGACTCTGGCCTGTCCTCTCAAGGCAGATACTGCAGAAACTAAGACTTTGTATCACTGTTTTAGTCCTCTGACTTTTGTTCCTGTGACAACATAGCAAACAAAATCAATTAAACTGAGGCAAGAGCAAGCTTTGCTCACAGCTTTGCAAGCATCAGCATAAGCTTGGCTGGATCCATGGTGCAGAGCCTCAGGGTCTCAGGTGAAGAAGTGATATGAACGGGTAGCAGAAGCTGCTTGTTTTCTGAGGGCCAGGAAGGAAGTGATGAGGAGAGGGACAAAGGATGACTCTCCAGGACTCAGGTCTGTCTCCACTGACCTGCTTCCTCCAACTAGACTCCTCTGACACCTCCACAACCTCTCCAAAATCACCATCAGCCAAGGACTAGGTCAGAGCTGTTGGAGACACTTCTCATTTAAACCCTAACTGCTCCACTCTTAAAGTCTAAAAGTCTTAAAGTTAGTCACCTCCATACCCTCCCCCCCTTAGTCTGAGCTCCTAAATGCCCACACTGCCTCTCCACAGCTCTGAGGTGATCCCATGATCTGATTTGTCTAAGCGGTGTCTGGGTGCCCACTCAGCTCGACCACCATTCCCCATCACTACAGGACCCTTCATGACTACTCATCAAGACCTGTGATATCTAAGCCCAGCTCCCCAAGCTCTTAGCAACTGCTCCCCAATGTGTCTCCCTCATATAATATCCTCTCTCTGCTGGCTCCATCCCAGTGGCCTCCTTTGGTGTCCTCTCTACACCAGGCCTCTGATAAACCTCACATTTCTAGAAAAGTCTTTCCTGGACATCTGTAAGTATGGTCTGATCACCTTCTCTTGCCTTGGTAAAGGGCATAAAGTAGCTCCTGTAGATGTTCTCATGGGGTCCTTAGGAAGTGATATCAACACATTCTCACAACACAATGTTTGGGTACTGGGGACACATTGAACGCTGTCCCTAGGAATATGTAATAATGATATGTGATATCACACTAGACTGGTATACCATTAAGCTTAACTCTCAACTCAACAAAGCTTAGCCATCCAAGAAGGGAGTCTCAAATGAGGGATTACCCAGATCAACTCGGTTTGCTAGCATATCTCTGAAGGAATTGTCTTGGTTATTAGTTATGTCTGAGGGTTCGACTCACGATGGGTGGCACCATTCCTTTGGTAGGGGCTTCTTGATTATACCAGAAAGCAAGCTAAGCATGAGCCAGTAAGCGATATTCCACTATGGTTTCTTCTTCAAACTCTTCCTTAGATTTCTGACCTGACTTCCCTTGATGGTGGGCTGTGACCTGAAAGTGTAAGATGAAGCAAGTCCTCTCCTCCTCTAAGTTGCCTTTGATCCAAGTGTTTTATCGTTGCAGCAGAAAGAGAAGCAAAGCATCGGAGGGAAACGGGAGCACACGCCACGCAGGGCTGGGCTGCAGCAGAAGGGGCACACATGCAGATATACCGTAAGGTGTTGTGTTGATTGAAAAGTGTCAGCCACAGAGGAGACGGGGCCTGTGCTGCAGCACAAGCACCCTATATATTTTATAAGGATCGGTACATATTTTATGAGTGTGCATCAAACACATTAGAGAGGGTGCTGGATGGGAGGCGAACATGAGAGGCAGGAGTCTGAGAAGATGAAATAAAATATGGAGGAGGCTTTTCACGAGTTCAGAAAGTTGATGTGTTAGCAACTGAAGAGTCTAATAAACTCAACTCGGTTAAAGAAAAATAAAACAAAAGAAGGAGAGGAGAGGGAGGGAGAATCAGAGAGGAGAAAGAGAGGCTCTGCATCCCAAGCTCGCTGCCTTGAGCCAAACACACCTGGATGACAGGGATACATACCTGTCATGGCAGCTCCTGGACAGCTCTGTTTACACTCAGTCTTTTATACTGTGTCTTATGGGCATTCACCTGACAGAGTTCCTGTGAACTGTGGGAAGAAACAAACGCTTCAGGGTCCTTGTTTTTTTTTTTTTTTTTTTTTTTTTGTTTTTTTTTTGTTTTTTTTTGTTTTTTATTCCTGCATGCCGAGGTATCAGTAAATATATTTTTAAGTTGGACAGGATCAATAGACTCATTGGTGCTAGAATGAACAGGTGGAAGATGACTGAACACACATGGTGTAGTTCATATGAGGCGTAAAACAAAGCCAGAGCATAATAGGAACACTTTCCCTGAAAAGCAGGGCACACAAGGCATCCATCTCCATCCTGGCAGACATACCTGGCCAAACTCTTGCTGCATCCAAGGAGTGTCCCTTGTCTCAAAGTCCAGCCATTTGAGCATACTGTCCTATATGCTTTTTATATGCTTGTTAATATCTGGCTTCTGCCACCTGCCAATCCTTTATCCTTAGTGTCTCAGGACCGCTCCTTTTCTGTGTTCTGGTCCAAGTGCAAAGTTACCCTACACCACCCACTTGGTCTCTGCTTGCACAACTCAACAAGCCTCTGTATAATCAATCCAATGTTTCTCTGCATGCATCATCCAATGGGTGTCTGCATGCACCATCCAGTGGGTGTCTGCATTCACTATCTGGTGGGCCTTTGCTTTCAGGTACATGGGCAGAGTGCTCCAACTGCATGTTTTCTATCAAGGACAATGTTGAGCCATGAGCCTTCTGCCACTGTGATAACTGGTGTTCTTAGTCTAGGACAGAACCTATGTAACAAATACCATGTGGTCTTGTTCCCAAGTGGGCTCTTGTCCATCTCTCAGTCATCTTCTTTGCAATGGAGAGTCCCAACATGATTCCACTGACTTGGGCAAGGTCTCGAACCACTGAGCTTGACTTCAGTGTGCCTGAGTCCAGCTTCCTTGCCATCACACTCCTTCTGGGAAACCTTGATGCTCTCTTGCCTTTCTCTATATATAGGAACTGCTTTGATGTCAGGGCATGTCCCAGAACCTGTCATCCCTCACAGAACCGGTTCTTCACATCCCCACAAGCCAAACCCCACTCTTGACTGAACTACCAGCTCCTGAGTCTCTGCTCAGCCTCCCGTTTTCAGAGCAGCAGCTCTGCCCCGTTGGCAAGGAACTGCTGGAGAGGAACCATCCGCTGTCATATTAACTTGATGGTGGATTATGATATTAGTTTTCATTGTCCATCACAGAATTAATTTATGTGGCTTATCAAAATATTATAGTGTGATTCTTTGTGTGTGTGTGCTTGCAATGTTCTTCCATCCGTGCTTTTAAAATGGTAGCTGGCTTCTGTGCAGTGTGTTCCTCAGGGTGGTTAGCTGATACCATAATACAGTGAAAAGCAAGGTCACTCCATCCCAACCAATATTGCTGGGAGGGTTAAAAAAAGTTTCCACACACCAAGGCTAGAGATGAAGCCAGCCTTTTAGATGGCTGGCTTCATTGCCAAGGCAAATCAATGGCCACACCTATTCATCTTAATATACTGCTGTTGCTGATCCAAGTCTCTAGGTTCAGTCATTCAGTCTGTCATCAAATATTTACTGATTCCTGCAGAGCCTGCTTCTGCCCAGCTGCTCCTCAGGAGCAGGTGCTGGGCAGCTCTCTCTGAGACCGTGTATGGTCTTCCCATGACTCCAACCATCCCTATACTGGTCTTCCATTCGCCAGGGCCCACAGGCCTCACTTAACACTGTGGGTGGTTGCATATGATGTGAAGACTGTAGCACACAGACACAAAGTAAGGATAAATATTTAATAATATAAAACAATTTAGGTGTCCCACTTAGGGCAAAGTACTCAACAGTTACTTATTCTAGACCCTTTGACCAGTTATGACTTTCTGCATTGACAACTATCTCCTGAAAGAGGAAGAAGAAGAGGGGGACGAAGAAGACAAGGAGGAAGAGGAGGAGAAAGAGGGGGAGGGAAAGGAGAAGGAGGAGAAGAAGGAAGAGGAGGAGGAGGAGGAGGAGGAGGAAGAAAAGGAGGAGGAGGAAGAGGAGGAAGAGGAAGAAGAAACAGAGGAAGAAGAAGAAGAAGAAGAAGAAGAAGAAGAAGAAGAAGAAGAAGAAGAAGAAGAAGAAGAAGAAGAAGAAGAAGAAGAAGAGGAAGAAGAAGAATCAGCAGCAGCTCTGATGATGGCACTAGAAACACTAGACTGTTTTTTTTTTTTTGTTGTTGTATTAACAAAAGTCTTTGGAGGGAAGTTTGATGAGATGTTTAGTTAGCAAATTAGCAATAGGATGTACTGCCCCTAGGGCCTATGACCTTCCATGACAATGGGGTTTAATCAGGTTTACAGTATCAGGCATGAATTCTGTCCTTTGGCACAGGCCTCAAATCTAATCGGAAAACAATTGGTTACCCATAAAACAGTCACACCCCTGTTGCACCAGTGAACAAAGCAGTTGGTATTGTCACACACAGGATCACCGCTGAGTAAGATCAGAGATGGCCTTTCTCCTTCGGCAATCTGCACAGCACGTGATCACAGGAAAACTAGCCAGGCAGCCACAAAGCTTCAGCTTCAGCTCTAGCTTGAGTCTTCCAGGTCTGCAAAACAGGTCATTATGGTACCTCGAGGGTGCTGCAGACAGGTAGGCTGGTTATGTCCTTTCTCCCCCTGCAGCTAACATCACACCTTCTAGGGCTATGGTTCCACCTGCCCGCCTCTTTCTCATCTACACCTCTCCCTTGCTCAAGTCTTTCCACCCTCAGAATTGCTTTCTTCTAACTCACATCTCAAGTGTTCTGCAGTCCCTGCTCGCTGACGGCCTCTTCCCACCTGTAGGTACTGCCTCTCCATACAGGGTTCATGAGAATGTGGAAGAAGGAGGCGAGAATAAAGTAAAGGCCAGAGAGTGCAGAGGACTTCTACAGAGCAGTGTCTCAGGAGGTGACCGGACCACTCATGAACTCATCACATCTGTGGTGACCTGCACAGCATGGGACCCTCCAGCATATGCAGGGAAGAGGCACTGGGCCCCATTCCTCACCGAGGGAGTGTAGGAAGTTGCTGAGCACTATGGGAAGGTGTGCCCTTTTCTTCATTCACCGCTAAGTTGCCCCAGTTTCTGTGGGAAAGGTAAGAGGAGCTGAAAACAATCACCTTCACTTTGTGTTTGTATGAAACTCTCATAGAATAACGGTAAACACTTGAGACACAAGCTACTAAAGCAGCAGTCTTTGAAATGGATGTGTAGAATAGCTTCTTCCAGGTTGATTTTGTTTACACTTCTTCAGTGGCCATGCTTAGCTCTGCCATAGAAAGAACGGTTTGGGATACGTGGTTAAGTCAGAGCTGCAGAAGAGTGAGGTCTGTCATCAGAGTAGATCATTTATCATGGATTTGTACCCCTAATCATAGGGGCACTGCTGAGCTACCTGCAGTGCCCCTTTCCTCTTATTTCCAGAGTGGCCACACCTGGAGACATGGTTAAATACTGGAGGGCTGTGTGTGTGTGTTAATAGGTATGTGTCTGTATGTGTGTCTCTGTGTGTGTTATGTGTGTGTGTGTATATCTCTGTGTTTTATGTGTCTATATATAGTGTATGTGTCTGATATGTTTGTGTCCGTGTATGTGTTTTATATGTGTGTGTATAGTGTGTGTGTATGTGTATATGTTTCTGTGTGTAATCTGTGTGCCTGTATGTGTGTATGTGTGTAGTGTGTGTATGTGTGTCTAGGTACTTATGTGTGTGTCTGTTTATAGTGTGTGTGTCTGTTTATAGTGTGTGTGTCTGTGTGTGTGCATGTATGTGTTTGTAGGTGTATGTGTATGTGTGGAGTGTGTGTGTCTGTATATATGTGTATGTGTGTGTCTGTGTGTACATGTCTGTGTGTCTGTGTATATGTCTGTGTGTACTATGCATGTCTAGGTATGTGCATGTGTGTGTAGCATGTGTGTGTGATATGTGCATGTGTGTCCATATATATATGTGCGTGTGTGTGTGTGTTATGTGTGTGTGTGTGTGTAGTGTGTCTGGATATATGTGTGTGTTTCTCTGTGTGTGTATTTTTCTGTGTTTAATGTGTGTGTCTGTTATGTGTGTGTGTCCGTATATATGTGTGATATGTTGTGTGTGTGTGTGTGTGTGTGTGTGTGTCTGGAGATATGTGTGTGTGTGTGTGTATGTATCTGTGTCTGTATATGTGTGTGTATGTGTCTGATATATGTGTCTCCATGTATGTGTGTATTATATGTATGTGGTGTGTGTGTGTGTGTGTGTGTGTGTGTGTGTCTGAGTATATGTGTGTGAGTGAGTGTGTGTGTATGTGTGTGAGTGTGTTCATCTGCAGCATTCTCAGCTTTCGGCAGACTGAGGGAATGTTGCAAAGTTATTGAAAGAGGAGGAAAGATTCCAGTTGTGTATGAAACACTGTGCATTTGATAAATAGTCCTCAGAAATATGAAAATTAGAAAAAATGGCTCCAAGGAAGAGTAAAACTCTTTACAGAAAGAGAAATGGAGAAAGAAAATCTCAGGAACCCTAAAGCAGTATGTCACAAATGAAATACCAACCATGTGATAGATTGCTACAGGCAAAGTGTCACTTATGCCTTCAAATATCTGCTGTCAGGGAGGTGGAAGGCAGCCTGTGTCTCCCATCTCTTCATGCTGAGCCCAGGGCATCCTGGGTGCTGAGGCCCAGCCATGCATGACTTCAGGTCCTCCTACTTCCCAAGTCCCCACTGACAGCCCAGTCTCTGCACAGTGAAGAGCAGGAAGCTGGGACCCCACAGTCTGTCCATGTGCCCTGGCTGCATGTTCAGGCCTCATGGGAGCTGGGACCCCCACAGTCAGTCTCTCCATGACCACTGGCTGCACAGGCCACACTGCCATCCACATGTCCTCTGGTTGTGTTGTCTGCACTTAGCCCCATCCTGACTCTCTAGAAACCACTCCCTTCTGCCCTTGCCCTGTCCTGAAGTAGAATCTCAGTTAGTTAAAATCATCTACGTTATTGTTGATTATTTACTTTCTTGAATATGTTCATTATAAGATAAATCTATACCTCATGGAAAATATTTTTTAGAAAAGAAAGTTTGAAGCCAGGTCAAATTTGACCACTAAGATAAGTGAACACTGTTAACAAGACCCCATATTTCCTATTGCAGACCTTATGTCTACCATGCAGTGTAAGCATGGTATTAACTAAAACTAACTTTTTTGTGTGTTTGTGTGTGTGTGTGTGTGTGGTGGGAATAGTTTGAGTTTGAGACAGGGTTTCTCTTTGTGGCCCTGGCTATCCTGGAACTTAACCTGTAGACCAGGCTGGCCTTCAACTCAGAGGTCTTCCAGATCTGCATTCTGAGTACTAGGACTAAAGGTATGTGCCACCATGCCTGCCATAAGCACTTACTGTGTTTTAGTGAGCACCTACTGTGTGCAATGCATACCACAGTATTGCTTTGTGGTGGTGAGCACCATAAGACAGACATACCACTGTTACCACCTTTCAACAACATAGGAACTAAGTCACAGAACTGGTAAGGCCTTTTTTGTTCACACCAACGGATTAATGAGGAGTGGATGGGACTAGAACCCAGAGCCTGATTTCAGAGATCACCTCTCAGTCACCACATTTTTAGTTTATCTTGGAGATGCAGGAGTCTTCCTTGCACTATGACAGGTTCTCTGAGGAGAAGGGTTTGCAGCATCTCTCAAAGGTCCCATCACATGGCTTTGTGACATTTTCATGTAATCACAGCTAACCATCTGTCCTTCCGTCAGTCTCTGTTTCTGGCCTCTGCAAGGGAATGTGAAAGGACTTGCTGGTCTTAGGGGTTAATGTGCTACTGTGGGCAACGCCTCTCATGACAGCTTCAGAGCTCTGCTGCTCTGTGGTGGGCCATGGGTGAGGGATGATGCTGAGAGCTCTGGGCATTGGAGGAAGGCATTTGAATAATTATTATCGCTGCCATCACCCCACTGTGGTTAAAAGATTCAATCCATGAAATAAAATAAAAGAAAAAATGTTATGTAATTATTTTAAAAGCAGAAAGTTAAATTATTAATTGAGTTGATGTTGTCTATCTTGAATGTCCCCACCAAAAAAATACCCAACAGTCATACAAGAATGAGAACCTGCTGGTAGACTAAGTCTAACAAATGATATGCAGCTGGCAACTCGCATGTCAGGTGTGTGTCTGTTCTGGCCACACCCTGGGGAACTCAGCCACCATCCCTCTCATGTTGGCTTCTGGACCTGCCACATCCCCTCCCTGTCAGGACTCCAGCAGTGGCCCAGATCACCCAAGTCAATAATGCAGCTGAGTGACTTCTCATGTTCCTAACTCTCTGGAGGATTTGCTCATTAAAGGCCCCGACAGCATTCTGCAGTGTAGTCCACAAGCCTGGGGTGCCATGATTCTCAAGTGCAGTCTTCTGCCCAACCTGAACATCCAACTGGCCCTAGTAGAGCTCTCTGTCCCTAAGCCTCTGTCCCAGCACACAGCTGGATGGACATCTGCCCATGGTAGGTAGATAAGGGCAAGTCTGATTGCTTGTAAGGGCAAAGGTCACAGTTGGGGACAGCGTGGGGTGGCACCTACAGTACATCCTCTGGAGATGGACTTGACTTAATATGCAGTCAGACTGTCACTGAGCGAGGTCATTTGCTCTCTTTCATGAGGTCCATGAGGACTGTTCTCGGGAGGGCCTGGCCTCAGCTTTTCCACAGCTGGGCTCTGAATGATCAGAGTAATGATGCACAGTGATGCTACCAACCACGGGTGCCAGTGCTGGCTGCATCACAGAGTCCTAGGGTCCAGACCAGGGGTTGGCACTGTGTGGTTTGAGGAGCCAGCACCTGCCTCTGTAAACAGCTGTGTTGGGCAGAGACTTAGTAGTGTACACACTGCCTTTGGCGGCTTTCCCAGGACTACAGTGGAGTGGAAAAGCTGCATGGAGACTGCCTGGCAAGCAAAGTCTAAAATATTTATGATCTGCCCTCTTACAGAAAGTGCTTTCAGGGGCCCGATCTCCACTGCTCACCAGGGCGGGCTGAACATCAGCCAAGACCCGTATGCCATCATTAGCTCGTTATCAGATGTGAAAGAGGCCATGGTTTTCAGCCAGTGTACTTTGTAAGGTGCTGTGGTGGCCCAGCATCTCAGGACTAGGAAGAAGGTCACAGGACTGAGAGAAAGATAAAAAAGGGTGTCACACAATAGCCCAGTCTCCTAGTGACAAGCAGCACCTTAGATAAGAGGGGAAAATCCATGGCTTAATTAGGACCAGGTCATTTACCTTTCCTTGTCCTTGTGTTGTTAAAGATTTATTGTATTCTCTTTCTCTCTCTCTCTCTCTCTCTCTCTCTCTCTCTCTCTCTGTGTGTGTGTGTATGGTATCTGTTAACTTACATGTGGAGTCTGTGTCGGCCACATCAGACTCCCTGGAATGGAGTTTCAGGCATTTGTGTGTAGCAGGTGCTCTTAAGCATGAAGTCATTTTCTCCTGTCACACACATACACACTTGCGCATACATGTACACACAGGCACACATATACACACATGCAATGCAGGCACACACAGGTACATATATACATACATGCATGCACATACATGTAAACACACATACACATGCATACACACACATGCATACATACACACATATACACAGGCAAACATATACACACATGCACGTGTTTGTGCACACACACATATACACACAGAGAAAGGTGGTTTTCATGATGTCACTCCAGAACCCTGCACACTCCCCTTTGACTCCGGAAGAAGAGAGATCTCCACGTGTGCCACCCAAGGTCTACATGCAAACACTCACCAAAGACTCAGGATGCAAGGTAATTAAATAGGATTTTTCTGCCTGTGGCCTGTCACCTCCAGCACCAGTTGCTCTCTGATGGTAAGACCTGGTGGCCTGTGAAGCACACAGGAGAGCATACTATCACCAACAGGTTAAATAAAGGAAATGTGTGCTGGCCTTGGAATGGTGTAACATGTCTGTTCTAAGGACACAGATTCCTTGCCCCCAGCAACATTTTAGCAGAGCGGCCTCACGCAGGACACGGTGCTGTGGCGGGCGGTAAGGATCTAAACTGGCCTTGATTCTCCCCGAGTCTGTTCATTTTCACGTGAAGAAGCCAAATGTGTTCTCAGGTTCGTTTCCTTCACACTCTGATTGGTCTGTCAACTTCTATTAATATGTTTCAATGTCCAGTGCTTGGGGCTCCCGCGGCAGCCTTAACTCCTCCAATTGCCTTGTGCAGGGTCAGCCCTTGGAAGCGATGCTGCTTCTGTGTCAGAGATACCGGGAGAACCCTCTTTCCATGGGAGGTACAGAAGTAAAATAAGTCTTCGTTGTTTCAATTCATGAGTGCCTATGCTGATGTGGGATGTGGTACCCATGTTTCTGGTTACATACTTGTGTACACGTATGGAGGCCTGCAGCCAACCTTAAGTATTTATTGTTCCTTGTGAGCTACTCACATTTGAGAGAGAGAGAGAGAGAGAGAGAGAGAGAGAGAGAGAGAGAGAGAGAGAGAGAGAATGTCCATCCTGGAGTTTGCAGATCAGGCTAGGCTGGTGGCCAGCGAACAACAGAGATGTGTCTCTCTCTCTCCCCCATCACTGGGGTACAAGTAGTCCTAGTGTGCTCAAATACTTCATGTGTGTCCCAGGGCTCAAACACTGCTCCTCACAATTGGCTTCTGCAGTGGGCATCTTCTCACTGGGCTATCCTCCCTTCAGGGCCAAGCTCATTTACTGCACATTCCCCATCAGATCTCTAGCTAGGATCAAAGCTGCTGGCTATTCTTTAGAAGGCTGCCCCAGCTCCGGAGCCCCGAGTGAGCATTTGAAAATGAAACTCTGTAATATTTCAGTAGCATACATCACACGAGGTTAAGTCAGATTCTCCTCTCACTTGCATGTAGTGTAGGAAGCTTAAAAGCTAACCAACCTTTATTGTGGAAAAAGAAGAGTACAGTACAGAACAGGGCATCCCATCTCCCCAGGGTTTTTCTGTGAAGTCTTCACAATGCTGTTTTTCTGTAGCACACAGGCTTCAAACAGAGTTAAAGTCCTGGTTTACCTGCATTACCAATAAGAAGTGACAGCCTTCAGCCTCACCCTCTTATGTACACAATCAAAGCCAGGCAGAACGCGCAATCAAACCTGAGACAGGACTTCCAGTGGGTTAAAGTGCTGTCCCTTGCAACAGAAAACTGACTTACTGGGGAACCTGAATTTGATCTAGTGGATGGTTGCAGTCTACAAAGGAAGAAGTAAAAGATTTTCAACAATGAGAGATGTAAGATATAAAACACGCTGTGGTGTTCTGAGTGAAGATGCTCCACGCTGGCTCATAAACTTGAATGCTCAGCTCATGGTTGGTGGAACTGTTCGGAAAGGATTAAGAGGTGTGGCCTTGTTAGAGAAGATATGTCATTGGGATGGACTTTGAGGTTTAAAAGGGCCATTCCATTCCCAGTTAGCTCTCTCTGCCTTCTACTTGTGGACAAAAATGTGAGCTCTCAGCTACTTCTCCAGCTCCATGCCAGATATCATGTTCCCTATTATCATTATCCTTATTATTATTATTAATTTATTACTATTGTTGTTGCTATTATTGGACTTTATCCAGCTTACAACTAGATATGAAGGACTGTAGTGAGCATGAAGACATGAGTCTGTAATCCCGGCCCATTCAAGAGACCTCAAGGCAGTGAGGTGAGTGTGGATACATAGCGACACACTATAAGAAAAACAAAAACAACAAACCTAGACCCAACATCAGTGAGGCAGGGGTGTGGGAAGGGCTCAGGGAGCCTCTGCTCCCTTCGGTTGAAATATTTCCTGCTGATAGAGTCCAGCAGGGGGAGCAGTTGTGCCCACTGGTTATCCCTTCATGCTACAATAGGTAATCTCAGGGTTCATGTAGATGACCCTGGTTGAACTAAATGAGTCACTGCTAAAACCAAACGTCATGAATCTGAGATAGGGACATGTCAGGGAGGGGACTGAGAGCTGTACGAAGGGGAGAGGAGAGGCTGTGGGAAGAAGAGTAACTGAAAGGTATTGCATGAATGAATAAATGTATGTACTTGTCCAGGAACCAACTTAACTGATAAAAAATTTAAGTTTTAAAAAGAAGAACAAAGAGTTAAGATCCCCGATGTTAATCTCTCACACAAAAGCATGGGCAGCCTCTGACTTCTCTCGGGGGAGCCCTAGTTTTCTACATGCATATTTTATGCATGTTTTGCATACACAGCTGATATTATAAACACGATTGGATTTGAATCCCCCACTGAAAAATCTATGCGAAGCAGTAGCTCCACTAACCTGACATCCACAACTTTACTGCAGTCCCTTATTAATTTTGGGAGTTGGGCATCAATTCTTAAGCATTTTCTGCATAGGCAATTATATTCCACCAATGGTGGCTCGGCTTATCACCATCTTTTTTCTCCTCTATCTAAGACACTCAGGATGAGGCTAAAGAAAGATTGTGAGAGGAAGCACCCTTTGTCTTGTGAGGGGAAAAGATTGAAACATTTTACAGAAGTATAATGCCAACTGTTGGTGCTAAAGAACTGCTCTTTTCTTTTTAAAAATATTTTTAATTATTGTGTATGAGTGTGCATGTGTGTATGTGCATGAAACCCAATCTCTCCATCTCCCTCCCCTCTCTCTGTGTCCCTGTCCCTGTGTGTGTGTGTGTGTGTGTGTGTGTGTGTGTGTGTGTGTGTGTGTGTGTGTGTATACACGTGCACATGAGTGCAGTACCCATGGAAGCCACAAAAGGACTTCTGATTCAATGGGGCTGGAGCTACAGGCAGTTTAGGCCACTGATGTGGTTGCTGGGAACCAAACTCTGGTCCTCTGCAAGAGTCAAAATGTATCCTTAACCAGGAGACATCTCTCCAGTCTTTGTTTTCTTTCAACATAATATTGGGAAGGTTCCTCTCTAGTCTTATTCTGTTGTTGTGTCCTTGCCATAAGTGGTATTAAGTTTGCCTGGTGGTTTTTCCTGCACCACTTGATATTATTGTACGGTTTTCTCTATGTACTGGATAAAAAGGTTTGTGGAACATACTTGACCCTTTTCCAAGTTCTGTCATTCCCACATGCTTGGCACGAATTCTTCTTGGCTGTGGTGCATCTGAGCGCCATTAGACTGTGTTTCCTGATACGTTGGAAGATTTCTACACGTGTGTTCACGAGAGGTTCTGTGAGTGGTTTTACTTTCTTTCAGGGTTGTTTTCTATTTGGGGGATACTATGATTCTGATCTCACAGGCAGAATCCTGTTTATGCTCCTGTTCTTAAAAGAAATCACAAATAATGCATAAAAACTGCTTATTAAACATGTAGTAGAATTCACCAGAAGTGTGGTGTCTGTGTGTGTGTGTATGTGTGTGTGTGTGTGTGTGTGTGTATGTGTGTGTGTGTGTGTGTGTGGTGGATCACTAACAAACAGTCCAATGTCCTCTTCCTATTTAATCTCATTATGTAAGTTTTCCCTCTTCTATCTTTCAAAGAGTAGGTCTATTTACTATTCAAATATCAGATATCAAATTTGTAATGACTAGTTTGTTAAATTTTCTTAATTATAACTTCAATATTTATGAGATCAGACAGCAGTAATGGTGTCTGTTTTAAAATTTTATTTTATTTTTTTATGTGTGTGAGTTTTGGCTACATGTATGTCTGTTCAACATGGTGCTAGTAGAGGCCACAAGAGAGTGTAGGATCCCTGAAAATGGCGGTTATGGATGATTGCAATTCACCATGTAAGTTATGAGAAGTGAACTGAGCTCAGATCCACTTCAAGAGCAACAAAAGTTCTTAACTTTTGAGTCATCTGCACCCATGGCCTCTTTGGTTTACTCCCCCATCCCAACAGGGATAGGGTATATATGGTATTGTCCTCATTTTCTTATACTATTAAGGCTACTATAGCACAACACCAGAGGCCAAGTTTTAGCCATAGTTGGCTACAATGCTTTGGTTCCAATTAGGACATAAGAGCATGCTCATTCAGGAGCAATCTGGATTGGCTAATGAAGGACATGTGTGTGTGTGTGTATGTGTGTGTGTGCGCGCACACACACACACACACACACACACACACACACACACACACACACACACACACACACACATCAGTTAATTTATGCTATGCTGTGACTAGCTCAAAGGCTGGGCACTCCTAAACCTTCCCTACTAACAAATGCTCTGCTCCAGTACTCCTGAGACTACTAAACCTTCCCCTGCTATCCCAGGCCCAAGCGGGGAAGTGGCCAGTGGCTCCTTATATCCCATCCTTCTTCCCTGAGTCATGGTGGTTCTCTATCTTCTTCTCTCCCAATTCCAAGCCTGGGCAATCTAAAAGCTCCCTTCCCTCTCTCTCTCCACCTAGCTATTGGTCTGTGACTCTTTATTGATCAATCAAAAGCCAGTTGGGGACAGGGACCTTCAGCATTTAGACCTGCAGATTCCTGAATAATTCGAAGCATTAGAACCAATCCCCAACACAGAGTGGTTTATAAACAGCAAAGGTCTGTGTCTCACTGTTCTGGAAGTCACAATCCTAGATTGAGGGCACCAGATCTGATGTCCTCGTTCATGGATGGAACCTTATCACTGTGTCCTGACACTGATGGGTAGGGGTGGGGCAACTCTCTGAAGCCAACTACGACCCCATCACCTCCCAAGGGACTCAGCTTGGGGGTTGGTTTCAGGGTGTGACTTTGGCGAGGGCCACAGGAAGTCCACTGCATCGGTCTTCAGGTGTGTTGACTTTCTTTGTTGGTGTTGTTTCCAACATCCTTGGCTTTCTTTTCAGGTCTCATCATATCTGTCCTGGGCTTGCTCTGGGCTGCATGCACCTGCCTTTCCACCTCATTCCCTGAGGTGGAACGCACACTATGAATCTTCCATTTTCCGTATTTTCCGATCACTGCATTTCATTCCAGAAGCTTCCTGTGTACACTGCGTTCTCCACAACCCGCAGATTCTGATGAGTTACATTTTCATGTTCATTTAGTTTGAAATATTGTAAATCTCACTTCAGTCTTCTAGCTTTGGGCTATGTGATATTGAAATGCATGTGGTTCAATCTTGGCTTCCTGGAGCATGCCCTCTCCTCTGGTTTGCCTGGTAGGACACAGACTGAATTTTACAGTCTTTTACTAGTGTCCTGACTCAGCTCACTTCTTGTCGCATTTGCCACGGAGAGTCCCAGATGGGAAGCAGACTTGCTTTGTCTCTTCCCCTTTCTGTTGTCCTTGTGCATCTTCCATGACAGTTCTCTCTCCTCTCTGGCTGAAGGTCCTACTGAGGAGACTGCTAACCTGCAGCTCCTGCCAGACTCTGTGCCAGGCCTCTGTCCGCTCATTCCTGGCCCTGCTCTAGGACAACAGAGTGGTCTGCAGTTACCAGTCTTTGGGCTCCTTTGTCTTTCTTTTGATTGTTCGCCCCTCTAACACCCTAGAACTAGCTCCATGTATTAAATTGTTCCCTAAACCCAGGGAAATTCTCTTTCTCTGACTACCCCCAGCATGGCTCACTCAAGTATGGCCTCTTTTTATCTTGATTCTCTGTGCACATCTTTTTTCTATCCTGTGTTTCAAAATTGCTCTTCTGTGACTTTGTTCTCCTGACTCACAACGTCACTGGCAGCGCCTGCCTTGAGATGATTCTACCCCTCTTTTACAGTACAATGTAGCTGCCAGGTGCCCTAAGGCAGCTTTAAGTTTCAGGTCTGCTTGGACACGGTGCTCATTCAGTTGCTAATGCTATCAGCATACTTATATGACTTCAGAATATGCAGCAAAGATGACAGGTGCATGTTCACTTGACAGCACAGTCTAAAAACGTGGTGCTGATAGACTGCACTGCCACTGAAAACCAGGTAGAAAGACCTTACTCTTCCAACTTCCTATGGCTGTAGGTGTGCCACCTAAACCTTCTCCGCCATCTCCATGTGGTCTGCTTTTTTTTCCCTTCTGAGAGCTGAAACTCTTCCTCTTCTTCTCTTGTCATGATGGCATTACTTGATACACAGCCTACCTGGGTAATTGGGGTAATCACAGCTCAAAAGACTTCATATATCTGTAAAAGGTCCTTGGGCCCAATAGCATAATATCCACACCCACAGGTTTGAGAGACTTAATTTGAGCTTTTTGAACCTTTTTAAAGGATCTATGAGCCCTTATCATACCAAATCTTGTCTGTGTACAGCAGTGATTCCTGATATATTAGAAAAGGTCCCAGTTCTACAGATGGCAGAAGGTGTAGCTGGAAGAAAGACTAGACAATTTCTAGAATATCAGGAGTCCAGGCCAAAGGAACACTGACTGCTAATTAGATTCCCTGTATGTTCATACAGGAAGTTACCCCCCTTTTGGGCAAGATCCAAGGCCTCCTCAACATACCCACAGGCTTAGAATGACATTTTATCTCAACTGACTGGATATGTCCCCATGTGACCTGAGATTATGGCCTCAGCCTATCTCAAAATCATTTCTCTTCAGACCAGTGGGATTTTAAACTACTCATTAATCAAAAGTATATGCAAATATATTCATAAATGAAAATACAAAATCTACCGTGAAGCTCCACAGTTTCAGAATGGCTATTCTAACTGTAAAGAACTTCATTGAGATGTAGAGACTTTGGGTCTGATTAATTTTAGTGTAGGGGGTGTTTTATCTGCAAGCTTCTACCTTGAAGGGTTAGGGCTTCTCCGAATAGCCCTGGCTGTCTTGGAACTCCCTATGTAGACAAAGCGGGCCTCAAACTCAGAGAGATCCACCTGCCTCTCTCTGCTTCCTGAGTGCTGGAATTAAAGGCATGCTTATGTGTGGCCTATTTGCAAGCTTTTTATAATAAAGTTTGTTTAAATAGAAATAATAAAATATACACTGGAAATTAGGTGTGGTGGATCAATCCCATGAACCCAAGCAGGTGTTATTGTGACACTCTTTCTATGGAGGTGTGACCAAATGTCTACTCACTGTACATAGAAAACCTACAACAGACCAAAGTCCAACTTGGAAAATTCAACGAGTTTATATTGGAGTTGCTTACAAGAATTTGAGTGAGGGGGTCACTTAACATGATCATGGTAACTTAAAGATAACTGTATTACTAAAGCCTACTGAAGAGCAAATGACAATTCATGAGAGCAGAAAGCTTGGAGCTCACTGCACAGCTCTCAGGCTGCTAAATGGGTAGAAGTATATTCCTTGCACATGGCTCAGTTGTTGTGAGTCTCTTTTGGGCATCTCATCTGTTCTGAGAATGTCTCTTAGAGTCTTTGTTGCTTATATACGCTGGATAGGACAGTTGGTGTCTTTTCCCCCACAGTTACTGAATTTGCTCAAATTCAGGGACTTTCTGATGCTCTTATGTTGTTTACTTCCTGAGATTAAGAAAGTTGGTTAATTGGAAGGGTTTGATCTGGAAGGTAGTTGCCATACAACAGGAAGGGGCAGGAGTTTTACGTTTTGTAGGATGAAAGCAACTTGAGTTCTTGTCTTGAGAAAATAGAGAAAATTAAAGATATCTTGAGTAACTCAAGTCCAAATATCAAATAAAATGCACAAAATAAACTCAGCCCAATGTAAGTCATCTGTTTTAATGCATATGTATCTTTACTGAAAACACATACCATGCATATACATACATGTATACACACACCTGCATGTGCACATGCACACACACACACACACACACACTCACTCACTCACACACAATCCTACATTGAGTTAGCATTTAAGCTGATTCACTCACAAGAGAGCAGTAGTAACGCCCTGGCTTAGCCATATTGTATGACTCATACATTTCACTAACACACAGAGTCTTAGGTTCTGCAGGGTGACATTTTTTTTTAATAGCAAACAAAAGAGAATGCGTCTCCTTTGAGTTTGTTTTGTTTTGTTTTGTTTTGTTGTTTGTTTGTTTGTTTGTTTGTTTTCCACCAAGTTGATTGACAGTCCTAAGAGAGGCTTTGAGAAAGCACGGAGTATGAAGTACAGGATGATGGACTGACAGTGTTCTTCAGAAATTTTCAGAGAAATCTATCCATGGATCCCTCCCTGTTTCTGGAACTCTAGAAAATTGTATTTGGCTAATTCCCCTGGGAATTTTTTTTTTTTTATCACAGCAGGTCTAAGGGAAGTCCAGAGCAACAGGACCAGAAGCCCAGAGTCAATAATACTTTATTTAAAAGGAAACGGCCTGTAATGCTTCCTGCTACCCGTCAGGTGGCGGCGTCAGGTGTGGAAATCTCCACTCCTGTGTTGTCCCCTTCACTTACTATCCTCTTGTTAGATCCTTCCTTTCTTTGATACTGAGGTAACTACACGACTTGGCACTAAAACCTACATTCAAAGAGCATTAATTAAAGGCAGACATATGCCATTAAGATGGTTCTGAGATTGGGTTTGAAGGTGCAGTGTAATTAGTTTTGTACAGCGGAAACATAAAAAGTGGGACAGAACTGGAGGAAACAGGATCATAATGCACAAAATGATAATGAGATGCAGAATCATGAGAGGTGAGGCAGGGGGGACACAAGGAGTGACTGGAGGACTGCACGGGGCTGGGGGGATCTAAATGAGTGAGGGCATGAACCGCAAATTCTCATCAGCACCGTGGGAAAGCCCACCCTCAAGGGGCACGTGCTCACCTGAGCACTGAGAGACTTACCTCAAGCAGGCAGGAGACGGTTAGGATGCAAATTTGCTAAGAGTTGCTCTGCAAGGTGGGGAAGAGATTGAACGCAGAGCAAAGGAGCTCATGAAAACCATGGCGATATAAGGAACATGGTAAGCCCTCTCTTCCAAAATGAGACCTGAGCTGCCACGGGTACTTAAGCTCATTGTTCCAGGAAAAGACAGTGCCACAAACGTGGGTATTAGGAGGAGCTCTGTTTACTTATAGCCTTGAGTGATCGCTCCTGTTGGGTTCCACTGCCTCTGATTTCAAGAGCGCCAGAGGGTGCTGTGATTGAAAGTCGCAGAAAGCTCATTAAACCGGGCCTGGTGCAAGAGAAAATGGATGTATACTGAACATTCTTGGTGGGAATCCTCCCAGCGGCCCTCAGTCACCGTGACGTTGACAACGATCATTTGGTTCAGCGATGATGAACGGCAGCAGCCAAGAGTCTGCTGGGTGCCAGGATGCCATGCGGGCTGCAAACAATCAGTACAGAGACCTCAGAAGCAGCATGGGAAGTATTTCTAGAACCTTCCATGTCATGGATGAGAAACCTGGCTGCCAAAAAGGCACCGTGACCTAGCCAAGGTGACATGCTTATAAACTGAAGCCTACACACTTTATAAGAAATGAGTGTGGGAAAGTCGGGTTCTTGATCACTGCATCCGCAGAAGCAAGGGTTAAAAAAAATAAGGGGACTGAGTGCCATCTGGGGACATTGTGACAAGTGTGAAACTCGGTTAATTGGGAAATCAAGGTAGAGAATGTGGTTAAGGGTATGCAGTGTGTAAAGCTCTAGTCACTTGACAGACCTGCTTTGTATCGGGCTCTGATCCTCACTGAGATGACTCTACTTCCCCCAGTGGAGAAAGAAGGTTCTCTGTGTCTTCAGATGTGAAGAGAAAGTCCCAGGAGGCTCAGAACAGGTCAGGTGTCCAGCACCAGGCCAATCATATAGGGATAATGGCCGCATGGAACAGAGCAGATGTCAGCAGAGAGCAGAAGGACCTTATAGATTCAGGTCAAGCCTTCACATACAGTGATGTGGACTGCTCCAAGATCTGATTTAATTAGTTCACGTCAGAACTCGTCATCTGTCTGTCCAGGACTAGGAAACATCAGGTTTGCATGAACTTAGGTGCACAGCAGCTAACACTGGCATTTTCTACCAGATATCTGCCATCTTAGCAGCACCGTGTGGCATCTAGCATCCCATCTGCCAGAGCACAGCAGAAGCCTTGCGTGGAGGCAGACAGATAGTGAGTGACAGAGGATAACACAACCTCCTCAAGGAAACTACGGTTCACCGACCACAGACCTTCTAATGTTCTCTTGTCTTTTTACAGACCACATCCACAGGCTTAGCTTAGCGTGACATCCTTTTTGTAGTCTGTAGTTTGAGGTGAGACAACTCAATAAGGCTTCTGTCCTTACCCTGTGTGATGTACAGGGATGTGTTGGCCAGTGGGGCTTTTGCAGGAAGTAATGGGACAGAGCCATTCCCAGGTATGACAGGTGACCAACAGCACCTGGCTACCTCTCCAGGCATCTCCCAGCTGCTGAGAAAGACCAGAGTCTGCCCGACCTTGATTCTGTGATTCTTTTGGCGAGCTCCTTCTCCCCATCTCCTGAACTTTACCGATAGAGCCTCTGGCTCCCCACGTTCTCACCAACAGTCTATGTAAGGTGACTCAGTGTCTCCCTGGGTAGCTGTCACATTCCATGAACTCTTATGGCCATACACGCATTTCTCAGCTGTGCAGAATTGCCTTGGTAACTCATTAAGAACCCTCCTGCCTCAATATTAACGTGGTGGTTTGAGTGGAAGATCCCTCTGAAGATGCAGCTGGTTTGGTCCCCAAAATTGCCCTATTTGAAGTGATGGCACCATTAGGATTTGGAGAAATTAGGGAAACAACACCCTTCTCAATAGTCACAAATAATATAAAATATCTTGGCGTGACTCTAACTAAGGAGGTGAAAGATCTGTATGATAAAAAATTCAAATCTCTGAAGAAAGAAATTAAAGAAGATCTCAGAAGATGGAAAGATCTCCCATGCTCATGGATTGGCAGGATCAACATTGTAAAAATGGCTATCTTGCCAAAAGCAATCTACAGATTCAATGCAATCCCCATCAAAATTCCAACTCAATTCTTCAACGAATTGGAAGGAGCAATTTGCAAATTTGTCTGGAATAACAAAAAACCTAGGATAGCAAAAAGTCTTCTCAAGGATAAAAGAACTTCTGGCGGAATCACCATGCCAGACCTAAAGCTTTACTACAGAGCAATTGTGATAAAAACTGCATGGTACTGGTATAGAGACAGACAAGTAGACCAATGGAATAGAATTGAAGATCCAGAAATGAACCCACACACCTATGGTCACTTGATCTTCGACAAGGGAGCTAAAACCATCCAGTGGAAGAAAGACAGCATTTTCAACAATTGGTGCTGGCACAACTGGTTGTTATCGTGTAGAAGAATGCGAATCGATCCATACTTATCTCCTTGTACTAAGGTCAAATCTAAGTGGATCAAGGAACTTCACATAAAACCAGAGACACTGAAACTTATAGAGGAGAAAGTGGGGAAAAGCCTTGAAGATATGGGCACAGGGGAAAAATTCCTGAACAGAACAGCAATGGCTTGTGCTGTAAGATCGAGAATCGACAAATGGGACCTAATGAAACTCCAAAGTTTCTGCAAGGCAAAAGACACCGTCAATAAGACAAAAAGACCACCAACAGATTGGGAAAGGATCTTTACCTATCCTAAATCAGATAGGGGACTAATATCCAACATATATAAAGAACTCAAGAAGGTGGACTTCAGAAAATCAAATAACCCCATTAAAAAATGGGGCTCAGAACTGAACAAAGAATTCTCACCTGAGGAATACCGAATGGCAGAGAAGCACTTGAAAAAATGTTCAACATCCTTAATCATCAGGGAAATGCAAATCAAAACAACCCTGAGATTCCACCTCACACCAGTCAGAATGGCTAAGATCAAAAATTCAGGTGACAGCAGATGCTGGCGAGGATGTGGAGAAAGAGGAACACTCCTCCATTGTTGGTGGGAGTGCAGGCTTGTACAACCACTCTGGAAATCAGTCTGGCGGTTCCTCAGAAAACTGGACATAGTACTACCGGAGGATCCAGCAATACCTCTCCTGGGCATATATCCAGAAGATGCCCCAACAGGTAAGAAGGACACATGCTCCACTATGTTCATAGCAGCCTTATTTATAATAGCCAGAAGCTGGAAAGAACCTAGATGCCCCTCAACAGAGGAATGGATACAGAAAATGTGGTACATCTACACAATGGAGTACTACTCAGCTATTAAAAAGAATGAATTTATGAAATTCCTAGCCAAATGGATGGACCTGGAGGGCATCATCCTGAGTGAGGTAACACATTCACAAAGAAACTCACACAATATGTATTCACTGATAAGTGGATATTAGCCCCAAACCTAGGATACCCAAGATATAAGATATAATTTGCTAAACACATGAAACTCAAGGAGAATGAAGACTGAAGTGTGGACACTATGCCCCTCCTTAGATTTGGGAACAAAACACCCATGGAAGGAGTTACAGAGACGGAGTTTGGAGCTGAGATGAAAGGATGGACCATGTAGAGACTGCCATAGCCAGGGATCCACCCCATAATCAGCATCCAAACGCTGACACCATTGCATACACTAGCAAGATTTTATTGAAAGGACACAGATGTAGCTGTCTCTTGTGAGACTATGCCGGGGCCCAGCAAACACA
Source organism: Mus musculus (assembly GCF_000001635.26). Classification (NCBI taxonomy): domain Eukaryota; kingdom Metazoa; phylum Chordata; class Mammalia; order Rodentia; family Muridae; genus Mus; species Mus musculus. The sequence continues at coordinate 178,875,253 of NC_000068.7, read as the reverse complement.
GAAGTGGATGCTCACAGTCAGCTAATGGATGGATCATAGGGCTCCCAATGGAGGAGCTAGAGAAAGTAGCCAAGGAGCTAAAGGGATCTGCAACCCTATAGGTGGAACAACATTATGAGCTAACCAGTACCCCGGAGCTCTTGACTCTAGCTGCATATATATCAAAAGATGGCCTAGTCGGCCATCACTGGAAAGAGAGGCCCATTGGACTTGCAAACTTTATATGCCCCAGTACAGGGGAATACCAGGGCCAAAAAGGGGGAGTGGGTGGGCAGGGGAGTGGGGGTGGGTGGATATGGGGGACTTTTGGTATAGCATTGGAAATGTAAATGAGTTAAATACCTAATAAAAAATGGAAAAAAAAAAAGGATTTGGATATTTGTTTGAGGTGGTAAAGTCATAAACTCTCAAAGAAGAACAAAAGACTGTAGGCCCTTTCTGTTTCTCTTGGTGTCTTGCTTGGTATGTGTGATATAGGCTTTGTTGATTTATCCTGAGACATACAATGTTTTGCCAAAGTCCAAAACATTGATGCTACTGGTTCTTAGACTCAATCCTTAGGACCTTGAAATGAAGCAAATCTTCCGTCTTCATTATTTAATTTCCTTAGGCCTTTTGTTATAGTGATAGACAGCTGACAAATACAAATGTCTAACATAGTTGATTTTCTCGTTCCATTTACTCAAACAAATGTAAAAATATAAAACTGTTCTTGCTCCTATTAAAAGGAAACTTCAGCCATGTCTATAAACTTCTGGTCAAAGAAGCTGCTATCCCTCTACTTTCTGGGCATCCTTTGCAATGCACTGAGTGGGCATTGAGAACAGGCTGTCCCTTCTCTCACAGGGGGCGAGGAAGGAGACAGATGACTTGCAACATTGTAGCCAAATGGGAAAATTGGTGTGTGGAAGAGTCCATCAGGTTGGTAAGAGTCACTCCAAAGAAAGTGACCTATAAAGAAAGATCTCCGAGTCACCAGAGGCTGGAGGAAAGAGGGATGGTGACATAGCTGGAAGCGGTGAGCACAAAGAATGGATGACAGCCAGCTGGGGTGTGGATGGAGAGAGTCGGTGGGGAGACAGAATTCAGAAGACTGGCAGGCTATGGGCCAAGCATGGTGAAGACCCAGGACTCACATCAGAAGGAAGTTGGCAGTCACTTGGAATGATCATATTGATGTAAAGTAAACTTAAGCTTGTCCCCTTGGCTATCCTGGACCTTTGGCCTTCTCCTAGCCCAAAGTACCAAAAGTCAAAGCTATGATTTCTGTTCATGGGATCCCTGCCTTCTGCCCATGGGACCTCTGTCTTCTGCCCATGAAATACCTGCCTTCTGCTCAGGATCCAGAGGGAGACTTAACTGGAGAACACAAGTGCAGAATCCAACAAGAGTGTGGCTCTGCCTCTTCACTCAGCCTGGCACCTATCTCTCCACCCAAGGGCTTCTTTGAGCCTTCATAGAGCTAAGAGCTGTGTGTGCATAGGGGCTCCATCCTCTCTCCAGCCTGGGGAAGACCCTTGACCTTGTAGCCCCATGCTTGCCCCTCAGACTCTCTCACAGCTCCTGCAGACTCTCCCACACTCTCCAGCCTTTCTCCAGAGCACTTCTCATGTCTGGCATTTCCTGCTTGACCCTAAGTTAAGTGAGATAAATGTTAGACTGGTCCCCTAGGATCTTAGAGAATTTACCTTGTCAGAGACGGCCCGTGACACTATAGGGTTTCTTGGTGATCATATTAAGTCTGAGTAATTCTCTTCTTTGATGCCCAGTCCTTTGTCTAAAGAGGAGTTTTGTGGTATGTAGAAAAGGCAGATGGAGCCATCTTCAGAGGGCATGACAAGAAGGAGTGTGGGAGTTAGTCACTCTCTTTTCTAAATGACATCTCTCTGTTCTTTTGTGAGTTGAAATCTACTCTTTTTCTGAAAACACAGTGGGGGCAGAGTCCCAGAACCCACTTAGCCATGAACATCTGGGTGCTGGGTGCCAACCCATTGGCCTGATATCAAAAGTCACTGTCTTCCACAATGAGTATCTGAGACCGAGCTAGAAGCTGCCTAAGATCCACAAGTTTCGCGTGTTAGCTTTTAACTTTCACATAAAACAGAATAAAAAATTACCAAATTTCAAAAAAAAAAGAGCTGGCTACTGCTCATAAGAGATTCCTGTGCATGCTCCTGACATGGATCTGAGTAGGGAGGCACCAACCTACTCATTCCTCTGGGAAGGAAATGGTTTTAATTTAGGTTGCAGGCATATAACATATTTTTACATTTGTATATACATATATATATATATGATATAGTAAATAATATACAATATATAATATACATTACTGTCTATTCATACACACACACACACATATATCATACATGTACACATTTTCAGCTACATGCCCTCTAATATACCCTTACACTCACAAATGCACTTCCTCTGTCCTACCAACTTCTGTCAGGACCTTCTGCTTGGATGGCTGCTCTTAGATGTTGCCAATAAACCAACGTGTGGAAGGAGAGATGGAGACGCAATGCTTAGGGTCATCCCGAGGCCACATCATCTCCTGTACCTGATTCTGAGCATTCCTTTAGTGTGGCTTCCATTGCCATCTGAAAGCCATCTATTAGAGTTTCATTATTTTCTGAGGGTGGCACTTTCGAGCCCCTTCCCATGTCTTCTCTGTCACTTCTCTTTAATTTCTGATACAGGGTCTCTCCCTGAGCCTCCAACCAGTGAAGAGCTGCCTGTCTTTGCCTGGAAGCCCTGTGGGGGCATAGACACAACTACCAGACTGGCACTGGAATCAAACTCAGGTCATCATGTGCCACAGGCACTGTACTTGTGGAGGAGCTATCTCCTCTCTTTTCTTTAGAAACATCAGTTTTCCTATTCTACACCTCTGAGCTGCATTACAGAAGTCAGCACATCCAACTGGCAATTATACAGAAGGAACCGGGTGGCAACTGCTATGGTCACAAGCTTTGTAACTTTGGGAGGCAAAGAGTGGGGATGGATACCTAAGATTTTGTGCTGTGGAACAGATAAGGTGAAGAATCACTGGGAAGTCAACCTCTATGTCCAGGAAGGTCAGAGGAAGACAGGAGGGAGACTGGCAGGAGAGGAGCCAACAGGAGGCAGCAGTGCTCTGGGTTATTTAGTAAAGCCTCAATGTACAGTGATTTCTGGGGTCACAGCAGGACCCTCACCTGGGATTATTTTATCTAGCACATCTTGTCAATCCCTGGCTGCCAACGCTGGAGCACACCAGAGGAGGGAGGTGTCTGTGAGTGGAATTTGGGAATATGCTTAGTATTATTCTCTTTAGAATGAGCTGACACTGTTCATGTCAATCCAGGAGAAATAAGGCAGCAGAAAGTTAAGGGATGACTCTGGATGTTAAGGCCCAGATGGCTACATATCTGTCAACCATTATCATACAATAAATGGGGAGAGCATGATGGTTTAGTGGGTTAAGGCTCTTCAAATTTGGCCCCCGGAATCTTACCCTTTCAGACACACATGGTGGAAGTAGGAGAGGATCAACTCTCCCAAGTTGTCTGACCTCCACAAGAACATCACAGCATGCACAACTCCACGCAGATAATGAAGAATTAACACACATATGAATAAAGTACATGTGTACATATGTGTATTCTTTTGACGTATAAACAGAGGAAGCACACTTTGTAACTCAGAGCCACTGATAGGGTATGTCTGCCCACAGGCATTTGGGTTTTGAGAAAGGGAGAGAGGCATGCAGTGCTCTAGACAGAACTGACAACTTAATAATTTATCCTTTCTTTTCTCCCATTCAACCAGCTGTCCTGCCCACCCACTGCCTAAGTCCAACATGGCACAGAAGTCAAGGATGCCAAGTGGATTCATAAGACCACAGAAGTCAGATCCTGCAAACCCTGCAGGGGATGGGAGAAGGGTGGATCAGGGGTTTTAGTACAAGGCTCAAGGATAGTAAAGTAAGAATGTTCCTGGAGCAGAAAAGAGCAATAGAAAAGGATGAAGCTGGTTGGCTACATGGGAACTTGGCTGGATAGAGCAGGGTAGGAGCTTGGAACAAACTGGAACAGATAGAGAGACTGAGGCAAAGGCAGCAAGAAAAGCTAGAATGGAGGGAGAGTAACCAAAATTGAGCTAGGAAGATGTGAGCCAAGGACACGCACAAAGGCCTCTATGGGGTCCAGGGTGAGATGACAGACCATGGTGAGATGGCAGACCAGGGTGAGATGGCAGACCAGGGAGAGATGGCAGACCAGGGAGAGATGGCAGACCCTACTCTACAAAGCCCTGGGTTTGTTGAACTCCCTAGAGTTTGGCAACAACTGAACAAGGCAATAGTCTCAAGTGCCTACAATGTGCCAGTTAGGATGAGAGTGTAGAAGAAACTGACCTTTCCCAAAGAGGGAATTCACACCATGTGCTCCACCCACTCTTACATCACCCACCCCAACCTGGGCTCACATCATTGGCACCAATCCATGCTCAGACTGTCTGCATCACACAAGCAGAGTCCGTCTGCTCCAGGAGACACGCCCGCCGGTATGTCCTCATAACACAAATGACTCAACTCTCTCTCTACCCACGTCCAGAACCTAGGTTAACCTACACCAGCCCCTCTCTCTCCCTTCCCACCTCTAGATACCACCATATATCCCATATCCCTAAGCTTAGCATTTTCCACACCTGTAGGGTGCACCATCAGCATTGCTTATCAGGATCACAGCATTTGATGCTTTTTCTTCTAGAATGGATACAGCTCCACCCAAGATACAACAAAAGGACTTGAACATCTAATAAGAAATTTTCCATCAGCCATACCGACGCTCTGTCATACCGGCGGGTGTGTCTCTTGGTTTCCTGGATCATTTTGGCCTGTGAGCATGTCTGTAGAGGAACTGCCTTGATTACTGGATGAAATGGGAGAACCACCGCTTAAATATGGGGGACCCACTCTTTATCTGGGCAGAACACTATCATGTTTCAGCCATTGACCTGGATAAGAGTGAATGAAGATGGCCGAGCATAAGCCAAGAGCAGCAGCATGAAGGTCCTTGTTCCTCTTTGTTCTTCACTGAAGGTCATGTGTCTAGCTACTGCCAAGAGTCCTGTCCCGACTTCCCCAAATGATGGGCTGTAGTGGAATTATAAGAAAATGAGCCTTTCTCCTCTCAGTACCCTTTTGAAAGGGTGCTTCATTATAGCAAGAAATGAACGTAGGAAAATGGGTTTGTGTCAGATGTTTGTTGGTTAGAGAAGGGATGTTCTTTAATAGTCAACTTGACACAGTCTAGATTCGCCAGGGAAAACAGAACCTCAGTTGAATGATTTTCTTGATCAAGTTAATCTGTGTCTGATCGAGACTATCTTGACTGATGACTGATGTGAAAGAGTCTAGCCCACTTCGTGAAGCCTAACCACTGCATGGAGCCAGCCCACTGCATGGAGCTAGCCCACTACATGGAAGCAGCCCACTGTATGGAGCCAGTCCACTGAATGGAGCTTGCCCACTGCATGAAGCCTTCCCACTGCATGCAGACAGCCCAAGGCATGGAGCCTGCTTACCACATGGAGCCTGCCCACTGCATGTAGTTTGCCCATTGCATGGAGCCAGACCACTGCATGGAGCCTGCCTACTGCATGAAGTTTGCCCATTGCATGGAGCCAGACCACTGCATGGAGCCTGCCTACTGCATGGAGTTTGCACATTGCATGGAACCAGCCCACTGCATGGAGACAGTCTACTGCATGAAGCCTAACCACTGCATGGAGACAGCCCAGTGCATGGAGCCAGCCCACTGCATGGAGCTTGCCCACTGCATAAAGCCTTTCCACTGCATGAAGACAGCCCAGTGCATGGAGCCTGCCCACTGCATGGAGTTTGCCCACCGCATGGAGCCTGCCCACTGCATAAAGCCAGCCCTAGGCAGGTGGCCTCAAGCTGTATGAGAACGGCAGATGGTCAGGCCAGAGGAAACAAGCCAGTTAGCAGAGTTCCTTCCCTGTTTCTGCTTCAGTTCCTGTTGAGTTCTTATCCCCACTTCTCTCAGTGATGGGCGGTGACCTGGTGACCTGGGGGTAGAAGCCAAATGAGCCCTCTCCTCCCATGTTGGTCTTGATCTGTGTTTTACCACAGCCATAGAGATGCAAACTAGGATACCTAGTCACTCTCCAAACTCATGCGCAGTCTGTTCGGATGTTTGATTTTTCATGAGTTAAGTTTTCCATTTCTAAAAATATGTCCATTCCATCCAGGCAATCAACTTGTAAAGGAAAGATAATTGCATTTTCTTGTATTTTTTTATTTATGAAACTTGATCTTAATTTCATTATTTTCTTTTATGATTTAATTGTGATTTTTGGGTCCTTTTAAAAAAATCTAAAGCACTGATTTTTTTAAAAACTTTATCAGTCTTTTTAAAGAACTGACTTTTGATTTTATTGATTTATTTTCTTATTTTGATTGCACTGAGAACTCAAGCACACTGCTAGTTACTGTCTAAAGCCTGTCCCCACTGTAACTGCAATCGCCACCCTCCCTCCACTCAGTTTGGACTGTTTGTCCTTCATTTTCTAGTTCTTTAAACTGTGAAGCTACATCGTGAACCCTTCAGTAAGGACGCTCAGCCGCAGCTATCAGGTCTTGTCACACCTCGGCCCTGGCCTTGTATGGTGGCTCTGCTGTTTTCAATTTTCTTCTTCTCTAAGAAGATTCCCAATCCTCTCCCAAGTTCTTTGGTTCAGTGACCGTTGAACAGCATGTTGCTTAATCGTTACATGTTGGTGGACTTCTCAATTTTACTTCTGTAATCTAATTTTAACCTCGCCCCATTCTAGCCAGGAAAGATACTGGGTATGACATCTACCAGCCTAACCTGAGCCTCTAGGAGCTGGGGACAGATGGTCTCTATGGACTGAATGCTTGCTCTTATCCACTGCAACTTAACACTTAAGGCTTCTCCTGAGAATCCTATGCCTTTGGTAGATTCTAGAGTTTCAAAATAGACGGATTTTGCAGGTACAGGGTTCTCTGGGTGTGAAGAGAGATGCTTGGTGTCTCTTTGCCCTCTCTTCAGAATCCAACTCTGTAGTTAAGCACTTTATTCAATCCATCACATCCCAAATATTACCATTCAAGCATGCAGTTGGTATAAAATTACTGAGAGGCTGGAGAGACCACTCTACAGTGACAAGGGCTTATTGCTCTCACAGAGGCCATGAATTCAGGGACCAGCACCTACATTAGGCAGCTCATAACTAACTGTAACTCCAGATCTGGGAGATCCGATGTCCCCCTGACACATACATACACATGCACACATCATGCACACACAGATACTCACATGTGCACTCATGCACACACACACACACACACACACACACACACACACACACACTTTAAAATATAGAAAAATACCCTGGAGAGATGGCTTCATAATTAAGGGACTTGAATTTGGCTCCCAGCACCTAGTTGGGCTCCTCATAACCACTTATAACCCCAGTTTTAAGGGTTCTGATTTCTTATTCTGGCCTCTGCAGGCATCTGCATGTATTTAGAACACACAGAGAGAAACATATAAATATTATTTTAAAAAACATTTTAAAGAGCATTAATGAGATATTTTTGCATTCTTTATTTTTGTTCTGTTTTTAGCATCCCACGGGCATTTTATACTAAGCACTACTTCTCAGTTCAGAATAGCTCGGTTCACATTTCAAGAGCCCACAGTGGCCTTACATGCCTTATGGCTCCTATGCTGGATGCCATTTGGGAAAATAAAGTAGAAGGAAAGGTTTTAGGGTCAAGGTTTCGGAACTGCCTTTGGGGACTGCAAGTCTGCACTCCGAAGTTCACAGACAGAGGGAAATGTAAAAAATGGAGTTGGATGTAGAACTTCAAGGATCTGAGCAGACACAGGGAAAGAGACAGTCTTGGGAGCTGTTCCTATGGCTGGTGCTGAAGCCAGGAGAGACTGGCCAAGTCAGCAAGGAGGAGTCAGGCTAGGAGTCAGGGACACCCAACATCAAGAGCAGATTTCCACTGCATTGTTGGACCACGCCACCCCCTAAAGGATGTTCAGCCCCATCCATGTCTTCCTCCCTCATCTTACCTGCCTTCCCCACTCCTAGATGTAACAATCCAGACAAACTATACTTCAGACATTGTCACATGTGCCCCCAGAGCTAGCATGACCCTGATTTGGTTAATTATGCTGTATAGCTGAAAAGAAGAAAGTAAAGCAGGCTGAAAAGGGAACTCCAGGAAGGCGGGATGAAGAAAATCACCCCAAGGGGACAGGGGCTGGTTGGACAGTGTGTGCAGGGGACACGTGATGATGACCGGGGAAACTGGCTGCTGTGGGAGTCAGAGAAATAAGCGTGGTGAATATAAAGGCTGTGCTTATTTAATGCAGTCCAGAATGGTGGTGTGCTAGATGATTTTCTCCTGCTGGGATAAAACACCCTGGCAAATAGCAACACAGGAAAGAAGGGGTGTGTTGGGCACTCATTCTAGAGAGCCTTCATGGTGGATCAAGCACTGGGTAGGGACGGGGCAGGGGCACAAGGCTGGCCAGGAAGTCGAGAAGCTGGCTGATTGAATTTCAGTCACACACAGGAATGGAAGCAGAGGAAGCAGGGGTGGGGACTTGGGCAGATAGGGAGAAGGAGGAAGAGAGAGAGAAAGAAAGAAGATAAGGGAACATGGGAGAACTTAAGATGGGACTAGGCTGTTAAACAGTCAAAGCCTACCCCCAAAAAATGGCTTCCTTCAACAAAACCTTGGCCTCCCAAGCAGGTGCTACCAGCAGGGTCAGAGTGCTCGAAGGCATGAATGAGCCTGTGGGGGGTATCTCTCATCCCAAGCCCCCACAGGCAGGAGCAGTGTGCAACAAGCTTGGTGAACTCCCAGGGGATGTCCTTGGTGGTCTGTGAGCACTGAACCACCCACACTGAAGAGGGAAGAGGACAGCTTTCGTGTGTCCCCAAGGAGGACCCAATCCGTCCACTGCAGGCGAACAGACAACGGGAAAAGAGCATTCAACTAAAAACCTCAAATAACAAAAACACAGAGAGAAGGGGATTAATATTTTCCAGGAAACACAATGTCGTGTTTATTCCACTTTCTGTGACTTATTAAATTCTCTGCTACAATAATTATAGCCATGTATTGTCAGGAAGGATAAACACCAGAGAAACTTATTACTGTCAGAGACCATTAGTAAAACCACACACTTCGCCTACAGACGGCACAACAGCAGTGATGAAAACAGAGTTATTAGAGCTCATTTTTTTTTGGAGTCTGCTTGTGTCCTTGGGCTGAGTTCTAAAGTGGGAGAAGAAACGGATGCCACAGTCCTTCATTAACAGCGAGTCTTGCCTCTGCCAATTAATTTTAGCAAATTTTCACCCCTTTCTCAACACAGACTGGGCTTTGACTGAGCTTCCTGCATTGCTTCAATATGCTAAGGTGCTTTTTAACCGCTCTGCACTTTGTGTTTCTCTAAAAGAGGTGGCCAATCAGTAGAGTGTACAGGAAAGTCCATTGCTACAAATTAATGTCTTGGATAGAAAATAAATGATGGCCACAAAGGTCATTTATCTGTCTTATTCCATGATTCCATCGCCTTCCCTCCTCTCCTGCTCTCTCTCTTTGTTCTCCTTCCTCTCTATCCTATCTCTCCCTGCTCTCTCCCTCTCTTCCCTCTTCCTCCCTCCACTCACTCCTTTCTTCTTTCACTCTCTCTTAATGAAGACGGCAAGGAGAAAATACTGTGGCCTGGAGACCTCTTTCCTGCCATCAATCAAAATATTTTGTTCAGTAGCTGTTTCTAGATTGAAACATTCCCAGGTAGAGGGAGGGGAGAAGCTAGGGGGAAACCTAATAGGCTCAGGAAGTTCATGAAAGATACAAGACTAACAAATTCCTTCCCCCATGTTTCATAAACTGTCAACAAACTCTGGGACCAAGGAGACTCTTCCCTGTAACAGCCTGGAAATTCTACAACCTTTTTCCAGCTGTCATTCATGCTGGAGTGGCCCTGCTCAGGTAGAATCATCTCTTTGGTTCCAAACTAGTATCCTATTAGAATGAAAAGACATGTGTTCATATCTCCTCAGGGAAAGTCATGTAATTAATAGCCTCTTCCTTTTCCAGCTTGCCTATTGGGCTGAGTGAGAGGGATTAACTATTTGTGTAGATGTAGATGATCCCAGGCCCCTGCCTATTCAGGGAGGAGGCGTCACCTGTGTCAATCAAAGTGTCTCTAAGTTGAAGAGACACAGAATGGATCTTTCATCTAGCACAAGATCAAATACAAAACCTTTTCCTACCCCAATGGGTAGCCTTCAGTCCAGTGAAAAATATCTCTTAGTTCAGATCATCCACAGCCCAGTAGATGAAGATGGAGTCTTTGTGGGTGTCACTCATGTGTCCTGTCAGGACACTGGAATCTGAAGATTCCCTGTTCCTGTGAAGGTGGCACCTAAGCCACAGGTCCATGGTGTGTTTGAGTGTGCTTTGGAATACACTTTGAGAACTCAGTGTGAGCCACTGAAACAGTTGGAGGGAAGGATTGCAGCCAGCACTTGGCAAGGGGTTAGGACCCGTGGTCATGCAGACCCAAAACATATCTGGGCATGTAGAACCTTTTAGCAGTACTCTACGTAGAGGGAACACTCTTGTCTAGGGGTGGTCCCAGTTATTTTAACAACTTTGGCATTGCATGGTATAAATTCAGGCAATTTTAGATAATTTTTTAATGGAAGGGGAAATATATAACTATTTAAAAATCCAGTATCTAGTCAATGTGTTTAACCTGCATAGCCGGTCAGAGCAGGAGCGGCTGGATGTGATAGTCACTTCCAGGGCAGAGAATAAGTTGGCAAACCAAGTCCATTTATTCTATGGATTTAAATTGCCTGATAAGGGCTACCTGCTCGGAATGGGGAGAATTTAATAAAAAACAGCTCTTTTCTCCACCTGAACGATCTACGGAAAGCAGACCCTGAAAAATGTTTTCCTCGCTTTTCTGCGGAATTGCTTTGGCTCTCGGAATTATATTTCCAAATTAAAGGTACTTTTCTGGGCCACTGAAAGAAATGGGAAAGTCCTAGATTAGCATGTCCCATTAGGCCAACAGCTCCAAGCCCAGTTTACACACTTACCAACGAGTTCATCTATTAAATGTTGCTGCATGCCTATTAAAATGAAAAATAACAATCTACTCGGAGGCCATTGATCAATTTAATTTTTCACTTAATGACTTGGTAGTTTATCAGAAACAAGAAAGTTTGGAATAAAGAAGCTATGTGCCGTGGATAGATGAAGAGAGGCGCAGTTAATTCTAAAACTTTGGCTAGAACTTGCAGGCTCTTTTCCATAACTCTGGCCACAGGAAAACATGTTGATATAAAAGATAATTAACCCATATAAAAATGTTTGTTTTGTTTGGAGTCTCTGAAAATGGAATGCTTTCCCCCAAAGTCTCTCAGTCTCTCTGCTCTCTCAAGAGGTACCTGTTGGGGGTTAGAGACATAGCTCAGTGACTAAGGGTACTTACGCTCTTTCAGAAGACCTGGGTTTAGTTACCAGCCTCCAAGGGGATGCACAAGCCTAGGTAACTTTTGTCCGGGGCTCCTCCTGTGACCTCTCATGGAGTAATTTGATTTAAAAAAAATAAAAGAAGCCGGGCGTGGTGGCGCATGCCTTTAATCCCAGCACTCGGGAAGCAGAGGCAGGTGGATTTCTGAGTTGGAGGCCAGCCTGGTCTACAGAGTGAGTTCCAGGACAGCTAGGGCTATACAGAGAAACCCTGTCTCGAAACACCAAAATAAATAAATGAATGAATGAATGAATGAATGAATGAATAAATAAATAAATAAAAGAATAACTCACAGGTATTGTTTAAATTGTCTGCAGCCTTTTCATTAGGGTAAGCATCGTGGAAAAGTGATCGGCTAAGGCTTGCTGGGCTGTGTAGCCTTCCAGACGAGGACAGAGGGTCCAGTGAAGTTGGTAAAAGGACAACAGAGAAAAGACCAGAGACTGAAGGAACAGCCTGTGCAAGGTCTGGAGAGAAAAGGGTACTGCACCCCATGGAGCTGCAGAGTCTGGGTACTGGAGCGGAGGAGGTGATGGAGAGCCCACAGACCTTTGCTCCATAGGCTAAGGTCAAACAAGTGGCTTTGCAGACAGCACCAACATGGGGTGGGATCTGAGGCCTGCTCTGCTACTGTAAGGAGCTGTCAGGTTGAGACCCTTGGAATAGAAAAACCAAGACTATACTGAGTGATTTCAGAGCTGAGCTCTTGAGTACAAAGGGAAGTCAACTGAGGGAGAGAGTGAAGGGCAGTGTCTGCAGTCAGCAAATCATGGGTTTGGGCTCAGTGGTTAAGACCTCTGACTGCTCTTGCAGAGGACTAAGTTCAGTTCCCAGTACCCATATCAAGTGACTCAGGCTGCCTGTCACTCCAGGGAATATGAGCCTTCTTTTGGCCTCTGAACACCATCCCCATGGGCATTTAAAAATAGATCTTCAAAATTTCCATTTGTGTATATTCAGTACACTGTAATCCCATATGTGATCCCACATGACATGTGAGCATGCCCTCAGACTCAACACCCTCCCCCCAGACCCCCACCTCTTCTCCCATGCCCTGCCCCTTCCCTCTATACTCCCCCACACACATTTCTTCCAGCCCTCCCCACAGTCCCCAAACTCCCCACCCTCCCCGACCCTTTCTCACCCTCCTCCACCCCACCCTACAGTCTCCACACTCCCCCACCACTCCCCATCCTTGTCTACCCCTCCCCACACTCCCCACAATACCCCATACTCCCCACCTTCCCCCACCCCTCCCCATCCTCCTCCACCCTTCCTCACAGTCCCAACACTTCTCACCCTTTTCCACAGTCCCTACCCTCCCCCCCCACTTCCCACCTCCCACACCCCACCCTCTCTATTCCCCCTCACATTCCCCACCTTCCTTCCAGACTTCCCTCCCTCCCCTCTCCACACTCCTCACCCTTCACCCAAAGTTTTCACCCTCCCCCACATTATCCCCCAATCTGCTCCTTGGCTTCCCCTTCCCCCCACTCCTCCCACTTCTCCCCTCTCTGCATCCCCCACTCAGCACTCTTTTCTTCCTCATTCTCTCCATCTTTTCCTCTTTCCATGCTCCCTCCTGTTAATCTCCTTTGTTCCCCTAAACAGTTTGGCTTCTATGTTTATGCCATAAATGAGTGCATGATTTTATATATTTCCATAAAATCTAAGACTTGCAAATGAAAGAAAATGTACAGTGTATTAGCATTGTGAGGCAGATTTAATTCGCTTAATAAGAGGGTCTCTAGTTTCATCCATTTTCTCGCAAACGACAGAACTTAATTCTTCTTTATGGCTGAAAGGAAATTTCATTGTGCATGTACAACACAGGAAGCTGCAGTTAGCATCGATTGACACTGGACTCTTGGGACGTCATTCTGTCTGAAAGTTCGATGCTTGTCTCACAGCCTGTCTCAGATAAATGCTGACAAGGGCGAGGTGGTGGCCACTCTCCTACCTGGAATCAAGCTCATCCACAGGAGACAGGTCGGGGTGTTGAAAGGTACACACAGCTCTGTGTCCAGCCCAAACCTTTCTCCTACAGCAGCTGGTGAGTCTGTGCTCTCAGAAAACAGTGAGAGGAGGGATGTGGTACAAGCCAAATGCACGGCCTGGGGAACTCCAGAGGCAACAAGCTTCCTCCAGCCCTTGTGAAAATGCAGGTGGAAGGAGATGCCCTTGACATCAGTGGGAGCCATAGAGCAACAACAACTGTGGCCCCTGCTTCTTCATTCTGGTCTGGGGGAGTCTTAGAATGGTGCACCTCCTGGGTGTTTAGGTCTGAACACAGTGCAGGCCTGTGCCCATTGCCTTCGTGAACTAATTATTTAATTGAAGATCAGCTCCTTGCACATGCCAAAGAAAGCTGACCATGGGGCTGGTGAGCTAGCTCAGGGTTTAAGTGTGCTTGCTTCACGGTTACAAGTGCTGTTGTACTCTCAATACTTACAAGAGGAGGCATACAATCATCTTGGGGGAAGCCAACATATTTATTATTTTGGCATTCATGGGCCAGATATATCACATATATACACAAACACTCTCACACACACACACCTTTTAAAAATATTTAAAATAGCACCTAGAGGAGAGTTCCCTCCCTCCATGGCCACAGCAGCCCAGCTGGTATGGACTCCTCTGTAAAGTGCCCCTAGTATAGGCGCCTCAGGCTGATATTTTCTGGCAAGGAACAGGAAACCTTCTTCAAAGGAAGCAGGAGGCAAACGCCACTCAGAGTTCACAGCACACTGGAAGCCTTGATGGCCAGGCCACCTGTCTCTACCTTGCCAGCTCCTGTTAAACCATCAAAGGCTTATTTGTGCTCCTTTGATGTGGGCTGCAAGTGTGTTTTCCACACGATGGAAGGTTAAACGTTGTAAGTGGGCCCTAAGGCACGGCTGGAAAAGTACCATGTCCCTGTCTTGGGATACACAATTTTCAGTTAAATATCAACCTTGGCGGAGGTGCATCCAAAAGACAAAATGGACAGCCGCTTTGGAGGGCCATTTGCAGTACCTTCTCCTATCAAAGTTTAAATGGCTCTCTGTCTGAGGTGCTGATTTGGACCTACACACAGTGCTGATTCCAGATGAAAGCTTCAGAGGAGAGTGAGTGAAAGAACCCATGAAGCTCCTTGCGGCAGAATCAAGAGTCGCAGGGGCATCCAGAGAAGTGGAGGTCTGGAGGGTCTCAGGGGGGGAGCCCTACAGTGTGAACACCATCCAGCCCTTTCCTTACTTACTACAGTCATGGCCCCTGGGGCTTCAGGCTGCCTTCACAGGACACACCAGAGACTCTTTCTACAGTTCCCTTGCACTGTGGAGATAAAAAGTAACGTGGGGTGGGAGTTACCAACAGCAGAGGAACCAAAGTCCCTTTGAAGGGGAGAGTGGGCAGTGAATCTGATTCTCCACAGCTTTGCCCGTGAACTGTGCAGGGCATACACTAAGGAGGCATGGGGAGAACAGGAAAGGCAGGTCAGGGGTTTCAGCAAACACTGTGGCTTAGCAGCCGATCATGTTCTGCCAAGGAAAAAGATAATAATAAACACTCCAGGCATCTGCAGGACCCAGGAGGAAGACGTACAATAAACTGGAGAACCACTGTCCGAGGTAACAGAATCTAACCTGCACAGAGCCAATCCTGGGAGTTAGGAGGAGGCAGACAGAACTGTAGGGAAGATGGACCCCTCAATACTCAGCCAAATATCTGTTTGGCAGGAATGAGAGTCCTGACTCCTAACTCTACAAACCCCAAAGCCAGTGCTTGGCAGGTGACAGATCCGAGTGTGAAGTGTGAAGACTCAGCCTCTCACACAAAGGATGGATCATTGTTGAACCTCAGGGCAGAAAGGTAGCCTCAGACCAGTCAGGAGAATCATGAAGGCAGACAGGAAGAGTGATGAGTTAGTTACCCATGAAACACGCAAAGATACCTCAGACAGGTGTAAGGCAGGACAGGCAGGAGGTAAGAGAAGATATATGTAGTGCATGTGTGCAAGAAGGGGCTTTGATGTAGTGTAGAATAAGGGTACCCTTCTGAACTTCCCAGTAGGCAGGCAGTCAAAGACCTGAATGGGCATGTCACAGGAAGTACACCAAGTGGTCAGGTGATTGGCAAGCTCCACCCAACAGATGATGTGACTCCAGGCTCACCAGAATGGCTGACAGAAACCAAATACTGGTGAGGATTTGGAAAAGTGTGACCCTCCCTGACAGGCCACTGGGAGGTTAGACGCCATGGAACTTTCAAGGTGTCCACGGGAGGCTGTGCCAGTGCCGGGTCACAGGTGAGTCCTACCCCAGAAACACATGCTTCTGAGACCTGCACGTGTGCACACCTCCAGGGAGCTGTCTGGCGCTGTAACCATACTCTCTTCTGGATCTAGTAGCTGTTACCTGTGAGTGGTGTGCTTATGACTATACAAAATCAGAACCCTGCTGTTCCTATCTGATTGTTATACCCCAGGAATCTGCACATCTCCTGGCCAGGAGCCCTTCTCTGGGAACGCATCCCTACTGCTCTGCTCACATGAAATAAAGACACCATAGAGGGTGAGGCCTCATGGCAAGCCCTCACCAACTACAGAAAGGGGCATGATGGAGATCTGATTACATAAGCAAACTGCACCCCTGTAATTAAGGATTGGGAGAAAATAGGTAGCCCTAAGGCACAAAGCAAAACCACCTCCAAATGTTGATTAACTGAAAAAAGAAAGTCCTCAAACCGTGGAATGTCCATCCTCCAGTGATTGCTAAACATGGCAGATACAGACAAGATGGGTGTCTTTGAAGAATTGCTCTAAGCCAGTGGTTTTTCGTCCTTCCTAATACAGTAACCCTTTAACACAGTTATGTTGTGGTGACCCCCCCAACCATAAAGTTATTTCTGTTACTATTGCATTCTTTGCTGCATTATGAATCAGAATGTAAATGTCTGATATCCAGTCACCAAGGCGTCATGATCCACAAGTGACGAACCACTGCTCTAAGTGGCTGATGACCTCTCCAGGCTGAAGATGAGCGAGTGTGTCCTGAACTGATCGATCGGGTGACACACGTGTAAAATCTCTACACCTCTCTCATGTTGGGCATTTTGACAGTCATGGTCCTATGTTGTTTTCCAGCTTTTCCCTGTGCAAATATCAAGATAAGACATTCAGAGTTCCTGATGGGGACTTTTATGTGATTCTACCTTCTTTTCCCTCTTGCAGGATGAATCCAGTGTCTTGGGTTTTAAATTAATCTGTGGGCATTGGTTGGATAAGGTGACAGCCTTCTGCTTGTAGGAATGGCACAACCACAGCTGCCACCTCTGTGCCCTAAGAGTCACCATGGGGGAGATGAGGATGAAAGGAGAGTGTCCCCACCACTTCCCTGGCAGAGTGACAGCTGCTGGGAGCCCAGCAAGGAATAGTTACTAATAGTTACTCACTTAAGGATTATCCATCCAGACAGCTTTTTAAAGCACTGCAGGCATCTATACACCCCTTTCCTGCTATTGTATTCATGGGGAGCAAGCGCTTGGGTGTGTACATGTGCATGTGTGTGTGCAAGTGTGTGCTTGTGCATGTGTGTACATGTGCATGTGTGTGAATTTGCATGTGCGTGTACATGAGCGTGCATTGCATGTGTGTGAATATGCATACATGTGTGTGCAAGTGCATGTGTATGTATGTGTGCAAGTATGTGCATGTGTGTGTATGTATGTGTGTGCTTGTGCATGTGTATTTATGTGCATGTGTGTGTATGTGTGTGCATGTGCACTTGTGTACATGTGCATGTGTGTACATCTGTGTGCGTGTATATGTATGTGCATGTGCGTGCATGTGTGTACATTCAGCTCTGGGCTTTTCTGAGCTGACCCTTTCTATTCCTACATTCATTGTACAGGTGTGGCCTGAGCAAGAAAGAGTTTGCCTTAAGACTGTTTAGTAATTAAGTTGGAAAACTTGAAGGAAATATAATACATATGTAGATTACAATATTTTAAATCTATTTTCTGAAAATGGAACCAAGCAGAAGGAGATCAAGGAGGAAACAGAAGCTCGGGGTGAGACTGAGCCTCATCAAAAGAGAGGGACACACAGCTGCTACCACAGGGACAGATGCCAACGGGCTGTCTCCATGGCCCAGGGGACACAGAATCTCCACATGTGTGCAGGGATATGATGAGATGGGTGTGGGACAATGTGCTACTTGTAAAAGCCACTGGCATTCAACTCATGCACACAGAGAGCTTGGTACAGGCTTTGATAAGCGAAACCTTCGAGCAGAAACGGAGTCATGTAATTCTACAGATCCGAGGACACCCCAGCCCCTTACAAAGGCAGGAGGCATTTCCCAGAGGGTAAAAACTGGACCTCATTCTCACCACAGTAAACACTGATGTTGGTTGGGGGTATGGAATTTGTGTGTGTGTGTGTGTGTGTGTGTGTGTGTGTGTGTGTTGCAGTAAATCTCCAACCCAAATATGCCCCCACAATGAAAACACAACTCAATTAACATGAATACATACTGTGAGCCTAGATTGGACAGATCTGCTACACCACCATCTTCTACATCTATCTTAGAAGTTGTGGTTTCTCCAGGCTATGTGCTCTGCTTTTCTTCCTCCTCCTCCTCTGCATCCTCTCCCTCTTCCATTTTCTCCTTCTTCTCCCTTGCCTTCTACTCCACCTTCCCTTTTATCTACCCAATCATCAGCTCTCCTTTATTTTACAAATGAAGGTGGGAAGCAGGTTTACAGGAAATCACCTGAGTGCTGCTGACCCATTCCTTGTTCACAACCACTCAGGAGAATCAAATTAACATCAAATATAATTAGGCCCAGGGCTATCACAACATGTATGCATACATGTGCGTGTGTGTGATTACACAACAGTTATTTTATATTGCATATATAACACATCTATATTGTACAACTTGAGATGTCACATGTTTGTGTATGTCTTTAAAGCCAGAGGAGCTTTGCTTATGGTTAAATACATTTCAGCCCCCTAGCCAGGAGCTGACTAAGAGGGCGGCTGGCGTCCTTACAGCCAACCTTGGGAAGAGGAAGCCTCCTTGGTCCTGACCAATAGGATTAGACTGCTGAGCTGCAGGCCTGTCAGCTCAGAACACCCCACCTATGTTAACACGTGCAGAAAGTTCCTATCCTCCTGGAAGGGTTCGTCAACAAGTACACAGAGAAAGACCTAGAAAGACACTTACTGAATCAGCCACAGAGGTGAAATGGAGACCAGTTTTGTCTGGTGTAGCCAATGGGAGGGAGCTCCATGCCTTTTGGGGGGGAGTGATGCTGGGTGCTTTTAACGTAGATGAAAGCTTTCATGCTTCAAGTCTATTTTGACTGGGTAAAATGGTTGCTGTGAGGCCACTTTGCAAATTATGCACATTTGTATTTAAATATGGGGGTACTGAGTGCATAGATTGGGCACTGTGGATCCAGAGCTAGGCTTACAGCTCTGGAGATCTATCTATTCACTGATGTACAGAAATCCGCTACTCTCTGGAGTGGTTCTCAGTCAGTCAGTCAGTCAGTCAGTCAGTCAATCAGTCAGTCATTCTACAAGCATTTCTATGTGAGGGACTATGGCAGATGCTTGGTAAAGAAACCATGCAGATAAGATAAGAGTTGACCTGTGAATGTAGGATAGTAGTCACACAGTGTACCAAGTGCTTAAATTGGCTATTTCCCCTCCTCCACATCCCATCCTTAAGGTACACCATGAAGTGGCGCTCTCTAATGCTGAGGTCACATGCCTAGTTAAGAGGCAAACTGGGAAATGAATCAGGCACCCACCATGACCTCAAACTCTCTCATTCTGGGGAGTAGGCAGGAATAAGAACACAGTACATAAGGGAATCCAGGGCAGTGTGGACAGGTGGTAAGTGGAAAGCAGCCCTGTGGAAAGATGGAGGAGGCTCCCAGCTTTTACGTTTCCTGCACAGGCAGGAGCAATCCAGTAGGGCTGCTGTGGTGGGAAAGGAAGATAGGCTGACAGCTGCTGAAGGCAGGATGTGGGTGCTGAGCCTCCTGCCTGTAGGAGAATGTTCCAGCGTAGAGGAAGTAGGAGTTTAATGGTCTGACTTCTCACTTAATGTATCCATCCCACAAGTACCTGCTGGGGGCCGCTGTGCTCCTTCCCAGAGTAGGAGCTGAATAGTTTGATGAGAATGTGCCTGCCATTATGGCATGGACACTCTGTGAGTTAGCAACAGCGACATACAAACTCACAAATGAAACTTATAATCAGACTTATGGTTCTAGTGACAGGTTAGACTAGAACATCCAAAGCCTCCTGGAGGTTATTTTTAAATGCAGACCAAATACAATGCACAGCACTGTGTATGTATAGAAGGGCAGCTGGAAGCTTGCAGGTTGCCTGCAGGCAAGAAGGAAGGGGCGGGAAGCTTGGGGTACCCAGAGGTGGAGAACCACCCCAGGAGTCAGGTGTGCACAGAAGGGCAACATTTTAAAGATATTTACTTATTTGTTTGTTTATGTGCTGTGGGAGGTAACATACCATGGTATGGATGTGGAAGTCAGACAGTAAATTTCAAGAATCAGCTTTTGCCTTTGACCGTGTTAGGACAGGATCTTCCAGTCCTGCTCTTGGCAGCTGCTCCAGGAGCTCCTGGCTATTCCCCCACCTCTGCTTTCTACCTCGTTACTGCAGTGACAGATTCCAGATGTGCACCACCACATCCACATCTGGCTTTTAACTGGGTCCCTGGGATTGACCTCAGGAAGTCAGGCTTGCATGGCAAGAAATTTTGCTCATTGAGCCATTTCTAAACCTCAGAGACTTTAAAAAATAAAACACTTTTTTTTTGCCAGACCCCCACTCTCTTCCTAAGGGTGTGATTCAGACCTCCTTGCTTTGCATATAAGAGCCTTCATTTCCCACAGTGTGTAAAAGCTGATGGTGTCAAAAAGACTTAACATTAATATTCCAGAAAGGGCTGAGAGGGGTTGGCAGATGGGACTATACCTTCATAAGACAAGGACCTTCTGGGAGTGGGTGAAAGGTGACACTGGAGAGCTCACGCAATCCACCCAGAACATGGTATCAGCGGATCCACTGTCTCCTGTGTTCCTTTTTGAGGGAAAGATAAAAGAACTCCCTACCTGAGAATTCATCACTCGAACCCAAATGACACTGAATGGAGATTCAAGATTCAATTATCCTATGAGCCCTGTAAGAGCTACTTTTTCTGATGCTGTGATAAACACTATGACCAAAAGCCACCTATGGAAGAGTTTATTTGGGCTTAGGGTTTCTAAGGGGTTAGGGTTTATCAGGGCAGGGAGGTGGGGCATCAAGGGACAGGCATGGTGGAAGGAGGAAGCTGAGAACTTGCTCCCTTAATGGCAAACACCATCAGAGAGCAAAGTGGAAGTGAAGCAAGGCTATAAACTCTCAACTTCCACCCCCTGTGACACACTTCCTCCAGAGAGGCCACACCTCCCCAACCAGCTCCACCCACTGAGGTCAAGTGTTCAAAGACCTGAGCCTGTGAGGATGGATATTTCTCACTCAAATCATTATGATCCCCCAAGTCTCTCTAAGCCAGAGGTTCTGCAGGGCAATTGATCTAAGGTGGCAACACTCGCAGGTCATTGACAGAGATTGAAATGAAGAATTGCTGAGGAGCCATACCCTCCATGGGGAGCAGGGGGACCCCAACTGCTGACAAGATAAAACGACTGCTCAGCTCAAGTGATAATGTGCACAAGAGAATCTCCCGCATAATCGAGAGCAGGAAGCTGGATCAGAGAGCCAAATACGAGTGGTGAGAAAAAATAAATAAGTAAATAAATAAAGGAAATGAACTAGGAAAAGAAAAAGCGCCAGGAAGGAACACAGTGTCTGACAGCGAGCAGCCAGGCTGGAAGGAGGACCAGACATGGTCCTCAGAGGCTGCACACTTGGAAATCAAGAACTCAACCACAGGGGCAAATTGCTTTTGAAAGGGGAATTCATAACCTTGATTGATGGAAATTGCCTCCTAGCAACACTGAGAGAGGGAAACAGAGGAGGCTGAGAGGGACAGACATGGAAGACTGAGCATGCAGGCTCAGCATTCCCTTAGTGGGAATGCCAGAGGGAGTGAATGGTGGTAAGGGGTGGGGGTGCGGTGTGTGTGAAAAATGACGGTGCGTGTTCTCCGTGATGAAGGACAGGTAACAAAGACTCCAAGTGAAACAGTTTTCTGCATCTCTATTCGCCTTCCTTGTGCCTCTGTCCCTCCTTTAACATCCTCATGATCACAGGACGTCAGCACCCAGGAGCCACAGGTCAGCAGCATCCCAGAGGCCAACCCTGAACCTGGCTTCTATGGGGATTTTGGCAGAGTTCCTATGCTGTGATAGCCACAGAGCAGACAACCAGAGATGTTTCTCGACATAAATATGATTCTTGGCCTGATTGAGCCAAGTGATTATGATCACACAGGTCATTGCAGGTGAGTATCATCAATACCACAGTGTGACAGAGAGAAGGCTGGCCACAGGACACTGGAAACAGTGACAAGGGACAGAAAAGGCTGGTCACAGGACACTGGGGAGTGACAGGGGGCCAGAGAGAAGGTTGGGTCACAAGGCACTGGAAACAGTGACTAGGGACAGAAAAGGCTGGTCACAGGACACTGGGGAGTGACAGGGGGCAGAGAGAAGGCTGGGTCACACAGCACTGGGGACAGTGACAGGGGGCAGAGAGAAGGCTGGTCACAGGGCACCAGGGACAGTGACAGGGGGGCAGAGAGAAGGCTGGTGACATGGCTGTTTCCCCACCCACTCAGCTGGGCGAGTAGGTTTTTGAAAAGTTCAGGCCATAGAGTCTCTGTCATAATACTTCAGCAGTCCTCTGAGACAGAAGCAGCCATGTGCAGCCATTGTGTGTAACTCCGAATGGCCCTGACCCATGCTTATGAATGCTACAATTTTGATTTGATATAATTTTCTCATCTCATCAAATAAAGATCTTTTAATGATTCTTTCAGTTATTAATTTAAGCACTGTTCTTAGCTGGCTGGCTGTGTGGCAAAAGACAGGAAGGAAGTCAGGTTTAGCTTCAAGCCTCAGCTTATCAGGTTTTCAGTTCTATGTGGCTACTGCTCAGTTTGTCTTCTGTTGTGTGTTCCAAGTTTAGGGGCACAGTAGGTGCTCAACAACTATTTGTAGGATGGATGGATAAGGAGGAAGAAGGTTAAGAGAGCTTTGTGCGTGACGTAGAAAATGATGGATGGAGATGAAATAGGAAATCCACAAAGGAGCCTATAAAGAGTCACCACTGATAGCTCGAGGCTTGTCCCACTCTGCTTTGCAATTACACTCTGTGTGTGTGTGTGTGTGTGTGTGTGTGTGTGTGTGTGTGTGTCCGACCCAAAGGTCAGTCTCAGATACTGTCCTTCCTCAGGAGTCGCCATCCACTGTTAAGACAGGGTCTTTGAGGTCATGTAGCTTAATGGTTAGAGTAGGCTCTGGCCAGTGAGCTCCATGGATCTGCCTGCCCCTAGCTCCCTAGCTCTGGGATCACAAACAAGTTTGCAGCCATTCCTGAATTTTTATGCTGGGTTCTGGGAACTGTGCAAAATGTAACTGACATACATCCTTTACCAACTGAACTAACTCCCAGATGCCATGTGACTTTCTTTTTTACACAACTGTTTCCAATTCTTCATCTTTGGGTTCTTGTCTTCAATGTCCACATTTGCAGTGCTGTCTCTCTCCTTAGTCAAGTGATGGATATTTACTGAGAACCAGCCGGCTCTGCCTTCAGCATATTCCTCTCTCATTATTAATCAGAAGGGGAACCTCAGTCATCTGCCCCAAAAGGAGAGAGAATAAATAAAGCCCCAATAATTTTCAGACCTATATTTGAAGGTGGTTTAAGCCACTCATAAAATGGGTATTAGGAAGCTCATGACTAAATCACTGGCTGAGCAATACCCTGGGGGCATGGATGCATTTCCCTCCATTTTTGATTTCCTGTGGCTTCAAGGACTTCACAGTAATTTGATTCAGGGGCAGAGATCTAAAACAAGAAGGGGTCAAGCAAAGAGAGGCAGAATAGCAGCCCCAGAAAGCCGTTACCAGGAGAACTGCCAAGAACAAGTTGTAGGCTATTTTCCTGTGTGTGAGAGGCAAAGGTTCAGAGCTGTCCCCTAGGCATCCCTACCGCACAATCGAAGTCCAGCCGGCCAGATTCAAGAGACGGGATCAATTTCCCCCCTGTTCTGTGGGATGATGTTCAATAGCTGCTCATTTTAAAAAGAAGACAGGAGAATCAATCTCAGAAATACTGGTGGAAAATTTGAGTGCTAGCTTCCACAAATGGCAGGCACTACTAGGAGGTAAGGGCAGAAGACAGTCAAGTGTCTTTGACAATAAAAACACAGTGTCTGACAAAGCAAGGGGTTCCACCCTCCTTTCAACTTGATGAAGATTTGACCAGTTTTCCAGCAGCCACCGGGCCACAGTGGGATCTGAATCTGAAATCTGCTAATTACACTATCAGAGAATCCAAACATATGCGTAGTATTCGGAGGACGGCTGAAAGACTGGCTGAGAAGAGGGGGAGAACTGTGTGAGACTGAAGGCAATCCTTTATAAGGAGAATGAGACATGAATATTGATTTATGTAAAATACATTTTCTTATTCACGTGCTTTAGAGCCCCTGTGCATTTTAATGATGCGTACTGTTGTGCGCTATCACAAAGAACATGCTTCATTGGACTTGAGATGGGAGTCAGAAGAGAGAGCCTTCAGCCTCATGGAAGAGATGACCAACGGGCGGGAACAATCTTCCATCTTCCCATAGAGCCCTGCAATCCCGCGGACAAAGATAGCACACTGAGTAAGTGGTCAGAAAGAGGTTGGCAAAAAAATAAATAAATAAATAAATAATAATAATAGAAAACACACCAGGAAAGTCACTCAGAAGCAAACACCATCAGCAGCCGCAGCTCCAATTCCAGTATATGACTGTAGAGATGATGTTCACATTCAGCCTGAGCATCCATGCGGAGCATCGGGCCCTGGGTCCCGCCCACATTTGTGACTCCGCCCACGTCTTGCCATTCACATTCAACGTAAGCCTCCACCTCTGGCTCCGCCCACATTTGTGACTCCGCCTCCACATTTGTGCTGTTCACATTCAACCTGAGCCTCCACCCCTGGCTCTGCCCACATTTGTGACTCCGCCTCCACATTTGTGCCATTCATATTCAGCCTGAGCCTCCACCCTGGTTCTGCCCATATTTGTTCTGTCCAAAAAGTTAAGGCAAGCTTAGGGAGCAGCAAGGCTAACTTCATCACTCTGAAAACCAAGCTGAGTCCCCTCAGCAGAAAATATCCTGGCATTGGCTTCCACTTGGCATCCGTGCTGGGAAAAGCTGGGAAAGAAAGCCCAAGCTGGCCTCACGCTAGACCATTCGTAGTGGGTCCTGCCTGAGATGTGTCTGTCTCCTATCGTGATGGCTTCAGAGACTGAGAGATAGCTCAGGTGTCTTTCATAATTAGCTTACGTCAGCATTTTGGAGGCAGAACATATTACTCTTTTATAGTGAAGCTTTGAAATTGCAATGCCATTCTGAGCTTCCACCCCTCCCCAGGCTCCAGAATGACCCCTGGAGTGTCTTGCATTCAACCCTTAAGACATTATGTTTTTCCTGTTTAATGTTTCTCTCTCCTACTCTCATGTTTCCTTCCCTGCATCCTTTTCCTCTGTCTGTGGTGGTTTGGATGAGAATTCCCCACACATGCTCATATATTTGAATACTTGGTCTCCACCCCTCCTCCCCCGGTAGGTGGAACTATTTGGGAAGTGTTAGAAGGTGTGGTCTTGCCTTCTTGCTTGTGGATCAGTTGGGAGTGCTTAGCTGCCCCATTGCTACCTGCCTGCTGCCATGTCCCCTGGGGAGCTGTGAACACTAAGTAAACACTTTCTGTTATAAGCTTCCTTACCCATGGTGTCTTATCACAGCAACATAAAAGTCCATAAGGTATCCACTTTTCTTTCCCACCCCTCCCCCCTATCTTTTTCTTCCTCTCTTCTTTTCCTTCCTTCCTGTTTCCCTCCATTCTTTCCTCCCTCCGTCTCTCCTCTATCTTCCTTTTCCCTTTCTCTCTCTTTTAAATCTCCTTTTAAACATCTTATAGACCCCAAGGAGGCCACTGACTGGCACGTGTAATGTAATGAGCAGACACCATGCTACAAAGCCTAGAAGGCCAGTTGGTCCCTCTCCCTGTGCAGCAAACAGCTAGCTGAAGTTTATCTGAAATGCTAAACAGACCTCAGTGTTTTTCTAGAATGAGATTCTCAAATTCAGAGAAGATGCCAATCAAAGTAATGGCCCAAGCTAACAGGAACAGCAACAGAGCTAAACATGAGGCGAGCAGGCAGAGTGTGTATCCTTCCATGAAGCCTAAAAGACAACAGGAACTTGAAAGGCGCCTCTGTGGTGCACATATCACCAGAAGGAAGAGCAACGCTGGCCACCTGCTCTGGAAGCATGGCTGTCCTGAGAAGTGCTTTAGTGCTGGCCTCTCTGCCTTTTGGACAGTAGGGTTGTTGGAAAACTCCTTCACAAATGAATTATGCACAAGGTCCTACCCAAAAATACTTCTCTCACTGTCTAGACCTTAGCCTGCTTCTTTCCTGTCTAACTTTAAGTTCTAAAGAATTTCAAATATGATGTCACCATTCTCTGAGGTAAATTGTTAAGAAGATCTGGGGAGTTTTTATCATATTGTCAGAGCCCAAATAAGCCAATGTATCAAGTTGTTTCTTCACAATGCAACTTAATTACAGGAGACTTCTCCATACCAATGGAGGGAGGGGGAAGTGCTAGAAGACTCACTTAATCACAGCCAACCTGGCTAATCAGCCTTGAGATAAATGAGGAGAAATTACCCAGAGGCCTCAGTAGCAGGGAGTGGCTTTCAGGTGGCCTGGAGGAGACAGATTAATCTTTTATTAACATGTAAATGTGACAGTGCCACTGCAGGGACAAGGGTGGTGGCCATGTCCAGCTTCAGAAAACAGTCTCTTCCATGACCCAGGCCTAAGGAACGGGGGTGGGGGTGGGGGTGGAGGTGGGGGTGGGGATGGATTATGCCTTCTGACTTTCTGTTTTCAGCTCAAGTATGTAGACACAGGATTTATGAGTGTTAAATATAATTGGGATTTAAATAAGACAGTTTTCATAAATGCACAAGGGAGTATTCAGACAGCCAAGAAAAATATATTTTAGACTATATAATGTTCAAAGACAAGGCAGATTGGAGACACTGCTAATCAAAGAGAGGAAGAAACTACATATTTTGGTGGGAATATTTTTTTTCACCCTGTTCCGTTAACCCTCCCTGGGTTGTTTTCCCAGGGACTGTGGACTGAATAATTGAAGGGGGCTTTTGACTCATGACTTCACAAAGACTTCAGTTTCTCATGGTGGCTCTGCTCATGGCTGTGTGATTGTGGGGTTGCTCCTTCACATCACAGCAGGCAGGAAGCTGAGTGAGCTGGCTCAGATCTGGAGGACTGTGTAACCATCTTCAGCCAGCCAGACCCCACCCTTTAAAGGCCGTGCAGCCATTATTAAAGTTTCCAAGACTGAGAACTGAGCATTCAAAGTATAAGCCTGTAAGAAGCATTTCAGATTCAAAACATAGCACTAGAAACAAGGAGAAGAAGCAGGCGGGGTAGGCGGGCAGGGGGAGAGGGTGGGGAGGAGAATGAAAAGGAAGAGAGGAGAAAAAGAAGGAGGAGAAGAGGAATAAGAGGAGGAAGAGAAGGAGAAGTAGAAGAGGAGAAGGAGGAAGATGGGGAGGAGGGCGAGAAGGAGGAGGATGGGGAGGAGGAGGAAGGAGGGTGGGGAGGAGGAGGGGTTGGAAGAAGATGGGGAGGAAGGAGAAGAGGAGGAAGAGAATAGGAAAGAAGATGAGAGAAGGAAGAGGGGAGAAGGAGGAGGGGGACAAGAAGGAGGACAGGGAGGAGGAGGGGAGGAGGAGGAGGATGGGGAGGAGGAAGAAGAGAATAGGAAGGAGGGGGAGAAGGAAGAGGAGGGGAGAAGGGGGAGGAGGAGGAGAAAGAGGACAGGGAGGAGGAGGAAAAGATGGGGGAAGAGAGGGAAAGAGGAGAAAGTGGATTGGGGAAGAGGAAGATCCAAATGACAAAGGAAAATAGAAATAACACAGCAGGAGGCCACCAGGAACATACAGAGGGATTTCTGTGGTCCCTGAGAGCAACCAGGGCTAACTTGACTGCCTTAGAGATTAATGGAACCAGAGAGAGCCTGATGCCTGCTGAAACTCCAAGTTCAAACAAACTGTAAATACTCTTCCTATAAACATGGCCCAATTGTTGCATGGGCATGCTTGGAATTTTCCACTCTGATTAGGATTCAGAGCTAACTAACAGAACCACACTTTATCAGATGGTGTGCAGGGCTCAGGGGAAAAGTCTGTCTCAAAGTGCTTCAGTTCTCTGTCAATCTACACAAACAGGGAGGTGCCACCTCAGAACTGAGGGCTCTGGCTCTGCTTAGAAACCGAGGTGGTAAAGCAGTCCAGGTCTCAGTACCACTTATAGCAATACAGATGCATTCATTTGTTTTTATGTTTTCATGTTTATATAGTGTGGGGGCACACCTTGGAATGGGCGTGGAGGTAAAAGGACAACTTGCAGGAGTCAGTTCTCTTTCACTGGGTGGGTCTACTCCAGTGTCCAGGAGTGCTGGCAGGAGACTTTGGATGACCCCTTTACAGGAGCTTGGCTGTGCACAGCTGTGGGCTTGCTTTGTGACTGCCTGTGTGCACCCGAGGCACAGTCTGCTCTGGGGGCTCTCCATTCCATTCACATCTTTGCCTGTTCATTTCTCTCCTCTGTGCCCAAGGCACGGCTCATTATTCATGTTCCTCTGCCACCTTCTCTGAGGGTTGAAGACTTTCTGATGTTGCCTGAGCAGTGTTCACGTTGAGCCTCCCTGGCCAGGGAACCTGAGTGAAGAGCTGGGAACACAACTGGCCATGGTTTGAGAAATAAATAGGGCTCAGGTAACTGCCTGCAGTATCAAAGACCAGAGACACTCCAGAGAGAATTCTGTCTCAATCTCTCTTCACTTGATTTCTTTGAGACCAGGTCTGAAGTTGGCTGACCTAGGCTGACCAGTCCTGGGAATTTTCTGTTCTCTACTTCACCAGAGTTGGGAATACAGTTGCACACTCACGCCTGGCTTTTTGCATGGGTCATGGGGATCTGAACTTGTACTTTCATGCCTACACAGCAAGCATACTTCCACCACTGTGGGCCAGTGTACAAGAGGCTTCGCATGGAGATCTCTGGCCCGGCCTGGTGCGAGAGTTCCAGCGGAGGGAGGCGAGTACGGGCAGGCTCTGCTGCTGCAGTTGGCTCTACCTCTGTCTCTGCCGTGCCTTCCAGGTTATTCTGCGCAGCCCTGAACTGAGTCGGGTTGCGTTGGGCCTACGAGAGGCCGACTAGTCAGTGAGGAGTGCAGCAGAGCATCAAGCGTGAGCTTCGGGAGAGCAGACCTCTTCCCAAGTGTTACAGCTCTTAGGACAGAAGGTTCTCACACACCTCTAATCCTTCCAGATAGGATTCTGATCTACAGTTTTGGGGTAGGTAAGGGTCTGACAACAGGCACTTCTCATTGGCTTGGTCTGGGAGCTTTAGGGGAACCTTATTTGCATGTGGGAGGGCTTGGTGCTTCTACAGGACAGATGGTCACACACCTCTCTGTGGGGTTGAGGGACTGTGGGAGGCTGTAACTGTGACAAGAGCCAGGGGTCCAGGAGGCGTGGCCGAACACCTTCTGTCCCATGCAGGCTGAAATCACCACCCACAGGGTCACTGGGATTCTAGACCTTTGTTTGATCAGGGACCAGGCTGTCTGTGCACAGCCCACTGCCCCACACACTACCCTCCAGACACCTCCATAGTCTGAGGAGATGTTCTTAACACGTTTCTCCAGGTTTGGATCTGTTTATTTGGTTGGTTAGTTGGTTGGTTGGTTGGTAATGCTTGAATTGTATATAACAGAGTGTATCAATTTTATAAAAGTAGTAATTGTTTTAATATACAGAATACTCTTCAACTACCTCCAATAGAATAATGTAGATGATGATGTGTGTGCGGGAGGGGGAAGACGTCTTACCCCAAACGCTAATAACGACTCCCTCTAGAATGACAGTTTTGAAGTTCTTTTGTGTATTTTCTACTTAATTTTTATCTTGAAAGCATAGCAATCAGGATCGCATAAAGGAAAACAAACAAGAAATCAGATGACCACATGTAAGGCTTCAGTAGGGTGCAGGCAAGCCTGTTCCTGTTGATGCAGGCTTAGTGGCAAAGATGCTGAAGCTTGAAGATGTCTTTATCTTTTTGTTGTTTTGTTTTGTTTTTGTTTTTGTTTTTGTTTTTATTTTTGTTTTTGTTTTTGAGACATGGTTTCTCTTTTTAGCCCTGACAGTCCTGGGGGGAGGGGGTGCAATCCTACTTAATCTGTAGACCAGGTTGGCCTCCAACTCAAAGACCCACCTGCCTTTGCCTCCCCAATGCTGGGATCAAATGTGAGCATGCCTAGCCTAGCTATCTTTCTTATCGATGATTATCTGGCATCTACTCTGCCCACGTCCTTCTCCGATGCAAACATTTCCCCTTGCAAATAGGCCTGCGACAATCTATAAATCTGTCCTTTTAACCAAATGCTTCCTGCTTTGTTACCACCTACTCTAATTTATTTGGAGAGACCCTGAAGCTGCTGGAACCATCCACCCTCTTGAAGTTAATGTATTCATTAGTTATAATTGCCTCCACAGTGTTCACTCCAATCTGAGTCTCCCAGTTGCTTAATGGTTTTGATTGGATGTTGAACACTTTTATCTGGGTTAATTTACTATTCATAGTACAATGATGGAGTATTCATTTTGTTACCCAGATTACAGCTGGAAATGGAGTTATGTATCACTCGCAGGAGGGCTGCTTGGAGCTTAGTGTTAAAATGCTTCTTGGGCGTTTCGAGCAGAAAGTGGTGCCCAAGAAAGCTGTCATTCATTTTCAGCACTTCTGCCCAAGCTTGAAGCTGTTCACAGACTTTCTGTCATGGCCCAAAATGAGGCTGCCACCTCCCTGGATTTGGTAAGGCATTTCTCTTGGCTTGAGGTCTGTGGGAAACACCTTGCAGATATGGTCTACGGTCAGAAGATGTGAGAGCCAGACTCAGATGCAGGCAGGGGTGCTAGGAAGTTGGTGTTGCACGGATTTCTTCTGAGACCCCCAAAGTCACACAACCCAGTGTTAGGACCTGACCTCTTCCCTACAGGATGCCCAGAGTCAGCTAAGATCTGTATCTGCTTCAGGAATCTCAGTCCCGTGCCCCCCCCCCACACACACATACACACACACTCATTCTGTAGCCATTGAGGAATCCCCTCCTAGCTGTGGAGAAACAATTGGAAACTTAAATCTCCTTCCAGAATCTCAATGAACTTCATCCCCTGCCTTCATGGTGAAAGTTGAATCCTCCCCAGGAAGTTCTTTTTGAGGCAGTTAGACTAGCAGGTACATATGTTACCTCACTGAAATCATTTCTGCACTAGCTCATCCCAGACCACAGCCACCATGTTCCCATCTGCCTATGGTGCAGGTGTCTGGTGACAGGAATTTTCCAGGAAGGCTGCACAATAGGCTTGGCTAAGGAACAGGTACTGATGGAAGCCTGCCACACCCATACCTGGAAACTTCTGTAGCCTGTTCTACTCTTGACCCTGCTGGTCTCTGCAAAGTGTTGGGTGCACTTGACATCGGCAGGCAAACCCAGGGCAAGTGTGCCAGCAGCCATGAGACTCAGTCATTTATAGGGATAACCCAGGACCATGCTGAGCTGAGCTGTGAGGACACATGAGCTCTGGAACATTGAGCAGGTTCTCCTAGGACAAGATGGCGCCAGCCTTGCACAGACCCTCCTCTTGCTCCTCTAATGGAGTTTCCATCACCAAATAACTTCTGCAGGAAATGACTGCCTCTCCTGTGAATGCACAGGGGCCTCAGAAAATGTTCTGTACACAGGGGCACAGACAGAAATGCATGACAATGGGGTAGCCTGGGCAAAGTCTGGAAGTGAGAGTCTACTTCAAGATTAAAGGTGGCTAGGCGAAGGTACACCTGGGCATTTGAGCTTACAGTGACTCCACTGTGCTTAATTGACTTAGAGGAATTTTGCCAATGAAAACAGTTAGCTAGAACATTCCAAATATAGTTGAAATTGTGGAAGGAAGGAAGGAAGGAAGGAAGGAAGGAAGGAAGGAAGGAAGGAAGGAAGGAGATAGAACTGTGTAGACAAATGTAGCTCGGAAAGGCACCACCATGGTCAGGACACTCTGGGCATGCTTGTCTTTGTATCACCTTTACACTGAAGGGTGGAAATAGTCATATACCCAGAAGATATCAGCCCATGTGTGCAGTTGTGGGTTGTGTTGTCCAATCCCTGGTGAGATGCCTCCAGTAGGAATCTATCTAGGACTCTGCTCTTGTCTGATACCAAGAGCAGTACTCCACCATGGAGACATCAGACCCATGGCTGAGGATGGAGTCCCTCCTAAATGCCGTCCCTGAAGCCACTGGCCTCTGCAGCCTGGAGCGTCAGGCTGGGAAGACCTGATGTCATGCACAAGCTAGAGTACAGTTTTCGTTTTGTAAACGAGAAGCCACATTCCCCCTGGAATAGCAATCGGAAACAGACACAAACATCTGTTTGAATAATGAGCTGTTTGTCAGGCTTGCTCCGAAGGCAGAGCTGGTGCCAGGGAGAAACAGACATCAGGGATCCCCGCACAGGCAACACAGAATGCAGGCTGATGAGTGTCTAGGGAGCGTGCACACTTCCCCGCCGATGCCTCCCAGGTCCCCTGCCCTCCCACTCCCGGTCAGTTCATCAGGGCGAGGATGAGCCTGGGCAATCTTCATAGCCAAAGACACAACCTTCTGGTACCAGCCTCGCCAGCAGATGCCCCACACCAGCCCCCACCTTTAGGGAGTAATTACCACATCTCCCCGGATGTTAACGGAGACAAATGTTCTGCTCTGTGCACTTTCCTATTTTAATTGAAGGAAAGTAACTAATTATCTTGGAGAAGCAGTCATTACTCCCTAGCTTCAGGCTGGCCTTTGCGAAAGATGACTCTGGGCCTTATTGGGGCAGTCAACACGTTAACCGCTCATTACGGCCTGTGACTTGCAAGGAGAGTGGACAGCTCCAGACCCAGCAAGCCTGAGCTCTTCATCCAGCTCCAGGGGAAGAAGGGCACCTGTCAGATTTCCCATTTGCTGTGGGAGCCCAGGGCCAAAGACTAAGAAACTATGGCATCTCTAGTTCCCATGCTGCATTGTGACTATACTCCACCGGCAGGGGCTGACATGCTGACCGGTGGCCATGTTTACACTGGGCAGTTGGCCATGGAGATACAACGT
This sequence comes from Mus musculus, assembly GCF_000001635.26. NCBI lineage: Eukaryota > Metazoa > Chordata > Mammalia > Rodentia > Muridae > Mus > Mus musculus. The sequence continues at coordinate 178,842,147 of NC_000068.7, read as the reverse complement.
AGTGACCAGGAGTCACTGGCTGTCCAAAGTTCTGTTCCAGGCTCACTCTTTAGATTTGCCTTCCCTAAGTCTGCTTCTGCCCCTCAGTCAGCCTCCCCGATTGGCATCAGCTCAAAACTTCTAGCTGACTCTCCTATTCTAGAGCTGTAGCTCCTGGAAACCAGCCTTCTAGAAGTACCCCAACCCAATGATAAGACTCACTAGGTCCATCTCTGCTCTGCTCCTACCATGAGCTGTGCTGACCTTCGAGAATCTCTTTCAGGGGCTTGAAGCTCTGATGGAGCCCATGAGCCCCTCTCCCAAGCACCCTGGAGCTTTGCTATGGTCCTGATCTCCCTCCTCAGCACAGGGCTAGTGTCATGATGCCCAATGGTGCTATCACCCTGATGATGATGGCAAATGCATCATGAGCTTTTACTGAGTGACTTCTGTCATCACACTGGGCCCCTTCCACAGTGCCTTCATGAGACAGGAAAGGGAGACCCTTGTGCACTTCACAGGCAGGAAAGCCATGCTCAGAGTTTGCTGTAAACACTGGCAGGTTGGCTTATGGCCACAGAGCAGTCCCAGAGTGCCTTGCACTTCTCAAAGACAAAGAGTCACTGGTTGGAGGCCAGAAAGGCCGTGTGTCCTTCTGCAACTGTCTCCCATGTCTGTCTGGAGCTATGCTAGCCTTTGATACTATGTATCCAATGTATCAAGGGAGCAGCGGGGCTTCTTTCGAGAATACTAGATACAAAGTACCTGAATCTTCAAGGGTGTAGCTCCTCTAGCTTTCTGTCCCATGCATGTACACAGTGAATAGATTCAGTAATGAAACAGATGGATGGTAGAGATCTTGCCAGTTCCAGGAGCCACAGCTTTCTGCTCCGCACTGAGACAGACAACCCTTCTGCAGCCTCACACTTCCTGGCTTCCCTTCACTTGGCACCTGCTGCTCCGGGTTGAAAATCTGGTCACCTTAACACTTCTCTTTCCAGGCTCCAGGCCAAGAGAGAGGCAACTGGCTGGCTTCCTGCCCTCACATTCTCCCAGTGTCTAGCACTGTGTCTGACACCTACTGGGTGCCAGTCATTAATGTCAAGTCTCTCAAAGCCTGGCAGCTGCTGAGAGTGTTCAGAGTCTGTTTTCCCAGATGAGAAACAGCATGACCCTGCTTGGAGGTGGGACTTAGATGTGACAACTGTCAGAACAGCAGGGCCTTGGGAACCTCTGCTTTTCCTTCTGACACTGAGGACCAATAGATATCCTTGGGGTCAGCTTTCCGCCATGACCTCCCTGGCCACTCCTCCACACAGAGAGGCCCTGTGAGCCATTAAAGGCTGCTCTTAAAGCAGTGTGGACAGAGACGACCAGGAGTGAGCCCACATCCCCAAACATAGCATGGGCAGGAGTGGCAGACTCCTGGCTGGCATATGGCAGCTCACGGTGACTCTAGATATTCCAGACTTCAGTCTGTGCAGGTAAATACACACCAAATGGGTTATGTCCTGTCTTTACCCCACTGCTGGCTACCATTATACAAAGGGAAACTGAGCCTCACTGCTTCTTCTACAAATCTCAGGATATAGATGGCCATTTGTTCTATGGTCACTGTTTCCCAGATGAATGCTGGTTCTCATGCATGGTGGCTGGACTTTCCCACAGTGACATCACCTCCCCCAAAACCAGTGCACGTCAGATACAGGACCAGAGGCAGGGTTAGTTTTATCCAGAGCAGATGTGGGTTTCATCAATGCCACACAGTTGTGACCTTAGAACATACACAGTGCCTGATTAGCTCCTGATGAGGAAGTGAACCAAACTAACAGCCGACCTTTAAAGAGCATCCGCTGCCTCGAGAAATATATGAAGCGAGGGAAAGCCCTGCTCTAACTGCAGGCTCACGACTTTGAGTGTCTCTGCTCTCTCCTTCAGGATGGTCCGAAACAAACCAAAATACTTCCTTTTCTCCAAAAAGCACGCCCATGCTGCCCAGAGACCTTGGCTGAATTTCTCCTTTAGTGCTTCAGACAGAGAAGGTCAAGATCATGCGCAGGGCTGGGGATAGCCCCTGAAATGGAATAAAGCCCAAAGCCACTCAGGACGTTGTGTTGACCTTGCTGCCCTTGTGAAAGTATCCTGATCCCCAAAGAAAACATGGGTCAATTACCTTCTAAGCCTGGTTTTCTGGGTCTCTGATGGAAGAGGGTACAGAGAGGCAGAGTTAGCTAGGGACATCTTATTTCTGAGGTGAGCAGATGCCCAGGCTATTCTCTTAGCATGAGATGTTCTCAAGAAGATAGTGTCAATAGCTGTTTGATGCCAGCTGCTGCCTCTGGTCTCACGGTCCACCACTTCCCAGCTCTGCAGAGCTGGTGTGAGCATGCATGGACTTCTCTGCCTCCGAGGGCCTCTGCTGACTGTAGATCACATGTCCATCTCAGCATGGCATACACCAGAAGGGGTTTATTTGTCTCATCTTCCTCCTGCCCAGCAGGGTGGCAAGCTTCAGAACCAGTTTCATGTGTCCAGCTGGCCGGCTGGTCCTGGTCCTCCTTCTTATGGCCCCTACACTAATGACATGTTATCACCCATGTGGTCCAGAGAAACAAAGACTCGGCTCTCCTGCCACTCAAATTCAAGGTGGTTTTTGTCTCCAGAACCCTTGGAGGGAACCATTCCTGATTTGGGTTTTGCTTCACACCCCCAAAACCGTGCCTGTGACTGGAGATACCCGGTGGCTGGTTTCCCAAAGGCATGGGGACCTAGGTGAAGGCAGATAGATGCAGGGCTGAGCTAAAGGAACATCTGCAGCATGCCCTGCGTCTTCCCCTCTGACATCAGATTTCCATGTTTAGAAACATGGAATTGCCTGCTTTCTTCAATAAAGTTGTTCTAAATTAAGCCCATGGGGTGCGTATCAGTATTTGATTTCCTCTCAGCTGCTGGTACACTGAAGGAGCAACGTGATGGTGGGTTTCTGAACATGTGCTGATCTCATGTATTCCTAGGTCCTGGTCACAGAGGCATACTGCATTCTTTCTTCGCCAAGAGAGATGCAGAGACCTGTGCGTTCCCAACACCAGCAGACAGTCAGGACATCCTGGTCCTGGCAGAATCTCTGAGAATGCTTGCTTGATCTCCCGCAGGGAGTGCTAGTTTTGAGATTAGGGGAAATAATTAAGACAACACAGGACTCTGGGGACCGACCATCACACAGCAAGCAGGACTGAAAGTCTACTTTGTTATTTTTTTACTTTGCTTTTGAAACGACTTAGCATACAAGGTAATAGGCTCCACCAGCCATTGTGCAGTGTTCATTCCCCCTCCCCCTTCCCATCCTACCCGACTCTCCGCCCCCAGCTTCACTCTTGTTGGTCTTGGCTCCTTTTTTTAAGGCTCCACCACTCTTCTCCCCTCCCCTCCTTTGCACATGGCTGGCTGCTCCAGGTTCTCGGGGCTGTTTTCCTGTTTGGCCACAGGGTGATATGTGGTGTTCTCAGGAGTGTGACAGCAGAGGGTCCTTTCTGGTACTTTCTCCCGGGAGTGTGGAGATCCCCTGAGGATATTGTGTGCTGCCACCAAAGCAAAGCTGGATTTTGAAGGCAGGAGAGTCTCCAGAGGTGGACATGCCCACTGTGCAGTAAGGCAGGACCGTGAGAGCAGGACCAGCCTACCTCCTCAAAGGCACAGCATGACTCTGTGCAAGAATAATATCGACCAGGTGGGTGGAGCCTCAGGACTCAGCTTCCCAAATACCTAGGGCTGCCATGGAGACTGGATTTATCTCAGAAAACATCTCCATTGGGTCCTAATATCACCTGTCTCCAAAGCTCATGTGACCCCAAGCTGGCATTCTTTATTCTTTATAACTGGACTCTATCATTCCTCTCATAGGGTTTTTAAGGTGAGGGGAAGATGAAATGGAGAGACTCCATCTCCAGCCTGTATTAATCTTTGCAGGTCTGAGCAGCCAACATCTGGGCAGATGTGTGTCCTTCCTCACAGAAACCCATTGCACTCACACTGTGCACCAGGGAACCTTTGCCCAGAGGGAGGCTGTTGGCTCCAGCACTTGCCACAAGAGACTAGGAACATAGGAATAGACCCGTGGGTTTGCAGGCTGCCAGACAGGCTGTGTATTACATCTGCAACCATCATCATATTGGGCAAAACAAATAACCTCACCTAGGCCTGTCAAAGGTTGAGAATCATAGTTGGGTATAAATTCCCTCCAAATGTCCATATCCTCTGAATGATGGAACCCTCCAGTGTTGACTGAAAAGAAAGTTTCTGAATGTAATGTTCCCAGATTAAAATATAGTATCTATCTTTATTCACACAATGGTTTGTCTCGGAGAAAACCTCTGAGCTACATTTTGGGAGGCAGATTCAGTGGCAGGTTACAAAATTTATCTCTAGAGAGAAAGACAATGAAAAGACATAAAAAAGCCATTGTCGTCAGCACAAAAGTGGGAGAGGATTTGTGGAAGGGCGGCCCTCATAGGATGTGAGATCCTGGGTGCCTGGAGGATCCAGCTCTCATTCCAGAAAGCTGAGTTAGACAGAAAGAGGAAAATGATCCAGTGAGTGTCAAGAGATGCAGAATAGATGAGGGGAGTTGGTTAGACAGGTCTGAAGGGGCTGATGCCAGTGGCCAAGGCTGGCAGACATGTGCCACCCTTTGCAAGGTTCTGATACCCACCCCATTCTGCAAATCAGGAAACCAGAACAGAGGCGGGGCCTTACCTGAGGTCACTCACAAAGCTGGCGGCACACCTGGGGTTCAGATCCAGCCCAGGCTCCAGAGCCACCACCAGGTGTCGCATGTTGTGTGTGTGTGTGTGTGTGTGTGTGTGTGTGTGTGAGTGTGTGTGTATGACAAGTAGACATGTATCTCCCCTCTCGCAGAGACACAGTTGGAATCTTGGAGACTGAGGTTTTCACCCTGGCATGCATCCCTGAGGTGGTGTGGAACACTGGACCTTCTTTCTGTAAATGATCAGAAGGAAGTGTCAGGGTCTGCTTTCAGAAGCCTGCATGCACCAGGTAGAACCTGGTTATGCATGGACCCCCCCCACACACACACACACACAAGCTAGTCTGTGAACTTCTGTCTAAGAACACTGATAACCAATACAGATCTGCTTGTGAGACCCCCTTGTGAAGGGACTAGGCAGTATAGTGGGGATGTAGCTCAATTGTGCAAACACATCATAAGCCACTTGAGATCCAGCACAGAGACAAAGTGCGTGAGTCATGTCACCCGAGGCTACAGAGGGAGCATGGTATCAAAGGCTATTGGGTTTGTTTTGTTCCTTTTCAACCTGATTCATATTTAAAACAGAATTAAGTTCTGCAGAAGAAAGCACCCATCCAAGCTTCTCTCCAGATGTGGGCCTCCATTGCTGCAGCCTAAAGATCCTCCCTCCAGTCTTTCTCCCAGGGCCTCCAAGTCAAGAAGGGAACATCAAGTAATGGGATCATTTCCATGCACGTGAAGGAGGGTGGACCTCTGACAGCCAATCAGAAATGGATGTCGGCTGGATAGCCTGTACCTGTGGTGGCGGCCAATTCTGCAGCAATCCTGGACCCTGATTTATCTCTTGGTCTGTTGCTTAAAGCTCCACCTAAGAGAATCACCCTTTTGGCTGTGTGACTTCCAAATGAAATATGTTTGATCATAAGAGGAAGAGAGTGAACCCAGTGCCATCTACATTGCAAAGGGGGGGTGGAAGCCTGTGTGGGCATGTCAGGATGAACAAGCCTGCATGTCGGGGCTGAGCACCCCAGAAACAGGTTCCCAGGGGCTTTCTGATTGAGATGCTGAGCTATCACCACTTACTCTTCAGTCTCCTCTCCTCTACCCCTGTCTTATCACGGCTTCCATGCTAGAGATAGAGTGAGATGCCATGGAAGGACCTGAGCATAAATGAACTCCAGGAAGGGAGGAGGGGAGGGACAAGGGAAGGAGGAGGGAAGTGGGGAGGGAGGGAGAAAAGAATGAGGAGAGGAAGGAATGAGAGAGTACAGAGGGATGATAGAAGAGACAGCAGAGGAGAGAGGCAGGAGGGAGGAGTGAAGAAGAGAGGGAGAAAGGAAGGAAGGAAAAAGGGAGGGAAGGAGGAGGGAAAGGAGGAGAAGGGGGAGGAGGAAGGGGGAAGAGAAATCAAGGAGGAGGGAGGGAGGGAATGAGAAAAGGGGAAGGAGAAAGAGAGTGGAGAGGAAGGAGGAGAGGAAGGAAAGAGGGGAAGAGGAGCTGACTGCCCCCTTTTCCTCTTGCTCAGGGCAGGGCTTTGTCTCTCTCTATAGGAAATGCTCTCTATGCCTGGGAGAAGCCAGGGAGCATTCTGTCCTAATCTCAATGAAGGGAGGGGAGGTGCTGGAAATCAGCTTTCCTTCTCCCTGGTCCGAGGCTGCAGCGCTTCTTCAAAGGCCATGGACATAGAGCTGTGGGTCGCAGCAAGCCCTCAGAGCTCTGGCTCTGTTCTGATAGGCACGCTTGCACATTTGCCCTCTAGCCACACTAGGGCTGACCCAGTGGACACTCTAGAGAAGAAAATCAGCACTGTATGGGACATGGGGGCACTCCCAGCAGCCATTGGTGGTGGATGAACCTGAGCAAGATGCAGGAGAAGGTAGTATGCAGAGGCATGGCTGAGTTGTCATCCTGTGTGCCATCTGCAGGACCAGACTTGGCAACAGGGGAGGGGGCTGAGTTCAGAGCAGGACATAGAAGGCAGAGCTTTCCATTGTTAATGATGGTAGTTCAAAATGTTCTTTCTTTTAAAAATGATTATTTGGTTTTATTGTATATGTATGAGAATTGCTTGCACGTCTATAAGTGTACTATTGCCTCAGAAAGGCCAAAATAGGGTGCTGGATCCCCTGGAACTGGAGTTACAAATGATTGTGAGCCACTGCATCAGTGCTGCCAGCTGAACATGGATTCGGCAAGAACATTGAGTGGGCTTCGAGGTTTCAAACGCCCACGCCATTTTCAGTTAGTTTCTTTCTTCCTCTGCCTTGTGCTTGTGGATAAGATGTAATCTCTCTGCTACTGTTCCCGTGGTGTGCCGGCCTGCTGACATGAACTCATTCTTGATGGCCACCAGCTTGGATCCCCTGAAACTGTGAGCCCCCCAAATAAATGCTTGCTTGTATAAGTTTCCTTGTTCACAGTGTTTTAACCCTAATAATAGGACAGTAACTCAGACATGGTGGTGTGGTGCATCTAGCCTACAGAATACGACAGAGCCAGAGTCTCCACCTCTGAGTCACCTTCAGGATAGTTACTGAAGATAACCTCTCCAAGTGAGGGCACCACAGGACCATGAGGGAGCAGGTGGATGCTAGTGTCTTTTAACTCAACAGTGGAAGTCCCGGAATGTCACTCGCTCCTCATCCTCCCAGAATAGGGACAATCTAATAGCAGGAAACAGAAGCTCAGGTGTTTTTAGCCATCATCCCAAGGGGTGGGGGTGTTGAAGTCCAAGGCTGTGGACTGAAGCCCAGCAGACCTTCCATGTTGGGGAACCGAAACACTGGCAGGGTAACCCCACGTTCCCAGCGGGTGGGTGAGGGAGGACACCATCTTTAATCTGTTAGAGTTTTAGCACTACAGCCTGGAAAATGCAAGCTGGGACCTGGGTGGTTGTGCTGCAGAGAATAATGTGACAGTATCAACTGTCTCATCAGTTCCTGTCACTCGCTGCCTCGGACACAGAAAATATCAAAGCCACTCATAAGCGCAGAATCAGATGGAGTACTGAGGTGTGGCTTCCTGGACAAGGGCTCTGAAGTCCTTGCACCTCTGTGTCATTTTGAAACTTGTGAGTGTTTTTTTTTTTTTTTTTTTTACCTTAAGCCTCTCTCTGTCCCTGCCTGCACGACCCACTCCCCTACCCATGCTTTAACTGAGCTGATGTCCAGGGCTTGCTAATGCCCTGGGGATGAGGTACTATGGACACCTGGGCTGTCTGAGTTTTCAGATGATGCCCCCGCCCCTGCCCCCAGAACATCTTCTGGGACCAGTGGGAGAGATGCCAAGTAAGAACTGAATGACCCACTCGACTCTTTTCCAAAGTCGTGACATTTGAAATTGTACTGGAAAAGACCCAAGCTTCCTTATTTGGAGAAATTTGTTGTACACAGCATGGAGATGAGGTGACCCCAGAGGCAGCAGCAGCAGCATGGAGACTGACACCTCCACAGACACCGGGTGGGAGATATACTGTTCGTTTTTTTTTTTTTTTTTTTTTTTTGGCAATTTGACACACTTATACATATCTGGGAGGAGGCTACCTTAACTGAGGAAAGGCCTCCATAAGATTGGCCTATACGCAAGTCTGTGGGACATTTTCTTAATTGACGATTGATGTGGGAGGGGTCAGACGATTATGGGTGGTGCTATGGATGGGCAGATGATCCTGGGTTATATAAGAAAGCAGGCTGAGCAAGCCATAAGGAGCAAGATTCTAGATAGTGACCCTCAAGGCTTCTCCTTCAGTGCTCCCATCCAAGTGATTGTCCTGACTTTCTCCCCTGACTTCCTCTCCTAACTTCCTGCTTCGACTTCCTCCCCTGACTTTCTGTTCTGATTTCCTGCTCTGACTTCCTCCCCTGACTTTATAATATGACTTCCTGCCCTGACTTCCCACCCTACCCAGACTTTCTCCCTTGACTTCCTCCTCTAACTTCCTGCTTTGACTTCCTGCCCTGACTTCCTACTCTGACTTTCTGCCCTTATTTCCTTTCCTGACTTCTTCTCCTGACTTCATAATATGACTTCCTATCCTGACATCCCTTCAAGCTTTATTGTAGACTGAGATAATCCATGTCCCCACTTGCTTTTGGTCAGTGTTTTATCACAGCAATAGAAACCCTAAGATGGGTGACATAGGTTGAAGATAAGTGTGTCCACACTCCCTTTTCTCCTACAGTAAGATGCTGCTCTACACCAGCCTCTCAACTTACATGGGACTCAGGGAGGACAAAGCACCTGCCAGGCTGGCTCTTTAAGTTTGAAGACCAAACAGTATCATTTAAGTAGAGTTTGCTCTGCCTTTGTGTCTCCTCCCCTTTGCGAATTAAACTCACGGGGATCGATTAAGACCATCAGAAAATACAGATATTTACATTATGATTGATTATAGTAGCAACATCACAGTTATGAAGTAGCAACAAAAATAATTTTATGCTTGGGTGTCACTACAACATGAAGAACTGTATTAAAGGGTCACAACCTTTAGGAAGGGTGAGGACCACTGATCTAAGTCTAATGTGTGAAGAATTTCATGAGCCCAGGAGATGAAAATCAACTACAAGTTTACAGACATTTCTTATATAGCAATGGGATGTTAGCAGGCTCCTCAAAAGAGGACATGGTTACACACACACACACACACACACACACACACACACACACACACACACACACATACACACACACACACACACACACACACACACACACACAAGCAATGAGGGACCCCCATGCAGGTCTCTGAGCATTGGAAGGAACAGGAGACGGGACAGATGAGCATTCAAAGCAGTGATGGTCGGCATAGGCACAGGTGGACTGAGGTCCTGACAAATGACAGGAAGGAAGTGGGAGCAGTGAGAGGAATCACAGTGTGCTTCTATAGTGTGCTCCCACAGAGTGCTCCCAGAGTGCTCCCAGAGTCTGATCTCAGTGTGCCTCCATAGTGTGCTCCTGCATTGTGTGTGTTCCTGCAGAGTCCTTCCACCACGTGCTCCCACGGAGTGCTCCCACAGCATGCACCCACTTACTTCAGGTAAGCTGACCTTTGTCAGTACCTAACTCATTCTTCCCACGAGAATAAGTAAAAAGCAGAGAGCCCCTGAATTATGGCTGTGTGCAGCTGTCATCCCAGCTTCTCCATTCAAGAAATGTCACAGAAACTCGAGCTTTGTTAAACTTAACAGCAGCATCTTCTAAAGCAAGAGAGGGGACTTCATCATCAACACTAGGGCAGACCTTTGCAGTGACACAACTGTTTGGGATCTCCACATTCCTGTATCTAACTCCTTATCCATGATATGTAAGTAACCCCCACCCCCAACTCACTGGCTTACTAAGTTGGGTTTTGGTGAAATTGTCCTTTGGTCTGTCATGGTGCCAACCTGGGGTGAATAGATATCTCTGTGTGTCTCCCCAGAAAATTTAATGTAAGCTGCTGCCCACACACGGGCACAAAAGTCTCAAAGATGAGCTTGCATTATCCTGGCTGCGGGCTGTGAACAATGCAACTGAGGCTGAACCACCCAAGGGTGCTGCATCTACAGAAGGATCCCAACATGGCGGCATTTGCATGGACTTTGCCATCTGTCATAAGACATGTACCTAAGGCTGAGCTACCTGGAGGCAGAGTGCCCATGAAGCAACCCAGGGTGTCTGAGGTCTTCCGTGTGGTATGGAGTGGTATACCTGCTCTGTAAGTAGGGTCTGCTGCAGAGATGTCGGGATGATGGTTGAACTGTATGTATGCGTTGCTTTAAGGAGTACTAAAGAAAGATAGAAGCCTGGGTTCACCACACCCTGAAGAAGCACCCCACCCTGCCCTGGGACCCCAATTGTATCTGTTGGTGCTGCAGTTTAAAATTACCTCTAGAAAAAGAGACAATGCAGGGGGTTGGGAATGATGTAGTGTTAGAACTGGAAATGAGCAATCAATATGCTAATTACACCCAAGAAACATGCAAATGAGCTTCTAACCTTCCTGAAGGAAACATCTGCCCCTTTCCAGCAAAGACATCCGAGAGTCCATGGTGCGGGAACCTATGGGCTAAACACTGGGCAGCCAGGCAAAGAAAGGCAGGTGATGTTTGGAAAGAAGTAGCTTTGGTGTGTGGGGGATGGGCCGTGGGGTAAGTGCTCTCTGCACAAGCACAACACTGGGGGTTGGGAGTGGGGTGGGAACATGGAGTCCATCTTAATACCACATGACAAGCTGGGTGTGGCAGGTGCACCTGTAACATCAGCACTGGGAAGCAAGTCAGGCAGACTGTGGCTCTCATTGCCAGTTGGTCTAATGGAATTTGTGGGCTCCAGCCTAGTGAGAAACCCTGCTGCAATCCTACAGTGGAGAGCTGTAGAGGAAGTCACCGGACATTGACCTCTGGCCTCCATATACACAAGATGGCACATGCTGTTATGTGTGTGCGCGCTCACGCGCACACGCGCGCGCACACACACACACACACACCATTCTTAACTCTATCATTAGAACTTTGAGCAACTGGGAAGCTATAGTCACATGCACACATGTAAACTTACTTTCTAAGTGGTCACAGGACAAAGTAAAAGCCTGCAGTGGACTTCAAGGGGCAGGAGGGACTCACATCCGCATAGCCCCTCCTCCTTTAGACCTTCTCTGGCTTTCAACAGAGCTGATTCTGCCCCCACTGCCTACTCCCCACTCCTCATTTCTATAGGACACCCTGAGATTTCCCAGGTGGGTGAACAACACCCACTGTGTAGGAAGAGGAATAGGAATATGGATCTGGGAAGAATGGATCTGGATGTCTAGGGAGGAGACAAAGCTGTGTGAGCTTCAGCTGGGCTCTCTCAAGGACAGCACAAAGCACAGGACACAAGCTTCCCAGCAAGTGAAGAAAGGAGCATTCACAGGGGTGAACTGGCAATGTGATTCTTGTCACATGGTCAACAGTGCAATAGTGGGGGGCGGGGGTGGGAGCAGGACTGAGTCCAAAATACAGGAGTCGGGGCAGTCCCTTCTGGGTTTTCACTGACTTAAGTGTGTGTGTGTGTGTGTGTGTGTGTGTGTGTGTGTGTGTCTGTGTGTCTGTGTCTCCGTGTGTCTCTATGTGTCTGTGTGTGTGTGTCTGTGTATCTGTGTGTCTCTGTGCATCTATGTATCTCTGTGTGTGCATGTGTATCTGTGTCTGTGTGCGTATGTGTGTGCTTATGTGTGCACTTTGTATGTGCCTGTGTGTGCGTTCTTGTGTGTATCTGTGGATGTGTGTCTATGTCTGTGTGTGTCTGTGTGCAAGTGTGTGCACTTGTGTGTGTGTGTGTGCTCTTGTGTGTCTCTGTGTATATATGTCTGGGTATATCTATGGGTCAGCTTGTGTCTGTATGTGCATGTGTGTGCTCTCGTGTGTGTCTGTATTTCTGTGTGTGTCTCTCTGTGTGTGCTCTTGTGTTCTCTCTCTCTGCCTTTCTCTCTCTCTCCTTTCTCTCTCTCTCTCTCTCTCTCTCTGTGTGTGTGTGTGTGTGTGTGTGAGTGTGTGTGTGTGTGTAGGTGTGGGAGTCAACATCAAGTCTTACTACTTATGCAATGCCACCTTATTTTGGGACAGGGTTTCTCACTGTCCTAGAGTTCACCAAGTAGTCAGGGTGGCTGGCCAGGGAGCCCTAGGACCTTCTGTCTCTGCATTCTTTGTGCAGGGATTACCAGGTACACAAACAGTTCCAACTGGTTTACAGGAGTGTGGATGTCAAACTTGTGTCCTCATGCATGTCAGGAAAGCATTTTATGGACAGAGCCTTCCCCCAAGCCCTCGATTAGTTTTTCAAAACAGAGTCTTGCTTTGGCCTTGAACTCATAGCAATCCTCCTGTAGCAACTTCCCAAGTGCTGAGATTCTAAGCACAGGCTGCCCTACCTGGCTTTTTCAGTTAATTTTTGAAGGGAAATATGAAATGTCACATTCATAGGACAGGCCTGGGGGATTTGAACATCGTGGCTGAGTCGTGTAGCATCAGCTGGATCTTGCCTCTCTCTTTACTTCGAGAACTGGGGTAAGTGCCTTGGCCTTTCTGAGCCTCACTCTCATCCAGCAGGTGGACAGCACACTAGCACCATCAGTCCATGGGCCAGTGCCTGCTATAGGCTCCTAGCAGGAAGCCAGTGGAGCTGCTGTTGGCTGTCACTAATATTCCCCTGTGTTTCTCACCCCACCTCAGATTTGCTTAGACTCTGCTAAGCATCCAAGCCTGGCTCTGGGAAGCACTTGTTTAGAAGTCTGGCCAACCAGCAACCTTCTGTCACTTGCCTGTCAGGGGAGATGGTGCCATGCTGTAGAACTACTTCCTGCCACTTCAGCTACAGGGACTTCTCCAGGGTCCCTGGCAGAGAGAATTCTGTGTAACCAGCTGTCCACACATCTTGTAGAACAACCACAGGGCTTCCCGAGTGGACCTTCTCTGCCCCAGGCTCCACTTGGTAAATTAACCATCACCCTGGAGCCGGAGGCTGTGGCAGGCAAGGCCACTTGACATTCACTTTAGAGACACACTTGTTCACAGACACTCCAGATGCCCACCTGCTGCTCTGGGGTCAGGTACTGACTCTGGAGGAGTGCTAGCATGAGGATGGAGCTTCCAGCCAGACCCAGCTTGTTCCCAGCTGGAAGTCCTGTCCCCAGCAGCCTACTCTATGTTGATCATCCTGTGCTAGCCATGTGTGCTCTAACTAAACACCTGAACTATTGGGACCCAGAAAATCTGGTAGAGATGACACCAAGGCCAGGCTTAAAAGCAGTTGTAGTGGACACTGTAGGGTGTGAGTAGAATATTGAGTGTAACTCCAAGAAGCCTTCAGATTTCTGCTGGGACACGAGAGGTGTGAACAGCCTGGAGGCTTAAAACTTCTCCCTTTTGTAAGTACAGATAAGCTTCTATAATCCTGAACTCTGCATATTAACAAGAATCCAGACACAAGTTGATCCAGGGTTGGCAAGAGAGAACAGTTCAGGGCCTTGGACTCCCTCCAGACTTCCTGGTGTCCTAGAATCGGACATGTTCTGTCTGGCTAGAGAACTCAAGTGGGATGCATGGGGCAGCAAGAGGTGATTTTTCTCTCCTGCTCCTTCGGTCATCTCTCTTCCATCCTATTGACATGCAACAATGTAGAGACATGTGTTATGCTTATTTCAGCAGGTGAGCTTCAGGAAGCAAAAATGTACGTGTGGAAAGGATTCCAGTAGAGTGGAATTCTGCAAGAAGTCTGTCTGTTCGCTACTCACCAGGTTCTAGAAAGCACTTACACAGGGAGCTCTGATAGTTGCACAAAGCACAGGAGTGAGCTGCTTCAAAGAGCACTGCAAAGCCTATGGCAGCCCAGCCTGGTCCCAGTGCCTGACACCACAGCTGCCCCTAGAGCTTGTACCCAAGCCCCACGCCAGCAGCATACACCACATTCCCAGCCTGTCTCTCCCAGAGCCTGATCTGCATCCATAACCTGCCCCAGAGCCACCACCTGGCGCTTGAACTTTCAAGAGCCTGCAGGCTCATTCCCTGCTCCCTGCTGCCAGCATGGGGTGCTCCAGCTGCATCTACTCAGACTGGGGTTAATGACATCAATGTAAGCAGCCCTCTGGAAGAGTTTGTGGGAGTCACTTGTGAGTGGTGTCCCCATCACCCATCTGAGGATCTACTTGTGTTGTCCAAAGAGAGGGCTGTTCCATGTAGATGTTTTGGCTGCCCCCCTGTCCTTAGGCACATGGCATCCCTCTTCTTGTAAGGTCTCACTAGGCACTTTACAGTGAGCTCTTTGTTTCCTATGGGGGCGTGGGGGGGGGTCTGATAAACACTAAAGAAAGTGGTGCTCTAGGCAATAGGCACATGCTCACCCTGCCAACTCCAAGCAGCTAAACTTGCCTTGAGCTTTCCACGAACTTCTGGGACTCAGTTGATTTCCTTCCTTCCTTCCTTCCTTCCTTCCTTCCTTCCTTCCTTCCTTCCCTCCCTCTCTACCTCCCTCCCTCCTTCTCTCTCTCTCTCTCTCTCTCTCTTTCTTTTTCTTTCTTTCTGTCTTTATTTCTGCCTTTCTGTCTTGTCTTTCTTTCTGCCCTTCTGTCTTTCTTCCTCTCTTTCTTTGTACACCCTCACACACAATTTTGTTTGTGAGTTGATTCTTTTATACAGTGTGGGATACCAGCTTTAAAAACCTCTCTGAAAAAAAAAATGTTGGTGGTGTTCCTGCCTCAGGCCAGCCATGGAGAGACAACGATGAGAAGAACCACCCCAGACAGCCCAGGGAAGACGTTGCAGCAGAGTGGGAGCAACCCACCAGGCTCTGGGAAATGTGGGTACAGCCAAGACCTGTGCGAACCTGGGGACACATGCACAGCAGGGAGTCCTGCCAGGAGTCTCTTCCCTTTCAGCTCTTTATCCCTTTTGAGTGACAGAACCAGGACCTGTCATTATCCAATGAAGCTCATTCTATGCCTTATCTGGTTTTCTGGGCAATACAAACATCTGGGCTGGAATTCTGCTGTGGGCACTGGTTCACACCTGGCCCGATCCCCGAATCCCACATTCCCATCACTTGGGCTCCTGAACAGTGTGTCTACAGCCCGCACGACACCAGATCCAGCTGGAAACGGAAACATCAGTTTCTGTTTTCAAAATGTTGAATGGCTTCTGCCAGCAATGTGTCTCACGCCCGCAGCCATAAAGCCCGGCAAAGAAATAAGTTGGCTGTGATAATGTCTGTAGTGTATTCTAACTCAGAAATGTGAGGATCCATCCAACCATAAGAACTGCTCCATAAACGGGGTTACCGCTGTAAGACAGAACGCTATCGAGCTGTTTTATGTTGTGTGGGAGAAGAGGGCAATAGGGATGTGTTTACGGTATCGGGAACAGGAAACAGATGACCAAACGTTGCCTTCTGCGGAATACCAATTGTGTTTAAAAAGGAACGAGCTGCCATGTTGGTGCCAGCTCAGAATTTAACACGGAACCAGGACTTGCAAATTTATGGCAGCTACTTTCTGTAGCAGAAATTCAGGTGAGGATCATTTTTCCCCCTCTTAGTACATTTAAGTGTCTAAACTTCCCATAATAAACAAATAGTGTGTTTATAATCAAAACTAGGTATTCAAGGCATTACAAAGCTGTCAAGCTGCGCCACAAAATTGATTTTATTACCAGCGAAAACTGACAGTGATTGCTAGCCTCGCTGTTATGACAAAACACACAGAACATGAAATTTATCATTTTGACTGTTTCGAAGCTTACAATTCAGTGGCGTTAAGTACATTCACATATCTAACCGCCACGGCCATGAAGTTCCAGGATGTTCTCATCACCATAAAAGGAAATGCGAGGTGACTAAAATAGTCACAACTCATCGCCCTAACCCCATAGTCTGCAGAGGTGATTAATCGCATTCTGTTTCTGGATTTACCACTTCTGCACACTTCACAGAAATGGGACCATGCAGCAATCTGTTTCTTGATTTCTTCACTACCCGTAGAAGCTTTAAGGATATTAACTGTTTGTAGCATGTATCAGGACTTTATCCCCCTTCCTGGATGAGTAATATTCTATTTCGTGGATATACCAGCTCATCTGCTCATTAGTTTGACGTCTGGCTCATCGACCTCCAGCTATGACAAATTGCATAGTTATGAACGGGCCCCTGGAAATGTTTGTTTGACAACCTATTTTCAATTCCTTTGGGTTCCTCTTCTGAGGTGAAGGTCCCATGTGACATAGTAATTCTATGTTTAACTCACTGAAGAATTGCCAATCTGTGTTACACAATGTCCACTCAATTTTACATTCTAGATTTCTTTTTTAAAAATTGTATGTGTATGAGTGTTGGGGCTTTGATTGCATGTATGTCTGTGCACCGTATTCATGTCTGGTTCCTGTGGAGGTCAGAAGAGGGAGTCAGATCTCCTGAAACTGGTGTCACAGGTGGTTGTGAACCGCCCAGTGGGTGCTGGGAATCAAACCTAGGCTCTCTGGAAGAGCATCCATCTCTCCACCCCATCAGCATTCTAACCAGCAATGTATTTGAGCTCTGATCACTCAGTACTCCCAAGAACACTTGTACTTTCACAGTTATTATGGCTGTGATGTTACTGGATTAAAATGGCCTTGCGGCACTATTGTTTGGACTTGTATCTACCACATTATATCAATATTGAACATTTGTTCCCATGGATTGTGACTATTTGTATCTCTCCTGCACAGCAATGTTAACTTAAGCCTTTTGCCCATTTTTCAAGTTAGACTGTTATTTTTCTCTTGTTGAGTTATGAGTGCTCTTTGTATATTATGGAACTGGACCCTCATCAGTAGGGTTGCAAATGTCTCAACATTTTCTGTGTTATCTTTTCATCATCTAGATAATGTTCTTGGATGCAGGAACGACTTTAAAGCAGGTGAAGTACAGTTGATGTTGTGGATATCCCTGGGGCTAATTATATTTGATATTAATTCCGTTCTCCTATGAGGGGCTGCAAACAAGGAATGAGTCAGCACTCAGGTGATTTCCTGTAAACCTGCTTCCCACCTTAATTTGTAAAATAAAGGAGAGCTGATGATTGGGCAGATAAAAGAGAAGGTGGAGTGGAAGGTTGAGAGAGAGGATGCAGAGGAGGAGGAAGAAGAAGAAAAGTGGAGCAGAAGCACATGGCCTAAAGAAACTGCAAGTTCTAAGGGGTCTCATAAGATGGGAAAGATGGTAGGTAGTGTAGTGGTAGATCTGCCCAATCTAGGCACACAGCATGTAGTCATATTAACTGTGTTGTGTTTTCATTGCCGAGGCATATTTGGGTTGGAGAGTTTTACCACAACAAAATGGCGCCCAACATATTGATTTGAATTCAACTAACCTGAGATAAAAATTCACTGCCCACCAACCCCTGAATGGGGCTTGGGCAGTGACCTAGGCTGTAGCAGTATGGATTTGAAGCTAACTAGGTTTGAGGGGCCTACAGAGAACAGCAGAGAGGCATCTATGTCCGAGACAGCTTTCTGTGTTTGCTTCCCTGTATCCTTCGCTCCCCACCCTGCCTCCCCCACCTCCAAACAGGGACACAGACAACTCAGGTCTTTTTACACTCAATAAAGAATTGGGAGACAAAGGTACAAAGGGCTCCGGACCAGGAAATTCATTGATATAAAGAAAGAGATATAAACTTTTGATAATTAAAGATGGGAAATTTTACCTGTTGCTCAGACTAGATAGGGAATATTAGTCACTGACTCCAAGTAGAGAGAGCAGTGATAATTGCCTGCTATGAACAGGTATTAATTAATAGAAGTCTGTGGCTCCAGGTAGAGGCCATAACAGATAGGTATTATAATAGGTATTAATTAAATAAATATCTGTGGCTCCTGGTAGAGAACACAAAAGATAGATGGTATAACAGATATTAGTGAATGTTTGAATTAATTACTTTAAAGATGGTATAATAAAGTCTGCAGGAGACTCATATTCTGTGTTTAACATGGGCTCCACAGGAATTTTGGGTTAATATCCTGACATGACAAATTAGAAAGGCCTAAATAGGCTAAAATGTGTGTAATTTTGAGTATTGTGGTAGTGGTTTTATTGTTCCTCTGGGACAGAGGGCAAGCTACAGGTTTCCCTGGTTACCGGCTGAAAGATATGCTGGCCTGGGGAAAAGGTTTTGTCTTTCTGTTTTTGGAAAAGGTGATTAAGGTATTTACATCTTCCAGCGTTATATGGATCAGATTTGATAGAGGGAGACCTCCTGAGAATTAGATTCCATAGAATCAAACAAAAAGGTTATCTTGATGATACTAAAATTTTGTTTTGATATTTAGACATTACAGAATATAAAGCCTTGGTGAATTTTTTTTTTGGTCAGGCATGTTGAACTGACCTGCCTGAACTCCTGATGTCTTGGTTTTTCATCTGGATCCAGTCAGAACACAGACATCAGAGACTAATACAATCATTGGTGTGGCCTTCTTAAGGTCAACCAACTCCCCTGTTTCCCTACTCTTCCCCCTCCCTTCAAAAATATCTCAACACCCATATTCAGCTTGAAGAAGTTATGAAGAGTCATCATCCCAGTTCCCTAAGCTTTGGGGCTGGGGGTGGGTATTATAGGTGTCTTTGATACTAAAAATTTTGAAGTACAGGGCTTGGACCCAGTCCTTTTATTGCTGTTATTATAAACAGATCTGAGATGTTTAAGCCTGTGAGTTAAGGGCCAAATAGGAAATTCATGGCTCTGAGTTTATTGTTAGGATATCCTCAGTTATTTTAATTAGAAATGGCTGAGAGTAGTTAACAGAGAACAGTCTAGATTGCTTCACATAGATAATTGATTTTCAAAAAGTCAGAAGTCCACAGAATATGATGTTTAATGATTATTTATTATTTATTCACTTATTGTTGAGACTCCTCTGCTCCTGATAGCTTTCCCTGTCTTGGATTTAAAGAAGAAACTGAGCATCTTTGAGTTACTCCAGTTTGGTGAAACAGCCACTAGGCAAGAATTGCCTCATTTCATCTACAGACATACTACTGTCCAAAGAAAGTACACAATTACAGGTTAGGACAGCTTGGTTCTGCTGAGACGGAGTAGGCTAGTCCTTAATATTGCTGTTTCTCTAAGTCTGTCAGAAGACCCTGGCCAGTAGGCTGAAGACTGATGCTCCAATCTGTTTAAGTAAGGGACTGTCCAAGTGATCAGCAGTCTCTAAAAATTGACCAGTTTTGGAAGCTGTTTTAGGCTTCCTATATATTTTCAGTTAATATCAGTCCTTGGATTTCTGATGGGGTTGAAAAACTACATAGTCTCCTAATGAACCTAGGATTTTTACTTTAAGAGGAACATATTTGAGAGGATGGGTTTCAGATGGCATTCAATCTAAAGCCAAGACATAACCATGTGCAGAACTATAGTCTTTTAAATAATGATAGATGACAGAGGTTCTATTTAATTAACAAAGATGATGGACTGGGTGTTAGGTCTCTTGTACTTTAAAATTACAAAATAATAATAGTTATGTTCAAGTCTATCTGAGATAAAATAGTCTTTTAATTGGACAGAAAAGGGGAAATGTTGTAGATAACCTTGGGGCTAATTATATTTGATGTTAATTCTGTTCTGCAGTGAGTGGTTGTGAACAAGGAATGAGTCAGCACTCAGGTGATTTCCTGTAAACCTGCTTCCCACCTTAATTTGTAAAATAAGGGACAGCTGATATTGAGCAGATAAAAGGGAAGGTGGAGTGGAAGGTTGAGAGAGAGAGAAGAAGGAAAGATGAAAGAGGGAGAGGATGCAGAGGAGGAGGAAGAAGAAGAAAAGTGGAGCCGAAGCACATGGCCTAGAGAAACTTCAAGTTCTAAGGGGTCTCATAAGATGGGAAAGATGGTAGTGTAGTGGTAGATCTGCCCAATCTAGGCACACAGCATGTAGTCATATTAACTGTGTTGTGTTTCAATTGCCGGGGCATATTTGGAATGGAGATATACCACAACAGGTAAGCTATGCATTTTTTTTTTTTAACTTAAAGTGTAAGAAACAGTTTCTTAAACTCTGGGCTATGACTCCTCTGGAGTCACTTAGCTGATGTGGGATGATGAACACTTTGGCAACAGTACCAGCCGTCTGAAATACAGTGTCCCAGCTGTCGTGAATCTGAGCTGTTTCCGCACCGACTTCCAGCTGGCCCTGGCTCCTGGTACCATTGTGGACCTTGCAGAGAACATGCTGAATGCTCCCACTTCCACCTTCAGTGTATGAGCGTTAAACTGGTGTCTCTTTGAATTACACTGTGTTATCATGTGTGGTTATAAAAACCCGACATCAAGGACTGGAGAGAACTCTGCAGTTAGGAGCACTGATTGCTCTTGTGCCGGCAGAGCCGGGTTTCATTTCCAGACCCCAGATGGGATGATTCATTACCTTCTGCAGCTTCGGCTCTAGGGATACATCACTGGCTTCTGCAGGTACCACACCTGCGAGCACATACATACACAGAGACACTCATGCATAAATGTGAATACAATTAAAAACAAAAACAAACAAACAAGGAAACACTAATTGAGTTGCTAACTCCAGTTTAGATACACTAAAAAAAAAAAAAAAATCATGAATTTTGTTTGGGATTAGGAAAAAAAATTCAAAAAGTTTTGAAAAGGCCATAAATATGTACCTGACATTTGCATTGTACATTTTTAGCATGGCTGTTTCTAAATTCAAACTGCTGATAAATTCTGAAACATGCTTTTCAGACACCCCATGTCCATCCTTATCAAATATTCAATCATGTTCAATTCTTTATAAACATAAATAAGCAAGCCCATCTCACTAATACACACATTTGCATTTGTCTTTATTATGGGTAAAATAATGTTTGTGACGGTTCCCATGGTTTTACGCTCAGGAAACTCTCAGTGTGCATAACTTCGTTATATCTCACCACACCCAGAGTTCACCAATAGGACTAGACTTGATAACCACATTGTTTAGGGGATCCCCTGGCTGTGCCCTTAGGGGCTAGAGCTACAGACCTTCTACCTCATCTGTCTCACATTGACAGGAACTTGGAGTATAACTTTGGCTCTCATCCTTACACAGCAAATGCTTTAAGCATGGAGCTGCCATCTTCCCAGCTCTCAGGTTAGGAACATGGCAGCTTCTGTCCAGTTCTCAGATTTCAAGTAGTACTCTGCAGTGAGTTTTCATATGATCTATAGCTTTTCTGCTTCCTGTATTGTCCTGTATTAACACCTCAGTAATATTAATCTCTGGACCCCAGTGCGCACATATATTAGGGATCTCCTTCTCCTTAAATCTTCTTTGCTTTCTCTTAGCAACACCCCAGACTCTAGCTCACAAGTCTTTTGTCTCTTGGCTCTCTCAGCCCCTAAACACTCCACTGTTTCATTGCTGTTGGAAACAGATATTTTCTTAGTTCCCTTTGGATGCTTCATTGCTGAGGCAGAGAAACACAACTGAGCATGTGCACTGCTCTGAATGACATCATTAACCAGTGCCATAGGTTTTTCTGGGAGACTTCCTTAGGTCTTTGGTATATAAGATTTCAGGTTCTATGGATAGAAGTGGTTTCATTTTTCCTTGTTTAATGTGTATATTTTTAAATATTTTTCTTTCCAAATTTCTCTGACTGGACATTTCGGGACAGAATTCAAAAGACAAGCAAGCAAACCAAACAAACAACCTCCCCCCCACACACACAAACAAAAGGACAAAATCAATCCAATAGTGAGCATTCCATATTCCATCCTCACTTTGACCAAAACCTTCCTGTCTTCACGCTGAGTGTATTCGCCTTGGTTTTTCATAAAACCTAGGATACCCAAGATATAAGATACAATTTCCTAAACACATGAAACTCAAGAAAAATGAAGACTGAAGTGTGGACACTATGCCCCTCCTTAGAAGTGGGAACAAAATACCCTTGGAAGGAGTTACAGAGACAAAGTTTGGAGCTGAGATGAAAGGATGGACCATGTAGAGACTGCCATATCCAGGGATCCACCCCATAATCAGCATCCAAACACTGACACCATTGCATACACTAGCAAGATTTTATCGAAAGGACCCAGATGTAGCTGTCTCTTGTGAGACTATGCCGGGGCCTAGCAAACACAGAAGTGGATGCTCACAGTCAGCTAATGGATGGATCACAGGGCTCCCAATGGAGGAGCTAGAGAAAGTACCCAAGGAGCTAAAGGGATCTGCAACCCTATAGGTGGAACAACATTATGAACTAACCAGTACCCCGGAGCTCTTGACTCTAGCTGCATATGTATCAAAAGATGGCCTAGTCGGCCATCACTGGAAAGAAAGGCCCATTGGACACGCAAACTTTATATGCCCCAGTACAGGGGAACGCCAGGGCCAAAAGGGGGGAGTGGGTGGGTAGGGGAGTGGGGGTGGGTGGGTATGGGGGACTTTTGGTATAGCATTGGAAATGTAAATGAGCTAAATACCTAATAAAAAATGGAAAAGGAAAAAAAAATAAGCACCTGTTCTGTGTGGGAGAAATTCTGGTTTTCCCTCACTCTGTCCTTTGGTCTGTGTTCTTGAGCTGTGAGCCTCACAAAATGGTGGCCCCTGAGCTTCCAGTACTATTGACTTGTGTCACATGACTTGACCGGCTAACTGATGAAACAAACTTACCTCGTATCCTTATTAATAAGGTTCCTACTTGTTCAGGTGGCAGAGGGCGGTCAGCGCTGGTTTGGTCTGTTGGAATCTTATTAATCTCACTGATCTTCACAGTTCTTGTTGACAGCTGAATATTTTAAGGGCTGCTTCCTTCTCTTGTGCATTTTGTAGCTTTTGAGAGGGGCAGATGTGTTGGTTTTCTGCTTAACTCTGAAAGTTTCTCTGCTCCAAGGTTTTCTTTTTGTTGTTGTTGTTTTTGTTTTAGTTTATTTTTTGAACTCAAATAATTGTAAAACTTTTTTTTTTTTTTTTTTTTTTTGGTTTTTTGAGACAGGGTTTCTCTTTGTAGCCCTAGCTGTCCTGGAACTCACTTTGTAGACCAGGCTTGGCCTCAAACTCAGAAATCCACCTGCCTCTGCCTCCCGAGTGCTGGGATTAAAGGCGTGTACCACCACACCTGGCATTGTAAAACTTTTAAAGGCCTGGGTCAAAACCGAAATGGAAGGCTTCAAACTTTGACCAGGACACTAAGCTCCAACCATCTCTTCCTCTGGATGGGCAGTTTCTTCTACCAATCGAATGTGGTTCCTTGTGATGGCTGATGTTGAGTGCCAGCTTTACCCGATCTAGACATGAATGGGGGCATTAGTGAAGTCTGACTTCAGTTGTGTCTGTGGGGATTCAAAGGACTAGACAAGAGGAGAAAGACTTCTGTGGGCCTGGACAGCACCCTCCTGTGGACTGGAGGAAAAGGAGGGGCACAGGGAGAAATCCAGCCAAGTATCTGAGTCCCCTTTGCTCTGACTCCTGATTCCCGGGGACATGGGCAAGCATTCTCCTGCCGCCAGCCTGTCCCCACCATGATGGATGGTTCCCTCAAACCATCAGCTACAATAAACCCTTAAGTTGCTTCTGGTCGGGTGTTTGATCGCAGCAATTTGTGAGCACCAGCTTTTCCAATCATCTCCCCAAAGCTGGACATAAATGTTTCATGGAGTTTTATTGTAATTTCAATTCCTTTTTAATTTCAATGATGTGTTTGAGGAAAAATATCCAGCTTAGCAAAAAAATAAAATGAACCTAAAGAAACAAAACAAACAAACAAAACAGGAACCTTTTGATGTCAGAGATGGAAGAGGAACTCACAGGAGGAGATCAACCCAATACCAGAAGCCAAAAGTCCAACACAATACCAGAAGTCAAAAGCTACAAGGTCAAAGCCATGTCTCCACATCAACCCCTTCCACAGCTCACTGCAGAGACAGGTTTACTTGCCAACCAGACTCTGTCCTACAATACCTATCTTTCTTACTGCCCGGTGTAGAGAGGGCTCTTCCTCAGCATCACCAGCCAGCCAGTCACAGGGAAAGGCCCTCCTAGATGGGACCAGGCCTCAGAGAACTCACTCACCTCCTAAAGGGCCCGAGTGCTCACCTCCTAAAGGGCCCGAGCCCAGGTGCTGACTCTTGTGACCGCAAGAGTCCTGCAATGCTCACCAGACTTAAGTAATCACCATGGCTTTCCGTCTGCCTCATGCTGTTTCTGATGGTAGAAAACCCTCCTTATCCATCCCATCATCTCGTTCCAGGTCAAAAGCAACTATTTGAAGCCATGTCTTCTGCCTGCAGCTGCATCAGAATTTCTGGGAAGCCAAATTTCAGTACCCAAGGATGACTTCCTACAAAATCAATGCTCACCTAGCCATCTAGCCAATTGCGTGAATCTGTGAATCTGTGCTTCCTATCAAAGCAGAACCCAATAAAGGCACAATTCTCAGAGAGGAGCTGACACTGTATCAGGAAGCATGGCTTTAAAGTGGCGGGCTCCCCAAGGACCACTTCTGAGCAGCTGAATCATGGCCAAGTCACTTGAATTGTCTCAGCCTTAGCTTGTTTCCCTGTAAAATAGATATGACAACAGGCCTACCAGGTTGGATCACTGAGAGGACTAAAGAGGAGCAGAGAAGTCCATCACCAGTACATGTCAGTGAGTGGCAGGGGTAGCTGAAGATCCCTCTGCAGTGGCTGCAGTAGTGCCTGTCTGTCAAACTTCCCATGAGGGTGATTAGGTGTCCACACCACCTGCCTTCCAGGCTGTGGTTCAGAATTCACACTGTAATTCATTCAGCAAGTGTCCCGTGTGTGTGTGTGTGTGTGTGTGTGTGTGTGTGTGTAGTGTGTATGCATGTGTGTGTGTGCATGTGTGTGTATGCATGTGTGTGTATGTGTGGTGTCTTTGTGTGTATGTGTGTGCGTGTGTGTATGTGTGGTGTGTATGCATGTGTGTGTATGCATGTGTGTGTATGTGTGGTGTCTCTGTGTGTATGTGTGTGCGTGTGTGTATGTGTGGTGTGTATGCATGTGTGTATGTGTGGTGTCTGTGTGTGTGTGTGTGTGTGTGTGTGTGCGCGCACGCGCGCATGTGTGTGCATTTACACACAGCTAGTCTGGCTGGCCAGAGAGTCCTTGGGACCCGACTTTCCCTGTCCCTAACCCTATGCCTTGTTTTTATATGGACATAGGGGATCTGACATAGACATAGTTGGGTCTTCATGCTTGTTCAAACTAAGCCTTGTCCTCAGCCCCTTAGCAAATGCCGACAAAATGATTGGTCACTGACAGGCACCGTCCTGGGTCCTGATGGCGTGGTCATGAAATCTTTCCTAACTGTTTTGAGCTGGGTCAGTAAATGTGCTGTACCTGTGGCTAGATGACACATCCTTCAAGGTTGGGGCCACGTGCCTCATAGCTCCTCCCCATCTGCGGAAACAGCCACAGGCAGCACAAACACGAACGGGTGTGGCCAATTACATCTCTTTACAAAATAGACTATGAGATAAATTCAGCCCAACAGATAACTTACAGACTTCTACAGTCTAATAGAAGAGTAAATAGAATGGGGGCTGAGGAGCATTTGAGTTGGACGGGCTCTTGGGGTGAGGCTTCTCAGGAAGGCAGGATAGGAGGACAGGGACAGTGTTCTAGGTGGAAGGCAGACTGTAGGAAGGCTGAGATCTGAGAGTGAGGCACAGAAGCAGGGGGAGGAGGGAGGGGAAGGGAGAGGAGGAGGGAGAGGAGGGAGAGAGAGAGAGAGAGAGAGAGAGAGAGGGAGAGGATGCGCATGCGCACGGAGGGGTGGGGACGGGGAGGGCGGGGACAATGCTCCTTTGGAACCTGATGCAGCTTCAGTTCTGAGAGAGCTGACACTGCTGAGCCAGAACAGGGAGCCAGGCCTGGGCATATTCAGGAGGAGAATGGGAATAGCTGAACAGTTTGAGCTCAGTCTTACAGATATGCTTGAGGGCCTGTGGTGAGTTTGGCAAGGTGAGCTTACATCTCCAGACGTCTAGAGGAGATCAGCATTAAAGACTAGCAAGCCTGGAGATGGAAAGCCTGCATAGAAGGTCACCACATCAGCCTAGGTGATTGGATATGTGAAGGGGCGGGGCTACCACACCCATCTAGGTGATTGGATATGTGAAGGGGCGGGGCTGCGGTTCCTGCTTGGACACCAGACCTTTGCTCCCGAGATGGCTTGATCCTTGTGGTTTCTTGATCCTGCCTCTCTGACTCTTCCTCCAATGGGATAGGCACGGTGATCCCACATCGGATGGGAGCCACGAATGGTCACTTACAGCTATTCCCAAGATCTAGAATCTTCCTCGCTAGACCCCACACATGCTTGACTACAGCATGGTAACCTCTGCACATTCTCTAAATGGGAACTGTGCTTCAGTGAAACTAAAGGTGATCAATTTAAAAGAATTAAGAAGAAAGGCCAGGTGCTCAAGGGAGCACCCTCCCTCCAGCGCGCTTGCATGCTCTTCAGTGTGCTAACTCAGCACTGCGCATTGCCAGCGTTTCAGGACCGCAGACTGAAAAAGAAAAAAAATAAAACAGCCTTTGTGTTCATTAAGAATAAGAAATTGAATTCTCAGGACAAAAATTTTCTCTATTCAAATGATTATTTCTCACACCCATTCCTGAGAAGGTTAAATGGCATCTTTACTCATACTCTCCGCCCTGATGCCTCAGACTGTCAAGTGAACTGTCTGCATACAGCTCCCTGGTAGAGCTCTCAAGACCTGACCCTCAAAGATCCCAAAAGAGTGTGCGTGGAAGCATAAAAAAGGAAAGAGAATTTTAAAGTAACAGTAGCAGGCAGCTCGGAGGATCAGGGTGTGCATCCCAGCACCAATACAGAACCCAGACATGGTGGGAGCACATGAACTAGAAAGGTAGACGTAGGAGTCCTGTGGTTTACTGGCCAGCCAATCTACCTAAAATGGCAAGTTTCCAGTCTAGCCAGAGACCCTAGCTCAAAAACCAAAAATGAAAATAAAAATGAAATATAAAAGTGTACAGAAGCAATAGAGTAAGAAAGCAACATTAGCCTCTGGCTTCCACGTGTGCATGGATTGTACATATGAACACACATACACACATGCCCACACAGACATGCACGTACAAGCACATGCATAGGCACACATGCATGCATGCACACATGCACACATGTACATGCACATGAACACACACAGGCACTCACACACATGCACAGGCACATGCACACACACATGCATACACACAGGTACATGCACACTTACACACAGGCACTCACACAGGCACAGGTACACACATGTACACACATACACACACACATGCACATGGACCCCAAAAGTAACAACAGCTACAGCTACACTTGGCTATTTGGGAACAACCTTGTGTGGTGGTTGAATTTGGCTCTTAATAAACCCTCAGAAAAAATAACAAAAATGTATGTAGACCTCTAATGATCAGGAGAAAAAAAAATAAACTTTAGGATGAAAGGTTAGCTTTTTTCTCAAGGTTCCTCAAGTCACCTCAAATAAGCACCCTCTCTCTCCCTCTCTCTCCTTCCCTCATTCTCACTATCTCCATCTCTCCCTCCCCTCCTCTTCCCCTCTATCACCCAGTAAGTATATGGAGATAAACATATCTATATTACACTTATATGCACATGCATATACAAATTCTATCCTCTTTTCTCAGCTTTTAAAACTGATTTAATTTCTAGCTGTTGACAGATTAACTCTTCTCTGCTCACAAAGGAAGTGACAGAGAAAAAGTCATAGTGGTAAAGATTCCGCAGGTCCCATCGGGAGCTCCGGGGCCTCAGATCCGACCCAGCACTCCATTGTCTTAATGGAATTCATGCTGAATGCAGACAGCAAAAAGTCAAGTAAGATTTTATTCTCGTGGCAAGCCCGTTCTGATGTATGACATTCATACAAGGCTAAATAAATACAGCATCCTGGGGAAATAAATCCAAATTTGAAGTCTGAAAGGGCAGTCATATTTCTTGAATATTCTGAATGTCAGCTGCTTGATGGGGAAAAAATAACACAATAGCTGTGACTGGATACAGGGGCCCAGGCTGGGTGTCTCTGGCGTGTGCTCCCGAGTTTAATTTGTTGAATCTTGTGTTTTCCATCCCTGGTGCCTGGTGGCATTTATTATGCTCCCCCTAAAACTACAGCTCAGGAAAACACCGGAAAGGTCACTGTTTCCTGGTTATGTTTCTAAAAGAAGGATATGTTCCTGGATAAAAGCCGACCCTCTGTGTGCAATGTTACTGAAATTGAAGTGAATCTAGTTCTTGTCCCCGGAATCCTAGGCTCATCTCTGAGCCACACACACACACACACACACACACACACACACACACACACACCCGCCTCCAGCATGCCATGGAGAATGAGAGCTGGCTTGGCTTCCACCTGAATAAAAACAGTGCTGGGTCTCAGCGTGACTCAAGTCCCCTAAGACCCCCTATTGTTGCACACAGGGCATAAAAGGCACCTGCCAGAAGAGAACCCTGTGTCCTCCATGTTAGCTCAAAATTCTCTGGATTCAACCCTAACAGGCACTCCAGCACTGAGCTTGGCCACCCACAGCAAAGGGGCTGTTTGCTTGGCAGTTTGGAATCTGGTGAGACGATGTCCTGGCCTACCTCTCAGTCCAGTCTTAATGTGATCATGTGATTATGTGACCTGTCCTGCATGTGGAGGGTGACACCGGTCAGTCTTCTAGTCTCACTCAAAATGGAGCATGGAAGAGTGATGTGTTCTGCGGGATAGCCTGCCGCTCAGACAGGGTGCGTGTGTCCAATAGAAGAGCCATTCTAGTGGACACAAAGACACAAAGACTTCACACCAGGGCTGTGGGGCCTGAGGTGAGCTGAGGATACTCTGAAAGAAAGGGAGATTTAGATGGCTTGGTTCAGGTGCAAGCAGGTGTGCTATCCCAGACTCCCAATGTGAAGATGAGGCTTCCCAGGGTGCCATGCTGCTTGCCTCTGCAGCCATACCATCCACAGTCTTCCAGCACTTTCCCACAATCCCTTCCCACCAGCTCTACTCTTTACCAGATTAAACTGTCTTGACACCCCAATGGCCCCTGTTTATATGGCCTCCTGAGCTCAAGAACCTGCCATAGGGGTATCTGACCAATCATTCAGTGTATAAAGCATGATGAACGGAGGTTTGCGCTACCTCGGAGGAGAAGCCCATTCATAAACAGGTTTATTTAAATAACAAACTCTGGATAGATTGTCAGCAACTGAATGTGTCTTATAAGCAGGACCCATACCAAATATCGGAATATTGGTAGCACCTCAGACCTCTCACCAGGGCAACCACAGCCACAGTGGTTGTATGGCCACAGTAGCATGGCCCAGTTCTCATGCTGTTCTCATGGAGCACAGCCCAGAGAATCACAGCATCCCCATAGAATACTTCATAGAGAACCACACTGTTCCCATGGTAGACTGCCCAGAGAATCAGTATTCCCAAGACCCACTGCACTGAGAACCATGGTGTTCCCACAGCATTCCCAAGGAGCACTGCTCCAAGAACAACAGTGTTCCTGTGGTATACTGTCCTGAGAACCACAGTGCTCCCATGTTGCAGTGTTCTAGGAACCAAAGCACTCCATGGTACACTGCTCTGGGAACCAGTGTTTCCATGGTTCGCTGTTCTGAGAACCACAACATTCCTGTGGTATGCTGTTTAGAGAACTGCAGTGTTCCCATAATGCACTGCTCTGGGAACCAAATCCTTCCCATGGTATACCATAATAGTACTGGGACAGTCCTGGCATGGCTTTGTCTATGTGAGCCTCTTCTGGTGGGCACTCTTCCTGGAATAACAACCCACCTTCCCTTGGTGCTCTGAGTCCTGACAGATGCAAGACAGAACTCTGAGTTTGGCAGACAGGGTCTGGGAGTTGGCCTTGCTCTGCTGAGTAAAGACAGCAACTTAAGAGCAGGTTTTCCTGGGGACTTCAAACACAGAGACAGCTGTCCTTGAAGATGTGCCCACCGTGCGTCAGCTGGTTCGTGGTGCTCACATTCAAGAGGGACGAAGAGGGTTTCCTTCTTTCTTTCTCCATGCATGGGCTATAGAGAGCAATGTCAGGTGCCAGCAAAGTGTCTTGAGGGCTAGAGCAATAGCCCTCCTGCCTCCAAAGTGCCAAAGCTCTGTGAGAGCCTTGGATCTGAGGGATGCTCCGAGCCTCCACATACAGATAGCAGCAGAGGCCTGGCTCTGTGGAAGGTGCTCTGTTTGCCAGGCACCACCGTGCCCCATGCAGGAGACCACAGTCAGGATCACAGCAACCACAAGCCTGAGATGTGAGCTTATCTCATGCACTGTGAGCCTGCAGCCTTCCAGATGGGACTCCTGATCCATGCCCTGAGTATACAGGGACCAATGCCCTCATCTGTGGCCTGGGCAAGTGGCTCCTGAGGAGTCCACTGGGCAAAGCCAGACCTGTTCTAGGCTCACATTCCTATTTCTTATTTTTTTATTAGATATTTTCTTCATTTACATTTCAAATGCTATCCCAAAAGTCCCCTATATACCCTTCCCCCACCCTGCTCCCCTACCTACCCACTCCCACTTCTTGGCCCTGGCGTTCCCCTGTACTGGGGCATATAAAGTTTGCAAGACCAAGAGGCCTCTCTTCCCAATGATGGCTGACTAGGCCATTTTCAGCTACATAAGCAGCTAGAGACACGAGCTCTGGGAGTACTGATTAGTTCATAGTGTTGTTCCACCTATAGGGTTGCAGACCCCTTCAGCTCCTTGGGTACTTTCTCTAGCTCCTCCATTGGGGGCCCTGTGTTCCATCCAATAGATGACAAGTGAGCTAAGCCCCATGGAATCAGAGCATGACAGGGAGAGGGTCATAAAGACCATTTCTTCTTCACACGGCTCTGACAAGTGCCCTGCATGCTCTGAATGGCAGAGGACTAGGGACCCTCAGTGCCTCCCAGGGACACCCTAGCCATGCTGTGCTCCAGGAATCCACTATACATGTGTCAAGCAGAGTCAAACATGGGAGTACTTCCCTGTGCCTCCCAAGTAGCTCCCTGAGGACACATTGCAAACCCATCACTAATGAGGACACAGAGGAGCTTGGGGAGCACCACACATTAGAGAGGGGAAGCTCTGCAGATCTGGACCAGAGCCCGCACCCTCATCTCTCTCTGCTGCTCAGGGATGCTGCTGTCCGTATGGGTCCCTCTCCTTCTCTCAAAGACCCTGCTCCATCAGCAAGACGCTGATGTAGAGACCCCAGTCAAGATGAACATTGGTGTCACCTGGCCGTGCTGAAGTCCCCCAGGACAGCATGCAAGGCAGGAGTAATGGCTCTGCCCTTGGATACTCAGAAGTCACAGGCTATCTCTCTTGGTATGCCACTTTTCCACTGACATAGAATCCACACTGCATAAAACCACTATTCAAAGTGCACAGCCAAATGACATTTAGAACTTTACACTGGTGTGTGACATGCCTCTGTGTAGCATCAAATATTTCTCCCCCAACCCCATAAAACCCACTCCATCTCTATTAGCAGTTGCCCCTTGTCTCACCTCAGCTCCTGTCAGCTCTGAGCCTGCTTTCTGTCTCCATGTGTTGTCTGTCTGTCTGTTTGATGCTCTTGGGGTTTGAATGCGAAGTGCCCTGCCCCCCCCCCACCACACAGAGTCACAGTTTCAGCACACACACAGTTGCCAGTCTGTGCTACTGTTTAGGAGGCTGTGGGAACTCTGGGACTATGCCCAGCTGGCAGACTCGGGCCACTAGTGGTGAACCTTCAAGGGTGACAGTCTCTCCTCTCTACCTGCTTAAGCAGCATCATGTAAGAAGCTGTGACCAGAGGCTCTGGCTGGCCTGGCCCAGGCTGCCCACCACTTTCCCCACTACAGAGGGATTTGCTCCCTGAGACCTTGGACCCAATTAAACACTGGTTCCCTTAAGTTGATTGTCAGTTATACCGTGATAGCAACAAGAAAGTAACTGGCATGCAGACCCATGAGGCTATAGGTCAGGTGACCTTTCACTTGACTCTCTCTTTTTAGTACACAGCCAAACTGTAGCTTATTCCTTTGACTGCCAGATAGTATTCCACCATGACTCATTCCTTAAAGTATGTAGGAAACAAAGCAGCCTCAGGAGAACACATTGATCCAAAACTTCACAAAGTCTGACTTTTCTCCTGAGCTCTCTCACTGCCCTGCATCAGAGGCCTTCCTGGAGATATTTAATTACAATAGGGTTTATTATTTCTATCAATCAAATTAGAATAATTGTGCCACCCAATGCAGGCGTGGAGTGAGAGTTAAATTTGAAAA
Source organism: Mus musculus (assembly GCF_000001635.26). Taxonomy (NCBI): domain Eukaryota; kingdom Metazoa; phylum Chordata; class Mammalia; order Rodentia; family Muridae; genus Mus; species Mus musculus. Next base: position 178,809,586 of record NC_000068.7, on the reverse strand, counting down.
CAGGGATCGTCAGATTGCCTGGCACAGAACCAAGATTCATACAATAGCTTGCAATTTACCCCTCCCCTTCTGGAGAGATAACAGATTACCTCCAGTGTTCATGTAAATTAATATTGAAGGGCCCCGGTGGTGTCTTATATTCACTAAGTAAAGAATATTTACATGAACACACTGTTGACAAATGGTCTCTACTCTTGTATCCTTGTTCATACAAGTCACCTGTTAAACATTTTCCAGAGGTGCCTGGCATTCCTAGCACTGGCCAGATGGCCAGTACAATGCTGTGCCTGAGAAGCCAAGGAAGGTGTTCTTCACCTCTGTCCTCAGAGAATCTCGGCTGTCACTATCTCAACCAGCATCTCTGTGATCACAGCTAGGGGACCCTCAACAAGGGAACTTCTGCTGGTCCCACCAGAGTGGGATGGTCCATCATTAGACACTCACCTGAGACTCCAGCCACTGCTTCAGAGCCCCACACCAGCTGTCTGTAATTCTGCCCAGCTACATGTGGTCATAGAAGGTGATGGAATGTTTAAAGGGCAGGGGACCGACTGAAGGAGGATGCTATCTATGCAGCCTCTGGGAAATCGTCATGCTTACTGGAGTGGGACTTTCTGGTGATGTGGCTATTTTAAAGGTACTCTAAAATAGGGCTATTTAGATAGCACTGTATAGGGGAGCAAACAGTTTCATTTGGTCATCAAGCTTGACAAGGAGAGACCCTTCCTTTGGCTCTGGGTGACTTGTCTAGTGTGAATAGGCATTTGTTGCATCTCCCTTGGGAAAGCTCAAGCAACAGAGGGGTCAGGTGGCCTGTCATGGGCTCCAAAGGAACTTCCTCCAGACTCCCAGACCACAGGCAAATGCAGACACTATTTGAAGCAGGAGGTGAGTCTCAAAGTTATAGATATGGATGTTGGCTGATCGGAGCCCGGCAAATCCAGGACCTGACTCCCTCCAAAACTGATGGGAGCCAGGGACACTCTGTCTATCTCACTCCATTCTCTAGGAAGCTCTTGATGTCCTGAAGAACAAGAGTCCTTCATTTGTAAAAGTGGCTGGGTACCTTAAAAATATTTTCGTGTCAATGAGTCAGAGAAAGAGCTAGGAAACGATAAGGGATCCTTCCCATTATCTAAGGGAGATGCTCATGGGAAAGGAAGGTGAGGGTGCAGTCAGGGAGGAGCTTGTCCAGTGCTCTGTCAAGCTGAGAGGTACACGTCTATCTGGATCACAGGACCGGAGACAATTTTGTGAACCCCGAGACTGTTCTAGAAATGTGCTTGCCCAGATTTAATGACTAGGATCAAAAGTACTTCTTCAAAAAAATGATATGACCAAGCTGTTTAATTTCCCGACAGTCCTTTACAAAAGAGAGTGAAGGCTGTAAAGAGCTCTTTCATTTTCAGAGACTTAATTGATGCTCTATGCTCTGGCCAAATGATACTGTCCACATGGCTCTGCCCCCAGAGGGACTGTGTATTTCAGATCTCACAACATGTCCAAAGGCTGGTGAACTGTACTGAACAGGATGAATAAATAAGCTTGCCTCTGTGGCAAGAGTCAGGGTCGGCCAACCTCTCCCAGCCTCACCAGTAAGCTACTCAGGTACTGCTGGCTGCACTATCCACACCAACAAGTAATAATTTCCCGGGCTGGTGCTGTGGCAGCCTGCCTGAGCTTCAGAACTCTGTCTACAGCTGCAGGAAAAGGCACAGTGTGATAGTGATGGAGTCATAAGGATTTCATGTGCTTTGGCCTACTTAATCTCTCACTCTTCTTTATATCCCTTTTCTCCTCCCAAGATCCCCCATTCACTTCTTCAGTTGTCTATATATCTATACCTATACCTATGTATATCATCTGTACTATCTATATCATCTATATCAACTTTATCATCTATATCATATCTATACCATATCATATCTACCTATATCTATCTATATCTATACCATCTATACCATCTATATCATCTCTATATCTCTCTATATACCATCTATATCATATCTATATCATATCTACCTATATCTATCTATATCTATACCATCTATATCATCTCTATCTCTCTATATACCATCTATATCATACCTATATCTAATCTATATCTATATCATCTGAACTAGATCTAGATAGAGATAGAGAGAGACATATATAAAATCTACTTAATCCAGGATCCACAGATAAAAGAGAGTGTGCTCTTTTTTCATGAGAGCTCCACTCATGGCCATTTTCTTTCAAATTATATATTTTCACTCTTTCTCGGGCTGAATGAAAGTCCACAGCAGATGCATAGAATTTCTCTACCCATTCATCTGCTGGTGGAAAGTCATGGAGATTCTTTTAACTCAGTTCTTGTGAATAGGACCTACACTGATCAGAGACACAGAGGTACCTCAGTGCTGGATCTACTGAACACCTGCCAGACCCAGTCTCATGAGCTGGGTCCTTTGTTAGTTCTAGATTTAACTTTTGAAAAATATTCAATTAAATCTTTGCTTTTGAAACTTTCATGCAGGGTAGTTTGATCATGTTACCTTCCCAGCTCCTCTCAGATACACCCTCCTTCTCTCTCCACCTGACTTCATGTCATTTTTTTTAAGTTCAATTTGTGCTGCCCATATACTTTTGGCTGTGTGGCATTCTATTGGAGTGTGGCCAACTGACCAGAGGCCACACTCTCAGAGAAAATGGATTATCTTCTTAGGAGCTTTCAATTGCTAATGGTTCATCAGAAAGGGGTGGGTCTTCCTGCCCACCTCCCCCTCTATGTTTGGATGTTGTCTGGGCTTGAGCTTGCACAGATCCTGTGCCTGCTGTTACAATGGCTGTGAGTCCTTAGATGTGTCTGACCTGTGGTGTGTCGAGAACACTGCTTCCTTGAAGTGATCCATTATCTCTGGCTCTTAGAAGCTTTTCACCTGCTCTTCCAACACAGTCCTTGAGGGGAAGACTATGACATACACGTCCCATTTAAGGCTGAGCATACTACAGTCTCTTATTCTCTTCACCTTGACAAGTTGTAGGTCTCTGTGTTAATTCCTTCTGCCACAGAAGCAGCTTCTCTGGTGTGGGGTTGAGAGACACACTTATCTATGGGCATCACAGACACACTCATCCATGGGTATCACAGTAAATTGTTAGGAGTTGGCTTAATACTATGTCATTTTATCAGAATAACACTGATGAGTCACCACCCCTCAAGGCTTATGTCCTGCCTATGTTCGGCTTCTTGGACATAATTTATTTAGGTTTTTAGAAATCTCTTTACTGACTCCATAGTAGATATATTGATTTATATTCCTATCGTTAACTCAGCTGGCACTTATTATTTTATTTATTGTTTGAGAGTTGTATGATATTGACCATCTCAACCCCCAATTTCCTTCCACCCACTCATCATGATTGCCAACGTATCCCCGCTCCCTTTCAACTGTATACATACAACTCTGAAGTTATGTTACAAAGTCTATTGGAATCCATGCCTTTAGCCTAGAGCCAAGCCCACTGGATCCAAGCTGGCATGTTCCCAACTCCCATTAGGCTGCTGAAATTGGGAAAGATGTCAAGAAACCCAGACATATGATGGGGTTTCAGAGACATGCCCTTGGTCTTCAGAAGACCTCTCCACATTTCCCCAGGAGTCATTAGGCACTCTTCAAACTCCTTCTGGATTGTTCTCCCAAGTATGAGGTCAAATCTTGTACTTTTCTTCATGCTGTATCAATGATACCTTGAATTGGAGCTTTAAAAGGAGGAATATTTCATAATTTAAAACTCTGCCACCTGGGGGCTCATCACGTCCCTATTGTGCATCCTCGGTAGAGCATGCCACTGTTCAGCTAATGCCCCTCTCTTACCACCCTCCCTCTTTCCTAAAAACACCTGGGAAATGCCAATGGCACCTTCAACACACTGCAGGGGGATATTCTTAGTATCTCTTTCATCATCTGCTGTTCTTCTAAGAGCAACAGGACTGCCAGGCTGCCTGCTACCTCCTGTCAAGGGTCCCTCTCTGACACCACCCAGCACTCTCCTCCCAGCCCTGCTGACAGCTATGGCGGCCCCTCACCCTTCACAGTGGCACACTTTCCTCTCACAGAGCTGCTTTCTGTGGCAGCTCCTCACGCCTGTCTGCTTCTAATTCCGTACACCTTCCCTCTCACGGCAGAGCAAACTGCCGCTCCACCGCCAGATAAAGATAAGGCTGGGAGGCTGCCACATCTGGAGACTGGGCACCCAGGCAGTTCTCCCTTGGCGTCTCTTATGGGTCACCCAATGTGAGACTGAAATGACCTATCGCAAAGGCTTCCTCTCTGACTTGTTTTCTGGGTAGTGGTGTGCTGGATAAAGGGGTCCCAGCTCCCAAGGGAAGCCCACACTGCGTATTTGCTAAGTTAATAATCATTGCTAAGTTAATAATCATTGAGAAGCATTTTCCAGGGTGTGCTTCCAAAGGACAAGAACAAAAGAGATCTGTTTAGCATCCCGGTAATCTTCAAAACTTCACTGACTCCCTCAGGTTGTCAATCGGCCAATGCTCAGCGCCCTGCAGAAACACCAATCTGAATTGGATATTGTTGTTAGTTAAAAAGCTCCTGATTTAGGACAATCTTGTCAAGAACTGCAGGGACATAGCCTGGGAGGCTGCTGTTGACTGTGGTGCAGGGTCTTTAGCCAGGCTGTAACTGGGCATCTGTGCTATTTCAGATGCTATGGAATCAGAGGTGTGGGGTCATGCAGTGGGGACCAGTCATGCCTGAGATAGCATAGAAAGTCAGGGAAGATCACCCTGCCCCAGTGTCTGGGAGAAGCCTCTTGCCATCTGAGAGACAAGAATCCAAGGACAATTCAGTAGCCATACTTTGAACTATCCTGCATCCCCAGAGGATTTGTAGGAATCTTGCTAGAAACCCATTACTGGGAAAGGACATATCCTAACACACTCTGTGGCCCAGTGGTCACTTATTTTACCTTATCAGATTACTATTCCACCGAGACACCTCCAGAGCCATCCTCACTTACTAGAATGAGCGAAAGTAGTAAAGTCTCTTACACTCTTAAGAAATTCCAGCAACTTGAAAACTGCCAAAATACGGTTAAAGCAGAGAAGTTCAATTGCGATCCCCACCCCTGAGTGTGGATTACCCTTCCCCTAAATGACTTTCTTTTGTCTTTCATGTTTGGGACCTATGTTAAATATGTTTATTAAGGTTAGAAAAATGGCTCACTCAGGGAAACTGCTTGTGGCCCAGGCTAGCAACCTGGTTTGATCTCTTAGTCCATGTTCAAAAGAGAGAATTGACTTTTGAAAGTTGACCTCTGACCTCCACACACACATGCCTGTACACACACATACACCACACCACAAATCACACGTATACATGCATACACACATCACACACATGCATACATCACACACATATCATGCACACATACATCACATACATATCACACATATACCATGCACACACACATGCACAATCACATCACACACACACATCACACACATCAAACACACATCATGCACACACACACATGCATACACACATCACACACATATTTCATTCACACACACATGTGCACACACACATCATACACATGCACACACATCACACACACATGCACACACACATCACACACAAAATAATAATGAAAAAACTTTAAAATTTCAAATGTCCTTTGATAAACTGTGACTTCTTTGTGAAGCCCATACCTCTTAGATTTACTACCGCCCCCCCATGTCTGCTTCCTGCAGGCTAGCCCTAAAATTCTTTTCTGCTTCACAGCCATGAATCCCCTGCTTGCCCAGGTCAAAGTCCCTCAATGATTAAGGGAGCCTCTCGGGCTGCTGAGGTTGGCCGTACCGAGCTGGGCTTCTGTCACCCCACTATTGATGTGGGGCTCAAGGAGCTTAAAGCACAGGAGGATGGTCTTTAAGGGAAAGAAAGGGATTTAGCAAAAACAAATTAGTGAGCACTTTCCATGCTTATAAATTAAAGAGTAAAATTAAATGAGGACATTTACCGATTCGACTGTTTTCTGATCGCAGCAAGAGAGAAGACTAAAAGAGAAAGCCACCACTTCTAGGGCCACAAGTCCTATGGACTTTTACCATTATCTGTGGTCATGTTCAGTAATATCAGAGTGACAGAAGTCAAAACTAAATAAAGCTAGGCCAAGTGTTATTATTATAGAAACCCAGAGACAAATATGTGGGAACCGTAGTTAGTACTAAAATACATTTTGTTTTTAGAAAAGTCACAATATTGACCTTCATACGTGGTGATGTTAGAATGTCAGAGGGGCATGGATAAGCATGAATATCTGTAAATTCCACAGAAGTAATTTTCATATTACAGATTAAATTATGTTCCATACAAAATACTCATAATGTTTGGGGCACTTCAGAGCAGACAAACATAATAGAATCGGTGTTTAATATTTAATAGTAAACACATCACCATACACTTCCCAATGCTCTCCACTATGTAGCCTTTTGATATGTAAATGTGTTTTTCTAAGCATAGGGAGCGTTGTATGCCTGGCATCCAACTTAGAAAAATTAATCAAGGCTTCTGGATCAGTTCTATTTGTATGAAGAAATTAGCCAGATAGAGCCACCAAACTGTGGAAATAGTTTGAATGTAAGCCCTCAACTTTCCTTTGTAAGAGAGTTTGGTTAACATTTTTTGACATGAGAAGCTACAAAGACCAGTAAGGGAGACAGAAGGTTAAACTAGGGTGCGCATGTTCTCCAGTGCACACCACTGAGCATTGAGCAGAGGCTGTAAAGCTGGGGTCTAAACTGGGCTCGGCCACCCTTGCTTCACAATAGTTTACTCGGTGAGCACCTGGCCTGGCCTTCACCTACGTGGGGAGCTTCCTTTTTTTTGGTTTTTTGAGACAAGGTTTCTCTGTGTAGCTCTGACTATCCTGGAACTCACTCTGTAGACCAGGCTGGCTGGCCTCGAACTCAGAAATCTGCCTGCCTCTGCCTCTGCCTCTGCCTCTCAAGTTCTGGGATTAAAGGCGTGTGCCATCACCACTGCCCTGGGAGCTTCCTTCTATGCTCAGAGAAGTAGAACAACATTTCTCAGCTGGAAAAGTAGTTCAGAGGTAAAACTCTGGCCATGCAGTTGTGGGGATCTGACCCAGAACCAGGTATGCTCACATGTGCTTATAACCCCAGTGCCCAGAAGATGGGAAGAGAAGACTCCTGGAGCTCACTTGCCAGCCAGCTACTGTACATGGCACACTCTAGGCCATGGAGTCCTCCTTCCCAACATAAGATGGACAGCGTGGGAGCAACAATACTGAGATTGCCCTTTGACTTCCACGGGAGCACACATTCACTTTCATACGTGAGCCTGCATACACACACACACACACACAAGCACTCATGCACACTTGTAGATGCACACACACACATGTACACACATGTGTACACACGTGTGCACACACACGCACACTTTTGTATTTCACTGGACAAAACCACACATGTCTGCACAAAGCACAACACTGGACCTATTTTGGGCAGCCCTGACAGACTGTTGAACTTGGTTTCTGGCTACCTTGCTAAGGTTTCAGCCCTGAGCCCAGCGAGACCTGTTAGAGTCTCTCTGATTCTTGTCTTGATCAGAGCAATACCAGGAAGAACATGGCTTGGTGACCCGGCACTCATTACTGAGCACAGCAAACCCACCTTCAGCTCTGACTGTGGGCCCTGAAGCTGCCCTCTTTTCTGCCTGTCTGAAGCCTGGCGCCTTGGGCTAGGAGAGGAAAGTCTGACACAGTGAAGCCCTGAGCAGTGAGGAGAGAGGGCTCTTAATCAGAAGCAGTGATGGCTCGCTCACCGGTGCCTTTGTTACAGAGGAGCCCTCGAAGCTTCTCCCTCCTCCACAAATCCCTTGACCCAGTTCAGTAGGAGGAGGTAATCCATCACGGTCAACGCAAAGAGAGGAAGTAGAGGAACGTGGGCTGGGGCAGTGCCTGCATCCACATGGCTCACGTGCCAGGCGTGCCCTGAACTCCACAGCCCTCTCTCCCTCTGCAGCCCCTCACAGTTAGAACGAGGGTGGAGGCCACCCGCTCCGCCCTCAGAGCCTGGTCTGAGCTCCCCACAGACAACCCAGGTTGTTTGATCAAAATTTCTGCTTTCAGGTTTTTTTTTTTTTCATTTGTAAAATAACAAACACAAACGTATCTTATAAAGCTCTGGTTCTCAGCCTTCCCAAGACGGCAACACTGTAATAACACCTCGTGTATGGTGACCCCCAACCATAAAATTATTTTTGCTTCTACTTCATAACTGTAATTTTACTACTGTCCTGAATAGTAATGTAAATATCTGATATACAGATGGTCCTTGGTGACCCCATCTGAAAGGGTCATTCATTTTCCAAAGGTGAGGCCACCCACGTGTTGAGAATCACTGTTATAAAGGTGATTTGTTATATTGAAGTTATTTTGAAATTTCACAAGTAAAATTGGAGCTGGAGAGATGGCTTTCAGTAAACTTCTTTCAGCACAGGCTAAGAGCAGGCACAGCAAGATGCAAAGGATCGGACTAATCCCCTACATACTTGACTACATGCCAGAAAACGAGCCAACCCCGATAACATCAAAACTTGCAGTTTTTCATAGAACTGAATATTGCTACACAGGTGCAGAATCACAAAGTATTGTCCAAACCACAAAGAAATCACCTCAGAGAGACCCTTAAGTGACATGTGGGAGGCAGTTAGTTGACAAGTCCCTGAATCTTACAAAAGGCTAAAGAAGTACCGGGGAATACCACAGTGTGAGAAACAGGACAGACTGGCTCATGGGGCCAGTAAGAGGCTGAAGGAGATTGCTGCCAAACCTGATGACCTGAGTTCAATCCTCATGACCTACATGGTAGAAGGAAAACCTGACTCCAGCAAGCTGTTCTCTGATCTACGGGCATGCAGGGCACACACACACACACACACACACACACACACACACACACAGAGAGAGAGAGAGAGAGAGAGAGGAACTTGTAGAACTTGTAGAAGTGAAAAGTGAAACATTTCAAAGTTAAATGCTTTAAAAGGAAAGCAGAAGTTTACCTGGAAGGGAAGGTTATGGAAGGCAAAGACAGAATGTGAGCGGGAGGAGCTGACATCAAGATGCTCTGTGCACTGAGGTAGGGAGTGGGTGGGCGGGGGATAAAGGAGAACCCAATGCACAGACACTGTAGCTGTCTTGTCTAGTGGGCTGCCGGGAGTTCCAGATCCCAGAAACCCATGGACATCACAGGCAGGAGGGGAATCGGGAGAGAAACCAGGCAAAGCCCAGAGGAGTCCTGCTGAAAAGTCTCACCAAAAAGACTGCTAAAATCACCAGGGAAATGGGACACATCACACACAGGGAGAAAAGGGGAGAAGATGCAAAACAAACACAAACTAAACCGCAAGACTGCAAAAAGACATCCCAGGAGACCCCACGGGCCTGAAAGATCCAGGCAACCTCTGGAGGAACACAACCTTACTTCTAACACACATATCTTTAGAAGATTCAGGTTAAAGAAAGTTCAACAACAGACAAAGACTAGCAGAGCGTGTTTCTAGGGGACCAAATCTGTGAGAGGGGAAGGCTGAGGGTCAGGAGTGAAGGTAAGTTACAGAAGGTTGCCCCACGTGTGTGAAACCCCGGGGAAAGGAAACAAACACAGAACTAACAACCCCCAAAGTTTGTAAACTGTATGAAAACTTTCAATCCAAGTCATTACATCAGTAGACCCTGAGTCCAAGAACCATGGAAAGTATGCTGAAGTATGTGACTCTCACGCTGCTCCACACCAATGAGAGGAAATGAAAAGAACACAGAGACACTGCCCACCCAGGATCACAGAGTATTCTCAGAGAATGTAAAAGATCCAAGGCAAGACAGCAGTGTCTCCATTCAAGAAAAGAAAATAGTCCACAATGCTCTATTCTGAGAACATTTCCAGAATGCCAACAAAATAAAAACATTTAAAAATATATAAAAGCTAAACGGACCCCCCACCACCATCCACACACACACCGCAGAAGACCCTGTACAATAAATTCTTTAACAGAGGGGAGGTTATAGTGGAAGAAAATGTGGGTTTTGGCAAAGACTGAAGGACGTCAGAAGTGATAAATGTGAAGAACTGAGAAATGCTCCACCCCTACTCCCCACTGCTGCTATCTTTTTAAAAACGATTATCCATTTAAGCAAAAGAAACAAGAAAGAGCAGTTGGCACAAACACATGTTGACAAGAATCTGTGAAAACACAGGGGCCCGTGTTCTTACTATAATAACCTGCCTACCTGGACAGTAGTGGCCACTTTAAGGTCATTTGTGATCAATTAAGTCGTTGTCATAAACACAAAAGGCTGCCTTCACCATAGATTGTTTCTTGTCCCTGTGAGAAAACATTGATTGGAAGAAACGTGGGAAGGAAAGGGTTTACAGGTTATCCCAGCATTGCCTGAAGGCACAGGGCAGGGCAGGAACTCAAGGCAGGAACCTAGAGGCAGGAACTGAAGCAGAGACCCTGGAGGAAAGCTGCTTCCTGGCTTGCTCCCCATGGCTCACTCGCCCACTTTTCTTAGATAACCCAGATCCACGTGACTAGGACTGTACCCCATCCACACTGGGGTACAGTTGAGAAGATACCCCCATGCCACAGGCCAATTTGATGGAGTCAACTCCATCTTTCCAGATGTCTCTAGAGCATCCAAGCTCATGCAAGAAGAAACAGAACCCTCAGCTACCCCTTGCATCTATGACGAGTACACTCTAGACCTACTTAGAGTTGCCACACACCTGTGAAAACAAATACAGCCATACCTCATAGCTGAACCTTCAATGCATTTAAACTTGACTTCAGTTTCAAAGGATGAGTGGGCATTTAAACCTGGCACTGCACCAACTTCAGGAATAAGCAGTGGCTTATTGGAGCTGGGACACACAGGAGAGAGGCCTGGGACAGAGGAAACTTTAGCAAGTATTGCTGCTGGACGGGTGACATGATTCAGCCAGCTGTCATTAGGTATCAGAGTGAACAGGAGCGGGAAGGGAGGGTTGTTTGTGACTAAGTAGAAAAAGCACAAGAGTCCAGTTATGTTTCCTAAAAGACACCAAGTTCCCTCGTGCCTGGGAGCTGCAGCACCCTGCTAAGCAGGTGTCCCCAGAAGATAACCAGGACACAGAGAAAACTGCAGATGGGAAGAAATGCCCCCAAGGGACTTTCCACCTGCCTGCAACTCCATGCTTCATATCCTGGCTGTGTGAGGTACCCGTGACGCTTACTCACTAGCCAGGCACCTCCATACACATTGGTTTAACGAGTGAGCTCCGTGCAGCCTGAATATAGTGCAAAACATGCTTCTTTTGACAGGTGACGTTTGAGCACACCGGCATCACCCTCATCCTGTGCATACTCCAGCTGGCCCAGCCCTCAGATGGATGCTAGAAAGTGTTGCTCACACCCAGCAAGCGCTGGATAAGCCCCATGCTACAGAAGCAGGCTCAACCCTAGGGTCCATTTGGAAGATAATTATAGTGCCCTTGACACTCCTCCAAGTAGGAATTTAGTGTGTTCATGAACATTTCATTACAGGGTTAATCAGGGTTAATATGTCACCTCAAGGGCTCATCCATCCCTACACAGGCTCATATGCCACCATGCAAGGTCACGTGTCATTACACAGAGTCATGTTCATAGCACACACACACACACATACACACACACACACACACATGTTTTGAAAGGGTATAAATATAACCCAACAGACAGTGGATGATGCTGTGTGGTACTGGTTCACCTTACCAGTCTTTGCTGGTTGTCATTTGTCATGCCTTCCTAGAGAGAAATGCCCACCAAAGAGTTTTTGGTGGTGTTTCAATGGCTTCTTGCCTCTCGAACTGATTGGCAGAGCCTTGCGGTTTCTTCTGGATCAAACCGTAGTTGCTGACTTGTGAATGGTGTTTGCCAGTGGATCGAGCTGCATGACGATGATGATGATGATGATGCTGATGATGATGATGATGAGATGATGATGATGATGATGGTGATGCTGCTGCTGCTGCTGCTGCTGCTGATGATGATGATGATGATGAGATGATGATGATGATGATGGTGATGCTGCTGCTGCTGCTGCTGCTGATGATGATGATGATGATGATGATAATTTCTGTGAGCTGAACTGCTGGTGTCCTGACAACGAAGACTGGATTTGTTCCAAGGAACTATTTCTAAGCAGGTCCGCATCCTCCTTTGTCCCATTAACCCTTCCTTCCCACTACCTCTGGTGGGTGGTGGCCTAAAAGGGAGGATAAAGCATTTAAGAACCCTTATTAAAAGTAGGTTATGAAAAATCTTAGCCTACATATATATTTTACAGTAACATGAGAAGGCCCACGAGGACGCATAGAGCAAATCCCCTGGGCATCAGAGCAGCCCTTGTCAAGAGGTCAGCGGGAGTGCATAGCCTTTGGGCTTCTGGGGAAGAAACAGGAACATTCACCACCAGCCGCTCTTGTGCCTGGGTGTGGATCCTGATGCTAGAGTGCATTGCTTCTCTCTGTGTAATACTTATTTATTTTAGTTACTACTATAATTTTAATTACTGCTACTGTTTAATGCTGTTACTAGCACACCTAGTGTCGTGTTTCCTACAGAGTCATCATCCGTACTTAGCTTTAATGGACCGTCTCCCTTCCACCTCTCCCTCCCCTTATAGCTTTGTAACATTTGACCCCAGCATCCACCTTCCAACCTCTCAATAAACTACCACAGGGACACCTGCACACCCGTGTGTGTCCTACCACAGGCACACCTGCACACCCATGTGCACCCTACCACAGAGACACCTGCACACCTATCAATAAACTACCACAGGGACACCTGCACACCCATGTGTGTCCTACCACAGGCACACCTGCACACCCATGTGCACCCTACCACAGAGACACCTGCACACCTATCAATAAACTACCACAGGGACACCTGCACACCCGTGTGTGTCCTACCACAGGCACACCTGCACACCCATGTGCACCCTACCACAGAGACACCTGCACACCTATCAATAAACTACCACAGGGACACCTGCACACCCGTGTGTGTCCTACCACAGGCACACCTGCACACCCATGTGCACCCTACCACAGAGACACCTGCACACCTATCAATAAACTACCACAGGGACGACTGCACACCTGCACACCCATGTGCACCCTACCACAGAGACACCTGCACACCTATCAATAAACTACCACAGGGACACCTGCAAACTCGTGTGTGTCCTACCACAGGCACACCTGCACACCCCTGGGCATCCTATCTCTTCCTAAGTTGCTCTGCCCTGCCCTAGGCTACATTGTGCTTATTTGCACACGGGGAACTGAACCCTTCACCCAATAGTCAATTCTGTTTAGATGAGATCAGCATATGGCTCAGAATTGACTCTTGAAAGCCAAGCTCCAACAAACAAAATCCCAGCTTAACCACCAGCTGTTACACAGGCAGGGCCAGGCTTCTGACCTGACCTGACCTGTCCTCCTCACACAGATGTTCAGTCAGCTACACAGAAGGCCGATCAGGCAGAGCAGGCAAGGTCGACCATGCCCTGCTGTCTGAATGTTCCCATGCAGCCCCCAGCCTCAGTCCCTTCCTCTCCAGGGAGACCAGGCTCCCAGCCCAGGAGGAACTCTGCATCCTGGGCTTCAGGGGCAAGGCTCTGTGGGCTTTAGAAGTTTTTGACAGGTATGTTTAGATGCAAAGCAGAAGACAGACATTGGAGACAGATGGACAGTCTGAAGTCACTCTTGACTGTCTACCAAAAAACCTCGTTGCACAGATAGAGTGTACACACGATACTCAAAAGCTCCTGAAGGCTTCCCTGTGGACTTCTGTGAAGCGCCCATGCCTTTAGGAATACTTACAGGCCAGGACAAGCACAGCCATGAGCAAAATCCACAGTGAGAGTTTCTAGGAAATGATGTTTCCTAGTGGGACCTGGGGACCCACAGACGTCTCTGCTTAAACAGATCAAGAAATACCGTGCAGATTTTAGCTTTACAGGGACTTTGGGGGCCTGACCTCTCTCTTCCTGGCAGAATCCATCTGCTCCCCCTGGAGAGGCTTAAACACACACCTTAATATCAGAGTCCAGGTCCCAGGATGTGGCTGTCTAAATTCCAGCCACTAAGCTCCACACGAGTAGGGGGTGGTGTCCACCTGCCTGCCAGCAAATGATCCCAAAGTGTCAGTGGTGAAGGGTGGGCAAGCCCACAACTCAGGCTGCGGGAGAGGAGGACTATGGATGGGCAGAACTAGTCAGGCACGGGGTCAGCAGCATTGGAAGGGGAGTAAAAGAGGGTAACAGCAAGCATACAATCTAAATACATCCTATCGCTGCACAGAATGGACAGACACAAAAGTAGCATAAGAAAAATAATTTCCTAGTTCATTTCTTCTGTTCCCATGATGAAATATTTTGACAAAAGCAATTTTAAGGGAGAAAGGATTTTTTTCCCCTTTGGCTCACAGTTCAAATGAAAATACGTGGCGCCTGGGCCCACTCTGGGCACGGCACCAGAGCCACAGGAAGGTATAAGAGGGAGAGCAGAGACCCGCCCATGGGGCTTTTAAAAGGGCAGGCTCTCTGACTTAGGCTTTTTGCTATGCTGTTTTCAGCTTGTGATGGGAGTATTTGAACATCTCCACGACTCAATGGATACAGGAAAAAAGGGAGCATGGTTCTGAGTAGAGAGATAAAAAAGGAGGTGAGTGCACTCTGTGGAATCTGCTGCCTGATTCCTAAGAAATAAGCTATGCTGTAAAGAATTCAACCCAGAGCTAGAGAGATGGCTAGGTGGTTGTGTGAGTATGCTTGTGGCTTTGACAAAGGACATGGGGTTCGCCCACCTGGCACTCCAGCTCTGGCCAATCTGACACCTTCTGGCTTCCCACATTTACACACGCACACACACACATACATAAAATAAATCTTTAAAAATAAAAGCATTCAGTGTAAGAACGGTGTTCTTGGGTATTCTAAATCCACTTATCTAATATCCACTTATCAGTGGCTACATATTGTGCAAGTTCTTTTGTGATTGGGTTATCTCACTCAGGATGATGCCCTCCAGGTCCATCCATTTGCCTAGGAATTTCATAAATTCATTCTTTTTAATAGCTGAGTAGTACTCTATTGTGTAAATGTACCTCATTTTCTGTATCCATTCCTCTGTTGAGGGGCATCTGGGTTCTTTCCAACTTCTGGCTATTATAAATAAGGCTGCTATGAACATAGTGGAGCATGTGTCCTTCTTACCGGTTGGAACATCTTCTGGATATATGCCCAGGAGAGGTATTGCAGGATCCTCTGGTAGTACTATGTCCATTTTTCTGAGGAACTGCCAGACTGATTTCCAGAGTGGTTGTACAAGCTTGCAGTCCCACCAACAATGGAGGAGTGTTCCTCTTTCTCCACATCCTCACCAGCATCTGCTGTCACCTGAATTTTTGATCTTAGCCATTCTAACTGGTATGAGGTGGAATCTCAGGGTTGTTTTGATTTGCATTTTCCTGATGATTAAGGATGATGAACATTTTTTCAGGTGCTTCTCAGCCAGTCGGTATTCCTCAGCTGAGAATTCTTTGTTTAGCTCTGAGCCCCATTTTTAATGGGGTTATTTGATTTTCTGGATTCTACCTTCTTGAGTTCTTTATATATATTGGATATTAGTCCCCTATCTGATTTAGAATAGGTAAAGATCCTTTCCCAATCTGTTGGTGGCCTTTTTTTCTTATTGACGGTGTCTTTTGCCTTGCAGAAGCTTTGCAATTAATTTAGAATACCCAAGATGTAAGATACAATTTGCTAAACGCATGAAACTCAAGAAGAACGAAGACCAAAGTGTGGACACTTTGCCCCTTCTTAGAACTGGGAACAAAACACCCATGGAAAGAGTTACAGAGACAAAGTTTGGAGCTGAGACGAAAGGATGGACCATCTAGAGACTGCCATATCCGGGGATCCATCCCACAATCAGCTTCCAAACGCTGACACCATTGCATACACTAGCAAGATTTTGCTGAAAGGATTCAGATATGGCTGGCTGTCTCTTGTGAGACTATGCAGGGGCCTGACAAACACAGAAGTGGATGCTCACAGTCAGCTATTGGATGGATCAGAGGGCCCCCAGTGGAGGAGCTAGAGAAAGTACCCAAGGAGCTGAAGGGATCTGCAATCCTATAGGTGGAACTACAATATGAACTAACCAATACCCCCTCCCCCGCCCGCCCCGGAGCTTGTATCTCTAGCTGCATATGAATCAGAAGATGGCCCAGTTGGCCATCAGTGGAAAGAGAGGCCCATTGGCCGTGCAAACTTTATATGCCTCAGTACAGGGGAACACCAGGCCCAAGAAGTGGGAGTGGGTGGGTGGGGGAGTGGGTGGGGGAGTGTGTGGGGGACTTTTGGGATAACATTGGAAATGTAAATGAAATAAATACCCAATTTTTAAAAAGTGAAAGAAAAAAAAAAGAACGGTGTTCTTCACCTCAGATCTTCCATCGTACCCCTTGAGTCTTCTTTCCAGATGTTGTCTGTTTAGTTAGGGTTTTACTGCTGTGAACAGACACCATGACCAAGGCAACTCTTATAAGAACAACATTTAATTGGGGCTGGCTTACAGGTTCAGAGGTTCAGTCCATTATCATCAAGGTGGGAACATGGCAGCATCCAGGCAGGCATGGCTCAGGAGGAGCTGAGAATTCTACATCTCCATCTGAAGGCTGCTAGCAGAATACTTACTTCCAGACAGCTAGGAGGAGGGTTTTATAACCCATGCCCACAGTGACACACCTACTCCAACAAGGCCACACCTTGTAATAGTGCTACTCCCTGGGCAGAGTGTATAAAAACCATCACATCGTCCATACTAAAGAAAGGGCTCACTTTGTGTCTCAGTCACACATCCAAATGTCTTCACTCTCAATGCCTATTTCCTACATAACATATAAGGCCACAAGGCATGAGGGGTCAAGTTCCTCTTTGTAGACTCAAGTCTCTGCTCATCAGATCCTCAATAAGGTTAAAAAAGAACCTAAATGCCAAGCATTTCAAACCATTTACAAACTCTCAGGAAGGCAATGAAGAAGAGTCTCTGAGCCTACCTAGGACGTATTCTCTAAGGGGGCTAAGGGCCTCAGAATGCAGGACCCAGTGGCTTTAGCCCTTACCAGTTAGCCACATCAGGGGCTTTGGTCACTCAGCATCTATCCCACCTTGGAAATCATTGTCATCAACTCCTGAAGTCAAAAGCCTCCTTGCAACTTTGGTGACTTGAGTTCTGGATGTTCATGAAGCAACACTTGTAGAACAGGTGTCAGAACCTGATTAATTCTGCCAGACTCGATACCGTAGATATGTCTGCCAGACTCACGGGAAATGAAACACATCTGAACAGCTGCAGTGTTTGAGGTAGTCTGACTAACTCTTTAAAGGGAAAGCTTGCATTGGTAGGCAAGAAAACAAACATGAGCATGTGTGTGCTGTGTGTGCGTGTGTATGTATGTATGTGTGTGTGTGTGTGTGTGTGTGTGTGTGTGTGTGTGTGTGTTTGGATGTGCATGTGTTTATATTTGAACAAGTACAGGTGAATAGATTGTTGTAGAGAAATCTCCAGCTTTTGCAGATCAAGCAGACCTTGGCCACGGGATCTCTTCCTAAATCCTCAGTACAGATGCTGCAGAGAAGATGGACTTACTATGCTCCTTCAGGCTCCCTCAAATCAGAGGGCTACTGAAGCTCTGAGTAGGAAGGAAACAGTCTGACTGTCAACAAGCACAGAGCCTCCACAGGGGTGAGCACCAGGTGGGAGACTATTAAAAAGAGACAGGGTGCCTTCCACCAGGAACACCCACCAATCAGTGTGGCTGCCTCCTGTGTACGTGAACCTCTCCAGGCAGTACGCCTGAGTGCACACTGATTGGTGGGTGTTCCTGTCAGTAATGTGGATGACAGATCCAGAGAGAATGGGACTCACCACACTACACAAGACCAAGGGGAGTCTACCACAATGATACTTAGGGCCCTGAGATATCCTGTAAGGAAAAGATTCATCTGGTCAACTTTATTATATATATTACTATACATAACTATATATTATCATATGTATATTACATATATTATTATATTTATTACACTTTCCACCTTCAATGCCAAACATCGGCAGGAAATGCAGACTTGATATTATCACTGAAGACTGAGTGTGTTTGAGGCAGAATGCTGCCTGGTGGGTGGGACTCATCTCTTCAGTGCATCTGGGACCTTCCTGGACAGGTTCTGAAGTCAGCATCAGGAGGACCATCAGAGTGCCAATCTCCAAGTGAGCTGCAGGGGAAGACACAGTTCCAACCGATGCCAGGAGTCCTTGGCCATGCACGTTCATCCATTACCACAACTGCCCCACCAAGGCTCCCTCTCTACCAAAACAAGGCACTGTGAACAGGTACCACACAGGAGGTCTGGCTTGAGGTGGCCTGGAGGGGCAGCACCTAAGCTGACACCTTGAGACTGGCCTCCCTCCCTGGGTGCTGCCTCAGAGCCCACCCTCACACTGTGCCATAGTTAGAAATTCAGCTCTTGTCTAGGTGCATTGGGTCAGCATTCTGCCAGGGGTGCTGTGATGCGGTGTGACCATCCCCTCCTTGAGGTGAGAGGTCAGGCATCTGCAAGGGTTGAGCTGCCTCAGACTCCTAAACTCCCAGTGGATGTCAGCTCTGTCTCTGGAGGGCAAGGCTGCAGAACTTTCAGCATCTAGGAGACATGTCCTTATGACAAGGAGTTCCTCAAGGACATCTTAGATGCAGCACAGAGAGCTCCAACAGTGAGCAGAAGTGACCTTGGACAGAGCAGAAGAAGCTCATAGGGAAGGGAGGGTTCCCTTCTGCATGCGTGTGGCTTAGGATGTGGCTCAGCTTCAGGAGTCACCCAGGAAGTGCCAAGTTCACTCAGCACAGCACACCCCCTACCCCTTTCTCATGAGCTGAGGGAAAAAATAGACGCATCACTGCACATCATCAAGGGTTTGGAGCAGTAGAGAATGATGTTGTGTGCCCAGCTTTCTTGACTATGGCCCTGCAGTCATCATGACAGTGGGAGACTGTGGATAGAGAAGGAGGTTTCCAACTTCATAACAGGCAGGACTCGGTGAGGATGGAGTAGGAGACCAGATATAGTCTTCAACGTACCATTGCTTGTTACCTACATCCTCCAGTGAGAATCCACTTCCTGGGGTCGGGAGAGTCCCATAACCCCCCCCCAAACAGCACCATGTGTGCAAGATATTTCACCCTCACATTAAACACCGCAGGCATGATGCCGTGCCCCTCAAGTCCTTCCTCCTCCCCTTCACCTTTTTCAAAGTCTGCCTTGGCCATTTTGATTTTGCCGAGTTGGGAGAAAAGGCCAGACTATCGTTTAGTACATGTCTCTCCCAAGGACACCACATATGCCAGGGAGCCCTTCATCAACAGAGTCAGGGAGGAAGCAGCACAGCTGGGGCCAACTGGCTTCTCCTCCTGGCCTGAGGAGGCCAAGCCCCTGCATGTCAGAAGGGACACAATGGAGACTGTCCATGGGTTGCAGAGCAATACACACATTCATCTTAATTAAGCCAGATTCAGTTTTGATCAGGGCACCACTTTTTTATCCATTTTAAGCAATTTGGAAATGAAGCATATTTTTGAGATCACCAAATGTAGGCTGCCCACAGGAAGGGTCCAGCAAAGCACTGACCCCTCGGTGCCAAATGCAATTAATAGAAGCTTGCTAGAATTCGGGAAATTGACTACCTAGTAGTGTCTCACCACAGTGAAGAATGTCAAGGGTTTAATTTACTGGAGGGCCTCATAACCTGACTTGAGCAGAAAATGTCATGCTCACTTCTGAACTTAGAATCAACACAAGGTGATTAACTTCCATGGGGCAGGCTCCCTGCGACAAGGCCTCTCATGCCTGCAAAGTGCTCACCTTGTTCCTCAGCCCAGTGGGTTAATATTCCATAGAGTAAAGGAGTGAGGTGGGTCCTTTGGCCGCCTTCAGGCTAGGACTGACTTGCATGCTGTGCCCTGGAGAAGGCTGCTTTCCAGGGCCAGGGAATAGCTGTACCCAGCTAGGTCGTCAAAACTGCCAGCCTTGGGAAGCAGGCAGTCATGACGTAAGCCTCAGTTCTCCAGAAGACCTGGGAGTTAGGTCGCATAACCACTTCCCAAATTCTCTCATTCGGCCATGCTGACCGACTAACAGGCACCCATCTGTGTCACCTTGAGGGTGCTGGCTCGTGAGTTATGAAGTCTCTTTCCACAGAGAGCTCACGGAGCAATGGGATGAAGCACAGCTCACTGCGCACAACGAAGCCCACGCAAGCGGCCTTGAAGGTGTAGATGTGGTGAGCATCTCAGAGCTCATGGAAACGGGCTTGCTCCCCCACATCCATGTCCCATGGGTCTGCTGACACAGAAAGTGAGGCTCCAGCAAGGTGGGGGTGCCTGCACATGCACTGTGAGGCAGGGGTCCTGCAGATGCCTCTCAAAGACGGGAACGACTGGGCCTGTGAACAACCCCTCCCTTGTTACAGATATGTCCTTCGCTAACCAAGTAATGGACACTCAGCTGCTCTGTGACACATTGAATTCCACCCAGCAAGAAACAGAAAGGAATGGATGTCCCCTTCCAAGGGAGGCAAGGAACAGGTGATGCCCAGTCCTCTGTGTTATACCTGCAGCAGACAGCTGTTGCTGCCACCTGCTTCCTGTCACCCTGCATTTGGGAAGTACACTTGAGTTTTCCACACTAGGGCAGTGGGGATTGACTCCCAGATATCTATCAATCTATCTGCCCCAGAGGCATCTTCTGAGTTACTTGTTTTCCAGACCCAGAGCCAGTGTGCCTGGCAGACATAGCTCTCCATGCTCCTCACCCCATCCCAGGCAGAACCGGGCTCCTGACCAAGGCGGATCCAGTGCTATGTGGGGATGCTTTGTGGAGGGTGCTCAGAAACTCATTGGGACCCAAGCACCAGCTCTTCACACAGGGGGAAAGCAGGAGAGTGTGGCATACCGCCATAGTGGGCAAGCAGGAGAGTGTGGTACACCGCCATAGTGGGCAAGCAGGAGAGTGTGGCAGACACACCACCATAAAGGGCAAGCAGGAGAGTGTGGCAGACCACCCTAGTGGGCAAGCAGGAGAGTGTGACACACTTCCATAGTGGGCTTTGGCCTCCTTAGGCTTCAGCTGGCATCTGGAATCGTGTTCTCCATACTGTGCTTCTAAAGCAGGAGGCTGGTTTCTTGGCACCATGGATCCCTGACATGCAATAGGTAGTGAACGGAAGATCGGTGTTTCCATGGCCTGATGAAAGAGAGGTCCCTCCCCTCAGCAATAGTGGGCCTAGTGATGGTGATGGAGGAGGGGTGGAGGGAGAGAGGGAAAGAAAGAAGGGAAGGAATAAAGAAGGAGGGAGAGATGGACTTGATAGTGCAAGAGGCAGTGGCCATATTTCCAATGTGTTCCTTAGACTCAATGGAACAGCATCGAGGCAGCAACTCTGACTGTTAATCAGGGCCCGAGGGCACTGGAATGGACACTGATACAAAGGATCATTCTGTCGCCGACCCCCTCTAGTCATGCTTCTCATAGCCTGATGCAGAGGGAATGCCCTCACCATGTAGGCTGCTCAAGTCAGGTCTCAGCATCTAGAAGTGTCCACACTGCAATGGTGAACCACCATGGCTGGGTGAGGAGGTGCTGACAAGCAGTCAGATGAGCCACATCAATCACCAGCACCCCAGGCCCTGTCTCTGCTCTTTATAAATTACTCATTATCTGGTATTCTGTTGGGGCTGTAAAGAGTGGACCAAGGACAATGAGTGAGAAGGAAGCCAGAGGCTTTGAATTGTCTCCTACTGCTTCCCCTCCCCCGCCCCGCCCCTCCTCTCCTACTGTCACTGCCCCCACTGTCCCCCCTCACCTCCACTGCTGATGCTGCATGAGTCAAGCCTGTCCAAACATTTGAGGTAGGGACTCATGGTCAGGTGGTAAAGACATCCCAGGTTCGCCTTCATAGAACCTAAGCTGTGCCTTCCACCTGAGAGAAACAGCATCAGTCATAACAGGAATCTTCCCTTGTATCCTTTCTCTCAGCTGACACCTTGCTCCCATGTTCTAGTTCCCAGCTCTTCCTTCAGGCTCCAAACCTAAGTGCGGTGGAATTCTTGGAGTCGGTGTGAATGCCAGCTACTCGCTGACTTGATGTGAACCAGCTACTTGGAAGGAGGAGGAGGAGCAGTAGGAGGAGGGGGAGAAAGAGGAAGAGGAGGAGGAGGAGGAGGAAGAGAAAAGAAGCATCAGTTGTATTCCCACCCATAACATGGTGTGGGCTATGGAGTGCACCCTGCACACACTGGTAGACACACACACCTTTAGGACCTCTGGTGGGATCAAACCAAAACGAAGAGGTAAGGATGAAAGTGAAGGGTTAGGGTTAGGGTTAGGGTTAGGGTTAGGGTTAGGGTTAGGGTTAGGGTTCCCATCTAGGGCAGAACAGAGGAGAAGGTAGGTGGAGTCTACCAAACATGAACTCTGTCTGCCAATGCCTGCAGCCAGCACAGGTTCATTGTGGAACTGGGGTCAGAACTTAAAGGTTACAGCTCCCTGAGCACAGTCAGGTCATTTTTAAGGTCATGACATGCAGTGGAGGGAGGGAAGGGTGCTCCAAAATAATACGGAAGGTGCTGGGTCAACTGATGAGGACAGAAAACTCTAGAGGCAGCATGGTGTCCTTAGCTGGGGAAGTGAGGAAGGACAGCTAATATTCCAAGGAAGTCTGATCCCCAACAGCCTCTGGAAGTCCCTTGTCCTAGCTATTGTTCTGTTGCTGTTATAAAATCCTGACCCAAAAAAAAAAAAAACCCACAAAAAAACAAATTAAAGAAAGAAAAGATTTATTTCATCTTACAATGCCTAAGTCACACTCCACCATGGAGGGAAGTCGGGGCAGGACGGTGGACACAGAAGCTGTTGCAAAAGCCATGGAGAGGTGCTGCTTACTGGCTTGCTCAGTCTGCATTTTTATAGAAACCAGGACCACCTACCCAAGAGTTGTATCGCCTACAATGGGCTGGGCCCTCCTTCATTCATTAATAATCAAGAAAACGTCCCCACGGGCGATCTAATGAAGGAAATCCCTCAAATGAGGTTCCCTATTGCAGATGACTCTGGTATGTGTCAAGTTAACAAAGAACAAGAAATAAAAACAAAAAACAAAACAAATTAAAATAAATCTAGTCATAGTCAGCACACCCCTCTTCCTGGTGCTGTCCAGGCATAAACTAACAAATGCCCAGTGCTGGATGCAAATATAGGCAGGTGGGCAATGTCCAGTGGGCCATGGCAAGGTGCTGCTATGGAAAATACAGGAGGCCTTCAGAGGGTAAGCCGCTAATAATGACTTAACTGGCTCCCTGCACAGTGTCATGGGGGATGGTGAAATCTCCTGGAAGAGCCAGTGTTTTGATTAAACAAGTGGTCTGTGGAAGTGCGGATGGTTTAGGAGCCCGGCTGCATTCCTCCCCTGTAGAACTGGTGTTCAGAATGCTGGCGTGTGAGCGAATTTTACTTTAAGCTGAGTAGCCTACCAAGACGCAATCCTCACTCTCCCACTGGACAGGAGAGCCAGGCCTAGCTTGAAATTGTAAGACAAGGCTACATTAAGCCACTTTTAAAACAAAACCTTGTCTTTCACATGCCTCCGAGCGTCCCCTGGTCTAAGCTCTATAAAGCAGTTTCCTGGTCAGACCACAAAGCTTTCCCAGGTTCTGAGAGGGAGATGGGATTTTCCTAAGTGGCTAAAACAGAGGGAGGGAGCATCCCAGGCTCCCCCATAGCTGGTGTGCAAGCGGGCATATAAGGAACCCCCACGATGATGCGATGTTTCCGCGCCACCCCATTAGCAGAGACATTTCCTAAGTTTTATCTTCAGCTTAGTTATTCTGTGACCACCAAGGGCTCCTTAAGCACTTCCCAGAGATGGATTTCTGTCTGCGATCGGGATTTCACGCCTCATTATCTAGCAGCATCGTGACTTCGAGGTGATCAGTTCTCGCTTATTATTTTAGCGGGGGCGCTAAGGGATGCAGTGTTGGGAAACGCTGACTTGTTTCCTACGCTGGCAGATCCAGAGCCAGGGTCCCCACCAAGAAACCAGCCTGTCTCCACAGCCACAGCGTTGTCAAACATAGGTGGAAATTAAAAATTCTGAATGCACTTTACATAATTAGTGTTTTAAACTTGCGTGATTTAAGCACATTTTAAAGGCTGATTTGCCGTGATTCCCGCCATAAATCTCCCCTGTAACATATACATCAACGCCCTCCAAGATTGCTCCCGCACGTGAATTACTAAGTACTGATGAATAATTTTGAATAATGTGCCTGCTTTCACCATTGAGTGGAAAATTAAGATTATGGCACTGTTCCATTTAGAACGGATCGCTTTGCCAGAGTGAACATGGCAGCTGCTTGCCCCCCTGATATCACCAGTGTTGCCAGTGCGGAGGAGAGGGGGGGGTTCCGTGGGGGGTTATAATAAGATCTCTCAGGTTAGAATCTCTCCTCCTTCCCTGTCCCATGCAGCGGGGGAGATATCTCAGTTAAAGTGTCTGCCTCCCAAGTGTGAGGAATTAAGTTCAGATCCTTCACATGCACATACAAGCTGGGCATGTGGTTTGTGTCTTTGGAGTTAAGGACACAGGGTTCTCTCTGGGACTAGCTTAGACAGATCAATGAGATAAAACAATGTCCCAAAACACAAGGTGAGGAGTGATTGATGAAGACACTGGACCTCCATTACTGAACTCCAGATGCACACATACACGAGTGTTCTCGACAGGCATGTACTTGCTCATGTAGCCCCACACCACACACACACACACACACACACACAGAGAGAGAGAGAGAGAGAGAGAGGGAGAGAGAGAGAGAGAGAGAGATCTTACATGCATGCCACACAAAAAGAGAATGCTTTTTCTTTCCAGATACCAGAGATGGCCAGGAGTGGGTCATTTTATTCTTCAGATACAAGAAGCAGTGGTTTATGGCTCAGTGTGTCAAGGCTCCCTGGGATGGGTGCTGACTGATTGCATTTGTGCCACAAAGACCTAACCTGATAGGCCAGAAGTGGGGGGAACACCAAACCAGCAGATGCTGGTGGCCAGCGGGTCCTCACTGTGCTGCACAGTGATTTTTTTTTTTTTGAGAATCTGAGAATGCCCATGCAGAAACTGATAGAGTCTGTGGTGACCCCTGGTCACCAACATGCCTCAGTCACCAGGAAAACTGCACAAACCTTGTTCTGATGTCATTACCAGCCTTCCCTGAAGCTCGCTCGGCCTTGCTAGGTATGTGCTACTCACCAGCCCTGCCAATAGTGCCTTCCCTGGCCCTTGCCTCTGTCACCATTTGGTAAATTACAGTCCTCACTACCCTGATGAGCCAAAGGGAACTCAAATACCTTAGAAAGTTTCCCCAAAGCCACATACTTGATAAATCAAGGACTCAATTTCACCTTTGACTCTCTGGGGCTAAAGGTCAAAACTTCTGAAAACCACGTTGACATCAGCGCCGGCAAGAGCAAGGGCCACTTTCTGAAAGTTCAGTCCCGAATGTTTGACAGACCTCATTTTTAAGCTTTACAAACTTTGCACGAAGTGGGTACCAGCACCAGACTGCAAATGAGGAAGCTGAGAGGTGCCAAGAAGAAAGATCCGCCCAAGGTCACGTACCTGTTAATCAGCAAGGTCAAGAGGAGAAGGCACCTGGTTGACTCTAAGCACTGAAGGCTTCTCAATTCACAGCCCAGTGAGCACTTGACATCTGTCCTCCCGCCACAGAGTCACAGCTCACGTTGACAGCACGGCTCTGTCCTTTCTTTTCTCCAACCCATGCCTTATGCCCACTTCATTATTCTGTGGAGGACTGAACCTCCTCGTTCTAGTAAATTCCTCAGAAGATTGACAGGCTGAAGAAGCCTCATCTCGGGTCACCTCTGACTTCAGCCTCCCACACCTTCTGGGTCACAGGGCTGTTCTCTTCTCCTGCCAGGTTGGCTTCCAGAAGATCACCACCAGTCTCCTGGGGGGAAATAGCATCTCTGTTCCAGATCCATTTGCACCTTGACCTCACGTCCCAGGATGACTACACTCAGGCTCAAAGGTCCAGGCACTTCCTACTCAGATTCCTGAACTCACACAGTGCACAGACCCAGGGCCTCCACGCCAGGCATTCCTTTGGATGCTAGGGGTGAGTGGGAAATACGAAAGCACAATTTCCCACAAATGTGCATATGCTGCACTCTGGAAGGAAAGGCAATTAGTGACACAAAGACCCTATTATGTAACACAGAGATAACCAACACAGAAACTTGGGAATGTGGGGACTTGGGGGCGGGAACATGCTAGCCCATAGTTAGATGGGAGTCTGCATGGTTAATGGAGCCTTGGGAAGCCGGGAGGCCAGGAGCCAGGTGAGACATTGGTAAGAATCTGTAGGAAAGGGGTCCTGGGCAGGGTGGTTGAAAGGGCAATAGATCCCAGGGAAAGAAAGGCAGACAAGGATCTGGAGATCCTAGGGGAAGCCACGGCTCGCCAGGCTTGCTTTCTGTTGCTGTGAGAAAACATCACGCCCAAAAGTAACTCGGGGAGAAAGTTTATCTGGCCTACACTTGCACTTGTCCATGCCAGTCACTGAGGGAAGTTAGAGCAGGAAGCCAAGGCAGGAACCTGGAGGTAGGAACTGAAACAGGCCGTGGAGGGGTGCTGCTTACTAGCTTGCTCAGCCTGCTTTCCTGTACCATCCAGGTACAGGATGCCTGTGTGGAGGTGGCATGACCCACAGTCCTCTCACATCAATTCTTAATCAAGAAAAAGCTCAACAAACAGCCCCATCGCCAATTTAATGGAGGTGATAGCTCATTCCAGAGGACTCGAGTTGACAAAAGCTAGTCAGCACAAGGGTCCACTGTGAGGGGTCTTAAAGAGGAGATTAGGAACACTGGCTTCCAGGCTCAAAGGGAAGGACTGGAAGGGGGCTCACACAGCTCTGGAGTTGTGATGTAGGGGAGACAGAGTAGAAGCAGGCAGCTGGGTCGGGAGCATCCCAAGGTAGCCCAGGTGGAGAGGATGCAGAAGCCAGAGAGCTGCACTTCCCCTGAGAGCAGTGGATTCTGGGTAACCATAGACCCGGGACAGGACGTGTCCACTGGAGGTTGGTGCTGGAGTTGTGTGGTCATTACAGTCTCAGAATGTCTCTGCCTAGATTCTGACCTTCCCTGACCTCTGGTACCTTTTACTAACACTACCAGCTGCTCAAGATGGACACTTTGGGGTTGCCCAGTCCTCTCTTACCAATACCTTCCCATGAAATCACAGTTAACTTCACACACATGTTCAAAACACAAAGCAAAATCCAAGTTCTAATAGTTTTTTTTTTTTTTAGGATTTATCTTTGTGTGTGTGTGTGTGTGTGTGTGTGTGTGTGTGTGTGTGTGTGTTTGCCACAGAGGTCAGAAAAGGAAGTTAGAGTCCCTGGAGCTAGAATTATAGGTGCTTGTGTTCCCAGATCTTGGGCCCTCTGAAGGGCAGCAGAGCTCTTAACTACCACCCCTCCGTTCACTCCAAAGTTTATGTGTGTGCGTTTATGTAGGAGTGAGGAGTGTGGATACAGGTCAAGTATCTAAAAATGGGCCCATGAGACCAGGAAAGGAGGCTTCAGGGAGAGGGTGGGAGGGTAATGGAAGGCATAGTATTAAAATGGAAAGATAAACACCGCAGGTCGAAGGTGCGGCAGACTGAGGGCAGGGGTGTGGGAGAGGTCTAGGGGATAGTGAGAATAAACTCAAACTGAATATGCATGAAAATAATGTCAGTACCCTGTGTACTGACTTTGTGTACTGATTTAAAACAGACTCAGAGAAATAGACTCACTCCCTTCAAGGAAAGAGAAATGTAGGCTGTTTGGGGCGCACCATGCTGAAAAGCAGAGACACACAGACTATTGAATAAAGGAGAAATGGAGACCCACAGCCTCCCGAACGCCCACTGTGGCCTCCATGAGGTGGGGAAACCAAGGCAGGCAGCCGTTGCAGGCCAGAGCTTAGACCCAGTGACCAGGGTGGATCCAGGGCCAGTGCTTAGACCCAGTGTCCAGAGTGGATCCAGGGCCAGTGCTTAGATCCAGTGACCAGGGTAGATCCAGGGCCAGTGCTTAGACTCAGTGACCAGGGTGGATCCAGGGCCAGTGCTTAGACTCGGTGACCAGGGTGGATCCAGGGCCAGTGCTTAGACCCAGTGTCCAGGGTGGGTCTAGGGCCAGTGCTTAGACTCAGTGACCAGGGTGGATCCAGGGCCAGTGCTTAGACTCGGTGACCAGGGTGGATCCAGGGCCAGTGCTTAGACCCAGTGACCAATGTGGATCCAGGGCCAGGACTCAGACCCAGTGTCCAGGGTGGGTCCAGGGCCAGTGCTTAGACCCAGTGACCAATGTGGATCCAGGGCCAGTGCTTAGACCCAGTGTCCAGGGTGGGTCCAGGGCCAGTGCTTAGACCCAGTGACCAATGTGGATCCAGGGCCAGGACTCAGACCCAGTGTCCAGGGTAGATCCAGGGTGGACCTACAGGGGCTGCTGTAGAATTCACATAGAATGGTGAGAGCAAGGCTCCAGCAAACAGGCTCCAAGTATTCTGCACATACATACACAAATACACACAATTGATGGATGGATGGAGCCATGTTCCAACCCCTGTTCATACAAACTTTACACATCACACATAGTTGGTGGACAGGAGAAGGAGTGTTCCAGCCACACCGCACCATACCACACAATACTTTTTTTTTTCTTTCCATTTTTTATTAGGTATTTAGCTCATTTACATTTCCAATGCTATACCAAAAGTCCCCCATACCCACCCACCCCCACTCCCCTACCCACCCACTTCCCCTTTTTGGCCCTGGCGTTCCCCTGTACTGGGGCATATAAAGTTTGCGTGTCCAATGGGCCTCTCTTTCCAGTGATGGCCGTCTAGGCCATCTTTTGATACATATGCAGCTAGAGTCAAGAGCTCCGGGGTACTGGTTAGTTCATAATGTTGATCCACCTATAGGGTTGCAGATCCCTTTAGCTCCTTGGCTACTTTCTCTAGCTCCTCCATTGGGAGCCCTGTGATCCATCCATTAGCTGACTGTGGGCATCCACTTCTGTGTTTGCTAGGCCCCGGCATAGTCTCACAAGAGACAGCTACATCTGGGTCCTTTCGATCAAATCTTGCTAGTGTATGCAATGGTGTCAGCGTTTGGATGCTGATTATGGGGTGGATCCCTGGATAAGGCAGTCTCTACATGGTCCATCCTTTTATCTCAGCTCCAAACTTTGTTTCTGTAACTCCTTCCAAGGGTGTTTTGTTCCCACTTCTAAGGAGGGGCATAGTGTCCACACTTCAGTCTTCATTTTTCTTGAGTTTCATGTGTTTAGGAAATTGTATCTTATATCTTGGGTATCCTAGGTTTTGGGCTAATATCCACTTATCAGTGAGTACATATTGTGTGAGTTCCTTTGTGAATGTGTTACCTCACTCAGGATGATGCCCTCCAGGTCCATCCATTTGGCTAGGAATTTCATAAATTCATTCTTTTTAATAGCTGAGTAGTACTCCATTGTGTAGATAGATGTACCACATTTTCTGTATCCATTCCTCTGTTGAGGGGCATCTGGGTTCTTTCCAGCTTCTGGCTATTATAAATAAGGCTGCTATGAACATAGTGGAGCATGTGTCCTTCTTACCAGTTGGGGCATCTTCTGGATATATGCCCAGGAGAGGTATTACTGGATCCTCCGGTAGTACTATGTCCAATTTTCTGAGGAACCGCCAGACTGATTTCCAGAGTGTTTGTACAAGCCTGCAATCCCACCAACAATGGAGGAGTGTTCCTCTTTCTCCACATCCTCGCCAGCATCTGCTGTCACCTGAATTTTTGATCTTAGACATTCTGACTGGTGTGAGGTGGAATCTCAGGGTTGTTTTGATTTGCATTTCCCTGATGATTAAGGATGTTGAACATTTTTTCAGGTGCTTCTCTGCCATTCGGTATTCCTCAGGTGAGAATTCTTTGTTCAGTTCTGAGCCCCATTTTTTAATGGGGTTGTTTGATTTTCTGAAGTCCACCTTCTTGAGTTCTTTATATATGTTGGATATTAGTCCCCTATCTGATTTAGGATAGGTAAAGATCCTTTCCCAATCTGTTGGTGGTCTCTTTGTCTTATTGACGGTGTCTTTTGCCTTGCAGAAACTTTGGAGTTTCATTAGGTCCCATTTGTCAATTCTCGATCTTACAGCACAAGCCATTGCTGTTCTGTTCAGGAATTTTTCCCCTGTGCCCATATCTTCAAGGCTTTTCCCCACTTTCTCCTCTATAAGTTTCAGTGTCTCTGGTTTTATGTGAAGTTCTTTGATCCATTTAGATTTGACCTTAGTACAAGGAGATAAGTATGGATCGATTCGCATTCTTCTACATGATAACAACCAGTTGTGCCAGCACCATTTGTTGAAAATGCTGTCTTTCTTCCACTGGATGGTTTTAGCTCCCTTGTCGAAGATCAAGTGACCATAGGTGTGTGGGTTCATTTCTGGGTCTTCAATTCTATTCCATTGGTCTACTTGTCTGTCTCTATACCAGTACCATGCAGTTTTTACCACAATTGCTCTGTAGTAAAGCTTTAGGTCAGGCATGGTGATTCCACCAGAGGTTCTTTTATCGTTGAGAAGAGTTTTTGCTATCCTAGGTTTTTTGTTATTCCAGATGAATTTGCAAATTGCTCCTTCTAATTCGTTGAAGAATTGAGTTGGAATTTTGATGGGGATTGCATTGAATCTGTAGATTGCTTTTGGCAAGATAGCCATTTTTACAATATTGATCCTGCCAATCCATGAGCATGGGAGATCTTTCCATCTTCTGAGATCTTCTTTAATTTCTTTCTTCAGAGACTTGAAGTTTTTATCATACAGATCTTTCACTTCCTTAGTTAGAGTCACACCGAGATATTTTATGTTATTTGTGACTATTGAGAAGGGTGTTGTTTCCCTAATTTCTTTCTCAGCCTGTTTATTCTTTGTGTAGAGAAAGGCCATTGACTTGTTTGAGTTAATTTTATATCCAGCTACTTCACCGAAGCTGTTTATCAGGTTTAGGAGTTCTCTGGTGGAATTTTTAGGGTCACTTATATATACTATCATATCATCTGCAAAAAGTGATATTTTGACTTCCTCCTTTCCAATTTGTATCCCCTTGATCTCCTTTTGTTGTCGAATTGCTCTGGCTAATACTTCAAGTACTATGTTGAAAAGGTAGGGAGAAAGTGGGCAGCCTTGTCTAGTCCCTGATTTTAGTGGGATTGCTTCAAGCTTCTCTCCATTTACTTTGATGTTGGCTACTGGTTTGCTGTAGATTGCTTTTATCATGTTTAGGTATGGGCCTTGAATTCCTGATCTTTCTAGAACTTTTATCATGAATGGGTGTTGGATCTTGTCAAATGCTTTTTCTGCATCCAACGAGATGATCATGTGGTTTTTGTC
This sequence comes from Mus musculus, assembly GCF_000001635.26. Lineage (NCBI taxonomy): Eukaryota > Metazoa > Chordata > Mammalia > Rodentia > Muridae > Mus > Mus musculus. The sequence continues at coordinate 178,777,894 of NC_000068.7, read as the reverse complement.
TTTGAGTTTGTTTATATAGTGGATTACATTGATGGATTTTCGTATATTAAACCATCCCTGCATTCCTGGAATAAAACCTACTTGGTCAGGATGGATGATTGCTTTAATGTGTTCTTGGATTCGGTTAGCGAGAATTTTATTGAGGATTTTTGCATCGATATTCAAAAGAGAAATTGGTCTGAAGTTCTCTATCTTTGTTGGATCTTTCTGTGGTTTAGGTATCAGAGTAATAGTGGCTTCATAAAATGTGTTGGGTAGAGTACTTTCTACTTCTATCTTGTGAAAAAGTTTGTGCAGAACTGGAATTAGATCTTCTTTGAAGGTCTGATAGAACTCTGCACTAAACCCGTCTGGTCCTGGGCTTTTTTTGGCTGGGAGACTATTTATAACTGCTTCTATTTCTTTAGGGGATATGGGACTGTTTAGAAGGTCAACTTGATCCTGATTCAACTTTGGTACCTGGTATCTGTCCAGAAATTTGTCCATTTCGTCCAGGTTTTCCAGTTTTGTTGAGTATAGCCTTTTGTAGAAGGATCTGATGGTGTTTTGGATTTCTTCAGGATCTGTTGTTATGTCTCCCTTTTCAGTTCTGATTTTGTTAATTAGGATTTTGTCTCTGTGCCCTCTAGTGAGTCTAGCTAAGGGTTTATCTATCTTGTTGATTTTCTCAAAGAACCAACTCCTCGTTTGGTTAATTCTTTGAATGGTTCTTCTTATTTCCACTTGGTTGATTTCACCCCTGAGTTTGATTATTTCCTGCCGTCTACTCCTCTTGGGTGAATTTGCTTCCTTTTTTTCTAGAGCTTTTAGATGTGTTGTCAAGCTGCTAGTATGTGCTCTCTCCCGTTTCTTCATGGAGGCATTCAGAGCTATGAGTTTCCCTCTTAGAAATGCTTTCATTGTGTCCCAAAGGTTTGGGTACGTTGTGGCTTCATTTTCATTAAACTCTAAAAAGTCTTTAATTTCTTTCTTTATTCCTTCCTTGACCAAGGTATCATTGAGAAGAGTGTTGTTTAGTTTCCACGTGAGTGTTGGCTTTCTGTTATTTTTTTTTGTTATTGAAGATCAGCCTTAGTGCATGGTGATCTGATAGGATACATGGGACAATTTCAATATTTTTGAATCTGTTGAGGCCTGTTTTGTGACCTATTATGTGGTCAATTTTGGAGAAGGTACCATGAGGTGCTGAGAAGAAGGTATATCCTTTTGTTTTAGGATAAAATGTTCTGTAGATATCTGTCAGATCCATTTGTTTCATCACTTCTGTTAGTTTCAGTGTGTCCCTGTTTAGTTTCTGTTTCCATGATCTGTCCATTGGTGAAAGTGGTGTGTTGAAGTCTCCCACTATTATTGTGTGAGGTGCAATGTGTGCTTTGAGCTTTACTAAAGTTTCTTTAATGAATGTGGCTGCCCTTGTATTTGGCGCATAGATATTCAGAATTGAGAGTTCCTCTTGGAGGATTTTACCTTTGATGAGAACAAAGTGCCCCTCCTTGTCTTTTTTGATGACTTTGGGTTGGAAGTCAATCTTATCAGATATTAGGATGGCTACTCCAGCTTGTTTCTTCATACCATTTGCTTGGAAAATTGTTTTCCAGCCTTTTATTCTGAGGTAGTGTCTTTTTCTCTGAGATGTGTCTCCTGTAAACAGCAAAATGTTGGGTCTTGTTTGTGTAGCCAGTTTGTTAGTCTATGTCTTTTTATTGGGGAGTTGAGACCATTGATGTTAAGAGATATTAAGGAAAAGTAATTGTTGCTTCCTGTTATTTTTGTTGTTAAAGTTGGCATTCTGTTCTTGTGGCTGTCTTCTTTTAGGTTTGTTGAGGGATTACCTTCTTGTTTTTTCTAGGGCATTGTTCCCGTTCTTTATTGGTTTTTTTCTGTTATTAACCTTTGAAGGGCTGGATTCGTGGAGAGATAATGTGTGAATTTGGTTTTGTCGTGGAATACTTTGGTTTCTCCATCTATGGTAATTGAGAGTTTGGCTGGGTATAGTAGCCTGGGCTGGAATTTGTGTTCTCTTAGTGTCTGTATAACATCTGTCCAGGCTCTTCTGGCTTTCATAGTCTCTGGTGAAAAATCTGGTGTAATTCTGATAGGCTTGCCTTTATATGTTACTTGACCTTTTTCCCTTACCGCTTTTAGTATTCTATCTTTATTTAGTGCATTTGTTGTTCTGATTATTATGTGTCGGGAGGAATTTCTTTTCTGGTCCAGTCTATTTGGAGTTCTGTAGGCTTCTTGTATGTTCATAGGTATCTCTTTCTTTATATTTGGGAAGTTTTCTTCAATAATTTTGTTGAAGATGTTTGCTGGTCCTTTGAGTTGAAAATCTTCATTCTCCTCCACTCCTATTATCCGTAGGTTTGGTCTTCTCATTGTGTCCTGGATTTCCTGGATATTTTGAGTTAGGATCTTTTTGCATTTTCCATTTTCTTTGATTGTTGTGCCGATGTTCTCTATGGAATCTTCTGCACCTGAGATTCTCTCTTCCATCTCTTGTATTCTGTTGCTGATGCTCAAATCTATGGTTCCAGATTTCTTTCCTAGGGTTTCTATCTCCAGTGTTGCCTCACTTTGAGTTTTCTTTATTGTTTCTACTTCCCTTTTAAGGTCTAGTATGGTTTTGTTCATTTCCATCACCTGTTTGTATGTTTTTTCCTCTTTTTCTGTAAGGACTTCTACCTGTTTGATTGTGTTTTCCTGTTTTTCTTTAAGGACTTGTAACTCTTTAGCAGTGTTCTCCTGTATTTCTTTAAGTGATTTATTAAAGTCCTTCTTGATGTCCTCTACCATCATCATGAGATATGCTTTTAAATCTAGGTCTAGGTTTTCGGGTGTGTTGGGGTGCCCTGGACTGGGCGAAGTGGGAGTGCTGGGTTCTGATGATGGTGAGTGGTCTTGGTTCCTGTTAGTAGGATTCCTACGTTTACCTTTCGCCATCTGGTAATCTCTGGAGTTAGTAGTTATAGTTGACTCTGTTTAGAGATTGTTCTTCTGGTGATTCTGTTACCGTCTCTCAGCAGACCTGGGAGACAGATTCTCTCCTCTGAGTTTCAGTGCTCAGAGCACTCTCTGCTGGCAAGCTCTCTTACAGGGAAGGTGCGCAGATATCTTGTTTTTGGACCTCCTCCTGGTCGAAGAAGAAGGCCCAAAACAGGGCCTCTCTCAGAAGCTGTGTTGCTTTGGCAGTTCCCAGAAGCTGTCAGCTTCTGTGGTGCAGACTCTCACCTGTGCAGACTAAAATCCTAAGTTCCAGGGAGTCCTGGAACCAAGATGGTGACCGCTGCTCCTGAGGCTGATGCCGTCTCCCGAGCCAGGCGGACACCTGTCCTCTGGTCCGGATGGTGGCCGGTTGTCTGCGGCCCGCCCAGGCTGCTGCCTCAGCGGCTCTGTGCTTCCGCCCATCCCAGAAGCTGTCCGGTTCTCTGGCGCACCCTCTAACCTGTTCAGACTAATTTCCTAGGTCCCGCGGAGTCCCGGAACCCAGATGGCGACCGCTGCTGCTGAGGCTGAGGCCGCCTCCCAAGCCAGGCGGACACCTGTCCTCTGGTCCGGATGGTGGCCGGTTGTCTGCGGCCCGCCCAGGCTGCTGCCTCAGCGGCTCTGTGCTTCTGCCCATCCCAGAAGCTGTCCGGTTCTCTGGCGCACCCTCTAACCTGTTCAGACTAATTTCCTAAGTTCTCACCACACAATACTTTATTCTTCCTCCCATAGCTTGTATGTCCCAGTCAAATCTTTCAAGCAGTATACAATTACAACACGATTACATTATAGTTTTCTCCTAGTGAATGATTATGAAAAAAAACAGTGTTTTTCAATACCTTTACAAGATATAACATTACGCAGTATAGGTAGAAAACAGATTATTCTTAAAAACTCACAGACATTCAGAACCAAGCAACTTGTTATCGATTACCAAAGTGTAAGCAAGCAAAAATAGTTTTCTCAGCCAGTTTCTCCTACTGGCAGGCAGCAATTTGTAGTCACAAAGAAAGAAGTAATAATTTTATTGTTTATCTTTAAAAATAATCTTGTAAGAATCTTAAAAGAATCACAAATCTAAACTTTTATATAAATAAAAGTCAGTCATATCTACCTTAAGTCCTCAGAATGCATATCTACTCATCAGCAATTCTTAAGAAATCCTATCAGGAAGCTGAGGGCAAAAATGGGTACAGGAAATCAATCCTCACCAGTCCAGCCTCAGTGAGAGTCACGTCAGCCAGTGCCGCCACTGTTCTTCTTCCCTGACGCTAGCTTAACGAATAAGAGTGTGCCTTTCTGAACTTCATATTGTTCCCTAAGTTTTTTTTTTGCATCAGATCCAGTAGTGAAAACATCTCAACCTAGCTTCACTGGAAACTTTCCTTTTCCAAATGTTTTCTAAGTGTGGTGGTCATTGCTGACGATCTACAGCTCTGAATTCTTCTCTAGGGTGATGACAGAATCATGATCCGACCTGGCAGCAATGCCTCAAAGAGATCAAGCATTGTTGTTGTGAGTGCCGGAGATACTGCGCAGTCAGGGGCTGGAAGCTCCCTTAAGAGTTTTCATATACTCGAGTCAGAGGGATGTGAGGGTAGCAAGCAGAGCAGATCTCCACAACAGCACAAAGTCCTCAGGACACAGTCCTCGGGGCTGTGCCACACCAAGGCCCACCCATGTGGCTATGGTAACCCGTGGGCTGCATTCCGTGAGTTCTGAAGCCATTTGTCCTCCCTCCTTCGTGGCCCTCGGCACTCCCAGACTGACTGTATCAGTAAGTAGGGAGGAGACCACATGCACTGTTGATCTGGGGTACACTCCGGGCATTTGCTCCCTCACAGGTCATACACAACAGAGTAAGGAGGGAGGCAGAGTGGGGTGGCAAGTGTTCCCACAAGCTAGGCTTCTTATGGAGGAGGCTCACAACTACTACCATGTAGAATCAGCATATATATGATGTTGTGATCAATATAAAGATTTTGATGATGATGATGATGAGATACCCCTGGTGTTTGGCCAGAGCAGGAGTAAAGAAAGTCCAACTTTATCCTTAACAGATAAAAGCCAATTTACAGGGGGATTCTTTCATTATGTCTAGCTCTACACAGCTCACTCTCAGACCCAGTGAATTCTGTATTCTTCCTTGAAAATTCACCTGCCTGTGTGTCTTCATATCCCACCCTATGTCTACACTAAATCCTCACGCTCTAACTTACAAACCACTGTGAGTGGATATCTCTACATTTCCTTTAAAAGATGTATTTACTTTATGTGTCTAAGTGTTTGCCTGAAGTCTTGTCTGTGCACCATGTGTGTGCCTGGTGCCCATGGGGATTCAGAAGCGGCACCAGATGCCCGGGAGCTGGAGTTGCTGACAGCGGACAGCCTCTGTGCTGGTGCTGTGAGCAGAACCCAGGTCCTCGGCAAGAGCAACATGTGCTCGGAGCCACTGAGCATCTCCGCAGCCCTTAGTCTAGATTCTTGATATATACTACACTCTACTTCACAAATATCATGCCTGTATCTGCTGTCTTCATGATGTTATTAACGAGCAGTTGAGAGTTGGAGAAACAGCTCAGTTGGAAAAATGCTTAGCTGGCAAGGATGAAGACCTGATTCAATCCCTAAATCCCATGTTAAAGAGGAGGAGGGGTAGGGAAATGGGGAGAAGGGGGAGGAGGAAAGGAGGAGAGGGGAAAGGGGGTGGGAAAGGAGGAGAGGGAGGGGGAAGAAGGAGGAACTTGGGCAAGGTTACATGGGGAGTCAGACACATGTGAATCTCTGTGACTCACTCTTCAGGCACCTTAGCCAACTTGGTGAGTTCAAGGACACTGAGGGACTCTATCTCAGAAGCGAGGGTGGATAGTAAATGAAGAACATTATGAAGGTCACTCATTGACTTTTGCGAGTGCATGTACACACACACACACACACACACACACACACACACACTCACTCACATGCACATATGCACATTTACGTGCACACATACAAAAATAGTCCCAGAAAATTCAGAAGTCAGGTTCAACTATGCTCTACACCAACAATCTGTCAGAACAAGAATCTAAAATGCTTAGCCAAGTTAAATGCTACTGCTAGCTACACTGTATACAGCTGTGTATGCTACTGATAGCTACACTGAATACAGCTGTGTTAGGGTAGAGTCCCAGGAACCTACTTCTCTGATTCTCCCCTCCTCTCAGCTGGTCTTGACTCCTGAGTGCAGTGTCTCTGGCCTCAAGCTGGGACAGCTGCTCCCTGGTACGTCCTTCTGGCCTCTTGCCAGGCTGGAGACAGGGCCTGTCAGGGTCTCTTTATGTCTGAGGCCCCATACTGCTTTATGCTGGAACTGAACTTGGCATCCTGGTCACATTTGGCACCTGGAATGAGGCCTGGGGCCAGAAGCAATTGACTCCACTAATTTGTGCCAAAGAGGGATGGGGGACATTAGAATGGTCATTTTGGATCATGGTTGTCATGAATACAGATGGAAGGATCAAGTCCCAGTGTCTGAAGGTTGCTAGACCTGTCGTGCTTGGCTAACTAGAAATCAACTGAATGTCAAACCAGACCTGGCAATGGCTTCCCAGCCAGCCCTCTGAATAAACAAACATCAATATGGCTTTCAGGGTGGTTTTCTTTGTAAACAGATATGCCAATGGATGCAGAGAAAGGAGAATGTGAGTGGAAGGAGGGGTAGGTCACTTCAGGAAACGCTGGAGAATGGATTGTTTCAATATGGAAAGTTTTCTGACTCCAGAGGCAGCTGCTTTGCCACATAGCACTTCGCTAGTATTTAATTAGAAATTTAACTTTTCTGAATGCTGGCTGGCTCATGTAGAAGGGTGATTTATAGTATCTTTGGGGATGCAGAAATTAAGAAAAAAATCATTTTTATAAATTTTGGCTGTTCTTCGGGGCCTTTATTGGGATCTAATTGATTGTATCACACACTTGATAGGTCCCCAGATAAGCTGCCTCAGAGAGACTTGGGGAAGAGTGGAGTGTTTTATAATGGGTTATACTCAACAGCGGCCGCTAGACTCGACTACAGAACAGAGCTCAGGCTGTGCCTGCCGTCTCCACAGGGCACGTTCTGGTTCTGTCATTTAGTATTTGGGTCCATGATGATGATAATGAGATGATGATGATGATAGATACCCCTGGTGTTTGGCCAGAGCAGGAGTAAAGAAAGTCCAACTTTATCCTTAACAGATAAAAGTCAACTTATCAGGGGAGAGGCACTCCAGAAGGCCAGCCAAGTCATGGGACAGTACAACTCAAGAAGGATTCAAGCCCAGGCCACCTTTGATCCTTTGACGGCCTCTACATGCTTTGTGTTTATGGAACAACTCAGAATGAATACAGATTCTGTTGGCAACTGAAGGCCAGTATGCGGCACCCCCAGAATAAATGGTTCCTCAGGATACTTACAGATCCACTCTAACCTTTTGATAAACACAAAACCAAAGCAGCCTCCAAAGTCGGATGTGTGAGTGGCCAGTCAGTGAGGTGAACAGACCTCAAACTCACACCTGGGTCTCTCTGACCCTAGTCCTCAGCTCCCATGATTCATGATGCATTGCTTCACCACAGGTTCGGCAAGAAAATCAAGTCTTAAGTTCTTCTCAGTTCTCTCTCTCTCTCTCTCCCTCTTCTTCTCCCTCTCCCTCTCCCCCTCCCTCCTCCCTTCCTCCCTCCCTGTCACACCTTTGTCTTCCAGCCACCCCCTCTCCTCTCCACTGCCTAATTCTAGATCAAGCCTCTAACTCACCTCTGCACAGAGAGACCAGAGAAAATGCTGGGACTATTTGCCTCTTCTGCCCCATGCATGTCCTTACCATGCCCCATGCCCCAGCATCCACCAGTCCCCTTTGTAATACATACCAGACATACTGGGCAGAATCCTGTGCCCAGTGAAGATGGTTAGCCCTTCTTCCTGGAGCCTGTTAGGTCACTCAGCACACACACACACACACACACACACACACAAAAAAAAAAAAGCATTGAAGGTGAGAAGGATTGAAAACCTCCAGTTAGCTCATCTAAGAAGACAGGATCTCTGGGATTATCCAAGTGGGTCCAAGGTACACTGGATCCCAAAGAGCAGAATCAGAGGACTCCACTCAGCACAGCTGGCAGTGGGAGGACTCCCCTCAACACAGCTGGCTTGAAAGGAGGACTCCACTCAGCACAGCTGGCTTTGAAGGAGGAAGACAGGACCTTAAACCAAGCAAGAGATGGCCCCTGGGAGCTGACAGGGCAGAGACAAACCATCCTCTGGACCTTCTAGAAGGAACCATCCCTGCTGACACATTGACTTCATTCCATTTGGCCCAGGTCAGGCTTCTGAACTCCACAGCTGTGAAGGGATACATTCATTGTTTTGAGCCTCTAACTCCGTATAATTTTTCAGAGATGTGATGAGAAACAGCAGATAAACTCACTTCCTCCATTAAACAGTGCCCCATGATGTTCACGGAAACCCCTGATGCTCAGCAGGGCTGGGTGACTTACCTGCCAGATCTACCGCCTCCAGCCCAGCCTGAAGCATCTTCCTCTTCCTGCCCTCGTCACAGGCTGCCTGTGCTTCCGGCCCCTTGCTGCCCCTCAGGCTGAAGCACCTGGCACCTCTCATTCCAGGCTTCTATGAAAATATCTTCTCAGATCTGTGTCCAGACACCACAATCCCCAAAGCAGACTTCTGGGCACATGCCAGACCTGGAAGCCAAGCTCTGCCAACATGCCGGTGATGCTGATGCCCATTTGTGTTGAGCCATGATACTTATTTTCTTATACCTCTGACCCCAGGTCCCATTGCCTCACCAGGGCTTCTTGTAACTGGGTATCTCTCTGTGTCCAAGGGCATCCTAATGACACATGAGCATATGGTCTCATGAGGTATGTCTGCCGAGTCTTGGCTTCGTCTCTGCTGCCCAGAACATGGCCACATTCAGAGAGTTCAGTAAATATTTGTGGAATGAATTACTTCATTTTTTTAAACAATCTGCAGAGAAGGTGGCATGCAGTGAATAAAAAGATCAGAACAGCATGTGCCCACCTTGAGAGCTTACACCACGGGATGAATGGCCCTGCTCAGTCTAGTGGGGTCCATGCTGTGACAGAATGTTGTAGAGGCTTCAATGACTATTCCCTAAATCTGGTGCCACATGGCTCATCTACCCCCAAGAGGGCTGCATGACATCTCCTTAGCTAGCTGTGAGTCACGTGACCTCTCTCCTGATCTGAAGGGAAGCGAGTGAGACCTCTCAAGTCTTGTTCAGGAAGAGAACTGTGCTTGGTGCTAGAACAGAATCTCGCCCCTACAGGGGCCAGGAAGACAAATGATCTGGGTGCCCTTGAGAAGACAGGATTGACAGGAAACCAAGTTTAGATTGTTTCATGTCTGTTTCTGCATCCTAGACAGAAACAGAAAAAAGAAAAGGCAGCCAGCTGTGAACATATGTGAAGAATGGTTGGGAGACAGGAAGGTAGCCAGGGATGGGTGAAGACCTAGCCACTAGGTGGCAAGTTCACATTCTAGCTGAGGTCAGAGGTACTCTTCAGAGGCCTCCTCACAGTCTCTCAAGGGGCTTTGTGACTTGATAGTTCACAGAGGATGCTGCAGGTCCCAGGTGTAGACACAGATACCAGCTCCAGCCCTATGTAAGCACAACTTATCGGTTGTTTTCAACATCCTTGTCAGAGCCACCGTCTCAAAAAGATTTATTTATTTTTATCGTATGAGTATGGGTGTTTTGCCTGATGTGTATATGTGTGCATGTATGTGTGCATGTATGTATGTATGTATGTATGTATACTATTTACATGCAGTGGCTGTGGAAGTCAGAAGAGGGTGTCAGATCCCCAGGGACTGGAGTCAACAGATGGTTGTAACCCACCATGTGGATGTTGAGAAGCAAACCCAGGTCCCCTAGAAGAGAGTTGCAACTGCTCTTACCTACTGATCTGTGTCTGAGATGTCCTTCAGGATACACGTGTCTTTGTGTGCAGTTTGGACCTCATCAGATATGTTTCTTGATTTGGTCTGTAGGAATAATAAACTAGGTCCCAAAGTGAGGGCTTTCTCTCCTCTCTCCCCTTCATCCTCTCTGTCTTATCTCGGGATGAAGCTTTCCTCAGGGCACGGTGAGTCAACCGTCCCCCATAACTTGCCGAAGTACAGGTTGCCCATCTCACCCAGCAGCAGAAGCAGCAGCTATTCAGAGGAGTCCGACACCCTCTGAAGTTCCCTCACCTGTGCGGTATAAATGCCAGGTGTGTAGGTTTAATTGGAAACTGTGTTGTGGGGGCACCGCCTGCTCCAAGAACACAGGCTGGATTGTCTGAGGTCTTTTCTTAGACCAGGGAGTGACTAGCAGTGGGTTATGAAAAATCATTTATGTCATCCAAGAGGCTTGGAGAGTCATGTGGAGAGATGAGGTATCTATCTTCAGTGATTCTCCAGTAAAAAAAAAAAAAAACAAAAAAAAAAAAAAAACTACACATACCTCTTTTGTTAAGTTCTAAAAATAATGCCATAAAATTCTTTTCTCTCAAACCCATTAAGGGTTTAATAGATGCCACCGGGGGTAGAATATTCATATGGACATGATCTGATACTTCCTAAGCAAAGATGCATGCATTTACACAAAAATGACCTGGAAGCCGGGCAGTGGTGGCGCACGCCTTTGATCCCAGCACTTGGGAGGCAGAGACAGGCAGATTTCTGAGTTCAAGACCAGCCTGGTCTACAGAGTGAGTTCCAGGACAGCCAGGACTATACAGAGAAAACCTGTCTCAGGAAAAAAAATGACCTGGAACACTTGCTGCTGTCTGAAGTTAAAGAACACCCAAACCTATAGCAGCCATCCCCTGTATCCAAAGCACACTGGACCATAGTCCAGGAGATGTCTTTAATGATGTAAACTATTTATGAAAGGTAGCAGGACAGAAAAAATTAATTTTGTAAAAAGCCCATCCCAGTATGCAGTAGTTTAGGAACTACTAAGTCACAATATCTGATTTCATTTTTATTTAAGTATTGCTCCATATAAAAAAATACATTGTACTTTCTTTGCTGGCTACATTTTATGTCAATATGACACAGGCCAGCGTCACCTGAGAGGAGGGAGCCTCAGGTGAGAAAATGTCTCCATAAGATCAGGCTGTAGCCACGCCTGCAGAGCACTTTCTTAACTAACAATTGATGTGGAAGGGCCCAGCCCACTATGAATCATGCTACCTCCGGGAAGGTGGCCCTGGGTTCTATAAGAAAACAGGCTGAGCAAGCCAGGAGAACAAGCCAGTGAGCAGCATCCCTCCATGGCCTCTGCATCAGCTCCTGCCTTGAGTTCCTGCCTGACTGCTTTCCATGGTGAACTGTTATGTGGAAGTAAAAGCAGAATAAACCCTTCCCTCCCCATGTTGTTTCAGGTCATAGTTTTTCCCCACACAAACCCTCCATAAGAAAAGTTTGTACCATGAGTGGAAGATGCTGTGACCTGAACATGTTGTTGTTTGGGGAGGATCATGGAAAGACTTTGGAACTCTGGGCTGGAAAGGCCATTGAGTTTCCAAATTTTGGGGAGCTGTTGTGAGAATTTGGAAGTTTAAAGGACAATGCAGAGTTGGGGAGGCCTGGCATGTGAAGTGCCAGAGAGGAGCAAAGACTATCGGAGCCATTTGATATTTTGAATTAGAACTCTGTGGTCCTGATCAGCTAGGGCTGAGGAATTAGCCATGATTAACAAGAGGCCAGAACCAGTGGAGAGAAAGCATTGGCTGACTGGGACACGTGATGCTGGTCAGCTGGAGCCGAGAGAGTAGTGGTCACTACGAAGAGATCCCAGAATCAGCACACTGAAGCCATTCCAGAGGCAGCAGTGGCTCTACCTCATGCTGGAAGCCAAATTTGGTCATTTCAAGAGTTGTCCATGTGGTACTGGTTTTTCAACCATGGAGAAGGAAGGGTCAAGGCTTGGCACTGTGAGTAGCCAGAATAGGCTGTTGGTGATGGTTAAATCCTCAGGATTGAAGGGGGCACGAGGAGACATTGAGGCACTATACCATAAAGAGAGCCCAGTAGAGGCTATTGGTGAAAGTGAAGTTTGGTAGCACCAGGGGACACCAGCGGGTTGTCAGTACCATGGAACGACCACTAAGAACTGTAGCCGCCATGGCTGAACCTATGATACAAGCTGGTGCAATGTGGCAAGTCTTTAGAGGACTCCATAAGATCATAAGGGAGTCTTGAGAGCTTTATTCTGTCAGATTTGAGTTTGCTTTGATTTGATCATGACTATACCCTGATTAATTCCCTCTTGGAATCAGAAAGTATTTAACTTATTTTTTTATTTTATAGGTACTCCCAGTTAAGAGTCTTTAAACATTTAAAGAGACTGTGGATATTTAGAGAGATTTTAAATATTTTAAAGAGACTTTGGACTCTTAGGTATTTGGATTTTTAAAGACTTTTAAAAGTAGGAATGCTCTATCCTGTGACTCTGATATTGATGTGAGACCTTGGAGTGGAAGAAGAAAAGAAAGTTTTCTGTTAAACACTGGTGTGTGTGTGCATCAAGTTGACAAGGGGTTACTTGTGCTGACTAGGTTTTTGTTCTTTTTTGTTTTTGTTTTTCTGAACTGACACAAGCTAGAGCCATGTGGGAAGCAGAAACATAAACTGAGAAAATGTGCACACCAGGTTGGCTTTCGGGCAAGCCCATGGGACACGTTCTTAATTATCAGTCAGTGTGGTGGGCACAGCCTGTCTTGTGTCAGCTGGTTGTTGCTGTCAACTCAACACAAGCTAGAGTCTCTGGAATCAGAAACTGCCTCTGTTAAATTGGCTGTGGGGTTGGTTGGGGGGCATTTTCTTGACTAATGATTGATGTGAGATGCTCCAGCCCACAGTGGGCATTGCTGCCCATAGTCAGGTAGTCCTGGGTTCTACAAGAAAGCAACTGAGCAAGCCAGTAAGCAACACCCCTTCCATAGCCTCTGCTTTGGTTCCTGCCTCCAGACCAGACTTCCTTCATGATACACTGTGACGAGGCCACATAGGCAAAATAAACCCTTTCCTTCCCAAGTTACTTTCTGACATGGTATTTCACCAGAGAGATAGAAACCCTAATGAAGACACTCAATCTCAGAAATTTTGCTTCTTTTATTATCATGCCCACACTGCTAAGTTTAACACCTCCATTGGGCCAGGCTTAATGGACTCCTTGGAATAATCCATTAAAGACTCAGCACTGCTCTGTGCACTCCGTGAGAGTCTTCCCCCTCTAAAGTACACAATCGAAGAGCAGCGTGCTCCTACGGGAGGAGTTATCCATGGTTGGTGTCTCATGGAGGTCCAGATGTCTAAGGCGCTGCCTATCCAAGGATCGCCTGGAGACATGTAGGGGCTTTTTTGCTCATTAAAGAGTCGACGATGTGGCCCTTCAAATGATGGTCTCCCCTGCACCGATGGGTTGGGAATTAATAAAATGGTTGCATTATTTAACAGACACAGAAACCCGCTCAGCCAAGATTAATGCAGTCACTTAGAGAGTTAGAAGTGACAAGAGTTGGGAGGACCCTTCCCTGCCAGCAAGACACACTTAGCTTTGCTAAAAATTGGAACAGGGGAACAAACTGGGGCTGAGTCTTTACACACCCCTGTGTGTTCTGTCTCCACAGGAGCAGGGGCGCACACCAGTTCTACTTTTAAACACTGCAAGAAATGCACCAGTAAACGTCAGTAAAAGAAGCTATCAGTCTGAGAGGCAGGGTGTGGGAATCGGAGGGATTGGAGGAAGGAAAGGGAAGTATGAAATGACGTAATTATATTTTAATTTAAAAATAATTTTAAAATAGAAAGAATTCAGTAAAATAGTCCTGGGAGGGGCTGAAGAGGTGGCTCAGTGGCTATTGGCATATTCTGCTCTTGCAAAGGACCTGGGTTCAGTTCCCAGCACCTTTGTCTAGCCACCAGTAAGTCTGGCTCCAGGGGATACGATGCCCCATTCTGGCCTCTGGAAATACTTACACACCTGTGGCATACATTCATACAAATGCATACATGAGCAAAACTAAAAAGAAAAACAAAACTTTAAAAAATAGAGGCCAGCAAGATGGTTTAGCAGATTAGGACACTTGCCGCCAAGCCTGAGAACCTCAGTCTGTTGCTCAGGACCCACGTGGTGATAGGAGGAAACGGGCTCGCTACACTGTCCTCATATGCATGGCATGACATGTACACACACACACACACACGTGCACAGACACACACGTGCTCATACACACAGACATACATATGGATACACACACAGACATAGACACACAGACATACACATTGATACAGAGACACAGACAAAGACACAGACACATGTGTACAAACACACACACACACACACACACGTGCACAGACACACACGTGCTCATACACACAGACATACATATGGATACACACACAGACACACACAGACATAGACACACAGATACACACATCGATACAGAGACACAGACAAAGACACAGACACATGTGTACAAACACACACACACACACACGTGCACAGCCACACACGTGCTCATACACACAGACATACATATGGATACACACACAGACATAGACACACAGACACACACATTGATACAGAGACACAGACAAAGACACAGACACATGTGTACAAACACACACACACACACGTGCACAGACACACACGTGCTCATACACACAGACATACATATGGATACACACACAGACATAGACACACAGACATAGACACACAGACACACACATCGATACAGAGACACAGACAAAGACACAGACACATGTGTACAAACACACACACACACACACACACACACGTGCACAGCCACACACGTGCTCATACACACAGACATACATATGGATACACACACAGACATAGACACACAGACACACACATTGATACAGAGACACAGACAAAGACACAGACACATGTACACACACACACACACAGGTGCATGTGCACTAAATACACAAATAACTGTAAAACAATCCGTGAAAGAAATGTAAAATGAAAGAAATCCACGTCAAATATACCTCTTCATTCCTTACGGAAGTTTATTTTAATTCATCCAAGCATGCAATTCTCCTCCCAGGTGGAATGTTGCAAAATTCCTAAGGGAAAAGAACTTGGCAGAAGACATAAAGGGGAAAAGCAGTGAAGTTCAAAGCTCGTCAAGTTAAGCCAATGCAAAGGTACAGCCCATGTGTCAGGAGCCCCAGGTGCCCATCAGAGTCCATCAGCAACAAGCTGACAACAGAGACATCCGTTAATACTCACACCAGCAGGCTCTGTGCCACCCAGGACAGGGTCTCCTAGCAGGGTGAGCTGTAGCACCTGTCCTCATATGCTCCGAGATCATAAACAGCACCATGGCTGCACAGCACCCCTTTCTCTCCTGCTTAAGACCCGCAAGAGGTCATTACGATAAAATGCATCGCACTGTGAACTTGCTCCAGCTCTTCCTACCCTCTCCCCTTTTCTCACTCCCTCCATCTCTCTCTGACTCCAGACACCAGTGACTTTCACCTCAGTGCCTTTCTCTTCTTTCTCTCCCGCTGCTGTCTCTTCTGAAGGCTCCGTTCCCCTCATTGCTGTGGGGCTGGCCTGCTCTCAGCCATTGTCACCTGCTTTTTCTTCTATATATTACTTTCCACAGTCTGAATGGATGGCTGGATCTTTTTGGTGGCTAGGAGCAATTCCTGCTAGTGTAAGCTCCCTGAAGGTTGGGTTTCTGCTTGCTGATCTGATGTAGTTTCCAGCTTTATCCCTTTGCTGGGGTGAGTCTGTGCTTTTGTATCATGAAGGGAAGGAAAGACTTAAATAGCCATGTGGCTATGATAAGGTACAGATGAAATGACTCAGATGCTCTGAAGACAAAACAGCACAGTTGGAAGCAAGCAATAGAGAGACAGAGGTCCTGCTGTCCAAGGAAATCCCATTTGCATCAGATCTTAAATAACAGCAAGAATGACCCACAGCCTAGGTCCAGCTCTGAGAAGGGTTGTGGAGAAGATGGAATAACAAATCCAAGGGTGGTACTTGCAGCTTCAGCATCAGAGGAGAGAGATGTCCCCTACCAATGGGCTCTACCTACCGTTCACCTCCACACCTCCCTGCCCTCTACTCTGTCCGTCCTCCCTTCTAAGGAGGTAAGGCCCTCATAGCCTCAGGCCGAACAAGGTTCCATTCATGCATATAATGCCCAGTCTACTCTGGCCTCCCACTCCCAGTCTGGTGTTCCTCTACCCTTGCTGTAACTGCCTCCTCCTAGGCACCCAAAGTCCCATCAGCTCCTGTCTCCATCACTACAATGGCAGGGTGAGTTACACACAGAGACAATCCCATGCTCCCTGCTGTGTCTACTTATCTTGCTGAAAAAAAAAAATCTTGCTTTCTGGGATACATTGACTTTCAGCATCCATGTTACTGCCAATGAGCCTCTGAATCCAGTGTGTCAGCTTTACGTTGGATGGTCATTGAAGCCATTGGTGTATATTTTCTTTGTAAAGCATTAGGTTACTACAACTCTCCCTTCACTGTCCTTAGTATCTTTGCATCGCCAATGCCCTGGTAAAGCTGTCAGTGGAGCTGACCAACCCTGAGCTTTTCTTTCAAGTAAAAAACTTCAATCTCCTGGTTCAAACCCGTTGTCTGCTACAGATGATTGCAACTATTCAGCTCCATGTTAATCCCATTTGTGCCCATTGTTCTTACCCTGCTATAATTCACTCAATGTGGCAAAATTCACTGGAAGCAAACATCAGATATTTAGTGCATTCACAGATATGTGTAGCCATTGTCACAGTAAATTATTGGAACTTTTTAATCCCCCAAGAAGAAATCCCAGAGCCTTTGCTTTTGCTCCCAAACCAGTGCCAAGAACCACTTCTTTGGTCGCGACTCCTTTAGAGTCTACAGAATGAGGTCTCTTGTGATCGGCTTCTTCAGCTCTGCATGTTTCCAAGCTCCGTCCATGTGTAAGAGTGAGTCAATATGCTAAACTTTCTTGGTTCTGAAAACATCCTACAGTATGGAGACATCATGTTGTCTTTATCCACGTGTCTAGTGACAGACACTTGGGTGTTTTCCACCCCTCCCCTCTCATGAATAACACTGTGCTAAGTCCCATGGGTTTTTGTGATGTGTTTTCACCTCTGTTGGAAGACAGCTAGAATGGAATTGCTGTGTGTCTCCCTGATTGTCACACACACACACACACACACACACACACACACACACACACACACTGCGGGCTGTTTGTAAGTAGCTGCATCTGTGTACCTGCAACTCATGGTGGTTCCCAAATCTTCAGACTGTGGGCAACACTTGCTAGAGCCACGATTTCTGATTGTAGTCACACCAGAGGAGGTGAAGTAGGATCTCATTGTGTTTCAATTAGCACTTCCTTGATTGCCAATGATGTCAATGGCCCTACAGACCCTTAGTGGATATTTCTCTATCCCCTTTGCATTTAGATGTGGTGCTTATTTTTAAACTGGGTTGGCTCTTAGGCATGTGTGTTCACTCTGGATTTAAATCCTTTATCTGATATATTCTTTGCAAATATTTTCTCCCATTTTGCTTGCTCTTTTCTCTTCTCTTCTCTTCTCTTCTCTTCTCTTCTCTTCTCTTCTCTTCTTCCTTCCTTTCTCTCTCTCTCTCTTTCTCTTTCTTTCTTTCCATTTTTTCTTTCAAAGTCCCAAAGATTAAACTTTGTTGAAACAATAGCCATTTTAAAAATAGTTTGTACTGCTGCTGTCATGACCAAGTATCCTTTGCTGCATCCAAGGCTATGAAATTTTTTCCTCTGTATTTTATTTGATTTCTACAGTATGGTTGTGGTCCAGTATGAGTTCCGTTTTTGTGTAGTGAGAAGATGTGCTCCACCCTTCAGCTTTGGGCTATCCAGTTGTGCCAGCATCATGGACCAACAAGACCTCTCTCTAGGGTCCTGAATATCTGCATCATGGATCAACAAGACTCTTTCTAGGGTCCTGAGTGCCAACATCATGGACCAACAAGACCTCTCTCTAGGACCCTGAGTGCCACCATCATGGACCAGCAAGACTCTCTCTAGGGTCCTGAGTGGCATTTTCATTGTTGCTGAGGCTCAGCTGATCACAGCTGCTCTCTGCACATAGCCCTTCCCATGTAACAACAAATCTGTCAAATGCCACAGGAATTGTGATTCCTGTTTCACTGTAGTGACATTTGAATTCAGAACATGGGAGTACTCTTATTTAGTTCCTTTTGAGATTCTTTTAGCCACTCAGGGGACCAGATACAATTCCATGAGATGCTCTCTCAAGCTGGTCTTATACTCGCCAACCCTTGTGGTACCCTTATGAAGCTGAGGACCAAGCAGTCAAACAGATGAGCCTGTGGTGTCCATTCCTATTCAAACCACCATACTTGGTTCCGAGGTGGCAGAACTATTTCGGAAGGATTAGGAGGTGTGACCTTGTTGGACGAGGTGTATCACTTGAGGCTGACTTTGTGGTTTCCACAGAGTTTCTGAGTTCCCAGTGTGCCATCTATGCCTCCTGCTGTGGATCTAGATGTGAGGTCTCCATTGTTTCTACCACCAGACCTTCATTCCACCTTCGTGAACTCTAACCATCTAAAATCATAAGCCCTTAAACACTTCTTTTATAAGTTGCCTTGGTCAGGTATTTTATCCAAGCCACAGACCCCCTAACTAAGATGGTAGTGCCCAAGGTTTTTATTTCTGTCAGAAATAGATGACAGATCCTGTCAGCCCATGTCCTTACTGACATCTGCTATCGTCATTATTTTGGATTTCAGCCAGTCTAGTCGGTGGGTAGCGTCTCCTCACAGCTGTTGTCATCTCGAGTTTCTTTCCCCTTCTCCCTAGTCCTGGGGATGGAACCAAGAGCCCCCAGTCATGCAGGCACTCACTAACCCTGAGCTACAGCCTGGCTCTCTTTCAGCTTTTTAGTTTGAGAAGGTCTCAGTAAGTTGCCCAGGTTGGCCTTGAACTAGCTCTTTAGCTCCACATCTGTGTCATGTTGTGGTTCTCTGCAGGCTTGTCTGTCACCTGCATGTCTCTTTCAGCAAAGCATTTGTCTAGATCTTTTTTTGAAGTTATGTACCACCTTAAAGGACTATGATGTTGAAAGATCCACTAGTAATTGTGTGAAACTAACACTCAGAGTGCAGTTTTTCCTGCTGGGTGAGCTGTGCCACAAGTCTTACACAGCCTACAAGTGGGGTTTTCCAGGGAGCCACACCATGATGGGAAGTTGTTCTTTGAGGAGGCTTGGAGGGGCACTAGCTCCAACCTGCTCCCTCTAGTGGCCATCTGCCCACACTACACCGGTTAGTGTAAGTTTCTCAGCCTGGGACAGAGTGAAAAGCTAACACATCTCTCTGGTCTTACCATAATTCTGATATTATTCTGAAAACAAACCCTCCATTCGTGACTGCTACTTCCTAACAAACTTACTATGGCCACTTATATCACATTTTATATAAATATTTATGCTTTATAATATTTATATATTTTGTCATAGTTATATTTATACTTACATACTTTTTTAATTTGAGGATTCTATACACGTGCTCACTGTAGCTAACTTTCAACAGCACAACACCTGCCTGCACAGGACCTGTGAAGTCATATCAGCTGCATCTCAACATGGATGGAGGAAAATGTCACCAAGCCCCATCCCAAATGTGACAAGCTGCAGTCTACCCATGGCTGCTGATGGAGGAAGAACAAATAAATGAATGACTGTTCTTGTGAGTCTTGCTTTTAGATTAGAGATGGTTTTCCAAAGTCTGGAATTCTCTCTCTCTCTCTCTCTCTCTCTCTCTCTCTCTCGTGTGTGTATGTGTGTGTGTGTGTGTGTGTGTGTGTGTGTGTGTGTGTGCGTGCATTTTACAGTCATTTGTGGACTGTTAAACAGCAGTTATTCAGAGTCTAAAATCCTGATTTTGATCTTCCGAAGCAGAACACCACACCTCCTTCATTCTGTTCCCTTCCTTCACTTCTGTTCCCGGGCTCCTTGTCTGGACATTGTCGTCTCTCTGCATCCCTCCTGACTAGAGAGCATCCTCTAGGTCCTGACAGGACCCCTTCATGTCCATCTCCTTTCAAACTCGTCTTCTCCTCTCTTGCCATGGTTGCCAATGGTCTCAGGATGTCTATTTCTGTGACAGAGCAGCATCACTAAAAGGCCTATGTGACTTACTCATCACTATTACAGTCCATCGCTGAGGGAACTCAGGGCAGGAACCTGGAGGCAGGGAGTGGAGCAGAGGCCATGGAGGGGTGCTGCTTACTGGCTTGTTCCTCATGGCTTTTTCAACCTGCACCCTTATACCATTCAGGGCAACCTACACAGGAGCAGTGCTGCCCACAGAGGCTGGACCCCAGCACATCTAACATTAATCAAGACGATACCCACAGGTCAATCTTTTGGAGGCATTTTCTTAACATGATTTCCTCCTTTCAGATAACTCTAAAGTGTATCATTTAAAAAAAAATCAGGATACCCCTGTTCTCCATGTATCACCTCCTGAGTGTCTTCTCCGTCTCCCCTGAGAGCACATATCCCTGCCCTGAGTCAGAGATAGAGCAGAGGACTCACTCACCACTCATGGGGGTAACACTTGTCTCCTCAGTCTTGGCCTGGATTTGCCTGTACCTTGTGGTCCTCTAAGGTCTGTATCCACATCCCTGCTCTGCATTCCACCTGCTCCATTGGGTCCACATTCCACCTCAAAGCTGCGGTGTGTGTACGTCGCTCTATCTGACCACCACTGGGGTGCCAGAGTGGCAGAACACAGCCTAAGATGGGGACCAGCCTATGTGAGAAATGACACAGGCTAAGGCTGAGGAGACAGGGGTTCCCAAACTCCCAGGCATCCAGGTACTGCTGGAAAACGTGTGAAATTGGGAACAAGGAAGCTGTGTGGCCCTTCGAGGAACAAAGGACTGTGGGTAGGAGGAACTCCGGTTTACCTCAGAGATGAATGTCTGTGTACGGAGGGCAGAGGAGCCTTCTGTGGGAGACTTAGGCATCACAGCTCTGTATAACAAAAGTTTCACCTCATGACCGTTCTTAATGAGACAGACATCTGTGGACATTTCCATCACCCATCCTGTGGGTCAAATTGGAAATTACCCATCATCCCTGTTCCCTCCTTGCCCTTCCTTCCTGCAACCAACTCACTTCTACATAGCTCAAATGTGCCCGCAAGGAAGGCTGGCTGTCTTAGAGAGAGCAGTTTGCCTTTGAGCATCTTGGATCCTT